>NC_051853.1:33593466-34843466 GCF_905115235.1 Hermetia illucens
GCTCTAGTTCCCCCGAGATTCCTCGTTTTTAAGCGTGTGATTAGGAATTACAAGATAATTATTCTCTAAAAAAGATTTTTCGAAGAGTAGCACACACACTTGAAATATATATATATATATATATATATATATATATAAAAACACGATTCTAGATTACTTTTAGATTGTGTCTTAAAAGTAAACGCTCTAAACCAATTTGGGGGTCGTAATTAAAGCACAAAATTAATACGAGGCAAAGCTTATTGATTAGAAATTGACTGGGCCTCTGCATCTATTTGATATTACACAGCATCAATTGAGGAGAAAGTTTTTCCTCATTGCCGTGTCTTCCTCTCTGAATCCCATCAACAAAAACTTGGCTAACATCTGAACCTCAGAACTCTTCAGTAAATTTATTTGGCAGACATGTCATATTTGTGAATTGATATAAGGAGAGCAATTAACATCTGGCTACTTGCGGTCACACTACTCCCATGGCAAAGGTGAGGCAGCGTCTGAAAAGCTGTCTGTGCCCCAGACGAAGCCACAAACCCGAGTCTGAAAAAATTAATGCGTCTGCTGTTCTTCTTTCTTTTAACACAATTGTAAGAAATAAAAATAGATTCTTTGTAAGTGAGAAAATTTCAATCAATTAAATAATTAATACTTGAATGGAAATGTGGAAATGTTTCCAGTCAAACCAACAGGCGTCCTGTAATTATAAAATGTAAATCGATGTGTTTACGTCTGTGTTTAGAACCTCAATTTTGAGAGATATTAACGTGTCGTGAGCGCTAAGAGAGCCCTAGTTTTATAGGTCATATACAGGGTTCCAAAAAGTCAAAGATAATACTTAAAACGCTGTTGTAGAACAACTCAGAAGAATCCAGAAAAAAATTGAATGATCTTAGCAAAAAGTTGATTGTTTTCTAAACAATGGAATTCCCTAAAACCGTCCTCTTGGATCACATTTTCAAGTGTCACTCCTCAAAACATTCATATTTTTAGATTCAGATTTCAGATTAACATCATCAACTGGTATCAACTGGTATCCGGTCTAGGCCTGCCTTAATAAAGAACTCCAGACATCCCGGTTTTGCGCCGAGGTCCACCAATTCGATATCCTTAAAAGCTGTCTGGCGTGTTGCCCTACGCCATCGCTCCATCTCAAGCAGGGTCTGCCTCGTCTTCTTTTTCTACCATAGATATTGCCCTTATAGACTTTCGGGGCTGGATCATTCTCATCCATATGGATTAGGTGACACACCCACCACAACCTGTTGAGCTAGATTTTATCCACAACACGGTCATGGTATTGCTCATAGATTTCGTCATTATGTAGGCTACGGAATCGCCCATCTTTATGTAAGGGGTCAATAATTCTTCGGAGGATTCTTCCCTCGAACACGGCCTCCTGCTAAGAACCCAAGCCTCCGAGGATTACATAACAACTGGTATGACCCTATGGTGAAACGTTTCGAGCGGAGCAGTTTTTGTAAGCTGAGATAGGCTCTGTTAGCAGCCACCAAAGGTACGCGGATTTCATCATCGTAGCTATTATCGGTTGTGACTTTTGACCCTAGATAAGGGAAATTATCAACGGTCTCAAGGTTGTAGTCTCCTATCTTTATTCTTCCCATTTGACCAGTACGATTTGATGTGGTGCTGACGTTGCAACCATTGATGTGCAACCCAAGTTTTCGCGCCGCCTGCTCGATTTGGATGAAGGCAGTTTGTAGGTCTGTGGTCGTTCTTCTCATAATGTTGGTATCGTCAGCATAAGCCATTAGTTCACCTCGCATTTACATTGTGGACTGTTTTTTCCAAGGCCAGGTTAAAGATAGGGTATCCCCTAGTCTTAGACCGATGTTGATGTTGAATGGTCTCGAGAGTGATCCTGCTGTTTTTATCTAGCCTCGCACATTGGTCGAGGTCAGTCTAGTCAGTCTTATTAAGTTCGTCGGGATATGGAATTGTCTCATGGCTGTGTACAGTTTTATCCTGGTTATGCTGTCATAGGCGACCTCAAAGTCGATGAAGAGATGGTGCAACTGATAGCCATATTCCAACAGTTTTTCCATCGCTTACCGTACAGAGAAATTATGATCTGTTGCTGATTTGTCTGGAGTGAAGCCTCTTTGGTATGGACCAATGATATTCTGGGCACATGGGGCTGTCCGGCCTAACAAGATAGCGGAGAATATCTTATAGGTGGTACTCAGCAACGTGATACTTCTATGATTGCCGCACTGCGTGATATCCCCCTTTTTATGTATGTGACAGATAATGCCTCGTTCCCAGTGATCAGACATTGATTCGCTGTCCCATATCTTGAGCATCAGTTGATGAGCAATCTCCATATTTACCCCATATTTAACCAATTTGGTTATAATGCCGATGAATTGCATGGACTGTTTCTTCTATGCTTGGTGGTGGCAGTATTTGTCCGTCATCTTCAGTTGGCGGGACCTCCAGCTCGCCGATATTTTGTTTGTTAAGCACTTCATCAAAATACTCAACCCTCCGCTCCTATATGCCCATTTTGTCGGCAGGATGACCATCGAGGAGTATAAGGCTTCATCCTGTTGACTTCTTGATAAAACTTGCGCGCCCGGTGCAGTTGCTCCCTGTACTTTTCTAGCTCACGGATTTGTTGGTTCTCCCAGGTTTCCCTTTTCTGTCTGTGAAGTCGCTTCTCCGTTCGACGGAGTTCGTGATAGGTCTCCGCGCGTGGCCGCGTTCTTTTAGAGTGGAACATTACTCGGTATGTAGCATTCTTTCGTTTCGTTGCTAGCTTACATGCATCGTCAAACCAGCTGTTCCAACTTTTCGTGCGACTAAAGCCAAGTATGTTTACGACCGTATCAATGATAACATTCTTCAGGTGATTGTGAAGATCATTTGTTGATGCTTCATCTCCAGGACATCTGTTAACTGCAGTTATTGCGGCATCCTTTTCCCCGTTTCTCTTCCATTACCTATTTTTTAATAAAAGAGGAAAATTGTACAGGTTGAGGGGTTCCACTGTCATGGTTGCGCAGCAGTATTCATGAATGTTTCTAACAAGCGAGTTGAAAAGTGTTAGGGAGGTCTGCATGGAGGTAAAGTCGGAGTCCTCCTCCGACGTAAGGTAAAACCAGATTTTTGGGAAGCGCGGTTGGTGTTCTCAGCGAAATAAAAATTAAAGTGAACTTTGTTATCGAAAATTACATCCAGGGCTTAAAAGAATGTCAGTGGTGATACGGGTAGTCCACTAAGGGAGTAGGAAAAGGATAAGGGGGAGGAATTAAGATAATAGCAAACTCCAGTGATATTTGCTACCAGCTTGTTAACCGAGCACCAACCGACCAGAGCATCTAGTTTGGACTGCAAAAGAGCACAGTCCAGCGGAAGCGAAACAGAGGCAAATAATTTGAGGTAATCTGCGTAAAGCGTAACAAACAAGAATAGTAGGGAGCTACGAATAGAACTTTGGGGAATACCAGGGCAAGGAGTGAAAGAAGGGGATGAGTGGCCATGGAAAGCAACTCTGCAGGAACATTTCGATCAGAAGAAGGAGAACCATGAGACGATTGAAGAGGGGAGGTAATTAGAAAGAATATTGAGAGGTGATTATTGTGGTCAAAGGCATCAAAGGGTTTTCAAAAATCATCTATTAGGAGCTGGAGTTTTTCGGTCTCCCAGTTCATTTCTTCTAAATACCCGTCATTTTCATGCTTGTGAGATCCTTTTTTTCTTTACTTACATTCAAAAACTTTTCTCTCTTGCCAACTTTTTTCGCTGCCTTCTTTCCACTGCTATTGAATTCGCAAACATTGATAATTTTATCTTTTAAATTTTATAGATTTTCTTCCTTATGTTTCAGCTGAAATTTCGTTTTCTATAAAAAGGCTGCATTCCTGAATTGTTTGCTGCTCGTTTGGTGCCAAGTAAATATGCATATTTATTTCCTCTTAATTATCCGTTATGCGAATAACCACGATTATTCTTCTACTTACTCAAATACACATCTACATAACTTATATTTAATCAGATGACGCACTATAACGATTTCCCCCATAATAGCACAATAATTAGCAACAATTGCGCCAACTGCAATTGAGTAAATAGTATACATAGAAATGTTTGCATTTAGATACGAATATACGGATATCTACAAGTATTATAATAGCATTTAGGATTCCCCTCGATTCTACCTTTTTGTTTCTAAATACTAAAAGCATAGAGGTAAGGGCAGTGTAATACATTTACATAGATTAGAAGCAATTATAATTGGAAAAGGTGGAAAATCCTAATATATCTGCGATATACATAAATAGATAAGGAACTGCAGCAATTGCGATGCAATTGACCTCATTTAGCAATATGGAATGAGCACGTAATGTAGAATTTTCCGCTCTAGTTGGAAAAGGTGGATAGAAGACATGTGTACATATTTGTAATATTTTTTAATATTTTCTGTTCAACTCCCACACATTCTAAATATACTATGCATATTATCTAGAAATACAAAATGTTGGTTACCGCCATTTGGTATATATGGATAAGTTCTCCCTAGCGCCATATAATTGTATGTTCGATCTATTACTCCGTGGTAAAGCCCTTGATCAACAAATTGGATTTACAAGAAAGAGTTCCATTATTCTAACTATTAACGGTTGTTTCAATGTTGACAAAATCTTCTTTCTTTTCCAGAACCAGTTTGTTATTCGCATAGTTCGCCGGCGCCGACCTAGAAGGATTGGGGATGATCCAAATACAAGGGACAGCTTTTGTCTGTAGGTGGATGCTGGCTAACCAAGACGGTCTTGGACTATCGATCATCCGCACGTATTGTTTTTTGCTTTTTTCGTTTTCTTTTTTTTAAAAAAAGTATTTAAAAAAACCTTTGGGACTCCTCTTCCATAAACTTTTAACTCCTATGCAGAATCATGAAACTCATGAATGGCCAAAACTCCATCCCAGCCCCAAAACTTGTTTACAACCTGTGCGCAAAAAAGGAGCTCTCGCACACAGTGTATCATTGAAATATAATATGAAGCTTTTGAGTCAATTGAACATAGGGATTGCCGTTTCCCACAAAGATAGGGAAGGACATTTCATAGTAATTTGGACGGCAATACCTTCCAGCATATAGCAGCAACAGCTCGTAGAACCAGAGACTTCTGAAAGGTAGTTACCTACGAGACACTAAGTCTCAAAAACAAATACAAGGGACGATAAAATTTTTATGTTTTTGGTCTAGCTCTCTACTCGAGCTGCCTTCTATCTTGTGTAAGAAAGATGAAAACCACCATGTCCATTTAGAACCTGGGTAAGAAAATAATTAATCTCCTGGCATTCCCCGTTCAGCAATGGACCTAAGTTTCCGGTGAAGAAGTTGACCCGCCTCTTGACTCGTTTTCCCAAGATACGGTGTCTTTTCTCAGGAGCAAGCTTTCTTTTAAATCCGCCCCCTTGTATTTCGTTTGTGTTCTTAGTCTTGCTATCGCGGGGATCTCCGATTACCATCACAAGCGGGTTTAAGACTGTGTGACAGACAGAGGACACCTGGCTTTGAGTCTCTGTGCTTGCACAATGCGCTCACGATAATTCACCTTTCTAGGAGCATCGCCCTAAAACTCCGCGTCGCAAAGCAGGAAAGACTACGTAGCACTTATGAAAAGACGCCTCCTGCAAGAGGCACAACTTCAAAAATTTAGCATTTGACGACTAAGGAGTGGCTGCCAATGCTTTACTTTGCTTGAAAAACTCGTCTTCCAGTCGAAAATCGTTCCAAGGTTATTTACAACTGCTTTTGACTCCATAATTGTCTCGCCGATCATCACAGGATGCAGGGTGGCGATTCTCTTTTTAATCAATATTTGTCCGGCAAAAAGTTGAAGCTATGAGCAGTCATTCGTCCTTTCACCCACAGCATCAATACCAATTTTGCGCAGGTCATGCAGTGCGTTGGACGATGCGCTATACATCTGCATAATCGACCGACCACCCACCATTCTTCTGCCATGTCGGGTTTTGGCAGACTATCCTGGAGAGCGGCTTATAGTTCCTGATATAATCTCCACTCACACCTGGCCCTCCAGCATATCATTTTCGTAAGTGGTAACTCGGCACATTGAAAGAGTTTGTACAGTGGAATTTAAGGCATCTTTGATTTCAAGCGTTATGAGGAGCGCTACTGGAAGCGATTAACACCTTGACGCCTCATCTCAGTGAACCACATGCACAGCCGATTTCCCAGTGCTTAAATCGAATTACGTAGATGATAAGCGCTGCAGGGAGTAGTCAGCACTACACAGGGAAGTCAGTATTCAGGCGGCACCTCAGAACCTCCTTTGTATTTGCAGATCAATGCGAGCATCGTCACCTTCCAGTGACAAAGAAAAATTTGCTTTCATCAGGCAAGCGTTGAATGCGCCCAGTAAAATGTACTAATATTTATACACCTCTACCGGGGTATCAATTTTTATTCCACCTAGTCTAGGTCTTTAATGTTGAAGAGTGGGCAATACTTCTCTTTTTTATGTAGTTGACATCAACGCAAATAGGAAGTGCAGAAAATTGTTGTCGCCACCAATCTGTTCGATATTGAATGAACAAAATTTCCTCAGTGTTCAGCTTAAAAACCCGGCATTGTTTCTATTCATCGCGTTCCTCCCGGTGGTTTGAACGTGTGCCAAATGAAAGGGCTTATTATAATCCTTCCAGTCAGCTTATCTTGCTTCCGTATCTGAATACGCTAGTAAGTCGTGACTGGTTACACTTCCGTGAATGTTAGTTTTTAAGACCACTCAGAGCTCGCAGCATCTGCAATGCTATACCTAAACACACCACCATCCCTGAAGATATCGCTACTCTCTCGTCCTCACCTACCTGCCTGCACTTATAGCACGCTGTCTTCCTGACAGATCCGCGGCAGGTTGTGGACATATACTCATAGTTTAAACACCCAGAATATTTGTTGGGGCTAACCATATTCGAATCCTACGTAGTACCCAACCAATTCTGATTTTCACGCGGTTAACTAGTTTCCTCTGGTATTGCTTGGCGACAATACCTCTGAGGTTTTGGTTTCGAGAATTTACAGAGGTGATGCTTATCCAGGAATTTGTTGCCCTTGGTCATTGACGCATGACAAGTTTTTCCATAAAGATCTTTACGTTTAGATAGTCAAGATCTCGGAAGTTGCCGTTCCCATGCCGGTAGTTAACTCGGGCATTTCACCCATTGACACGCTGAGCGCTCGAAAGTAGCCAGCTCTTCCTCCCCCGCTACTATTTCCTCGGTTTGGTTTTTTTTTTACTATTCATAGAATTTGTACTAGCACAGGTTGCAGAAGTGAGAAACCGGGGATGGGCATTTAAAGTGCGTACTGGCATTTGCTAGTCACTCGCGGTTCACTTACCAAGAAACTTTCTAAAAAAACACAGGTTAAGGGCTAGAACTACTAGCTTCAGCACCTGGTGGATGCTACTCTCCGTTTGTGATTGACTCGTTAAAGATGGAATACTTCACTAAGAGGACTATCCACCGGGAAGATTCTGGATATGTCCGCTTAACTCCATCTCAGTTGATTTTTCTGTATGGTGGTATCATCACTTTATTCTGGTAGTTAATGGATGATAGCACACAAATACTTTTATTTCCCGCTCCTCCTTCGTCCTTTAAAAAGAAGGCATCTCTTGGAGAACATTTCGAGAGAGGTTTCAAAATTAACAAAAACCAAAAGGTGGTGGTCTCAATTTCGAACAATTTGTCTATATGGCTTGGCCAGTATAACATTACCCTTAGATTAAACCATTTTAATTTATTTATTTTTCAAAGGAAATTCTATTCAATGTCTCAAATTTCCTACCATCTTACGGATCTAAAACCAACACCACTTTTCCCTGTAGAAACTGAGGATAAGTGTGAAATAATTCTGTGCAGAAGCCACCAAGCTCAAGCTTCGTAATATAGAATTGTTATGCAAAAAGGATTTATTTGAATTTCTCACCATATACATTGGCTAGCCTCCGACTAAACTTCTCGGAATCAAATATTCTTTAGAAATGTGGTAAAGTAGTTCTTCCATCTCTCAAGTCACTCATCATAGTGCTGGCTCATCAATCTTTAGGGCACGGTAATTTTGTTTGAAGCGCACTCCTGATCTAGATTGAGCTTCTCATAAAAAGCGTCTTTCTCTTCTATTTCTAGCTAGATAACAACCGAAATATCCCTCCCAACAAGATGCAAGAGAAGCAAGTTGAATGTCATTGCATATATGCGGGTTAGGCATGAGGTAGCTAACTGGAACGTGTCACGATGAAGTCTAAATGTCTTTTTTGTGGACGTTTCCCCATCCCACGCATCACATACACGACACTACCAACATTGTAAATGCACAAAATTTTTAACGCGCCTTTGAGTAAAGAACGACGAACGTGCGCAATGCTTTTCTCACACCATGCAAATTCAAGTAGTTCGCCGGGAGATGAATCTCTAGTATGTAGTCTTCTTGATCCATCCATTAACTGCTTTATTATGTTTAAACTTTAGCGATTGACAGATGCCTACTAGTTTTCGTCGGTAAGTCCTGACCGATCAGAGAACAGAACATCAGTTTACTTTAGGCCACTTTTTATTCAAAACTGATCTGTCACCTGTTTGACTGAACTTCAAAAGATACACTCCCTGGTGTAATACGAAGTCAGCCACATCGTTCGTCCTCATCCATGTCGTTTGATAAGCTAAAGTTTTTTAAAATCACCTACCTAAGCCAATAAGGACAGTTTACTGTCGAAAAAGAATTCCAAGGGCACAGCAACCCGGTTTTACGTACCATAAATAAGGAGGCGCACCTCAACCACCGAAGCCTTCCATTTCTATGTTTTTCACAGAGGAGAGTTTACTTATATACTCAAGCCCTGTAGGTTATTTTTTCCGAATCGCATGGACGAAGCTGCTTAAGAGCATACTAGCCTAAATCTAAAATAAAACAAATAGAAACAATTTAACTTAGCCAGGCGTTCTCCATTAAAATATCTATTTTTAATATACCAGACCAGGTGTGCAAACTTGCAATTCTAGTTAGCCGAATATAAGATGGCCGCCCAAAGATATTTATTTATGAAAATAGAAAAATCTTTTATACCTGAAGCATTACTTCCGGGTTTTGACTTATAAGTTTCTTCGCTGGTTATCAAACTATTTAACCAAAATATAAATTGGTTTAGATTTAGATAAATAGTAAATTCTAAACATAAATTCAATAGTAGATAGGAAAAGTGACTCACAAAACTTTCCATTTCTGCTCTCAGTTTAAATGTTGAAGAATCTTTCTAACATTTCTAGTACATTATCTACTGATGATACAATTTATGTTCAATCCGAAAGATTGGACATGTTGCCAAGGGCGCTATATTCACGAATCCAAACGGGTTATGTTTCGAAATCGTTATGTATTTATTTACTATTAATCATTTGTATCTACAATCTTTGCAAAAAAAAACAATATTTTTTACTAAAGACAAATAATGGTAATTCATTGGCTTTTGTTGATTTTGTACAAAGGTCTGTATTGCTGTAGAGTTACTGTAATGGTTCGCGGCTGTGATAACACATTCGAATAAATATTCCATATCAGGGCGTTCACCTTTCATGAAATTATACATATTATGTGTACGTTTATATAGGTATCTCCATATACATAGAACAACTTATTGTACTCGTGATTCTTATTCGTCGAATTGCTGTTTGTCCAAGTGCTACAATTGGCGTAAAGGAGATACCTTTTAAAAGATGAGGTTCAGTGGTATTGTGACACTTACGACATTCATACCAGGTATGTAGAGTACTTATAACCCACTATGTACTCGTATATAGGGCTATTTCCTTGTGAATATAAGATTGCAAGATTACAATCTTATCTTCCTCATTAGAGACATAGTACAAAATTGCAAAAAAAGACAAATTTTCTTCATAACGAAAAGTTTAGATTTTCATTGTAGATACTGAGTTTCGTGATTTATAATAGTTGCTAACTTTTAGTACCTGCACTCCCCGTTGCTTGGTTCTTTGGCTGCTCAAGATTATTCTAGGCCCCGACTGTTGTTTGATACATTATCCTCTTTTATAAAGGCAGAGCTATCAACAACCGCAATCCTCTAATATTATAAATGAAATAAAGCATAATAATTATAATCCATGGCGTTAGAGCCCTTAATTTTAAGCCGCCAAACTTTCTAGGATAGTCACAATTGTTTGGCATAGGGTATGCAAACACCAATCTTGTATAAAACAAAACCTGATCAAAATTGGTTTGCTGTCTATCTGTCACACGATCATTGTTTCAAAATGTACTTTAAAGCCTCTCATATTCTTCCTTTGCTCAACACGCTAACGACTGGCTTTAATTATAAAAGGGGAAGGCTAAAAATTGCCTCATTTTCAGTGACGTTTTACTGGAAGAACTTTGGTGAAAGGCATGCATGAGGGTATTATATTGGTGCACGATGCCTCACAAGGCAGCGATTGGGACTTAAGAATATATTTAAAGCCTAAGCAGATATCTTTTCTGATCCTTTTAAGATTTTTTAATAATGGTACAAGTAGCTTCCTCTTTCTTTGCAAGGATTTGACTTAAGATGGAATGACTATTCACCATAACATGCGGATAGAGACTCGTCCACCAAACAGAAGATCAATTATTCCGGTCATCAAATACCCAAACGGAGTAAAACTACTCGTCTTTCCGGTCCCCCCACAGAGTTATTTATCCCTGCCCCCGCAGTTACGGCAGATTTGCAAATTCCACTTGTACGAAAATCTGGGGAATCCGAGACCTTCCACAGAGTGTGGAAAAAGGGAATGACCTTTAAGATTCTAAAGAAGTGTATCCGTTCTGAGTGGTGTTTGCGTGCTCCCTGCCGGCTTAAAGATAATAGATAAAGTAATTTACGAACGCATCATGGAACATCTGAAAGGCTTGATCGACAGAGACCAGGTTGAATTCAGCTCCGGATCCTTGTGTATTGACCACATCAACACATTTTGGAACAGTGCGCGAAGTTTAGATCTTCGCTGTGCCTGCTCTTCACCGATTTCAAGAAAGCTTATGACAGTGTGAGCAGGGAGTGTATCTATCGTGCTCTAAGCAGAAAGGGTATTCCGGAGAAACTAATAGCTATTATCAGAGCAAAATATGATGGCGCTATATGCTTTTTGTTATCGTTTGTCCGGAGGACGTAAGGGAGTTCAATGGTTCCTTACATCTTTCCTCAAATAGCTCGACTACGCTGATGACATCTGTTTGCTCTCTCACCAAATCGTGGACCTCGGGCAAATACCTTTGATTTTGGGAAGAGAGGTAGGTAAAAGGGGACTAAAGATTAACACCAAAAAAACCAAGTTTCAGTCTGACTTGTCATCTTACTCTCCATATCTGCATTAATGAACAGAGTATCGAAAGCTAAAATTTGGGTATTCAGTTATCTCAACACCAGTATCAAGTTGCGACTGTTCTGTGCTAGTGTTCTTTCTGAGTTGCTATATAGGAGTAACACATGGAAAGTGAACTCAACTGTTACTGTTCCTCCGCCTTTCACTGTCACAGTTACGCCTTCATCAATACCTGTCTGCCTTATATTATCGGATGGCGGAAGTGGCAGTGTCACACATTAAGGTGGAGTGACAATTGCATTGCAGGCTATGCCATGAAGTGGAATGAACATGGAGGACGAGTGGGTCAGTCCAAGGACACTAATCGCAGAACACTAAAAAAGGAGTGCAGCCATCTCAGGAAATAGTGGGAACCGCAGAAGATGGCGGGTGGGAGTAGTTCAGGGACTATACCTCACCAAATGGTAAATGTGAACCATACATCTGCAGAACCTATGCACCATTAAATTATATATAGCCATCTTCTGTGCGACGGTGCCGAACTCGCTGTTAACCTTCTCAGGATTGCTGTTGATTTCCTGTATATGTCAAATGCGTGTCCACACAGATAGACAGACAGGCATTAAATCTCGATTTTAATAACGTTTTGTTTTACCAAAAGCCTTAAAACCGCCACGAAAATTAATTGGACGAGTTCACCCAAGCAGTTCGTAAATTGAGTCCTCCCTCTTCCTCTTCTCCTCTCTACCTCCAGCGAACTGATACGAAATCAAGGGGTATTTTCCATTTTTATGACCTGAGGATATCAGGTCCATCAATGGTGGGAACCCCAAAAGCCGGTGGCGGCACTCGGGTCACGAGTTTTACGGCTCACCTTTTGGTGATGCTTCGTCTTATAGGCCTATATGCTATACGCTTCAGCAAGCTTTTCGAACGGTCAATGCGATTGGTATGGTGAGGAAAATTGCGGAGGAAGCAATGGAGGCCAGTAAATCTTGCGCGATAGTCACTCTAAATGTGAAGAACACCATCAATAGTGCAAAAGGGATGAAATAATTTTGGCTTCAATCAAATTTGGCGCTCCCAAATACCTGGTGCGCATAGTTACAGAATTTCTTCAGGAGACGCTGTTGTGCTATGATTCGGATGATGGACGTAAGATCTATGGAGCAACCTGTCTAGTTCCACAAGGATCGGTTCACGCCCCTAGATAAAGCCGTCGGTTCCTTATCTCAAGAGTCATCAGCTCCATCTTGCTCCAGACTGCGTATCCCCATTGAAGCAAGAAGCAAATGGGAGAAAAATCGCAGTCCCATACCGATTGAGTTCCTTGCAAACGCCGTGCGCTTACCGTACTACATCAGACGAAGCAGCATGTGGAATTGCAGGGATGGACCCCATTGACATCTTGGCGAACGAGGCCGGACGCCTGCATGACGCATCATATGCAATTGACGACTCCTGTAATTATTATCGGCATTTAGCACGAAGTGAGCTATTTTGAAGTGGCCAAAAAGATGAGATGATTCACCTAAAGGAAGCTAGATTCATAGGATTATTCCAAATGTCCCCAAATGGATCAAACGAAGGCACGGTGAAGTTGGCTACGACCTAACTCAATTTCTAACCTGACACGAGTTTACCGTGCACACCTCAATTGTATCGGGCGTGACCGCTCCCGACATTGCTTGACATGCGAGATGATACGGGAAAACGCGGAGCATTTTAACTGCCCGAGGTCTGCCGCACACAGAGCTGAGGCGGAAATTGACCCCAGGATGCGGTTCACTCGAGAATATCCTGCACAACATGTTAGCTTCTGAAACAGCTTGGGGGGCGATAGAAAAATTAATATAGGTGATTCACAACCTGCTAAGGAAGGAGGAGCCGCAGTTCGGAACTGATCCTGCCCCGCGATTTAACACCATTAATACGTAACCGGTAACTTATGCATATATTATCTGAGAATATCCACTTTCGCGTGATACTGACATTCAAAGTCTTGAATTTGCACAGAAGCGACAACTTTGCCCTATTATAACTTTGTTAATAATAGTGTTATTTCCACCAAACCTGGTGGGATCATGCTCTATATTATAGCCCACATGATTTTAGGATGAACTTAAGGGGTGGTTTACAGTCAATTGCTAAAATTTTTAGTAATTTTACTATACGAGGGAGGGACCCAAAAGAACGGGAATTTCGTCATAACTTCTTTATTTCTCTATATTTTTACACCAAATTTTGATCACCTTCAAAGTATTCGCCTTTGACTACAACGCACTTCTCCAAACGATTCTTCCATTGTTCAAAACGTTTTTTTAAATTCACCTTTGTGTCCTTTAAGTCTTTCAGCGATTTTTGTTTCACCTCTTCCACAGTGGCAAAACGCTTTCCTTTCAGTTTCCTTTTTGGGTCGCATCCATAGCACCACAATTCATCACCAGTAGCCACCTTGGAAAAAAAAATTTAGGGTCCTCTTCGAGCTGATTTTGAAGCTCAAAACATGCCTGAAGTCGACGCTCCCTTTGCTCATCTGTGAGAAGGCGCGGGACGAATCTGGCTAAATAAAATTCTCTGAATTGAACTCCATGATATTCCTGACATCTCACAGAGTTGATCAATGGTTCGGCGATGGTCTTCGTGAACGAGGGCATTGACTTTGTCAACATTTTCATCAGTTCTTGACGTTGAGGGGCGTCCTGAACGAAGTTAGTCTTCAATAGACATTTCTTCATTTTGAAAACGTGAAAACCAATCGTAAACACTGGTTTTACTTAAGGCAGCATCCCCATAGGCAGTCTTAAGCATTACAATAGTTTCCGCGGTCGATTTCCCCAACAGGAAACAAAATTTCACAGCCGCGCGTTGTTCTCGACAATCTGCCATTACGTTTTCGCCGAAATGTTGTTTTACTAAAAAAAATCTTAGAGGCGAACCGTTGCACTCACAGCGGCTCAACTTCGTACACTCACGCAGGTGGCGTAACACTAACGGACATGTGGTCAAACAATGGGTTCCCCCACTCTCCCTCCCCACCACAACCTAATTCCCGGATTTTATGGGTCCCCCCTCGTATATACTATTATTAGCTTTTCTTGATCAGATATCGCTATGGAGGGTATTTCGGATCCTAGGCACCAACTGGTGACAGCTTCTTGATTTTTTTTTTCAGATTTTTCGAGTGAGTTGTTTCTAAGAATGGGTCTGGGAAAGAAATGATCAATTTCGACCCGCCGCACTCCAACAAATGTCAAAACTAAGCACTAACCGATACTTTACCTGACTGGTGAAAAAAATGTACACCCAACTTTTGCATGGATGTTGACCCCCAGCCTTAAATTCAACATAGAAGGATGTAACTCACTGTAAGCGTGAGTGTTCAAAGTTCCCTTTCTACCAAATTTGGTGTCGATAGCTATAACTCTTTCCGAGAAAAATGTGACAGACAGACAGACAGACAGACAGACGGACGTAGGGAGAGACAACTAGCAGTTTGCGTGATAGTAGGAACGATTCCGATTGAGATTCTGGCCAAAGAAGGACAATGATTTTATGATTGATCGTACCCCAGTGGAGAATTCCCTGCCCCTCGGCGACAGTTTGCACGAACTGAAACTATCGCTGAATGGCAGGGAAGTGGGACGAGTCAGGAAAAGACCGCTGGACTCACAGAATTACATAGGGTATCCAGAAGCGCAGAACTCAGTTCTTGAGCATGCACAGAGTCCCACAGAACCGTGTGGCAGCAGCCAGCGGTAGCTTTTGAAGATTTGCTCCTTCAGTCAGACAGACTTACAAACAGTAAACCGATTTTAATGAAGTTTTGTTGAAAAAGTAACTAAGTAACTAAGATCTGGTTAAAATTTACGGTCAAGCCTTTACCAAAACAAAAGTTAGAGGATGAGGTGAGTTGGCTCATTGCCTTAAGCTGAACCAAACCGTAGCTATAGAATTGCGGTTTGGAATTTTTAAGGATTTATCAACCCAAGAGTCATATAGGCAAAATACCGAGGGGCGGGCTTTCTCAGCAAGATGCAAAATGGGCGAATGAAAGCGAAAGTGGAGGTACCTAATCCTACCTAAACCTTTACAACCCATAGGCATTACCCTTCAGCAACGATATGTAACACTACGTGCTTGTAAAGTACTCAAGTGCCTCTCTGGGCCTATCTCGTTTATCGACAAAAAAAAACGAATTTCAAAATTCTCTCACTACACCCAATCAGCAATTTTGGTGTCAAAGACCTGCGTGAAACATACGACTTTAATGAATTCTACACTCGCCTCGTGTTACCTGACTGATATCAGTAACGCCACAAGAATAATCATCAAGTGCATATCACAAGAATTCAAAAAATCTTATCACCAGTACAGTATGTACATATGTACATACAATTTATCATACATAATGAGTACCAAGTGAAGTATCTGAAATGTAGGCCAGCTCTATCTTTTTCTGGACAGAAATGCCTTGGAAACAGAAGACCTTACCTTTATACAATTCATAAATTTCGATCAAAGATTTGATTCGAGGGGGTTTTATTCCATCCGATTAAGTGATACTAATTGAATTGTTATCGCGTGGGGTAAGGCTTTCGTGGACGAACTGCACTTTGAGGCGGCCTTTTTTGAAGTTTTTTTTTCTGCGGAGGATAGAACGAGGTTAGCAGTAGCGCATGTTTAGATCAAGTATCATATCAGGTTTCTGGCTGAATTGAGCTGGTCTTACATTCCCCCCTTTTATGTATGCAATGCATGTCCGTATCCTATATTGCGCATAGATAGATGCATATTTAATATACTTCCTCCCTTTACTCTAAGCGCCGTCTTCATCTTAACAAACGTTCTGTAGTCATAACTACGGAACCATGGCTGTTACAACTAGCGTGGGCCGACTATCGATGTTGTTTGATTGATTTATTATCCGCCATCTCCTCACAAGTATCTACATTGTCGAAATAATGAACACAACAAAGTATCTATTGTTAAGAATCTCTTCACAGAACATCTGCTTTTGAGGCGCCTATGTTGGGAGTGATCGATTACGTTTTATCATCCATTCCATGATGACTTTTTGATTGATTCTCTTTTACAATTTAAGACACGATTGTAATAATCAATATTTGAAATAGAATAAATTGAAGACAAATCCTCGGTTTCACGGACACCTTTCAGTGCATGCATTAAGGGTTGGAGCTGAAACGGTATGAATTTTTAAAATGCACACATGTCTGTAAGCACTTTAGAAGTTCATGCTAAATTACGAATTAGCAATTGGTGGCAGGCTACGTAAAATGAGTCAAATTTAACCACGAGGGAGTCAAGAGTCTGCCAACCAAAAGAACATCTGCCGCCTTCCTTAATCTGCTCAGTAAACAAAAACACTGGAGGACTCATAACAAAAGGGAATTTGGCTTGTGGCTGAAGACTGACTTCTATACGTGTTTTTCTTATTTGGAAGCACAAACTGAAACTGTATCTCTTATCGATATATTAAGTTAACCATATGCAGCTTTGCTCCTTCTTGGTGAAAAGATACATTCACGACGTGTTGTTATTTTTCAAGGAAGAGTAGGTATATTTCGTCCTTAGAATAAGAATTGAATGGCTAACTCAGTTCAGATGCTGGTTTCATGTTCTCTTATTAAGAAAATAATGATCAATAATAAGGAATCGACGCAAAGATAACACTGAGTTGATTTTGACCAGTAACCGTCCATACCCAGAATGACTTTTTTGGGGTTAAATTTATAAGTCAGCCCTTTGCTCTTTCGTTGGTTTCTTGACAACACTGCCTTACTTCAATCGTATCTACAGTGGTAGTACGTGTATATTTCTGTACAAAGTAGGAGCCAAGAAAAAAGTTCTGAGACGCCAGCTGGTTAAAAGATCTCACTTGGGTGATATGCACTGAGTACTTTCATATCCAAAAGTCTCGTGACACACCTGTCCTTATTTTCTTAAGATTTTCAACTTACGATAACTAAAGTCCGACATCCTTATTACAATGAAAACATACATGGACACAGATTCTCTTCCATTCACACGTATATACACGAGATCCTTCGGCAGCAGAAATGGTTTTGAATCGAGGCATAAGATTGAAAGAAGCCGCAGGACCTCATAAATCAAATCTTCATTAGTTGAATATTGATTCCCTAAACGAATTCACCTGCGCTACCTAGGTATATGGATAGATCCTAGTGAAGGACAAGTCGTAAGGTGAACAGGTGCGTATGGGGCTCGCCCAGCGCAGTGTAAAAGCAAGACCCTTTGGACAATTTCAATTGAGGTCCCGCGAACAAAGCGGAGAAAAGAAAAAAACACACATTGAACAATTAGTCACATCATAAAAACTGTCTGAAGCTGAGCCTTGAAGCGACATTTTTGATTCCTTGTCCTTGGCGATTTTAGTGCTGAGTTCATTAGTGAATGCAGAAGAAATCCCAATGAGACCCTTACGGGACCCTTAGCACACTTCTCTCAAAAAAAAACAAGAAGGATAGCCAACCAAGATGTTGAGAGTTTTATCACCTGTCGAGTGTGTTAATTGTACGGTGCCTCAGGGTTAAGTTTAATGGTGTTCTACCTCTTCAAGTTAATTTTTGTTCCTTTTCTTCTCTCCCGATCGTCTTGGACCTACCACACATAATGGGCACTATTCAGACTCCAATGGTTTTCCTTTTTCTTGCTTCAATCTTACGTTTCAAGAGTTCCATTCGGACCATTGCAATTTAAGTGGATTTTTCAATGGGCGGCTTGAAAAGCCGAGGTCTTTAGGCCAGCGGCGGATAAAAAATCCGTTCTGCGACCAAATCCAGTTAATTGAAGACTTTTGAAATACCTACGCGGAGCCCGATCCTTCCAAGAATGTCTTTGAAATGGTGGAATCTATATGTTGGGTTTTGCATTTGAGAACTGGTTTTCGGACCTTTGCATTCATTTTGTTGTGATGTGGTCAGAGATGGATAAGTTCAACACACCGCGGGATTAATCAATTCAAGCAGTGCAACAGGCAGGTAACGGTGTCTGCGAAGGCGTCTGCAATGCTGAATGGTAAAGGTCTTGGTATAATTTATGCTAAAACTTTATAGTTCAAGGAGATCTGAGTGCAGCCAGACAAATATCGAGCGGAATTGCAATGGTATTCAGACTATGGACTAGATTAAGTAGTCTTGACCAAGCATGGTGGAAATGATGCAGTTTTTATTGGGGAATTTTTAGTGAAAGCGCAAGCGTGTTCAGCTGCAGGCATTATACGCAAAAGGCATTGACAAATATGTACCATAATTTTATTTTTGGAGAGTGCAGTTGATCGTCTGGTTTTGTAGTTCAACTTTCTAATTTGTTTATGTCATGTAATATGAGTAAATTTCATGTAATACAAATGAAGTTGTTATTAACGATATTTACTTGGCCGATCCTTAAGTGGGCTTTTATCAATATATTTTCATCGATTCAGTATTGCATAAGATTCCTGCATTTTGCTGTCTTTATAAGTTTTATAGTCCCTTTAAGCTAAGCTAGTTCCTTGTATTATTTTATACTTTTTATTAATTTCTGGAAGTCTCCCAAAAAACCTCTTATTTTTAGACCTAGTCCAAATTTGAGGTGAATCAGTTTACTATAATGCCCATGCCATTGCACTGGAATTTAGACTTTCTGAGACGGCGTCAAATCTTAATATCAGGCATAGGGTACGATCACAAATTCCACAATTACTATCGAACATCCTATCGAGCTTTGAGAGATATCTTTCCTAATAACTAATTGGTAGTCTTCCCGTCGAGAGTTCCTACGAAACCATTGGTTCCAGGATACAATCGAACTACCCTGGTCAGTCCCATTTTTCATGATAACAGGATCTCAGATTTCCACGTTTGCCTTCTGCTGGTACCATTTTGGTAGCTGCTTTAGACGATGCTGGACAAGTGTCCAACATTTAGGTCCGACTGCCTTCATTGAAACTAAGTTCTTTTCTGACGGGAGGTTCAGTGGGTATTCTCTAAGAAAATGATCCGGAAGTCACAATCGCTAAACCAGTTGAAAATACTTCACATGTGAGTTTAGTGATTCCCACGATCCGTGACATTTTAGAGAATTGGCATCCAATGGCCAGAATTAATCGGATTAGGAAGACTCAGGAAAAATCAAGTGATAATTTACTAGACTGCAGGATAGACTGATGTAGAGGATCGCTCTTTGGTAGACAATCTACATTTCCCGGCTGTTGAAGTTTCACAGAAGATTCCTGCATTTTTCGGCAAATTCTCTGGTACCTAGACCTTCCAATCTCTATACCATTTTGCAGCTCTAACTCTCCGCCTATTAAGAGATTCTTCACATGTCTCGATTTTGGTCACTTTGCAGAGGCTTGATATAAATCAACCTCGACCATTGCGAGCCAGTTTAAAATACGAATGTTGACGTCGAGGCAATCTGCGAACCTTACCGATATTACCGTTTCGTAAGGGGGTGAAAGACTCATCTGGAAACTCGGTGATATGGACATGCGGCCGGGAAGCCATTAAAGAAACAATCGTATTCCCGGGAGTAGGCTTTATAAGGGCAAAATTCAACGGTGTCCATATCAACAGCTGTTACGCTCCTCCTAGTGCGACATTAGCGAAATATGAGGAGATATTAGACGGCTTGGTGTTGAAGGAAAGGGAACACTACAAGCACGGTAAGCACCAGACCATTTTCCTCTATATCACAATCGGAGGAGGCGACAGTCGAATGAGCAACAGAGATGAAAAAACAGGATAGCTGGTCCACTGGAGCTGTCGAGGAAGAGACATTCCTGGCCGCTTTAGAAGGAGGTCACGATCCGAAAGGAATTACACTGGTAACAGTGAGCCAGATATCTCAGCTGGTAACTGAAGCATGCGACTATATAATGCCACGACAAATGTTCCACCACAGTAGGAAACCAAACTACTGGTGAAACAAGAAATCTCGCTGTTAAGAGCATCGTGTCTGCGGGCGAGGAGGGGTTGTCAAAGGAGAAGAATAAAAACCAGAACATCGGATCTTAGTAGTAGCCTTAAGAAAGCTATACGGGAAAGTGAGTGAAATTGTATCTTGAGGCAAATATGAATCGGTGGGATGCTACTTACAAGGCTGTAATGCAAAAGGTTCGTGGACAAAAATCTCCCCAAATGACGTGTCCGCGATTCTTGTTCCAAATAATCTCCATCCATTTGTCGCAGCAGGAAGAAAGTAGACTTCAGCCAACAGTTCAACAGGACGTCTTCTCAATCCCGGGGGAGACCGAGCAGGAACTGTGCAAAATTTGTGGACGAATTGCTTCTGTTCATCGAGCTAGTGGAACGTTAGTATATGTTTCGCAGAGCGCGGTCCACGGTCGATGCAATAACAATGGTCGTCGAATTGATTCGGGAGACATCGGTCACCGGTAAGTGCTGTGCGGTGGTAACGATGGATATCAGGAATGTCTTTAACTGAGCAACCGAGATAGGATTAAGTTCGCCCTGGCTAAACTGGGTTACTTAGCCAGGATAATCAAGAATTACCTCTCGGAGAGATTTCTTTGGTACGAGACTGACGACGAGCCAAAGGAGTGCGTTGTGGCAGCAGGTTTTTCCCAAGGCTCCGTATTGGGGCCCTTGCTGTGGAGCATAATATATGATGGAGTGCTCGGCTCTGCGTGCCGAAAAAGACAGCGTTGATTGGTTTTGCAGTGACGGTGTTGGTAGTTGCGTGACACTCCAGAATGTGAAACTGAAAGTGAAGCCATTCATGCTTTTAAATCATAGCTACAAATGATGAAACTGGACCTGACAGACGACAAGAAAAAGGCTGTCCCTTTTACCAATCACGGGAAAAAGAATACTATTAAAATCTGGGTTGGTAATTACGAGGTCCGCTCAAAATGAATCATTAAATACCTGGGGTAACGATCCATGCCAACTTGAGCTTCAGGGAACACCTGGACTATGCCCGCAAAAAGCCAGCAAAGGCTAGCTCATCTCGAGTAAGAATGATCAGGTCGTCGGCTGCTTATCGAAGGGGTGGTGAAATCACTTGTCAACAGGGTGAGCCAGCGAGGGGCGAGCTCGGCATACGAGCCAATCGCGATGGGCCGTGTGTGTAATTGCGGGGATAATTCCTTTGGATCTTCTAGCGAATGAGGCACACTGTCTCGATAGGAGAATTAGGGCGAATACGGCCTAAGTGACTGCGGGCTTCCGAAAAGCCAGAAGGCAGGAATTGTACAGGAAATGGCAGCAACGTTGGGATAATTCCGAAAAAGACCGCAGGACCATAAACTGAGAGATGGGTCTAGCGAAAACACGAAGAATTAAATTATCACCTAACACAGTTCCTTACGGGGCACCGTGGATACAGGAAGTACTTGCTTTGGACTGGATGGGTTCCTAAACTGTCCCGAATGCGCCGCTTTACCGGAGAACCCGGAACATGTTATGTTCCATTGTCCGAGGTTGAAAGAGGGAGATTAAACGATGTCTTGAACGCAGTTATCGAACCCCATAATTTTGTAGAGAAGATATTGAGGTCGAAAACAAATTTTAGTGCAACCATAAGATACAGAGAAAACTGCAGAAACTGAATGGAGCCCAGAAAGCGCGACGGATGCGTGACTTTGTCGCACTGGTGGAAACCAGAGCTCGCGAATACGATTGTCAAGAATATGGTATGGTTTTATTACTTGCTGAGCTTCAGTGGCGCTGACACTCACGTCTCTATGGGTTTAACGTGAGTGCACTCAATGCCACAGTCTTCTGAAGACACGGATTGATTTCGTGACCACAATTAGAGCCCCGCTGAGACAAGCACAGCCTATACTGAGGGTGCGGCTCAGTTTATTCATACTACTGATGAATGCAAGATCTACCTCAATCTCTACTGAAAATTGGAGTACGGCACCCGTGGTGAATCGCAACACCGTCGAGGCCCGAAGGTCTCTGCTCGCTTGAACGTAACCAACAACACCCATGACGCTCCCACTAGGGGGCCAACCGCAAGAACCAAGCTGAACGCACATACAACAGGATTTCTCCTGAAACATGAGAATTCAGGCGCTTTCCCGGTTCCCATGGTACCAGCATAGCCCTGGTAGGGTGTCGTGACCGAAGCCACTTCAGATGGGTTCTCGTACAGAATCGGGTCTGATCGCTCTAATTAAGCTAAGTAGCATTCGCTTGCCGCATCAGGGCCAGCCAACCAAAGTGAATACAGCGTTTTCCGATGCCACGACGAGGAGGTTGTCCACAGCCACTTGGTTTTGGTTTAGCTCGTCTTCCTCACTGCCACCTTGAGCATCTGTGGCACTGACAAGTGGAATGGCTCTAAATGTCGGCGATGCTTGTGGAAGTGGAGGATGAACAAATACTTCAGTTGAAATCTGTTCCAAATATTCATGCCATCTATACGTCGGGGCGCGGCAGCCGGTAAACAAAGCACCGTTCTTGTCATCTGTGCGCTCGTGCCGGCTTTTGAGAAGTCAATATAGATTTCTCTCGCCATCCCGAGTGTCCAGTTTATCGTAAACATCTTTGTAATGGATCGCTCGGGTGACACAGATCGCTTTCTTTGTTTCCCGGTTGACATTCTTGTAAATTTGCCAAATGGCCAGCGTCCGTCCCCCGTTTTCTAACCGATTCGTAAACGTCAAACATTTTAACCCTCTTCAATTCCGTGATGCCAAAAATTCTTCTCTTTCAGTGATTGAACGACTCTACTTTTTGCACCTTTTATCAATATGCTTTTGAAAGCAACAGCTGGCGAAAGGTAAAACGAAGTGTTTTGCATACTGCGAAACCACAGATACTACAACTCCTACCAACTGACTTAGGAGAGGAACGCTATGCGAGTTATTATCTATTGATGGCCAGGCTGTCTAATACTTTCCCTAGCTCCGAGTCGAAATTTCGATATGGGTACTGAGGTATCTCTTTTTTGACATACAAATGTTGGCTTCTAATAAACGCAGCAAGCCTTGCTAATAAGAATTTTTCCATAGAAAATATGGTAAGAAATGAAAGAAACGAATTTCTGACGACAATTTAACAATGCCTGAAACACAGTAGAATATTATTGGCATCTTATGATAATAAGAATTGCATATTGACAAGAATCATCAACGTGGTTGCAACCAATTAGGATCTGTCACCTTAACAAAAGCCTTTGTTAAAACTATTACAAGGTTCATTTTCATGGGATTTTGGAATGAGACAACGAAATCAAGTTGGTGCCCTTAAGGTGTAAAATTGTCAAAAACGCATTAAACACTCAAGGAATCCGCACTAAGTCCATTCCTAAATATTTCTCAGTTCTTTGATATTTCACCGACCCTTATTCACGGAGAAAATAAACTGAGCTGCAGAAGTTGGACATCAGTTTTCAATTTTCCTTCCTCCTTTCTTTAGGTCCCACTATCATAAATTAACCAAACTACTCGGGTGAAAGTTGCAGGAAAAAAATTAAAGGAATGAATTTTGAAGCGGCATAGACTTACATAATCGATGCTGAGAACAAGGACCCCTACATCTTACGGCAGCGTTAGTTATAGCGCCTCACAATTTTCCCGAAAAAGCCGTAAAAATTCAAGGTTCGGTATCAATCAATTTAAGGCTCACTTTCACAGAATTATCACGTAACCAGACGGCATGTCCTTTTCCCAGATTCTGAAACCACAAGTAAATGGGAAAAAAATTAAGAAGAAAATAATACCATCCAGACTATGGGCACTTTCTTCGGTATTTTCACATTCAATTCGATTTTCAACTGAATGTTTCCATGTGTTGGGAAGTCTTTTCCATTCAACTATTCGTAGTCCATGCATATCTGTAATGTCTTCATCCCGGAGAACCCACCCTGTCAAGTGATAAATCATAAAAATGCGACAAACATAATTTTCTTTGCACACGTTTTTTTCAAAATAGGCGCTCATTTGCGGAGAAATGTTAAACGGATAGTACCCGTTCCTAAAGAAAAGGCCGAGATACTTTGGTTGTGAACTGTATGGACAAGTGGAGGTAAATAGTTTTTTGTTAAGAAATTTTGTTTTCTATTTTAATCCTGTGTTTGGGGATTTAGGAAAAATTAATGGGAAGAATTGAAAAGCGTAGGGGATTTGTAATCCATGCTGAGATAATCTGTTATTAGATGGGCGTTGCGTGTGTTCTCCTGCAGTTATTTTCGATAAATCAATATTATGTTTTCAACAATAAGATCAGAAGAAAGGCAGAGAATCCTTTCTCAAATTTGGACCGAAATTGAGTTATTATCTTCCGTCTTGTTGCATTGTTGAAGCGTACGTGAGCGCACTCGAAATAATTGGTCCATCACTGAGGATGGCATAAGTTGGAACATTTTTTCTCACACTGAGTTTGTTTCGAGCTGAACGCGAGAAACATTATTGTCATTGATCCTCTATATTCCTAATAGTCTTGTCGGGGAATGGGGGTGATTATGGGGTGGGGAGTAGAAGTTGAAAATGTTAAAACAGATGGAGTAACCAAAAACACTTAACTACCACCTACAGTCAGACTGCCTCCACCCATAGTTCAAATTTTTGAAAACCTGTCGAAAAAGAGGGGGTCGGAGGTCGGATTTCGGAGATCTTCAAAGTCAGCATTTGCATGCTATTCACATTGCAATCTCGCCCACAGGTACCTAGAAATAGTAGTTTGTTAGTTAAGTTAAGTTTGTTTCGAAAATTTGTAGAAGGCACCTTAAACGTTCACGGCAAGAAAACTTTGAGACCCTGTTATTTAGGTTGGAGCCTTTCTGTGCGACCTTACTAGCTACTTCGGAAAAGTTACATAGTAAAGTGATAACCAACATTTCACGTTCAGAAAGTAAGGGTACGGGGCTCTCACGACCGTAGAAAATAGTTTTTTTGACATCTTAGCAATACTGCTGTATAGTTTGAATACTTTCCCTCAAAATGAGACCAATTCGAGGTTAGTATATTGAAAACTCCTGATCTAGGATCGTGTCTTGGAAAAATGAAATGATGAAACGTCTATTAATACCCACGATGGAGCATAAAACTTGGAAAATGCCTGCTGAACCAACACCAACAGCTCTACTACCAAACCCTATCTCTAGCTCCACGTGGTGACCGCTGGGAGCTCTTTCTTAACGAAAAGTTGTAGGCGGAGAAGGATGAAGGCGAGTCTTTTCTCCCACGTCTAAAAACGAAACAAATTGAACCAATTGATCTTTTGGTTGGGAGTTAGGTAGGGATGACAACTCTACAGGGAGAACAACCCGTTACGAAGCGTCAAAAGCAGCCTCGAACTAGATTGACTACACAACGAGGAACTCGGCAACAACAACGGATTAACGATTCGCGTATTTTCTCATGGAATTCGGTATCCCAACGAAACTGATAAGACTGACTAGACTGACCCCGAACAATGTGCGAGGCCAGATAAAAGCAGCAGAATCACTCTCGAGACCATTCGACATCCACAACGGTCTACGACAAGGGGATGCCCTAACATGTATCCTCTTTAACCTGGTTCTCGAAAAAGTGATCCGTGATGCTAAGGTAGATGCGAAAGCAAGATCTTCTTTAACTCGACCCAACTGACCTATGCTGACGATATCGACATCATGGGAAGGACGACCCGAGATCTAGAGTCTACCTTGATCCAGTTTGAGCAGGCGGCACGAGGTCTTGTGCACAGAAAATATATAGTGGCAACGTCGCCATCAAAAACCAACCAACCAACAACATCAAACCGCACTGGTCAAACGGGAAGGATAAAGATAGGAGATTACAACTTTGAGACCGTTGATAATTTCTCCTACCTAGGGTCGAAAATCACAACCGCGCACGGTTATTGGCAGCCAACAGAGACTATTTCAGTTTACAAAAACTGTTTCGCTCGAAACGTCTCTCCATAGGGTCAAAGCTCTTACTGTACAAGACAATGATCTTGCCAGTCCTCATGTATTCCTCGGAAACTTGGGTTCTTAGCAAGAAAAATTCCGTACTCTGGGCCGCGCTCGATAGAAGAATCTTCCGAAGAATTTTTGGCCCCCTACACGAGGATGGTTGATCCCGTAGCCTACATAACAACGAAATCTATGAGCGATACCATGACCGTCTGGTTGTGAATAAAATCTGGCTCAATAGGTTGCGGTGGGGTGGGGGTGGGAGATGACGATGATCCAACCCGAAAAGTCTATAAGGGCAATATGTATGGTAGAAAAAAAGACAAGACATACCTTGCCTTGCTTTTAGAAATATCGAATTGGTGGAATTTGGCGCAAAATCGGGATGTCTGGAGTTCTTTATTAAAGCAGGTCTAGACTGGATACCAGTTGTTATGCCGTTGATGATAATGAATGATCGGTTACCTCGTTGTAAAAAGCAAACCTCCAGTTCAGATTTTTAATGCAGTTAAAATTTTTTATGTCGGTGGAGTTTGGTTACCCACTACACGCGTGAAATCAAAAGAGAGCCTCAATTTCTCACCCTCCGACAAAAACTTGACACTACAAATTCGGCCGTATTAAGTGTTTTGAACCATATAGGCAAAATTTGGACTAAATATCTAGTTCTGGGGAAGACTGTCAACAGTTCAGAATAAAAGGAGGAGCATGCTGAAGAAGAGAGTCTGTCTGGTACATGATAATTCTGGGCTTCACACGGCGAACGCCATGAAGCACTTCCTACACTTATATGGAATGTTTTGAGCCACCTCTCCCTTTAGCACTATCTGTTCACTTTCTTTAAGGTGAACTTGATGAAAAAATGTTTTCAACGAACGAATAAGGGAAAGGGAGAGGGGGTGAAGTTGCAGGCGGGAAACTTTTTGAAGGGGCATAAGCAAAATAATTTCTTGGCCCAGCACCTGGATCTAAATGAATAGCGGCTATGTTTTAAGTCAAACCGGTTTGAGAAAAAATCGGGCAGTGAACGGCCAGTATAGAACACAGGGCAAAACGTGGATTGGTATCAACGGTGGAGCATAAAATCTGAGAAACACGTCCACGTATATAAATGGGATCAATTGTTCCAAATTTTCCTCTAGGTTAGCGGTTGGGTTGGGCTAACAACTCTGTGCGGAAAACTGTGATAGGAGCCTCGGGCTGTTAATCTTACGACGACGGACCCGAGAACAAAACCGGACAAAACTCGCTGTACGTTTTCTTATGAGAAGTGCGCTCCTTATACAGAAATTGAACTGCCAAGTAGCTAGCTGATATCCCGTTCCAATGTAAGGGTGATGTCACACCGTTCCAAATGATGTGCAGAACAGGCATCAGTTTCTTGGAGAAGTTATAGTGTGATAGTGACCATTCAGTGAACTATATGTTCGGAATAGGTTTCTTAGTCAGGCAAAAAATGAAACGCGCTGTTATTGGTTTTGAAAATATATGCAAACCGCTCTCTTTGCGAGACAAATATAAATATAAACTTCATTGACGTTCACACTGGATGTGGATTTGAAAGCCTCGCGATTAGATCCAGATTAGGCTCTTGATAAATCAAGCCGGCGAAACCGTTCACGACAGGCCGACAGCGGTTGTGAACGGGACATAACGCTGGTTATCAGAAATACCATCAATTCGGTAAGAAGGACAGATACGCTAAGCACATTAAAAAGCTCATTTCTCATGCCGAGCTATTTCTTCCTGATATTGAGGGATTATCTGCTGGACTGCTCCCTGATGAGACGTAACGGGGCGCAGAAAAAGATGAAAATCACGTCGGTAATAGCACAAGGACCGATCCTAGTGCCAGGCCTCTAGAGCGTTTCCTACGATAAATGCTAAGGCTCTACATGTCAGAGGAATCCTGCCTAGTCGGTTATGACACTTGTTGCCAGATGCACTATTGAATAGACACAAAACAGAGTCCCTTTATTGATACGACGCGTACGTGGATGGATAAATGTTTTCAGCGTTGCGCTAGAAAAAACTGAAGTGATCATTTTGACCAGAAAGCGTCTCATACCTGGCGAACTGACTGCAGAGTCAACACTCCATTAGAATTCCCAAGGCGGGGAGAGCGGTTGCGCTAGTCTGAAGTATATGTCAAACGATTCCAGGATAGTTTGCTGATGATGGTGAAGTGCTTAGTTGGTAGTCCGGTGGCATACGATTACGGGAGTCCAATACTAGGGACGTAAATGCATTCACCTGCCTTACTCCAAAAAACAGAGGCCCTAAATTTGAAGCATCGACAAATCATCTTTACAATAATCGGAAGAATATTGTCATCGATGCTATCACAATGATGTTGGGCTCCAGCTACAACAAAAGTCGACACTTCTTGATGATGATTGTGAGCCATACCCAGAGATTCACCAGGAACTCCGTCGAGCAAAAAAGCGACTTTGCAGACAGGAAAAAGAGCGAGCTACAGATCCAGTCAACTTAAGACTATAGATAAATACTACCACTAACAAGCATGGAAGAAACCATCCGTAAAATTCATCGACTTAAGAATCATAAACTCTCGAACCTTGACCATAGATTCGGGATAGCAAATCAATGACTGATGGGTAGCAACGAGGCATTATCTGTCCTAAACATAAAAATACACATATCATACTGTGCAGCGATTATCCGCTATCTTGCAGAGCGCGATAATCCCATGCCCCCAGAACATCTTCGGCCCATGGGAAAGAGATTTCACAACAGGCAAATCACTAACAGATCAGATTTTTTCAAGCGATGGACAAGTTGTTGGCATATCCCCATCAGTTGCACCGTCTTTTAATTGACTCAAGACTGCCTATGATATCATAGGCAGGGAAATACTGAATACGGTCATGAGATAATTCGGTATCCTGAGCAAATTGATAAAACTGAACAAAGTACAAGGCGAGATAAAAGCATCACGATTACAGACCATTCTAAGATTTCGGGGTAGCTTTTCATACATCCTTTTTAATCTGGCCCCGGAAAAAGGGAACCGTGATGCTGACATAAATGTGAGCGCACTATCCTCTACAAGTCCACCCCTGGCGAGGGAAGGCAAGACCAAATGCATGGCGACAACTTCAGTACCAAGAACCAAAGAACAAACAGCATTAAATGGCATTAGTCAAATGAGAACAAAAAAGATATCAGACTACAACTTTAAGACCCTTGATAATTTCTCTTGCGAATTCCGCGCACGGTTGCTGGCAGTTAACAGAGCCTATTTTAGCTTTCAAAAATTGTTCCGCCCGAAACGTCTCACCATAAGATCTTTCTTCACAATACAATGATCTTGCTAGTCCTCATATATTCCTCGAAGACTTGGATTCTTAGCAAGCAAAATTGCGAATTCATCGTCCCGTTCGAGAGAAGGAGGATCCGAAAAATTCTTTAACCTTCAACAAGAAGATGGACGCTTCTGCAGCCTATGTAATGATGAAATCTACAAACGATACCATGATCCAGCCCGAGAGGTCTATACGGGCAATATCTCATTCCCCTCTATGTTCCTATGCCCGGAAACTCAGAGGAAGGTGATCTTGGGCCTACCGCCAGACTGTTCAGCGCATTTCTGCACTACTCTACCAGCCTAGAGAATATCGTCGCTGAATACAAGGCCTTAATGGCCGCTTAGCTGTCAGTCAAAATGGCTATAGTACGCTTGGGGCTCGAATTATGCTCCAGCCATTGACAGACTTCCAGTATCGTCTGTACTTCCATTTAGAATACACTGGCGAAACCTGGGAGACGATACGACTCGGATACACTGTGTGTATTTGAGAAACCCCCCACGCCGACTCCACTGATCATCTTTAATCCATCGATGAAGAATACTGAGTCATAATCTTGAAACACGCCGCCGCGCCGGTCTTCCACTTTGCGCCCTCTTTGGCAACTCCACAGCAAAGTTTCTCGTGAAGTTCAGCTTGCGTGTGGCATAGTGCTTGGGGAATGCCCGAGGTACTGCGTCTCGGATGCTACTATGGCCGTAGGACTTTGCTGTCCAGTATCCGGACTCACGTAATCTGACGGCACTGTACGCTACAACGTATTTAATGTGATGTTGAGGAGTCAATAAAGTAACTAATTTTAAACTTGTTGGATGTGAATTTGTATAGTGGGGGGACGGGTTCGTGGAAAACGTTCCTCCTTAAACGTCTAGAATATTTCGCCTTTTAAAAAAAGGTATTGCTGTATTATCTTTGAAAATTTTAATAATTCAATTACCATACAATTTCAATTATATATTTTAATCCAAAGATCTATTTTGCCAAATCTTTGTGGAGACAAGCGGCATGTACATATATAGCTATTGTATAGAAAATCTCACACCCTTTCATCCATAGAATCGGTGAATATTAGCTGGAGGGAGTCAAGTGCTATTGAGATACACAGGCGGGTTATTCTTCCTTGGGTATGGTCACGGCCACAGAATTGCACTTTGCCAGATTGCACAAAGAAATGTTCCAAAGTCAACGGTCTCCGAACATGCATCTGTCCCCCATCAGAACTTTTCAGTATCTTTTTCGTACATCATATTCGCCGGAGGTACAGGAAAATGTGGAAACAAGTAAAAGGTTGAAGACGATGTGAAAAAATTGGTATCATTTAGCAAACGGCACCCAAACAACTCCACTTTTGCGACACTTGAAGGGCTTCCCTCTGTGTAATTTCCAGTCCTAGGCGAAGGCTGCACATGCATATGGAGCGAATGGGAGTAAGCCATTCAAAAGGGGTAACTAACCTGTCTCAATTGAATTCAGATTGTCCCGAGACATGTTTATAGGAGAATACCCACACCACAGTAGATTACTGCGCTTCATTCTGCTTTATTCCGTTTTATTTAGTTACGTTTTTAAGGTTACTCGTTGCTTCGTATATGTCATATCGAATTTCCTGGTGACTTCAGTAGACAGTGACGACAATGATTTTCCGATTCGTTCATGGGCAGAAGTCCTTGTGGCTTGCAATATTCTGCTCAGTAAATGTCATTAAGTTTAGCTGAATAGTAGCGCTTTATTTCGAAACATTTCTCATTAAAGCAAAACTGGAAATGCAGTAGCTGACGGGTTACTCTGAATTAAGATGAATCGATTTTCGAGCCCATTTAATGTTTATCAGTAAATATGCTGGCCATTTGTGCAATGAGTATTCCAGATTCCAGACAAGGCTTTATGGTACTTAATAGCAAATTTAGTCATTCCTCGCGATAGACCAATTCATCATACCACTTTTATCAACTAATGACTTTGCCAACTGAGTCAGAATATTCCGAAGATACAAAGATGTCTGTGTCCACGAATTTGGATGATTTACGTCACTGAACACAAAAAGAGAATCAATAGGAAAGTATATCCTTGATGGACATCACTTGCAATTTAAAACTCTTTTAGCATTTTGCTTCAACAGCATGCGACCTCATGAAAATCTTTTCCCGCACAAGTTACACTCTGTCATGGCAATACAAGCATACCCGCTAAAGTACGCGTCTTTTCAACGGTTTGTATAAAACAAGACATTATTAAAATCGGTTTGCTGTCTATCTGTCTAGCTGTCCATCTGTCCTTTTTCTTTTTTTTTAAGTAGGTACCCGCCAGCCTGACGCCACATTGCCCGTCGAACCACCATAAGATATAACCGGCACTAGATTTTGTAGTACCAGTACCTCTTCTATAGCAAATCTTGGACAGTGGCAAAGTATGTGCTTTTGTCCTTTTGGGGCTCTGTCGTTGTTTGAACAATGGGGTGAGGAGTCCAGATGAAACCTGTGCAGGTACTGGCGATATCCTCCATGTCCCTTAAGAAACTAAGTAAGATTTAGCTGATCTGACCATGCCGTCCTTCCGACTACTCTCAGACATCAATCTTACCATATATATTTACCGATCTCTCCCTTCCGACGTTCTTCACCTGCGATAAAGGCGAGATTGACTTCACGTTGTATATGTTCGTCATCCTATCCGCAAAGAATCTGCATCACTCCCGAGATGACGAACGCTGCATCGTCTAACACAGTCTGAGGCATGCTGCCTTTTTTTGATTCCACTCAGTTTATGGGCGTTAACTGATATCTAGAATACCTTCCCCCAAACTGCGGCTAAATAGAGCAATATCAAACTCACACCCTGGTTGGAAGCGACCAAGAAATATCGTGGTTTTCCCACCTTTGACATCATCCTTGTCAGAATGCGGTAGATAATTTGCCACAAACGTATAGCACGTGTTACTTGGACCTGAGCTTCCCATCTATCATCACATCAAAATATGTGATGCCGGCTTCGAAGTCGTGTTATGATCCCCAATTTGAATGAAACCACAATTTTTTTCCAAGGATTGGTGATGAGGAATGCTTCAGGATATTAGAGGTAAAAATCAAACCAGTGGTGAACATTTTGATATCTCTTCTCCACTGAAATTTCTTTTCTGAGCCCTCGAGAAAACTCTGGGGAAACCCCCCCAGATCCGTGGACCACTCCCGTCAAACCTAGAAAGCTTATTTCAACGTCATTAGGAACTTTCTGATATTATAACCCACTCTTTGTAAAGAAGTCTTCCTTGTCCAAGGCAATCTGTATTCTGTTGACCATGATGTCTTGCCACCCTTATGTGTCAATCTTGCCGATATTTATAGGTCACATAGCGATTGATAGACTAGAGGAGTTTGTTTCTTCGCAGTTTCCCTTAGAGCGCGGAACGCAACCCGAATTTAAACTCAGAATGATTCGAAATCAATTTCGTTCTGAACGACTGTGTTCAGTCTTTGTTTGTTCGGTGTTGGATGATTGGCTATGAGGCGAGAGGGTGCACCGGCTTGGCTAAATTCTGCAGTATTTCAATATTCATTACTGAAAGTCAAAATAATAATATGTTGGTCATACAAAATGGGTTGTGCGATCTGTCCAAACTATATCGAGCATTCTTGCCGCGCTTTTCGGTCCCACCGATGAGTGTTTTGATGTTTGTCTTCATTCGGTGATTAGAGGTAAGGTTTTTCAGCGTCTATCAAACACTGACTAAAACAATACCAAACTTTTGACGTAGACTTGATGCCTTGGAGGACACTGTCTTTGGCATGGAGGGGCGGATCCTGGTCGGGGTGATATCAGTGCCAGAGTCCATGAATGGGGTATGCCTCACTCAAACTACAGACGTTACATAGGTCATAATTTTAAACACCGGATCCACACCAACGTTCCGGTATCCAAGGAGCACCAATACTGCTCATTCGAAGTGGTTGATACCACCTTTTGGTTTGCATCAACTCAGCACTCTTTCTATGGATGGGACGTCACGACCACGGGGTAGTAGCACATTCCACTTTGAACCTGATAACGTTTAAATGGAGGAGGAACGCAGCACAATGACAGGGTACAGATTCGTCACAAGGAGACTCTGCAGCGCGATAAGCAAAAGGATAGCTCGCTGCTGGCGGAACTTGACAATGAAGAAAATGGGGATCCATGGGAACTTGGTTATAAACTGACAACCCGAAAGCCGTCCGTGTTCGGATGGCTCAAGTGGTTAGTGCGCTGGGCTATCTTAGTGGAAGGTTGCGATTCAAATCTCACTGGTGGCAGAGGGGTTTGTTATCGTGACTGGATGTCGGATACTAGTCGACTCAGCTATGCATGAGTACCTGAGTCAATTCAGGGTAATAATATCGTGCGAGCGCAATGCTGACCACATTGCTTCCTACAGGATACTGTAACTCTGTAGTGTACCGTTACGGTACACGGTGTACGGTTCTAACACACTTCAAGGCCCTGATCCAATATGGATTGTTTCGCCAATGGTTATTATTATAACCCGAAAAATCGTGCTCTGCGATACCCTGTTTACTTGAGGTCGCGGAAATGGACTGTATTGTACGCGTACTATACCCTGCACGTCCTGTACGGTTTGGAAACAGCATCGTGGAAGACACATTTTTCTCCAAAGTTGAATGAAGTAGTCCTCTGTACGAAAAACAAAAAGGCGAAGGACCCGATGGTATCATGGTAGAGATACATAAACTGTTGTTTCACCATTGGCGAGACCCACTGTTCTGGTCATTTAACGGTTACCGAAAACGGGACATTTTTCCTTCCAACTGGAAGGAGGCGAAGCTTGCGCTTATTAGCAAGAGGAACAGACCACTTTCTCTTTGATAAGGCCGGCAAAGTGCTCGAAAAGCACATCACGAGTAAACTCGCTGATACGTACTGCCGAAAATTTATCCCCAAGACAGCTCGGCTTTAGAGCAGCGACATCCACAGTATATACTGTAATGCAAGTCAAGGATGCAGCTTGTCAAACAGAGGCAGACAGCTGCAGATCTGGACGAGACATGTTCTTGGTCCCGCTTGATGGCGGAAATGCCTTTAATGGTGCAATATAGAAAGGTATTATAGGCACCTTAGACAATACGTTCCATTTCTTCTCCTATTCTATGAGACGCTAGACGATCAGGTGAGGATAGAGGTCAAGTTGGGGGTAGCACAGGGATCCATCCTAGTACGGACACGACTGGAACGCTTATTACGATAGTCTGCTAAGGCTCAACGCCAGAAAAGTCGAGCCTGGTTGGTTATACGGGATGTTGTCGCTTGTTGCCGATCGTACTATTGAACAAACGCAAAGCAAACTTGGCATATTAATGTGGCGAGCAAGCGGATGGATGAGTGATCATGACGTCAGTTTTGCGCTGGAAAAACCGAAATAGTCGTATTAATTAAAAAGAGAATCTCGACCATGCGTCTCATGTCGATCGGCAAGTTGATAATCGAGTCAAAATCAATGATATAGTACCATCGATTGTCGCTCGACTTAAAGCATGAGCATTCCCAAATAGGTAAAAGTAGTAGCAGACAATCCTGCAGCTAAAGTCTCGGCCTTAAGTCAGCTAATTGCACTTGGGCGTCCTACATCTTGCAGGTGACGTCAAGAAAGCGTATCATAAACGCCTAACGTGAGTACAACGAAAGAAAGCTCTGCGGGATTTATCTGCCTATCGCACTGTTTCTGAACCGGCCGTGATGGTGATCACGGGAGTGATTCCTCTTGGCCTTTTTGCTAAGGAGCGTAAAGCTATGTACGAGAACAAGGGAGATGGTTGCTGGCGAAGAATAGCTATGTTCACTAAATCAGTGGAAACTCTTGTCACCAAAACGAGATAACGAGCAGATGGACTCTCTTTGGAAGATGGGATGGAGTTCGTCCAAAATGTTATTCAAACATAGGGGAGCCTTCCTAGGGCAACATCCTGAAGTAACATGGCAAACAGCTATTTGTATTTTGGGATACAGTGGTCCTGAGGCCGCCATCTACTTAAAGGTGGGCCGCGGTAATTGGAGCTGCACCTTATTCCTCACGTGTAGTGGATAAACCATGTGCCCTATATACTTTACATACATATACTAAAACTAAGAATCTCAAACTTTGGATATTTTGAGCCCTACCATTTACTAGTTCTTCATTGCAGATAATTGCCAAAATTGTACTGTAAAAATCTATAAATTCTCGGCGATAAAGATATCCAAATGAATCTTTTCAATATAATCGTATGACTATATTCACAAGATTCAGATAACTAATTTATGCATACTTTTAAGTCTGATTTACATTTTGTATGAATTATCTAAGATCTTATCATGTTAGTGAATCTCATATGTTGGCTTTTTTTAGATTCTCCATCAAACTTGTCCATTATTCTCCAGCAACAAATATAATCTGTCGCCAGATCAATTATCTGATTGCATTCAAAATGTCGTGTCATGTCGCGCACACGCTTCCAATTGGGTTCGAATACCGATATTCATATTTGCCAACAAACGACCTAAATTTAGACAACAAAACCCCATTTCCCCATTTCAAAGGCCTCCATATCACTTTATTTTTGACGGATGCCCAACTGTTACCAAGCGACACTGTTTCAAAACCGAAAATATGCCTTGATAACGACCATTGTAACTTTTTTCTAAAGTTCTCACAAAAACCTCCCCAACTGATAAGCTTGGACGAAATAGATCTCTATCTTTTAGTGGAACGAATGATGGATTTATCAACCCGAGGGGTATGCACATGTGTACCAGCGCAATCCAGCAGACAAGGTTTACCTCGATTACGTGGCCAGCATAGGAAGCGTTCAAGAGCTGGATTCATTGTTCAGCAAATCCTTCATCAATTTTGACGCAAATTTGTTGCGGTAGCTTTCTTGATTGTCGATCAGCATGAAAATACTTCGCCCCTCAATAAAGATCGCCTCTAATCTCGTGCTGGAATTATTCACACGTTAGTCGAAATTGACGATTTTTTGGTGGCCTTATCTCTGGACTACATATCGTGTGACTTTGCCATGGAGCCAGAATATTGTAGATAAGGCCAATGATTTACGTTGGGACGTTTCAAAAATCCTTATCAGAATTGTAGTAGAAACATAATTAAATCACTAAGACGTGTGAATTGCGTGCATGAGGTTTGGAACGGGGAAAATAATCACACGAAATGCCTGTGTGGGACCTTTTTTCACACCACGTTTGACATCCGTATGAGTACATAATTTGACTTTTATCTTTTCGATAATCCACAAATTGGATTTTTGAGAGCGGGGCTGACTTTAATGGAGCGATTTAAAATAATTACGAAACTGGCTGGCAAAAAAGGTTATCGTCTTGAAGAATATTGCACTTTGCAATTTTGACTTTTGTTCCCAACTTAGGATGGAACAAATTTGGTGATTACGTACGCGGGTAAAAAATACCCAAGTCATGCTTTCGCAAGCTTTCGGCATCTCTGGTCTTTCTAGTCTAATCTCAGAAATCTCCCAAAATACCCATGCGATTCATTCTTTATCAAATACCACTTAAGTGGAGCTAAAGTAACTTTATCTGATTTGCAGAATTTCGTATAGTGAATAGAGCCACCTCTAATCGAAGCTCCACTGTTATCTAGGTCACCGGGCTAATTACTCCTTCAGATAAGATTCTTTTCATCATTTCGAACCACAAATTGTTTTACGTTTAATCTCAAATCTATTTTCATGAAATTCGACAAAAATAAAGAACTGTAATAGTTTCATTGCATCTTGATATGACTTGATTGGTTTTTATTATAAGAAAATCGTTCAACTGATTGATTGACTGACAACACAACAATTATTTAAAGATAATCATAGGCTCCAGTGGAAATCCTTCTGAGATAAGATAAGGGTATAGTCAATTTTAGAAGAGGAATTTTTCCATGGTTGAAATCTGTCAGAAGTGACTGATGATTATGTGTATGTGGTATCTAAACTATATGTGCTTATCTTGTGACTGTATATGCATGCTACGACAGCAAAGGCTAGGAAGAACCTAAACCTTGAAACTATTACTATTAACTATTTATTATATCTTTCGTTTAGAGGGGATATTTTCATGGTAGTTTTCTCAGTACTTCATGCAAGATGAAATTTCTAAAAGTTTCTAAAAACTTTCTATGGGCGCAGAAGTAAACCTTAGAAAGCTGCAGCTACTCTAAGTTGCAAGAGTGTTTCAGAATCACTCTCGCCAAATCGGCCCTTGTCTTTCAGGGGAGAGTTCCAAAGACCTCGATCCTTTGATTGTGTCCTCCAGTTGAAAAATTTCAGTAGCCTTATAATGGCTGCGTCCACTAAGTCCTCTCACCGTTTGTGTGGCTTTACCATTGCGCGACGTCGTTCGAATGTGCCTTTGAATACCCTGTAGGTACTCGTTTGTCTTCTATCCAATTTTCGTTGCTTTACCACCATCGATGCTGCTAGGTCGCCATAGAGCTGGTACAACTCATAGTTGCATCTAATTTGCCAGTCAGCTCCATGTTCTGCCGGTCCAAGTATTGGACGTGTCCGAATGGCTCAAGTGGATAGAGCGCTGGGATGACATAGTGGAAGGTCACAGTTCAAATCTCATTGGTGGCAGAAGGAATTATTATCGTGACTGGATGTAGGATAACAGTCGACTCAGCTATGAATGCACCTGAGCCAAATCAAGATAATAATCTCGGGTGAGCGCAATACTGACCACATTCCTTGTTACAGTGTACTGTAGTGTACCGTTACGGTCTTGAATGAAGTGCTCTAACACATTTCAAGGGCCCCCTGTGGCCTGCGTTAGAGTCTACGCATCGCAGCCCTATAGTTTCTTACGTGGTATTATGGTCTTGTAAATTCGGAGCTTATTTTTCCTGTGACTGCGTTAGCTCGCCAAGCACCTTTACATGGGATTCAGTCTTAGTCTTCGTCAGTTCTGTCTTTCGTTCCCATTTTTCTGGTAGGCGGAACCTGCGCATGATACAGCATTATACTTCTCGTTTCATGCTATCATACGCTTGGAGGAAGTCGGCAAAGAGGTGATGCATATTGATAATGAACTCATTGCTCTTTCTCGTAGTTGTTTGACAGTGAAAATTTGGTCCTTCATGGATCGTCGTTTCGAAACCATATTGATTTTCATCAATTAAATTGTCTGTATATAGCTCAAACCTAGATTGGATAATTTTCGTCAGGATCTTGTTGGACCCGCACAACAATGAAATGCCTCTGTAATTGTCACAGGTAAGTTTGCCTCCTTATTTGTGTATTGGACAAATTACGTTCTTTTGCCAATTGTTGGGTAATTTTCTATTTGTTCAAATTTTCAAAATAGGTTTATGAAGGGGATTATTTTGGTAATTTCCTCCCCTCTATATTAATTCAATGGGAATACCATTGAATCCCGAGCCTTGTTCAGTTTTTGGTCGCGCAGGGCTGCTTTCACATCTTCAACAGACCGGGTTGGAAGCAAGTAGAGCTTACCGTCATTACTAGCGAAATCAATAAGACGCTGCCTGTTGCATACGTGAAGTCGTTGCCGTTAAATCCGTCCGGTCCGAGTCTGTTGTCCTGGTTGCACGGCAAAAGGGTATTGACAGGAGGCGTTGCCGGCCACTCGCTGGTAGATGAGAATATAGCGTCTCACCCTCACTATAACCATTATTGGCGTTATCCAGCAGATACCGCGGGGAGGTGACAGTTTGGTTTTGCATACCACCTCCACTTTCTGTCTCCCTCTATTCCCACAGGGCTGCCTTGAAATAGTGCTTGAAAAGGATGACTCTGACTTAGATTAATATGTCTATGGTCATCGTTCCTGCAATACACTGGCCTAGCTCGATTTTGTGATAACCTCAGAGTGACATCTCGTAGAAACTGCTTTCAGCTTAATGCTACAGCCCGACCCCGATAATAATCTTGGCAGAACAAGCACGTTCAAAGTTGTGACACCATTAAGTTGACGGTATAGGCTTAGTTGAGATGGCCTCTTAACTAGCGCCTCAACACAAACTCCCATAATAATTTCTGTCAACACACGTGTGACCTCATTTAAGGCCACTGCACTTTCTAGCGGAGATAGTGGTTTGAAGCTGGGAAAATGCAATAGTAACATCAACACCAACAGCAACAACAATTACAAGGACGCAACCAGCAATAGCTGAGATTTTTAGAAAGAGCCCAGTATAAAGGGCTTCTCTTCTATGGGAGAAGGCGACTAGTAATGAAAAAAGGGCTGATACCGTGAAGGTTAGAAAAAGCGTCACGAGAAAAAATGACTGGTGGGAAAAAGAGAGATACGAACTCCCCAACTAGGCAGAAACGCAAGTTATCTCAATAGGATGGAACTCTTTCGAATGGCAAGCCTAGAAGAAGAAATAATAATAATAATAATCGTTGGCGCAACAATCCATGTTGGATCAGGGCCTTGAAGTGTGTTAGAGCACTTCATTCAAGACCGTAACGGTACACTAGGAGGCAATGTGGTCAGCATTGCGCTCGCCCGAGATTATTACCCTGATTTGACTCAGGTACTCATTCACAGCGGGGTTGCCCTACGGTTACTACCATCATACAGCAAAACGTCTCTATTCATGTCAAAAATAGCATAATGAAGTTGGAGGAACTCCTAGACATTATTATACACCCGCGAAACTCCTGGGACACAGTCGAACAGGAGCTGAAGAAAAAACACATCGCTAGCGTAGCCCCTACTTGCACAAAATGCGATGCGCTCAGCCCGCTAGATGGACGTCAAAGATGCAGAAAAAGGAATTCCATCAGGTAGTAACCCAACGGATTAAGCAGTGTCGAAAAAAGGCGAAAATTCAACAACAACAACGTAAGTCGAACAACAAAGACAGTGACTCCACTGTGGCAAAGTAGAGTTCAACTTCGACAATATCAACGTCAAAGAAAAAGAAAAGCCGTTTGAAGGGAAATCTTTCGCGAAAGTTCTCGGAGAATTTCGCAAAAACACCAGACCATAAGACATTGAGCTACAGGTCAAATCTATGCGCGGGCTCAAACTGTAGATATATTTATCGCGTTTAGATGGAAGTCTAACGAGAAGAATACGCTCTGCTAGAAAGTCCAAGGCATTCGAGGCATGCAAGTACTGACTTCCTGCCTTGAACCCATGTGTACTCTTTAAATAAGGGATCTGAATTGTCTAGGGAGAGCGAGAAAAACGGGTTACTTAGATGTGAGCAACCTCAAAGTGGGAATTGCATCGGTTAACTCCGGAGGACAAAAATTGGAGATATATTTAGAACTGCTGCTATCTGGGTGAGAGACACAGTTAACTTCTGAAGCTTTGTTTGCGTTCGTTGTGCGAAAGTGACTTTTTTAAGTGCTTCCCTCAAAGCGAACGAATCTATGCCCACTTGTCGAAATAAGCTTGGCTCTTTGGAGGACGAAATTCGAAAAACAGAGCGGAGAATTCTAGTCAGAGGAGACTTTACTGGCAGAGCCCTCGAATAGGGCATGACTCAACCAGATTAGCGAGAAACACAAATTTGGACGTCAGGACAGGACTGATTACCTTAAATGCGGGTAGCATTCCGGCGCCCTGGTTGTAAATTCTTAATGTATATTTTGCTACGGAGTCCTTGTTGTCAGTAGTGCAACGACGAAGAGTATTGGAAGATTTGAACACCAGTACATTTCCTTCGAAGGAAGAAACGGCTCTACCCAATGTTTTGTCGTCCGGCAAACACCTATCGGATGAAACATTGGGAAAATCACCGAAGCACTGCCAAGAGGAGTAAATGAACGACAAAATTCAGACGCGGGCGTAAGAATTGCGACTGATTGAAGGAAAGGAGACTTCGTCATGGGAAATTACCTGTTTACTGGTGGACGGCTAAAGTTGCAAGTCCGAGGAGGAACTGCCTCAGACTTCGGTGAATTGCTCTGCGTGCAAGAGGTCAAATAACCCTTAAATCCGCAGAGTACAAGAGGGCGAAAAAGAAATTCCCCCACGAAATCAACAGGCAGAAAGTTGCTGGCAAGAGCGAATCAGTGACGTAAACAGGGACCCGTGCAGCCTCGGTTGCCGAAAAACTCGATGCCCATCGATCTCATCCTGTTCGATGGAAACAGTGAGGATGGGAAAATTTGTCAGGCACTTTTTTCTGTCCACCCCACTGTCGATAAGAAGGTCCCCTCTTGTCCACTTTTCACGGTAAAAGAACTGCAAGAGACGGACATGAAGGAAGAAAAAGCACCAGGATCGGATGGTATTCCTAGCCAAGTGTTGAAACTTTTATCCAAGTATAAGCCGGACTTGCTACTCAGTGCGTTTAATTCATGTTTGACATGTTTAATTCAATTTTGTACTGATAAGCAACGACAAAGGCTACCTCGAAGCACCATACCGGTCTGTTACAACGTCGCACACGGTGGGAAAGATGCTTAAGAAACTTAATCCGAATTCGTTGCGATTGAGGAAGTGATCCAAGCGATTAAACTGGCTGCGGCATACCGTCACCACTGTTGACGAGTTGTACTTCTTGTGATGCTAGACATGAAAACGCATTCAATTCTGCCTGGTAGTTCCATATGCTTGAGGCACTGGAAAATCGGTAAGTGTAGTTCAGTCCGTCCTTCTTCCCAGTTGCAAAGTATGAGTCATCAAAGACGCGCCGCCGTGGTAGTTCAATCGCAAGCACGATGAAGTTGACTATTACCTATTCCAGTTTCCCAGCGGTGTTTTCAGTCTTATCAGCAGATAATCTGAAAATCACGGTCATCCGGCTGCACTTACTGCAAGAATATAGTGGATGACCCCTGACACACCTTTTTCTTCTATGTATAAACGATGGGAGCGGCATCGGCATCAGGTGGCAAGTGTCAAGTGTCTCCGGGCACCATAATTGAGGCCGGGCTATGGGCGAGAACACGTGGAACAGAGTGGCGTGTTACACTCAAGGCTCTTGTCAGGCGAAAATGAAGGAGAAATATAGGAAGGACATCAGGCTAGCTGCATCTGTCTAAATGACGGTGTTGTGCTTCTACATCGAATAGACTTGACCTGAGGAAAAGTAAGAAAACGGTGCCGCGTTAGTACCCAGTAGACACAACAGGGAGGTATTTTAGTCGGTAGTCTGAATAGGAGACTGACACTTTTTGCGTAATGTATTTCGCCTCCCTTCCAAAACAAAAGCACAAAGGGGAACTCCATATATCATGAATGTTTGGGACCATCTTTGTGTTCGCTTGTTTGGTGTAGGCTTACCATTTGCACAGCATTACGCGTGATGATAATGAAAATGAAGAAGGGTCTGATTGGAAATCAAATTAGGAAAAACACCAAATAAGCTGAGCTGAAGTACATGAAGCAGTGAACAGGTGTCATAAATATACCGTTACATAAATGAGGGTTAGGTCGCGTGGACTCAACTTTAGATTGCTACTGTAGTCATCATTATGACGAAAAGTGACGAATGGGGTGCTCTAACCTAAACCAGTTATGTGACGGACGTGAATGAATTTTTCTAAGGTGTCCAGCTCCTGCAACCCCGTGAAAAGTGTGATCCACGTGAAATTTTCAGGTCAGATTGATATCTCCCGGAAAGAAAGCTTCGCCACGACGGGATAGCACCTAAAGAGTTTACCGTGTTGAAATATTTTTCAAAAGACCTTTAAAGATGATTGTAAGACCAGGGGACTGATAGTCGCAAGCCACCACTGAAGTTGTCTTACAAAGCGCATAGCATATGTGTTTACGACTTGCACCAAATCAAAATCAAATGCAAAATACATTTGGATATGGTTTATGATTATGTTCAAAATTGATATGCAAACTGTGCGTATTTGTCATTCCTTATTTATCCCATTCACCCCCTATAGTTGACAATTAATCACAATTTCTGGTAGAGTACAAAATTCTGTGTAATTGCAAAAATTCCAGATTTGTGACTAGAAAATCTTCTAATACAAATTATAAAATATAAAAGAATAAATAAATTTATTCTATTTTGATAACACATTCTCGTTATCAAAGTAGAATGAATTTATTTATTTGTACAATATATGTTTTATATTTTACATTAGGAGATTTTCCAGTCATAAATCTGGAATTTTCGTAATTACTCAGAATTTTGTACTCTATAAATGTCCACCACTATCGACAGTTTAAATTCTTGCGCCCACGAGCTCTGTATTTATTGAAGATATGCCATATGCTTTCCTATTACGATACCAGTCATACGGTTTTCGAAACACATTATCTGCTTTTGATAAAGAACGCGAAAACAGGATTGCATGGAGGCTCAATACTCCACAAAAGAGGGGACTGATGAAACTGGATATCGTCCTTGCTAAACGGGGCTAGTCGTGCAAGTGCTTAGTCTTCGATTTTTAGGTAACCTCGTGATCACCTACCGGATATTGGCAGTTTTGTTTGCCCAATGATTAATGATAAGGACGCAATCCAGATTCCACCAACGGGCCAGTACGACCAGTCGTAATCATGATTTAATGTTATAAACTTTTTTTTCTGCGTATGGCTCCTTATTTTTAGTATGCTTTACGACTACCGCCAGTGCCACGTCATCGGCAAAACCCATAGGCTGACCTTACAGATTCAGTATTTCACCAGTCTGTCATAAGCCAATCCATCAAAAATGGGCTGATGAAATGACTGATGGACTGATGTGTTTAATATAAACAAGACGAAAAAAAACACTTTTGTTGCATGCAATCAAGTTGCGATTAACAACACAATGACAACTGCAATCATTAGTCCAGCAAGACTAGCAAATTTTATTTAAAAATTTAATCTTTCATCGGCCATCAGCCCCACTAGACGATCAATCTGCCATAATTTTGTCATTCAAACTGACGCCCTACTGATGAAATACTGATCGTCCAAGGTCAGCCATAAGCGTTGTTTCTTCACGGTGTGAAGTTGACGACATCGTCATCGTCATATAAGTATTGCGAAAGAGCTTCTGCTGTAATAATTTGCTGTTTCGACCCTTTATTTTTCTGTAAGCAAAGAAGTGTTTCCACAGTTTCCAGGTAGTTCTCGGTTGATCTAGCCAAGTGTCATTGGATACGTATTTTAACCAGGCAAAAATTTACCTTTCGGAGTCTTATTTCAAGAGCAACTTGCTCTCTTCCTCAGTACCTAAGTAGAAAGGGAATGATGCTGGAAAGATGATAAGAAGTAACTTATTGCTTATTTTTACTTTGAAATTCCAAAGATCGATAGAGTCACAAGAAGAGCGTAGACCTGGTCGTTTTCTCGGATTTTGGTAGTAAAACTAAATTCTTTGTTCCCCACTTGGCGGACACCATATGTTATACGATGTTTGAATGAATGCTGGTGAATCAATAGTGCCTGGCGTTAACATCTGATTTAACAGTTGCGTTGGGAATTTCATCCCCGAGTTGTTCCCAATACATCCGCAGATCCCCTGTAGTTCGTCCTCATTTAATAAGACGTTCCCTAAAATTAGCAATAGAAATTCATCCTCTCCTTGTTGCAAAAAAAGAAATTCTTATTGTAAATGAAAGCCATGTAGCCCGCGGCTCAGTCCTCTCTGAAACTCTTTTCTCACTTTTCACAGCAGATAACACAAAACCCGCTCCCACATCAACGCACTCAAGATGCTCCAATATGCCAATGGGCTTATCATTTACATCACCACAAGGAACATATTGGACGGCGGGCCCATCTAGATTCATATTTAGCTGAGCCCTATCAATACTGCACTACGTAGAAAATAGCCCTAAAGCAACAATAATGCCAAACAATGGTTCTCAAAGGAAACATGAAAATGACACCGAAAATGGTTTGAGAAATCAGCAGCTTGTCCTTAAGAATTCACACATCTCCCAACTCAAAAATGGACCAAGTTATTGAGCTTGACTTCACTATTTGCTCAGACCCATCCAACAGACCTACATCAATAAAAGTCTTAGCCGTGCGAAATGTGCCTTGAAATCACTGTACCCCATATTCCGCTTTGATAAACCCACTCAACCAAAAGTCAAGATTATCTGCTACAAGCATTTTAATTAATTTTCATTTTATGGACCGACACCTCTCCTTATTCGATGGGCAGGCCACGCCTCAAGGAAAGGTAGATCGTCCACCAGTGTACCAGCATATTCCAAAACTACGATGGTACGAAATACGAAACTTCCAATACGTCTCACATCGAAGCCTTTCTAGTGGAATACGCGGTGAAATTCCTTGTCACAGCTTAATCCCCTAGTTTCCCAGCGAGGAAGGCTTCCTCCGCTCAAATCAAATCCCTCAAATCTCCCTTTCCAATAAATGTGATAGTTGTTTTCCCCCCACTAATACATTCCTCCACCCAAACAAAATGGCTTACGTCATTCATAAAAGTCCTTCCCTCCCTAATTGCTTGGATGAATAGCTTCAGTCTGAATGGCTATAGGACACCGCAGTGTCTTAGGGGGTAGGTGAGGAAATGGGAGGAACTTTCCAGTCTTGCAGATTCCTCACTGAGGAAGCTATTACCACTCCTGGCAGTTAGGTATCAAATGCAGTAACAAAAAAGAGGAGAAAGAAAATTTTAAGGTCCGCTACGGATAACCGGCAGGAGTAGTCTGACTTGATGATTGACTCGGGCTCCCGTAATGGCCGCCATGATAACCCGGAACATTGCTCCGCGTGTTGCAGCTGTTTCTTCATAATCTGTGGCGACCACTTCAAGAGGTTCACGTAGGCAGCGGATGAAGTGCACTGAGGAAATGAACCTCTTTACATACGCTCCTACTACGAAATAACGGTGGGGGCAAATTACCGCCCCTTGCGCCAGAGATTCGTCAAGCGTTTCCCACAATTCGCGCATGTCACTGTACAGCGAGTCGCAGACCAGTACACGCTGAGCATGCTGAGTGGATTACTGTCGAAGGTACCCGCCATGCCACTACCTCTGACATGAATTTTGCGGATGTTGTCCGAAGAGGGGATTCGACGAACCATAAACAGTACGAAGAACTGGAGGGGCCCTGGAGGGGCTGTAACGGGTGCAGAATTTCTGGTATAAGAAATTTACCAGTATACATAGTCGGTTGGTACAAAGGATAAATCAGGTCATGAGTCGGCCAGAACAATTTCCACTAATTTCCCTAAAAACGACAAAGTGCAGGACCCCGCAGACACAAGACCGATTACTTGCTTACCAACCTTCTACAAATTCATAACATCCACAATTAGTGGAAGGGTCAATGCGCACCTCGAGACCAACAATATCCTGTCCGAGGAGTAGAACGGCTGCTAACTGGGGTCAAGGGGCTGGAAAAAGCAACTCATAATCGACTTGGTAGTTATAGGACAAGCAACTAGAGGCCAAAGAAACCTCTTAGTTGCTATATCGATTATGCCAAGACTTTCGACAACGTCCCGCATACCTGGCTAATCGATGTCCTAAGTCTGTATCGCATTGATCCCAAACTAATAAAGTTTTTGGCGACTGTCATGGAAGGGTGGCATATCGTTGCATTCATCTGAGAGTGCCAGTACCTTAGAGCCTATCCATATACGGAGAGTCATGGCATTGAACCCCTTTCATGGCTACTGAATGATGCTAGAGGGCAATGGTTTCGCAATCAAATATGGCCTACGTGCTAAGTGCGAGCTGGCACACTTGATGTATTTAGACGATATCATGCTGTATGCTGGTACTGACGATCACCTTAGAAACCTGTTGCATCAGCCGTGATATTCGAATGGAGTTTGGATTAGACAAGTGTCGAATCCAAGCCATCCGCAAAGGTCATCAGGAACCGCATGCCGGACATAGCATTAGTCACCGCCACATTCAAGCTATGGCCGAGACATTCTTCTACAAGTACCTAGGAATTCTGCAAGGAACTCACTTTCGACTTGGTGATCTGAAAGATACTCTGCTTTCCAAATTCCTGCGACGTGTAAAGTTGGCATCTCTCGGGAAAGAATAAGATAAGCGCATTGCATGTATTCGCTTTCACTTCACTGGCTTATGCATTCAGAATATTGTCGTGGACAAAAATCGATCTGGAAAATATGCAGCGGCGGATACGGATCCAAATTCTGAATGCATCAGCCAAACTCTGCCGTGGATTGGAGAAAACTGCCTCGTGGCATCGGAGGCAGGAACGTGGTTGATATGGTGGCACAAAATTACCACAATGTCTAAACGCTGCGCACTTATTTTTACAGCAAAGAGCAAGTTAGTCCCTTGCATGTGGCTATTTGTAAGCCACAGGTTTGTGGGTTGACTCCATTTAACTTAAAGAATCGGTCTTTCAATTTTCCGAATGGGGTGAAATTAGACCAAGAGCGAAGCAATGAATGAAAGTCGAAAGCAATGCACCATAAACGCGTGAATTGTCTTTGGCAACCATTTGTCGATTAGCATTTGCTGAGACGGAGGGATTTATGTGTGCCATTCAGGATGGCGTGGTCGCCACCTGAGCATATAAAAAGTTTATAATGAAAGAGCCGTTGGAGAACGGCTAGTGCAAAATGTGTGGTTCGGCCTTAGGGACGTTGGATCATTTCATTTCTGGCTGGACTGTAATGGGCCCGACACAATACACGAAAAGACATAATGCTGAATGTAAGGTGATCCATTAAAACCTTGCATATAAGCATGGGCTGATCATGGGAACATGTCCAGTTTACCGATATGAGTAGTACTTGATGTTGTTCTACTTACAGCATGCATTGAGACCGACAAGTACTGACGTGCTGCTAGTTGACAAGGGGAGTCCCTACGCTTATATTATTGATGTTGCTATCCCCCATAATGGCAACATTGAACGGAAATACATGGAGAAGAAGCTGAGCTATGAAATCAAGAAAATTTGGGCTCTCACGAAAGTGGTTGTAGTTCGCATAATATTGTATTCTCCCATTAACCTACCAGCAGCCTAAATCACCACCACCTCTTTATCTTTTAAGTAGGTAAGATCATCTGAACCTAATTGCTTGGAACTTAGTGCTAGTATTAGGTAAAATCCGGCATCTGCCAAGACTGTGACAACTGGGATAAACAAAAAATTAATTTCAAAAAGTCTTTTTAAAAAGCCAATGAAAATGGACATAAGCCAAACACAGCACTTAATCTTTCTCAAAGGGGAAAATAGTAATAATAACCACTCGCGCGACAATCCAATTGGATCTGTGTTTCATTCAAGACCCCAACGGTGCAATGCAGGACTATAGTACACTATAGGAGGAGTCGACTCAGCAGTGAATGCTCACTACATTGCCTGCTACAGGCTAATCAATCCAATCCACACTTTAAGGCCCTGATCCAATCGAATTGTTCCACCTACGATTATTATTACTTTTTCGAGTTATCACAATCTCGGCAGATGCCGGATTTTACCTAATACTAGCACTAAGTGCCAAACATTTAGGCTCGGACGATCCTATCTACTTAAAAGAAAAGGGGCGCTGGTGGTGGTGACCGGGGGTACGTTAGTGACGAAATCCGTCGAGAACTCCCCGCAACATCGAACACGTATGCAGAATGTACCACCTTAATCAAAAAGTTTTCAACTGCATCAAAAGTGCATCACATGCCAACCACAATCAAGTTTAGCATCAAGCTTTTGACTTGTTGTAAGACGCTACTTCAGTTTCATTATCATCACAATTAATGCTGTGTAAGTAATAAGCCTGCAGCCTACACAAAAGTAAAGTTCTTTACCAAAAGGGCAGGCGTCTCTGACCTAGGCTGTCCGCATGTACTACTTATTTCAACTCCGAGACCACTACATCATTAGTCAAATGCAACTGCGAAGAAAATTCTTCGGGAAAAGCAAACCCGCATTTCCTTTAATCAAGTACCAACTAAATGCCATCACGCGTCTCTAATAACCGCGGGAAACTATCAAAATAAATAGTGACGCGTGCCGCCATGTGCATCGCCATCGGGTTGAACGAGGACGCCCGAAACAACCGAACGAGAGTTTGTTTTGAATGCTTATGGCCTCCGAAGTTTGACAATTTACATGGTGTTCCCTGTGCGTGTTTTCGCGACGAAAGTGTTTCCCGGCCGATTAATTTGCCGCCAAAGTGTAAATATGATGAGAAAAGTGCCGTTGATCGTTATTCTAGGCTCCACCGGAACCGGAAAGACAAAACTTTCGGTTGAATTGGCGCAGAAGTTCGGCGGTGACGTGATTAGTGCCGATTCAATGCAGGTACGAGTGTAGCGCGTACTCTCATGTGACCGTAACCTCACTTTAACATGTGATTGGGGTTCAGAGTGAGACATTCTATTCATTTGTTTGGATGAGTGGATGAGTTTAGTTTGTTGATATTATAGTTTCTGGGAGCTTGAGATTAGTTTGGCAGACATAGAACCTGATTAAAAATTGAGATAAAGCGTTGTGTTGAGGATATATGTAAACAAAAAGCTTAAGTTGTCGGATATGCGATAAAAACGCTTCTTTTAAACATTAAAATTGCGAACAAGATAATTCCAATTAATGAAGAAAATTGAAATCCAGACATGGTCGAAACTAATCTGTTTTGCATGTACTCTCACTAAAAGATTGTTTTGGTTTTGATTCGGTGTGTAAAATGAAGTAAATCGAAGCCAAAAGTATCTCATTCAAAAACAGTTGGTTATTGTCTGAAGATAGACGAAACCCTCCATAATCCTCGGATTGCAATATTATTGAGAGCCTGTGGATCTATGTGGCGTTAGATGGGAGAATCGAGTGCAATGGACCAATAAGATTGGAGTGCGCAGAGGCTTTGCCTCTCCCCACTTCAAATCCTCAAGTGCTGAAGTAAACTGATAATAATTCTAAAAAAATTGAAAAATTTTTCTATTAAATTTGTACTTAGTTTTTCGCAAAGTATACATATTTCGATAACTATTGCGTCTCTTTCTCAGTAGTAGAATTCGAAACCAATTATCTTGCGACATGACGGAGCTTAGAGAGGAAACCGAAAAAATATTCCGAAATTTAAATCTGCCGTTTCACGTGCTCTTTTTTGGAGCGCCCATCGGTTCAACGGAGGCCCTCCACCTTGACAAGGAGACCCACCTGGGCCCGCTCGAACGTGGAGCTTGAAGGAGTTCTCTCTTCGCTCCAGGACTTTAAAGGGTGCAGTCTGGTGGGTGCAGCAGCCTCCGGCAGGCATCCACCCTAATGAGGGCCTGTGAACATGTCTTGAGGTCCCTGGTTCTGTCGATTTTCGATGTAATGTGTCAGGAAGGTGGCGTCGGTGGCAGCTTCGAAAAAGCGTCTCCGAGCAGACACAGTATACCAGAGTCGTTTAATCCTGCTCTGATATCCAGCCCAGGATCATATACCGTCTCCGAGGATGGCCGTGAACTCCTTTCGGTGGGCTGTGCGAAAGCCGAGAAAGACGAAAGGCAAGGACTGCGACCACGACGGATCGTCGCGAGCCATTAAGGCGGCCTTTAGTGTCGGGTGCCAATGCTCCAACATTCCTTGGGACTGCGCATGGTATGCAACAACCCTGTGAAGTTTGAAACAATGGAGCTTGCCTAACTCCAAGAAAAGAGTAGACTTAAACTTCGTTCTCTGATCCGTGATTATTACGTCTGGTACACCAAAGCGCGGGATCCCCTCTCGACAGAGGGCCTCGGCACATAATTGTGCCGAAATATAGAGAGGTATTGCTTCAGACCACCGTGGAAACCTGTCGTTGATTGTGAAGCAATACTTGCATCCATGCGAGTCTCGCAATGGGCCAATGACATCGAGGTGGATCCTGTGGAAGCGCTTGGTCGGCAGAGGAAATACGCATGCATCCTATCTTACGTGCTTGTTGATTTTGCAGTTTTGGCACGCGATGCACTGGCTGGCCCAAGAGTTAACGTCCTTGTTTATGGACGTCGTCTTGATGCCTGGGTGCGCATGCGTGATATACTTCCTTTCGAAAATCGGCCGGAACGAGTGGCCTAGGTCCCTTTTCTGAGGTCTCACAGAGTAAGTAGGAGTTTGAGCCGAAGATAGGAAACCCCTTGAACTTTGGAGTTTGCATTCAGACTCTGAAGCTCTGTGTCGTCTTTTTGCGCCTCGGCGATTGCCGTATAATCCGCATAACCCGTCTCAGGCATCGATGAACACAGCTAAGGGCATCTGGCATCTGGCCGAGTAAATGCCAGGATTGTAGCCTCAACAGATAAGTAAGCGTTGAGGATCGCTTGCTGATGAGCGGCCTTGGGCAAGAAACGAAGATAGAAGTTTAACATGCCGAAAAATCTTCGCAGTTCCTTCACCGTGTTTGGTAGGGAAAGTTTCATATCGCTTCAACCTTGCCTGGGTCTGGTTAGATTATGTTAAGGGTAATCATGTGTCCGAGAAATTTCACTTGCGTCTGTAGGAATCTGCATTTTTCCACGTTTAGAAGGAACTCGCCTTTAAAGAGACGTTAAAAAATGCACTCGAAATGGTCCAAATGCTCATATTCTGAAGAAGAAGCGACCAAAACATCATCCATGTATACGAAACAGGAGTCTAAGCTTCGTAGGGCAGAGTGGTTGAATGTCTGCCCAACGTTGCACAAACTAAAAGCCATCCTGGTGAACTCGAAAATTCCGTGGTCGGTATGGCTTCGAGAGCAACAGGGATGGGCGATGATACGCCTTGGCTAGATCCAACGTCGTGAAAATACGGCAATTTGTCAGCGGATGCGGGAAGTCATGGATGAGTGGAATAGGGTACCCGCCGGGAATTGTCTGAGCATTCAGACGCCTGTAATCTCGGCAAGGCCTCCATTCGCATTTGGCTTAGGGACCAAATTAAGTGAAGATGGCCGACAACTGAAAATATCCTGTTTCACTGGCTCATCAAACTCTTTCCTTGTAACAGCTTCTGCGGTGAGAGAGAGAGGACGCACTTTTGAGAAGATGGGGGAGTCGGTAGTGTTGATTTGATGCTGCACATCGTGGTAAACTGGCTGAAAGAAACTACTTTCAGTAGTGATGTTGCGGTATTTTCTGAGGAGTGCGCGAATGCGATGGTCGGCAAGTTTCTCGAAAACAATGGAAAGAGTGTCGTTTTCGGAGGTGGAAATTTTTCATGACGACTTTAAAGAAGTTGCGGGGTCTATTAATGCTTTTGCGGGTCCACCAATAGTCCATGGTGACATAGGAAGTCTGCGCCTAAAATGGGGGTGCTAATGTCTGCCTAAACGAATCGCCTCGAAAACGTTCGGCGCAATCCGAGACTTACGCCCACCTGCCTGCAGCCGTAAATGCGGATGGGAATCGATTTCGCGACAGTCAATCGCAAGTTCTGCGGTATCAATGTATTTGGAGGGGGTACGGTGAAAACCGGTACCTCAATGCCCGTGTCGACCAGGAAGCGACGCCTGCTCAGAGGGTCAAAAATTGTAAGGCGATGCGGGTCACGGCGTGCCGCTACCCGAACGCCCTTTTCGGGAAGCAGACCTTGATCGTGACAGCGATCAAGATCTACCTATCGAATGCAAAATACCTACCGTCGCCGTAAGCTTCGAGACTGTGTCCGCAAGTGTCGTTACTATTGCTTTCAAGCCTTCAATTTCCCGAGTTGTGTCTCTAGAGATTTCCACGACAACGGGATGTGCGTACACCTCGTGTACACAGTCGAAGGCCGTTGCAACCAGGGCGACTTCAATAGCTCTGAGCCGACCTTATCTCCACCCAGCTGCCTCATTTCTCGAAGTAGCTGATTGGGAGTACGGTTGCCCAGCGTCAGCTCGTTCAGTAAGTGATTCAGCTTCGCTTTATCCCTCACTTGCAGTCGGTGTAAGAGTTGTTCCTTCAGTCAGACGTAGGAGCAATCCTCCAGCACATCTGTGCTTAACCATTAAGTTAACCTCTCCATTCTGGGCACACCAAAGAAAAGTCTAAATATATGCAAACAATCGAAAAGTGTTTCTCTACGTTAATTTTACGAATGCAATAATTTTATCCACTTGTTGAGCTACATGCACCTGGCTTCTGGGGGTTTTCAGGTAAGTTTCTAAAATATAGTATATAGTAGTGCTATTATTAACTTTATTTGAGTTGGAATTGGATCAAAGGCCCAAATTTCATATAGATGAACTATTGTCATTTTTTGCAGATTTTCCGGTTGGATAGGTTCTGAGAACGAGACCGTTTACGCTTTTCGAGGCATATATTTTGAGTCCTCACTTCCCTATGTTCCACCCATTGTCAGAAATAAGATTAGTTTCGAAAAGTACTAATCAAGTCCTTTCATTTGATACCCCTCGTGATCATATTTTGTAAAAAAATTACACCTTCCTTTCGTATGTATGGGGAGCTTCTCTATACTCAACAGAAAATAGTGCCACTCGCTATATGTAAAGGGATTCAGAGACCGCATGTTCTGATCACATTTCGTGGCAATAGCATCAGTCGTTTCCGAATAAATAGGGTGTGATAGACAGGCAGACATTGAATCGATTTTATTAAATTTGTGCTTTACACAGAACCTTAACAAAGCTCCATTTTCGAAGTCCTCACTGTAATCTGTTAAAACGAAACTGTCCAACCACGTAAATGACACAAACAACATTGATGTAGATTCATGGATGCAGAGAGCTGAGTTCTGTTGATTGAGAGTAAGGAATTCCATCATGTGTTGATGAGTGAAACAGAAGCTGTGGCAAATTACTTCGTCACCATTTACCGCATCAGTGTTTTGATGGCCCTGTGAGGCAGACACAATGATGAATAGCTGAAGAGGTGGAAGGAGCACTCCGCCACGATTTTCAATTGTGTAACTTCCTGTGGATGATTCGAAACGCCACCGTAAATTGCGGATACGAACTGCCTTTCCAAGCGGAATCAAAATTATCACTGTCACCGCATCACCGCAATCGAAGGTAGTAAGGCCGCCTATCTGGGTGGCCTCCCTGCGAAACTTTCCATACCTTTCCTGTAGTCCCATACATACATACATGTACTACTCCCATTAATTCGCAGATGCTGGGAACCTGAGATTTTTCCCAGTAAAAGAAAATTCCGTTGAATAGCATTCGTTTTGCGTACTTCACACTGTCACCAAGCTATTAGTTAAAATCTTCCTGAAACACATACCTTGAAAGTTTGATCGACAGAAAACAAGCTGGTCGCCACTTTTCATCTTTCTGTATAAAACACGTTAACCCTATTTGGATCATTGCGAGACAGTGTCTGAAATTTAGATCACCGCTTCATTTCGAGAAAGTTTTCGATAGAATTAACATGAAGTGAATCTGAAGCAGAGCCTACTAAACTAAACGACATATGAAGGTGCCAAATGTCACGTATTCTATCGAGGTAAAATCTAAGGGGAATATGGTTGGCGTACGGGTCGGATGTACATGTACGTGTTGAAGAAAAGGCGTAAGGACAGGATAGGTCATATCTGTCCTCCTAATAACATATTTGGCCAGCCCGAAATGAAATCCTTGGGATACATAGTTCTGCTGTTGTAACTTGGCCACTTTCAAGATGGAATGTATTCCCGCTTTCCCACGACTTCAGATACCGATCAGCAACGGCTGTTTTTGAGTCAAAGACCTATTTTAGGACAATTTAAAATTGAAAAGTCTGGCGTCAAGAAAGATCACAAACAACGCAATTGACACACTAGCTAGTCAAGGCATCGCTTGTTGTATTCACCGGCGAATCAGGTTTGGTCTTAAAAGCCTCACTGCAATAACAAATTGGTAGAAACTAGCAGCCTCTGGACTTATTTTCAAAAAATTGGATAAGTTGTAATTCGACAGACATTATGGTACATTTGCCGGAACTAAATACAGCTTCTGAGATCAGTTAGGAGGACATATCTGAAATTTTTGTTACAGTGGCCAAGATGGGCAGAAGTCAAAAACCATGACTGCATATCGAAATCTCCTATCAAATGAACACTTCCAAAAAATCAGCCCCAAATAATCTTTCTGACCACCCCATCCATGTTTATTACAATAGCGCCCAATGTGGGATTTTAAAAGTTAAGCTAGCTAGTCGGTGGTGAGACTTTCATAATAAAAACCTACTCTGGCGCCGACCTTCATTTTTGACTCCTAGATAGAGATGGCATGAATCTAACAAACTTTCTTCCTTTTGTTACTTTCTAGTTGTAAGACCAGGACCAATAACTGGTTGAATTCCTATGTTGGAATAAATATTCTGACTTCTGGCTGTGGTGAAAAGTTACGCCTAAAGTAAAATGGCTAGCATTACTTATATGGTACATTTCTGGTCATAGATATCTACGACCTTCGCCTAAATTCAGAATAAGGTAGATAAAGAGACAGACTTTCTATTCATATGAGTAATACGGCGCCCAGAAATATGGTAGGCTAATTATGTCACGTACTCAGATAATGGATATCCTTGAACAATTATTTTCAATAGTCAACTTTTGCTTTTGCAACAATTAGTTATCAAAACTAGATCGCCAACTGGATATATAACTATTTCCCGGCATCCATATCAAAATGTGAGAACTGAGCATAATTCATATTTTCTAAAAATAGTGATGGAGATCCATGGGCACAAATTCGTTATCATAATGGAATATGTTTATTTATGTATAATTATTTTATTATGTATATTTTATAGATTAGGGATTTTCCCACTCACAAATCTGGAATTTTCGCAATTACTCAGAGCAAAATATGATTAATTGTCAACTATGGAGTGCGAATGAATATACCAGCTTTGAACATAATCATAAACTATATTAAAATACATTTTAAATCCCATTTTGTTTGCATGGTCATAATAGCATATTTATACTTTGTAAAACAACTTTGGTGATGGCTTGCCAAAGCCAACCTTCCAAAAAAAAAAAACTAAGGCTACAATCATGCAATTACGGGCAAATTCTACAGGAACGATACCCTCTGTATCCGCTTAGCAATTGGGTTAGGTTGTAACCAACTTAACCGTGCCTCACATCTGGGGTAATTCTGTGAGTCCAATGTCCTTTAGATCCAACGGTCATTCTTTTGGGGGGTATGGTAGGTGAATGCATTTAGTCACACAGTCTTGGACTCCCGGTTCGGTACGGCGTCGAACTACCAACTAAACACCTCCCCATCGTCAGAGAGCTAACCTGGAACCGTTTGTCTCATTACTTCTGGCTAGTCCACGAACTCTCTCGCCTTACGGAGCCTTCAAATCAGGAAATTCCTTTCACCAACAGGAGGGGAGAGGAAGAAGGGAAGTAACACTCTAAGGAACCCCCTGCCATTCGACTCTTAGCAACGAGAAGGACCCGAACGTAATGGGCAACACGGCTCCACCTGTCAGCACTCCTCAGCATCTCTTCGACAATGCTAGCTTTTGCTATTCTGGTACTACTGCTGTGCTCACAGATCTAGTAAGAAGTAGTTACACGTATTCACTTATACATAGGCAAAAACTTGCCGATCTCACCAATACATTGGCAAGTCCGGGCGGTATGTCAAACACAGCTCAAAGGCAAAACAATTTGAAATCGTGCATATCCGTTTTGATGGTGTGGTAGCTGTCTAGTATCTCCCTGTGCCTAAGTTGCCGATGAGCCGCGCAGTCCATCTGCCTCTAGTTTCATTTTGACACGAGAGCTGCCACTCGTCTAGACTGCGTTGCCGTTCTTCCCGAGCAACCACCTTGCTTGGCTCATCTCGCTTGCGCTTGTATATGGCCTGATGACGCTCCTTAGCAAGAAGCGCAACGGAGATCACTCCCACGATCACCATCACGGCCGGTTCAGAGACAGTGCGGTACGCAGACGCCACCCATAAAGCTCCCCGTATCTGTACTTGTGGGAGACGTTTACGATATACTTCCTTGCTAAGAGTGTCAGTCCATATCTCTGCGCCAAAGAGCAGTACTAGATTTTGGACCCCAATATTTGCCGTTAGCCTACTTAACATCGAAACTCCAGCTGGAGCCTTGTTCGCTGCTGCTTTGATTCGCTCAGAAAAGCTCATCTTTGAGTCAAGAGTCAACCCGAGGTTCTTTACCACTGGTTTTGACTCGATTATCGACTCGCTGAGCGATACGGGACGCAGGGACGGGATTCTCCAAGCTGTTTTCCTTTAATAATTGCCTGCCTGTGCTTCCGTGTTCTTGTCTAGCTTGCCTTGTCGAAACGTTTTTCAATATATTATCACATGTTCTGCTGCTCAAATATTCTGGTGTAACTTTTATTCTCTGCGGGGCTTCAATCTTTCATTCATTGAATGGTTTAGTTCTGCCGGTCTTCCAGCTCATTATTCCCCACAATCACAATTTGTTTCCTAGTGATTCGGTTTGTTCTCCAATCGGTGCCAGCCACCCTCTTCTTGAAGTTGATTTTCAAGTCGATGGTTCTGTCCAAATTCAATTTCCGTGCAGCGGATTTCGTAGCTTCGAATAATTTCCTTTGTTCAATAGAGTGGAGAGGTGAATTGCAAAATTTATCATGCAACCAGGCCGTATTCACCTTTTATGGTGCACTTGTTCCTCTGTGCGAAAGCATACAATGTTTGGTTCCGTGATTCCCAGCTTCCGAAAGACCTGTCTTGATTACGATTCCATCGTACAGGTAGTGCTAAACTTCCTAGCCTTAAAGTCGCCCACTAAAACTCTTTTAAAAAACGGACACTCACATTATGTAGCGAATATTGAAGGTTAACTTGAGCTTCGAAGTTGAGGCCATTCTGGTTACACGTCTGCACTTTTCGTTCCTCGACCTTTCCTTCCGTTCCTACTATAAATTCACCGATTCTACCGCCAGTTCTTTTGAATCTGCATGAGAGCTTCTCCGAGATCATTTTTCTTGACATTTGACATATATGATCCTTCCATGATCAGCACATCTTCTATTCTTCTTTTGAATCCCTTCATTATCTAATTTTTTATCGATAATTTTCATGTTGAGATCTTGAGGGCCTGCCAGAACTTTTCTTAAAAAATATAAGCCTCATATTTCCTTTACGCTTTCTACCATTTCTAGTGTTTGTCCTAGAATATCTTTCCGCACAAGTGGAAGGAGGTTCTTATTATCCCTTTACATAAAAAAGGTAATATTACACTTGCCGAAAACTACCCATTCTCAATAGGTACGTAAAAGGCTGCCTCCCGTGTCAGTTTGGATACTTTATTGTGGAGGAATACCACGGATTTCAATCGACGCACTGAGTTGATGTTAATTTGCTTGAGTTTACTAACTTTCCTGCAAAGTCTCTGAACGGTGGAGGAGATGATTGACTTCTCGGAAGATTTTGATTCCGTTCACTATTCTTTACTTCTCAACAAACTCCGATCGTATGACTTTCCATTAATTGTTTTCTCCTGGTTGTGATCGTACCTTAATAAACCTAATGAACTCTACTATTTTTCATAATATATGACCTATCCATTGCCACTTTAACGCTCTAATTTACTCGACTCCAATATAGCCTCATTTGATATTAGATCTGACCACAGTACCCTGCTGACCTCAAGCATTTAGCTCAAAGAGAGATTGGTGTCCACCCTCTCACCGGTCAGGAGAACTTTCCCTATCATCTGAGAAGTAATGCAAAATCTCGGTTCTTCTTTTTTCTTTTCTTTTTCTTCAGACTTTGTCCCGTTCACAAGCGGGGTCGGCTCGTCGTGATCGGCTTCGCCATTTGGCTCTATCGACTGCCTGATCTGGGTGCAATCTCGAGGCTTTCAAATCCCCATCCAGCGTATCAAGCCACCGTTGCTTAGGTCTGCCTTTTGGTCGTTTACCATCGACTTCGATGTTCAGACCAATCTTTGCAAGTGAATTCTCGTTTGCACGAATTGCGTGACCATACCATCGAAGACGCCTCTCTCGCAGCTTTTCCACGATCGGTGCAACCCCATAACGATCGCGGATATCCTCATTTCGGATGTGATCTAAACGTGTGACGCCACTAGTCCAACGTAGCATCTTCGTCTCCATTACCGCGAGACGCCGTTCATTGTCTTTTATGGTCGGCCAACACTCAGAACCATAGAGAGCGACTGGACGGACAACATTGCGGTAAATTTTAGATTTGAGACGTTCGTTGATACGTCGATCACAAAGGACACCAGTTGTGGAACGCCACTTCATCCAGGTTGCGTTAATGCGTGAAGCAATTTCATGACGCAGTTCTCCATTGGCTGATAGCGTTGACCCGAGGTATTTAAATCGCTCAGATCTGGGCAGATCACTGCCACTGACAGTGATTGTGCCTGTTTCATGGGGATCGGTCGTCAAAAATTCAGTTTTGTTTAAATTCAATCTGAGACCGTGTTGCATGAGGCGATCATTCCATTTTTGAACAAGTTGCTCGAGATCATTTTTGCTATCAGATGCTAGGAAAACATCATCTGCATAAAGCAGTGTGTAGGGCGCTGGACGTTGGATATCCCGTGTGACGGTGTCCATAACAAGGACAAAGAGGAGTGGTGAGAGGGCACTTCCTTGATGAACTCCAACAGAGACACGAAGCGGTTTTGATACACCCGCCATACTTCGAACTTTACTTTTCGGATCGTGGTAGAGCAATTGAACCCAGCGCACGAGTTCTTCTGGCACGAAGTGTTGTCGTAAAGCATACCAGATGAGTTCGTGTGGTACACGGTCAAACGCTTTCTCTAGATCCAGAAAGGCAATGTAAAGAGGGCGATGCTTCTCACGGTGTTTCTCCATGAGTAACCGCGCAGCGTGTATTGCGTCAGTAGTTCCGCAGTTCTTGACAAATCCGGCTTGATTCACGGTTATTTCAACGATTTCGCGAATACGGTTGTCAAGAATGCGTTCAAAAATCTTCATAGTATGGGAAAGTAACCGGATCGGACGGTAATTTGAACATTCTGCTGGACTACCTTTCTTTTTCCATATTGGAACAGTGGTACTTTCTTGCCAGTCAGATGGTGTTCTTCCTTCCTGAATAACCCGGTTAAAGAATTCACTCAGCCACGGTGTTGGGTCCCAGCTCTTTGCTTTCCAGAGCTCAGATGCGATGTCGTCAGGTCCTGTTGCTTTCCCCGATTTCATTTGTTTTATTGCCTCCTCGACTTCAGTTGCGCTGACTGGTGGAACTGCTCCAAATGTCGGCAATGATTGTGGAAGTGGAGGATGAGCAAATTCTTCAGTTGAAATCTGCTCGAAGTATTCTCGCCATCTATCCGTCGCGGCTCGACGATCAGTAAGCAAAGTACCGTTCTTGTCATTAACACAACAGAAGTGTTCGATATCCTGTGTGCGTTCATCACGGCTTTTAGCAAGTCGGTACAGATCTCTCTCGCCATCCCGAGTGTCCAGTTTATCGTAAAGATTTTTGAAATGGTTCGCTCGGGTGACAGCGACCGCTTTCTTTGCTTCCCGGTTGGCATTCTTGTAAATTTGCCAATTAGCAGGCGTTTTATCGTCGAGAAATTTGTGGTAGAGGCGTTTCTTTTCACGGACCTTCGTTTCAACATCATCATTCCAAAGCCAAGTATCTCGGTTGATGTACCGCTTACCCGGCTTGGTGACCCCGAGGGTTGCAGAGGCCGCTTTGTGGATCGTGTCTTTCATTTGGTTCCATGATTCTTCCACATTCGTAATGGTTGGCAATCGCATGAGTGAGACCGCTTCTTCGTTCTTCTCACCAAATCGCCACCATTTAATGCGCGACGGGCCAGTGCGTTCCTCACGCCGTTTTATCGGTGGCTTAATTCGCAGGACAGCAATCAACGGCCGATGTTGAGGTGCGATGGTCTCATAGGGAACGACTTTGCAATCAGTGACAGTGGCAAAATGTTGACGTCTTATGAGAATATAGTCGATTTGCGTTTTATTGTTCCCACTATAAAATGTGGGAAGATGAGACAATCGTTTGATGAACCATGTATTCATAAGTACAAGGTCATGGGTGTCCGCAAAATCGATTATACGCTCGCCACCTTCGTTGCGCGCTCCGAACCCCTTTCCCCCATGGCACCTGTTACCGTCTGCCTTTTCACCGACATGACCGTTAAGGTCGCCGGCAATGATTATGTAATCGTCAGCAGGCACGTGACAAGTCTTTTCATCGAGAAGTTGCCAGAAGGCATCTTTCTCGGCATCAGGTCGGCCTGTCTGTGGTGCATACGCGGTGAAGAAGTGAATAGTGCGATCAGCTGATATAATGGTGAGCTTCATCAGCCGATCATCAAATCGTTCGACTTCTTTAATGGCATCACGGAAACCCTCTGAGATGGCAACGCCAACACCATATTGAGTGTGTGGGTTACCAAAATAGAGAAGTTTGTAGCCATTTTTACCGCGTTCGCGTTCAATGTCGCAGCTTTTGGAACCAGACCATCGGGTTTCTTGCAGAGCGCAGATGTCAATGCACCTTTTCCGAAGGGCTCTTGCGAGTTCCTCGGTCTTTCCAGTTAGGGTACCAACATTTAGCGTGCAGACACGTATTTGCTTTGTTCGTTGTGTGCGGACTAACTTGCTTACGTCCTGACGCCGTCCATGCGTCAAGAACCCTTGCCCATTTCTCGACAGGACCGGGGCCCGTCCTGCCGCGTCGACTGAGGTGGACGCCCTAGCATTTCTCCGAGGCCAGTGACTTAATCCGATCATCATGTTTGTAACGACATTCTATGCATTTTCTTGGTCGACCTGTCGCGGGGCCTGTCACCAAGAGAGATCAGGTAGGATTTAGCATAGTGGAATAACTCCAACTATACTTTATTTATCTCTTTCCCTGATCTCAGCATTTTATTTTTGTTTTACTGAGGATAGTACAGAGTACGTTGCCTCAAACCCTCCTCCTTTACCTGGGCTTGGGACCAGCATACTACGTTAATAGCATGGCGGAGTTAATGCAAAATCTCGGTTATCTGATTGTATTTATTGTCACTGATGGTCTCTCTCTCATCTTAGAAAACAAGTCAGAATACCATAAGCTCGCGCTTTGTATATAAGGGTTTTGTGTTCGTCGTATGTAAGAAACTTCAACGCACACTTTTCTAACCATATATAGCTACAATTCCGACACATTCCTTTATATTTTTCCAAACTACAAGGCTAGACTACAACCGGATGTATTTCGAGGCCTAGATTTCGCAGAGATCCACTACTGTGATATTTTTTCAGATTTTTCGGTTAGATAGGTTCTGAGCACGAGACCTGTTACACGTTTTTGATGGTCATATTTTGAGCCGTCACTCCCCTATATTTCACCCGATATCAAACCAGTTTCAAAAAGTACTAATTGAGCCCTTTCATTAGATACCCCACATGGCCAAATTTTATGAAAAAAAATGTTGCATCCTCCATTCACATATATGGAGAGCCTCCCATTAAACTTAACACTTACTGTATGTAAAAGGAACAACACGCTCATGCCAATTTTCGTGACAATCGGTGTAGCCGTTTCCGAATAAATCGGTTGTGACAGATATACAGACAGACCTATAAGGATGCCCGCCAAACCCTCAAGCTTGCCATCCAACGGAGCAAGAGGGAATGATTTAAGGAGCTCTGTTCGGAAGCGGACGTAAACCCGTGGGGGAGCGCCTATAGAATCGTGATGGGGCGATTCAGAGGCTGATCATCTCCGCAGATCACGTGCGTGCCCTTTACTCTTGTATCCAGGGGTTATTCACCCAGCAAGAGGAGGGCACAAACAGCTTCCAGTGACCTCTGAATGTGACGGCATTACCGTCAGTCACCAGTGACGAGCTGCTGGAGATCTGCACTAGGATAGGAGATAACAAAACTCCGAGTCTGGATGGTGTGCCGAATAGGACCCTTAAGCTTGCCGTGAAATCCAGGCCGGAAATGTTCGCTAGTTGTTCGAAGCGTGCATGTCCGAGGGGATATTTCCTTCATCACGGAAGCGACTGAAGTTAGTGCTACTGTTTAAGGCTGTCAAACCTCCCGGTGAGTCAACCTCCTACAGACCTATTTGTCTTTTGGACACTGGGGGGAAAATGCTAGAGCGAGTAATCTATAATAGATTACTCCCGGTTGTTGAGAGCCAGGGAGGTCTCTCAGATCGGCAGTATGGGTTCCGTAAAGCCAGATCAACCATTGATGCCATCAAAATGGTTACTGGCTTGGCCGAAGATGCAATCTACGGAAAGGGCAGTACTACCAAATATTGCGTGGTGGTGACCCTGAATGTAAGAAACGTATTCAATTCGGCCAATTGGTACGTAACACGGGAATCTCTGGCGAAGATTGATATTCCCGCCTAGCTTGCTATTTACAAGAACGGAGGCTTTGGTATGACACTGATGACGGATCCCAGGGGTACGTTGTCTCTGCGGGTGTCCCACAGGGCTCCGTACTTTGCCCACTGCTGTAGAACATCTACGATGTTTTTAATATTCCCCTTCCGGAGGAAGCCATGGTGATGGGCTCCACTAACGATATAGCGCTGATTATGGTCACGAAGCACCTCGAAGATGGTGAGTTATACTCATGCAAAGATATCAGTGCTGTTAAGGGTTGGCTAGAGAATTCTGGTCTGACACTTGCGGAGGAAAAAACGGAAGCGGTGCTCATTACCAAGCGCCGTAAAAGAAATTTTGCCCGTATTTAAATTGGGAATCATATCATCACTTCTAACCCTGCCATCAAATACTTGGGGGTGATGATAGACGGGAAGCTTAGCTATCAGCACCACGTTTAGTATGCTTATGACAAAGCATCCACTGCAAATCTGGCCTTGGCAAGGATGATGCCGAACGTGGGAGGGCCACGGCATACCTCCAGTTTGTTTATAGCTAGGGTAGTGAGTTCGATCCGACTCTATGCAGCTCCAGTTTGAGGAAAGGCATTGCAGGTTACATTTAACGCTAACAAACTGGGTTCAGTCTATAGAAGAACAGCCCTGAGGGTGTGCTCGGCATTCAGGACTGTCTTACAGGACGCATCATTCGTCATCTCTGCAATGATGCCCATTGACTTCTTGGCAGATGAGATGACGCATATATACAATGCGAAGTCTATCTCTCCTTTATCGCAGTCAAAGAATGCCGAAAGGGAGAAGTCTCTAAAAAGATGGCATGAGCGTTGGGAACTCCCGCGAAAGGGTCGGTGGACACACAAGCTTATCCCTGCCATCAAGGAGTGGTTGGAGAGACGGCATGGTGAGATTAATTATAACCTTACCCAGTTTCTCACGGGGCATGGAGGATATCGTCCGGACCTGTTCAGGTTTAAACTAGATACCTCACCCGATTGTCCAAACTGCGATGGAGTCCCAGAGGACCCAGAGAATGCTTCCTTCCACTGTCCGAGATTTGTGGAGGAAGGGAAGAACCTAGAGGAGACTCTAGGGCAGGTGCTCACACCAGAAAATCTGATGCAAAAAATGCTAGCATGCCAAGAAAACTGCGATGCGATCAACTCCATGGTTGCATTTATCCAGAGCAAACTGAGAAAAGCAGAGGTTAGTAAACCATAAGCCAGTAAAAACCAGTAAACTTAGATTTAGCCTAATCTGTAGGGGCAAATATGAAGATACCCTATGTGATAGAATCCAAACTGGATTAAGGGTTACTAGTGCCTGGTGCAGGAAGGTGGGACTGCGGATCAACCCAACCAAAACCACCATAGTACCATTCACTAGGAGGCGTAAGCTGGATCACCTGAAAGCCATAACATTACATGATATGGAGGTGAAACGAGAAACAGAGGTCAAATACTTGGGAATCACACTAGACCAAAAATTACTCTGGAAGACACATGTCGGAAACACTTGTCGGAAAGCCACGAGGGCTCTGATGACTTGCAGATCCATAGCAGGAAAAAAATGGGGTTGTAGCCCGAAGATACTACTTTGGATATATACTGCAATAGTAAGACCAATGATTACCTATGGAGCGGTAATCTGGGCAGAAAGAACCCAACTCAGCACACAAGCCAGGGAATTACATAGGCTCCAAAGGCTGGCTTGCGTGTGTATCAGTGGGGCAATGAGGACATGCCCAACGGCATCCCTGGAGGTCCTTCTGGGATTAACCCCTCTCCATCTGCACATACAGATGCAGGCAAGGAGATCAATATTCAGGATGGCCGGTAGCATGAGTGAGGCGGGGAGCTGCCTAAATCGAAGGAAGATTGATATCCCGAATTACTGATACCGAGGGACAACATGACAACGAGGTTTCACTTCGATAAGAAGTTTGAAACACGTTGGAGTAACAAGGCAAACTGGGAAAGCGTGGCTGTGACATACGGCTTAAACCAGCAACTGATTACTTGGTACACTGACGGATCCCTCACAGCAGAGGGAGCGGGTGCCGGTGTCATTGGTCCAAGGAAAATGTACTTTGAGCCAATGGGCAGGTACACTAGCATATTCCAGGCGGAAATTTACGCCATAGACAAATGTGCCTCCTTTAATCTGCAAAGGAACTACAGGGGGCAGAACATAGCTATTCTCACCGATAGCCAAGCAGCGATCAAGGCACTTAGGTCCAACCAGGTGAACTCTAAACTGGTATGGGAATGCCTTGAGAGACTGAATACACTCGGCTCGTCCAACAAGGTCTGGATACTTTGGGTTCCAGGCCATGCTGGGCTGGAAGGCAATGAGGCAGCGGATGAACTAGCCAAGAAGGGAGCAGGGACGCCTTCACACGGGCCAGAACCCTTCTGTGGAATCGGAAACGGTTTCATGGCTATAACACTAAGAAATGAAGAGGAACGGTTGAGGGAACTATACTGGGTGGGCCTACTAGGGATAAAGCAATCCAGGTTGCTTATTGGGGGATACGAACCCATGCGCACAAAGGATTGCTTAAACCTCACCAAAAAGAACCTCCGAATCATAGTGGGAATTCTCACTGGTCATTGTCGGCTGAACTACCACCTAGGGAAGCTAGGGATATCTACGGACACTGCCTGCAGGTTCTGTGAGGAGGAGGACGAAACCTCTATGCACGTCCTTGGACAGTGTCCAGCACTTGTGCAAAGTAGGTCGATACATCTGGGAGAACACTTAATACCAGATGCAAAGTTGAAACTTCTGGAAGTGGGGAACATACTAAAGTTCCTAACGGTTACTGGCCTGCTTGAGATACTATGATCAACAGGTACACTATAACCAGTAAAAGGGGCACAATAGTTCTTCAAGGACGCGGTGCGATTTTCCCTTAACAAAATAATAATAATAATAGATTTAGCCTTTTGACCCTTTGTACTCCAATTTATTCAAAGACTCCTGTTATAAGTAATACTGTCCTAACAGACCATAGGTCATTACAAGAATAATTATTAGAGGAGACTCTTGCTGCTTACGCAAAAAGAAAACAAGTCTCAGCACACGCTTAGGAAGCAACAAAAATAGATCACGTCGTGGTTGCATGTGAATCTGAAATTCATAAAAATGAAAGTTCTTCCGGAAAATTCTGAGAACTTGACTTATCTTCTGAATTCAAGATCGTCAGAAATATCGATTGGCAACAGAACTAGGTTGTCGAATATAATTAATTTGAGCAGTAGCGTCTCCAACCGAAAATCGGGTATTAATCTGGCACGTGCTGAATAGCATCCTTGACACCTGTATGGCAGGTCAAACACAAATGCTATGATATTGAGCCGGTTCTACCCCAGCGTACATCCGTACGTGACTACGTGCAACGCAAGCAAATTGTGCAGTAATCTCTATCGGCCACATGACCTATAATGAACTCCGTTGGTCCATTAATTTGAGAAACACGTCCGAATTCTTGCCAAATCTGAAATGGAAGAATTCATTCAGGTTTTGGCTGAGTGGTGGACAACGCCACCAGTATCGCCAGCACCGCTCACATGCTAATTTACTTGGCATCATATGAGTAAAAAATTTATTGAGGAATTTCCGAAACCGGAGATTAAAATATAAAAATTTAAATATTCATTCAAATTTGTGCTAATCACATAGTAAATTCATGCGCTCCACACTCCACGGTTGTGGTGCTTTTGTTGCAGCAAACTCGAACCTTCTCGCCATATAAGTGTAAATATAATATGTGTCAAGCGCGGTTGACAACAAGCAGCTCCAAATCCACATAACTCCCAATGGCCGGGCCAGATCCATAGATTTTTTCCTTTAAATTAACGAAAAAATCAAAAAAGATTATCAGGAGACGCTGGCTTTTGTGATTAACGCTTTTTCCACAAGAAGTTGTTATAAAATGAAAAAAATCATTTACGAGTAAATGTATAGTAAATTTCTACAATAAACGATTCGCATCAAATTTGAATATTTTAAGAAGCAAACTAGTTTCCAATTTTTTCAATTCACTTTTGTTGTTATGTCAATTCCGATTCGATGAGCGCTGGAACCATGCTAGAAAGGATTTTGATAAAAATTTCAAAGATACTTGGCCGGCAGGTTGATTTCCGAGAAAAGATAAAATTCGAAGATTTATGGGGTTAACGAATAGAAAATCTGGTTTTCAAATTAGTGTGTCTTGGACCTGAGATCAGGTTATGCAAAGAATTCAAATAAAGCCATGAAGTGAAACTTTACATGCAAGCATTGAAAGTAAAGCATTTTTTTGGTGACACACCTATTGCAGGTTTGAATTAAATTTGGGGTAGTTATTCCCATTTCGAAAGTAGATTTCGGGGCGTTGAACACACGAATTAGCTTGAGATTAAAATGATGAAAATAAAAAGTTTTATTTATTGTTTTGTTGATCGCGGTTCACTAATGGTGTGGTATTATCTGCACTATCGGAATGCTTGAAAGGTTCATTCCTTTAAAAAGAAGTGGTATCTTGTAATGACAATCTGTGAATGGTTGATGGTCAAAAAACCAGAACCGAAAGCGTCGGTTTACTGGCAATTATGGGTGGGGGTGTTAGGTCCGTGTTTGCCATATTAAATAGTCGGGCTGCTTCAATTTGGTCACTTTAAGCGTTACTGTGGAAGACGTTTTCGTAATCTCCACGCAGACACGTACGTCCCAAAAAGGAACGCCCTGACTACGGAGGCTGGGGTTTGGAACTCGACATTTTGGACATAGAAGCTTAGGCATGTTCGGAAAACCGCAACCATATCAGAAGTGTTTAGGATCGTCCGAACAATTCTCGTACCTATTATATGTCCAATCTGGCGACAAGCATAACAAATTAATCTGAAATAAAACCCTGATTCTCAGATAGAGGATTTCCTGAGATATACTTTATGTTTACCTACTCTCCGAGTTCAGGAGAATAACTGCTCAATTGGTTAGAGAGCCTGGTTGGGAGACGCTTCTCTAAATCTTCACTGCGTTGCAGTGACTTATGCAGGTAGCATACTGTAGTGGCCGAAAAGTAGAAAAGTTATCTCGGAACGCTGGGTCTCAACTCACGACGCTGCAGTACTACCGATTTATCTTCCGTTAAGGAATTTTCTAGCCTACCAACCTATGGATCTTGGGTGCGGCCTTGCATTAGTTCAAAGTTATCCCAGTTATCTAATGAGTCCCTGAACTGCTGGCGAAGAGTCTCACGAAAAGAAGTCCACTCGATTTTTCCGACAGGTTGGTGGTAATCCCAATACCATTCTGCTGTTCCTTCCCTGAAAAGTGTATGTACAAGAGTATACAGCTGGTAGAAATTACCCTATGAGACTGAGTGGATCAATGCGCCCATGCAGAATAGAAACTGGTTGATTGGTAAAGATGTCGATGTGCCATGAAAATATCAGCCCCCAGAACGCAATAATTATGTAGACATAATGCGCTGAGATTTGATTGAGCGGTCGTGCTTGGCATCCAATTGGTGAATCGTAATCAGGTCCAAATCTGTCGCTACCTCCGTAAAAGTTATCAGAACTGTCTGTAAAAATTCCTGTCTGTCTGTCATCGAAATGGGCAGCACGAGTCCTTATACCGCTGTGTAAGTCCACGCGCGCATAAGATATGCGATATACCATGATGTTTGTTCTTTTTTTCAGGTTCTCGTGCGGACCCAAGCATCGCTATAAGGATACGTGAAGTTTTGCTAAACAGCACGTGAGAACTGAAGTGTCCAAAGGGCCCCCACATTATTTCTCCCCTCCCTCTTTTATTTCAATAAAACCTGTACTATGAGCTTTCAAGAAAATTTTGGACCCCCTTTGCCTTCTCTCGCCAGGCTTGCTTCCGCAAAGTAGTACTTTGAATGTGAAAATTGATATTGATTCTTATATTCTCAAGGGAAGGTGTCTGGCCCCGAACAAAAAAGGTATAGCAACTGTAAAAGAAGTTCATTCAGGTGGGACTAGCCTTATTATAAACGTCACAGACTTATTACCTTTAGAATGGTTTTCCACTTTTCATAAATAAATACCTCTGCCTCTTATATTCGGTTATCCAAAAATGCAGGTTTGCATACCTGTGAAGAGCATGGAAATGTAGCATTTCCGCTGATGTACATGGATCTCGGTTACTGTACACGTGAAGCTCATGGGTCATACACATTGCACAGAAACAGATGACAAGTTGTTCCCGAAATACTGGTGTTTGCAAAATAAAAAATAATTGCCTAGTGATGGAAACGGTGGTTATAAATGTATTTATTTTCGCTAGAAGCAGCGAAAATTCACACAAGTGGTCCTTTAAATTGCCTGTTGCTTTGAAGTGAAATTAAACTATTGAGTTTTGAAGACACCTACAGAATTATTATGGTGTTAGAAGCAGTAAGGTCTATGGAAATATTGGATACTTTGTGCAATATCGTAGGAGTCGGGATCAATCAACGGACTGCAGGATAGACTGATGCTGAATATAGCTAATCTATCTACAAGAGCCAATCATCTCGCCTACTAAACCCGTTAATGGGTCGTAACACTCAGTACACGGTAACCCTACTGTTAGCAAAATGCTATAGTTTAAGACTGAGAAACCTAAAAATACTTCTGTTCATGATGTTATGCGAACCTTGCCTGTTGGGCAATTTGCGGTCGAGTGTGACTGAGTAATTCAAACGACGCCTCATTAATATCTGAATGCCTTAGGGAGGAAGACTGACCGCACTTGTGAGGGGTTATGGCATGGTGGACCTATCAACTACCATATTCGTGGAAATCATATGAATACAGATAGCAGCAACAAACGAGCGGGACCTGCCGTCGTCGGGGCTCTACAACTTATTTCAAGCCATGTCCTTTAGAATTTCCTCCAACCATTTCGATCCATCCAAAGTTACAACTCATGGTTGTATCTGATCTGCCACTTGCCGTCCTCTCGTTTAGTTTAATTCTCTTCAGGGCGTCTTCTGGGAGGTATTGATCAGTTTTTTGGAAGTTTGTGTTGGTGTGTGGTATCTATGTGGCTGCCATTAACCGCTTTATGGAGCATAGTGCGTCAATTACACTTAAGCGCCATAGCTCACATTTACCCAACATGCGTTTTAATTGCTCCCAAGACTTCTCAACACGCCTCAACTCCTTCTCTACTATTCTGCGCCAAGTGCATTGGGGCGATCCGCTCGTCGGCCACCTTGGGAAAGTGGATTCCACTCCATGACACAGCCAGCAATGTAATTGTCGGCCTTCCTTAATGTGCGACCTATCCACTGCCACTTCCGCCTTGTGGCCACATTGCGTACAGGTACCAGGCCTGTGCGCCGACCAAGTTGATCGTCTGTAATAGTATCAGGCCAGCATACTCTGAGGATACGCCATAGACAGATTTTGACAAAGACTTGGAGCTTTTGGGTAACAATGCGGTTCACTTTCTATGTATGTGCTACTCCTTTATAGCAACACAGAAATAACAATAGCACAAAACAATCTCAATTCTATCCTGATATTGAGATAACTGCATTCCAAGATTTTAACACGAAAGCGTATCTAATATTGTTAATATTTCGGGGAAAATATAACCCGCTGTCACCGTCGACAGAAACTACGCTTCCTAGATATATAAATTGATCGATCGTCAGATGGAGAACCATGGTTTTGTTGGTATTTATCTTCAGTCAAATTTTACTTGCCTCTCTTTCCAAATGCAGAGCTATTTGGGCAAGGTCCATGAAACAGATATAATCAGCGTAGTCAAGATATTTGAGGAAAGATGTCATCGTCCATTGAATTCCTCCACATCCTCTGGACATGGCAACATGAAGAAGATAACAGAAAGAATTAATTAGGTGACAAGATACAATCCTCGCGGATTCTGCTTTGGACCTCAAAATCGTCTGCCATTTTATCTCAGTGCAGCAGACGATATTTCATTTCATTTATATGTCGCTCTGATAATAGCTATTAGTTTTTCCGGAATGCCCCTCCTGCATATAGGACGACAGATACACTACCTGTTCGCGCTGTCAAAAGGAGGTGAAGCGAAGATCTGAACTCCACGCACCGTTCCAAAATGATCTGTAGGGTGTTGATATGGTCGAGACAAGAAGATTCGGAGCGGATACCTTTGCTCTCTGTTGATCAAACTTTCGAGATGTTTTTTGATGCGGTTCAGTTTTATTTTAGCTATTATCTTCGCGATAGTAGGCACGCAATTACCCCTCCAATTGTCACACACAAATCGGGTACCCTTCTTTGGGATTTTAACGATCATCCCTTCTTTCCACTCTCTGGGAAAGGACTCGGATTCCCAAGATTTCCAAGCAGCACATCTGCAGTAACTGCGGGCAGACCGTCAAGCCCAGCGGATTTACTCCCTTTGAGTGCATTGATGCCAGAAATGGTTTGTTTTCTGCTTGGAGAAACAGTGTGCATCCGCATGTTACTGTGACTAGCCATTTCATCCACCAGAGGAGGAACTTCACCGGGTGTAATACGGCTAAGAACTATGGTGAAGTGTTCTTTCGACCTCTTCATGGATTAGAAGTCGACCGTTGACGTCCTTCACAGAACCGTCGAAAGCTTTGCAACCTCATGCAAGCTCTTTCGTGATTGTGGTGTACAGTTCTGAAATCATTGCGATTCGTCGCATCTTCCGCTTCCTGATCAGCGCAATAGCAAATTTTCTCTTATCACAGCATACACTATGCTGAACTTCTCGGGATTTCGCTCGGTATCGGAGTTCGTGCTTGTCCTGTCCGTCATCACTAGCAGCTTTCCGTAAAGTCTTCAACCCCTTCCGTTCATCGATCCGCTTCCACGATTTCGCAGTCAGCCAGATCTTATGACGCCCTTTCGGGGCGTGACAGATGCCCTGCGTAGCACGCGAGAGAAGAGCACTTTGATGGCGGCCCAATACTCATCGATATTCTCGAACGGGTTACTCAGTGTATCTGGCTCACGATCAACAAGATCACCCCCCCCCCCCCTCCCTCCCCCACTATCGAGCGACAAGTGGATCATGTAAGCGGTCGATGTTGAATTTGAAGGGTCGCAGCTCTCTAACTTGACGAGAAATGGCGAATGCAACACGCAATTGAACGTAAGCGACCATCAGATGGTGATCCCTTTCAAGGCCAATGTCCGCACATCCCAAAAATTTTTCTTAAACAAAAATTCTTTTATCTATCATTTTTCTTTTATCCATTTGTAACACTGAAAGATTTTATGGAACAACTTCTTGTTAGAATCTGTTAAACCAAGAAAACAACAATGATAAGCGTCGATGAACTGCATTCCCTGGAGGCCATTCCAGTTAAATTTGCACTGTTCAAGGTTACTGCTACCAACTCTGCATGGGACGGGATAAATATTGATTAGGATGACGATGGACCCAGAAATGATGAATTCTGGGAAAGGAACCAAATTGATGGCATGATACTAGTCCAAGGCACTTCGGCGTTTGGCGGGGATAATAATTACATTAAGGGTAAAGGAATGGAATGTATCTGTATTTATCTTCTGGATAAAAAATGAAAGGCTAACGTGTCCTTAACGGTTCGTTCGTTTGGCGACATTGTCGCAGTTGCTAATTGTAAAAGTTTCATTAAGCAATCCTGAAATAAATTTATTGTTAATCCTTTATGCACATTGCCTGAATTGTGTTGGATAGTGCATTTTCAAACTAAATAGTACATATATCTGCTCTGGATTGGAAACTTTCATTGCAATTATCACAATTTGTAGCTGACTCATTTCCGTCATGACTTATTTTCCTCGTTTACAAAAAAACTTTGTATTTGTTTGCTTTTTCCCAACTATTCCTTTATTATGTACATAATCCGCAAAGACTATCTAACAAGAAGTAAACATTCTTCAGCACAATGCAATACTAATTCGCGTTTTGTCTACAAACCGCCAATTGTAATATTTGTTAGGCGTGACGACGAGCTCCACTAATTAAGTTAAAGGTGTAAATTGGAAGAGGAGAGTGCATTGCACTGTTAAGATGATGCCACTAAATACAGAATACGCAGAATGTGGTACCTCTTATCTGTTTCTTAATTGAAGATACTCATCGCCTATTGGAATCAATTAACGTGTTGCGTATTTTCTCATTTCGCAGGTTTATGCCGATTTGGACATTGTAACAGCCAAAGCGACGAAAGAAGAGCAACAAACCGTTCCCCATCATTTGCTGGATGTTGCGAAACCTTCAGAGCCATTCACAGTCAAGCATTTTCGTAATTTGGCTGGACCTATTGTATCCTTTTCAAATACGTCAGGAATTGGCTTAGGTTCGAATTTTCACGAAATCTTGTATTTGGGAAATGTGAGGGATCTTCGTCATTCCTCCCTCTTAGTATGGATCACGCTTTTTATGAGATTTCATAGGAAGACTCCAAGTTTGTTTTGAGTTCAGTGGACATGGCGTGTGTGCCAGCACAATCTTTTGAAAGCTTCCAGTGAATTATGATATCCGGTTAACTATGCAATGCTGCTTCTGCTGGTTTACGTCAGAGTAATAAAGAATTCTATTTATTGGCTAAAATCGTCGGGTAAGTTATTGCAGATTCTATTATATATTTCTGCCTTCAGTAGATTTAGTAGAGAGTGATAGTATCTCATTATCTTAGATGGTGGCTTTGTAAATGTTTTCCGCATGGATGCTTGTAAGTTTGCAGAGGGGATACATTGAACAACATGTTTTCTAAAATGGTTTAAGTCTATCAGATACTGTACACAGATACAGATAAAAACTTAAAAAATTCAGTATATCCTCATTTTATTCCTAACTTCATCATCATCAACGGCGCAACAACCGGTATCCGGTCTGGGTCTGCCTTAATAAGGAACTCCAGAACCCCGGTTTTTCGCCAAGGTCCACCAATTCGATATCCCTAAAAACTGTCTGGCGTCCTTATCGGTCGTGATTTTAGACCCTAGATAAGAGAAAGTATCAACGGTCTCAAAGTTGTAGTCTCCTATCTTCATTCATTTTGACCACTGCAATTCGATGTTGTTCGTTCTTTGCTTTTTGGCGCTAACGTTGCCACTATGTACTTCGTCTTGCCTTCATTTATGGGCAGCTCGAGATCTCGCGCCGCCTGCTCGATCTGGATGAAGGCAGAATGTACATCTCGGGTTATTCTTCCTATGACGTCAATGTCGTCAGCGTAAGCCAATAGTTGAATGGACTTCAAGAGGATGGTGCCTCCCGCATTTACGTCTGCATCGCGAATCACTTTCTCCACGGCCAGGTTGAAGAGGACGCATGGTAGGGCATCCCCTTGTCTTAGACCGTTGTTGATGTTTAATGGTCTCGAGAGTGATCCTGCTGCTTTTATCTGGCCTCGCACATTGGTCAAGGTTGCGCAAACCAGGTACTTCCAACTACCATTTCGTATGATACTGCTAACTGAATAATTCCCAGTTCGTTATCATTGGGATCCGTATGTAAGCTATGGGAGGCAACGTATAGCCTGAATACGGGCTCCGTCCCTACTTGACTGTTGAAATGTCCAAGTATGATTTTGATATCATACTTGGGACAAGTTTCGAGGATGCGCTCAACTGCCTCATAGAAGGTATTCTTCTCCGACTCTGCAGTCTCCTCTGTCGGGGCGTGAACGTTTATGAGGCTTATGTGTCTAAATTTGCCTCGCAAGTGCAGTGTGCATAGCCTTTCGCTCATATTTTCAAAGCCGATAATAGCAAGTTTAATTTTTTAAGAAACCTACTCCGAGCACATGGTTTACTGGATGGCCGCTATAATATATGGTGTAGTAGCTCTTCTCCTAGAAACCGGTCCCTGTTCAACACATTTCTTGCAACGCTGTTACATCAGCCCCTGGAGCACTGACTGCTTTGCAGCTCCATCTCAGTACAGGGAGCGCACGTTCCATGAGAAACTGCGCAAATCGTTATTCCGTTGTCGTTGCCGGTTTCGTCGTTGTATTATCAGTCCTGTCCGAGGCTCCTTCTATCGCTTCGTAGCAAGTTGTTTTCCGTGTAGGGTTGTCAACCCTACACATCCCCCAACCTGGAGGACCAGTTGGTACAATTTGTCCTGCGGGATACTCGCCTTCATTCTTCTTCGTCTGCAGCTTTTCGTTTAGGAGGAGTTCCCAGCGGCCACCACGTGGAGGTGCAGATAGGTTTGGTAGTAGAGCTGTTGATATTTGTTCAGCAGGCGTTTCCCAGGTTTTATGCTCCAGCGTGGGTTCCAATCCACGTTTCGCCCTGGGACTTATACTACCCTTTGACCACCTACCTTACATTGTCTTTAAAATTAAGGTTCATAAATTAATATGGCGAAAAGCCAAGTTATCCGAAAACTGGAAAGAAGGTGGGAGTCACACAAAATTATAAACAGTGACAATTTCATAAAAGTTACTGGTATTATGCGTGGTGCAAGAATTGTAAGAAACTAGCATGGACAAAATGCATTCAAACGCCAAGTAATTAGAAGAATTTCAGTCCCAGTGAAGGAGGGCAGTATATGGTGAAGTATCTCGTATGCAACTAGCCAAAAGTCGTCACCCGACATTTTCATTCTCATCCTAGAGTTTGCTGAAGTTTCGACATAATTCCTTAAACGCCAGTGAAGCCCATAGTGTTTTACGTAGGCACCTGTCGTGAGACTTAATCCTACGGTCCTCTTCAGACACGGATTGATTTTGTGACCACAATCAGAGCCCCGCTGAGACAAGTCACAACGGTACCAGTCTATACCAAGTGCATGGCTTAGCATTCATACTGGTGGATGCAAGAATTACCTAAATCTCTACCGAACTATGGAGTACGGCACCCGTGTTGATACGCAACACCACGTCGAGGCCCGAAGGTCTCTTCTCGCTTGAGCATAACCACAACCCCCATGAAACTCCCACTAGGGGGGCCAACCGCAAATAACCGAGCTGTCCTCACATACAACAGGAGTTCACCCGAAGTATGTGAGTCCAGGGGCTTTCCCGGTTCCCATGGTACCAGTATACCCCTGGTAAGGTTTCGTGACTAATTTGCCACTTCAGATGAGTCCCCGTGCAGACTCGGGTCTGATCGCCCTAATTAGGTCTTTGGAGCATTCGCCTACTGAATCACGGCCGGCAAACCAAAGTAATTACAGCGTATTCCGGTGCCACCACTATGGAGGTTCTCCTCGACCACTTGGTTTTGGTTTGGCCGATAGGGTTGCCGCCCCATCTTCCTCACCGCCACCTCTGAGCACCTCCTTAAACGCCAGACAAATTTCTTCAAACTACTATGGACACTGTCTTAAAAAAAGGAGATTTTTCGAAAGTTAATCAGAAAAGTGGTTCTAGGTTCTGCCAATGTTTCTAGGATCTAGTGGTTATTCAAATTTATTATCATTTCATTCTCAATATATGTAGAGTTTGCAGAGGTGTAATATCCTGAAATAAATGGTCATTTAAGTCTAAACTATGAAGTCATCAACGAAATCTGAATTTCTTCTTCAGATGGCTTGACTTTCACTGATCTGATCGACAAATAAAACATTCACTAATGCAAAAAGCCCTTTCTAAGTATTTTTCTCTGTCGGATATGTGATGTCTTACGTCTTTTGCAATATAGCAGAAACACAAAAGTAAGGCAAATCTGGTCTTATTCGCTCTAGCTTTTTGAGTGCTTCTTATGTGGTTAAGCATCAGCTTCCGCGCGATCTGCCCTAAATTCTACAAGTTACAGCCCGAACTTGATGTTGGTGTTTAGGTAATGATATTTCCAAATTTTAGGAGAATACACCGAATGCGGATTCAGCGCTCTTAATTTTTAATGTAACGGCCAACACCAGTTCGGTGCCTTCTTCAAGATAAACAAAACTATGATGATACATAGATTAATCAACACCTTTGAAGCAGATAGGAACTGTGCGATTACCAAGCGTACTGAGATCTTGGTTTTGTTGATGTTTACCTTCAGTCAAACTTTACCCGCGCTGTTTCTAAATCTAAAGCTATTTGGCCAAGCTCAATGAACTTGAACCATTGAGCTCCTCCAGGAACAACGCCACCGATAACGAGAAGAAATAATGTCTATGACAAAATGTAACCTTGACGGACTCCGCTTTAGAGTTCAAGTTCGTTTGAGCTTTTACCTCAAGGCAGCAGGTGACATTTTACGCCATCATATGTCACTCTGAAAATAGCTACTAATTTCTACGGAATGCCGCCCTCGCGGATATCATGTCAGATACACTTTTTGTTGACGCTGTCGAGAGCCTTCTCGGAATCGAAGAAGAACAGGCGAAGCAGAGATCTAAACTCTGCGCACTGTTACAAAATGATCCGTAGAGTGTTGATGTGGTCAATGTAGGAAGATCTGGAGCGGAAACCAACCCAGTCTCTGTCAATCAATCCTTCAAAATGTTCTTTGATGCGCTCCAGAATTATTTCGGCTATTATCTTTGTGATGGCAGGGAACACATAGATACCGCTCCAATTGTCGCACTCAAAACAGGTGTCCTTCTTGGGAAAACTAACCATCATTCTCTCCTTCCATTCTCTGGGAAAGGTCTTTAAGGTCAAAAACGCATTCAACTCGGCCAAGGGGAACAGAATTAAAGGGGTGTTGGCTGACATACGTGGGTGCCAAAAGACAGCCAGTGAAACCGCGCATTTGCAAAAGAGTTGCCGAATATTGGTGGGCTGTAACACGCTTCTAGCCGGGGTGTTGCGCTCCATCCTGCTCACTAGTCACCTGTGTAGGCAGAGGCACTTGCAAACTCTCAGAGACGGAAGCAGGTGAAATCGGTTCACCGGCTAATGGCTTTGAGGGTTTGCAGTGCTTTAAGAACCACATCAGATGAGACAGTATTCGTGGTGTTAGGCGTGATCCCTGTCGAAATTTTGGCGAGAGAATTGAGTGTACTGTACCATGTAAGCGTATGGAGGGGCACACGGAGCATAGAAATGTGGCAAGATCAGAGTCGCATGATCTCTGGCAAAGCAGTGGACGCACAAGATTATTCCCAACATTAGTGTGTGATTTGAGCGGAAACATGGGAATGCCAATTACCACATTACCCAGTTCCTCACGGGAACTGCTTTGGGTACGGTGATTCTCCACGTACGAAAAAAAAACAATTTCGTGATTCTATGATGAACCTAAGGGGGTTTTGCAGTCAATTACTGAAAGTTATAGTAATATAGCATTATTAACTTCATTTGAAGAGATATCGGTATAGAGTGTATTTCGGAACCTACGCACCTTATAGTGGCAACCATTTGATTTTTTTCAGATTTTTCGGTTGGGTAGTTTCTGAGAATGGGTCCATGAAGGAATCGACCACTTTTGCGTGAGCGTTCACAGTTTCCACGTTTCCACCAAATTTGGTGTCAATCATTGCAACAGTTTCCGATAAAAATGCGTGTGATAGACAGACAGTAAACCGATTTCAATAAGGTTTTGTTCTACGCAAAAACTTACTTTGAAAAAAGGAACTTACATATAGGCGGATACAAACAGCACATTGATGTAAAGACAGACAGTGAGGAAAATAAATTTGACTGACTACAAACTTTGAACTTTGGGTTCCACGTTATGGACGAGAGGCCTATATTTTAGCTTCCCATAAAAATCACAGGCCTAAATGGGCAACAATAGGAAGGTATGACATCTGCGTTTCGAAGTCCTTTTATCTGTTTAAAATAACTTTTAGTTGAAGCTAGGGACAAACTCGGTGAAAGTTCTACCATTATTTAAACTTGGTCAAAGGCTCGTTGAGAAATGTAAAATATCTTCCAGAACGTCCAGCATTTGGGATCTGAGGAACTTGAGCGGTCAAAATTTGCCACTTTTTCAGATTGTTTGATAGCTCTGCCCTCGTGGTTTACAATAATCAACTTGAATTTTCAATGGACAATTCCACAACCCTCGTATTTACTATAAAATACTTAAGCGAAAGCAATAAAAATAAGTGATGTCGTCCCTCAAAACTACCGAGTGGCTAGGCTAACTGATTAGTGCATTTAAAATGCCATAAACATACAAACTCAGCCCAACCATAATAAACCATTTTTCTACAGTTGACTGAACTCTTTATAGGCTGGGAAATACTCATGCGACAATATAAATTACTCTGAACGCCAGCAAGAACTCAAAAATGTTGGTTGATTTCAGAATTGACAAGTTATGATTTTTATCTTTATTCAGAGAAAAATTTACGCTTAATTATGCTGTGTCGAATTCCACGAAATAATCCCATTCTAATTGATTCATACGTGGTGAGATTCTTTAGCCACTTCTTCAACACGATTTCTGCTCTAGTTGTAAATCTGCTCACGTGCGATGGCATGAAACCTAAATGGCATGCCACCACGGAGAATAGGTGGTCAAGAATTTCCTATGACCGTAAAAGAGCGTAGAATCCAACATCATCCAAATGCTATGAATGAAAAGAATTTTCGCGAAGAAACTCGCGTCTGGTCGAGCGATGAACCGCGGGTGACATTGTTCATGGTCACTTTGAAAAAATTAAGGGGGTATTGACGAGATCCGCTGGATTCTACAGTGTCTTGTTGGCTTTTTCGGAAAGTTTTAAATGAAAAATTGGCCCCCATTTGGGACTTCTTGGAAATCTATCCATGTTGGTCTCATGTGGTTGGCATATGCGTTCATTCTTCTCAGTACTGCTACGAATATACTAATTTCAATAAGATATTCTCAACTTCCTACTATGCCCCCTTAAGTAGAGCTCTACCTGACGCACGCACTTTTTACCGTCCCATATTGGACTTGGTTCTCATGTCGCCAGTTTAGCAATTCACTCGAACATGTGCCTAACATTACACGGGTTTTTTGCGTAACTCTTCATACATACAACCTGTTCGTTTTGATTCCACTTTTACGACCATTGTACGGAAGACGGATGATGTCCACGGGCTTGCCTTCTCCAGTAACATATTCACCTTCTTTTGATTTCTAAATTTATTCAAAACGAAATCGACAGTGGCTAATTATTCCTGTTAGAATGTTAGCAATGCCATCAAGATTGCTGCCCAAATTTGACTACAGTATTTGCTGGAGTGGCGTGGACAAGTTTAGAAAACATTTAAGGAGAGTCAGAAACATGTACTTTCATTTGCACGAAGCATTCCCAAGTTAATAGGAATAAATCAAATAAATATTCGACTCTATAATTAAAGGTGAAGCTTTTATTTTCATTTTGAGTGGATTACAAATATTGCTTCCGATTTCCTTAGTATCGCACTTTCCTTTATAGCCAAGGGTTTCATGATAAAGGGTAGGAGAAACATCTTTCCATAGTTCTTAATATCCTAATACTCTTATGTGATAATTAAATTTGATGGCTTCTGAGTTCAAAAAATGGGCACATGTGTCCCACTAAATGTTTTCTTGATAAATATGATACTAGGTTACTGGCAAATAATACTCTAATGCTGAACAAAGGGCAGAAGTATGTCAGTTTTCCTTTGCAAAGAAAAATGATTCTAAAAACATTCTTACTTCAAGTTGCCAAAAATGTATTTGCTAACTAAAAAACTTTGTATCACCACAATTTGCCAAGTGCTATTCCTAAAAAAAATAACAAATCCTTGCTTCAATGAAGTGCCATGTTGACACGGTTACATGCCACAGTGCTAACTAGGGTCCTTCATATGGGGGCTCTTATCCCTTATGCTAGTAAGGTGGCAATTGGTACAGCTCTTACGAGTCTTTCGCCGTCTTTTTTTTTGGCAAGGCATTGCACACGTGGTAAGATCCTGGCACTTTTTTTCTTCCGGTTTTATCTTTTAGAATCAGTGGACCAGGATTTATCTCGATTGCTTCTGCTAGTCCATGACTTGCCGGTCGGTGTTTAATCATCGGCGATGCCAGTTGTTGACTTATTATTATTCTGTTAAGGGAAAGACGCACCGCATTCTTGAAGAACTATTGTGCCCCTTTTGCTGGTTATATTTTCCCTATTAATCATAGTATCTTAAGCAAGCCTATAACCGTCAGGAACTTTAGTATATTCCCTACTTTCAGATCTTTCAACTTTGCATCTGGTATTAAGTGTTCTCCCAGATGCCTCGACCTACTTTGCACAAGTGCCAGGCACTGTCCCAGTACAGAGGTTTCATCACACTCCTCACAAAACCTGCAGGCAGTGCCAGTAGATATCCCTAGCTTCCCTAGGTGATAGTTTAGCCGACAGTGACCAGTGAGAGTTCCCACTATAATTCGGAGGTTCTTTTAGGTGAGGTTTAAGCAATCCTTTGTGCGCATGGGCTCGCATCCCCCAATAAGCAACCTGGATTGCTTTATCCCTAGTAGGCCCACCCAGTATAGTTCCCTCAACCGTTCCTCTTCATTTCTTAGTGTTATAGCCATGAAACCGTTTCCGATTCCACAGAAGGGTTCTGGCCCGTGTGAAGGCGTCCCTGCTCCCTTCTTGGCTAATTCGTCCGCTGCTTCGTTGGCTTCCAACCCAGCATGGCCTGGAACCCAGAGTATAAAGAGCTTGTTAGACGAGCCGAGTATATTCAGTCTCTCAAGGCAGTCCCACACCAATTTAGAGTTCACCTGGTTAGACCTAAGTGTCTTGACCGCTGCTTGGCTATCGGTGAGAATAGCAATGTTCTGCCCTTTGTACTTCCTTTGGAGATTAAAGGAGTAACATCTGTCTATGGCGTATATTTCCACCTGGAATATCCTAGTGCACCTACACATTGGCTCCAAGTACATTTTCCTTGGACCAATGACACTGGCACCCGCTCCCTCTGTTGTGAGAGATCCGTCAGTGTACCAAGTAATTAGTTGCTGGTTTAAACGGTATGTCCCAGCTACGTTCTCCCAGTTTGCCTTGTTACTTCAACGTGTTTCAAACTTCTTATCAAAGTAAAACCTCGTTCTCATGTTATCTCTTGGTATCAATAATTCTTGAGCTGCAACCCCATTTTTTTCCTGCTATGGATCTGCAAGTCATCAGAGCCCTGGTGGCTATCCAACAAGTGTTTCCGACATGTGCTTTCCACAGTAATTATTGGTCTAGCGAAATTCCCAAATATTTGACATCTGTTTCTCGTTTCACCTTCATATCATGTAACCTTATGGCTCTTAGTTGATCAAATTTACGTCTCCTAGTGAATGGTACTATGGTGGTTTTTCCTGGATTGATCCGCAGTCCCACCTTCCTGCACCAGGCACTAGCAACCCTTAGTCCAGTTTTTATTCTATTCTAAGGTAGCCCCTACAGATTAAAACAACATCGTCCGCATAGCCCTGGACTTGTATTCCAGTATTTGTTAGCACATCCAGGAGTTCGTCCACTACCATACTCCACATAAGGGGCGATAGTACCGCGCCCTGTGGACAACCTTGAGTGGTGTTCTTGACAATAGAATTTGTACCTGTCAGTAATTCTATTTGCCTGCTTTCTAGCATTTTGGCCATCCAGAAAGCCATGGTGTTTCCTACTCTCTTGGGGATCAGGGCATCTTATATCTCTGTGTGCGATGTGTTGTCGAATGCTCCTTCGATATCCAAAAACGCACTCAGTGCTATTTCTTTTGTTTCTATGGCATCCCTTAGTATATCCGCCAGCTGATACAGAGCAGTTTCAGTTGAGCGTCCTGCCCGGTAAACGTGTTGACAGTGATGTAGGGGATTACGCTTTAGAACGTTAGTTCTAATATAGTTGTCTATGACCTTCTCCACCGTTTTGAGTACGAACGATGTTAGGCACGATGTGCCCACCGCAACCTATTCAACCGCATTTTATCCACAACCTGACGGTCATGGTATCGCTCATATATTTCGTTGCTATGCAGGTTACGAAATCGTCCATCCTCATGTAAGGAGCCAAACATTTTTCGGAGGATTCTTCTCTCGAATGTGGCCAAGTACTGGCAAGATCATTGTCTTGTATAGCAACAGCTTTCACTCTATGGTGAGACGTTTCGAGCGGAACAGTTTTTGTAAGCTGAAATAGGCTCTATTGGCTGCCAATAACCGTGCGCGGATTTCATCGTCGTAACCGTTATCTGTTGCGATCTTCAACCCTAGATGGGAGAAATTATCAACAGGATGGTGTCTATCGCATTTACGTCTGCATCGCGAACCGCTTTCTGCAGGGCCAGGTTGAAGAGGACGCATGATAAGGCATCGGCTTGTCGTAGACCGTTGTTGATTTGAAATGGTCTCGAGAGTGATCCTGCTGCTTTTATCTGGCCTCACATATTGGTCAGGGTCAGCCTAGCCAGTCTTATTGATTTCATCGGGATACCGAATTCTCTCATGGCCGTGTATAATTTCACCCTGGCTAGGCTGTATTAGGCGGCTTTAAAGTTGATGAAAAGATGGTGCATCAACGGGTCGATGGTGTTCTGGGAGTATGGGGCTATCCGGCCTAGCAAGATAGCGGAGAATGTTTTATAGATGATACTCAGTAACGTGATACCTCTATAATTGCTGCACTGTGTAATTTCACCCTTTTTATGTATGGGACGGACGATGCCTCATTGCCAGTCATCAGGCATTGATTCACTATCCCATACTTTGAGCATTAGTTGATGAACCACTTGGTGTAGTTGGTCGCATCCATATTTAACCAATTCGGCTGTAATTCCATCGCATTCTGGCGACTTATGGTTTTTAAGCCGGTGGATTGCACGGACTGTTTCTTCTATGTTTGGTGGTGGCAACATTTGTCCGTCGCCTTCAGTTGGCCGGACCTCCAGCTCGCTGATTTTTTGGTTGTTGAGCAGTTAATCAAAATACTCAACCCACCGCTCTAATATGCCCATTTTGTCGGAAATCAGATTTCTCTCTTTGTCTCAGCAGGATGAACATCGAAGTATAAGGCTTCATCCTACTGACTTATTAGTAAAGCTTGCTCGTCTGGTACGGTCGTTTCCTGTGCTTTTCGAGTTCGCAGACCTGCTGATTCTCCCAGGCTTCCTTCTTCCGTCTGTGAAGTCGCTTCTCCGTTCGACGCAGTTCTTGGTAGGTCTCTGTGTGACATTCTTCCGTTGCTAGATTACATTTATCGTCAAACCAACCATTCTGACTTTTCTTACGTTTAGGGCCAAGTATATTTGTAGCCGTATTTACGATAACATTCTTCAGGTGATTGTGAAGATCATTTGTTGATGCTTCATCTCCAGAGCATCTGTTGACTGCGGTTATTGCATCATGCATTTCTCCCTTATAGGTGTTACGGAGGGCTGTGTTGTGACTGGCTTCAGTATTCACTCTCACCTGATTGTCAGAGGAGATTGCAGGTGGTGTCGTAATTCGAGCCTGGAGCACTATTCCAACGAGGTAGTGATCCGAGTCTATATTGGCCCACCTATATGTTGTGACATTCATCAAGGCTGAAAGGTGATGTCGCTCAATCAGCACGTGGTCAATTTGGGTGAAAGTGGTCTCGTTTGGGAAGGCCCACGTATGTTTGTGGACCGCAGGTACTTTCAACAACCATTTCGTGTGATATTGCTAATTGACTAATCCGCAGTCTGTTATTATTTGTATTTTGATGTAAGCTATGGAAGCCAACGTATTGCCTGAATACGGGCTCCGTCCCTACTTCGCTGTTAAAATTCTTAAGTATGATTTTGATATCATATCTGGGACAGGCTTCGAGGGTTCGTTCTACTGCCTCGTAGAAGGTATCCTTCTCCGACTCTGAAGTCTCCTCTGTAGAGGCGTGAACGTTAATGAGGCTTATATTTCTAAACTTGGCTCGCAAGGCCAGAGTGCATAGCCGTTTGCTTATGTTTTCAAAGCGGATAACAGCAAGTTTAATTTTTTAGCTGACTAAGAAACCTACTCCGGGTTACTGGATGGCCACTGTAATATATGATGTGGTGACTCTTCTTCAGAAAACCGGTCCCTGTCCAACGTGTCTCCAGCAACGCTGTTACATCAGCCATATATTGGAACAGGGTATCGGCTAGCTGCGTGGTAGCTCCATCTCTGCATAGGGAGTTCCATGAGAAAATGCGTAAATCGTTATTCCATTTGGCCAAGGTTAATAAGCGGGTGAGAGAGCAAACATATTCCATCAGTGTAGGAAAGTCGTCATCATCCATTGAATTCCTTGGCGTCCTCCAGATAGGACAGCATGAAGTATGTCACCGATAACAAGCAGAAATAATATCGGTGACAGGATGCAACCCTGGTGGACTCCGCTTTGGACCTGAAAATCCTCCGAGATTCTACCTCGGTGCAGCGAGTGATATTTTGCGCTATCATATTTCGCTCTGATAATAGCGTCTCTTGCGTTGAACACTCCAGATACACCCCGTGTTCACGCTATCGAAAGCTTTCTCGAAATCGATGAAGACCAAATGCAGCAAAGATCTAAACTTCGCACACTATTCCAAAATGATCCGTAGGGTGTTGATATGGTAAATGCAGGAGGATCCGGAGCGGAAAGCAACCTGCTCTCCGTCGATTAAGTTTTCGAGATGTTCTTTGATGCGTTCCAGGATCATTTTAACTATTATATTTGCAACGGCAGGGAGGGGGTGTTATAGTTTCTTAGAGCGGTTTCTTCTGTTACTATATTTTATTTAGATAAGCAAGGGAAGCACTGCTTCCGTTGACTTCCTTCTTCCTAAAACGCACTTTATTAATTGAATAGAAATTTGATTACTTTGTTAATATCGATCGAAGTATTAAGTAACGATGGTTGTTACCTATTTTTGGAAGCCATTGTTAGTGCCTATGCCATATAGTCCTGGAAAAAGTCCTTGGAGCCAGTATGAGGACGGTTGACCAAGCATGAAGTAGCGTAAAAACTTTCACTATGTATGCTATTCACCGGAAATTTCAATAAGCATGAAATTCTGAAAGTTATAAAAGGGCGGCAATGCCCAAAATATATACCCCTCGAAAATATCTTAAAAGGAAAATCGACATTATTAGAAAAATGACGAAATTACTACGTTATTACAACTAGAATGTACTGACAATCCTATTTACCAAGTTAATGAAGTTGGTACCTCCTCTTTATCGGGGTATATATAGTTTACATGTTTCTAGAAGATCTAGATCTACGAAGACTTCTTTTGAGAAGTTGGTGTAAAGGTGATCTCAATTGAATAGACAGCGTACAACCATTCCTCATTCGCTTTAATCAAGTACTCAGTTGCCGGTATCCCATTCACGAATTGAAAATAATGTATTACAACCACTTTCAGTTAATATTTTCACTTTCACGATTTGTCAACTACAACCTGGGCACTTTTCACTTTTAATTTCACTATTAAATCAATTCGGATATTCTATTGACTTAATTGTTTCCACGCAACCTTATTTCACGTGAAAATTTATTCCATGCCGGCCGTGTTGAATAATTATAGCACGTTTGCAAAAAAAGGAGTTTCGCCGGTTCTTTTCCGGGTTTCCAACAACGACGCCACGCGGAGTCTCTTGGTCATTTGTGAAAATGTTAATTCACGAGCGGCCATTAAAATTTGAGCATACGTGATGTACGGTCGTTCATTGTTTCTGAGACGTTTATGGGCATTCGGTAATGACCGGTGTATTTTAAGGCCACCTAACTGAATTTTCCGCGTGCCTAGTGAATAATTATGACGAGGATAGTTGTTTGATGGATACGTACATGATTTATGGTGTTGTTCTGACCTCAGAATGCCTGAAAAAGGCAACGCGGCACTCCATAAAATCGCGTAGTCCACTATCCCTAGACTGCAACAACGTAGGAAAGCAAGTGCATTCATGGAAACTGTCACCAAACTGATTCTAATATGTACAGGATGTCAAGCAATAGCGAAATGCAGTCCTGCCCCAAAACCTCTTAGCGTCTGCCTACATACATATCTAAATGCAGTTTACGCTTTATGCATATAAACTGCTGATTATGGAGTTATTCACAATAAACACCCACCCGGCATGGTCCACTTGCCATTCATGATTCATAACTCCCTCAGTCATTTGCATTCGCCGGCAAACGTAACCGACGAAGATGGTTCAAACAAGCCATTGTCCTGTTCAGAATTCGCTTAACACCTGCTTCGGCTTCTATCGCCAAATCGACTCATTCATCGATATCTCCGAAAAGACAATCTGCCTCACTTAATCAAGGCTACCGTGCATTCAGTGAGCCGGGGCTTACCCCTTTCATTGATATGCAGTTCAGCATCTAAACATCTAAATGACTAAAACGACGGATAACATCAGCATCAATTGAAAAAAAATGATTAAAAGCGCACACGAAATGTTGAGGCTCATTCAAAAGCGGGTCAGGTGCTTTTTAATCGAATAATACCTGTCCGGCTTCCACGAGTACGAACGGGTGATACGGCGCGCATCAGAAGTGCACTGCATTTACGGCAACAGCCATAACAATAACAATAGCAGTAATAACCGTAATCATAACAAAATAATGGCGGTGACGAGGACAACGACTCACGGCGAATCAATGATTACGCAAAGTTGTGTGTAATTAGTTGACTCATCGAATGCAAGAAGTTAATTCATTACTCGCACGGTAGAAATTATGGTCAGTTGCAGCGCAGTGCAGGTTGATGCAGTCACACAGTTGCATCGGCCGCCTGGTGACGCCAGCCTTTATAAGGTAGCGTTTTGCAGAGACCTAGTTTAAATAGCAGAACCAATGTGGGAGCAAGGAAGCAACATGTGCAGATTAATGATGGCATTTGAAATGTGGGTAGCCGGATTGGATATGGATGAAAATTAGGGGAGTTTTCTTATTGCGGAATTAATGTGGAGCGATTGAATGCAGCCTTGTCAGGAAGTTCTATCTAGATTTTCTTCAACTTTTTTTATATCTGCAACTCCACTGTAGTATGCTGCACTGACCTTGCGAGGACACGCAAGAGGCTGTGAAAGAAGGTCACTTTCGGAGGATTTTCCCTCCGACTAAGCAAAATATCATGCACGCCGAAATATCTTAAATACGTTTATGTATCGCAAGATTTCCGTTAGTGGATGTGATGTTACCCGCTGCAACTGGATCCCATCAGCGCCGAAGATGTGATGTCTGATGCGTCCCTAGGCGGGATATTCGCATAGAGAATGTTCATCGGATTCCGCTTCTTCAATACAGGAAGGACATGAAAATAATATCGTTGTGGTTTTAATTGGAATTACTGAAAGTTCATGCCTGAGCCACCTACGCTCAATCGAATCAACGGCACTATGTAAATATCTATAAATCTTTTGGAAATCCCGACCAACAGCTATCACAGCGATGCAATGCTCTTTGGCAGCATCATAAAGATTTTGAAATGACACACAATCCGACGCCCTTCAATGTCTACGAACAGATCCACCGCGTACTCACCTTTCAGAGTTGCATCCCCTATGTTTGAAACCAACCTATGAAGAGCAGACTCACAGGATTTTCTACATAGGTAAGCATGCGGCTTACTATTTAGTGGGTGCAGGGGACAGGGTACGCCTGCTTCTCAGAACTCATTTCCCGGGGTCCTACCCCTCGGCGGCAGGCGACAACAATCTGCCTGGCACCCCAACAACGAATAAAAGGGGAAGGAAAGAGAGTTGGCAACTAGCAAAAGAGGTATGCTCAGAAGCTAGGCTAAGATGGGCAGTGGGAACTTTTGAACCAATGAAATCTCCTGGAGTAGATGGCATTTTCCCAGCACTTATACAGAGAGGCCTAGGAATTATCTTAGAGTCTCTTCTGAGGGTGGTAAGGGGGAGCATAGTACTGGGTTACATACCAAGGGCATGGAGACGTGCAAAAGTGGTCTTTATTCCGAAAGCGGGTAAAAAGGATCCTTTTCACCCTAAATCTTTCAGACCAATCTGCCTAACATCGTTCGTACTCAAAACGGTGGAGAAGGTCATAGACAACTATATTAGAATTAACGTTCTAAAGTGTAATCCCCTACATCACTGTCAACTCACTTATCGGGCAGGACGGTCAACTGAAACTGCTCTGTATCAGCTGACAGAGGTACTACGGGATGCCATAGAAACAAAAGAAATTGCACTGTGCGCGTTTTTGGATATCGAAGGAGCATTCGACAACACATCGTACACAGAGATACAGGATGCCCTGAGCCGCAAAGGAGTGGGAAACACCCTGGCACTTTGGATGGGCAAAATGCTAGAAAGCAGACAAATATAGGTACAAACAGGTACAAATTCTATTATCATGAACACCACTCAAGGCTGTCCACAGGGTGGAGTACTCTCGCCGCTGATGTGGAGTATGGTAGTGGATGAACTCTTGGACGTGTTAACTAATACTGGAATACAAGTCCAGGGCTACGCGGACGACATTGTTTTAATCTGTAGGGGCAAATATGAAGATACCCTATGTGATAGAATCCAAACTGAATTAAGGGTTACTAGTGCCTGGTGCAGGAAGGTGGGACTGCGGATCAACCCAACCAAAACCACCATAGTACCGTTCACTAGGAAGCGTAAGCTTGATCACCTGAAAGCCATAACATTACATGATATGCAGGTGAAACGAGAAACTAAGGTCAAATATTTGGGAATCACGCTAGACCAAAAATTACTCTGGAAGACACATGTCGGAAAGGCACGAGGGCTCTGATGACTTGCAGATCCGTAGCAGGAAAAAAATGGGGTTGCAGCCCAAAGATACTACTTTGGATATCTACTACAATAGTAAGGCCAATGATTACTTATGGAGCGGTAATCTGGGCAGAAAGAACCCAACTCAGCACACAAGCCAGGGAATTACATACGCTCCAAAGGCTGGCTTGCGTGTATATCAGTGGGGCAATGAAGACATGCCCAACGGCATCCCTGGAAGTCCTTCTGGGATTAACCCCTCTCCATCTGCACATACAGACGGAGGCAAGGAGATCAATATTCAGGATGGCCGGTAGTATGAGTGAGGCGGGAAGCTGCCTAAATCGAAGGAAGATTGATATCCTTTCTAGACGGTATCCCGAATTACTGATACCGAGGGACAACATGACAACGAGGTTTCGCTTCGATAAGAAGTTTGAAACACGTTGGAGTAACAATGCAAACTGGGAGAGCGTGGCTACGGCTTAAACCAGCAACTGATTACTTGGTACACTGACGGATCCCTCACAGCAGAGGGAGCGGGTGCCGGTGTCATTGGTCCAAGAAAAATGTACTTTCAGCTAATGGGCAGGTACACTAGCATATTCCAGGCGGAAATTTACGCCATAGACAAATGTGCCTCCTTTAATCTGCAAAGGAACTACAGGGGGCAGAACATAGCTATTCTCACCGATAGCCAAGCAGCGATCAAGGCACTTAGGTGCAACCAGGTGAACTCTAAACTGGTATGGGAATGCCTTGAGAGACTGAATACACTCGGCTCGTTCAACAAGGTCTGGATACTTTGGGTTCCAGGCCATGCTGGGTTGGAAGGCAATGAGGCAGCGGATGAACTAGCCAAGAAGGGAGCAGGGATGCCTTTACACGGGCCAGAACCCTTCTGTGGAATCGGAAACGGTTTCATGGCTATGAATCTAAGAAACGAAGAGAAACGGTTGAGGGAACTATATTGGGCGGGCCTACCAGGGATGGAGCAGTCCAGGGTGCTTATTGGGGAATACGAACCCATGCGTACAAAGGATTGCTTAAACCTGACCAAAAAGAACCTCCGAATCATAGTGGGAATTCTCACTGGTCATTGTCGGCTGAACTATCACCTAGGGAAGCTAGGGATATCTACGGACACTGCCTGCAGGTTTTATGAGGAGGAGGACGAAACCTCTATGCACGTCCTGGGACAGTGTCCGGCACTTGTGCAAAGTAGGCCGATACATCTGGGAGAACACTTAATACCAGATACAAAGCTGAAACATCTGGAAGTGGGGAACATACTAAAGTTCGTAACGGTTACAGGCCTGCTTGAGATACTATGATCAACAGGAACACTGTAACCAGTAAAAGGGGCACAATAGTTCTTCAAGAACGCGGTGCGACTTTCCCTTAACAGTATAATAATTTGTGGATGCAATCTTAGCGTCTTCCCACGAATGTGACGCTAAACCAGTCTCACCAAATATTCCAACAAGAATAATGTCAAACTGATCTGTCAGTTCATTGGATTTGAATAGTCATCTGCCCCAGGCTTCGATGTGAAAACTACCTTGATTTTCTGCCAAGAAGTTAGCGCGTAGCCCAGAGCAAGAGATCCCCCAAAAATATTTCTTAGCGGTCACTCTAGGTTTTCAATATCTTCCTTTATCATCCCTGCTTGGATGTTATCCCTTCCAGGTACTTTGAAATGTTCAAGGGACGGTAACACAGCTCTCACTTTTTCATTAGTAACAACCGCTCTCGCAGTGTTCATATTTCTCGCGAAAATGTTTCGCGTTCCTGCAAGGAAACGCCAACTCTCTTTCTTCCACTTCTGTCAACTGTTCTCCCCGTTGGTGAACTTCTAAGGGTGTCCGAACTGACTTCAATCTGGAGTCCGATTTTCTAAGGACGTCTAAATTGGCCGACACATCCTTTATAAGGACACTACAGAGCCTTAAAGTCCTTTTTTTCGCTTGACAGTTCCTTACAGTCTTATAATCACGCTGTGAATTCTGAAAGTTTAACCAGTCTTCATTGTAATTAACATTCGTTTGCCTCGGGAAATAGCACAAGCCTCTTTATAGTACTGTAAAATGTGGGACATCCAATTGATCTTCTATTGCCAAAGGAGTCTTTTATGAATCACCGAGTGCATCGCTGACAATGTGAACGCTTCCGCCTCCACAGGTTCTCAAATGGATTCAAATCCGGAGAGCATGCTGGCCACTCCATAACTTTGATGGATTTTGACAAAAACCCAGCTTTTGTTTCGCGGCTGACATGAATTCGTACGTTGTCCTGCTGAAAAGACCATATCGGCTAACCATTTTCATCTAAAAATGGTACCATGTTGTTTTCTAGGACCTGAAGGTAATCGCTACTTTTCATTTGAGATGTAAAGATTTCCAGTGAAAAGCATCCATTTGCAAAAAATATACTCCAATCCATTACGCCACCACCGTCGAAATTTCGCTTCCTTTCTAGTATCATGCTAGTAGCCATGAAAACAGCCGGGCCTTATTAAAATCGGTTCAATGTCTGTCTTTATGTCCGTCTGTCTGTCTGTCACACGCACTTTTCTCAGAAACGGCTATACTAATTGACACGAAATTTGGTGAGACGGTGGGAACTGTGAACGTCCAAAAATGCACTGGATGATATCCTTCTACGTTGGGGTTTAGTTGGTGCAAAATCTACTGCAACTAAATATCAATATTACCATAAAGTGAGTAGTCTCACATGGGTTGGTTCTTCACTCAAATATACTCACAGAAGAAGCAAACAAAACCTTTCATACCTGAAGCGCCGAGCATCTGGTTTCCCGACTTGCTTTTGATTAATCTTGCTGACAAAAGGTTTCCTCCTCGTAATTCTTCCATTAAGGGCGGGGAGTATGGTCTTGAAATATTTTTTTTTTTCATATTTTTTTTTTATGAATGCAAAACATCTCAAGAAACGTGACACAACGTTTCTAGAGCGATTAAAACAAAACTAACTGAGATGAAATTTTGTCAATGCGAAGATCTGAGTGGGTCCGCCCGATGTGTTGAATTTTAAAGCGATTTTCCCACATTCCACGTTTTCAAAGCCGTTGAGGGCTGTAGTTTAATTTATTGCATCAATCCTTTTAAAATGTGGAACAGAGTGTCTCTGTATATTTCACAAGGTAACACTGTCGAGGTTTTTAAAGTTTCTTGTTATTTTTTGACAGTAGCAAATATGCCGATTTTTTAAGCGACCGCTTGGGCTTGAAGAGGAGGGATTATACCAGACACAAAAATTTTGGATGTTGCTGATGAGATTTGTCGAGTCAAACAGTTCAGCCTGAAGATATCCTGGCTTGGCTCGGGCATAGCATTTCTGAAATACCGCCGGTCGGTGGTTTTTGATTGCGGGAAGTCTACCTTTTCTCTAAATAATATACGGTGCTGAACCCCGTAAGCACAAGATCAATGACTAGTGTATTAACCCTTTATAAAATCGTTAAATCCTAGCAAGATTCTTTGCATGGAACAGAAGAGTAGACCTGATAATTGATCAATCGGTGAACGGGTGAAAGTCCTTCAAAGTGATTATTTCTCTCATAGAACCATTCTTAGAAACTACCCAACTACCTCTATACACACTCAGTAACAGTATATTATGGACTCCCTCCATCGTCGGAGGAGATGGGTTGAAAATTCAACCTGTATCTTTTTAACGTTTTATGTGAAACAAAACCTTATTAGAATCGATTTGATGTCTCTCGGTCCGTCTGTCTGTTTGTCACACCCGATTTATTCGGAAACGGCTGGACCAATTGTCACTAAAATTTGTGAGAGCGTGTGGTCTAATGTTGTCTTTACATATAGCGGCGCTTTTTTTTCAAGTTTAAGAGAGGGTCCCCATACATGTGAATGAAGGGTGCATTTTTTTTCACTGTTTGTCATGTGAGGTATCAAACGAAAGGGTTACTTTTCGAAACTGGTTCCATATTTGATATCGAGTGAAACATAGGGGAGTCAGGGCTCAAAATGTGACCCTCAAAAAGTATAACAGTTCTCGGTCTCAGAACCTATCCAACCGAAAAATCTAAAAAAATCACAGTGATGTATCCAAACGAAATCTAGGCCTGAAAATACATCCGGTTCCTATACCTGCACAAATAAAGTTAATAATAGCATCCCCCTTAAGTTCATACTAGAACTAGAAAATTGCATTTGTATAAAGGACTACATAAGGCACAATTTAGTCAAGTTTGAAGAAAATCCAACTATTATTAATAAAGTTATAGAGGGTGAAACTTCGCCATTTCTTCTGAATTTCGAGCATTTTACAACGTGTATGACGTAATCATCCCATATCAATTCGTCAATACGGCAACAAAGTGAGCTCACACGAATGGGGGGTCGCAAAGAAACATTTTAAGTTTTTGGGTCATTTGTATATCAATATTAATTACTCCAGAGACATATGTGCTAATGAAGTTTGCGGGTAATTAATCCAGATAGATATAAGTATATATGGCCATATGTATAAAGTAAAGTAAAGTAAGTAAACCGGAAATATAAGTGCATGGTTATGTACAGTATTCGGTAGTAAGCAGTTTGTTTGTTTAGGGTAAGAATAATATCTATGTCTCCATATCTTGTACTTTGGAAAAATATGAAGAAATACGTTGGATTTCTAGCTATGTATATATGGCAAAAAAAATGTGCGTAGAAGTTTCTCACATAAGATGAACACAAAACCTTTATACCTTTATACCCGAAGCATCCACCTTCCCGTATTCCGACTTGTTTTCAGATGTCCCGATGGTTTCATTGGTCATTTTCTCTTCTTACTAGTAACATTTTTCAAGGATCCATATTGGCCCCCCAACACTGCTGACCGGCTCTATTATGATGCTGCTGTTTTTTCTATAAAATTATGCACTTGTGCACATACATATATATATTTATATGTATTCATTTATTCACATGAATTCCAAAAGCAACCAAACACAATTTATTCGGGGAATACCCTTACGCTACCATAAACTGATTTTTTCTTAGAATCATTTGAGTAGTAGTTTTCCAGTTAATTTCCAGGGAATCTTAGATTCAATTTGTAACCAGTTGATACTGATAATGGGAAGGAAGATCAGTTTTTCAAGTTAATAAAAAACTTTTTACATTTCTTTATTTCAAATTTATTATTAGGAGCATATCACTTTCTCCGAAATCGGAACTTTCACTTATCCAATGTTAAAAGTGGCAGTACTCAATCTGATCTTCCGTCATTATAATGAGATTATTTTCAATTTAATCCCAAATAAATACTTACATACCTGGGTAAGGAACAGGCAAATAATGTTCGTATTTTCCTGTAATGGCAGATGGTCAATCCATGTGCGTGCTAGTTGTTTGCGGTAGTTTCAAAACAGGCAATTTACATGTAAAATTATAAAATTTTCAACTTTTACTCACTGTACGTTTCGTATTAATGATATTTGCAGTATGTTTACTGAAACACCTGGTTTCTGTAGTAAACAAACTGCTGATAATGCGTACAGTAAGTAATTGTGATAGGTTGAAATCCATCTGGGCAAGCGTATGGATATGCTACAATTAAGAGCGTTCAGTAACCTTGCACTGTTTTCCAAAGGTTTCCTCAGTAATTATGTAGAATTTAAAGACATTTTGACTTGGAGGACAACACGTTATTTAGTCTTAATTTAAGATTAAGAAATTCGGGAATAAATTTGGTGGGAAAGGCTTATTAGAAGTGTTCAATTGAAAAGCCAGTAATTGTCAGCGAAAAAAAGAATGACCGTATTTAGCATTATCAGGCTTATTTTCCTTGCATATATCGTCCTGAAAAAAATGTATCTTTATACAGTGGTTCCCAGCAGTGACTGTGTTCGCAAAATAGCTGAAATTGTCTCTAAAGTCCAGCGCTTTATACATGAATTTTTTTTGTTTTTTTTTTTTTTTATTTTTCTTGGTCGGCTTGTCGCGGGACCTGTCACCAATAGAGATCAGGTAGGATTTAATATACTGAAATAACTCCAACTATACTTTATTTATCTCTTTCTCTAATCTCAGCATTTTATTTTTGTTTCACTGAGGATAATGTAAAGTATGTTGCCTCAAACCCTCCTTCCTTACTTGGGCTTGGGACTACTCTTTGTTCTTGTTATGGACACTTTCACACGGGACATCCAGCATCCAGTGCCCTGCACACTGCTTTATGCAGATGATGTTTTCCTAGTATCTAATAGCAAAAATGATCTCGAGCAACTTGTCTAAAAATGGAATGATCGCCTCATGCAACTCGTTCTCAGATTGACTCCGATTAAAACTGAATATTTGACAACCGATCCCCATGAAACAGACACAATCACTGTCAGTAGCAGTGATCTGCTCAGAACTGAGCCATTTAAATATCTCAGGTCAACGCTATCAGCCAATGTAGAACTGCATTATGAGATTGGCTCACACATTAACGCAACCTGAATGAAGTGGCGATTCACAATGGGTGTTCTTTGTGAACGTCTCAAATCTAAAATTTACCGCAATGCCGTCCATTCTGGCGTTCTTTGTAGTTCTGAGTGTTGTCCGACTATAGAAGACAATGAACGGCGTCTTGCGGTAATGGAGACAAAGATGTTGTGTTGGACTAGTGGCGAAACACTTTTTGATCAGATCCGAAATAAGAATATTCGCGATCGATATGGAGGATGGTCACGTAATTCGCGTTAACAAGAATTCATTTGCCAAGATTGGTTTGAACATCGAAGTCGATGGTAAAAGAACAAAAGGTCTGCCGAAACAATGGTGGCTTAATACGCTAGATGGGAATTTGAAAGCCTCGCGATTGCATGCAGGCCGGGCTTTTGATAAAACAAAATGGCGAAATCGATCACGACGAGCCGATTTCGTTCGTGAACGGGCCGAAGGCTGAAGAAAAAGAAGAAGTTGCTTCCTTCGTCAGTGCTTACAAGCTAAATCTTTTAGACTGTAATCTGCTAATCTTTTCATTCAAACACTGAGGACAAATAAAAAATTCAACGCTACAAACTATGTTGGCTACTGAAGTTCGTGATGAACTGGGAAAGTCATGCAGTACTAAAGTAGTCTGATGGGTGCTGCGAGGCATGATTCAACAAACGCAGAAAGTCACTTTTGGCAGGAAGCACGTAAATAAGGCTTCTATGTTTTGGAAGTACTTCGATATACTAGAAAAAAATTACTGCAAAGTGCAGAAAAGCTGGGGATACGGGAAAAATTCCGCTTCTAACAATATAATTATCCGAAGCCCAAGTCCAGAATTGTGGAAACTTAGCTGATTTGGAATCGCCCGCACGGGGTAACATTACGGCACAGTCTCCTGATATAAACAAAATCGAAAATTTATGAGCAATTCAAGGAGACGCAGAAAGAAGACGTTAAGAAGGCCTTGCTGGCAGGATGACAAAAAAATAACTCCTACCTTAACACAAAACTTGGTTAGTTCAATGCCAAATAGGCACCAAGTTGTTATTAACGCAAAAGAATACCAGTTTTATTTGGAAAAAACATTAGTCGCCAGGAGCTTATGGAATTTTAGCCGAATTGGTTAAATATGGAGGTGACCAATTACACCAGGTCGTGCATCAACTTGTGCTCAAGGTGTGGGACAGCGAATCAATGCCTGACGACTGGCAAAGAGGCCTTATCTGTCTCATGCATAAAAAGGGAGATATCACACAGTGCAGCAATTATAGAAGTATCACATTGCTGAGTACCATCTATAAGATATTCTGTGCTATCTTGCTAGGCCGGATAGCCCCATACGCCCAGAACATCATTGGCCCATATCAAAGACGCTTCACTCAAGGCAAATCAGCAACTGATCAAATATTCTCGCTGTGGCAAGCGATGGAAAAACTGTTGGAATATGGACAACAGTTGCACCATCTTTTTATCGATTTTAAAGCCGTCTATGATAGCATAGCCAGGGTAAAATTGAACACGACCATAAGAGAATTCGGTATCCCGACGAACTTGATAAGACTGACTAGTCTGACCCTGAATAATGTGCGAGGCCAGATAAAAGAAGCAGGATCACTCTCAAGACCATTTCACATCAACAACCATCTATAACAAGGGAATGCCCTATAATGCGTCCTCTTAAACCTGGCCTTCGAGAAAGTGATCCATGATGCTGAGGTAAATGCAAGAGGTGAGATCCTCTGTAAGTTCACCCAACTACTGGCCTATGCTGATGATATGAACATCCTGGGACGAACGACCCGAGACGTACAAACTGTCTTCATCCAGATCGAGCAGGCGGTGATCAGCGCGAGATCTTAGGCTGCACATCAATGAAGGCAAGACAAAATATATGGTGGCAACGTCAGCACCGAAAACCAACGAACCAACAACATCAAACCGCACTGGTCAAACGGGAAGAATAAAGATAGGAGACTGCAACTTTGACACCGTCCTATCTGGGGTCGAAAATCACAACCGATAATAGCTACGACGATCAAATACGCGGACGGTTGTTGACCGCCAACAGAGCCTATTTCAGATTTCAAAAACTGTTCTGCTCGAAATGCCTCACCATAGGGTGAAAGCTCTTACTGTGCAAAACATTGATCTTGCCAATCCTCATGTATTCCTCGGAAACTTGGGTTCTTAGCAAGAAAAATTGCGAACTCTTGGCCGCGTTCGAGAGAAGAATCCTCCGAAGAATTTTCGGCCCCCTACATGAGGATGGACGAGTCCGTAGCCTACATAACGATGAAACCTATGAGCGATGCCATGACCGTTCGGTTTTGGATAAAATCCGGTTTAATAGATTACGGTGGGCGGGTCAACCCGGAAAGTCTATAACGGCAATATCTATGGTAGAAAAAGAAGACGAAGCACACCCTTCCTGAGATGGAGCGATGATGTAGGTCAACACGGCAGACAGATTTTAGAGATATCGAATTGGTGGACCTTGGCACAAAATTGGGATGTCTGGAGTTCCTTATTAAGGCAAGCCTAGACCGGATACCAGTTGTTGCGCCTTTGATGATGATGATGAACGCAGCGCAGATATTTCAGAGGTTCATCCACTTTGTCCAACCTAACTTGGAAGGGTTCAATGGTGGATATAAAAGGACCAGATTGTGATTTGATAGGGAGCGAAAGTTTTTCCCTCTGAAGGGCCTTATCTTGTTTGGTCACAAAGTTTGCAACCGAGCGAACTTTCAAAAGTGGGTACTCTGAAGTGAATACGGCCAAAATTTCTTCAGGGTTCGTTTCCCTGTGAAGACCGCGGATAATTATGGAATGAGTTCTAAGGGATGGAGGGACTCTTATGGTGACACTAACCTCTTGCGCTTTAATGAGTGAAACAATGTTGTCGCTGCTTGACATTGCTCTCGCATTGGAGGATAGTCAGCTGCTATTTCTGCTGGCTTGGTCAGGGCAGCAGCATAGCGGGAAAAACTGTCGACAGCATAGATTGCAGGGATTTCACTGTGTCCCTAATTTCACTGACCGTTTTCGTCAGCAGCTCAATTTGAGTCCGCTGATTTTAATTTTTCTGCACGACGTCATCATACTTAAGCTCGCATTTCGTCGTGCTCAGTGCTCAGATGATAGTCATCGGTTCTGGCCCCACGTCATCCTCGAAAACGTGGTTAATACGCTGGGTATCTTTGATGGTTTTGCGGCGCTTATGGCCGCATTTCTCCACATTCGTTATCTGGAATTGCTAAAATCGACTTTTAGAAAGCATTTTCTTAGTTTATGAAAGAAAAGGAAACTTAATTTAGAGGGTTGGTCGGCACAGAGTGTCTAAAACTTTGTTGACAAGTCACAACGTCCGGCGACAGACTGGTGGCAATACAAACCTCTCCTCCTAAAAGCTGGCAGTTGACAGTGGTGGTGAGAATTTTCTCTGGATAGGCATGGAGGCAGGTTGGTGGCAGTCCACTTTTTTTGAGTCTGAAAGAGAAGCATCTTATATCCACGGCAGTCAGATGCAAGGTGACCTGGGACTCTTGCATATTCTGATTCAGAGCATGCAGAATTATATCACTGTACATAAAAGCTTGGTGGGGGTGGTTGGTGTTTTTTAAGCCGGTAGGACCCTTTTAAGTAGTTAGGATCCTCCAAGTCTAATTGCTTGGTAGCTAGTGCTATTAGTAGACAAACTCCCGCATTAGCCGAAGTTGATATAACTCAGTAATAATATTCATCGATGGATCAGCTATTCAATTTATCTTACTGGGATTTTCAATCCTAAGACTTCCCACATCAGAACTAGGAATCGAAATCTTACTAAGCAATCAATGACTGTCTAACCTGATTCGATATTATTCAGAAAGTGCCGGGCACTGATAGCTTTCGTTGTTTTAAAGTTAATTATTTCCAGAGCTGGCTTTGTTGACTGCAGCGCAAGCTTTGCCAACTGTCACCGAAAATTGTTTCTGAGATCTTACTACTACTTATCGGAAAATCATAGACGATAGTCGCAGAGCTGAGATTTCAACTCCTTGGTCCCAGTGTCCTTGTCGGACATAAGCACCAATTGATGGATTGATGACAGAAATGAGTAAAATTGGGATTAAAACGAGGTGACCTTCACACTGAAGTTTTATCTGTTGCAATTCAGTTAGAAGATGCCAAAATCTTCGAATTTGCATATATTTTTAGTGGGATCATGATAACATTCTTTCACAGTCTCCACATCTAATTTCGTGGCTATGATTCTAATGTTATCGTTTACCTGGCATCTGCCGAAGCCATTTACAGCACGGGCAAAGTCTGTTAACACCTAGAACCCAAAATTTATTACCTCAATACTATTATTGACTTAATTTCGAACAACTTGAGTATGTAAATGGCATCATCGCTCGGCGTTGGCGCGCCGCAATCACAATTTCAATCGCGCAGTACTTGACAACGAACCTCTTCCTCTCCAAGATACAATTCATTACTTACTCAGTGTGCCGGGGCTTATATCAAAAATGTATAACTTGGAGGAGCATTAACCGAAAATGTCTGGTTCTTACGTTCAAGGCCAAGGTTGAATAATTCGTTTATTATTGTTGTGTGTAAGAGTTTGTATATATACAGCCACGTTCCGCCAATATACTTGCGTCCGTTCTTTATATCACCCCGTCCCACAAAAAAAAAAAAATTAAGCTCAGCCACTACACAGAATATCGCAAGCTGTGCGCGCTTTACTATTCAGCGGAGCTAAGTGTACTACTCGATTTTCGGGAGCTTCTCGGACCAAGCTGGAACTCTATTCACACCGGTGGTGGGTTCTCTGTTTTGGATCCAGCGAGGTCATCTTCCAACCAGTCCAGGGTGCTTAGCTCCGATCGGAATCTAGAAATTTGCATGAATTCAAATATTCAGATAATAGATATGTATATGCATATTTGACTACATTATTTTTGAATTAACAAAGCGGATTTGGGGTAGGCTTTAGCAGGCATTGTCATTACAAACGTAATTTGAATACACCCTATTCGAATAAATCTCTAAAGAAAGAACACTCAGGAGTTTGTGTTTCGAATGTTGGGATATTGCGTTCGTAGAAGAAAACCTCCTCCCAATTCAGTGGATATTCAATTGGGGAATCTATTAGGTAGATTTGCATCACAGTCTCCTCTAAATGTAATCAATAATTATTTCTAGACCCATTTTATTAGGAAAAGTAGTATGGCAGGTAGTGCAGACGATAATTTATGTGAAAGAACACAGTCTTCTGGCCTCTAGCCTTTGAGCTCTATTTTATTCCTTTACCCTCTGTTCTCTATAGAGTCTGTCCTTTGTCCTCTCTCCACTGTCCACTGCTCTCTATCCTTTGACTTCCAACCTTCCTTTTTTTTCCTTTTTTCTCTGTTCTTTGTCCTCTGTAGCCTATCCTTGCTCTGTAATCTGTCTTAATCCTCTGTACTGTGTCCTTTCATCATCATCATCATCAACAGCGCAACAACCGGTATGCGGTCTAGGCCTGCCTTAACAAGGAACTCCAGACATCCCGGTTTTGCGCCGAGGTCCTCCAATTCCATATCCCTAAAAGCTGTCTGGCGTCCTGGCCTACGCCATCGCTCCATCTTAGGCAGGGTCTGCCTCGTCTTCTTTTTCTACCATAGATATTGCCCTTATAGATTTTCCGGGTGGCATCATCCTTATCCATACGGATTAAGTGACCAGGCCACCGCAACTTATTGAGCCGGATTTTATCCACAACTTGACGGTCATGGTATCGCTCATAGATTTCGTCGTTATGTAGGCTACGGAATCGTCAATCCTCATGTAGGGGGTCAAAAACTCTTCGGAGGATTCTTCTCTCGAATGCGGCCAAGAGTTCGCAATTCTTCTTGCTACGAACCCAAGTTTCCGAGGATTACATGAGGACTGGCAAGATCATAGTCTTGTACAGTAGGAGCTTTGAACTTATAGTGAGACGTTTCGAGCGGCACAGTTTTTGTAAGCTGAAATAGGCTCTGTTGGCTGACAACAACCGTGCGCGGTTTTCATCATCGTAGCTGTTATCGGTTGTGATTTTCGACCCTAGATAGGAGAAATTGTCAACGGTCTCAAAGTTGTATTCTCGTATCCTTATTCTTCCTGTTCGACCAGGGTGGTTTGATGTTGTTGGTTGATTCGTCTTCGGTGCTGACGTTGCCACCATATATTTTGTCTTGCCTTCATTGATGTGCAGCCCAAGATCTCGCGCCGCCTGCTCGATCTGGATGAGGACAGTTTGTACGTCTCGGGTGGTTCTTCCCATGATGTCGATATCGTCAGCATAGGCCAGTAGTTGGGTGGACTTAAAGAGGATCGTACCTCTTGCATTTACCTCAGTATCACGGATCACTTTCTCGAGGGCCAGGTTAAAGAGGACGCATGATAGCGCATCCCCTTGTCGTAGACCGTTGTTGACGTCGAATGGTTTTGAGAGTGATCCTGCTGCTTTTGTCTGACCTCGCATATTAGTCAGGGTCAGCCTAGTCAGTCTTATTAAGTTCGTCGGGTTACCGAATTCTCTCGTGGCCGTGTACAGTTTTACCCTGGCTATGCTATCTTAGGCGACTTTAAAGGCGATGAAGACATGGTGCAACTGTTGTCCATATTCCAATAGTTTTTCCATCGCTTGCCGCAGAGAGAAAACCTGATCTGTTACTGATTTGCCTGGAGTGAAGCCTCTTTGGTATGGGCCAATGATGTTCTGGGCGTATGGGGCTATCCGGCCTAGCAAGATAGCAGAGAATATCTTATAGATGGTACTCAGCAATGTGATACCTCTATAATTGCTGCACTGTGTGATATCTCCCTTTTTATGTATGAGACAGATAATGCGTCGTTGCCAATCGTCAGGCATAAGTTGATGAACCACTTGGTGTAACTGGTCGCCTGCATATTTAACCAATTCGGCTGTAATTCCATCGGCTCGTGGCGACTTATGATTTTTTAGCCGATGAATTGCACAGACTGTTTCTCCTAAACTTGGTGGTGGCAGTATTTCTCCGTCGTCTTCAGTTGGCGGGACCTCCAACTCACCGATGTTCTGGTTGTTCAGTAGCTCATCAAAGTACTCAACCCATCGATTCAATATGTCCATTCGGTCGGAAATCAGACTTCCCTCCTTGTCTCGGCAGGATGAGCATCGAGGTGTATAAGGCTTCATCCTGCTGACTTGTTGGTAAAACTTCCGTTCCTGGTGCGGTTGCTCCCGGTACTTTTCGAGTTCACAGACTTGTTGGCTCTGCCAGGCTTCCTTTTTCCGTCTGTGAAGTCGCTTCTCCGCTAGCCGGAGTTCGTGATAAGTCTCTACGCGTACCCGCGTTCTTTGAGAATGCAACATTACTTGGTATGCGGCATTCTTCCGTTCCGATGCTAGCTTACATTCAGCCCCTTTCGCGGCTGGGGCCAAGTATGTTTGTGGTCATATCCATGATAACGTTCTCCAGGTGGTTGTGAAGATGATTTGTTGATGCTTCATCTCCAGGTCCTCTGTTGACTGCGGTTATTGCGGTATCCATTTCGCCCTTATAGGTGTTGTGGAGGTCTATGTTGTCGATGGCTTCAGTGTTAACTTTCACCTGATTGTCAGAAGGGATTCTGGGCGGTGTTGTTATTCGAGCTCGGAGCACCATACCGACGAGATAGTGATCCGAGTCTATATTGCCACCCCTATATGTTCTGAAATGCATCAAGGCTGAGAGGTGGCGGCGTTCGGTCAACACGTCTTGAATTTGGTTGAAAGTAGTTCCGTCTGGAGAGGTCCATGTTTGTTTGTGGACTGCTTTCCGCGCAAACCACGTACTTCAAACAACCAATTCGGGTGACGCTGCTAATTGAATAATCCGCAGTACGTTATCATTTTTATGTAAGCTATGGGAGTCAATGTATCGCCTGAATATGGGCTTCGTCCCTACTTGACTGTTAAAATCCCCAAGTATGATTTTGATATCATATCTGGGATAAGCTTCAAGGGTTCGTCCTATTGCCTCTCTGCCTTCTCTGACTCTGCAATCTCCTCTGTAGGGGAGTGAACTTTAATGAGGCTTATATTTCTAAATTTGTCTCGCAAACGCAGAGTGCATAGCCGTTCGCTTATATTTTCAAAGCCGATAACAGCAGGTTTAATTTTTTGGCTGACTAAGAAACCTACTCCGAGCACATGGTTTACTGGATGGCCACTATAATATATGGTGTAGCGGCTCTTCTCCGGGAAACCGAAATAATAATTTATAGACCCATTTTATTAGGAAAAGTAGTATGGCAGGTAGTGCAGACGATCATTTTATGTGAAAGAACACAGCCTTCTAGCATCTGCCCTTTGGGCTTTATTGTATTCCTTTACCCTCTGTCCTCTATAGAGTCCGCCCTTTGTCCTCTCTCCACTGTCTGCTGTTCTCTATCCTTTGACTTCTGCCTTCTATCCTCTGTCCTTTGTCCTTTTCCCTCTGTTCTTTGTCCTCTGTAACCTATCCTCTGTGCTCTGTTATCTGTCTTAGTCCTCTGTATCGTGTTCTTTGTCCTCTGCATTCCATCCTTTGTTTTCTGTCTGCTGTCCTCTATCTTCTGTTGTGTCCTTTTAAGGTTTTATGTAAAACAAAACCTTAGTAACATCGATTTACTGTCTATCTGTCTGGTGATGGTGGAAATCTCCCAAAGACATTGGTACTCATATTCCAGTGTGTGGGATTTTTACCTACTAAAACCACCCCCTAACTCCTGTCATCTTCCCCGCAGAACCACCACAGAATATTTCGTCGCGGGTTGGACATGGCGAAGCCCATCGATTGCATTCGCAATTGCGCCTTTCTTGCCTCCTCTGCTTCTCTTAATCGCCACTGAATTCGCCCTATCATGTCGTTCATTGCATTCCAGCTCTCCTGGCATGAAAGCATTTTTCCAATTAAATTTTCCAGGCCTTGTGTTTCTCCCAGTGTCTCCTTTAGACTCTTCCTTTTTCCAGCGAATCTAGTACAATGGAAGAAAATAGACTCCGGGTGCCCCGGAATACCGTCGCAGTTGGTACAGTTGGGTGAGCTGTCCAGTTTAAACCGATAGAGGTATTTACGGTAAGAGATCATTGTTTATCTCAACATGCGTTCTCTGCGTCCACACCTTGATGGTGGGAATCAAACTGTGGGTCCATCGACCCTTTTTCGCCTGTTCCCACCGTTTCCGCCACCTGCTTAACGATCCCTCTCTTTCGGCGTTTTTCATTTGCCGAGCAGTGGAAGAATCGGGTCCATACGTCCATACGTGCCATCTCATCGACCAATATTTCGATCGGAATCATTCGGCCACTGCATAGGCTGCTTCCTTCGAGAAAGTTCTATAACCGCAGCACACTCTTAGGGCGGTCTTTCTATACACATACACATCTTTTGAGCATTGCATGTGATATGCAATGCAGTTGACCAAACTGGCGCTGCGTAAAGCAGTATAGAACTCACCACTCTAGCTATAAGCAGTCTACGAGTGCATTGCGGCCCCCAACATTTGGCAGCACCCTTGTCAGGTTCATGCTACCATTGGATGCCTTGGTGCAAACATTTTGTAAGTTATGCTTGAAATTCAGCCTCTCATCTACCATCACTCCAAGGTTTTTAATTGCTTTCCCATTCTGGTACTGGCAGTGGTTTCCTTACGCCGCTTCGTGGTAAGGACCGCCTCTGTTTTATCCTGCGCGAGTGCAAGACCTGCATCTTTCAGCCACTTCTTTATAGCAGTGATTGCTTCGGATGAATATAATTGCACATCCGTCATATCTTTTGCAACAACAATCACCGCTATGTCATCGGCGTAACCCACTATTGTGGCCTCGCTAGAAACTGGAACATTGAGGACATCATTATACATGTTCTTCTTCTTCTATCTGTTAAGTAGCTGTCGGCTATCCCAGTTAAGTAACTGGATACACCAATTGCCGCCAAACACCTTCTTATAAGTTTCCAACTGGCAGAGTTGAACGAATTTTGCACGTCAAGGGTAATCACAGCACAATAAATGCTTGTGCCACCCCTTCCGTGCATCGCATTTTCAACTAAGCCAGTGACCAGTTTGATGGCGTCCACCGTTGATCTGGCCGTACGGAAGCCGAACTGCCGATCTGATAAACCTCCCAGACTTTTTACAGCCGGAAACAATCTATTGTAGATTATTTGCTGCAACATTTTCCCCTTAGTGTGCAATAGACATATTGGCCAGTAGGAAGGTGGTTCGGCAGGAGACTTGTCAGGTATAGGCAACAACACTAACCTTTGTTTTCTCCATGTCTCAGGAAAGCATGCTTCAAACAACTTTACGAACATGTCTACAGTCAACTTAAGGGCTTTATTTGGTATGGCGTCGTGGCCGGGCGCTTTGTTGTGTCCCAGCCTACCGCAAAACTCCAGTACTTCTTCCGTCGTTACCGAGGGTATTACAACCATATCTAAAGATGTCTGTAGACTGTAACCCCTTGTGTTCTCCTGAGGGAACAAATCCTGAACGATTTTCAGTAGGAGATCGGGACTGTCTATCTGTCCGTCACACGCATTTTCTCGGAGACGGTTATAGCGGTTGACATCAAATTTGGTGGAAAGGTGGGAAGTGTGAATGTTCACCCATACAGTGAGTTACATCCTTTTGCATCGAATTTAGTATGCAAAAGGGGGGTGTTAAGTTTTTTTCATCAAATATAATCATGTGGAGTATCAAATGAAAGGTCTCGTAGTACTTGCGGCGAGGGGGGAGTGGCGTCTTCGATGGTAGTAATGTGATTCGCGTTGAACGCGTTGAACATTGAACATTGAAGTCAACCGGAAGCGAGAAAAGACTGACCGAAACAACATTGGCTTGATACGCTAAATGGTGGTTTGTGAGCTTCTCGATTCTGGCAAAATAGCGCAAACTATCAAGACGAGTCAACCCCGCTTTTGAACAGAATAAACACTGAAGAAAAAGAAGCAAGAAACTGCAGGCATCATGATTTTATGCCGAGGTTCACCAGTTCGATATCCCCAAAAGCTATCTCGCGTTCCGCCCTATGCAATCGCTCTATCTGAGGTGTCATCTCTACTTTTCTTGACATGGATGTTGCCCTTATAGACTTGTTCACCTCCATCTTATGGAATAGATGACCTGTTTCTGATTTGCCTGGAGTGGAGCAAGGCATACGGGGCTATCCGGTCTAGCAAAACAGTGGAGTATATTTTATAGATAGTTCTAAACTATGGGAGCCGACCTGTCGTCTGCATACTGTCGCCCTCCCTACTTGGCTGTCAAAATTTTCACGTATGATTTTAATATTATACCTGGGACAGAGTCCGTTACACTATCTTCTGGAAGGAATCCTTCTCCGATTATACAGCGTTCATAAGGTCTATATTTCGAAATTTGGGTCACAAACCCATAGACCACAGCCATCTACTTGTGTCTTCAAAGCCGATAGTAGGAGATACTTTTGTTTCCCTCACTAAGAAACCTACTTTATGCACATGGTTTACTGGACGGTCGCTATAATATATGATGTAGTGCCTTTTCCTTAGGAAACCGATCCCTGCCCAGCTTATCTGAAGTAATGCTATGACATCAACCTGATATTTGGATAGTGTATCGGCTACTTAGCAGGTCCTATTATTGGCAGACAGTGCACTTTTTTGTGAGAAAATTGTCAAATTGTTCGTTCGTTTTCGTTAATGGGTCCGTCGTTGTTAAATTAATCCAGTTCGTCGCAGCTTTTTTGACTAAGTTTGTCAGCTTTACCCCCTTAAGAAAGAATTTCCAGCGGTCATCTTGAGGAGGTTTTTGGGCTATTGGTTCAGCAGAGGTTTTCCAGATTTTATACTCCATTCTGGAAACTTACTTTGGGGCCAAAACTAACCTTTGGCCGCCCCTGATAAACAATGAATTAATTATACCTATACCAGAATAGCCGGCGAGTGGTTTACCCTAGAACTATGTAGGGCTGAACAGTTGAGGAAGACGGCAATTTTCTTGGAAAATCATGGCGGGAGTTGAAGAACATTTCCTTGATGGTGCGTAGGTATGGTTGCTACACTATGCCTCACATAGAGGTCTATGGTAACCGCATATATGTATATATAAAGTTGCTTTGATGCCTTTTTGATGGGATGCGCGTTCTTGGGGTTTGGGGTTCTAGGCCACATTCCATCCCTAATGACAAATGATGACTGATAAAGTTTTGAAACGTTCCTACATCTTTGGACGGTTTACATCATAAGGTTGATGACAGATATCAGCTAACTCAACTGTAGCTGAGTCAATTTACAATAATAAACACGAGCGAGTTTAATAAGAAAAATATTATTTTACTGGTGCTCCATCACTCCTCTAAGCCTTGGTGGAAGTTGGACTTTGATGCCACAGACTATTATTGTCTTTGCTAAGATTCTTATCAGACTGGAGATAGTTGTTGTTTACAGGTAAACTTGTCTCTAAAATACGTCATTCTGATTTATTTACGTAAAGTGACTCTAGAATTTTTAATCAATCGCATTCAGTGCACTTCGATTTGGGTCGTTATCATGATAGAGCAAAGAGTACATTGTTTTATTTCTAAAAGAAAATTTAGACCATTCTGTTTATGATTTAATTATTGGTAAAGTTTCGGCAAACATCAGCGTCAGTTGCCTAATATGTTCTTTAAACTAAACCTTACCCTAATTTCAATGTCAATTTTATCCTAATTGTAAAACTTATTATTAAGGCTTATCCTATTCTCTGATAAAGGACTTCTTATACCCTTTACCATGATCCGCATCCTTGTCAAAATTGTTGAGGCGCTTTAATTGTTCTAAGGATTCGCGCATCATCCGTACCTGGTATTTTTGATCAAAGTTGGTCCTGAAATAAATATGCCATATGATCTCCGACGGCTGCATGTTCCACTTTTCCGGAATAATCGGTTCTTTTATGCAGAGATACTGCATTCTTTAGGCTCTTTAGGTTTCCCCAATAAACTCTTTGTCATATTGTCCTTTTTGAATCTTGTACATCCTGCTTGTTGTGCTTTCTAGGGCTTTCTCATACAAGAACCAAGAATTGTTAGTACAGAAACCAGGAGCTTGGACTTCCCAACTGCTGGCTTGTTGTATGTGTGTTAGACTCAACTCGATCGTTAACGATCTATGTGATGGCGTTACCACAGCGGAAGATGAAGTGTCTTACAAAACAGAACTTAACGCTAGAGCCACATCCATTGTTGGAATTGAGAAAACAATTCAGCATATCAGCTTAGAACCGACAGCCGCATATCGACCTCAACCGAGAGACGGGACTTTGTCATGTAGAACTTGAGTAACTAAAATGGGCTCATTCTACAGATACAAGTCTGTGAGCGCAGATAACATTATGCCTGTTCTCATAACAGCGCTTTATAGATTTTTGGAATATATCCGGTGCATGCTTGAAACAGGTTTACATTCCTATTACTTGGAGTGATACGAATGTGATATTAATTCCCAAACTAGGGAACCGATCTACATGGGCGCAAAAAGTTTACGAAATATCAGTCTAATTTCTTTCCTGGCAGCATGCCTACCAGAAGGGTTAATCCATCGAGAGAGCACTCTATGAACTCTCAGAAAAAATTAAAAACTCAATATCCGTAAGGCGCCTTCAATTATGCCTCTATTGCGACGTTTCGTGGCTTGGCAAGACAATATGGAATCGATCCATGATAATATATTGATCGGAGGAGGTCTATTAAGGCAGGATGTCTTAGGGGCTGTTTGCTGTTGCTGTTTGCAACCAAAATTGCGGGATCGCACCACTCGAATTTGCTCTTGAAGTTAGGTAGTATTATCAGCACTAAAGAACAGTTACTCACCAGGATGGTTTTAGGTGAGTACCCGTTATTTAGACCTAACCCCGCGTTCTTCTTAAGACACGGATTGATTTGATGACCACAGTCAGAACCCCGCTGTGACAAGTATAACGGTATCAGTTTATACTTAAAGCATGGCTCAACATTCATAATGGTGTATGGAAAACCTACCTACATCTCTAGAGGTTCTCATCAGTCATTTGGTTTTGGTCCGGTCGACAGGGTTGCTGCCCTGACTTCCTCCCTCTATCTTCGCGCACTAGCACTAAAGAACAGCGGCATATCAAGTCGGGTAGGGTGGGGTTGCCAGAAACTTGGCCGACTGAACGAAACATTCCTAATGTGAGTTCCAAGGCATTTGGACATCGCTGAGGAAGCTAATAGACTCGCTCGCCAAGGGTCTGGATCCACACTAGACTAGAGCCAGCTTTTGATATTCGGCCACCCATTGTCAAGCCAACTCTGGAAGTTGGAATAGCAAGGATTTTCCCGGGCCCACTCTAACCTAAAATTGATAGACCAGTAGCTTACTTCAAACTACAATTTTTATTAATCAGTGTAGATATATATTTCGGGAGCAACTTACCTTCATCAGTACAGGGGGGGGGGGGGGTAAGTTGCTCCCGAAATATATATCTACACTTAATAATAAAAACTGTAGTTTGGAGTAAGCTACTGGTCTATCAATTTTAGGCAACTGATCTTTGCGAGGGTTGGGTTGGACACTCACATGGTTGAAAGGTTTCCGAGGACACCTTCGCATTTTTGATCGTTTCTTTCCACCCGATCTATTCTTGTAGAAGGTCTTTCCTGAGTTTATGTAAGTTGCCATTGTTCAATTTTTCTATCACAGCTTCATTGTACTCCTCCTTGTCCATGATCACAATCGCATATTTCTTGTCCACATTTATGTTAAAACCGATTTTTCTTTGAAACCCTTGACGATGGCGCCTTCTTTATTTCTTTTTTGGTACTATTTTCCTTGGCATCATCTAGTATTATTTTGGCTAGAACTTTCCTTGTGTTTCGTCTGTTGGGCGGTATTGAATGGGCGCTTCGATGCCCACTATTATGTCTTGTGTGCGAAGTCTGCCTTCCCTTAGAGCGTAGATCATCCCTTTGTTGAGGAGAGTTAGTTGCTCCTCTGAGAAATTTCTTTTGGGTCTATTTATTAGAAAGTTCTTTATGTTCTCAACATTGTCATTTTTCGTCTCAGTGTTGTCCATATTGGAGATTGGCAGGACCTTCAGTTCTTTTGTGAGTATGGCTCGTTTTTTTTTCTCGTGTTGTTTGACTTAGCTATATTCTCCTTAACGGTGCCTTTACATTCTTCTGTAGCGCAAGCTACTTTCAGATATTGATGGTATTCCCGAAGGGTTGTACTATCTAATTTCCTGTAAAGTGATCAGGATCAGAGAGTATACAGGGGAAGCACGACTTGCATTAAAGAAAGGATGGGGAGCAAGAGAAATAAGATCATCAGTAGCCAAGTATATGGCAAACAGAAACCACAACATCACCATGGATAACTACGAGATGCTGCATATGGTATGAGGAACACGGACAGTGGGCATCCTAAAAAGTTTTTCGAAATCTCTAGACTACCTGAGCGAAAAAGGATTAATACCGAGTCCATCTGGCTCTTTCAGCCTAATTCAGAAATAATTATACATTAATCTGGAATTAATCAAAACCTCCGGATACATTACAATAAGAAAGTAGAGTTAAAAGAGGGACGAAGACGACTACGGTTTCTTACCAGCGCAGAAGCAACTCTTCAGACGCCGCCTCACATCTCCCTTGGGAGCAGCATGACCGAAACGGCTTGCAGATGTTATGCGCTCCCTTTTATAACTCGCAAAACACGACAAGAGTGCGAATTATATTTTATGTAAATCCGCTGCCGGCATCAAGTCGATGCGGACTTAGGACTCCCCAATTCCTAGAAGCTTTTGCTCTGAACTGTAGGCGGATTTACATAGACTATAATTCGCACTCTTGTCGTGTTTTCGGAATTATAAAAGGGAGCGCATAACATCTGCGAGCCGCTTCGGTAACCCTCAAACCCAATCCCAATACTTATCCCTTCCTAGAAACAGTCCCCGGAATCAGTGTCCACGATCCCGTGGTCTTAGTATTTCACTTCCGGATAGAGCCACTCGGCCCTCTCCTTCTTTAGTCCCATGATTTCCAGAAGGCGAACTGGAAACTCATTAACCGTACACCTCAATCCAAACTTGAACCTCTCCTCCTCCCTTCCAATGAAACAGTTTCCAACGATACTATAGATTGGACAATTCGTCAATACATTGAAGTAATTCAGTAAGTATGTGACGAACTGATACCTCCTCGATCCCTCAACTACCGGAACCTAATTTCTCTCCCAAATGATATCCTTGAGGATGTCAAATACAAACGTACCCTAAGGCGGAGGCTATTTAGAAATAGATACTGTCCGCAATCCTCTCCACTCCGTGATGAAATCCTTTCCTTTGGCAGGTTAATCTGCGATAGAATTTTAACCCTTTACACCAATCACCTCCACAATCGCCTCTCCAACATAGAACTGAACCCTGATACATTCAGGGAACTCAAAAGGACCTGTCCTCGTCCAGTCAAGTTCACTCAACAAATTACTATCCTTCCGGAAAATATTTCAACTCCCGAAACGGCCGATCACTTCCTTCAAGCGTACCATTGCACCCTCCACATTCGTGATCAACACTTCGAAAGTGTTGTGAGCGAATCCATAGAATAACTCCAATCCTCATCAACTTGTTGCCGCCCCAGTCTCAACCTAAACCTTTTCTCTCAACCCCTTATCCATCCCGATGAACATGATGATGTTTCTCCCATCCACTTTCTCAGCCCAAGTTCAGTGGAAGCTGTAATTGCAGCCTCCAAGAACAAAAAATCAGTGGGTCTCGACAAAATTCCTTCCATAGTGTTGAAAAAGTGCGCTCCCAACATTTCCTCAACGCCCACTTCCCCACCGGTTGGAAAAGTGCTCGCATTGTACCCATCCCAAAAAAAAATCTTAATCCGTTTAATCCTGATAGCTACAGGCCTATCTCTATCCTATCTTCCTCCACCAAAATTTTCGAGCGGGCCATTAAATCCCTCATAGACAAGCACTGTATTTCCAACAATACCCTACGTGAGTTCCAATCCGCCAACCGAACTAAACATTCGGTTGAGCACGCGCTTCTTGTCCTCAAGACAGATACAATTCTAGGCATCAATCGGAGGACACTCACCATAGCCTGTCTCCTTAACTTAAGGAAAGCTTTCGACTCCGTATGGCAATATGGACCCGCGTATAAGCTTTCTGAAATCCTCAATTTCCATCCGCACCTCTGTGAGCTAATTTTTAGCTTTCTAGATGGGTGGAAATCCTTAGTCAACATCCAGCAGCACCTTTCCTCGTCCTTTACTTGCATCGCCGGCATTCCTCAGGGTTCAGTCCTTTCTGCAACCCTTTTTGCGTGTTCACCGCGGACATCCCCAAACCAACTTCTCACCCGTGTTCTATCCGAATCCTTGAATACGCGGATGACCTAATCCTTTATATCGCCATCAAACACATCTCTCGGGGTGAAGCGCGTCTGAATTCTTATTTAGACGAACCTTACCATTATTTCACCCGTTGGAAACTCTCCTTAAACCCCGACAAATGCGAGACCATTGTTTTCCATGGAAACATGAGAATGACGACGAAAATGTGGAGTGACATTAGATCTTTGTCACTTACAATCCACGACGATCTCATTGCTACTGTAAAAGAAGTCACTTACCTCGGAGTGACAATGAATTCCCGCCTCTCCCACATTCCTTATATAACGATACGGGCAATTGGTACCTTCATGTCCTTGTATCCTATCCTTAAATGCAATATACCTACTTCAAAAAGGATAAAGTTATTTTGTTATAAGCAGCTTGTTCCCCCACTCCTTAGTTTCGGCTTCATGTTCTGGTCTGATTGCTCCCCATCCCAAATGGAACGACTCCGCCTTAAGGAGCGCAGGATCTTTCGCCACTGGGCGAACATTTTTAAAAACGAAGACCGCTGTAAGTAATTTCCAACCAGATCCTCTACGAGTCCTGCCAAACCCCACGTATCGATGCCTCCCTTGCCCGCCATGCCCTCAACTTCCTGGTTAAGTGTCAATCCCATCACAATCCTCTTGTCTCCAAAGCCATGCAGATCGAGATCGTTGAAGATAAACCTCTGCGGGCTCATCTGTCTTATCCCTCCAATCACAGAACCGTCTTTTCGTCTTTTCCGACTCCCAATTTTTTAAACCTACCGATCATTAGCGCCCCTCCTAGCTTTTTATTCCCATCCCTCTCCTGCACGTCGCACATCCTACCCCATTCACATCCTACCCCATTCCCATCCTCGGTCACACTCGTCCCAGGGCATAGGTGAGGCAGGGTCTGAAGAGTTGCCTCTGCCCTGGTAAAAAACCGTAGCCGTTTTCGTCCCTCTTTTAATTTTGGAAACTTGGGTGTTAAACCTAAAAAGAGGAGTCCGCGGAACCTTCAAGAGTGGAAGCAAGTTGCTCTCCATTTGGTCCAGTCCAACATCAAGTCGATGTGGACTTAGGACTCCATAATCCCTTAAAATAAAAAAAAAAGAAAACGAAAGTAGAGGCTGTGGCAATGTCCTTGGCTCCACAAAGCAGGGAAGAGAAGACTTCTTTTATTTCAGCTCATAAGTATCTATGTTGTTGTATCTTTCTTGAACGAGAAGATTATTGAGAATAGGACGAGTATCGATTTGGTTCCCATGTGTATTCTTTTCAATAACTGAAAATTTCACAGACATGCCTAGTATGTATACATGAAGCTATAAATGAATAAATTTCAAAGGAAATAACCCAGAAATGAAATAATTGGCGTGAAAAGTTGTATCTTTAATCCACTGCTGTGAGCTCAAAAAATCGTGTAATCAATAGAAGATGATTTTTGCAATCCCCAGAAAACGTTTCCCATCATCAAAGCCTCTGTGGATCGGAAACTTAGTGTTTGGACCGTTTACATCGTAATGATCGATGAGTCCATTGATCGATGAATTGATTTCTAATAATGAATTCCCAACAAACAATCCGATTTTCCTTAATTCAAACATCCATAAACAGATTGATGACTTACTAAGTGCTTCTAAATATCCAATCGTGGTTGGCGGAACGAATTACTACATCGAGAGTCTTCTATGGGATATACTTGTCAGCCCACCGACTTCAGTAACTTCATCAGCGTCTTCCAAAATGGTCAAAGATTCGTTGAAAAGTAGAAGTGGTAGTAGCTCCCCGGAGATGATGCAACGTGAAGATGATCGCGATGGAGATTCATCGACGCCTTCGGATGAGGTACGTATCTGATGTATAAATATAGGTAACGATGCTTACCGAGTAGTGTTGCTGTTTAATGACTGCCATAAATGATTTTATTGAGCAAAAATAATGGGATATTTGCAATAAAATAAGTGAAATTGCTGCTGGCATTCCATCTCAAAATTCCACGCTCTACGTCGATTCTCTGGGAAATGACCCGGGGCTAGTGTTTTGGGATCCGTATATGTACAACCAGTAACGAAAGTTCAAACTATGCTATCAGAGTCAAAGAATAATTACACTAAGAAATAGCTTGAAGTACTTGATAAATCTAGAAATTTGCATCTCCCACTAGCATCCATCCAAAATGGCAGCACTACTACGTACCTGTATTCGCCCATCCACCTGGTTTACTAACATTTTTTACCTTTTCCACGTTTTTATTTATTCATTCATTTTTTTGCGTTTCTTCCAGATCAGTGATCTTGAACTTGAGACTATGTCACCCAAAGAACTCCACGATCGTTTGAGGCAAGTTGATCCCATCTCGGCCGGTCGTTTACATCCCAACAACAAAAGGAAAATATTGCGGTAAGTGCCATTTAAAGTCAAACGCAAATAAATAATTTAGTGACTTAAGACCTAGGTGCCGATGACAACGGAGATGAATTATTGTTTGTTGACATTCGTCTTGTTGGGGATTTCTGGAAAACGTACTTAACTGGGATTGTGGGATGGCCATGGAACAAAGCTCTCGGCGTGGAGGCTGTTGCTTTCATTAGACATTGCGCGGAGAAAAGTGAAAGTGTACCTACCTTAATGCATGCATGCAAATGACTATTTTCAGTTAGCTCTCATTCAATGGTTCCTTCGGATTTTAAAAATGTTTAAATGAATGAAGTCACGGTTTTCGAATTTATGCTCTTCGAATATATTTCCATCGGATGAACGGAATCACACTGGTACGAACAACCTTGTTTTTTCCCCGATATTAGGCTTTTTGTAGCTTTTTGAAGCGCATGCTTCGATTTCAAGTGCACTATGAAAACCACGTTGGTGGTATCACAATTATAATTAAGGATTTAAAGTCCCCTTTTTTAAAAAAAAATGTTCATACCTTCCTACCTAGCCTGGGAAAGCTGACTTTTCAAATCCAAAGAACTTCAGGCAAATTAGGTTAACATAATTTTCGTTGAAATGTCGGGAGAGACTGGTTGATCGTCATATTCGCGAGAAGGCGCTAAGGTCGCACTCCCTAGATGAAAACCAACATGCCTACCAACGTGGAAAATCCTGTGAGTCTGCTCTTCATTCTTTGGTTTCAAAGATTGACGACGTTCGTGGACGTTGAAGGGGCTTTTGATTATGCGCCTTTCCAAAAGCTCTGTAATGACACCAGAGTGCATGGTGTTGACGAAACTCTCATAAAATGGATCTACGCTATGCTAACGCAGAGATTGCTGTGTGCTGAAGTGGGTGTTGATCGCTACCTAACAACGGAAGCAACGAAAGGCTGCCCTCAAGGAGGTGTGCTACCGCCACTTCTGTGAAGTATGCTGATCAACTCAGTAATATGCAAACTGCAAAATCTGGTTGGTTGATATCTCTGAATGTGGTGTATTATAGAAATACACAACGCGCCTTTGATTTAATTGCCACTTCGTATCTCAGGCATGCACTTTCAGTAAATCCAAATAGAACCGCTATGGTATTATTTACAAAAAGGAGGAAACTGAATAGTCTTTGCCTTCCAGAGACGAGGGGTACAACCTTTCAACTCTGTGTGAAATATCTGGGAGTTATTACAGACAAGAAGCTTTTTTGGAACAAACATCTAGAGATGAAAACGATGAAGACGAAACGATCTCTCATAGCTTATGGGCTGTGTAGAGGGACCTTTTCCTCGACGTGGGGACTTAGGAATCAGATAGTAATGTGGATATATGTTGATATCATTAGGCCGATGTTCGCTTATGCATCCGTGGTGTGGTAGGTTAAGATGAAACTAGCCACACTGCAAAGAATTGTGTGTATCATCAGTGCCATGAGCACCACATCCGGCGCAGCTCTGAATGCATTACGCAGTTTGCAGCCCTTGGATTCTTTATTCAGAGCACTGCAATGAGAGCAGCTCATAGACTAATTGGAAGATTCATTTGGAGAACTAAATCTCCCATACATCTGTTTGGTACAAGATATGATGTTATTTTCAAACGAAGAGAAAACAGGGACGAACCAGAAGAATGCGTATCAGGATATACTGACGTCTTCTACACCGATGGCTCAAAAACAGAAAATGGTTTTGGAGCAGGAGTCTACCTCTCGAATAAAACCAAGAAGTGGTTTGGGAATGCATTTCCGCACACAGTGTTGGACCCCCGATACGGTACGTCGTCGGTCTACCAACTAAACACCTCCCCATCGTCAGAGAGAGTCTACTTCTGATAAACTTTTCGAGCACTTTTCCAGCAGTATCAAGCATACATAGTGGCCGGTATGAAGACGGAAACTCGGGGACCCCTTTCCCTTTGTGGATCAGCGCAAACTTCGCCACATTCCGACGAACAGAGAAAGTGCCCTGCAAGCGTTGAATGCGCCGGGCAGTAGGTCTGGCGGGTGTTGGAATATCAGTTTGTATACCGATGCTGAAATACCATCGGGTCCTGGTGCCTTCTTGCTTTCCATAGAGAGATGCTGCTGCTTTTTCGAACTTTTTTATAGAGAAAAGTGGACAGTCCTGTGCCTCTCCGCGCCGACGTCATCATCCCATACGGGATGTGCAGGGAATAGTGCTCCGCCAATGCGGTCCATCTGCTCGGCCTTAAGTGAACGGGGTTTCCGCAGAGCCCTAATTTTTCGGGTTACCAGTTTGTAACTGAGTTCCCACGGGTCCCCATTCATCACTTCGAAGGCAATGTATTGCTAGTGACTTGCCGAGAAGTCTTCTAGAACTTGCCACCCGTTCACCAACGACACCAGTGATTCCGACGCGAAGGTTACGTCTGGAATGCTTCCCTCGCAGCGAGTGAGTACTAAATCAGCTTTGATCTCCACAGCGAACTGCGTTAGCAACTCGTGAGCGGTTGCACTCCGGTGCATATTAATTTGTAGGATGCGAATCATGTTGACCGCGTCCTATTTTTCCAATTCAGCTCTCAAAACTAGACACCGCCCCGGACCTGCAGTGTGCACAACGTTCTCATCAGTCGTCCCACGGTCCCTGCATAGGAGGCAGCTTCCCTTTTCATTGTAGATGTTCGCTTTATGGCCTGCCTGACCGCATTTACGGCATGTTGCCCTTCTGTCAAGTCCCCGACAGGTTGCAGATGTGTAGCCATAATTCAAACATCTGTAACATTTGGTTGGGGCGGCCTGGATTCGTATTCTCTACACTACCCAAACAATTCTTATTTTCCTGCTGTTTAGAAGCTTCCTCGCGGATTGCTCGGCAACTTCCACCACAAGCGAGTTTTTGGCCTCGGAAGTTCGCAGAGGTGATACTAATCCTGACATTGGTCATCTCCGGGTATTCGCATTTGATGGCCTCTTCTATTTCGTTCTTTTCTGTGAGGTAGTCAAAGATTGGGATTTCCAGAGAACATGTGGGTTCCAGGCTGGAAACCAAAGCTTTTTCTCCTAGAAGCCCCTTTGCTGCTTTACAGAACGTAACTTTATTTAGGACCACTGGCGGTCTAGTCCTCCTTCGTCTCCCCGCCTTTTCTTTTAGTGCTCCGTCCTTCGTGTCCGCCTTAATTTTAGGCAGAGGTTTTTCTCATGGCGCGACGTGTTGCTGTCTCTTCTTTCTCTTTTTCTTCTTCTTTTTGCTGCCCTTAGGGCTGCGGGGTCCGGACCGTCATAGGACCACCACCGCTTCAGTTTCCCCTTAACCGCAGATGTCCCAATCGCTTCTCTCTCCTCAACTTTTTGATAACCCGGGGGTTGTGATTTGCGCACCTCAAACCCGAAGACAATGTTTTGCCAGAAGCTGATTTGCCCGGATGCTGTTTTTTGCCCAAAAATGATGCTTGAATAAGAGTAACACTTTAGCCTCAGCAGATGGCATCGATTGGAGCGCTGACAGAAGGGGCTTGCTTCGGCTCGACCGTTAAGGACTGGGTCCCAGTTGGATTGGACCCCAGTGTAATAAGCGAAAAATCTGGTTCATAATCGATGAACTCAGAGTTGTCTCCTCACTCAGAATTGGATCATTCTGATCGAAATTTAATTTTGATTTTATTTTTTTTTTAGTTTTATCATAGCTGGCTGCCATGGCCTTTGTTTCGCTAGTGAAAGAAAATCAACCTCAGCAAAGCCTCTTTTTGCCGCAGCAAGGCTAGTTAAAATTTGGGTGGTTTAGTACTTTATGACTATGCAACCCTCGGCAGGGTAGTCACACCCTGGTTTGGGGTATTGATTACCGCTTAGGTTTCATCTGTGATTTACTAGAGGATCTTGTTTACTGAGATTCTTACCTACGAGATGGTAGGTTATCGTCGAGGGAGAACTTCAGTTGAAAGGGTAGAGACGTTGTCTACCTTCCTAGAAATGCTGAGAGATGTAAACTATTTTTAGATTTAAGATTTGATGGCTGTTTGTTATTTTCTGTGTATTAGAAAGGTCTAAAATATAAATGAACTCGTCTGTACAATACGTATGCACCTTTGGTTGAAATTTGGGAATTAATCGTTGCAGTTTGAAGAGCTGTTGAACTGGAAGAATTTATACCTTCGTTATTGTTTAAGTGACGACCCCTAGGGCTTATGTATTTAATTTTTGAATCCATCAGTTCTGAACGAGGAAGCTTATGATTATTGAAATTATTTCATGAAAACACATCAATTATGATCTTGACGACATCACGGTTCCTCCGCCTTTGATCAGTTTCCAAGCAATTTAGCCCTTAGCGTGCGGCCGAGGTAATTAGCGCTTAGAGCGCATAATAACATGCAATAAGTTGCACTCACCATATTTGTTGGAAGAACGCCTCTTGTGCGACCCCTTCCTTCACAAAAAACGAAATCGTGCACGATTACAATGCATCGCAATTCATGAAAAATTAAGTAATCATCATCGTCCTGTAGCCGGCCAACTGCAGATTCTTATGTTCCAGTGGTCTTGGTCATATCTAAATGGTAAATGTTAACTTTGAAACCATAACATCAACAGTGCGACCAGCAGCGCCCCTAATCACTTGAAGTGCAATTACAACAATCGGTTAAAAACTAATTAAGGCCCCTATGGTTTCGAGGGCGATGCGCTAAAGGAGAACTATTCCATGCGGAAATTTCATGTGGTGGTTGAATGTGCTTAGGGTCCAAGTATATGCAAGTGTAATCGCGGTGCCCCTATGGAGGAAGAAAGGTTCAGTGCTGGAAGATGCTCGTCAACAGTTTGAAGCCAAAAGAATGAATCGGAAATCTCTCTCCCTTTTTTTTGCCACCTTTCACTGTTTCAATATTATGCAGGACTTGAAGGATTTTTCGAATCAAGCCTTGAGAAATTTCCTAACCACCCTCGATTACAAACACTACGGAGAACATTTATTCTGAATCCACATTTCAATGCCCTGCTAGCTGCTTCTTCCGATGGCTGAGCACATATTGATCTCCCGCTTTTGTCTGAATTTTCATCGGAAAATACGAAACTATTCTTTTTATCGCTGACTCTACAGTGGGAGTCCCTCCCAAGAAGTCATGCAATCGGAAAGTGCACTCACAGTTCTATCGTGTACATGTCATCGGGAGAATTAACCACTTAATTAAAATTGATTGATTACACGGCATAGGGCCCTTCCATTCTGCTTCCTTCTGCTTGAATATTTAAGTGCAATAAATCCATTTTGCCGGTGTGACTTCACCGGCGGTTATTATCAATTCCGATAGAGTACGAGTAACCGCGGCCCCATAGGGAACCTTATTTTCTTGTATTTTTGCACATAGTTTTCGCTTCCCTCATGCATTTGGAAACTTCTGTGCACAAAGTTCAATTCCCTATAATGCATCATTTCCTCTCGTGCCGACATTTCTTGCTTCAGTGCTTTCCCCCGGCATGAAAACCACAAAGCTGAAGTTGAATGGAAGGTTACTTACTAGTATTTTGCCAACTACTTGCCGGCCGGCTTTCGTCAGGGCCAAGACTCGGTCTTGAGCTACTTAAGAAACATTATCACGTTTCGCGCTATCTCTGTCTGTCTTTCGCTTGGAAAATTAATTGTATTTGACGACTAATGATTAATTCAAGCTCCGTAATGAATGCATAAATTTAGTAGTGAGAATCTGCAAGTATTTGTCCAGAGTTCTCTCCAGTGCTTCTGGCTCGTTTAGGAGCGTTTAACGCTTTACGGGAAGCAGGAGGCTGCCACCAAGTCCTCAGGCACTCATCAAAGATATGTGTCGTGTTGCAGGTTACCTTGGAAGGTAGTTTTCAAATCCCGACCCTGCTTCCTTACTGTGCAACTGGAAATGACCCCAAACAGTCAACCGTGATGGCTCGGACGAAATACTTCTTTCTGCTAGTGTACTTCCGATCGAAGATAAGAACATAATCGCTTTGTATCTTATTGCATACGAATAGCACTGGGCAAACGTGTATACCCTGCGGTATACCACGATAAACGGCTGAGGAACTAACTTCCTCTGCGAGTTCATTTCGATGTTTTGGCCTCTCTTGGGCAGGAAAGCGAAAACCGGAATTGTGTCTTGTCTCGCTTTCACGTGTCTTCATTCATTATTCCTTGGCTTGATTCGGAAGTGCCAAGACGGCGGTGATGAATAAATTCAGAATTTAGCGTATCATAAGTGCTCCAAGTCTGCGGTATTTACTCGACACTTCATACGTACTACGAATCTGGGTGGTGGGTGGCGCACGCATTTTATGCTATGACGCTATCTTAGAGAAATTTCGCTCGCTAGGAAACACGATCCCCAACGGATCTTTGCCGCTTGACTAGTCTCCGTCTAAGTGTATTCAACTCCATTAAAATTTATAATGTGCTCTCAATCATTTCCACCGATTTATTCGCCACCTACTCCCGCTTCGCCATGCAGCATTCATCTCGCGTAAGAATTTCTGTGGCCGACGCATGATGGTTGCAGTTATTTTCAGTGGCCCATTTTTAATGAACAGAAATAAACTTGGCAAGTGATCCTATGAGAGTCGGCGCGACACAAGGAACTTATGACGATGGCCATGATGACAAAATGGATAATGCATGTGAAGGAAAGTTTTCCGTGGATGCATTCTGACAGACTTAAGTGACACGCAGATCTGGCTGGGTCTTTATTATTCTGTCCGCACTAATTGGTATTTCCTCATTTTCCAATATTGGATCTGCTGAAATGCAGGCGTTATTTTTCCTGTTTAACCAATTACAGGCCGGTGGTTATATCACTGCAGCATCCGAAAAGTTCATGTGGCCACTCCGAGAAGCCCAATTACCGCTTTGGTGCGCTGTTTTGATGCCACAATCTCCGAAGACCGTGACTGTTGTTATGGGAGCAGGGAGGCAGAGTCTAGCCGGCTCGGATCTTCAGAGCCAGCCCGTAGTAATCACGAAAGAAAGCAGCTCTCCCACCCTGCAGCTAGAAATCTTTCTGAGGTTCCCAAAGAATGGTTTGCCAGTGTCCGTAGCCTGACTCTAGCTACAGCTAGGTAATCGCAGAGAAAATGCATGAGGGTTTCCCTTCCTTTTCCGCAGTTTCGGCAATGCGAATTGTAGGGTATGGCGAGCTTAGCAGCATGGTCCCCTATGGGCCAGTGCCCTGTACAGACCGCCATAATCTTGAATGCAGTTGCACGCGTTTGGCACAGGAGCTCTCGTGATCGGGTTATGTTATAAGCGGGCCAAATTCTCCTTGACTTGACACAGCTCGTAGAGTAGACTCGGCCCCAGGCAGCCGCTAGCCGAACACCGACTATATTCGCCGAAGAGCTGCCAAGAGTAGAGCCAAGCCTGGTCAATCCATCAACCCGTTCATTTTCCTTTATGTTCCTATGCCCGGGAACCCAGAGGAGAGTGACCTTGAGCGTGCCGCCCAGACGGTTCAACGCGTTTCTGCACTGGCCCTACAGCCTGGAAGATGTTGTCGCTGGGTACAGGGCTTTGATGGCCGTTTGGCTGTCGGTCAGAGTGGCTATGTTACGCTTGAGGCTCGAATGTGGCTCCAGCCATTGACAGACTTTCAATATCGCCAGTACTTCCGCCTGGAATTCGCTGGCAAAACCTGGGAGACCATATGACTTGGATACACTATGTGTATTTGAGAAAACTCCCGCGCCGACTCCACAGGCCATCTTTGATCCGTCGGTAAAGAATACTTCCACTTTGCCCTGGTTGGAAAGTCTACAGCAAAGTTTCTCGTGAAGTTCAGCTTGCGTGTGGCATAGTCCGTGGGGGATACCCAGATTTCCCGAGGTACTTCGTCTAGGATGTTGCTGCCCCAAAGCGTATGCGTCGCATCCTATCAACAGGTTGGCTTTCTTTGTTACTAAGGTCAGATGTTGTAGTTCTTCCGGCGGAGCTGACCGGTCGTGAGCCATGCAAGCCGAGGAAATATACACGTTCTCTGCCTCAATCTGACCCGTTGGTCCAGCTTGACCATGACTAGGCCGCTGGAACTCAGGTCCGGACACAGAAAAGCGTGCAGATTCTTGTTCGCGAAAAGACATGCTCTAGGTCTATCCTGATCAGCGTCTCCAATGCTGCGGAATAAATTAAAATATTTGCTTTGGAGCCCTTTGTTGGTTCGGTCATCTCCGACCCAGGGAGGAAGAGAAAGAGAAGTAGATTAGCCGAGGCGTACTTCGAATGCTGCAGATTTATCTGGATTACCCTCAGCAAGATCTGCTTGCCTGGTGGGTTCGTCAATCCCCGTCGGACTGTCGATCGTCATCTCCTTCAACAGCTCGTTGGCCGCGTCGATTGGATCTAGGTCGTCGTCCGGTTTTGCGGAACGGAACACTTCTACCTTTGCATTCCTGACTCCGAATCAGACTTTATAGTCGGCCTTTTTCAATGCCTCCAGGTACTTGTTTATACAGAGTAGTAAAGGTAAAGAAATTATGAAGATATTAGTTTTGTGATAAGTAATGTTATGTAATATCCATGCCGATGTGATAGCACATCGTAAGGCATCACTAAATATCACCGAGTATTACTATAATATATCGATCAATGTATCACGTCGTTCTTTCTAGCACAAATAGAGGCGGCGGTTGCCGAGCGATTCCTGCGAATCTGTTAGTGCTATGACGTCATGTTCTTTTCGATGATTTTGGGCCGGAAAGGTGATTTCGAACTTTTGTGGATCCCTAACCTTTAACTATGGGAATTCCTTGTTGACAGGCAGTGCCGAGCAAAAGTATAGGAAGAAAACACATAGCTTTTGGTGATTAGCAATGTTAAGTAATTTTAATGCCGCTGTGATATCTCGTCTTAAAGCATCACAGAGTAATTTTGCAATGTGTTTCATACATTACATCGCTTTTTTGTACAGAAGTGTATTACATAAATTCAGGAGGATGCTCGTCCGCAAGAATCATTACTCCGTGTTACTTGCATGTGAAAATATCTTATACATGGAAATCTTATGCTTTTTTTCTTTTCATAGATGAAAGAAAGTTCATTTCCGTTCATTACCAACTTGACACTGCCGGACATTTTAGGCTACGAATGTGGTAAAGGCAAAAAATACCACTCTAATGATAAGTAATATTTAGTAATATCAGCTGATGAGTGTAATATGTGAGGATGATGTTATATATCATGTCCTTTTTCAAAAAGTGTTGTGATGTCACATCCCTAGCTAAGGTGATGTTTCGCGCATGTTTATATGCAGGCGGTGACATACACCATTTGACATACGGAATCCTATCGGGTTTGAGTTTTATCAACAAAAAGAATAAGAGATTGGTTCAAAGGTTCATTTGCGCATAACTAAGCTGACAATATGGGGGAGTTTGCAAAATGGAAATGGGGTGCGGATTAGGATTATCAGGAAGGAATTAGCGAACTGCTTTATCACTAGGGTACTAGTGCTTCGGTGCTTATTGGTTGGTTGGGAATTAAATCCATTTGAGGCACAGATTAATGAACCGGCAGTAGGAGTTCTTGAAATCTGTTAAGGCTGGTGGATGGCTCGATCTGATAAATCGTATGTGTTGGATTAGTTTGTTGTAGTCAATCTCGGCTGGTGTATTTTTGACCAACGGAAATGTATTTGGATTGAGATTGACTAACTAGTAATTAGGTAATGATGTAGGCAGAAGTTCTTTACATTTTCAAGATAGGAGGGCCCCCACCGGTTTCGTCTACGTGATTAGCCAGCAGTGTAAAGTTATGTTAAAGTCCAACCAACTCTCTGGGGTTTAATTTCTGTCAAATCGTATGATATCATAGAAAACTGTATATTTCGGGCTAGGCGAGAGGGACAGGGGGAAAAGAGATTCCCCTGAGTATGGATTTTTACGGGTACCCGGAATAGAAATTTCAAAAGAAAGGATAATATTAGGGTTCGCAATTTTTACCTTACAGCGGTCCTGCATATCTGAATTATACCCTCTAATTTTCTGCTAGTAAATTTCGAACGTTGTTTATGTATTGGAGGTTAACAAATTCTTTTGGTTGCACTTTCCTTGTGTTATCACTCAGGGAAGATTCAATCCTATTAGATTGCTTGATTCAATGAAAGTATGTAGCATTTTCCATCACATAATCTTCAAGGTGATATCACTCAGAACATGACTGCGTTCCTCGTGTCTTTTTGTAATCAGACTTGAAACTAATCTTAGTGCAGCTCATAATAATGATAAAATTTGTAAAATGGGTACTTGTAGTTTCCCTTTCTTGCACCCAAAGACGAAAGTCTAGTAGGAGGTATGCAAAGAGTAAATGTACGTTCCCATTTTATATCCAAACCTTATGTAATTTGTGTAAATCCATGCCTACGTGACAAAAGTCCGGGATCGTCCGTAGTGTCTCCAGTTTCATCACAAAAATAAATTTTCCACTTTTAAAAAAATCTCCCCAACTTCTAAGGTATTTCAATTTAGTTCTGCGTTGTATGTTTTCCACTGAAAACGCATAACAATGTTGTCGTCTTAATACCTCTGCATGCAGTTCCAACTGTCAAGCAAAATTTAGTACTCGGTTGCCCAGCTCCCAAAGTATTTTTTAACTAAACTTAACGCCAAAACATCTTGTAAATTCATAGAATGCAAAGCAGATTCGTGTTAACCCTATAGTGCTCAGTATTTCGACAGTGAAGTCCTCATCTGCACTGAGAGAGTGATGATGAGCTTTGAGGTGCATCTAACTGGCATTACAGGTGCCGAGTTATAAAGACTCTTTGTAAAGACGGAAGTTAACTGGTATAAGACAAATTGGCGATTGCAATCTGCAGGTGCATTACTTCCGCGTGGATGCCAGAGTATCTATGAGAATCAAATCTATTCCCAAGGCAGCCTACGGCCAATACACCTTAATTACACGCTACTGTCACATTCTTAGCATCACTTATAAAACATTTTCATTTTCCCCAATAAAACCAAACGGAGCTTGGAAAATCTCCCTGTTTTTCTATAAATACACCGACAACATTTAAGGCAATTAAGTCACCGGAAAATTACACACTTGGCGCGTGGAAAATTTTATAATAGAAGTAAAATATTGGCTGGAAAACTGGGATAGGAAGCGGTGAGATGATTATGTCGTTTGTTTGAAGCGATCATCAAGGCGGCACGATGTACAAACGGGAGAGGTGTCAGGCTAAAATTAAGATGCTCCACGGAAGATTTGAAAATTAGTCACACACTGTATCAGAAAGAAACCCATTTCAGTCTGATGAAATGCATTCCCGGGATGAACTGGGCGTCGGTTTCGAAAAGTTTCGTGTATTGTTTGTGATATTTTGACTTTCTGTAAAATTGGTTTCGCCTGCTAGTGACATGATGGCGTAATAGGATCAGGCGTCCCACGATGAGAATATGGACAGAGGGAAGTGTGGTCGTTCATGAGTGACATCTTGTTATGGCTTCAACGACGAATGCATGTATTTGCCATGATATAGTAATAAAGGCTGTGAGCCCCGGTGCGATAACCTAAATGCGGTAAGTCAAATCAAGGAGTACCTCATGTTTGGAAAAAGATCCAATGAACCCTGGGAAATATAGACTGACGGCACCAGCAAATCGTCCTCAGTTTTGTCCTTATATTTCTACTTCGACACGCAAAACAGCTAAGTTTTCATATATATAGGTACATTGGAATAGTCTTCCGCATTGATGACTAGAAGTGACGAGAAACTAGGAACTCCTTGGGATAAAGTAACTACTACGAAGCGAAGTCAATAGAGAGACAAGTTTTTGATTGTCTTCAGTGTTTTGTGTACGGAGGCAGAGAGGTGACCTGAAACGATAACCTAAAGTGAGAAGCTTGCCGTTATTGATCTGAAGAGCTGAGCTATCAAATCACACCAAAATTTATATACCAAAAAAAGTACTTGTGCACGAATTCCAATCTCCAAGATCGCCGCCAACATTTCTCTCTCTCTGATTTTCTACGTTCATTCGTCAACAGGCTTTTTATTCTTATCCGTCTACCACTCCAAAATTTTGGGCAATTTGACCGGAGTGTGCGTGGGTACTCACCAGAGGTTATCTGGTACCATGGGGACCGAGATAGCTCCCTGAGTTCATATGTCTCAGGAGAATTCCTGGTGCATCCGTTACGGAAACATCGTGGACAGAAACCTTCGGGGCTCAACTTGGGTGCCGTACTCCTAGTACGGTAGAGACTTGTACTCAATATAGAACGGTACCATTGTTGTTTATCACAGCGAGACGCTGACTCTAATTACAAAATCAATCCGTGACTTAAGAAGAGTTAGACCTAAACATCAGGAACTCACGTTAAATCACCCGGACGGTAACTGTCCGCCTACTTATTAACCTTCCATTATCCACCTGAGAATCGTTGTTACTTGCTTGTATGTCAGTTCGTACACCCAGCCGGCCTTAGTAGCACATCAACAATGTCAACAAATAAAAGATGTAATTTTTTTCTAATAATTGTGGACGTAGGAATCTTGAAAAGATAAATTTGGATAATCTGTATTCAAGAAGGAAGGAGTCATAAAAGATGTTACGCTATGGGAAACAAATAGGGCCAAAGTAAGCCAATTTAAAGGCAGAGATTGTCTGCAGATCATCAAAGGGTCGAAATATCGTGTCTGGTCTCAGCAACAATAGCATTTAAATTGCAGAATACCCCGGCCTAAATTGTTTGCAAAAAAAAACTTACCTCGAAAATTTACCATAAGTGTGCAAAACTTACGCCTGCGCATAATTCATGGGAGTCTACAACTTTGAGACCGTTGATAATTTTCCTATCTAGGGTCGAAAATCACAGTCGACACCTACGACGATGAAATCCGTACACGGTTGTTTGCAGCCAACAGAGCCTGTTTCAGCTTACAAAACTGTTTCGTTTTAAATGCCTCACCATGAGGTCAAAGCTCTTACTGTACGATTCCATAGCCGAAACATAACGACGAAATCGATGAGCGATACCATGACCGTCTGATTGTGGATTAAATTCGGCTCCACAGGTTACGGTGGGCAGGTCACCTAATCCGTATGGAAGAGGATGATCCAGCCCGAAAAGTCTATAAGGGCAATATCTATGGTAGAAAAAAAAAAGACGAGGCAGACCCTGTAGGTCAGGACGCCAGACAGCTTTTAGGGATATCTAATTGTGGACCTCGTCGCAAGACCGGGATATCTGGAGTTCCTTATTAAGGCAAACCTAGACCGGATACCTGGTCCTCTGAAAACTCTCAGATATCATGATAATAGTTGTCTGGCCTGAGTTTTTTTCATAATACATCGGGGAGTGAATTGGAATTCGTTTTGAACATACCATACAGTTGCCCGTGACATTTTACTTCGACCCCAAGGAAGTTAAAAAAATTATTGATTGTCCAGGTTAGATCCACAAACATCCAGTCTTGTCGGTTCAGTAAACGCGTCTTCCAGTTGGACAGTTCCAAAAGGCAGCTGCTTTTCGAGTCAATTAATTCCTGCCGCGTTTCCCATAGTGTACATGCGTTCCCATGTTTGTCGAGGTTGGCCTATAGAGAAATATACTGATCGACAATTTGGACGTTTTAATCCTTTTAGAGTTAAGTTTTGTCTAAATTGCATTTTGGATGTGGCTTGAACTAGAATTTGGTTTTTGATTCTTGCTTTTCAATCTATCTTCCTTTGCTGATGAATCTAAGTCCAAAAACGTCTTTCACATCGATTGATATAGTCTTGTTGATATATTCCAGTGCCAATTTGACTGCATGAGGCAGAGCCATCCCCTTGTTTCAACCTTTAATTTATTTCAAAACTTTCCATAAGTTCATTTTAGGTTTTGGGTTGGTACTCCTTGTAGGTCATTGTGGTTTTCGGTGTTTGTATAAATTTCTTGATCAAGATGTGATGCACGGCAATGTTGAACTCCCAAAAGGTAGTCAGCTTGCAGTAGTTGATCAATAAGATCATTTCCGATTGTTGCTGGAAAACAAAACAAGTCGAGAAACCAGAAGCTGGACGCTTCACGTATGAAAAGTTTTGTTGATGTGGTAATAACATTCCATCTCGTGGGAGGGGGTAAGTAATTTGCACGAGAAAGGGATAATTTTGACCTACTATAACTTTGTTAATAATTGGTCGAATTTCCATCAAACTTTGAGTAATGATGTCTCTTATTAAAGTCTAGCTTATTGCAATTTTATGGAACTAGGATGAACTCAAGGAAGAGTAAATTTTCAAAATACAATAATATGCTATTATTAACTTTATTGTAACAGAAGAGGTCTAGATAGCTTGAGGAGTTTCTGAGAACGAATCTTTAAAATAATTAGCAGACCCATTCACTCCGCTCGTTTGCAGCCAATGTCAAAACTAATATCGGCTTCACAAAGTACTCATCGAGACCTTTCATTTGATCACATTCGGTGGAAATGAACTCTACACGACCCTTTTGTATGTATAGGGACGCCTCTCAAACTCAACATAGAGCAATGTTGCTCACTGCATGCAATGGAATTCACAGTTCCAACCTTTCCACAAAAGGAGCCGTCTCTGAGGAAATGAGGCAGACAGTTGGACGGACAGAGAGACAGGCTGGAAACCGATTTTAATAAGGTTTTATTTTCAACAAAACCTATCTGGGTATCTGGGTTCCTTCAAACTATATCCTCCGAGCAGACTCTCAGTAAGAGCTCCCCCGTCCAATTCATTCCGAACGGGCACGAATTACAATATGAGCGAACATTGTTAAATCCTTATTACAAGTTGACAAGAGCGATGTCATCACTAAACAACTAGGCGTTTGCAACATGATCGACTATAGTCAGATCATTGCCCCTAACACCGTGCACCAACATCGCCTCCATGTTTCCTTGTTCCTTGAAGAATGCTGCCTAGTATGTCTTCGTTTCAATGTCATAGTCATACTGACATTTTAAGTCTTAGTTTGCACTAACTTCACTCAAAGGAAGCGCCTTTGATATATTATAACTTTGTTAAAAATAATAGGATTTCCACCAAACTTTCCAGGATTATATTTGATATCGTTGCAATACAATTACATACTCAATCCCTCAAAAATATAGCAATATAATATTATTGACTTTTTGAGCTGTTATCACTGTAGGGCGTGATACTTTATTCAGGGACTAAAATAGTTTGGCTGGTTAGTTAACTTCTGAGAATGAATCTTTGAAATAAGTTGCCATTTTCTAACTTTTCCACGCCTCCACTCTGCGATTGATACCAAGACGGAAAGTACTAATCATCGTCATCGAAAAGTAATAATCCAGGTCTTTAATTTGATACTGACTATTGACTATATTCGGAGAAAAAAATATCTCTTTTTTGCCTGTGGCCTCTCCTTAAACGGTGTCACTTATTACATGCGAGAGGATTCATTGCTGCTACTTCTCTACCAGATTTCGTATCAATAGGAAATTCTGAGAAAAGACAGACAGACAGACACCTTAGAAAGAATTCTGGCTGAAGGACTATGCTAGGATTACGCAGCTAAAAAGTGCGTATGTTACAGGATTGCGCCCTTTTTAAGGTTTTATGTAAACACAAAACCTTATTAAAATCGGTTTACTGTCTGTCTGTCTGTTCGTCACACGCAATTTTCTCAGAGACGGTTATAGCGATTGACACCAAATTTGGTAGAAAGGTGGGAACTGTGAACGCTCACGCATACAGTGAATTACATCCTTTTATGTCGAATTTAAGGGGGTTCCCCATACATGCAAAAGGGGGGTGTAAAATTTTTTTTCATCAAATATAGTCATGTGGGATATCAAATTAAAGGTCTCGATTAGTACTTTTCAAAGCCGATCTTAGTTTTGACATTCGTTGGAAGGGCGGGGAGCGCGGGGGTTGAAAGTGATCACTTCTTTAAGGGGGCCATTCTCAGAAACTACCAAACCGAAAAATCTGAAAAAAATCAGGAGGCTGCCACTATATGGTGCCTGGGCTCCGAAATACCTTCCATGCCGATATATGTTTAAATAAAGTTAATAATAGTATATTACTACAATTTTTGTAATTGTTTAGAAACCCCCCTTAAGTTCATCCTAGTACCATGAAATTTTGCAGTGATATAGGCTATAATATAGAGCATGATCTTACCAGTTTGGTGGATATGGCACTATTACTAACAAAGTTATAATACCTCCAATTTGTTGCTTCTTTGAAACTTGAAGGCTATGAATGTCAATATCACCCAAAAGTGGATATTCTCATATAATATATGGATATATTACGTTCTCGTTCTAAGAAATACACAAAACCTTTCGTACCTGAAGCGTCCAGCTTCCGGTTTCCCGACTTGTTTGGATTTCCAACGACCGATGTGCCGAACTTTGAACTGCATACGAGGATGGGATCAGAATGCTTGCAATATATGTACGTATGTATGTATGGCTTTATAAACATGTACCGCTAGATTGGAAGAAAGTTTGCAGAGGTGGATTTTTAAGGTTTGCAAAACGACACCGTATGTAAATCGATTTAATCTCAAACGGACTTTTCTCGAAACGGCTACACGGATTCAAATGAAATTTGATGGACATATGGGAACTGTGAAAACCCACGAATAAAGCGAGCGACGTAAATTTACGAGGAGTGTGAAGGGGGGCTTCCAACACATACAAACGGGGATGCAATTTTTTTTCTCCGAATATAATTATGTGTGGTATGAATGAATGGTCTCGGTCTCGGTTGATGGTTTTCGAAACTGACAAAATTTTGGCGTAAATGGCAAAATGTGCGAGTAGGGAGTCAAAATGTACACACTTAAAGCGAGATAGGATTCATTTTCAGAAACTGTCCAACCCATAAATCTGAAAAAAAGACAGGGTGATACGCTTATATGAAATCTAACCTTGAAAATATGTCCCGTTCCGATATCTGCTCAAATAAACTTACTAACACTAATACCAAGTTTTTGAAATTGACTGAAAATCCCTCTTAAGTTCATCCTAGGGGTGTTAAATTATGCAACAGCATAGAGGACAATATCGCTCATAATGCTGCCAGTTCAATAAATATTAATAACAAAGTTACAGCATATCAAACTTATTAATTTCGCGTGAATAAATGGCATTTCAAGCCATTCAAATAAGATTCTGACGTCATAGTTACCAAGAATAATTGACAATCGAGTGAAATATTAACGCTCCATTTATGAAAAATTTGCTTCTCGGCAGCCCTTCAATGTCTGTCTGTTTGTCTGCCCATCTATCATTTATACCCGATCTACTTGGAAACAGTTGAACCGATTGTCACGAAATTTGGTGAGAAGGTGTAGTCTACCTTTACATATAACAAATGGCGCCATTTTCTGTGTTTTCTGTGTTTAATTATACATACGGAAGGGGGACGCAACATTTTTTTCATTGAGTATGATGTGTGGGGTATCAAATAAGAGGGGTAAATTAGTACTTTTCCAAAGTTCATTTTTAATACTAAGGGCCAGTCTCGTTCTTAGAATCTATCGAACTGAAAAATCTGGAAAAAAATCCAGTGGTGTATCTATATTAAATCTCTGCCTCAAAATACATCCCGATACGATATCTGCCCAAATACAATTATTAACAGCACATTACCATATTCAAGAAATTTTTGCGGAGACCCCCCATAAGTTCATACTAGAAATACAAAATTTGGCACCAGTATAAGTGATAAAATAGGACATTATTCCCAAAAGTTTGAATATTTGTCCGTTCAGGATGAGGATAATATCTGTCTTTAATATGCAAGTATATCTTGGAGTTTGAAAATATATGATAGCTTGTGCTAATCTTCGAACTAACTAAGCTTATTCTTTATAATAATCGTTGGTGCAACAATCCATATCCATCCACTCAGCTATCCGGACCCAAGCTATTTCTTTACAAACCACTTACAAGGTCCTTTGTATGCTGCGGAGTGAGAGGTACCTGCTCAATGACAGCCATGGAAAAATGGAGCGCATTCGAACGTCTCATCTTTCGTCACTGTATCGGTTTTTCCTACAATTGGAAGACAAAAAGTGCAGTTGCATCGCAAAACTGGACCGTCAAGATATTTTCGAATCTGACAGACATTCTTCGAGAAAAGCGAGAATGATCCAAACATATTTGAAATTTATTCTTACCAACAAGGGAGTACAACCCGATAGATCGTATTACTAACAGCTTGTCAAATTGTGAGCACTAATATAAGCACAATTCTTTCCCTTTTTGACACTCCTTGGCTGGTAAGAATACATAGAAATTAAGCACAGTAAATTTTATTAACGTAAATGATAGTATTAGGTTGTGATGTTTGTAAATTAGTTTTACATAGCTTAAAGTATATAATATAAAAACTTCAATCTTTAAAAAATATCATTTATTTTCAAAATAAAGTTCTTATGACCGAAATTATAGAGAAGGTCGGGTAAGTCAAACAGTTGTAACAGTCGCCCATTGAAATAAAATTAAACTAATTAGAATGAACTGAGCTAAATACAAATGACCCTGTTTAAAAATAACACAAGTGGAAAGTAAAATTAAAATCAAATTAAATGCCCAAGATATTTTTCCAGCATCTTTTTCACTGAGAATTTCGATTTTGTGACTTTTCAGTTGGCATTCTACTACTTTATCAAAAATCTTATCAGGCGCCAATAATCCATCTGTAGCTGTTGTGGCATAGTTTATCGCCCTATTAAGGTTTTGTGTCAAGCAAAGTGTTATGAAAATCGGTTTACTACCTGTATGTTCTTCATCGGTCACATGCGGTTTATTTGTTGAGCCATGAACTCATTCAGTGGTTTATATCATTTAAAGTTGGGTTTAATTAAGACACTCATGAAGGAGGGGGGCGGGGGTGTGTGTGTGAATTTGCCCAAAGTTTAATCATAGTCTGTGGGTTATCATATGAAAGGTGGTGGTATTTTTGCTAGCATGGCTTAGTTCTTCTGCAATGGTAAGAGCTATTTACCGGTAGCTATAACTTTAAAGCAAGCAAAGTACCCATTCCCTGGGCTTCAAGGTATTACGCACATCCACATTTTCTCAAATAAAGTTAACACTGCCTTTTGGAAAAAAACAAAAAATCTTTTTTTTTAGTTCATCCTAGAATTGTAAAATAAAATAAATAACATAGCCAAAACCAGGGCACAATATTGAGAAATTTGGTGGGAATTTCACTATTATGAACAAAATTACGGAAGCAGTTTATTTTTCATAAGTTCATCACATTAAAGTGTATGGTGTGACATATTTAATGCATATATACTGCAAGCTGCGTACAAATGGGTCGGAACGAGGACGAAAATTTCGGATGATCCTTTGGCCGCATTTGTCCTTTCCACGTCATATATAAGACTCACGTTATAAGCAGCATGGGGGATTGGAGCGAGCGAAACGTTAAGTAGGAAAAGCAGAAAAATTCGGAATTCTTCACTACCAAAGGTGAAAGAATCATCGAGTAAGGGTCACTTCCTCCTGGGTCTTATTTCCTCCATCATGGCCTCCGGGTTTCGAGCTTTTTGACTCCACGGGGCGTTTACCCCTTATATTTTACTCCCTGTTTATTTAACTTTATTGCTGTTGCGCACTTAATTCGCTTACAACCGGCAACGTTGCGTAAATTATTCCTTCATTTCATCCTTTAGGGTAGTAGTAACAGAGAAGAGGTTCAGAGGTCATGAAGAATTGGCTTTTATTTCCTCTATTGGCTACTACTACATCGGTAAATAGGTTGCGACAACATGGTTAACCAAAGGGGTCATAAAAGACAGTTCAAACATAATATAAACCTTGATAGGGAAACAAAAAGGCCTATGCTAGGATTCTGCACCTAAAGCACTAGATCACCGAACTAGGCCCGTGGAGAATTTTTGCATTTAAGTTTCCTTGTGAGGTCCTGCGATAGAAATCGTAGCTTATACTCCTACAATGAATATTTTATGTGTATTCACATTTTGGGAGCTACTTACTTCCTTCTTGAGGACTATGACTACTGTGGCCTGTGACCACTGGCCGAATGTCAAACTATATGTGGCCAGAAACAGTTGGTCTTGCTATGTTCTGGAGACTTAATGTACCCGCAGATAGTACGTATACCTCTGGCTTCGAGATATTTTTCTATATATAGATGAAAGCCCTTGGAGACATCTCCAGCAACTTGACATGCAACCCATCTCCCAAATTTGCAACTGAAATATTGACAGCCTTTCTGCTTAATGTTAAGATAATACAGTACTAACTTCAAGGCCATAGAACCTTCCCGACAATTAAAATTATTTACCCATCCAAGATCCCAAAGAAAAACGTATTTAATATGCGCAAATAGATATTCATGTGAATATCATCGATAATCGAATAAGTCAACATATAAGCAAAAGGTGACTGTGAACATTTGAGTACACGAGAAACCTGCTCTTTAAATATTAACTTTTTTTTACACTTTTAACACTAAAAGAATGTGGATGTTGGGAACGGAAACCATTCCTGGTATTCAAGCCGAAGGTCAATGGGTCGATTCGTTTCCGAGAAATGTGGGACTGTTCGAGGAAAGTGCGTCTGTTTCCATTACGCTCTTTATAATTAACGTCAATTGGTCTGAATGCAATAATTGGGTTACCTGAATTTCAATTAGTTTGCAAAGTGGAACATATATAACTATGTATGCCTTTCTTGTTCTGTTTGAAAAAAACTTACATATCAATACGAGAAAACTTCAATCCCTGGTCTATGACTCTATCGCGAAACTTAAATATTTTCGAAAACTTTTGTGTGAACATTTTTTGGGTCACAGATCAATAAACTCTGCATTGATGTGGCTGCGAAATCGTAACTCAGATGGCTAGACTAGCGCGAATTTTTAACGCGTTTGCAAGGCATATCCAGTAAAAAGGATTGAATTAACAACCTGACAAAAAACGCCTGTCGCGTTGTTGTTGAACGAATGATATAAAAAAGCAAAAAGTCTGTTATATCTAAATAAGCAACTAAAAGCTATCATTCAAACTGACAATCGGACACTCCTTGGACCAGCTCGGAATCTACTTTAATATTCATCTGGAACAGAATCTTGATTGAATTGACGATGACCGTCCGATGCTTTTAGATGAGTTCGCAAATTTCGATATCTAAATTGTACTTTTCCGTATTGTCGGCTATCTAACGTAATAAATCTGTATCATGGACATTTAGCTGAGCCCAAGAGATCTTTTGAGAGATCTCTTTTGGGCTAAACTTGACCAGAACCGAAAAGTACATTGTAGCGACAATGGCAGTGATATCGATAAATCATTGGGCAAATTGCCGTAAGGTGTTTATTGTCATATGATTTGTTTGAGCAGGGTGCTCATGAAGCTGTGGTAATGAACTGCAAAGCGTATATTTCAATGTAGTAATAAACCGTATTTTTAGGAGTCCAGCTAATTCTTTTGTTTGAATCTTCTAGGTTAGTTAGGCCTTGGTACTTCACAAAATTCAACTGTTGCCTACACAAAAGTTACATTTCTCGTTTTACTAGCCAAATTTTGTTTACAGGAGTCCTTTTTGCTACCAGGAGGACGCTGATCAACAAGAAGACGGGACCATATATTATAGCAGACCAATCGCGAAATAGAGAGAATAGCATGCATGCAATTCCTTCACATGAGAAGTGTATGGCACTGAGTCTGTAATCATCCTAATGTTGTAGATAGCCAAGGGAGGGGGAGGGCAAAACTATCTCACAAACAGAAAAAGGGGCGGAAGTTGATCGTCCAAGTCCAAGAGTGGCGCGATCAAAGAGGAGAGATGCGCGGTTGATTACATCCTCATTCGTTGTTTCTTGTAGCTCAGATCTCGATGAAGCATCGCCTGTGGGTTCCCCTCCTTATCTCGCGACTTTCCGCTCATACATGTGAAGATGCCGCTTGTGGCAGAATAAGAGAATAAAATAAGCAGAAATCAGATAATCGTTTCTTTTTTTGTCCGTATCTCCAGTGCCGTCCCCACGTTCTCGAGGAGGGCGATCAAACCCGAGTCTGGAAGGGACTCATCTGAAGGGGCTCTGCCACGAAGCCTCACCGGAAGTTATCTGGTACCATGGGAACCGGGATGGTCCTCTGAGAGCATATGTTCCAGGAAAATTCCTGGAGGATGTATTCTCGCCCCGGTTATTTGCGGTTGGCCTCCTTATGGGAGTTTCATGGTGGTTGTGGTCATGCTTACAACACGGGCAGAACTCCTCGGAGCTTAAGCGTGGAGTTGCGCTGTACAACTCGGGTGTCGTACCTCTTAGTTGCGGCAGAGGTAGATAGGCCTTGCATCTACTGATATGAATCCTGAGCCTTCACTCAGTATAAACCAGTACCGTTGTGCCAGTGGTGGCGGGGCTCTGATTGTGGTCTCCAAATCAATCCGTGTCCGAAGAGGACCGTGGGATTATGCCTACACGGCAAGTACTCACGTTACACGCCCTGGACTTTCATGTCCACATCCCCATCCTCATATCAGGATACATCACTGGGGATGGCCGGATCCAGTACCTTGCTTTAAGCGTTGTTGTATGTCCAACGCAAAGAAGGGAAAATGAAGAAGAAATAAGCAGGTTCATTTCGGCCGGTTACAACATCTATGCTCATTAGGAGCCTTCGTAAACTATTTTAGAAATTCCGGACCCTGATATTTTTATCTCTTTAGAATTCGGGTATCAAAATATGCAGAATTAGGATTGGAAGAAGACAAATGATTGTCATTATTGCGTCGATTTCGCTCTCGAACTTCTATGAATTCGAAATTTAGGTTTACCGGATGAAGGGTTATAACATTAGTACACCTCTTATGTCGCTCCTTATTCTTGGTAGAGCCCTCTAGCTCTACTCTTCCAAATTCTTTTACGTATCTGGCGGTGCGTCCTCACTCCAATGACGCCGCTGTTGTTTCGTCGGATGTGATTTTCAACTTTGATTTAGTAATTTTCATATGAACACGGACTATACGGAAAGGTGTGTCCCGTTTTGCTATAAATAAGCAGTTGGAGACTTCTTTACTTGATATTAAGACCTCCGAATTTCTCTTTGAACACTAAACTACTCCACCGATTGAAGTTCTTCTACTCAGTCTAATGGCCTCCTAATTGGCCGATGGTGGACTCAACATCTTTAGTGTCTGCTGCTTTCACGGCCTACAGAAAATTACCGTCTTCTCTTGATTCGCCCTCATATATAAAGGTCACATTCTTTCCTTACTATCCTGCACCATTTACATCTGGGGCGATCCACTCTTCGGATATCCTGAATTATAATAGTTTACTCCGTTACGTGGCATACTCCATAACCCTTTCTCGATGTATATGACCTACTCTAATGGAGCGGACAAGTGTAAATGAAAGCTTGAAGCTTGTCTGTTACTCCCATGTAGCAGTGCAAAAAGTATGTTAGCGTGATGAAATCTCAACGTGATGATCGCGATCGTTTGTTTCTATGGCATCTCATAGTATATCCGCTGGCTGATACATCCATGTCCACCCTGAGCCTTAGGAGTCTTAGATCTGGGTCGTCTACTTCCCTGGTTGGTCCAATTCTTTCCGCCTCTATGGCTTTCGAGGCTTCTTCGGGGACCTCGGTATGCTTTTCACCCGGTGTCTCTTCTGAGGCTTTTCCCTGTGCACATGCACGGGTATCTTGCCAAATCGATAGTTGATATGACAGGGATCGGCCATCTACCTCGATCGTTGAGATAGCTGCATTTGTGGATTTTTTGGTTTTTGAATTTCCAGACTTTAGACAAAGCGGTGAAGGCGGGTCTACCGCTGTTAATGTGTCGAGTGACGTCAAGTTTGGTACCCCCGCCGCCATAAACAACATCTATTCGATATAGAAATTGTTCTACACTTTCGACGCTCTGCCTTTTAACGTAGATAGGAAGAGTGCTATGATTCACAAATAGATAACTTTGGTTTTATTGCTGGTACTCGGGTCTGACGCAGAACATCAAAAGGCGACTACATAAACGTGGATTTTGGTTCACCTCGACCAGCAGACGATTGCTACTTAGGACCCGGTTACAATCAGTCAAGGACATAAAAGAGTGTACTGAAAAAAGCGACATTTATAAGATTTCCTGCCCAGACTGCGAGATTTAAATAATAAATAGTAAAAAGGAAAATATCTTCAAGGGGAATGTTTCACTTGAAATTTCGGCTAACTAACTACCTCCTAATTCAAACCATAAGGAAAGATGTCATTAGTCCAATGAATTCCTCGTCGTCCTCCGGACTAGACAGCACAGAGATCACCGATAACAAGAAGGAATAATATTGGCGATAGAATGTAATCTTGACGGACTTTGCTATGGACATCATACGTTGCTTTGGTAATAGCCACTATACCCCATCTGCGTAGGGCACCTCAGACGCAACTCTCCAACCCTTCGAAAAGTGGCGGACGCAACATACAAGCGAAGGTAAGCGACCCTTAAATGGTGATACTACAAGATACCTCCTAAACCTACTGAAATCCACATAATTCCCCTCATTACAGTTGGCAAGACCATCCTCACCTGTCCGAGCAAATTTGGGCCTTGGGCCTGCATGTTTCTTCCTTGTTGACCGCGAATCTGCCCCCGGTACACCCAGGGTCCTGAGCCAGCACTATTCCAATGCTCTCCTTGGAGCTCGCCCTTTGCAATTGCCGCAGATGCAGCTTTCGCAGTGTGTGTAGTGTAGTGGAGGTTTATTTGGGCTATCTTAGTGTTGGCCATTGGCTCTGTTATTGCTTGGAGGTCTTCAGCATTGTCGGAGTATCGCTCTCCTCCTCCGACATGGCGCTTTCCTACGGGTCGCTGTCCACCCTCAGCCCCAAAAATCCTAGGTCTAGGTCGTCCGGCTTCTGCTCATCAGCTGATCCAGTCCGCCTCTATGGCTTTTGAGACTTCTTCGGGGACCTCGATATGCTTTTTCTCGGTGTCTCTACTGAGGTGTCTTTCTTCGGCTTTTCCCTGTGCACATGCACGGGCATGTTACCAAATCGATAGTTGATATGGCAACTCCGACGTTTGGTTGCCTCCAGGGATCGGTCATCTACCCTGATCGTGAGGAGTTTACCCTTTCCCTCCACCTTGCTTCTGAATACTCTCTATAATCGCGTATGGAGATCCTCATTCTGAGCAATTAGGAGGCCCATGAGATCTTCCGTCTCTATTGTCGCGGATTTTGGGAGAAAAACTGTCACCATGTGTGCTCCTGGTATATCATCCCCAGCACATGTTGACATTTCTGCTCCTTCCCAGCCTGGCAATTTAGGAATTATGGTCCTAATTCACTCTGCAGTGTCTTCCGTCGCGCAGTCCACCAGCATATGATCTGGTCGAAAACGTATCCCAGTGGGCACAAGTTTCGCAGTCCATCCCTTGCACATCTGCCTGACGACAAGGTCTTCGATGGTTTCCTGTTCCTCACGAGTGAGTATTTGCTCGGAAAACATTTTTGGCAGTATGGCCAGTCGAATGCCCCTGACCGTACTAGCATAGCTAATGGTGGGCTTCCTGAGTCCTGCCTTCACCCCCGATCTGCGCTGGTTTTCTCCCCCTTTGGGTTCAGGTTTGCATTTTTTGGGAGTATTCCCTTCATATCCGGATAGCTCAGTGGTTAGAGCACTAGGCTGTCGTACGGAAGGTCGCGATTCAAATCTCATTGGTGACAGGGGAATTCGCATCGTGATTTGACGTCGGATACCAGTGACTCAGCTGTGAATGAGTACCTGAGTCAAATCAGGGTAATAATCTCGGGCGAGCGCAATGCTGACCACATTGCCTCATACAGTCTATTCTGTAGTGCACCGTTATGGTCTTGAATGAAGTGCTCTAACACACTTCAAGGCCCTGATCCAATTGCTGCGCCAACGATTATTATTATTATTCCCTTCATGCGGGCTCTGCTGCTCCCGCTTTCTTGGCTCCGGTAAAGATGGCTTAGGTCTATCCTGAGCCTTTTCTGGTTTCAGGCCTTCCTTTAGGCTGCGCAGGAACCATTTAGCACCTGCGCCACAGAGACCTGCCTTCTTCTTGACGTCTGATATATTTATCTTAGGCGTGCTTTTGCTAGTCCCTGCTTTCTGAGCAGTGGCATTTGTTGGTTGTTGTCCACACAGTATACCAATGTTGACCTTTAATTCACTGCTTGATGTCCCAACTTCTCCCTTCTTGCGTGTAATCACTTGCCTCTCAGTATTTCGGAGATGTGCCTCCGCCTGATTAACCAGTTTGTGTGTGGTGCGACGTCCCGCCTTATTGGTTGAAGTTTTTTTACCCACGAGTATGGGGGTTAGGAGGTCCGTCGTGCTACAGCCCCCCGTAGCACGGTAAGGTCTAACTTATTAACTGAGGTGACCAGGTATCAGTGAAGCTCCGTTCGAAAGTAGTCAGTTACTCCCCACTGCAGACTATCCAATGGGCACGATTCGCATGACACCTTGGATTGGAGGAGGTGTTTTTTGGCTCCCCAGTTTAGATCCGTAGCGTTTTGTTAATAACCACTCACTAAGGGTCTTGGTAGGCGAGAGGCTTGGCCCCTGAAAAGTCATACATCGCCCTAGAGGAGAGACAGTTCACCCTCAGAGAGAGAGATTGGTTGCCTCAGGGAGCTATATTCCGCGTCAGTTTATCTTGCAGTGCACTGCTTGACTCCTATTATTTATTAGGATTAAACCTCGCTATATATTCTGACTTAAGTGTAACCAGTTAAAGTACAGGCTGTTACTATTAATTAACTGATCGTCTTTGCTGAGTAATATTTGATGACATACATATTCCGAGCATCTTCTTGAGAGCATCTCAATCGGTAGCATCAGTAGGAAAGAGAAATTGTCCAAGATGAAGATTTATGTTAGAGTCCCACAGAGTCTTAATGTCCACCCTATATTCTCCATGAATTATTATAATCATTTAAATTCGATAAATCGGTCGCCTTAGGTTTTCGATTCAATAAAAGTTTAATTTTTTTCTGCTTCTTGTTCTGTTCATTCTTTGGTAAAAAATGATCGATGTGGGATATTTGACACAAAATATTATAGATCGCACTATTAGTGGTTACATGATTTCCGTTTTGGCTATTTTGGAACGTTGGGAAATATCACGATCGGCTATGGGATTGATTGTATCCGATAATTTGATCTGGGTTTTCAATGAGGTGTGCCCCTGCAATTTATCATTTGAAAAGTAAAAGATAGATGTGGCGTAATACTATCGCGCTGACGACTATTTTTCAAATTTACTTTTGTAACATTCTCTGTAGGGTGGGAGAATACATAGTTCACGTAAATCGGAATCACTTGATATTTCCTTTATAGATTAAGGTAATTGATTTTATATGCAATAGTTCACTCCATATTTGGTCCGGTTTTTGGACGATTAACAAGACAGATCTTCCTGAACCAAATTCCATATAAAAAACATAAGAATACAGCCTAAAATATCTATTTCAATCTCCGTTGAGGTCCATTTATAATAGATATCGCTCCACCTAGGCTTTAGCCTGTCTTTCTTTCAAGTTATCTGATATAACCCCCAGCACTTCTTCTTGGTACGAGTTCGTATCTCTTCTTGAAGCAAAACCACCCGCCCGCCTCCAAATACGGTTGGGCCGCCGGAGGTGAAAAAGTGTGAAAATATAAATAGCGCGGTCTCATTTTAGACCCTAGGAAAAATTCCTAAATGATAAAGATGTCAATGATATCCCATAAATTTCGAACATATTCCCGTTAATCTGCACTAGGAGTATCTAATAGATGGCCGCGCTTTAAGTTAGACACTTTTTATTTCTTCCGCATTAAACTCCGTTCCCACTTCTATTATTAAATAATCTTGGGAGTTTCCTAGTTTCAGGCGAAAATAGCGTAATTCTATATTTATAATACAATAAAATAATGAATTTTATGGGAGAACTAAGATTTTTTCTGGAGGTTACAAAGCTTATGAATAGTTTTGAATTTATTGTCGATTTAATTTTATGAAACTATATTTGTCATAATATTTCGTTCTTCTTTCAACAACACATATGCCAGAAAAAAATCATTTTAAAAGAAAAGAAAGTTTATTTAGTTCTTTTGTCCGCATAATTTACAAGACATTCACCCAAACTGCGTTACGTGTGAAAATAGTTGAACCCGATGAACTTTCATGATGTCGTATTGGCCACAACGTCCGAGTTGTTGGAAGCCGATCAAAGGAAGACCAAGTCGCGTGATATAATGGCATATTTTCAGATAGTTCAATGATTTTTATTGAATTTATGAATACGACATGGTACCCTCGAGCTGAAAGGCCCAGGTGAGTTTCCCTGCTCTGAATGGTCCAATAGCCTTTGGACGTCAGGTGTGAGAAGAAATTGAAATGTAACGCTCTAACGAGGACTCTTCTGGCACAGAGGTGGTGCAGCTTAAGGTGGGTTCTAATATCATCTGGCTTGAAAATGTGCTTTCGTCGATTATATCAGTAAAAGGTTTGTAGGTATCCAAAATTTCTATAGCTATGTCATTGGTAGACTTGCTCAGATATAGAACCTCTCATTAGGGCGAATGTTCTAATTTATTTGTTGATGTCGCACTTACGCACACTTAACATATAATGATCCGCCTAGTAGGGTTTGTCCCAAACTTTCCAGTATCATGCCCTACTAGTTTTGTTTTGAAATTATTACTGGATTTTATTGTCTTATCTTAATTTTGACCTGTTTTAGAACGTATTAATGAAGTCTTCCCATTTGATAAACAATACGGTTATATGCGGAGTCAAATCGTATCATACTCTTGTTGTAAAAACATACCATGTGGGCTGAAAATTTCGTATGCTAACACACAGATGGGGCTACTAGTATTAAATCTGTAACGATCCTACCTTCAGCGGTAGACCCCCATGATCGTTGCCATCAACGTGTAGCAAGCATGTAAATACATTCTCTCTATTATGATGAAATGTGAATGATTCCAGTGTCACGTCGTAGTAGTCGGAGCGACTCTCCCAAATATAATAAATACGCACTTATTAAGGTTTTATTTTGTATTTCTCTTTGGGCATATTTCGCAGCAGAATTCCTCCAGCAAAGTAACGTAGATGTGATATACAAACGTTATTGCTCAAGCCGTACGCAAAAAGTCCATATTATTTCAGGTTGATCTTAACCTTCAAAAGACACGTACACAAATTTGACAGCTAGCGAAATATTAGTTTGTGGGATAGAACATTTTGAGTGAAGTAAATTTTGTTAGTTTGAAGTAAATAGATTAAAAGGAATTTCAAGTGTTAATTAAGAATTGCTTTTCGGCGAAAAAAATACTGTTAAAACCCACGCTTAGCTTAATAAACATTATTCGAACTTTGCACCATGAAAATCAACCATTACCGAGTCGAAATGAGTAAACCAGTATTTTGGAAAGCGCATGGTATAATATTCATCGACTATCTTGAGATCGGAAAAACTATCAACAGCGACTATTACATAGTTTTATTGGAACGTTTGAAGGATAAATTTGCGGAAAAACGGCCCGTTTGATGAAAAAGAAAGTGGTGTTTTCATCAAGGCTGTGTTGTTTCATCAGGCTGTCACAAATCAATGATAACGATGGCAAAATTACAAAAATGTAAATGATTCCAGTGGGCTTCAAATTGCTTCCGCATTCATCGTATTCGCCACATCTGACCCTTAGCGAGTTTTTCCTGTTTTCAGACCCCAAGAGAATGTTCGTTGGAAAGAAAATTAACGATGAAGAAGTAATCGCCGAAACTGAAGCTTATTTTGAGGCCAAAGATAAAAGACAAATGGTATCGGAAAGTTGTATGACCGCTTTAATCGCTGTATCGCCCTCGAAGACAACTAGAATTAATTTTATATTTTTATTACCTAAAGGAGTTTCAGCGATGAACCAGACCTGGCGCGCTCTTCTTCCCGGTAGAAAGGCTTTAACTGGCCAGTGGTGGGTGTGCCTCCGATGCCAAGACTGAAATTAGGTGAGCCTCGCTCGACGACCTTGTAAGAGTCCCCGCGAGTTGACTGCAGCGGTCTCCGAGAGGCGTTTGATCTAATTATTACGTGCAGACAAGATTTGAGATCTGGCCACATTTTTTGCGTGATTGGGGGACGGTGGCGATTATAGCTTTCTTACTGAAACCCCCCGGTGGTATTAACGCTGGATGCAATATCGAGCTCCGCGGGGCTTGCAGCGAATTCGTAGCAATTAACTGGATTCGTCTTTGCCTTTATAGCATCCTGGAAGTGGCTTGGAAGTGATTATACGATTCCCGATTCTATTGCAAGTGTAATTTCATTTGCGACGCTTAGTGATGAGGACCGCTTCCGTTTTTCCCTCCGCGAGTGCCAGTCCAGCACTCTCTAAGCAAGTCTTAACGACACTGATTGCTTCGTTTGAGTACAACTCAGCAACACCGATATGCTTTGCCACCACAACTAGTTCTATATCATCGGCGAGACCCACCACCGTGGCCTCCTCCGGAACTGGAAGATTAAGTACATCATTATACATGATGTTCCACAGTAGTGGGTCCAGTACAGAGTCCTATGGGACACCCGCGGAGACAACGTACTCCTTGGGTCCATCATTGGTATTATACCAGAGTGTCTACTCTTGCAAGTAGCTATCGAAAATAGCAGCGAGGTAGGTGGGAACACCAATTGTCGCCAGCGACTTTCGTATAAGTTTCCAATTGGCCGAGTTGAATGCATTCCTCACATTCATGGTCGCCACCACACCATATTTGCTGGTACAACCCCTTCCGTGAATTGCATTTTCGGCCAAGCCAGTAATGATTTTAATGTCATCAATGGTTGAGCTGGCTGTACGGAACCCATACTGCCTATATGGAAGACCCCCTTGGCTTCGACGACTGGGAGCAATCTCACGGATTTATGTCGAATCTGTGACCAATGCACCACCGTAAAGATTTCTATACGGTTCACTAATGATAGCAATCTCCATCGTGGATTCGTAAGTGGTCTGCGCAAGCAGATCTTGTGCGACCCTGCAATGATTGACGCTTTCCTAAATTCCGGGCATTTACCACTTATCCCGTCCCTCCTACATTTGGTGTCTCTATTGCACTTCTTGGCAATATGTCATTTCTCCCCATACCTTCGACATCGATCGGACCGATCTATGCCTTCGCGAAGTGCCCAAACATTAGGCATTTGAAGCACCTCTTTAAAGAGATCTGTTCCCTTAGTCGCCAAACAGCGCATCCAATCCGAACCTTTGTTACGACCAACAACTTCTTCGCTGACTCCACTGGAAGTCGCATTGTGCCGCCATAAGCTTGTCTTAGCCTCACGATAGATTCTGTACTGAATTCCTCCAGCTTGAATTGTTACTTCAAGACAGTGCAGATTTCTTTTTTGGACGTTACCTCATCGAGATAATGCACTGTATGCAGATCTCATGTTTTTGGGAACGAACCGCGACATTCTGCTCAAGTGAGTTTATAACCTGGTTACGAAAGCTGTCAGTTTTTCCCACTGCTGGATTTTTTCAGCTCAAACATGAGATTCTTGGTGCCTTTGTCGGGGTCAGATTTTACTTTCTTCAGTATCTCCGCATATGTTAGATGCCCTCTGCTGGAGATTACAATTGTCTCTGGGCAAATTTGCAACTTTGGTGTCTTGTTTTTTTTTGTTCACGACCTTAGTCCAACTACCGTCTTATTTTCCTTCAGTTTCGCTCCACTAGCCGGCATTCCTACTTTGGATACTTTGGGTACTCTGAACTTTCCGTTTGTTGGATTGGTCAAGACCCCTTTTTTCGTTTTTGGTGCCTGTTGATTCCCCAAAGCTTCATTCTTTTTGTCTCACACTCTCTTACTTGATCGAAGGTCGATGATCTCGTACTTTGGTGTCAATTGGATCGCCTGTGACACTGTTGAGGCTGGGATGTCCGGCTTTTCCTTATGCTTTCTTAATTCTTCCTGTGACCTATTGTAAAGCATCCTGATAGCTCTCACCACGTTCTTAGTAGTTTGGTGCACGTTGTGCTTGTCCTTAATGAATTCGGACAGCTCAACTATTATATTTTAGTTCCAAGCTGCACAAAACGTAGTTCTTCTGGGCCAGGGCTCTATTCTCGGTGAGTCTTGGCCAGATTACTCCTTTTACTGACTCCTTCACATTTTTCTATTGCTAAGCTCACATGAGATTTCTCTTTTTCCGGCTTTGATATTGGAGGAGATCGTAAAATTGATAAGCTTCCCCTGAATGGATCTATTTGTTACTGCTGGAGTACCTCTTGATCTAATCCGATGGGCGTCGAGATCGTCTTTGTTGGCCAGCTATCTCCTTTTAGCCCATAATTCTTTGCCTTTGCAATCGGTGATCTTGGCAGCGTTGTGCTTTGTTTGAACACCTCCTTCTACAAATCTAAAATACTTGTCACACTGCGGTCGAGGGATATCGACGGCCGGGAACCCCCTTGCTCACTCCGAAAAGCCGCCGGTACTGGGGTAACTTTACTCCTTCTGAATTCGTCCATGTTGGATTTATTTTCTGGGTATCCTTCCCATAGCCATTTGGTCCACGCATCAGATATCAGCAAACACTAGCCTATGCACAGTCAGAAAAGAAAAGTGCATGAACACATACATCAATAGGTGTGCCCCTATCCGCGCCTGATGGGAGATCTTTTTTTTTTTTTTTTTTTTGAGGAGGTGGAAATCTTCAAAAGACACTGGTCTGGACACACCAGCGTGTGGGATTTTTACCCACTAAAACCACCCCCGACTCCCTCCCTGCCCCGCGGAACCACCATAAGGTATTACATCACGGGGCGGAGTCAGCTCACTCTAGCTTAATCCCATTTCTTCTATACGCGGCGCACGTGACCGCGTTTTTCTCCTTTCCTCTGCCTTTCGCAATTTAACTTGAATTGGTGCGATCATGGAGTTGACCGCATCCCAATTCTCTTGATGTGCTAGCATTTTCGGCACCAGATTTTCTGGTACCAGCACCTCTCCTAGAGTCTCCTCTCTCCTTAATGGCAGGAATGAGCCTGTGAGTCCACCGACCCTTTCCCGAGCGTTCCCACCGCTCTTGCCATCTATTTATGGATCTCTCCCTATGAGCCTTTTTCGTCTGCAATAAGGGAGAGATTGGCTTCGCATGGTATATATTCGCCATCTCATCTGCCAAGATGTCAATGGGCATCATTCCAGAGATGACGAATGCTGCATCATCTGAGACAGTCCTGAAGGCAGAGCATACCCTCAGAGCTGTCCTCTTGTAGACTGCATTCAGTTTGCTAGTGTTAACTGACATCCGCAACGCCTCGCTCCAAACTGGGGTCGCATAGAGCATGATTGAGGTCACCACCCTGGCTATAAGCAACCTAGAGGTATGCCGTGGCCCTCCCACCTTTGGCATCTTCCTGGCCAGGGCCATATTGGCAGTGGATGATTTATCACAAACATACTGTACGTGTTGCTTATAGCTGAGCTTCCTGTCTATCACCACCCCCAAGTATTTGATGGTCGGCTTGGAAGTGATGATATGATTCCCGACTCTAACACAGGCGTAATTTCTCTCCCGGCGCTCCTGATGGGAGATCTGGTAACTCCTTACAGGTCTGTCTGTCTATCACACCCATTTTTCTCGGAGACGATTATAGCGATTGACACCAAATTTAGTGAAAAAGTGGGAACTGTGAACGCTCACGCATACGGTGAGTTACATCGTTTTATGTTGAATTTAAGGGCAGGGGGGGGGGGGGGGTTTCTCCATACATGCAAGAGGGGTGAAAGGTCTTGATTAGTCCTTTCCGAAGCCAGTCTTAGTTTTGACATTTGTTGGAAAGCTGGGGAGTGAGAGGGGTCGAAATTGATCATTTCTTTAACGGAGCCATTCTCTGAAACTACCCAACCAAGAGGCATATAGTGGGTGCCTAGGCTTCGAAATACCCTCCATATCAATATCTGTCCAAATAAAGTTAATAATAGTATATTGCTAAAATTTTCAGTAATTGGCTGCAGAACCCCTCTTAAGTTCATCCTATCATCACGAAATTTTGCAGCAAGCTATGATATAGAGCATGATCCTACCAAGTTTGGTGCAAATCGCACTATTATCATACTAACAAAGTTATAATAGGTCAAAGTTCACTTCCTTGCAAATTCGAGACTTTGAAATGTCAATATTACTTGAAAGTGGATATTCTCACATAATATTATATATGCATATATTACGTGCTACGTACTAATGCGACAAATGCACACTCAAATGTCTTCATAAAAGAAATACACAAAACCTTTCATACCTGAAACGTCCAGCTTTCAGTTTGCCGACTTGTTTTCTAATAAAACAAAATTCCAAAAAACGTACTTGAAAAAAGTGCTTCTAATGTAGTTTCGTCCCTTAAGGGAGCATAACCTTGTTTTGTGTAAAAGACGAGGATGATGAGACGACGAGATATGTATCAAGGTGAGAGAACAACTCTAGTTTGCTGAATTATAGGGCTTCTGGTAAGTTTTAGGCTTTCTGACGATAAAAGTAAAATTCATTTCATCTTGGTCGTGAACCCGAGAAAAAGTTTGGTCCGTACGCTATGAGGAAGGAGTAAGTTGCTTCTCAAAATCCATCCGGCCCCTAACAAGTAGATGGCGGGAGCAGGACCATCCTATCCTCAAACAAAGTTATAGGTGCTCATGGTCAGGCCGGCCAAGACCGCAAATCGGCGGATTTCTTCAATATAAACTATATCCTTGTCAGGACTCTGAATTGATATATAGGGAGAGAGGAAAAAACATCCGCAGCTGCTTTCGGTCACACTGCTTCTGAGGGTAGAGATGAGACAGTCTCTGACAAGATTACCTGAGATTTAAACCATCGGCTGGAATTGCAAGGTTCTATTTTCTACACTTCCTTTGGAGATGGCGTATATTTCACCTGAAATCAACTGGTGACTGTGCTTATCCACCTTGCCCCAAAAATGCCTGTATCTTCCCTCTCTGCTGGTAGGAATTTATCGATATCATTTGCTGGATTAAGAAGTAGGTCTTTTTTATGCTCTCCCAGTTCACCCTGTTGGTGGTTTAGGATAATTGCTTTAGCTTTCTGGGGATTTTCATCGTAGATATGTTAGCTCTGGAAGGATGTTTTTAAGTGGTTGATGTTCTGCCGATAACATGTTTTACCAAAGTTCAAAATTTTCTACTCTCGTAGTTGAGAGAATTCTTGCAGTAACCATACATATGTTATATGCGAATCAGTGGATTTATTTCAATCATCATCATCATTTCAATCCTCTCCAATCATCAATCAATGAAACATGGATAATAGAAATAGTTCTGGTTCATTTAGACATGATTTTCGTCAAAAGTACAACACGTGCAACACTCGCCTGATTTCCTAATGACCGTGATGTATTACGTGGTTAATAATAGCAAAAAAGCGTCTAAATGGCACTTAAGCAATAGGGAAATGACAGGAAATCTTTTATCTTTCACAGGCACATCGGATTTTGAGTAGTGACAGTATGTGACATGTTACACGGCGTGTAAAGTAGCGATAATCGCTGATGGTATCGTTTGCACAGAAACATTAAGCACAACATTTCTGAGAAGTGGCAGCAACCTTCTAGGCGTTTTTCGAGCTTTCTAGGACCCAATCAGCGTCATTTCTCTTGGCTAGAAATTCTTTTTGGGACAAAGGAAGTCATTTAGTAAGAGCATTACAACACTTTGTGAAGGTCAAATGACATTTCAGTAGTGGTGGTTTGGTGACATGGTGGCGCCTTTAAATCCTTCATAGTCGGGGCGTTTTGTTGCAGAGTCCCATCGAAGAGACACCACCGAAGCTCTTGGTTATCTTGTTTGGTCTCTTTACCCCAAAAGGTAATTATTCCTTTTTCGACTATAAAAGGCTAAATTCATCACTTTCAAACTCGAACTCTACCCCTAAATCCATTCCGTTCTTCTTTCAAACCTGTTTGACATAATGCTGCATACGTTCAGGAAGTTCCCATACAATTTTCAGTTGATGTGATATTTTGAAAATCCTCTAAAGGACAATGAACTTCAGAACGCTATCCCTCTGCTCGTTACCATCTATCTATTTGCCGGCACGCAGTGTCTTAGGTGTCTCGCCAAATCTAATGAGACATCTCAAAATAGATGGGCGGGATATTATCGATGTTAGAGTTTTGTTGTTGTTGTAGCCAGAAGTAGTTCCCGCCAATTTGGATTTGGACACACTTCTTCGTGCTGAGTTTGAATTTCGAAGATAGGAAAAATGTCACGACAGTTGTCTGTTAGGTAACGGTGCCAACGACAAACATAGCATAAGTGCTGCTGGCATGTAGCATGATGCGTCGAGGACCCAACGAACTACTAGTCTATAGATAGACAAAAAAAGATACTACTAAACGCTGACAGATTTAAGCCTTAATGACAATGTCGTAGATTTACTCTGTACAAATGTATCTATGGCCGTGAGTGCGGCTGTCTACTTAAGGAGTTCGCCTGAAGAAATTAGAAACCAGGAAAAAACGCTGTTCTTGTGGCTATTTCTTCCATGCCAAGTATGAGCGCAAGAGTTCAAGATGTTTTTTACACCCATATACGATTTTAGATACCTACGCGTAACAATAATGCGCGTCGACGCGCTACATTTCGCTTTTAGTTGCGTTGCGATGCGATGTTGCGTTGCTGCTGTTAAAGGGTTAATGGTCTCTTGAGATTTCCTTCGATACATGCGTTTGAAACTTCTTGAAAATCAATGAACGTCATGCCGGGTAGACATAAAAAATGAAAGAAATTCTTTGTATGTTCGTTTGTATGTTACACTTTGAATAAAGATAAAACACTGACATGTCCATCAAGCATTTGTGTAATTGCTCACTCCATGGCCTAGCGGCATGCACACTCGTTTTCCTTTCAAGTGGAATGATATATGTAAATTAATATCTTCTACTTCAGTAGACTTTCGTTTTATTGCGGAAATAAGAGTCATGATGTCGTAATTCTCCTCTTGTCCAGGTACGATATGGTCCGGGTGTGGTTTTTGAGATATGAGCCGTGGGAGGATTTCGGGCTTTTGTTTCAAAGGCTTATGGGCTGAAATGGTATTTTAAGAGCAGTTAGTTGCAATTCCGGGGAAATTCAGTTGTTTACAGTTGTTTAGTTATAATTTGGTTCATGCTGATTGATTACAATGGATTAAAAGGATCTAAATATGATACAATATCATTTCGCCCCACATTGGGCGCTAAAAGCTAAAAGTTGGATTATGTCTTTGTCTCATATTCCAAAGCATCTGAGTTTCGTGGAGATACCAATAGTACGAAATTGATAACATTTTGGAACATTTCCACTATCTACGACAAGTGGTGAATCCAGACATCACAAAGATTTAAGATGTGCATTACTTTGGAGGTTGCCAAGAGAATACTGAATGATGATCCGAACGATCAGAGCTGGTAGAATTCATGACATTGACTGTGCAATAGTTGATGTTTCACCCAGAAAAGTGAAAACAAGAGAGGACAGAATTCAGTAAGTTCGCAAGATGAGAACTTTACCATCGGAGGATATTTCAATGAGCGTTTCGTATTAACACAACAATTGTTGCAATGTATCGTTAACGTTTTCGTTCTATCTGGCAGAATTTGGAACCGCCTGTTGTCAAAATATCGCATAGACTTTGCCAACTTCCAGCATCTGAAGCATTGGGAATTGCTTCTATGTCAGCTAAAGGTATCCATGACCCTTTAGCCTTTCTTTCGGGTACCCTTGATGCTTCTTGCAAATGCATCTGCGACAGAACAGCCTACTGTACAAGCAGCTATTCTCTTAAATAAAGAAAATCTCCAATGATTCCTAACACCCTCCTCCTTCTCCCCCCTTCAATTAAAAATGTTCTCCCCACCAAAATATAACTTTTGTTTCCTGGCAATCGTACGCTACTTTCTAGGATCTAGAGTAAAGTTCACTCGTCTATGTCACTCCCGTGTAGCAAACTTACTGGCCGTAAGGCATGTTCGTTAAGCCGTTTACACTATCTAATTCGTGGTGAAGTTTCTCAAGCAGGGTCGGCTCGTCGTGATCGATTTCCCCATTTAGCTCTATCGAATGCCTGATCTGTGTGCAATCTCGAGGCTTTTAAATCCCCATCCTGCGTGTCAAGCCACCGTTGTTTCGGCCGGCCTTTTGGTCGTTTACCATCGACTTCGATGTTCAGACCAATCTTGGCAAGTGAATTCTTGTTAGCACGAATCGCATGACCATACCATCGAAAACGCCTCTCTCCCAATTTTTTCACAAACGGTGCAACCCCATAACGATTGCGGATATTCTCATTCCGGGTGTGATTAGCACATATCACGCCACTAATCCAAAGCAACATCTTCGTCTCCATTACCGCAAGACGCCGTTCATTGTCTTTGATAATCGACCAACACTCAGAACCATAGAGAGCAACAGGACAGACGATATTGCGATAAATTTTTGATTTAAGACGTTCGTTGATACGTCGATCACAAAGAACACCAGTTGTAGAACGCTACTTCATCCAGGTTGCGTTAATGCGTGAAGCAATTTCATAACGCAGTTCTCCATTGACTGATGGCGTTGACCTGAGGTATGTAAATTGCTCAATTCTCGGCAGATCACTGCCACTGACAGTGATTGTGCCTGTTTCATGGAGATCGGTCGTCAAAAATTCAGTTTTGTTAAAATAAAACTATTAAGAGGAAAGGTTTCCAATTTAACTATAGAATTTTATTTATTTTGAGGTAGTAAACACGTGTTTCGGATACAACATGTGTCCTTCTTCCGTGCTTATTTTGTGTACAATTGCATTAAAGAATTCACTGAGCCACAGTGTTAGTTCCCAGCTCTTCGTTTTTCAGAGCTAAGATGCGATGTCGTCAGGTCCTGTGGCTTTCTCCGATTTCATTCGTTTTATTGCCTCCTCGGCTTCAGTGGCGCTGATAAGTGGAACTGCTCGTAATGTCGGCAATGATTCTGGAAGTGGAGGATGAGCAATTTCTTCAGTTGAAATTTGCTCGAAATATTCCCGCCATATATCCGTCGTGGCCCGACAGACCGTTTTTGTCATTAACGCAACAGAAGTGTTCGATATCCTGTGTGTGTTCGTTTCCCCTTTTAGCAAGTCGATACAGATCTCTCTCGCCATCCCGAGTGTCCAGTTTATCATAAAGATTTTTGTAATGGGCTGCTCGGGTGACGTCGAGAAACTTGTGATAGAGGCGTTTCTTTTCATGCTAAGCCTAGTATCTTGGTTAATGTACTTGGTACCTGGCTTGGTGACCCCGATGGTTGCAGAGGACGCTTTGTAGATCGTCTGTCTTCACGATTCTTCCACATTGGTAATGTTGGTAATCGCGTAAGTGAAATTTTTTTTCTTACTCTTCACGAAATCGCCACCATTTAATGCGCCACGGGCCAGTGCATTCCTCACGCTGTTATATCGGTGGCTTAATTCGCAGGACGGCGATATCAATGGCAGATGTTGAGGTGCGGTGCTCTCACAGGGAATGGCTTTGCAATCAGTGGCGGTGGTAAGATGTTGGCGTCTTCTGAGAATATAGTTAATTTGCGTTTTACTGTTCCAACCATAAAATGTAGGACAATTCGGTCATGGATGTCCACAAAATTGATTATACGCTCGGCACCCTCATTACGCGCTCTAAATCCCTTTCCCCCATGACAACTGTTATTTTCTGCCTTTTCATTGACGTGACCATTAAGGTCACCGGCAATGATGATATTGTCATCAGCAGGCACGTTACAAGTCGTTTCATCGAGGAGTTGCCAGGAAGCATCTTTCTTGTCATCAGGTCGACCTATCTGTGGTGCTGATATAATGGTGAGCTTCATCAGCCGACCATCAAATCGTTCTACTTCTTTAATGGCATCACCGAAAACCTCTGAAGTGGCAATGCCAACACCGTATTGAGTGTGTGGGCTACCAGAATGTTGAAGTTTGTAGCCATTTTAACCGCGTTCGCGTTCTATGTCGCAGTTTTTGGCACTAGACCATCTTTCTTGCAAAGCACAGAAATCAATGCGCCTTTTCCGAAGGGCGCTTGGGAGCTCCTCGGTTTTTTCAGTTAGGGTGCCAGTGTCTGCACGCTACAAGACACGTATTTGTTTTGCTTTTGCTCGGACTAACTTACGTCCTGACGCCGTGCATGCAACAAGAACTCTTGCCTATTTCTCAACAAGACCGGGGCCCGTCCTGCCGCGTTGACTGAGGTGGACCTCCTAGCATTTTTCCGAGGCTTATTACTCGATTCGATCATCTTATTTCTAACGACATTGGATGCATTTTTCTGGTCGGCCTGTCGCCAGACCTGTCACCAAGAGCGATCAGGTAGGATTTAGCATTGTGGAACTCCAACTATATTTATCTCTTTGCCTAATCTTAGCATTTTACTGAGGATAGTACAAAGTATGTTGCTTCAAATCCTCCTCCTTTACCTGTTTACCTACATGTTAATAGCATGGCACAGTTAGTCACTTTTTCTATGAGTATGACAAATGAAAGTAAGCGAAACAAAGGGGTTTGAAAAAGTGTTGTACGATGCTTCAGTGAGAGAATTAAGGTGGAACACAATGCAACGGTAGCTAGTTATCTAGTGGTTAACATAACATATAATGAACTGCATTGTCTTCTCTAGTAGGTGTTGATAGTTGCTTTTGAATAGGGTCATTAGGACCACGGGACGCGTGTTAGTGTCATTATAGTCAAGTCCTTGGGAAAAAGGAACGTAAGTTCTGCTGTAGCAATTGCATTGAATCCGCGATATTGTTGCATTGCCAAGTCCCGTCCGCGAGGTGTTTAGCATATGTGTCTACTGTTCACTTTGTGGAGCCTAGGGCCAATCCCTGTTTTAATGTTAATGGGTGTGATGCTATGCTCAATTGTTTTAGCAAGCACAATGAAAAAATACCGATGTCCGTCCAACCAGGATTCGCGGCTGCGTGGCGACACCAAAAGCCTGCAGTTCATCCACCTCGGCTATCACACCGGTTTGCTGTGTTGTGTCTGGTAAATATTTTATAAAAATGAATTCCAAATCGCATCACAAGTTCATTATGCAGACATCCAGACACGGGAGTAAAGAAAATCAAACATTATATTCGAACTTCCTTTCAACTTGCCGAAAAAAACGGATTTAAATTTAAATAAAAGAATGCGTGATAAATGAGATGTCACTAACAATGCTGCGATGTATATTTCTCCAAATCTTAATAGAAAACATACAAAAAAGAACAAATCACACAAATTTGTTTATAATAAAAAAAATCAATATTTATCCAAAAAAAATTATAGTTCCGTTTCCTCTTCTCAACATTTCAAGGAGTTGAAAAAAAGAAAGCTCTTTTGCTTTCATATTTTATCTTTGCCAAAAAGGCAGGTTAATGTGCTCCAAATTCTATTTTTTGACTATTCTATTTAAAAACCGGATTTATAGAGGAATTTTCACATTTATATTCATATACATAGACAACTACGGCCATTAATCATTTTGAGAGTTTTAGCGAGATCGTATGCAGTGGCATTGTGTACAATAGCAATGATTTACGGCGATTAAACCAAATTACTAAATTTTTTATCGTTAAACTATAAAACCTACGAATATACTAGGAATTACATCCTGAATAGAAATTGGAAAATTCGTCTGCGATTTTTATTTTATTTTGGGGAATAGTACTTTTTGTTAACGGGGGGTCAGTTTGTAAATTTAAGGGAGGGGGGGGGGTGATGGGTTAAAAAAATTGATTTCTTTTTTCATTTTTCAGTTCCGATGTACCAGTCTGTAGGAATCCTTCCACAATTTTACCGGATAAAAACATCTCCTCCCCTAACAGGACCCTTCTTTGCTCCAAATTACTAGAGCGGTGGGCCTGGGTCCGTTTTCAACTTTAATTATTTGCCTTATTAGCTTAATTGATTCCGCGTCGTTTCTTTTAATGCAGAACATCCTCAATAAATTTGATATGATATTCTTGCGTCTTTCGATTTTTTTTGCATTTCTTTCATTTAATTTTCAGAATGAAAAACCTTTCAGGAATATTGTGAGAAAATTTGGAATTAATTGGAGTGAAGCTAAGGAAGATACAGCGGTTTAAGTAATCACGTTTCATACATGCCCCAGTGTGGACTCTTGGTTCAAATGGCAAATAGCTTCGGCTACTAATACATTGAATTTATTAAAACACATTCGTTTGGATGTCGTCAAGCCTATCTATGACGATCTTAGGAAAGATCCTCACCTGGAGCGATGGTTTTACGGGGAACAAGAATGAGAATTCGAACCAACTTCCCAAAGCACATTAGTGTCACAGCTGTCATCGTTGAGATTTCAGCTTATGTGACAACCTATGTCTTCAATGATAATCAGTAGTGGACCAGGTGCCCATAAATGGGTGCAATAAGCCGAGCGGAACCGGGAGCTGCAAAAACAAACAGGCACCGCAATTCTACTTTTTTGGGAGGTGCTTCCTAACAATTGCTGCCAATGCCTTATTTTTTAATATTTCTTTATGAAAATTTTACACAATATTCTTCGAATACCATGCCTTAATGTACGATTGATTTTAATAAATAGATTTCACCTGCGCCTTCAAAACGCCTTCACACACCCGCTGCGCACAGGAACAACGATACCAGTCTATACTGTAGACATTGCTCAGCATTAATAATTGTGTATGCAAGATATATTTAAATATCAACCAATAGAAGGAGTACGGCACCCGAGTTTCAAGCGCAACCCCACCCTTGAGACCCGAAGGTCTCCGTCCGCGATGGGGACGTAACTAAAACTCCCAAGAAGCTTCCACAGAAGGACCAGCCGCAAAGAGCCGAGTCGAGGATACATGTCCCAGGAATTCTCCTGAGACGTATGAACCCAAAGGGCTATCCCGATTCCTATGGTACCAGACAACCTCTGATGAAGCATCGTGACCGAATCCACTTCAGATTAGCCTCCGTGCAGACTCGAGTCTGATCTCCTAAGGCTTTGCCTACTGCATTATGGCCAGCAAGTCAATGTAAATACAGTGTTTCCCAGTTCCCCCACGTGGAGGCTCTGTACCGCCACTTGGTTTTGATTCGGAAGACAGGGTTGCTGTCCCGTCTGCCTCCTCAAAATACAGTCACAAGCCAATGGACCAAAGCGCGAAGGATGCTAGGCACCGGAGAATAAAAGTAACACTAAAGTTTCGCGAAAGGCACCTCGAAAAAAACTAAGGATGCGAACGAATGAACACGATTCACGGTCGTGTATCTCACCGGCTACCGAACAGTCCATCAGACCATTACAAAGCGTAAACGGAATGCATGCATATAAGAAAGTTTTTCGGTTTTGCAAAGATACCACATTAAGGGAAGCTAAGCGATTAGGATAAGATGAGTAGGGAAGGTTGTTTGTGTAGAAGAGAGAGCGAGTAAACTTCCTTTGAACTAACTCTGCTGGCTGTATGGCCGTAACAGTTGTGGTAGGGGGGTATATACTCGAGAATACTTCGGACGAACGAATCGAATAGGATAACCGGGGAATCGATATCAATGAATTGGTGAGAAGAACGAATGACGAAACCACGGAAGGTTCAAACGTAGCTTGTCATTAATCAGGCTTCTAAATAGGTGTCGGAACGGACATCACAGAGATAGATTGTCGAGACTAGATTGAAGGCAGTTCTGTCTAGTAGGGGAATCAATGGCAGAAAATAATTTAAGATTGTCAGCATATAATAGACAGGAACAAGTAAATGAGGAACGTGGGTCATTTATAAGGAATGAAAACGGGCGAGGAATGGAGCATTGGGGTACCCCGGATAAAGGAAAGAAAGGAGTCACGACAGAATCATTGAAGGAGAGTAGGAGAGCACAGTTGGAAAAAAGCCGTACGATCGGAGTTTATTGAGGAGTATAGAATGGTCAACGAAGTCAAATGCTTTCGAGATGACAGTACTGACTGCGTGGACATTATTTCTATCTTTCAGAGGCTTCGCAACAAAGTTAGCAAGCAAATTAGTGATTTTTGGAGGTTTCGATTGAAATCCATGTTGTACCTGCAAAAGAAAGTGCCCAAGGCGGCAGGAGAGGCAATCTTTTACATACTTCTTGAGAATCTTCGAGATCGAGGAAACGATAGAGTTCTGGCGATAGTTTTCAGCTAGTGTAACATCATCATTTTTGTGTGAAGGCATGATACGGGTTTCCTTCTACTTGTACGGAAATAACCCTCGATCAAACTCTCATTAAAAATGATAGAAACGGGAAGGGGAATTTTGGGCATACGTCTTTTTAACGCAAGACTCATCAATAAGAAATTCGACAATATAAGTGCCTCAACTGGAAAGGCCGAGGAACTTGCAATAACCCTCCGGAAAAGGTGTACTGATATCTGCGCTCTACAAGAAATCCGATGATCTGGTGCCGAAAGCTGTGACTTAGAACGCGGACACGATAAACATGGCTACAACTACTTCTTTATTTTGGTAGTCCACACTCAGGTTGGCGAACGTATAATCGATTTTGCAAATACCCATGACCTTGTACTTGTGAATACATGGTTCATCAAACGATTGTCTCATCTTCCTACATTTTATAGTAGGAATAGTAGAACGCAAATCGACTATATTCTCGTAAGACGCCGATATTTTGCCACTGAATACAAAGCCGTTCCCTATGAGACCATCGCACCTTAAATCAGTCGTTGATTACTGTTCTGCGAATCAACGCACCGATATAACAGCATGACGAACGCACTGGCCCGCGGCGCATTAAATGGTGACGATTTCGTGAGAAAAAGAAGAAATGATCTCACTTACGCGATTACGAACCATCACGAATGTGGAAGAATCGTGTCGTCTTTTGCGTTAATGACAAGCACGATACTTTGTTTACCGACCATCCAGCGACGGATAGATGGCGAGAATATTTCGAGCAAATTCCAATAATTTGCTCATCCTCCACTTCCACAATCATTGCCGAAATTTGGACTAGTTCGACCTGACAGCGCAAGTGGTGCTGAGAGGTGCTGAGAGGTGGCCATAATGGTGGCACCGGGAGACGCTGTATTATATTGGTTTGCCGGCTGTGATGCAGTAAGCAAATGCTACAAAGGCCTAATTAAGGCGATCAGACCCGGGTCTGTACGAGGACTCATCTGAAGGGGCAGTAGATCACGCAACCTTACTGGTACCATGAAAACCAGGATAGACTCTGAATTCATATATTTCGGGAGAATTCCTGTTGTATGTGGGTTGAGGTCGGTTGTTGCGGTTGGCCTCCTAGTGGGAGCTTCATGGGGGTTGTGGTTGCGTTCAAGCGAGCAGAGAGCTTCGAGCCTCGACGTGGTGTGCGTTTCAACATGGGAGCCGTACTCCGTGCGAAGAGATTTAGGTAGGACTTGCATTCATCAGCATGAAAGCTGAGCAATGCATTCGGTATAGACTGGTACCATTGTAGCTTGTTACAACGGGGCTCTGATTGTGGTCTCAAAATCAATTCGTGTCTTAAGAAGACCGTGGGATTAAGTCCCCGACAGTGGTACCCACCTAAAAACCATAGAGATGTAACTGTCAGCGCAACTGAAGTCGAGGAATCAATAAAACGAATAAAATCGGGGAAAACACGCCACATCGTATATGAGCTCTGGAAAACGAAGAGCTGGAACCCAACACTGTAGCTCAGTAAATTTTTTAATCGGGTTATTCTGGAAGGTCGATCACCACCACCACATATGATGTTTTCCTAGCGACTAATGGCAAAAATGAGCTCGGCATCTTGGCCAAAAATGGAATGATCTCCTTATGCAACACGGTCTTAGGTTGAATCTTAATAAAACCTATGAAATAGGCACAATCACTGTCAACACCAGTTGACCTGCCCGGAACTCATCGATTTAAATATCTCGGGTCAATGCTATTAGCCAATGGAAAACTGCGTTATGCAATTGAATTGGCAGTGGTATTCTTTGTGATCGACGTATTAACCGCAATGTTGTCCGTCCTATCGCTCTCTATGGTTCTGAGTGCTGACCGACTGTAAAAGGCAATGAACGTGTGGCGTGACACTTTTGATCACTTCCGAAATGAGGATATACGCGATTGATATGGGGTTGCACCGATCGTGGAAAAACCGCAAGAGAGGTGTCTTCGTTGGTATGATCACATAATTCGCGCTACCGAGAGTTCACTTGCCAAGATTGGTCTTAACATCAAAATCGATGGCAAACGACCAAAAAGTCAGCCGAAACAACGATAGCTTAATACGCTAGAGATCAGGCATTTGATAGAACCAAATGGCGAAACCGATCACGATGAGCCGAATCCGCTTGTGGACGGGTCTGAAGAAAAAGAAGAAGAATAGAGAAGGAAGATGTGATTCCTGTGAAAGAATGAATCACGTCGGAAAATCGGTAGAACGAATGAGTAGAAGAGTAAATTTTAAAAAAGGATCTTGAATAGCTCACACGGAAATTCTGGAGGATTGGCTATAAACTCGGGGAATTAAATATTAGAAGCCGGAGGAGCCTGGGTGGAACGAGAAGTGCGCACGTGTGCTCAGAATGGCATGAATTCCCGACGTTCAAGTGAGCCTTCAATCCTTGTTAAATAGGGCTAGTGGGCTTTCATTATAAGAAATTTAGTGGACAACCTTAAGGATACAAAGTTATTTCGATTTTCGGAACTACTTGAACACAACACAACCGAGGTTGCTGCTTCGCACGCAAGGCCTCACGGAAATCAGTGGTAAATCAAACAGAATACGTACAGAGGAACGCGAGAAAGTAACGAAGGAAGGGAAAAGTCTTTCAAGTTCAGATTGCAGAAAAAATGATATTCAAGGCTACGAAATTGGCAACACAAAGATTGAATTTGGGCACCTTGTGGTGCAACTTTAATGGATGGTGGCATCGATTTGAAGATAAAACGAGTTACTAGTAAACAAAAGAAGACAATTTGCCAGGAATATTGGTAAAATTTGATCAAGGATCCAATTGTTCTGATTGCGATTGACAGTGAATTGGGTAGATGGAGCAGAAGTCCATAAACGCTAAGAGAGATAAGCATAAGCGAGTAATATATTTAGTGGGAACTGGGAGAACTAAGCCATTCAACTAGTGGAAGATTGTAGTTCCCGCAGAAAATGAAGGGTACTTCGGATGTTTGATCAGCAGCACATCTGGCAATAAGGATTCTCAGTGATAGGAGCATAAGGGGGAATGAGCGAGCTGACGGACTGACCAGGCAGGGCTGCGCCCTTGACAGTCGGTGTCCCGCCGACAACTGTCAAGGGTGAAGTCTACTCCCACTATTTGACACCCGCTGACTTCAGATTCACCATTTGGAGGATGCGATTAATGGATCGAGAAGAGGAAAGCCAAAGACTTTGTCGCATCAGACTGTAGTACCAAAGAACAGAAAGAAAACTATAACCCTTGGAAAAGTTGGTCTTTTTAGAATTTTCATTTTTTCTACAGTTTATTTCTTCACTCATTAAAGGTACATGACTGTGGCTGATGATTCATGGGAAAAAGTAGATCTATTTAAAAAATTGGCGAATTTCAGATTAGTCAAACACAATATTAGGTTGTTTTCTCCATTTTTTGTAGAATTACTGAAATAAATGAGTAAACTCTCCTGTGTCCATTTCGAAATTTCCTCTAGGTGTATGTATCGCGACAATTCGCCTGCAACCATATTATATGTCGGTCATCTGATGGTTGGTTTCGAGGAATTCCTCAATTGCGCTAATTTGGTCTCTCCGTTTTCACTATAAAAATTTAGTTTTCAAATAAAACTGTATCTTCCAGCTATCAGATTACTCGGAAAATTTTGAGGCTTTGACTTGCTCTTTCCAATATAAAATCTGGACCACCAGAAAATTTCATGAATTTTCACAAAATACGCATTCGTATGTCATTCCAAGACCAAACACTTTGAAGCCGTCTAAATGTTCCTTTATTTCCTCATAGTTTTCCCTTGTCTGGCGGGCAACTGAAATAGATCTGTTCGCACGGGAATCATCTGTAGGAGGAAACTATTAAATTTGGAGGAAAAGCCTTCACTGGCTGAAAATAGAAAATTTACAACGTCGGTACATGGACACGGCGCGATGTAGAACGGACGCATTTATATTTCTGATTGTTCCAATGTATCTGCCGTCACTGTTTAATTCTGATGGACTGCTCCCGTGGTCTTTCTTGTTGAATGTCTAGATTAACTGCCTGCCGTACACTATAAACATTGAATACCAAGGAAGTAGGAGCAGAAGTGAGGGATTCGCCAGGAACATAAATAAGATTAAATGCATAATTTTGATTTTAATTAGCGCACATTTCTCGGCCCGCGAGATCTATTTCAGTAAGTTCAAAGAAGTTCCGTGGATGTGGGCTGGGAAAATAAGTGAAAATTATTGGTTTCAATCGTTTTCTTTGATATACGATTCTATTATTTGTAAACTACAAACACACACTATTGTCCGGTAATTTGTAAATAAAACAAATCGTAAAGTCAGGGATAGAATTTATATCTTTTGTGGAAACAGAAATCCTGTTTGCTAACAATCATGTTCGATATTTTGGGCAAATTTGTCGAGAAGTACCCATTTCCTGGGGCATATAGTGCCAGACAGTGTATGCAGTGTAAAGAGAGCAAAGAGTGCGCATATCCTTCGCTGAAGAAAACCTTACCAAGCAATCTTTGTCTGAGATCTGAGAAGGTCTGCCAGCTGCATATGAAATGCAGAGCTGTCTCCTTCTTTCTTCACATTGACTGCATGTGGCTGAAATCACCACATCAATGCGACTCTAGTGACCCCGGGTTCTTCGACAAAGACTTTCGCCTGCCAGCAGGAGTTGAAATTCCTCTATTCAACCGCGGGAATCCTTGCAATTTCAAAAGCTGACTCTGGCCCTACCATTGTGGATGCAGACCTCTGGTTAGCCCGGCTGTCAGCTTCCTCATTACCAGCGATGTCAAGTGCCCGCTCGACCAAGTTTCAGCAGCAACTGTTGGCAACTCCGTTTGATATATTGTTGTTTACTGCTCATATTGTCCCTAGAATTAGTCCTTGGTAGCTTGGAGTCGAGAGATACTAAATACTTGACTGCTGATATACGCTGGATCCTGCAAAGGTAGCTGCCTCATCTGATCTGATAGTTCAGTTCTCTTAGGGTTCATCGTGAGTCCATTGTGGATTACATGCGGAGTTGCATTCAAGTGATAAAATTCTGTGCAAACTTGCAGATAATTATTACAATTAGGGGCCATAATGAGGTGTCCAGAAGCCATGAACGGGGGAGAGAGAAAATTTCTCTTTGGGCAGCCTCTAAGACATTTTGCCTTAATAGGCTTCTGTTTGACCAGTTTGTGAATTTCTCTCTACTCCACCGATTCTATGCTATCTTACTATCAATGCGCTTATTCTTTTTCGGACATCGCTTTCTTAATTTTTGCCGTGAGCTCATGGAGCGCTGCCTCCATGGATTCACTTTTCTGGTAGGCATGTTGCCTGTAGTGAAGTGGCCACCTAGGAACGAATGTATCCCTTGGAAATCTCTAATAATCTTTCCAGTTCTTTTAGAAGAAAGGAAGTTAGACTGATCGGTTGGAATCTATTTGCATCCGCATAGATGAGTTTTCCTAGTTTGCAAATAAAAAACACCTTCAGATCACGCCAGTTAATTGGAATGTAAGCCGGTGCTAGGCATACACGGTATATATTCCGAATATGTAGTCCCGGGACAACCATTCCCTCTATTACTAGAAAAGGAATAATGCCATCCGGACCCGCAGACTTGTATCAATTGAACCAGTCAAATGCCCACCTTACTCGCTCCAGTAATAGTACTTTTCAAGCCGGAGTCCAATTTCTCAATTGAGAACCTGGCGGCGATGAAATGAGATGGTTGCTGTCTAGGGAGTGCACGTCAAGTAAATGGTTTGCCGTTTCTTCATCGTATTCTGTGCACCTCCCACTCTATAAACGTAGCTAACCCGGCTGCTGGCTTTGCCTTTTGACAACGATCCGCTTCTCCTTTGAGGTTGCCTCAAGGGAATTAGTCTCTTCGCAAAAGTGTCTCCATGATGATTGTTTGCCGATCTTCTTTAGAGCTTTTTAGCCTCTTTATACCGATTCCAGCAAACGGCTGAATCAGGCTTTTGAACTAGGTTAAGTTTGTCATTGTTCTCTGCTCTTCCGCGGATTCTTAAGAGGGGTGATTGGAGATGGACCCAAGCCCATTACAAGATCAATTCGCCTGTGATCCGCGAGCTTAATATTGTTTGATAGTTTCCTTTCTCCGACAAGAGCCCCAATATCAGGGGATGTCACAGTAATGCCGCACCTCGTTTACGCTCCGAGTGAAGATGCTTTGGGTTGTACGAGCTGTTCAATGACATTCGGAGCCGCCACTTGCAGTGTGCCGGTCCCAAGCCCGTAGTACACGCGACAGTTCGTTTGCTTTCGAACTTTTTTCGTATCCGGCCTGTTGGAGTTTCATCCTAAGCACTGTTCGTTATCGTACCCAGATGTATTGGTGTCGTCAAACAAGACCCGCCGACTGAGCCGTTTCTGGCCGAGCCTTCTTTACTGCCCTTTGAACCGAAGAGTAGTAATCTTCGGAGGGCCGCTGCTGCTTTGGTTTTCCCTTAACCGCAGATGCCATAAACGATGCTTTCCCCCCTTCCTCAGCATAATCCGAGGTTGTGGTTTGCTTGGAGGCAATTTACCCGAAGGTGGTTTGTCCGGAGGCGGCTTCCCGCAAGAGGTTTACCCGAAGTTGGTTTGCCTGGAGGCACTCTTTTGCCAAAAAGCGGTTTGATCGACTGTTTTCTGCCTAGGAACAGATGCTTATCAGCGGGCAAGACTTTAGCCTCAGCAGGTGTCGCCGATGGCTAGGTCAAGAGTGCTGGCAGAAGTGGTCTGTTCGGTCCGACCCTTAAGGACAGGGTTCTAGCTGGATTGGTTCCTATTTGAATAAGAGGAAAATCTTAGTCTAGACTCAGATTCTCTATCGTTGAGTTCAGGGTTGCCCCTTCATTTAGATTTGGACGTCAAGATCGAAAATTAACTTTAGTTCAGGCTTTGTTTTTTAAATTTTTTATTCTTGGCTGTCACGACCTTAGTTTTGCCGGGGAAAATAAGTTAATCCCGGCGTAGTTCTTTTTGCCGAGACAAAACTAACTGAAACTGGAGGTCGGCTACCATCCACAGTTCATCATTCACCGCCGCATCTAAACCACTGTAACTATTCAGCTCTCAGGACGGTAGTCACACTTTGGCTTATGGCTTTGATTATGGTTTAGCTTCAGGTGTCACCTCCGGTTCTCTAGAGGAACTTTCGGATCGCTGCATTCCACAATTTATTTAGTGACCTGGCACTATCCACTATTTTTTGTTCCAGCTAGCTGTTTTTACAGATTTTACAGAATAGATTAGTTGCGAGGGCTTAGGTATTCTGTCCAAGTTCATAATTCTTTCAAAATAGAAAACTTTAAATTCTTAAAATCGATGGACGTTTATAAAAAAAAAACCAAAATCGGGCACGACTATCGACCCAGCACTATGGCCTTAGATACTGCCTAGGAAGTCCGCTTTAAGCAGATGGTTTGCAATTTCCCCATCGTTTTCCATACACCTCCATCCCTGTAAATGAAGGTTATCCAACGTTGCCTTGTATGAATATCTGCATTCGAAAAATCTTCAAAGCTCCCCGAGCCTTTTTGCTCAGACTCTGCACTTCAGTGGATTCAGCTTTCCGAACTCGGTTGAAGCACACCCTTATCATTCTCCTCTGTTTTGTCAGATCTGAGTTCTATCATGATTTTTCTTTTTGTTTGACTTGAATCAGCTCGAAGATCTTTTGATACCAACAGCTCTTTCACTAGAGTCGTATTATAAGGGATGTCATTGTGCTGACTTCTCACCTGGGCGCTCTGAGGAAAGTGAAATCATTGTCCAACCTGAGGATCTCCACTTCTGCTTACACTAGGTATTCTAGTAGTGTAAATCTGTTGATGCTCAAGCTATCGCAACAAATATCGTGCAAAAAGGAAGCACTTCAAGCACAGCGACCTATGGTTCTTGGATCAAGTGCATACATTTCTAACAGCAATTGTTTCAATGACTAATTATTCCTGTCGTCGCTTTAGAATGCATCCCGTTCCTGATTTGGGAGCCAGAAGAAACACTTATTAAGTTAGCCGCGCATCCTCTAACACCTCTTTGAAAGAGAAGTAGTGGTGCCTTAGCCAATCGTTCGTAATATGGTCGGCACAGTGCAGACGTAATAATAAGCCAAGTTTGACAATTTGTGATGATACTATCGTAACAACTAAAAGGACTTCCTCTGAAGCTGGTCGCACCGTATAATATCGTAGCTCCATAGATTCGTGCTGCCATTGAATATTCATTGTGCTCGATAGCTTCATCTTCAAACCTACAAACCTAGCCATAGACGATCGAGCCTCCTTTGCTCTCGATTTGCTTGAGCGGTAGAATCCTTACCCCCAATCTTGATACAGTCCACGGCGCTTTGCCCGAAGGTGGTGTTTCGCTTTGAGGCGGACACTTACCCGTTGGTAATTCCTTGGTCTAAATAAGTGGCATAGATTGGGACCTTGTGTCAACAGCGCCTGGGACTCAAGGTCACAAGTGGGATTGATTTCCGATTAGATCTGCAAGGATCTGCGTCTTGAAGGGGAAGGGTGTCTAATATGTGATATCCTTTTGACAAATCAAACATTGGCGGCTCAAAAATTTCAGTTTCCTCTCGTAGTCCTCCATAGGTCTCCCTAGTGAGTCCATCTATCCCGGCAAGAAAGTAATCGTCAAATAAGGGTCGATGAGGCTACTTTAGTTCCTTTCGACGGTGAGTATTTAGTCATGATTATATTTTTTTCCAAACGTCTTTTGATCTTCTGATACAGGCATACCCTTGCTGAAGACTGTACCAATTTCTGAAATTAAGAAACCCTGGGAAGATTACAAATCTTTTTCTTGTTCTTCTGCCACAAAGGAGACAAATCCAACAAAAATAAAACCACCCAAAACCGTCATGATTGCTATGATGCCGTAGGTACTTTTAAACGAAATACCAAGTTTAGAAATTTACAATTCCAGGTACGGTTAAAATCCTGTTAATACTCTATTTTTTTAATCGACTGCAAAGTAATTACAATAAATGACGTACGCCTTTAAGTACAAAATACGTCGTATTCCTCAAGGCAACCATGCACCTAAGTTGCTGCAACATTGTATGGAATTCTCAAACAGACACGCTATATATTCAAGTGTTTCTGGAAAAGGCAAGTTTTCAGATGGCAGAAACAAATGTTTACCTCGAAGGTCTTAATTATGATGTGGCCCTCGATATACTAAGCACATAGCCTCAGATGAATATTGACTGACATGAAGGAAAAGTTAATAACTATGATAAACGTCCAGTAAATTATGAAATTCTCGAGGATAAGTCTTGCAAATGTTGCTTAATCTCTGAAGCGGGGGTTGTTTGGACTTTGTGGGAAACGGGAATTGTTTTGAAATTGATAGCAGCCTTGTTGTCCATATGTTAAAGGCATTTCATGCGGAAGCGTCTATTGGAAGCTATGGAAGTTTGGGTGTATAAGTTTCAAAACCGACGGATCACTTAATATTATATATAAATAGTCATGTTGCTTGTCAAATGAAAACTTCCGGTTAGTAAATTTTGTTTATGGATTTGATGGAGTCCTGAGTCCGCTATCGGCTTAATGGCGGACCGGATCAATTGGAAAGAAACTATCTTCCTCGGTTTCTGGTCCACGGACCCCTCTCTTCTGGACTAAATCTTTTTGTTACAAATGTGGTGAGTCAATCAAAGACTTACCTGTTACAGGAATTCTGTGAACTCTGCAAGAAACGGTAAAGGAACTAGAAGAACCGGCCTTTTCCACAGAAAAGAAAAGAAAAAACCGGAACCGCATGGTATTCCTAGAGGGCGTAGGAACTTATATTTAGATATAAACTGAAGCTGGTATGCAGAGTGTTCACCGAGTATTTAGAAACGGGTTCTTTCCGGGTCGTATTCTTAGCTCGTTTCAGCAATCTTGCGAGAGCGAATCAAGGAGTAGGTAGGCGGTAACGGAGAAGTGCGATCTTTGTTAAGTCATCATTACGGTGAGAATGATCATTACCAAACCTAGCTACTTAGTAGGTACGGGTATTTTTAGACTTAACTGCACAAAATCGGGAAATCATGGTGGTCACGCTGTGATTATTGAGGCGGTGACAAACACTCCTCAAGGATGAAAACAGGGACGAAGACGGCTACGGTTTCGTACCAGGGCAGAGACAACTCATCAGACGCTGCTTCACCTCTGCCCTGGGAGCAGTGTGATCGTAGCGGCTCGCAAGTGTTGTACGCTCCCTTTCATATTTTGCAAAACACAACCAGAGTACGAATTATATTCAGCGTAAATCCGCCCAAAGTTCGGACCAAAGCTTGGCCGGAGCTAAACAATCCCTAAAAAGAAACTCCTCGTATGCGGCCAGAAAGGCATCAATACGGGATATTTTGGAACTGTCGTAGAGGATCTGATTGGATATGAACTTCGTACTATCGTCAATTTTAAATATGCCGGTGCAGTGGCGACTGATGTGCCTATCCTTAACGCAACTGATGAGGGGAGGAGCCACTCCAGAAGATAAAATCAAAAATTTACTAGAGATCAAATTAACTGATTCTAGCAGAAAATCCAGGTTCACTGTTGGAATGGATGAAGTATGGATTCTTAAGGATGGATTTCTAATGTCGGAAACCATTTTCGATATCATTTTCATTTTTCCTTTAAAAACGATTGTTTAACTTTTTTGCCGATTGAGGGCTAGTTTTCACTTGGTGCGATAACGGTAGAGACCGTGTACTATGTCCTTTATGGTAGTGTAAATGATGAGGTCATCGGCATATTGTAGGATCTTGACTGGGTCGGGCGTGGGATCAGGTTTTGTAATATCCACGGTAAAAAGTGGTAAGAGAGTTGCTGAGAGGACAGAGTTTTGTTGAATTCTAGCTGGATTGGTGTAAGGAGAGGACAGTTGTTATTGAACTTTTGCTTTGGATTGCCGCTCCTCTGGAAAGCTAAGGATTAGCCTGCAGTGGTGCGCGTTGAAGTGAAGGGTGTCCTTTAGCTTATATACGAGTCCGTATTACCATACGGAGTCGAAAACTTTCCTAATGCCATGGACGCAGGCTATTATTGGTGTCGTGATTATTTCCGAACAGGATGTTTATACCTTGTGAACTGCTTCAGTATATTGACGAACCGTACGGTCAATTGTCTCGTTGGAAACTTTCTGGTTCTGCGGAAGTTGGAAGTGGGACCATTTGTCTTTGGGTGATCGGTTTATGGCCTGCCAGTTAGCGATCCTAAAGTCCGAGCTCGATCTGGGAGCTGGATGTCAAGGATGATGGTATCGTTGTCAGTGATGTCAGGGACGGTTTCAAGAAATGGGACGCTGTTTGGATGTGGAATTACAGGAGATCTGGGCGTTTAAGTCGCTCCCTAAAATCAAGGACCATGTTTCGCCAGCTGAAAGATGTTGGTCCGCACAAGTATGGCGTTCGAATCGCGGAAGTGGTTGAGACAGTAGAGGGAAACGACGTATATGAAGTCGGGTGTGGTTTCGATTGAGGCAATGGTAACCTACAAGGACTTAAAGACATTGTCGGGAAGAAAGAGTTAAGCTGCAAAGGTATTCGTTGGAAACCGATATTGCGCTGCCCCCGGCAAGATATGAAGGGCTTTGGTTGGGATGGTGCCTGTCTGTACGAATTACGAATTAAAGTTTCGCATCGGTAGCGCAAACTGCTTTCACACCGGTGCACTATTTGTGGTGCATGTTTGCCTAGGAACAGTTCGAGCTCATGCCTACGGGCTCCACTGACTATAGAGTTGTCCATGATCCGATGCTGTAAGGTTGATCATTGCGTTGAACATCATCATTAACTAGCGGGACTGTTCTGTGAATTGACTGAAATTTGGGATGGATTCGTTAGATGCTGTATGTGAATCGAGAGATGACAAGAATGGTCAAGTTAAAGAAGTCGTAAAAATCACCTGAGGTCTAGTAGATGGGATCGCGTTGGGCGGGGATGGAGAGGCGCATTTTTGGGCGTTCCTTTTCGCCATCACTTTGACAAAGTTAGGGCACCTACGATAGTTGGTGGTGTGGTCGCTTGCCCCACAGTTTACGTCTTGGGAAATTCACCTGACCCGTATATGCCATCACATTTGACGCAGCGATACTGGTCGACTCACTGGTAGTTTTGGCACCGCGCGGAACGGACGAAAGTGCGGTTTATTGCTTTAGCTAGAGTGAGATCATCGGAGGTGCCAAAGGTGACTAGACAGTTCGACTGCAGGACGGTAGCCGTCTCTGCGATACTGTTGTCGAAGGGTCGCTTTCTAGGGACTTGTTTTTACTTAGGGTCAACACTAGCAGTAGACAGTCGTTCTACTTCCTGAGGAAGGTTGTTTCTTTCTTGACGACCTTTGCATCATCCTCGACCTTGTCGTGCGAATCGTGGTCTGTGTCAGATTCCCCGTGGTTACGACCGAGACCGTCACTGACGCGTCCTCACATTTGAACTCCATTTATTCGGGAGCATGCATAACGTAGTTAGTTTTTACCATTACCGTGTAGAACCATGACTCAGTTGTAAATATGACGGTGCTTTTCGGATTTCCAATTTATAGAATTGCCTTCAACATAAGTAATGTCCTCATATTGAGATCCTGTTGAGTCAAAATGAGGGAAACGGGAAGATGAATATATTAGGGCAACATCATCTGCATTCATAACCCCAATTATACACCACTGTGGGTCCTATCAAGTAACTTCTTGAGATTAACGGATGATTACTTTTTATTTTTTGCAGCATTTTTAATTAAAAACCTTTCAAACGTCTAAAAGTGCAACTAGCACTCCCTGAGTAAATATCACAGATGCTATCTCTCGGGCTGGCCCGGAAGAATATTCACAATTCACTTCAAGTGCGGGCCTTAATTTGCCTAGTCTATTCGCATTTTCGTTTCCCTTAAGGCCGGATCTCAAGATCCAGCTTTATGCTGCTATGACAATCGTAGGGTTGGGGATAGACCGATTCAACTGTAGTACTAGCGTACTATAATATTGCTCTTCCCAGGAAACTTGGGAATTTATTTGAATTTTGATATTCTGGCTTCTTAGCAGCAATTGGTAGAATAATTCCGCTGTATCTGCTAGTTACTACCACCTGGTTCCCTTATAGCTAGCAAACTGTAGAAAATGCTTCCACAATGTATTAGTTTTTCCATCGGATATTGCATTCTTTGAAATAAATCTGAAGGGGTTCCTCTTTAAATACCAATTTCTATCCATCAAAAGGCCAGAGTGCCCCAATGACACGACATAGATAATTGTCGATGAGGACCTGGAGCTTTCGAGTAACAGTGGCGATGTCACTCCATGTGCTATTCCCATATAAAGGAAGAAAGATAGGTGTCATGGTTTATTGAACCCCTCTAGGATCTCTTTGTCACTCCCTGTTGATGTGGAAAGCTTTGTCGAAATCAATGAAAGTCAGATGAAGCGGAGATCTGAATTTCGCGTACTGCTTCAAAGTCATCCGCATTGCCTTCGTGTGGTCAATGCAGGAGGAACCAGAGCGGAAACCAGCCTGCTCTCTATCTAACAAGCTTTCGAGATGCTCCTGGTCCAATATCAAGTGGATGTGGACTTAGGATCCCTCCCTATCCTAAACAATAACTCCTTGATACGTTCTAAAATTATTTTAGCTATTATCTTTGCAACGGCAGGAGGCATATAAATACGCAGATACTCCTCTTATTGTAAGGGTGGCATCTTTCGGAATCTTTACGATTGTATCCTTCCGCTCTCTGGGAAAGATCTCAGATTGCCTGAATTGCCTCAGCACTGATGAATAGCTCTTCATCTTCTTCATGAGACGCCTGGATTTTACACGGCCACTTAGATTGTAGTCACTCGTCCTTCTTCCTTTTTCATATGGGCTTGGGGTGCTCATTAATGGAGCAATCTACAACTGGTTTCCTTTTTTTTCATTTCTTTGGATAGTGGAAAAACAAAAATTTCGAAGAGTCTATTGAACTAGTTCAGCGCGGTTCTGCGTACAGTAGCACCATTTTTAAGCCTCTTGCACGGGCTTGTCAACTTTTCTAAAATGCACTGCAATTTGAAGAAACTTCATTTTAACAACTGGATATAAAAAGCGAAAGTCAATAATCGTAATTAGCCTTATCCGGCCTTACCCCAAACCAATTTCTTTCTGCATGTATGAGACATATTTCCCAATGTTATCGATTAGCTTAGTTGATATCATTCCTGCAATTACACCAGACACATATCAAGCACAATTTTGTTTTCTTCTTATAAATGCCTTTCCTGATAAAAGGAACATATCTGAAGATCCACCGATAAAGGTGGCGGCAAGTGTTTGATTTATGATATGGTGAAAGTGAAGTCGATTCCGATCTGATAAGCCAAAGACGAGAGTAGTGTAAATACAGTAAAGTAGGAGAGTACACACAGCTTGACGCCAATGTTTACGAGACTTGCATTATATTGAACTATTTTCATTGATTATTTCATTGAACTTTTTACACACATGCAATGTAAACAAGTAGTGGCGGGAAAATGAGTGGATGAAGTTGGAAATATCTGGCGAGTCAGTAATGTAATTTAATCTAATCTCATATGGAACGCTACTCTGTGTTCGGTATTTCCTGTTCTTACTTAGAATCGTATGAATTGATCTGAAGTCGATTATTATTTATAAGATTCTATGGGAAACCCATTAATTTGCAATACCAATCAAACCCGTTTTTAATAGATACGAGGAAATACTTCCTATTCGAAGATCAAGTTACAACCGGACCTTGGTCAATCTATCTAGAACCTGCTTAACCATCTAGTTATCGGTTTGTGGGAGGCCTGAGGGAAATTAAACGGCCGTTGCGGTCCATCCGTGGTGAGAAAAATAAAATGTAGTAAGAAAAAACTACAGATTCCCATCTAAAATCTACTATAATCTAAAATTTATTCATTTATTCTTTTTCGGAAGCGACTAGATTTCAATAAAATCCCAAAAAGTTCTTTAGAAGGATTAAGTGTTATGAAATATTTAAAATTATTTGCATGATTACAGACAAAATGAATGATTGTCACGAATATAAATTTGATAAGACTGATAAGTTTTCCACGGTAAATATCTGTTAAATGCCGAACTGGAATATGCTAATTGGATCCACTTCATTTCTAAAGTTAGAATATGGGAATTTGCCGGAATTATAGAAGATTAATGTCATCTGATATCTGTAGTAGCCCAGTAAGGCTATTGTTCGATTAAATTCTACTTTGACAATAGTTGGACCAATCTAATATTGGAAGGTGATAACGCCGTGTAGCCCTGCTGTGGGTTTCTTCTTCAAAAGGCTCTAAAAACACCATTTTCAATAACTGTGGCTTTATTAAAACAAACAATTATGGAGTATTACATCCATCCGTTAAATTTTTCAACACATTTTCTATATCTTTGGTCCTTATTTCACGAATAGATTGAGCATTCTTGACTTCCTGAATCACCACTAGATTATTCACGTAGCTCCTTTAACGGCACTTTAAGTACCCAAAGGCTTCAAACCGCAGCTCTGTGGTGATTAAAAAGCATAACCAAACTTTCATTATTGTTTTCAAAGGAAAATGGGTCAGTAATTCCACCACACTGAACAGTCACATGTTCAAGAACCAAGGGCATCTTCATTGCTAGGTTGGTTTTCCTGAGGCTGACAATTTGGCTTGCTAACGCAACTGTTGAATCTCATCTGGAAAAATGATTTTTGGCCGGTGTTCATTTCCTGAGTCAACTGGATCTTATAAGCGATAAAATATGAGATTGTGCCCTCAGGCTAATGCGTTTGATGTTCAGTTTCTGAGGGCTTTGGCTTATTAAGACCCTTCGCTGTTAAGCGTGCGCTTTCGTCAACAACTGCAATAGTCTCCATTGGCTGGGAAGGCCCAACAGGTGAATTGGTTCAATTATCAAGCAGAAAACCAACATCACCACCTTTCTTCACAAACTTGTGTAAAACAGTTGCAATTGGCTCATGGTTTCAACGGAAAGTTCTTTTCAAAATTCATAAAGTTTCAGCAAAACGTCAGGGCAGAGACAATTCTTTAAACACTGTCTCACCAAAGCAGCTTAATTGACAGTAGTTCACTACAAACAGACTTATTCCAGACCCCGCCATGGGTATAAATGATATCGAGCGAAACACCGAGAAGACACGAGGACTTGTCAGAGAAAGAATCGATCATATTTATGGACAATGAGCTTGACGCAGGCCACGATTCGGATGGTTCAATGAAAAACGAGCTTGTAAGCGAAGAAATGGAACTCTCCTTAGCAAGCTGAAGGAGGTTCTTAATAGCAGTTAGTCAATGCAGCTTGCAGGTTAGTAGAAGCAACGAGCCTGGTATCACGGTTCCAAAAACAGATACAGATACTCCAGTCAAATCACAGGCAACTCGGAGAAAACAAGTAAATACCAAAATTCCCCCAATTGTTGTTGTGGAATTGTCTGAATATTAGGGCTGAGGAAAGCTCTATTTCTAATTCTGTTATCAAGGAATGCTTGATTAAAAGATATTAAAATGCAAATCATCAGATGCTGCCCAAGAACAAATAGGACTACGCAGTGAGCAAAAATCTTCTCCTGAAGAGCCAGCCAGAAAACCCTCCATGAAACACTTCGCCTTAACGAAGACGAACGAAGAGGGCTAGTCACTTCTGATACACCTTGCGATGCTTGCACTTCAATTAAGGCACTTGTAGAATTGCTGTGGAATGACTCAGAGGTCGGCCTTCTTCACAGATCATGTGCCCTATCCTCATGTTAAAAATCATCCAGGCGTTATTCTTCCAACAGGAGATGGGTGCTGACACCTTTCAGAGATCTCTTTATATAACGACAATTCCGACAGTAACCTGAAACGTGCTGCTGGAGATTTCCAGTAGAATAGGTTACAACAAAGTCCCGGGCCTGAATCGAATTCCGGACCGGCCATATTCGCCGAGTTGTCCAAAGAATGCATGTCCGAGGGGATATTTCCTGAAGCATGAAAGCGGCAAAAGTGAGACCCATATATCTTCTAGACACTACGGGTAAATCATAGAGTGAGTAATTTACCATAGATTGCTCCTAGTTGTTGAGAGCCAAGGAGGTCAGTTGGGCAATATGGGTTCTCTAAAGCAGGATCAACCATTGATGTCACCAAATTGGCTACTGGCTTGTCGAGTAAGCGATTCACGGAAAAACCAATACTAGTAAATATTGCGTGGTGGTGGCTCTGGATGTGAAGAATGCATCAACTACGCCAATTGGTGCCATCAACAAAAATCCCTGGCCATTGGTGTTCCCACCTATTTCGCCGCTAGTTACTTGCAAAAATAGAGGCTCTGGTGATGGTGGACCCACGGAGTACGTTGTCTACGCTGGTGTCTCACAAGGCTCTGTACTGGGAAAAACCAATACTAGTAAATATTGCGTGGTGGTGGCTCTGGATGTGAAGAATGCATCAACTCCGCCAATTGGTGCCATCAACAAAAATCCCTGGCCATTGGTGTTCTCACCTATTTCGCCGCTAGTTACTTGCAAAAATAGAGGCTCTGGTGATGGTGGACCCACGGAGTACGTTGTCTACGCTGGTGTCTCACAAGGCTCTGTACTGGGCCCCTTGTTGTGAAACATCATGTACAATGATGTACTTAATCTCCCGGTTCCTGAGGAAGCCATGGTTTCTTCTATGATATAGCACTGGTTGTGGTCGCGAAGCATCCCGACGATGATGAGTTTTACTCAAATGAAGCAATCAGTGCCCTTAAGGTCTGGTTAGAGGACGCTGGGTATGCATTTACAGAAGCGGTCGTAATGACCAAGCGCCGTAGAAGAAATTATTCCCTAAGGGCATATTCTACCCTCAAGACCGTCTCAAATGATACGACCTTCGTCATCTCATATTGTCAATTGAAATATTGGTAACGTTTAATCAATCTCTACTCTGTTACAAGTGAAAAAAGCCTAAAGGACGAGGTTTATAAGTACATGAAAACAGCGATAGGATCATTCACTCATCTAGTTTCCCATGGTACATGAAAGATATCATCAGTACCTGTGCATGTTTTAATTGGACACCTGATTGTCTGAGCTGCGATTGAGTTCCGAGGGACCCAGACCACGTATTCTTTCAATGCCTGAGGTTTGAGAAAAAAACTAAGAACTTATGGAGAACTCTGGGAGAGAAAATTTTAGCCGAAGAATGCCAGGAGGACTGGGATACTATTAATTCTATGATCGCAACGGGCTGGGTAAGCTCCGAAAAGCATCTAGTAGACTGCGGCCACTTGCATTTGTCTCTCTGCTAGCTCACTTACGGGCCCAAGCATTGAAGTTACCAGCAATCACCCTTGGACTAAGACCCCTTGCGTCGAGAACGAGACTGTCAAGCAATTCGTGGTGGGGCGTAACAGTTGTACACATATACCCCGTCTATTTTCGCTCACCCAAAGCCGTTGTATCTCTGACTCCCAGTACATTATATGGCTTGTTGACCGCATGCCCATAACACCATTCCACCGGTCCACCTCATTTTTTCATTGAAAGCATCACTTCCGAGAATATGGCGGCAATCCCGTCTCTCTCTCTTCCTTCGCACAATATGCATTTGGGGTCCCTGTTGCACGCTTTGGCAATATAGCCTTTTTCCCCACACCTTCTACATCGAACGGACCAATTAATGCCGCTGGTGCATGCCTTTGCGACATGACCAAACGAGGGGCACTTGAAGCATCTCTTTAAAGAAATCGGCTCTCTCAGACGGCAAACAACGCATCCGATTCGAATCTTCGCGGCCGCCAATATCGTCTGCGCTGCGTCCACTGCTGATCGTAATGTGGCCGTTTGAGTATTGCCATAGGCTTTCCGCAAACTCACAATGGACTCCTCGACAAGTTCATCCAAATTTCTCCTCTGGATGTCACTTCATCGAGATCCTCACACTGTATATAGACTTCATATTTTTCGGTCCTTCTCCCTAAGTGAGTTCTTAACTTGAGCTCTGAAGCCATCAGTTTTTCCCAAGCAGGTTTTTTTTCCAGCTCAAACATGAGGTGACCCTTTTGGGTCTTTCGAATCTTGCTCATATTTCTGCCTAGATCTTTTAAGCCGAGGTCAGCTTTGAACTTTTCAGTATCTCCCTTGGATTCTGCCGATTCGATTGCCGGAGCTCGCACTTGGGGAATCTACTTTCTTCGGTACATTTAGTTCCGTTTGTACTATTTGTATGGCCTTTTTCTTCTTAGGCGCCTGCTGATTTCCCAAAGGATCCACACCTTTTTTTCGCACACCCTTGTTTGATGGCAGGTTGATTGCAATACGATTAGGTGTCACTTGGGTCGCCTGTGACACCGTTGCGGGAGCAAATTTCGACTGGCCCTTGACATTTCGTTTCTCCTGCTGGGATTTATTGTAGAGCATTCTAGTAGTTCTCACCATATTTTTTATGGCTTGGTGCACGTAAGGCTTGTCCTTGATAAACTGGACACCTTAACTATTTTTTGCATCAAGCTGTGTGAAGGGTAATTCCTCTACATGAGGGTTCTGCTCTTCCTGAGTCCTAACCGGATTACCACTTTTAAATGGTCCTTCACATTTGGCATTCATTGACCTTCCCTCCGTTTTATCTTTTTTGTTGTTTGGCATTGGCGGAGATCTCAAAGTTGACGAACTTCTCCTGAATGGCTGCTTTTCCTGGTCATGGAGTACCTCCTGCTGTTGCGTCTCTTGAATATGTGCAGTCGGAGTTGTTGCTGTTTTTGTCGTCCAACGATCTGCTTTGAATTTATCCTTCTTCGATTTTGTTACTGATATTCTTGGTAGAGTGGTACTTGGCTTGAAAACGTCCTTTTCCAACTCTAGAATGCTTGTAGCATTAAAGGCCACGGTGGCCAAGTTGTGCACCACCGAGGCACTGCGGTCGAAGGATATCGAGGACCGGGAGCCCGGTTGCTCACTCCCAAAAGCCGCCGGTACTGAGTATCCGAGCCGCTGCACCGTAAGTTTCCTCCTCCTTACGTCTTCTATAGTGGTTTTATGTTCTGGGCCTGCCATTTTGGTCCGCGCACCAGAGATGAGCAAACTCTACCCCATGCACAGTCAGAAAAGAAAAGTGTATGAACACATATTTACACATTAATAGGTATGCCCAATCCGCCAGCTGGAGTCGCGCCTGATGGGAGATCTGGTCACTCCTGGTTATCAATGCCCCTAAGTGGGATAGACTAATTGTTGATTGCCTTTGATGTTCTGTCATCTGATGTCTTTTTAACTCCAGGGTTGTTAACTCTAGGCCCATGACTTGAAGAGAAGCAAATATATGCCATAAACGTTACAGCAATGGACAATGGGGATGTTTCAGAAAAAAGGATGTGCAGTGAATTTTTTGATTTATTCCAGGTTAGTAAGGTTGGTTGCGTTCTCGATAAGAGATGGGAGCCAGGTATTGGTATGAAAAGTGAGATTTTAAGTTGGATGATGTAGGAAAAAATATGTTTGTCTTTATTGCAAGTGTATCTTACCTGCTTACCCAGTTATTTACATATATATGTACGAAGAGTGCAAGTAAATGCAAAATCTTCACTGTTTTAACTTGAACAAATATCGACATTGGATCTGACATAAATAGTACCGTCTCCAGTGACCTCACTTACTACCATTAACAACAATCATTCTTACGTAATAAATCAGTTACGATGGACCCTGATGATGAAGCTCAAGCGGCTTAGCAAGTATAAACTCTTATTAATGGACTCTGTTACCGTATCACATCTTCATTTGGTGAAGTCTCCATTCTCCTCTAAGTTTAAGCCGCTGATACCTGAGCGTATTTGCATTGCCATTCAAGTCTATTATAGGAGGTATCGTAAAGACGGCGTTTTTGAGTAGCGTCTTCACGTTGTCTTTAATGCGACCGAGGTACTGAATGTTGATTTATTTAAAATGGATTCTGTGCGAAGTGTGTAATAAATTCTTTGGAATATTATTGTATGTGTATAGAAGTTTATAGATTTTGGGAATAATCTCCCAAGCGCGGATACATTTTGAAAAAGGATGCCATGACACTCAAAATTTCTCACGATCTACTCACATACAAAGGAACCAAGCATAATAAATGGTACCGATCAATAACCTGTGCTGGATTGAACCTCAGATGCTAGCGTACTATTTCGATGTCCTTCAGGCAAAGTCTCCGTTATGCCTCAAAACTGCCACCATCCACTATTTTGCATATTGACGCAATATTATTACAGTTTCTCCGTAATTATTATTTAATTTACTCTGATATGTGTAGACAGATTCGATACTTGTTCCGAGATGGTAAAAGTAAATTTACTGCAGGCATTCATCTGAACGTAGTATTTCCACATATGAACGGATTTCCACTTACTTTCGCCCTTGTTGATTAATCGATGAAGTGAGTATGTCATTATCTGCATATTTTACACGTTTTATGTACTCTGATTGCAACAAATCAAATCGAATCGAGTTGAAAACTAGTTTTCGTCTAAGTGGAGCAAATCGATCGGAATATATGGAATTCTTTGGAAACTGAGTAATAAGATTTGCAGAATTGTGAGTAGGTAAGAATGAAACTGTGTCAGTGGTTGCAGCTGAATTCTAAACGAAATACTTTCCCAATGAATTGGTGGTTCAGATATTTGGCGTATATGGGAGTGTCTGCTTGAAAATTTTGGATCTATGAAAAACCGAGATTTTATCAATATTATTGTGAAATCAACATACTTCGATTGTCCTAATTCTCAAAAAAGTAACCGGGAAACTTCCGTTTTTAAAGTTTTGCGAATAATGCTATTTCGGTATTATGTCCCGGGCAGGATCAGTGATGACCTGCTGCTCGTGTTGCCATTTATCATATTCCTCTGAAAAAGCTTTTCCTTCTGCTTTATGCTCGACTGCCAGGGGGTCCAGACAGGAACTGCCTAAAGCGAGATTGAGATAGCATTTCTTAATATAAGGAACCGGCGGCTTTGCGTTAGGCTGCCTACAACATTTTCGCCAACTAAGCAGTATTTCCGAATATCATTCCTGCTAAACTTTTAGGATGTGACTTGAAGTCCTAGGTATTCGAGTACTTATTACGAACGCAACAACTGTGACCCCACGTTGGGCGCCAACTCTCTTACGATGAGAGTCCAGCGTTGCATCACTTTGGCACCAACACGGTCACCAAGGCTGTTAACCAATCAAACTCCCCTAACAGGTTTGCCAGTCGTAAACACTGACTGCGCGATATAATATATGGAAGTGCTGGAGCTGACTCGAGGCCGGGCCGGGGTTTTTGGTTCTCACATATTATCTCCCTGTCAGGACACAGAGAGATTTAATCATGTGCCTTGATTCAGAAGTCTACAAAATAAAACCCACCGGGGGTTATCTACTCTAATAGAGACGTGAAGTCTCGAGGCGAAGTGACACCACCGAGGATTTCAATCCCGAAGGAGCTAAAATGCCTAACGGCCTGATAAGGGAGAGGACTAACTCACAAAAAAACATGACGCACGAGGAATGGACGAGGAAGGATCAGCTCTGAGCCGATTCGGACATCTACGCGACGAATGGCCCCCGTCTTCCGTTCTTCTTCATGGGGGCTAGATTATATGGTAACCCTACGGTGGGCAAACAAATAAGGAACATAGTCCCATTTTTTCACGGAAATTAAACCTAAATTCTAAGATATACAAGTATAATAATAATAATACTAATCCACACAACTAGAAATAATTATTAGTAAATTTATAACAACATTCCGTATGTCCACCAGTATAGTCAGAATGTGTCCTCACAGTTAGCATACCATAATTCCCTCTATTACAAGCTAAATTGTTTCTCTTATATTTAGTGTAAAATTCCTCACCCAAGATGATCCAATCCTCGCATTCATCGCTCGGGGAACTTTGTCTTTCTTGTGGTTAATATTGTCGTTGACATGGAGCTTTCACTCTCGACAATGGTTAGAGTGGCATTGAATTCGGTACACGATGTTGTCACCGCGAACATTGCAGCCTCTTCATCTTGCACCGCTGCCGCTCACCTCAAGCGGTCAAGGTCAAGACACTACTGGGGCACACCCTGACTGAATTTAGCTTTCACTGAAGCTCAAATTACCGCCTTTTTACAAGTTTCGACGTCAGAAAAACTTCAACGTCCCAGCACACGCTGCACTTAACAACCTTCTTGCTCTCCTCGTCCTCTTCTTCTTTTTTTCGAAAAACCAATTCTCCAGCCATGTAGCGCGGGAAGCAGAGCAGGGTGCCACACGAAAAAATTTCCCTTCCGTCACCGAAGTCCGAAGATTCAAATTTGAACTTTCGAAATTTAATTTCAAATTGGAATATTCAAACCTCAAAAGCGGCCAGGAAAATTATGTCGGCGTAACACACTGATTGCCAATATATGGTTTGCTCGCCAATTCTAACCTCTGTCGATGTTTCCCTCCTTCGTTTGGTGATTTGAACTGCCCCGGATTTTCACTTCACGAGAGTGGGACCAGCGTCTTCAAGCCAAGATCAGATTTCCCGAATTGTCTCGTTGGTGAGGATCTCGATCCCCTTAATATCTTGCGTGACGGCATTCACTTCAATGACATCTGCGGAGCCTGTTACGGTCACCTCTTAGGGGAGTTGTAGTGTCAAAATTTCGTCATAAATTATTATCCATAGGAGGTCCGATATGTTTTAAGTTCATCGTCCGAATTGTATCACGGCAGCTTTTCCAGGAGAAATTCTATGACGAGACGGACTAAGTCTCAATTATTTTATTCCATCCATCAAGAGTAGCTATCGCCTAGGATTAATTGCGCTTCATTGCTACTTTTTTTGGGAGTAGGGTAGGTGAATGCGTTTACGCACAGAGTGTTGGACTCCCGCAACAGCGTTACATACTTTCTCTGCCTTTTCAATAACCTATGATAGTTTCTTTTCTGCGTTCGCATCGAGTTTCTTGTATATTTTGCTCTCGTCCTACGCTTCACCTGGAAGATGGTCACTGTCCGTATATTCCTCGCTTGCATGCCATTCGAGATCCATTGATAGAGGTTCGTTAACAAACGCTTTATTATCGAACCGATGCTCTATCTCCGAGAAGTATTGCTTCCATCGGGTTTTTTTTCTCAAAATTATATTCAGGGGTGAAAACGCTTTAAGCTTCATGTGTTTGTTTCATAGACTTTCCAATCTTCGGACCAATTCAGCTATTATTATTGGGTTGTGGCGACGTCAGCACCGAAAACCAACCAACCAACAACATCAAACCGCACTGATCAAACGGGAAGAATAAAGATAGGAGACTACAACTTTGAGACCATTGATGATTTCTCCTATCTAGGGTCGAAAATCACAACCGCGCACGGTTGTTGGCAGCCAACAGAGACTATTTCAGTTTACAAAAACTGTTTCGTTCGAAACGTCTTTCCATAGGGTCAAAGCTCTTACTGTACAAGACAATGATCTTGCCAGTCCTCATGTATTCCTCGGAAACTTGGGTTCTTAGCAAGAAGAATTGCCAACTCTTGGCCACGAAAAATGTTTGGCCTACATGAGGATGGACGATTCCGTAGTCTACATAACGACGAAATCTATGAGCCATACCATGACCGTTAGGTTGTGAATAAAATCCGGCTCAATAGGTTACGGTGGGCGTGTCATCTAATCCGTATGACTGAGGATGTTCCAGCCCAAAAAGTTTATAAGGGCAATATATCTGGTAGAAAAAGAAGTCGAGGCAGAACCCGCCTGAGATGGAACGATGGCGTAGGTTAGAACGCCAGGCAGCTTTTAGAGATATCGAATCGGTGGACCTCGGCGCAAAACCGGGATGTCTGGAGTTCCTTATTAAGCGAGACCTAGACCGGATACCGGTTGTTGCCCCGTTGATGATGATGATAACAGATCGCAGAAGGAAGAACGAAATGTTAAGGACAGACCAAAACTTGCTGTTCACAAAATGTCATAGGCCGCCAAAGGGACACCTGAACGTGTTGTCATCAATCTGCAACCAATAAGGGAGTGGGAAAAAAAGATGTGGACCCTCTAGGAAATCAGCAACGCCTAAGAAGAACATATTAGCAATTCTGAGAAATGAAACTAAAGACATAACATAGAAGGGGTGGTGCGAGCTCTGGCAATTGAAGCGTAATGGAAGGGGAACAAAAATGGTGAATGGATCAAGGTCATAGATAGCAAAAAGGTGGAGATGAAAGCAAAGGCGAGAATTCACCAGCAAGGACAATTTCTCATAAGCGCAGATATTGAAAAGGTCGAAACTGATCCCTACCTAAAAGATCTAGGTGCCAATATCAGCAAAATCTGAACGGCTCAGAAGGGTGATCTCATGTTTGAGCTCCAAATCCAGCTTGGACAAAACTGACGGCTTTCGCATCCAAGTTAAGAACTCACTTGAGCTCAGTGTCATAGTACGGGCCGAAAAATATAAGGTCAGAGCTAGAATCCCGGCAAAGTGATATCCAAAGGAGAAAGGACTTCACATTGGAGTTTTGCGAAATGGTCACATTTCGACTATCAGAGGAAGCAGAGAAAGGCCGCATTACCAAGGAGTGCAATAAGGACGAATTTAGAAAGGCGTTGACTGCAATAACGAAATGAGGTTTATTCAAATAAAACTCAATTATTGCAGAGCCGTTCAGGATTTACTTGAACATACCATTTATAAATTTGTGGTGGAAATTGCCATCATAAGTGAATCCTACAGAAACTGTGACGATGGTGTATAGATCACAGGCTCGATAGGCGGAGATGCGAATGGGGTTACTGTAACCAAGCTGTATAATACACCATGAGTCAGTCGGCCAGTGTCTTTGTGTGGGCTAAAATAAGCGGTGTACTGCTGCTATGTCCTACCCAATTTTACATTGTCCGAGTTTGAAGACATGTTAAGCAATCTTGTTCAGGATGCAAGGGGACGAAGTCCAGAGGTAATTGCCAGCGATTTTAATGCCTGAGCCCTTGAGTAGGGACGTAAAAAGAATTACACAAAAGGCCGAAGTCTTTCACAGGCTTTTGTCCAGTTAAATATAGTTCTGGCCAACGAAAGTAACGTAAGCAGGTTTCTGAAAGGGGATCTGTCCCGGTGGTGGACCTGACTTATGTCGATTAACGAGCATGGCAAAGAAATTGTATACCTGGGAAGGACATCAGGCTCGTATACAAAAGTATTGAAGAAGCAAATCTTAATGGAAGTGGCCGATGGCCTTACGGGAAGTGCTCTGTATGTGACACAATGCATTGTTTTGACATGCAACATGTCCATGCCTAAGAGATGCACATTCCCCAATAGTACTGTGGAATAGTGAACTTTCGATCAGCCTGTCACCAAGGCAATGGCACAAAAGGCGTTTGGTAGGATTGACCAGTGCCAAAAGAACATGCTTGTGAGGAAGCCCGCAAAAGCTTCAAGCTTGCCATCCAGGAGAGCAGGAGAGAATGTTTTAAGGAGCTCTGCTCTGAGGTGGATGTAAACCCGTGGGGGAGCTAATATAGAACTGTTGTGGGACGACTCAAAGGCCCGTCAATTCCACTGATCACGTGTGCCACCGTTTTGTTGAAAATAATTCAAGGAACGCTGAGACTTTTCAGAGAGTTCTGCATATGACGACGATTCGGTCAGCTATTGGAGATTTGCGGTAGAATAGCTGACAACAAAGTTATTCGCTTGGAAGGAATTCCGAATTCCGATATGTTTTCTAAACACTATGGGTAAAATGCTAGAGCAGGTAATCTATTATATAATAGATTGGTCCCAGTTGTTGAGAGCCAAGGAGGCCTGTTAGATCGCCAATATGGGTTCCGTAAAGTCAGATTAGTCAGACTAAGTCATCAAGTTGGTTACTGCCTTAGCCGAAAAAGCAATTTACGGAAAGGGTATTACTAGAAAACATTGCATGAAGAATGTATTCAATTGAAGCCGTATACGAAAGTCCCTCCCGACGTTTCTACCTACCTCGCTGTTATTGTCGATAGTTACTTGCAAGAACGGAGGCTCTGGTGCTGCACCGATGATAGATCCAAGGAGTACGTTATCTCTGCAGGTGTCCCACAAGGCTGTATGCATATAGCACTGGTTGGAATCGTGGAGCATCTTGAAAACGCTGGGTTGTATTTATTCGAAGCAATCAGTGCTGGTAAGGCTTGGTTAAAGAGCGCTGGGCTTTCATTTGCGGAGATAAAGACGGAAGCGGTCCTCATCAACAAGGGCTTTAGAGAAATTATGACCACATTAGAATTGGGAGTCATATCGTCATTTCCAAGCAGCCGTCAAATGCTAGGGAGTAATGATAGATGCAAAGCAGTTTTAGTCTTGATATGACTATCACTAGCACTTGCTTTCGATTTGAAGCATAACCCATGTTTTAATATTAGAATTTGCTTGCGTTTAAACTGTAGTCTTTTCACTTTAAATGTATCTTAGGAAAATCAGGGGTAGATATTAAGGAAAAATAGCGAGGAGTGTTTACATGTTTCTGTTCACTTATAATAATATTTTCACGATGGATGCGATTGAAGGTAAAAATCTTCTTCCGATGTAAATTCTCATCCAAGCACTCTCTCTCGAATTTCATTTAAGTCGTATGTAAGTTGCCCGAATAAAATCAAAGTTGTAATCAATTTCCAACTTTATTATCTAAAACGGAACGCAATAAACTATTCAAAAACAAAATTAAAAATATGAAACTGAAAAGTTCTTTATTGACTATCTCAAGTTCGTCTTCATTGAAAATCAAAATGTCAAATCAATTTCCATTACTTTTTTCGACCCATCAAGGCCTACTCCGCCACGGAGAACACCGGTCGTGGCAACTGTCAATTGTTAATTCGATAAATTTCGAATGTTGTTAACCCTGCTGCGCCACATCACTCCGCCCCCAGATGAAACCTAGGGGTCTCTGCGACGGAACTCAGAATTGCGTTCCAAATCATTCGGCGCAAACGGGCTTCAGCCTGGATAAGGAGACAGCCTTTTTATGTCCCCCGATCTCGAGCTGAAAAAAAAGATCTCCCCCTCGAGAACACGGTACGGGCCTTTGTATGAAGGCTGCAACGGCTTCTGGACAGCATCCTTTCTGACCAGGACGTGCGTGCACATGTCCATAATGGCGGCTTTCAGCGTCTGGTACCAACGCTCTAGTATCCCATTGGATTGCCGGTGGTATGCCGTAGCCCGCTCGCGTTTGAATCCCAGGAATTTGCCTAACTCCGAGAAAAGGGTGGACTCAAATTGCATTCCCTGGTCAGTGATGATCACACCAAAGCGAGGGATCCACTCTCGACAGAGGGCTTCGGCACAAGATTGCGCCGTAATGTCCTTCCGAGGTATTGCCTCACAGTTTCAAGTAGCACATTGCGAAAATGCATTGCCGAGTGCGGAACGGCAAGGGTATACTTCTAGAATGATTATAGCCAGGCTAGTGATGCGCTGTATGCGGTCCCAATTCGAGGGCAATGCGCTGCATATCTTATCTAGCGCACACAAACTTAGTGCGGTCTACAGAAGATCTGCACTAAAGGTATCCCTTCAAGACCGTCTGAGTTTATGCGGCGTTCGTCATCTCTGGAATGCTGCCGATCGACATTTTGGCGATGAGGTGATGAGCATATATAACGCCAAGTTCATCTCTCCTCTGTCGTAGGTGAAATAAGCCGAATAGAAGAAACTTATAAGTAGATGGCAAAAAAGATAGGATCACTCAAACAGGGTCACTGGAGCCACAGTTTGATCCCTGCCACCGGGTAGTGACTGGAAGGGATAACATGCGGAGATCGATTATAATATCATCCAGTTTCTCACAGGGCATTGAAGATATCGTGAGCATCTGTATAGGTTTAAATTGAGCATTTCACCTGATTGTCCGAGCCATGATGAAGTCTCGGATTTAGTGGACACATTGGGGTGTCCAGGCCAGTATCTTTTGCAGTTTTATACCACCTTAGAAAAAAAGACAGTAAACCAATTTTAGTAAGGTTTTTGTTTTCAACAAAAGCATACAAGGAAGATTTAAAAACCATGATTTTGTTATGATGTCAAAAATGAGTATCACTAAAATCGTCAAATATATGTAGGCATTTTAAACATCTGTTTTAGCCAATATATAGAATAAAGTGAGCAATCTTATCTGGTAAGCAAGCTGCACGTCACAAGCTGAATTGGGCACCAATTTTGGTCCACATTTACAGCCTTAGTTTGAAACTGCGATCTTATAATACTTTTAATAAAAATAGGTTTCATGCGCAGTTTATGGCTTTTCCTGTCATTACATCATTCCCTTTATTGACGTATCTGAATTTTTCTATTCATCTAAGGTTCATTAATTCGGAAGTTAAGAAAGGTGATAAGAAATCTCAATCTATGACATCTTTCCATAAACCTAATTTGTTTTATTTATTCCAATAAATTTCGTGTGTAGCTATAACCACCAAATGTTAAGCGAATCAGTTACGAAATGTCCAAAAAAGTTATTTATTTATAAATATATTTATATTACTTTAAAGACCTTGAGGAAAAGATAAGGGGCGTAAATATTGTTAGTTACGGTTTGAATGAAATTAATTAAGCAAATCAGATAATTGATTTTACAAATTAGCAAGGCAGAAGAGAACAGTGTGCGTCTTCCTGCGTAGTTGAAAAATATTCTTCACAAAGTTTTGCGAAGTTAACATTAAGCAAATTTCTGACTTTTGTTTTTAAAGTCGAAAAATGGAGCTCGAACTCTTTATCAAAGCCCCGAAGGAAATAAAATAAATTTCAGTACTCTATCACTTTTGTGATAATGTCAGTTTATTTTTCAAGTATAAATTAACAAACAAAAGATACATCAACAAATAACGAAACTACGTGTTAGTAAATAAACTTATTTTTTTAAAATAAACAAATATTCCACTTGAATATTATATTTTGTGTGTCGAAGGACACACTTTGACGTGTGGAACTGTGAAGTATAAACAATGAAGGCGGACAGAAACCACTGAAAGTTGGACTGTCTATCGCTGACTTTATGTCGCGTTATTTATGTCGCAGACCCTAATCGAGAAGATTTTCCTCATTGGATTTGGTAGATGTTTTCCGCAATTCGATTCGAGCGCTTTTCAGTATTTTTTCAAAGATAAATGATATGGATTTCGCCCTGCTCTAGTCACATTAGGGATAACTAATAGACATGACACACATATGACAGAATTTATATTGCTACCTTGTGGATGTTTTCAAAGAAAAATGTCACTTGCGAAAGACACATTTAAGCGTTAATTAAGTCCGCGTTTTTGTGATTGTTTTTAAAAAGATACAAAAAATAAACATAAAAAATGGATTTGGGGAAAGTGGGTCGAAGCGTGTCTGAATCAATACGAGTTGGAACTGTGCAATACAATATTATAGATGACCCCAGACATTTTATTTTCAAAATAATCAGGAATGTGAACTATCTCCTACTTAGAACTGATTCGAATTGCGCAAGTTATGACAACGAAGAAACATAAACTATGTATCAACCGAATTTTGAAGGAGATTCCAGCTCCTACATTCAGTGATAAGAGGATGAGATGCCGTTTCCAAATATTCTTAGAACTTTGTATCCCATTATTCTAGACTTCGTCCCATATTCTCACACATTCAAACATTACGTCAACTGAGCCTCAGTCATCACCTAGAAAACTTCAGAACAGATGCATGATCAAAATTAGTAGCCAGAAGCAGTGGCCGTTCGTCCGGTAACTCACCCCTAGAAAGACCAACAAAATTGAAAATTGAGGAAAGACTAAGGCTGTTCCGTTGTCTGACATGAAATCGAAAGGAGGATTTATATCTGTCATGTGTGCCAAAAATGCCACTTAGACGAAATCGTCTTGAAAAAAGCCTGTGTCTGCCGTCTGCCGCGAATAATTCTAAAATTTTTCATTTTTTTTCCCTCATGAATTTGCGCCTTGGCATTGACCGCGCTAGAATAGATGTTGAACAAGTATTGCGAATTCTGGATTTGTGTAGATTAAAAAAAGAACGGGGAAGTAAATTTTCTAGGAAATTGTTATAACAGAGACGACGTTGATGAACGTTGTAATTAGGGATGGAGTATTTTTGGCGCGTTGATTTAAATAGAAATTGAACGTTACGCAACTTTTTTATTAGAGGGAGAAGTTTAAGAAAACTCCAGGTTTGTTAGGAAGTTCGTGGCTTTCTCCAACTTAACTTCAAACCTTGTTTGATGAATTACTTCCCCAAAGTTTTTGATAACGCCCCTGAATGTTAAATTTTAGAGGAAGTCTATACGTTGACCAATCTGCAATGACCACGTGAGGTGGGCATGATCAAAATGAATATCAAAGGTTACTATTGACAACTACAGCAGTTAATAAATCTAACAAGGAGGGGATTTCTATTATTCAAGTTCGCTAGCACCTAATTGTAGATCCAAACAAACACTTACCCATATGTGTATGCTTGCGTCTTTGCTACCTAGTTCGTCGAGATGGGCCGAATCCTTAGTAGGTTATATTCTCTCACTTCGTTGCCATAAATCACGTGTGTGTGTGTGGGCGGGGGGGGATATTGAAGGGGAAGGGTAAGTTTTTTCAACCCTATTCAAACTTGTATCGGGCCTCTCCTTTAAAAAAGTTCAACCTCTCAAACTGTGCTTTTTATGGTAAAAGCATGGAAGGAATGTGGAAATCCGTTCTCTACAACCCCGTCCAGGGCGGCTTAAAATAGAGCTATTTTGTCAACATAATCGGAGGGTTTGCTTGGCAATTCGCCCCACAAAAACATGTGGCAAGAGATGAAGACGAAATAGGAGGTTTCCACTTTGCAACCCCATTACGGCAGTCATCTTCTCTTAAAGAAAGCACCCGAATATATCATTAATAAGCATATTAACAAAGCACTTATCACTGCGATGGAGAGCCTCGAGGTTAGAGTTGATAATTTAACTTTCACCTAACCGAAAAACTCGCTAATACAAACGCCGCGCGAGAGCCAGACATTTTCATCTGATACATCTTCTATTTGAGCTGTTGTTGAGGCACAGCCTCCTTATGTTGCATTTGCATATCCTGGCCTGTGTTCGTTTTTTCTATCCAAAATATTGATACCAAGATGTCAGTGAAAAATGTCCCTTCAACTGCTGCAAAGACAATAGTCTATTCTATAATCGCAGACTTGCTAGCTCTACTCGAAGGATCAATTTACCTTTTTTACACAAGATATATTTCATCATCATCACCAACGGCAAAACAACCGGTATCCGGTCTAGGCCTGCCTTAATAAGGAACTCCTGACATCCCGTTTTTGCGCTGTCTGGCGTCCTGACCTACGCCATCGCTCCATCTCAGACAGGGTCTGCCTCGTCTTCTTTTCCTGCCATAGATATTGCCCTTATAGACTTTCCGGGCTGGATCATCCTCATCCATAGGGATTAAGTGACCCGCCCACCGTAAACTATTGAGCCGGATTTTATTCACAACCGGTCCTGATATCGCTCATAGATTTCGTCGTTATGTAGGCTATGGATTCTTCTCTCGAACGCGACCAAGAGTTCGCAATTCTTCTTGCCAAGAATCCAAGTCTCCGAGCAATTCATGGGGACTGGCAAGATCATTGTTTCCGCATGGTGAGACGTTTCGAGTGGAACAGTTTTTGTAAGCTGAAATAGGCTCTGTTGGCAGACAACAACTATGCGCGGTTTTCATCGTTGTAGCTGTTATCGGTTGTGATTTTCAACCCTAGATAGGATAAATTACCAAGGTAGTCTCCTATCTTTATTCTTCCCGTTTGACCAGTGCGGTTTGATGTCGTTGGTTGGTTGGTTTTTGGTGCTGAAGTTGCCACCATATACTTTGTCTTGCCTTCATTGATGTGCAGCCCAAGATCTCGCGCCGCCTGCTCGATCTGGATGAAGGCAGTTTGTACGTGTCGGGTCGTTCTTGCCATAATGTCGATATCGTCAGCATAGGCGAATAGAGGGGTGGACTTAAAGAGGTTAAAAAGGACTCATGACAGGGCATCCCTTGTCATAGACTATTGTTGATGTTGAGAGAGTGATCCTGCTACTTTTATCTGCCTCGCACATTGGTCAGGGTCAGTCATAAATTAGTAAAATTTCGTTGGGATACCGAATTCTCTGGTGTAACTGGTCACCTCCATATTTAACTAATTCGGCTGTAATTACATCGGCTCATGGCGACTTCTGACTTTTAAGCCGATGAATTGCACGGACTGTTTTTCCTATATTAGGTGGTGGCAGTATTTGTCCATCGTTTTCAGTTGGCCGGGACCTCCAACTCGCCGATGTTCTGGTTGTTCAGTAGCTCATCAAAGTACTCAACCCATCGGTCCAATATGCCCATTCTGTCGGAAATCAGATTTCCCTCTTTGTCTCGGCAGGATGAGCATCGAGGTGTATAAGGCTTCATCCTGCTGACTTGTTGGTAAAACTTCCGCACCTGGTGCGGTTGCTTCCTGTACTTTTCTAGTTAACAGACTTGTTGGTTCTCCCAGGTTTCCTTTTTCCATTTGTGAAGTCGCTTCTTCGCTCGCCGGAGCTCGTGATAAGTCTCCGCGAGTGCCCGTGTCCTTTGAGAATACAGCATTACTCGGTATGCGGCATTCTTCCGTTCCGTTGCCAGCTAACATTCATCGTCAAACCAGTCGTTCTGACTATTTTTACGGCTGGGGCCAAGTATGTTTGAGGCCGTATTTATGATAACGTTCTTTAGGTGATTGTGAAGATCATTTGTTGATGCTTCATCTCCAGGATCTCTGTTGACTGCGGTTATTGCGGCATCCATTTCCCGCTGTGGGGTGGATGGCTTCAGTGTTAACTCTCACCGGATTGTCAGAGGGAATTCTGGGTGCTGTTGCTATTCGAGCTCGGAGGACCATGCAACGAGATAGTGACCCGAGTCTATATTGGCCCTCCTATATGTTTTGACATTCATCGTGGCTGAGAGGTGACGGCCTCCGATCAACCCGTGGTCAATTTGGTTGAAAATGGTCCCGTCTGAAGAGGCCCACGTATATTTGTGGACCGTTTTCCGCGCAAACCGGGTACTTGCAACAACCATTTCGTGTGACCCTGCTAATTGAATAATCCGCAGTCTGTTATCATTTGTTTTTTCGTGTAAGCTATGGGGGCCAACGTATCGCCTGAATACGGGCTCCTTCTCTACTTGGCTGTTAAAATCCCCAAGTATGATTTTAATATCATATCTGGGACAGGCTTCGAGGGTTCGTTCTACTGTCTCGTAGAAGGTATCCTTCTCCGACTCTGCAGTCTCCTTTGTAGGGGTGTGAACGTTAATGAGGCTTGTATTTGTAAACTTGCCTCAGAAGCGCAGAGTGCATAGCCGTTCGCTTATGTTTTCAAAGCCGATAACAGCAGGTTTAATTTTTTGGCTGGACTCCGAGCATATGGTTTACTAGATGGCCACTGTAATATATGGTGTAGCGACTCTTCTCCAGGAAACTGGTCCCTGCCCAACGCATCTCCTGTAACGCTGTTACATCGGCCTTATATTGGACCAGGGTGTCGGCTAGCTAGTTGGCAGCTTTATTTCTGTACAGGGAGCGCCCACGGGAAAATGCGCAAATCGTTATTTCTTTGTCGTTGCCGGGTCCGTCGTTGTGTTATCAGTCCAGTCCGAGGCTCCTGTTGTGCCTTCGTAACATGTTGTTTTTCGTGTAGGGTTTTCAGCCCTACCGAACCCCCAACCTGGAGGACCAGTTGGATCAATTTGTCCCGTTTTTAGGCGCGGGAGACTCGCCTTCATCCTTCTCTCTAAGGCATGCCGTAAAAAATTTGGGAAACATACCTGACTGCCACCTTCAGGGCGATATTCTGGATTCCATCTGGCCCTGGGGTCTTATATTCAACGAACTTCCTTGCTGCATCAAAAATTTCCTCTGCTACCATTACAGGAATTTCGTCGGAGTTTACATGGACTTTGGGCAGATTTGTGTAGTTCACATCCTCTGGGAATAGAGTGTCCACTATGTTTTGTAGTAATTTAGGAGGTGGGGAGCGCTTGCCTTTCAGTGATGACATTACAGACTTGGATCAAACTTCAGTACACATCCGCTTGAAATGTTCGGATTTGCTCTTCGTGATAGCTACTTGCAAGAACGCGAGGAAAAAGCGTTCTTGTATTGCATGTGTAGCTCAACGAATTCCGGGTGATTTCTTCTGCGCTGGGAGTATTTCGTAGCTCGACATTCCTCAATTTCTCAATTCCACCAGAAATTGGGATTTCGTCTTCGGAAAGCGCTACTCCGTGGCATAGAGGCATCGCATGCCCGCTGCAATTTGTACGCGACCTGTAATGATTTTTCTTGTGCGCTTCCGATATAAATGTGTCATTTCTTCATCGAATTTGTTAGTTACCCTGCTTTGGTGGCTTCATATAATTCCTACGCGAGGTTTGGAAGACAATAGCCTGATGATCGCTATGTGTGTACTCTTCGCTGGCATGCCACTGCAAGTCTTTGATAAGGGTGTCACTGAGGAAAGTGAGGTAGGTGTACTATCGATTGTAATTCTGCCCTCCGGTATGTGTTGGCTCCCCCAGAGTTCGCAAGTATGACATTTAAACGCGAGAATGTCTCTGGCAGTATTTGCCCCTTGCATTTGTTTTAATGCTTCCCCATTCTTCTGTCCATGAGTTGAAATCGCCGGCAATTATTTTGGGATTGTACCGTCTGGCATCAAAGAATAGTTTCTCAAGCAACAAAGTGAATTTCTGAGGCTCGGGGCTGCATAACAACTATAGATGTATATACCTCGTACCTTGGCACGTGTAAATCCGTCCTCTGGATGTTTTTTCACATCTTCTATAGGACGACTTCCGCAACTCCATATCGCGGCTTTGCTGCTTTTGTCAGCTATCCATACTCCGCTATGCAGATTTTCATATTGTTCACATACAATAGCTATGTCGACACTATTTTCGACCACGCTCTGGGAGAGCAGGTTTTGAGCTGCTCGACAGTGATTCAGATTTAGTTGCATTAACTTCATTTGTTCTTATTTATGAACGCCTTTCCCAACACTGGGCATTTACTGCTTCCTGCAATGTAGGCGCTGTCGCTATTTTTCGTTTCGACACAAAACACGCATTTGGGCTTTTCATCGCAATCCTTCGCAAAATGGTCTTGTTCTCCGCACTTGCGGCACAGACTAGATCTGTCTTGTGAGTTGGTACAGGCTTTCGTCGGTACTTAAAACATTTATCCACTTGGTTTTGCTCTCGTATCCGCCAATCCAATACGAACTTTGCCTGCTGCTATCGCCTTTTTTGCTGCTTCGACTTATCGACGCTATCTGTGTATCACCGTACGCCTTCCTAAGTCGTAGCACGTTGGCCTCGCTCACTGATTGTAATCCTAATTGAGATTGCGAGGCTTCACAGATCTCGGACTTCGTGGCGACTGCATCCAAGTCCTTACATTCTATCACCACCGAATCTCTACTCATTTTAATGGCCGCAGGCTCGCCTAGTGACACTTCGATTTTTTTCCGTAAGCTTTCGCCTACATCCGTCTGTCTGTCTGTCTTTTTTTTTGAGGGAAGAGGTGGAAATCTTCAAAAGACTCTGCCCTGGGCACGCCAGAGTGTGGGATTTTTACCCGCTAAAACCATCCCCGACTCCCCCCTACCCCGTGGAACCACCTTTAGGTATTACATCACCGGGCGGAGTTAGCTTACTTTAGCTAGGTCTCCTTCCGTCTACCCGCGGGGTTCGTAACTGCGCCTTCTTCACTTCTTCTGCTTTTCGCAGTTTTTCCTGAATTATAGCGATCATGGAATTGATCGCATCCCAGTCTTCTGTCAGTCTGTCTGTTTGTCCGTCACGCGCAGTTTTCTCGGAGACTATAGCAGCGATTGACACCAAATTTGGTAAAAAAGGTGGGAACTGTGAACGCTCACGCATACAGTAAATTACATCCTGTTACGTCGAATTTAAGGGGAGGTCCCCATACATGCAAAAGAGGGGTTTAAATTTTTTCCCACCAAATATAGTCGTGTGGGGTATCAAATGTCTCGGTTAGTACTTTCCGAAGCCATCTTAGTTTTGACATTTGTGGGAAAGGTCGGGAGTTCGGAGGGCCGAAAGTGATCATTTATTTAACGGGGCCATTCTCAGAAACTGCCCAACTGAAAAATCTGAAAAAAAATCAAGAGGCTGCCACTATATGGTGGCTAGGCTTCGAAATACCTTCCATACCGATATCCCTTCTAATAAAGCTATTAATATAGTGTATTAGTATAATTTTCAGTAATTGGCTGCAGAACTCAGATGTACTTATGAGTAACACCACTTTCTGACGTAGTGTTCTTTGGTAGCAACAAGCTGCTAACATATAGCGACCCAGATCTTCCCTTTATTTGTCCTTGCCCTTCCTTAAGCTGTTATTGACGCATGCTGTCGAGGTTCATAACTACGCTTACTATGTCAACAACCACTTCAGGAAGGGAGATACGCCATACCTCGGGGAAATGGACTGAAAACATAACATATCTTTTGTTGCGGTTCAGTATGAAAACTCACAATTTCGTTGTAATACTCATTCCAACTGCTGCAGCTAGCATTCTTGCGGAGCAGATTGTATTCTTGAAATGAAGCAAAAAATCTTATCGCATATGCACTCATGTCTTACACATGCAAATATTGCTTTACACATCCCCTGAATAATATGTTTATATTAAAATTTCCCAAGAAACAGGCGGTTTGTCTTACCCACTATGTGGGGCCGTGTAAAAAGCTTATGGCGCGTCACCCGTATGGTATGTAGTGTACACATGTTCCCGCCAAATGCTAAATTGTATGAATGGATGGACCGGTTGGTGGTCCATGCATGCTGCCTCCTCAGCGTTGCACTGATCTGCACTGCACTGAAGCTAGCCATGCTAGGTGGTAGTACGCGGCTGCAGACTTTTGCTGACACACAGAGATTTCATGAATGAAATCCGAAGCTGTTTTGTAACATATCCCTCGAATTCAGTCTAATAATATTTGCAATTTTTACGTATTTCAACGTAGAGCAGACGCATGTGTATCTAATCATGCCTCGTAACGAATTAGATTGAAATGTTGATTGCGATAGAGCTGCTTGGAAAATTATGCACGCTAAATTAACGATAACTTGGTAGAGAACCTACATAGAGCAGGTTATCACGCCTCGATCTCGTTGGAACAACTTGAGGGTAAACACATGTAGATTTTACCTCCAGCGGTATTTGGGAAATACCAGCATTAGTAATTGCTTGCATTTAATAGCATTTGGAGTTTCATCTAATTCTCGGAAGAATTCAACTTTTATCTAACTTCCAGTTGCACAAACCGATCTTCAACTCAAACATTCTCAGACGTCATCAATTAAAACAAAAATAATTTACTTTTAATTTGTTTAGTAATATATAAAGATGAAAAGATACAAGCTAAAGAGTCTAATATACATGTATCTATCCGAGCTTAAAGCGACAATATTTAAGAAATGAAGCTGATTTCCACTTCATCATCCTTGGCTTTACCACCGGAGGTTCCCACACAGGTAACGCCTATCATCCGTTTCGAAAAATTATCTTTCCTGCATTATAGATTGAAAGTCACCTTAAGAAATCAGTTCAGATTGTGAATTGCTCATGAAATAGATTCTATCTAACCAAGCACTTCTATGGAAGTTACTCAACTCTTCGGAAAGCCGGGTTCAATATGCGTTTCATTGCATCGTGGACTTTCAAACCGGATTCTGGAGGTTTTAGGTTAAAATTCTTTCATAAATTTATGTTAAGCATTTTTGAAGGTTGGGTTAGACTAGAGCCTTACATGCATGGTCTTAATGTAAAATAACATACCTGAAGCAAATTAAATGTGTTTTTTAATATTGCTGACAATGCATGGGAATTTCTATGCAGGAAAGGTATGCAAAGCGTACAAGGTACAGATATAACGAGGCTAAAGTATCTTAATCCGAAAGCGAAGGAGGATATTTCAAGATAATTAGGTACTTCCCACAGGACAAGGTAAACTTTTTTTCCTGATAGGTAAAGGAAAACACACGTCTGCTCCGTAAACTTACCTTAAAGTGTTGCAATTTTCTTCAAGTTTGGGGTCAGCGTCGTCACGTTTCTTTTGAGTTCGTGTATTGTTGTTGTCTGCATGATATCCGGCCCCATAAAATGATCTTTGCACTTACTCTGATTGTACTGCCGGCGGCCATGGCTACAGTTGTGTGGGCCCTTCTAGCTCCGGGGGTCTCTTTACACATTAACTCTTCTAGACAGGCTATGAGTGTTGTATATATGCATATAGTTAGATGCATACCTAAATCGCGGCTTCATATGCTGGCAAAACATAATATGTTGAGGTCTGCAAGGTTTGACCATAAATATAATGTTGTGCTATACCCTTCTTGAGTGTTTTCGAATAGTGATGATTGAAAGTTATGAACCATTGTCAGATGTATTTGGCTTCATCATTTCGTTCGCAAGCGTTATACACAACAAATCAATTTGCAACTTAACGCCGTATTTGTACATGACAAGGATGGATCCTTAGGTGCATCAAAGAATGTCAAGAAATATACCGCAAACTTCTCCGGGAACCGGTCCCCACGGCTTAACTAGGGTAGTAAGCTCCACTGTAGGCCATTACCCCTTCCACCGACTATTACCTTTTCTTGATATGTGATCAACCGATATCTATAAGGAATGGAGTATCTTTCGCTCTAACTTTTTATATTCTTCTTCTTCTTCTTTTCAGCCTTTGTTCCGCTAAGAATACGATGCTTGTCCTCATCCTTAACCTCCTAATCTTTCTTTAGGTAAACAGACCTCTCCTCCACAGAGTGCAAAACAATCGGGATAGTTCCTCACCAATAGCATTGACTCCGCAACAGTGCGCTAGACAGACGCTGCTCAGTAGGTTCCTCGCCGTTGAACCTACTAAGGCTACTACTGTAGACAATAAAAGGCTGAACCATACAAACATTCCGGGTGCAGCCTTGACCGCAGTGCCCTGAATCCGTTCAGGTATTTTATCACCGGTTGGGATTCTGGGAATTCTCCCTTTGGTCAAGGCGGTCACTTTAGTTTCCTCTAGAGCTAAGGAAAATCCGGAAAATCATTTGGGTATCGGGCCAGGTGCGACATGTCGGGTATCTCGAGCGTTCATTTTTCTTCAGCCTTTGTCCGCTTCCGGATAGCTGAGTGGTTAGAGCACAAGGCTGTCGTACGGCAGGTCGCGGTTCAAATCTCATTGGTAGCAGTGGGATTTGTATCGTGATTTTACGTCCGATACCTGTCGACTCAGCGGTGACTGAGTACGTGAGCCAAATCAGGGTAATAATCTTGGGCGAGCGTAATGCTGACCACATTACCTTCTGCAGTGTACTGTAGTGTACCATTACGGTCTTGAATGAAGTATTCTAACACACTTCAAGGCCCTGATCCAACATGGATTGTTGTGCCAACGATTATTATTATTTGTCCACCTCACAAGCGGAGTCGGCTCGGTGTGATCGGTTTCGCCATTTTATTTTATCAAATGCCTGATCTGGATGCAATCTCGAGGCTTTTAAATCCCCATCCAATGTATTGTATCAAGCCACCGTTGTTTCGGCCTGCCTTTTGGTCGTTTACCATCGACTTCGATGTTCAGACCAATATTGGCAAGTGGATTCTCATTAGCGCGAATTGCGTGACCATACCATCAAAGACGCCTCTCTTGCAATTTTTCCACGATCGGTGCAACCCCATATCGATCGCGGATTTCCTCATTTGCGGATGTGATCAAAACGTGTCACGCTACTAATCCAAAGCAACATCTTTATCTCCATTACCATATTACCACAAGACGCCGTTCATTGTCTTTTATATTCGGCCAACACTCAGAACCGTAGAGTGCGACAAGACGGACGACATTGCGATAAATTTTAGATTTGAGGCGTTCATTCATATGTCGATCACAAAAAACACCAATTGTGGGACGCTACTTCATCCAGGTTGCGTTAATGCGTGAAGTAATTTCATAACGCAGTTCTCCATGGGCTGATAGCATTGACCCGAGATATCTAAATTGCTGAGTTCTGAGCAGATCATGGGGATCGGTCATCAAAAATTCAGTTTTATTCAGATTCAATCTGAGACCGTATTGCATCAGGGCATTTTTGGACAAGTTGCTCGAGATCATCTTTGCTATTAGACGCTTCCAGCTTTTCATTTTCCAGAGATCAGATGCGATGTCGTCAGGTCCTGTTGCTTTCCTCGATTTCATTAGTTTTGTTGGTTCCTTGACTTCAGTTGCGCTGACAGGTGGAACTGCTCCAAACGTCGGCAATGATTCTGGAAGTGGAGGATGGACAAATTCTTCAATTCAAATCTACTCGAAATATTCTGGCCATCTATCCGGCGCGGCTGTTGTCATTAACGCAACAGAAGTGTTCGATATCTTGTGTGGGCTCGTTTCTTATATCGCGTTATATCGTCGAGAAACGTCGTTTGCGAAGAAGAGATGCGGCGAGCCATAAACAGCTCGAAGAACTGGACGGGTCCTGGTCTGAGTCGGGTGCAGATTTTTTAGTATAAAAGGTTTACCAATAAACAAAGTCGGTTGGCACATAGCATAAACCGGGTCATTAGTCGGCCTGAGGAATCACTAGCTTGTCCCTAGAAAGGACACAGTGCAGCACCCCGCAGACACAAGACCGATGTCATACCACCTTGGCAATGCCTTCATTTAAGGGTACTAACAGCCCATCCACATCCGGAGAGCCATCTTCCATGGAGATTCATTGAGTCTTCTTTGATTTTGTATGGCATTAAATCCTATTTCATGGCTACTGAATGACACTTGAGGGTGTGGTTTTGCAATACAATATGGTCTACGTGTTAAGTGCGAGTTGACGCCCATTTTGGTCGTTTTTCAATCAATGTGTGTGTTTAAATTAATTATTTTTTTTGGGGGTAACTTTGCATATTAACAGTTTCGATAGGCTTAACGAATTCATAATACACAATACCGCTCTGATCCCCACAGAAACAGAGCATGGTCTTATTGCCGAAGGGATTTGACTTTGGTGTTGGAAAACCGGCATCGCTACGTGAAAGCCACGATTTTTTTGGCTTCAGGTTTTCAAAATAAATCCATCTTTCATCACCCACCACAATTGCATACAAAAGCAGTATTTCCCATGTTACTTTGCGATCTTCCATTTCACGTTCATTAAAATTATAGGGGTCTCATCTACCAAGTTTAATAATCTTCCTCATTGCTCATAAACGTCTGCGGATTACTTCTTATGACACATTTAATGCGTCTGTCAATTGCTGTTGAGTTTGAGTTGAGTCTTCATCCAAAAACTCCTGCAATTATTCGTTATCGCAGCAGAGAACTCTTTGCATTTTATGTTAAATCACCACTTTTGAATTTTCGAAACATTCCCTCACATGCTTGCAATGAAAGAACAATGAACACCATCGATTTCTACCAGGAAACGATAACTTTCAGCAGCTTTTTTCTTCCCATGGAATAAGAAAAATTATGGTGTATAGCAAATGTTCTTTCCCAGGGGCAAAAGCGGGCACCGATTGCTAAAACAAAGGCACATATTTTTGGTGGAATAATAATAGTATTAGTATTTTATTGCCACACGAACAGAATGACGTACGTGTCAAATCAAAAGTCTGCTTACTCGCCGGCATCATCTCTTAGCCAAATTGCTAACTAAGGAAGTTTGGCAAGATGGAAACAATTTGAGTCTGCGATTTAATTCTGTGGAGTTCGTCTCATTGCTACAGCTAGATTCCGGTATCCCCATGGGTAATATTTCTCCTTAGTCAGAAACAAGCGTTATGAATGCCGTTTGTAATACGTAACATGATTAAATAGTAGTTTGCAGCATATTTTCCTTTCCGTTGACTTCGTTCAGGATTCCCAAATCGCCTTTCTTATTCCGCCAGCCTGAAATCTAGGAACCAAACGAAACGAAAATGAAAATGTTATCTGATGGACTGATTATTAACTAGATTCTGCATCCTTAGCAAAAGTCAACCCGAGCTAGTCTTCTTACCAGCCAACCGTCTTATACTTCGGTGAATCACCACAAATTAATTAACTGCATGGGTGTTGAATTATAATTGCCAACTCTTGTTGATTCCGGTATCCACGTTATCAATGTGGTTTAACAAATAACAAACTTAACAGTTCATTCATTCCTAAAAGAGACTATATTCGTTCGAAAACTTTACTGGATGTGAAGCGGAGTCTCCAGCTTTACTAGGAGGTTTAGAAAAAGATCCTAATATGATCACTATAGCCTTCATTATAACGGTTAGGCGGATACGAACACCGGTTCGGTTAGCTGAGTAAAAAGGACCAATGTAAAATGCTCGCTTTTTTCAACTCGAGCGAGAATTCCAACGATGTAAGTTAAGACATTCTGGCCCTAAGTGAAATAAGATGGGGGACTCTGGAGAGTACTCCTCTCTCTCTTGAAGCAACGTCTTTTTATACTCTGAAAAGCGCAGTAGTAGCAGACTCGTATCCTGTGTCAGGTTGGTTCTGACGGCTACCGTAACGCGCGCTCTCTTGACCTGGGAGCCGAATTCTATCAGAATTCAGAACGCAAGATTTCGGTCCGAGGTAAGGTGCAACACGTTTATTCAGTGCTATGTTTTTATTAAAGAAGGATACTTTCTGCTACCGTGACATTGTTGTCTGAACGCCAAGGTGAATTACGATAACACTGCTCGGATATGGGATGCGGAAACGCGGTCGCTTGGTGATCGTAACAATCGATGATAGTGGGAGGTTCGTGGATTTTTGAAGTTTCCACCACCTCGTCATTGGTGGCATATTGTTCGAGCACAGTTGGATTTCAACTGATCCATACGGTGCGAATCAGATCGGCCACTTTGCGATCAGCAGTAGATTCAGGTGTTATCTTCTCACTTATATGAACCAGCTGTCGCTCGATGGTGAAAAATATATCTTACTGATAGGACGGATTACCATAAAAAATGCTCTTTTCTGGAGTGCTACGTAGGTTGTCACCCACGTTCCGAAGGGAATCGTGGAAGCAGGAGGATGAACGGAAGAGATTGAAGACTCTTCTGATCGCTGTGAGTAATGGCGAGGGTGAGCGCTGCAGTTCCAGCTCGGTATAATGTGCGCCTTAACAAAAGGGAATTGAATGACTGAACTTTTCAAGTGGTCGATGGTGAAAGAACGCTCGGTCAGTCAACTCCTCATCTATGATGCCGAGGACCTCCGGCGGCGGAAAGAACACTTGTGGACGAAATGGTTAGTCACCGCAACATGCGGATCCGGACTGCTCCTCCAAACGGAAGAGAAATCATCTCGGCCATCAAACGGAGTAAAACCACTGAGCTATTTATCGTTACACCAACAAATCTGTTAGCTCCACTCGTATGGAAATCGAAAACTGTTCTCAGAGGGTGGAAGAAGCCATGATGGTTAAGATTTGCTCTTTCACCGGGTGTTGGACCTTGGCCAAGTGGCTCTGGATTTAGAATCGAAGTATTGGTTTCTCCCTAATCCTCTAGTTAGGTCGAGCCTAAATCTCCAAAAGAAAGTAGCTTCTCTCTATTGATTGAAGAAGTCCTTAGTTCGCAGGATATCCCCCCCCCCTCCCATGTTTAAGGTAAGGTCATCTTGTTTTGGACTTTTTTTTCTGAAAGAAAAAAGTAATTCAAAATAATTAATTAAACGAATGATGATGGGAGCCCCCAATTATTTATTGGGGGCTCCCATCATCATTCGGCGAACATTTTTAAATTAATAGTTGAGTTAGTAGCTTATCAATGGACAAATGAGAAGGTGCCTAAAATTGCAAGTAATCATAAAGATTTCTCAAAATTTCAACCCTTCACTGTAAACTCAAATATAATATGCAAACTTAGCTGCGTTCAGCACTCTGGAATTCCATCGTTACGCGGCTTCCTCGTCTCGTATTGAGGAGTGGAATTCATGAGAACTCTTCTTCATTTGTATCTTGAGTTCCAGACGCCACTTTGTACCCATAAAGACAACATTACACACCAAATCAACAAACACAGACTATACGAGTACCCGCCATATACGTAATCAACCGGCAAGATCAGAACCTCAGACTTGCCCCTTGAGCGCTGATATTTCCGTTGTGGCGAATTCATAGTAGTTGGTAGTTTGTATCTGACTCTCAACCGAAAACGGTGGAATTTTTCCGCTGAAATCCGCGGTGACTCAGGAACATACCAGAAGTGGATTGAGGAGAACCTGCATAGTGACAAACTCCATGTTTTTGCCATACCCAATCAATATGCCATAACAGGATGTTTTTGTAGTTTCAATTTTGCTGAAATTGGAATTAGTAACCAGTCGAATTAGAGCACTACCGAGTTTTTTATGAATAGATAAAATTTCGGTCTGGAAAAGATTGGCAAGTCCTCAAAAATAATAAGATAAATTGAAATATGAGCTACATCTAAATGCGTCGAATTTTCCAGAAAAAGCTCTTATTAACATACGTCACAGGCATTCAGGCATTAGTGGAGTAAAAACAGAATTAACTCAGATCGTAAACATCTGTATGATTTGTACTGACCATAGCAGTGACCCATATGTACACATATGTACATATTTTCAAAATATCGGTCATAACTGGCAATTTGATCATGCGTCATCCAGTTCAAGATTTAATTCTTTGGCGACGTCCTTATCAAGAACGGAAAGCGGTGGTATACAAAAAATTTCAATAAAATGGTAAGAATGTAAATACATATATGTACAGTACTCGTAATCGGCTACATATCGATATCGTGATGAAAATTTGACGTAATTGCATTGATAAAGAATGATTCTAGTTGCCGGGGCCTAAAGTGGTTACCCCATTTGGTAGAAAATGGTAAAGTTATTGCTTATTAAGGTTTGTGTAAAACAAGACCTTATTAAAATCGCTTGTTGGACCGATTGACATCAAATTTGGTGGAAAGGTGAGAACTGTGAACGCTCACGCATACAGTGAGTTACATCTTTTTATGTCGAATTTAAGGGATGGTCTCCATACATGCAAAAGGAGGGTGTAATTTTTTTTCACCAAATATAGCCATGTGGGGTATAAAAGGTCTCGATTAGTGCCTTCCGAAACCGATCTTAATTTTGACATTTGTTGGCAAGGTGAGGAGTGCGGGGGGTAGAAAGTGATCATTTCTTCAACGGATCCATTCTCAGAAACTACCTAACCGTAAAATCTGAAAAAATCAGGAAGCTACCACTTTATGGTGCCTAGGTTCCGAAACACCTTCTATATCGATATCTGTTCAAATAAAGTTAATAATAGTATATTACTATAATATTTAGTAATTGGGTTGCATGCAGAACCCCTCTTAAGTTCATCTTAGTGTCACAAAATTTGCAGCAAAGTAGGCTAGTACATAGAGCATGATGCTATTAAGTTTGGTGTAAATCGCACTATTACTAATATAACACCTAGGTCAAAATTGTCGCTTCTTTGTAAATTCAAGACTATGAATGTTAATATCACCCGAAAGTGGATATATATATTATGTGCTACGAACTAGTGAGACAAATGCACACTCAAATGTCTTTATATAAGAAATACACAAAACCTTTCGTACCTGAAGCGTCCAGCTATGGACTTGTTTTTAGATACTGGAGCGCTGGAATTTGGTTCGCAGCCCTAAGAAAGGACTCGGGGTCTAGTCAGGGCTGATACACCCCCTTGCAAAAATAAAGTGTTTAAAATTGGGTTAATGTTTCATCAAGTTAACGGTCTAGAAAAATTTTTTTAAGATTGAAATTATATGTGAACTTTAAGTGATTTTTTTAACCTTCTCCTGCTGCCAGAATGCGTATTCTATGTTAATAATGTCAAGGAATGCAGACTTCAACACGCAGTCATACAGCTGGGAAAAGCAAAGCCAGCGCATACTGTCCTTCACTGAAAGCTCTGATATTCACATTCTATTTGGGTTATAGCAACTTCGTTACATGAAGGTGTATTCCAGTATGATTCTTGCCGGACTATATGTTGCCGTATGCACTTATAAGGACATAGACACCTACCCGGGTACAATTTGATAGACACATATGGTTGCCATTGACCTTTTAGGAGGGTATAGGCCGTCAATCACACCTACATGCCATCGTACATGTTCCTCCTCTACTCTTCTGGGTCAAGGATGAAGCTTAATAGGATTCAAAGAACCCCGTGTGCAGGTGCTACTTGGGCTCTGCAGTCCTGCCCGGCAGATGTTCTCAATGTACACCTGCATCTCTTCACCCTAGACCTCCACATTAAATACGTTGCAGCGTGCAGTGTCGTCAGACTATGTGAGTCCGGATGCTGGGCAGCGAAGTCCTACGGCCACAGCAATATCCTAGATGAAGTATCTCGGAAAATCTGGGCATTCCCCACGGACTATGACACACGCAAGCTGAACTTCACGGGAAACTTTGCTGTGGACTTTCCAACCACGGCAAAGTGGAAGACCGGCGGCGTGTTGCAAAGTTATAACTCAGTATTCCTTACCGACGGATCAAAGATGGCCTGTGGAGTCGGCGCGGAGGTTTTCTCGAGTACACACAGTCTACCCCAGTCGTATGGTCTGCCAGGTTTCGCCAGTGTATTCCAGGCAGAAGTGCTGGCGATATTTTAAGTCTGTCGATGGCTAGAGAGATTCGAGCCCCAAGCGTAACATAGCCATTCTGGCCGACAGCTAAGCGGCCATCAAGGCGTTGTACTCAGCGGCGACATTTTCCAGACTGGTGGGGCGGTGGAGAGACGCGTTGAACCGTTTGGGCGGCACGCTCAAAGTCACCCTTCTCTGGGTTGCCGGGCATAGGAACATAAAGGGGAATGAGCGGGCTGACTGATTGGCCAGGCGAGGTTCTACATTTGGCCGAGTCGGTGTTCCGCTGGCGGCTGTCGGGGACCGAGTCTACTCGCACTACCTAGCAGCCGCGGGCCTAAGATGGTGAAGGCTTACGAGCTGTGTCAAGTCAAGGTGAATTTTTCTCGCTTATAACATAACCCGATCACGAGAGCTCCTGTGCCAGACGCGTGCAAATGCATTCAAAAATACGGCGGTCTACACGGCTCGCGATATCCTACAATTCGCATTACCGAAGGTGCGGAGAGGGAAGGGAGCGATTTTTACCTGCAGGCTGGGAGAGTTGTTTTCCTTCGTGAAAGCTACGAAGATATGAAGATCCGAGCCGGCTGGGTTCTGCCTTCCTCCTCTCATAACAGCAGTCACGGTCTTAGGAGTTTGTGGCATCAAAACGACGCACCACAACGCTTGGGCTCCTCGGAGCGGCCACTGATACCTACCTACCTACCTCTTCTGGATCAAGTGTTCTTGGGGCGACCCATTCATCGGCCATCTTGGTAGAGTGGGTTTTACGGTATGTACTTAGCCAGCAATGGATTTGTCGCCTCTCCTAAATGTGTGATATATCCATTGCCATTTTCGCTACTCCCAATCGTATCCCCATAGGTAACTGATGTAACTTTGCGCGACCAAGTTTTTTGTTCAAAATAGGGCGAGGTCAGCGTACTTCGATAATACGTTACAGTAAGCGACCAGGAGGAGCCTGAAATCGTTGGTTTTATTGGTGTTTGTCTTCAGTCTGACTCTACTTGCCTCTCTTTTCAGAATGATCTGGCTAAACTCTATGACTCAGTGAGAGAGCAAAATGATGGCATTAGTGTAGTCAATGTGTGTGAGGAAAGATTTAAAAGTTCATTGAACTCCTCTACATCTTCTGGAAAAGACAGAAGAAGAAATAAGATTGGTAATAAGATGCAACTGCTCTTTCTGTACAGAGCATGCCAGATACACTCGCTGTTCACACCGTCGAAATCGATGAAGAGCAACGAATGAAACGAGGATTTAAACTCCGCGCACTGTTCTAAAATGATCCTCAGGGTCTTGATGTGACAAATGCAGGAGTATCCGGAGCGAAACCAACTTAAGTTCTGCCGATCAAGGTTTCGAGATGTTTTTGCTATTATCTTTCCGCCAACGGAGAACGCAGATTCTCATCTTCTTGTCACACTCAAAGCGGGTGTCTTTCTCTGGAGTCTTAATCTCTTCCAGACTGGCAAAGGTCTCGGATTCCCAGGATTTCCATTCGAGTGGTGGTAGCAGCATCTGAGTCCAGCGGCCTCACTCAGTTCGATGTGTTAATGATCGAAATGATTTCTCTTTTACTTGGAGGTGTTTCTTCAAGTCACAGCGTCCATCGAAAGAATTGCGACAGCTGGCAAGTTCTTTCGTAACGCGGTATAAACTTCTGAAATTATTGTCTTCTGTGGCATCTTCCGCTTGTTTGCCCAATAAACAACAATCCTTTTGCCACTGGGGATACTATGTCGAACTTTCCGGAATTACGCTCAATATTGGAGGTGGAATACATCACGTTCGCCATCACCCATAGTGGCCAATAAAGCCTTCAATCCCTTACGTTCTTCGATCCGCTTCCAACACGTAAGCGAAAGAAAGCGGCCCTCAGATACTGATCCCTTTCGAGGGCGATATCAGCGTTGCTCTTGTTACGCACATCCAAAAGACAGCTTCTCAATCTACTGCCGATCGCAAAGTGATCAGTCTAATTGCTCGCACAGTGTTGGTCAACACGATACCATTCGATACCATTGTTGAGAAGTATAGGCGCATTTCAGAAGAGAACCATGGTTCGATTTTCGTTTCGAGGTTCGCAAACAAACGTGGGCAGATGGGACCACTTTCAATCAATTTGACCACGTGTTAATAGAAAGTCGTCACTTTTTAGCCTTGATAAGAAGGTCAATATAGATCGACTTGCATCACTTATTCGGAGCTCTGGTGTAGCGATGTATTTGGGACAGTCGCAGGATTCGTAAAATCCGAAGCGACGCAAATACTTTCTGAATCCACCGTGTCCAGTAAGGAAATGTGTCAGATGATAATTCAATTCTATCTCATTGCATGGAAACAGTGTACGAATTCGGTCTTTTCCAAAATTATCCGACCGTTACTGCCATCTGTAAAACCCCTTCATATTAGCTTTTCGGAAGCCTGCAGTGACATTGGCCGTTTCGCCCTCCTTCGCTAGAAGATCCAAGGAAATGATTCTCGCCATGACATACACTGTCTTACCCGTTGTCAACCATTCGGAACTATGCGTTGATGGCGTGAATGGTTTTACTTTCATGTCTCCGGGATGCTTTACAACTATAAAACCCGCCGGGTCGTCTGCAGAACCAATCAACGTTGCCTCCTTTGAGACGCCAAAGCCGAGAACTCCGTTGTTTATTATGTTTCAAAGCAGGGGCCCCAATATGGAACCTTCGAGAACACTTGGTATCACAACATATTATTTTGGCCTGTCATCCATGTCAGTTTAGACAACCTATCCTTAATCCAATCCTAGTTAGCCACAACACTTACCAGCCCTCGACGCCTCCCGAGCCAGATCCACAACGGTTGCTGCTGCATCAACTGTAGAACGGGCTTGCTGAAACCCATACTGCCGCTTAGATGGACCATCCACTAGTTCGACGAGAGGTGGTTTTTGGGGCTTCTGTGGCAAAAACAACTTCTGCCTCTTCCGCTGTGCGCACTCCTTCCACCATAATAATAATCGTTGGCGAAACAGTACAATTGAATCAGGGCCTTGAAATGTGTAAGTGCACTTTATTCAAGACCGTAATGATACACTACAGGATTACAGTATCCTGCAGTAGGTGATGTGGTCAGCATTGCGCTCGCCCGAGATTATTACCCTGACTTGACTCGGGTACTCATTCACAGCTGAGTCGACTGGTATCCGACGTTAAATCACGATACAAATTCTACTGCCACCAGTGCGATTTGAACCACGACTTTCCGTACGACAGCCTTGTGCTCTAACCACTCAGCTATCCGGACACTTCCACCATGCATGATTTAAATCTGCCTATGAATCATATTGGCGCGATTTTGGCAACCAACTCCAGGGCTGTGCCCGGATAGCTCAGTGGTTAGAGCATTAGGATGTCATACGGAAAGTCGCGGTTCAAATCTCACTGGTGGCAGTGGAATTTGCATCGTGATTTGACGTCGGATACCAGTCGACTCAGCTGTGAATGAGTACCTGAATCAAATCAGGGTAATAATCTCGGGCGAGCGCAATGCTGACCACATTGCCTCCTACAGGCTATTCTGTAGTTTACCATTACGGTCTTGAATGAAGTGCTCTAACACATTTCAGGGCCCTGAACCAATATGGATTATTGCGCTAACGATTATTATTACTATTATTAACTACAGGGCTGTGTTCGGAATCTCGTCCAACCCCGCTCCCCTATTCGTCCACAGAGCTCTTGTAGTTCCTCCTCAGTGACCCCGTTGATCGAGAAAATGTCCTGTTGTGATATTGCAATTATATTGTAAAAGAGTCACAAGCACGTCACTTGATTTTTGGCTTCGAATCTTGTTAATTACAACCCCCAGTCTCACTGCTTCGAATTTGTTTCAAAGTAAAGCTGCCTGTGTGTTTACTTTCCGGTATGGCCTTCGTAAGGCTACTTCGATGATTGCAGTATTCCTCTCCTATCTGCCGATATTTTGGCTTCCTCTTGTGTCTCGGCAAAGTCTACTTGCTTGCAGACATAATCATCTCATCAGCGAGATTTCCGGGTCCTATGGTGGACATGTTATTGCGGCATTTCCATAGCTGACTCACCTTTTCTAGCGCCATTCCGTTTGGGTCGTGACCCCCTCCTAAAGCAGCCAGGAACGACTTCTTCTCGAGAACTTTAGTGAACCAGCTTTCTATGGGGATTTTCACACTTCTGTTGCACATTCGACAGTCGCCAACTCCGTTTCTAATATCGAGAAAGATGGCCTGGTGGTTCCTGTGGGTGTAGTGTTCACTCTCCCGGTAGACCACCCCTCTTGCCACTGAGGTATTTATCGACGATCGAGCCTAACCTTCTGACTCGACACTCGACTTTCCCAAACCAGGGCCCACGCGTTGAAATCGTTAGCAATGATTTTAGGTTGTCCACTCTCTTGTTCCGTTTGCACAACATACATCGTGGGTCTCCAATGCAATCTTTGATTAGATGGCCCAATTTTTCATGATTCCTGCACCGTTTCGACCTATCGCGCTAACTAGTACATGCTGCTGCAACATGACCTAAATGGGGCATATGAAACATCTCTTAAGAGATACATGACCCAACTTATTCTTACCTTACTGGAGATAATGAGCTTAACCATCGGCAAGCTAATAAGAGGGGAGAGAGGGATCTATGTACCCCCTTATGCCTTCTTCTTCCTCTTTATTGCACACTTTTCTATTCCGCTATTTTAAATTGTTCCCTTAGAGTAGTGCAGATATCCTCCCGTGATGTAACCTCGTCTAGGTCGATTACTATCTCTTGTTTTCATTTCTGCTTGCTCAGCTGGGATCTTTTCCACCTGGCTGCGAAAACTATCCGATGCACAATCAGTAGGTTTCAACATCAAATCCCCTGTAGGACTCGTTTCTTCTTTTCCTCCTTTCTTGGAAATAATGAATATTTCCGAACCCATCTTCTTTTTCTCCTTTTGCCGGTTCATGGAGCCTGCCGTTGTTCGTTGCTCGGGTTTACGAATTGCTGAGTCCCTTTCTGTCAATATTGATGCCGTAATTGAAAAACCACAAACTTTTCCCGGAATCGCCAGCTCAGCATTCTTCGGTGAAAAGGCTCATCTCTTCGTGGCCGCCTGCTGGACATCAAGCGGTTCACTAATTCCGTCCCCACGTTTTCACATACCTTATGTTAAGGTGGTGTTACCTGCGTTTCCCGCGTGATTTTATCACATGACGTTTGGGTTTTTTCCTCTACTGGCTTTTATAGGAAAAATGCCCCGTTGAGAGCGATATTTTTGCGTTGAGCGAGATATTTTGGTGGATATTCCACCGCTGCTTGAACTCACAGAGTTCATTTATGCCTTCTTCTAGTGAAAGAAACACTGATTCAGTTTGCTGCCTTCCACGTTCGTCTTTCACAACAGCAACATAGATGTCGATCCGAGGACTGCCCGTACTTCTTTCCGGATTCCGCGTCGAATCTCGACTGCAGAGGGGTAACCTCCGATAGTGACGCTTCAAGCTTCGAGCTCTTAGGAAAAAGATCCGGTGCGGGCCTCAATTCCACTCCACTATTATCTCATGTGGTATTAGATGTCAAAGTAGCCAAGTCTGCCGTCCTTGGATATCGACGCCCGGGAGCATCCTTTCTCACTCCCAAAAACAGCCGGTGCTAGGTTTCTGAAATCCTGCATCTCAAAAAACGTCCTTTTTCTTTCTCTTCTCTTTGATGGATATCCTTCCGGTAGCCAACCTTTAGCCGCGGGAGGGTGTACCTATCTGCCCATAACGCACCCCTTAATCGTTGCCTTGTCCGCACGAAGGGCGGAGATTGGCGAATCCACAAGAGCGCATGCTTAGATGGAATCGTGTTTAATATATGTACATAACTAGGTAAACTTGAAACCAGCAACCTATGGCTTCCAATCACGTTTTACTTACATAATTACTCCTATCTATTGTATTGCCATATAAATTGTTAAAGCTGCCACGTTACTTCACATATAGCTAAATGTGCCTCTATATATGTGGAAGTGTATGTGCTACCGCAAGTCTATAAAAAGATTACGATTCTATTATCTAATCATTCCACGTTTGTGTATAAAATTATCATCTATGAGATTTTATCATACGAAGAAAGAAACAAATTGGGAAGACTTATTTGCTGATAAAAAACGTTCTACGCAAAAAAATGACCTTCGACAACATTTCTGCGATATTCTGCGATAATATACTACAAGCATACGAATGGAAATGCGTAAAATTTCTATTTCATTTATTTTTTTATTAAATATTTGATAGGAAATAGAAGCGGCTCGCTGGCAACAGCGGCGTCGACAGGCGGGGACTTCTTAAACATTTCTTTATCAGCCCATTCGCTGATATTTCTGTCTCGAAATGACTTCAAGAAGGTTTTAATTTGGAACACCTGAAAAACTTCCACCGGAATATTTAAATAGAAGCGCTTTGTGAAGAATAGGAAAATGTATTGCTTGTAGATCGAATTAGATAGCGGCGCAAAATGGGGTGTTAATTATTTAAATAACATCACCATTGAAATTTGAATATTTGAAGCCAAATGGATTCTAGACGAAGCTATTTCGCAGAGACTCAGATTTCAGTACTTTTTCAGGGCAGACTCTTAGCAGAGACACTGCGAGACACTTTTCAAATTCTTCCACTAAAAGAGTGCAAACCACGTTTGCTATAGGTTATCGCCAGGACCGTAGCAAGGAAAAACCAGCCTTGGGATGAAAACTATTCTGCTCCTCCCTGAAATCGCATAAACTAATTTTATTAAAGTTTATATATGAATACGGGGCCCCGGAAAAAATTGCCTTCCTTCTCCCCACTCCCCCTTTCTACGGGCCAGCGCATTACGCATCAATCACGCGCAGGTATGAGTTTGACAGGAGGCGTCCCGAGAAGCCTGCTATGTGTAGTCAAAAAATTGAGATGTTTGATGTTTCTTCATGCACTCGTAGTATTGTTTGGGTACCTACACCGTGGCAAATACTTTTCAAAATACTACGTTCATCACTGGTATCGTTCTTAGAGATCTTAATAATTATCTCCTTCTTCCACTCTCTGGGAACAGTCTCACTTTTTGCCGATTTCAAAACAAATATTCGATTTGCAGGAAATGCAAGGACTCTGGATCCCCTGGATCAAATTCGCTTCAGGGCAGGGATTCTAGAAATGTCGAAAGCTGCATTGTACGGCCAACAGCCATTTCATTCAAAAGAAACAGAGCTTCACCAGATGTTATACGATCGTAAATCGTGGTAATCATGGTTTTCACTATTTAGCACACTCTAGGTTCTCCACTATTCTTTCAATTTTCAATTCCAATGGTCTTCCTATTTACAAATAACCATTTTTACTCTTACATAAAATCCATTTAGATATTTTAATACAAAAATTTTCTAATGTTTCAAAAATCATCATTAACTTTCATTGTTGTTGTTTCCATCCAAGACATAATCAGGTCTGCTGTGTATTATTAAACGCATTTCTAGCGTTTGTTTCGGGCTAAGACGAAATGCTATATACGCGAAAGTAAAAGGTTCGACCAAGAATGGTTTGATCTAAAATCTAGAAAAATTTGAAATAATTTTTTGTGTTAATAAAGAATCTGGTCCGAAAAATAAGTGGGGTATACCGCAGCTGATGGACGGTGGACTGGTGAGTCAGCTGACCCCGGGAAATTGGTTCGCGTCTGTTGCTGGAGTGGCATGATCTTTTACGATTTCTGAGTTTCAAAAATTGAAAACTAAAGGAAGGGAAGTGGTTTCGATCTCACTGAAATCAAGATACTCTTAAAGGATTCCAGTGGCATTTCCCATAAATGAACACCGCTGATAGCAGGTACCGGATTTGCCTTTTGCTAGGCAATACTATTAAAGTAAACTAGATAATATACTCAAAAAAGTATTTATCAATGAGCTACAAACAAAAATGTGTGCTGCCAAACAAAATATGATCACAATCTCAAGCCTAATTTCTGTCATATCATCATCATCATCATCATCAACGACGCAACTACCGATATCTGGTCTAGGTTTGCCTTACTAAAGAATACCAGAACACCGAGGTCCACCAATTCAATATCCCTAAAAGCTATCTGGTATCCTGTCAACGTTCCACCTCTTCTCTCTAATGTGGTTATTAGTCCGCCATTTTTCTTACTAATAGCCCAAGTCCCCGAGGAATACATGTGGTCTAGCAAGATCAATGTCTTGTACAGTAAAAGCTTGGAGTCTTTGGTGAGACGTTTGAAGTGAAACTGTTTTTTTTAAGCTGAAATAGGTTCAGTTGTCAGTAACCATGCGTGGATTTCATCGTCTAAGCTGTTATCGATTGTGATATTGGATCCTAGACAGGATAAATTATAAACGGTATCCAAGTTGTAGCCTCCTATCTTTATTGTTCTCATTTGACTGGTGCTATTTAATGCTATTGGTTCCTTGGTTTTCCATGCTAACGTTGTCATCATGCCTTTATTAATGTATAACCCAAGATCTGGCTCTGCCTGCCCGATCTAAATGAAGGGTAACCTGTACATTTCGGGATGCTTTTCCCATAAGGTCAATATCGTCAGCATAGGCGAAAAGTCGGGTTGGCTTGAAGAAGATGCTCTCGCATTAACATCAACATCGCGCACCACCTATTCTAGGACCAGATTAAACGGGATGCATGATAAGGCATCCCTCTCGTCTTAGGCTATTGTTGTTGTTGAATGGTCTCGAGAGTGATTCTGCTCCTTTTATCTTGTATGGCACATCGATCAGGGTCACGCTAGTCGGTCCTATCGACTGTCTTTTCGAACTTTCGATTAGCACGTAGACGCCCTATGTATGTTTGTGGACCGTTTTCTACGCAAACCAGGTACTTCCAACAACCATATCGTTCAATATTGCTAGTTGAGTAATCCGCAGTCGGTTATCTCAGGTATTTTTATGTAAGCTATGGGAGCCGACGTATCGCCTGAATACGGGCTGTTAAAATCCCAAAGTATGATTTTGATGTCATATTTGGGACAAACTTCTAGGGTCCCCTCTACTGCTTCGTAGGTGTCCTACGATTTCCCAGCGTCTTCTGCAGCGGTGTAATCGGTAATGAAGTTTGTATTTTTAAATTTGCCTCGCAAATGTAGAGTGTATATCTTTCGCTTATGTTTTCAAAGCGGATAACAATGAGTTTCACTTTTTAGTTGACTAGGAAGCCTACTCCGATCACATGGTTTACCGGATGGCCACTAAAACATTTGATGTAGTGGCTCTTTCCTAGGAAACCGATCCCTGTTCAAAGCATATTTTATAACGTTGTTACGTCAGCCTTATGTTGGGACAGGGTATCAAGCTAGCTGCATTCGATCTGTACAGGGAGTGCACGTTCCATGTAAAAGTGCACAAATCGTTTGTTGCTAAGTCCGTCATTGTAAAATCCGGCCACCCCAAGGCTCCTTTTGTGGTATTGTGACAAGTTTCAATTATGTAAGATTGTCAGCTGTACCCAACCTCCAACTCGGAGGACCACTTTCTACAATCTGTCCAGTTTTCAGGCACGCGAGATTTGGTTTCATCCCTCTTCGTCTGTTGTTTCTCATTAAGAAAGAACTCCCAACGATCACGTGGAGATAGTGTTTGATAGTAGAGTCATTGGTATTGCTTCACCAGACGTTTCCCAGGTTTAATGGAGTCCTTCGTAATCTGTGTCCTATCCACTGCCGCTTCTTCTTTCCGATCGCATTGCGTACGCGTGTCAGTTCTGTGCGCAGACCGAAGCTTTTCGTTTAAATTAATATCAGGCCAACGTACTCAAATTATACGGCGCAGGTAGATGTCAACAAAGGCTGTGATAGTGGCGGTTACTTTCCATGTGCTATTACCATATAACAACACAGTAAGAACACGAGCACAGAACAATTTTCTTTTAGATTTTAAGCAAGGCAGCAAAAGCGGATTAGCCCTGTTAATACGTCGGGCAACATGCAGCTCGGTGGCACCGTCGTCGGCAGAATCCACGCTTTCTAGATATGTAAACTGATTACCGCTTCCATGTTCTACCCACTTATGCAGGTAGGGAGGGTGCGATGGCCCGTCAGACTACGAACCTTGGTTTTGTAGGTGTTTATCTTCAGTCCGACTCTATATGCCTCTCCTTCCAAATCTATAGCCATTTGACAAAGTCGATGACAAGGTGAAAGAACAAATAGATGTCATCAGCTTAGTCTAGGTGTTGAGGAAAGATGTTATAGTTCATTAAACTCCTCCACATCCTCCGGATAAGATAGCATGAAGAACATCTCCGATAGCAAGTGGAAATAAAAACCGTGACAAAATGCAACCCGGACCAACTCCACTTTGGACCTCAAAATCCTCTGAAATTTTTCCTCAGTGCAGTAATTAACACTTTAGATAGCAGCTGTTAGTTTTTCCACAATACCCCCTGAGGGGAACACCCCGCATACACTGCCTGTTCACGCTATCAAAAGCATTCTCGAAATTGATGAAGCAGATGAAATAAAGAACTAAACTCCGCGTACTGTGGCAAAATGAACCGTAGGGTTTTGATGTTATCAATGAAGGAGAATCCGGTGCAGAAACTAGTAGGCTCTCTATCAATCATATATATATCATATCATATATATCATAGTTATTATAACTAGCCGTTCCATCCAGAAGTGATAGAACTTCAGCAAATGTGATACTGTTAAAAACTGTGGTGAATTGTTCTTTCTGCTTTTTTAAGGTTTTGTGTGAAACAAAACCTTATTAGAATCGAGACGGTGTCTGTCTGTCCGTCTGTCCGTCTGTCTGTCTGTCTGTCTGTCTGTCTGTCTGTCTGTCTGTCTGTCTGTCACACCTGATTTATTCGGAAACGGCTGGACCGATTGTCACGAAAATTGGTGAGAGTATGTAATCTGGTGATCCCTTTACATGCAGTAAGTGGCGCCATCATGTGTTAAGTTTAAGGGGGGGCTCCCCGTACATGTGAATGGAGGGTGCAAATTTTTTTTTCACAGAATGTAGCCAAGTAGGGTATCAAATGAAAGGTCTCAATTAGTACTTTTCGAATCTGGTTCAATATTTGATATCGGATGAAACATAGGGGAGTGAGGGTTGAAAATATGACCCACAAAAAGTGTAACAGGTCTCGTTCTCAGAACCTATCCAACCGAAAAATCTGAAAAAAATCACAGTGGTGCATCTCTACGAAATCTAGGCCTCAAAATATATCCGGTTCCGATATCTGCACAATTAAAGTTAATAATAGTATATTTCCACATTTTAGAAATTTACTCGGGACCCCCCTTATGTTCATCCCAGAAGTACAAAATTTGGCATGCGTGTAATGAAGACTATAATGCACAGTTTGGTCAAGCTTGAACAAAATCCAACTATTATTAACAAAGTTATAGGGGGTGAAACTTTACAATTTTTGTGAATTTCGTGCAATTCGTCAATACCACAACGAAATGAATTCTTATGAATTGGGTCGCAGACAATTATTTTGTTTTAGTTTTTTAGTTATTTGTCAACCAGACATGTGTGTATGTAGGTATATAATATATACGTGCTAATGAGCTTTGCGGGTAGTGCCTAATTCAGATAGATATAAGACGTAAATCGGAAATATGGGTACGATAAATTTAGATACGTGCATATATGTGTACAGTATTCGGTAATAGGCAGTTTGTTTGTTTAGGGTGAGCGTGATATCTATGGCTCTAATATGTACGTATGTCTTGTAGTTTGGAAAAATATGAAGGATTATGTTGGATTTGTAGCTATATACGGACAGAAAAATGTGCGTCTCTTACATAAGATGAACACAAAACCTTCATACCCGAAGCGCGAGCTTCCGGTATTCCGACTTGTTTTTGCTTGTATTCGTGGATGAGGAGTCGACACTAAACGTCCTTCACAGGACCATATAAAGATTTGCCAACATGTGCAAGCTCTTTCGTGATGCGGTAGACACTTCTCAAATCATTGCGCAATATCTACCGCTTTCCTGTCCAGCGCAATAACAAATTCCTTTTATTAACGACGCATGTTACTCGGTGCGGGTAGCAGCGCCTTCAGCCCCTAGCTTTCATCGATTCTCTTCCACGATGCTGCAATCAGCCAAATCTTATGACATCGCTTCGGTACGTGGCCGATGACCTGCGTAGCACCCGAGACAAGAGCATTTTTATGGTGGTCCTATGCTCATAGATATTTGCAGGCGGGATTGCTCAGTGTATATATCTGCTATACGATCAGCAAGATAGCTCTCCCCCTGTCGAACGACAGCTGTGCGAATGCGCCACCAACGACGCGGCTGTGGAAGTTGCAACAAACTACAAATTTCCCACCATTATCGTTACGTTCCCCAAGACCGTGTTTCCCCATCATATCACATCATATCACATTAGGTGTTGTCAGAGCCCATTTTGGCATTCAAATCATCCATCTCGATCACAATGTAACCTTTAGGACGCCTCTCGCAGAAATCATTCTTCTTCACTATATCGGAAGTCTCCATTGGTGCATAGCACTGTATAATGGTGATGCTCGTTAACCTGGATCGGAATCTTGCAGTCAGAAGTCTATCAGAAACCAGCTCACAGATTAAGGAAGCGCTCCTTGCGGTGGTCGTCAGAAACAATCCGACATAGCATTCGCGTCTGCCTCCAATAGCCTTTCTAGAATACAAAACCGCATCGCCATAGGTATGGCAAGAGAAAAAGAGGAATTCTCTCCAGAGTCCCGCCACCTTGCTTCGCTTAGACCCAAACTGTCCAGCTAATATCGCTGGAATTCCCGCTCGAGTTCGAGAAAGCAAACATACTGGGGACCGTCATTACCGGATATTCCAGAAACCAATCATAGTTCGTTTTCGATATCGAAAGGTCTTCGGCATGTGGTCAATCCCTATCCGGGGTATTGTTGACGTTTCGGTAACAATAAAGTTTCAAAATTTATAAATTATCTGTTAGATGTTTTTGTCTAGGATTATTAGTGCAGTGGATGAGAAGGACTAGTCCAATATCTTTATACTGGGCTTTCTCAATTCTATGTATCTGTATACACCTGATACTGATCATACTGTCACCAATTCGGTATAGAAAGTATCTCCTCTTTGTGAAATACTAATAATTTCTTATGCTTCTTTTTATCTGGTCACTTAAGCTCTGCTTTATTAATTTGGGTCAATATTTTACTGAATCTCGCGGATATGTTCGTTTCTTCGAGGTTTTCTGGGAAAGAATCTTTTCCCTATTCGGGTTTCTTTATATCCTATCCTGAGGGCTAACTCGTCCCTTGCTTCCTTCGTAATATTAACAGACAATATGCATTTTTAGAGCACCCTGGAAAATATGAATGAATTGAACTTCCGCATTAATTGTTTGCATAACCGCTTTTGTTGATATAACATGTTTACATGCACGTATTATCTGTATTTATAGTGATAAATCCGCCCACACAACACCTATATTTCACCCGTGGAAGAATAATAGATAATAAGAAAAATCAACAAAACTTTCTCGCCTCTCGCCTCTGGCGCCAGCACCGATTTTCCCGTAGTTTTCCAAATACATTCGTCCAAAGTCCGTACCACTACTGACCCAATTTCTTTTGCGTTTCAATCTAATTCCGGCAAACACAACTTTGAGGAAACCGATACGACATTCCCTGGGAGCATATTTTGCGTAGGCCGTAATTGCCGTGAGAAATGTTTTAGGCTTAGGAACGATATGTTACAGGCCCACAATTATCTCGCTTTTTTCCTGTATCTTTAAATAAATGGGCCACCCACCGTTAAATTTATTGCAGATTTCCTCAATATTAGAACGAAAGAATCAATTTTTCATCTATTCTGTCTGCAGGGAGGACAGGTGTGAACCGCAATCGTTTTCATTGTTTTATTATTTTTAAATTCAGGACTTGGTTGAACGTGCTTCCAGGGAGAGTATGTATGGCCGGTGAAAGTATTTGAAGGTGACATGGCTAGAATGTGTAGATACAGAAGTGGCTGCCCTGCTTTGCTACGGGGAATGTCAAAAATATCGAATGACGATTCATTCGTGTAATTTGTGATTTAAATTTAGACTTTGCTTGGCAGGGAAAATGATTGTTTGAAACACGAGAAACACATTACAAGGAATTCCTTCGTTCTTATAACGCAAAACGTGCGCAATGAGTGTTTATAGCTGAAACAGGTCCGTGGCCACAGATTTCGCGTCAGTTTCCTAATTTATTGCAAGTGCTGCAACCAGAATTCCTTTATGGTTTAGTACCATAAAGTTTCCGATTACGCATTACTTAGTAACCGATAGTGGTGCTGTCACGCACTATTTATTCTGCCTGTTGACTCAATAGAAGGCATCAAGTCATTGCATTGCTTCTGGCAGAACTGCCTAAGAAATCCTGATTTCTGACCCCACAGCTTCAGACTCTTGCTTTCTGTGCAACGGAAATGACTAAGTTCTATATCTTCCCAAATCTACCACCCGATAACTGTTAGACGCTCAAATTAAACCCATTACTCAGAAAGTGAATCAACTATTGATAAGGTTGTTATTAGTTATTTGCGAATTTCAGGTTGGAGCCAGCCTTATCAAGTATCAACCAGGAATTAAAATGCACTTATTGTGCGAACTTCATAGATATGGAATTCTTTTCTAGATAAAATTTAATGCCAAGAAATTCTAATACATTTTGTGTGTTCGTAGTGGCTGAATTATGTGAGGGAAATATGTATGTTTGCTATGATATCAATGGTACCTGATAAGAGTTACCTTGAAATTTAAAATTGTGTTATATATCAATGAATCTGAGTAATAGATGCATTTAGCTTTGATATACAACTGCAATAATATATAAGAAATGCGTCATTTCGTGGAAAATTACATGTTCGATATTTTAAAGTGATTCTTAATTGGAAAAGATTCTGTGTCAAATAAAATTTTCTTTGATGGGTTCACCATTTATCTGAAGGTCTCTTCGCCTTTTTAAGGTTTTGTGTAAAACAAAACCTTATTAAAATCGGTTCACTGCCTGCCCGTCTGTCTGTGTTTTTTTTTTTTTTTTTTTGAGGAGGTGGAAATCTTCAAAAGACACTGGTCTGGACACACTAGTGCCTGAGATTCCCCCGACTCCGTCCCTGCCCTGCGGAACCACCCTAAGGTATTACATCACCGGGCGGAGTCAGCTCATTCTAGCTTCTATACGCGGTGTAAGTGACCGCGTTTTCCTCCTCTTCTCTGCTTTCGCTGTGTATTTTGGATAGATGCGATCATGCAGTTCACCGCATCCCAATTCTCCTTGTTGTGCTACTATTTTCGGCACCAGATTTTCTGGTACCAGCACCTCTCCTAGAGTCTCCTCTAGATTCCTCCTTTCTTCCACAAATCTCGGACAGTGGAAGAATACATGCTCTGGGACTCCATCGCAATTTGGACAGTCAGGTGAGGTGTCCAATTTAAACCTGTGTAGGTATTGGCGATATCCTCCGTGTCCCGTGAGAAATTGGGTGGGGTTATAATTAATCTCACTGTATTGTCTTTTCAACCACTCCTTGATGGCAGGAATGAGTCTGTGAGTCCACCGACCCTTTCCCGAGCATTCCCACCACTCTTACCATCTATTTATGGATCTCTCCCTCTCAGCGTTCATCGTCTGCGATAAGGGAGAGATTGGCTTCGTATTGTATATATTCGCCATCTCATCTGCCAAGATGTCAATCGACATCATTCCAAAGATGACGAATGCTGCATTCCCGCAATGGTATACCCTGCCTCGCCTGAAATTGTCCTAAAGGCGCTGAACACAACAAGTGATGATGCGGCTAGTTGACTAAATTGCACGTGTTTTTAACATCCAATGTTATCACGACATAGCATTTACTCGAGGTCATCACGTCCCGAGCCAGGTTCGAAACCACGTCTACGGCGTTGATCGTTGAGTGGGCTTAACGAAAACCAAACTGTCGCTCTGACCTATATTCTATGATAGGGAGAATTCTATTGTAGATAACTGTTGCGAGCATTTTTCCTACCATGTCTACAAAGCAAATCCGGCCGCATGATGACGGATGTCCCGGTTGCTTATTGGGCTTTGGTAGTAGCTTTTGCCTCTTCCACCGACCGGGTCCTTCTACCATGCATGCTCCAAATGCACTGATAAAGCAGTCGGTTCTGATCCTAACAGTCTCTTTTTATGGCTGTATTGATAGCGGCATCCCAACCAACGTATAGCCTGCTTAAGCTTAGGTAGCTTGTGGACACTTCCTTTCTCTCACCAAAGTCTCGAATGCATACAGCCCGCACTTCCTGATTTATTCATTCTACCGAAAGTTTGACCACCTATTCGGGCTCGTTTTCCCCATCAATGTGGTATCAACATCATCCTAATCGCTAAATATCAACTCTAGCTCCGCGAAAGCGTCGAACAAAATACGGTGGCCCCTGATGTTGCTATTTTGACTGCCTCAATTCCCAGCCCACGCGTTGAAGTCACCGATTATGATTTTGGGATTTTGACCTCTGGTATCTGGCACTAGCATACCTAGCTTTCCCACATATTATGCTATCGCAGCGTTTGGTGGAACTGTGAACCCACCTTCCGGAAACTCCACCATTTCTTGGATGGCCTGATTTCCACACATATAGGCTCCGCTATTACTGTTGCGATAAGACTTGCTGATTATATCCACTTCAACTCGCATCTCATAGATGGTTGAGTGAGTAGGTCCTGTGTTGCCTCGAAATGGTTAACGTTGATTTGTATCAACTACATTTCTTCATTACGTCTAAGACTCTTCCACATATCGTCTTTTGACGCCCTTTTCTCCTTGCAAAATATATTCAGTGCCAGCTTTGCACTCCTTAAATTCTCTTCTCCATTTTTGTACGTTTTCCACCTGCCACAGTCATGCGTGCATATTGCCGCTATGTAGTCTGATTCAAAACATCTGAAGCCGCGCCTGAAAGGCACCTGCTCTCTTAGTCGACGAACGATCCAGCCTATTTTCATTTTACCAGTTTCCACAAATTTGAACGCTGGAACTTCCTGGAAATATCAGCGGATGTCATAGCACCTTTGTAGAAATAATTCGAGCCGTAATCTTCTTGTTCGTGTTGCTTTTTTCTTTGGTCTCTGCTTCTGTGGTTTCTTTTTCGGGGTTTACCTTCCTTGAGGTCGTTAAAGGCATTGCCGCTGTTTCAACAATTTCGAGCTTTTCCTTTTCCGATAAGAGGCCCTTTTGCCCTTTAATGTATTATGATGATCGGAAAGAATCGTCCGCTCCCTCTCTACTCTTCTTTTCGAGTTTACCACCGTTTGGGTTTTGAGAGGCGTCACATGAATTGCCTGGGTAATGTTTGCTTTCTTTCGTTCTTGGCACTGTTATACGAAACATTTTAATGGCTTTGATTATCCCATTAAGGGTTGGTGCACATTACATTTGTCCTTAATAAATTCGGCCAACTCTATTATTTTCCGGCCGGAGACTGTTTAGTTTTGCTTGTATATTAGTTTCTCGCAATTTTCCCTGATTTCGCGCTAATACTAGTTCCCGCGATATTTCGCGACCAGTTGTAGTCATGCTACTGTGATGAATGACCAGTCCGTGAGGCATTTTTCCGTGTCTCTGCATCGGGTGTTCCCGGAAGTGTTATTCTCTTTTTAAACGCTACTTTTACCAGGCTACTTGTATCGTCCTCTTTAACCTAGCCTTGGAGAAAGCGATTTGTGATGCTGAGTGATTTGTGACGAATGCGAGGGGTACGATCCTCTTTAAGTCCTACTGGCCTATGCTAACGGTATCAACATCATGAGAGGCACGACCCGGGATGTACAATCTGCCTTCATCCAGATCGACCAACCAACCAACAACATCAAACCATACTGGTCAAACGGGAAGACTACAACTTTGAGACCATTGATAATTCCTCCTATCTAGGGTCGAAAATCACAACCGGTAACAGCTACGATGATGAAATCCGCGCACGGTTGTTGGCAACCAAGAGAGTCTATTTCAGTTTACAAAAACTGTTCCGCTCTAAACGTCTCACCTTAGGATCAAAGCTCTGACTCTAGAAGGCAATGATCTTGCCAATCTTCATGTATTCCTCCGAGACTTGGGTTCTTAGCAAGAAAAATTGCGAACTCTTGGCCGCGTTCGAGAGAGAGAGAGAAGAATCCTCTGAAGAATTTTTTGGCCCCCTACATGAGGATGGACGATTCTGTAGCCTACATAACGACGAAATTTATGAGCAATACCATGACCATATTGTGGATAAAATCCGGCTCAATAGGTTACGGTGGGCGGGTCATTTTATCCGTATGGATGAGGATGATCCCACCCGGAAAGTTTAGAAGGGCAATATCTATGGTAGAAAAAGAAGACGAGGCAGACCCTGTCTGAGATGGAACGATGGCGTAGGCCAGGACGCTTGGCAGCTTTTAGGGATATCGAATTGGCTGGACCTCGGCGCAAAACCAGGATGCCAGGAATTCCTTATTAAGGCAGTCTTAGACCGAATATCGGTTGTTGCAGCGTTGATGATGACTTGTAGCCTTAGGTGCAACAGTAGCCGAGTAATTCACTACGACGCACTGCGATCGAAGGGTATCGACGTTCCAAGCCCGTGCGCCATAAGCTTCAATTTCTTTTCTTCTTCCGTATTAGCTGCTTGTTCTGGGTGCCCTTCCCATAGCCATTTTTGTCCACAGGTAGGTTTTTTCCCCCACCTAACCGACCTGCGCATGAACATTCCCATATATAGAAGGGCAGCTCCCACACCGCTATAAGCAACCTCCGGTTGTTTCCCCCACCAATATACTGTGGTATTAAGATCGTTTTCGATGTTTCGTCCATCAAGGTTAGCTCGGCGTTTCCTAGCCAGGACTTTGCCGTTTTCACTGTTTGCTTCCGTCCTCTAGGTGTTTGCTGTAACAACTACAACCATTTAAAATAATTAAGACTCGCATTTGATTTTTGATAGTAATATTTATTAAACTTGCAAAACTTGCATACAGCCAGGACATCCGCAAAGCCGATAATCGTAGGCTGTTCTGGTACAGGAGAGCAAATATTCTACTATACTATATATAACATTCCAGATCAGGGGACCCAGTACCCAGCCCTGCGGTACTCCCGTTGTGACGTTATTTTCTTTGAGGCTTTCATCCACCCCGTATCCGAGAGTTCTCACTGTGAGGTGATTTTCGACCAGACTCGCTAAATATCTGGGAACACTCGTCAGCCAACATCCAGTTAATTTTGTTTCCGCTGGTTGAATGCGCTCAAGCCATTGCTGCTATCGACGATAAGTAACAATCTGGGATGTATGACTCTGTTTATCATCATCCTCATTGTATCCATAAGGCAGATTAGGTGATATACTGCCGGAACTGGCTTATTGGACTTAGGAAGCAACACCGACTTGGTTTTTTTCCACTGAACAGAAAATATTCCTCTATTTTAAGCAGGAAATCTTCTATCTTTTAGGAATATCCTTTCTTTTAGCTGGACCATCGTTTGCTTCGCGCTATTTGTTTTAGTGAGGAAACAGAGTAGCAACAGTCTCTATTGGGAGGCGTGCCTTAGGTCGAGTAGAGCAGCTCCTTTCGCATTCACTGTCAGGGTGCTCTACTCAAGAGGCTGCACGTTGAAATCCCTCGCCATTATTTTCGTCCAGCGTTCTCTTGTGTCCAGAATCAGAGCTCCCAGCGGCAAATGTAGCACTGGCTAGACCATAGTTGCCATATATGTAGATTTTTTTCACTTTTGCTATGACGAATCCATTTTCCTGATCTTCCGTTATTTCCTGGAAAGCTTGTTCTTCTGGCCTTTGTCCAAAATGCCACCACTGAGATTTCTATATGGCCACATAGATATTTTTTTCGCAGATGGTTTACGAGAGTATGTCCTGCGCCAGCTGGCACTGTTTCGGGTTGATTTATATCAACCTCACCTGTGATTTGTATTGGGTCACTTTCACAGTGCGTCCTGATATAACCTTCCCTTTCGGATCTCCTGCATTGCTTCCACCTTAGGTTATTCGAACTCAAGCATGCCTTCGCAATGTGACCGAAGCCAAGGCAACAAAAGCATCGCTTCAGTGCCACTTGTTCCTTAAGCCAACATATAACCCAGCCTACACTTCCTCTCTCTGCTACTAATAATTTGAATGCTGCTTCGACTGGTAGGCTGATGATCGCGGCAAAAACCTCCTTCTTCGTGTGATTTCATCTATATCCTTGCAGATTGTAATAATCTCTGGCCTTCTAGGCCTTATGTCGGCTTCCTGTTCTAAGGACTTTCCAAGGCTGAAGGATTTTGCCGCGGTTACATCCTTAGATTTCTTGAACTCCAACATACGAGTAAGGTCTCCTTTCTGGGACCGTCTAATGTGACTAACATTATCTCCCAAATTTGCTTATGTATTATCTGAATATGGGTTCCTGCACTGCTTCGCTGTTATCTACAGATATTATTTTATTTATTTATTTATTTAATGAGGACAATGCACAGAAAGCAAATTTCTTATTACATATTGTCCTCAGAGGGAGGAGCAATTAAATGGCATATTTTGCGCTTAAAGCTAGAGAGGGACATAGAGTCAAAGGAACCAAGCTGTAGGGCATTGTAGGACCGGCAAAACCTCGGGATCGGAGAGTGAAAGTAAATCTCGAGCTCAGCGAAGGGTACATCAAAAATGTCCGCATTACGTGTGTTATGAGACGAGGCGATACGGAGAGTAATATCCGAGTTGGCGGAGCAGTCCATCAGACCATTGCAGAGTTTGAAAAGAGTACACATATCAAGGAAGATACGGCGTTGCTGTAGGGAGGGGAGATTGAGGGTGTGGAGTCGTGACGGATAATCAACCCGGGGAAGGTTCTTTTTGTAAAAGAGGGTCCGGGTGAATTTGCGTTGTACAGCTTCAAGAGCGCGGCCGTCGCGGATGCGGTAGGGGGACCAGACTACACAGCAATATTCAGGGATGTTTTTGACAAGGGAATTGAAGAGTGTTAAGGAGGGCTGGATTGAGGTAAAGTCGGACGAGGAACGTAGGATAAAACCAGACATTTTGGAAGCTCTATTGATGATGTCAACGAAGTGGGAATTGAAACGAAGCTTATCGTCGAATATTACACCCAGGTCTTTGAAGGAGGTCAGTAGTGAAAGGGGTTGACCACTGAGAGAATAGGAAAAGGATGATGGGGAGGGTTTCAGGGAATAGCGCATCCAGTGGCATTTGTTGACATTCAGTGTTAGCTTGTTGACCGAACACCAACCGGCTAAATTATCAAGGTTGGATTGTAAGAGAGCACAGTCCAATGGAGACGAAACAGAGGCACACAATTTAAGGTCGTCTGCGTAAAGCAAATACGGACAGGTGAGGGTGGAGGCGAGGTCATTGATAAAAAACAGGAAGAGTAGGGGCCAAGTATAGAGCCTTGGGGAACACCAGAGGAAGGAGAGAAGGAACGAGATGAGTGACCATGAAAAGAAACTTTGCAGGAACGGTATGAGAGATAGGAGGAAAGCCAGGAGATGACTAAGGGAGGGAAGTCTAGCGAAGAAAGTTTAGAGAGGAGAATGTTATGGTCAACGGTGTCAAAGGCTTTGGAGAAATCAGTATAAACAGCAGGTACCTCCTGTCGTGAATTCAAGCGTTTAGCTACAAAGTTGGTAAAGACCAGAAGATTTGAAGCCGTTGATCTATGTTTCACGAAACCATGGTGCTCTTTGACAATGAGGTGACCGAAGTGCGCGGTCAACCAGTCGTTGACGTATCTTTCTAGGATTTTGGAGCACGAGGAGAGAAGGGAAATGGGGCGGTAGTTCACAGCAAGGGAAGGGTCTCCGCTCTTGAGGATAGGAATGATAAGGGCCTCTTTCCAGAGACGGGGAAAGTAGCATTCGTCTAGACTTTTGTTGTAGATTATACACAGGGGAAGGGAAATTGTTTTCTACAGTTAAGGAGGAGGAGATTAGAAAGCCCATCGGGGCCAGGTCCGACATTGGGGTCAAGGTTACCAATGAGGAACTCAACCAAGGAAGGCGTAAGGAGAGGAATGGCTAGTGATTCGGAGGAGTCTGTGGTTATGAAAGGTGTAGAGGTTGAAGGGCTCGAGGGAGAAAACACTGAAGAGAAGTAGGTGCAGAGAAGGTCGCAGGATTGTTGTGGGGAGTTGGCAGTGGAGTCAGCGAAGCTGATAGAAGAAGGGACAGATTGAGTTGGATTACGAGAGTTTTGAACTCGGGAAACTCGCCTTCATCCTTTTCCGACTGCAGTTTTTCATTAAGAAATAACCCCCAGTGATCACCAAGTGGAGATCGAGATAGGGTTTAGTAGCAGAGCCGTTGGTGTTGGTTAAGCAGGTGTTTTCCTAGGTTTTATGCTCCACCATGCGTACCATTTCAAGTTTCGTCCTTTCTTTTTAGCCGCCGGGGACACTGTGATGTCAAAATATCTTAACGACACTTGAGCCATCTATTTTCAAGTATCCTGACTAGGTATTCGCCATGCTGTTATAAAATTTTTGTGTCCTGGCTAATTGTCTTTGCTATGACGGCTGACGCCACACATAATTTTTGAAAATGATTTTTCTAACACTATGGTCAGTCAGGTAAAGTTTCTGCTCTGGCAAATAAAAGCTCAATATGCACTCGTGGGAATTGTTCAAAATAAAGTTTCAGTCATTCATGAACATTTTAGCGCTGCAGCTAATAAAACTAATTATTTTTAATGGGGTATATGGTATTCTGCTTATACCCATCTTTTAACCTAATGATGTAATAATTAGTACCTTCACATGTTCGTGCTCGTAGAATAGAACCTGCCGACTTTGCTATCAAATAGAGAAGGGTAAGAAGCCAAACTAAAAAAAAAGGAACAAGAAAAAAACTACTAAAACAAAACAAATAATCCAAAATACTTCGCAAAATTGAGAAATGTTTTGACTGTTCTCGAGTACAATCAACTCCTGAGTGTGCTATTCATTAAAATTAAAAGGTATCTAAAAATATAAATCATGACATAGCGCATCCCCGACAGGCAGATGTGCGAATCTCTATCAATGACCTCTATTCCACTAGCATCCGAAAAAAAAAACTCCCAAGAAAATATTGAAAAAGTTTGCCTTCCCAAAATTGAATCTGAGTCAAGCGAACCATATGAAACAATTTGGGAGTACACATCCCCTTGCCAGAATAATTGTGATTTTTTATCTTCTTTGTAAACATAATGAAGAAGGCACGAAGATGCGTCCCAAAAGTTGCTAATAAGCATGCGAGCCGGCCTAGCTTGGAGCCCGTCCTAGCCTCTAGCGTGCCTGCTGTCGAGCACACCACCGGCCTACAACTTGTGGGGCTTTGTTGCGATGCTTTTGGCCTAAGTCAAGGCCATATTTTTGAAAGTCATAGCAGGTGAAATTGCGTTTTAACCGAGATTTATTCATAGCAGCAAAGAACGCTTAAGCCCCCAAGTTAAGCCACAATAATCGTTAGCGATGAGGTTTGCCGGTCCCCAAGAGAGACTTTGTACTGATCTTAGATGCTGGACGTTAGCCGAGAATTTGATAGCAGCCCATTGGTTTTCGCTAAATACAACCCAGTCTGCCCAGCAGGTTGAGGCTCCGCAGTACACCACGTAGATACATATGAATAGCTCTTCTCCACTTCCTATATGGAAACCAAGAATGAACGTAAAGCGAACTTTGTGAATGGTTTCCAAACTTTACTGAACGAGAGGTAAGCTAAGGTGGTACCTTGATCATAATAGCCAAATTCCCTTTCAATATACCTTGAATCAACCAATCAGTCAGATGTTGTGTACACTAGTTTCCTTGACTCCTTGGTTTCTATTTTTACAAAATTAGATCAATCTTCCAAATTTTTCAGCCCCCAGTAATAAACTTCTGCTAGTTTGGAAGTCATTGACAATATTGATGCAATCCAAAGCTTATCCGGGGAATTCCCGGGGGTTTATCTTTGCAGCAAAAAAGGTTTCGCACCTATACTTGTCCCATCCACGATCCCCCTTTAACTTTCTGATATCTGCCATCCGGAATGCTACATTACATTGGGTCGGCTCACCAACGCTTAAATTTCCCGCCAAACCAACCGCGTAGCAATACATTTCGAGAGACTGTTGGCGTCTTTTCGATAAAGATTGCTCCTACTAAAAATTTATTTGGTGATGGGGAAAAACGATTGCTTAGTTTCGCTTGAATGAGTAGAAAGAGTCATGAAAGAGTTTAGCCACAGCTTCGTTTGTTGTGTTAAGAGAAATGCGCGAATCAATGGCAGTAGATAACACAACCCATATGATATGCAGCCATGGCGTCATAGTTTGGTCGAACCGGCTTTGTGAGACTCACATACGCATATGGGGAATTGTATGCTCCCCATCGCCGATGCGCTATGTGATCCAAACCGGCATAATTCCCCACAGTAATCTCCAAAACTCGCCGCCGTGGCAGCAATGGAGCCATTTAAATGCATTTTTACTAAATTAAGATTCAGGCACTCATGAAGAAGGTTTGTTGTTAGGCGTCCACATATAAATGGTTTTTTTTTCTTGTTAATTTCTTCCGATTTTTTTTTTTTTTGTTAATATGTGGAGCGTGTATATTGTAGAACAGATAAGTTGGGTTTTCGCCAGCTTGAATGAATTTGGCGGTGGATTTCAATTTGGCCTGTGATGGATTAATTTCTGGACATTGATTTATAATTTTACCTAAGTCTGTGTTGCTAGAAGCCAACTTAAAGGGGGAAGACCCTCCAGACAAAAGATTTTACAATAACTTTGTTGCAAAAAACTCGGAGTATTTCTAAGAGATAAGGATTTGCGTTCGTCATAATTCATGCACATGACGGGAGCAAATACCACCTTATAACCACTTCGATCACGGTGCTCCCAGGGCAGAAATGAGGCGGCGTCAGATGAGTTGCCTCTGCCCTGGACGAAACCGCAAGTTATAGATTAGATTTTTGTCTGCTATTTGTAGTCTAACCTAAAATAGACAATTTTTAAAAATGAAAAGAGGGACCAATACGACTACGGTTTCGTACCAGGGTAGAGACAACTCATTAGACTCTGCCTCACCTCTGCCCTGGAAGAAGCGTGACTGAAGCGGCTCGCAGGTGCTGCACGCTTCCTTTTATAATTCGTAAAACACAACAAGGGTACCAATCATATTCAGCGTAAATCCGCCCATAGTTCGGACCAAAGCTTGGCCGGAGCTAGACAATTTCTTTTAGGGATTGAGGAGTCCTAAGTCCGCATCCATTTAATGTCGGACCGGACCAAATGTAGAGCAACTAACTCCTACTCAATGCGTTGTAGTTTCTGTATTAGTTCATGAGAGTTAGCAACTGAACACTTATTATTCGTCCCAAGGGCCTGGTACTCATTGATCAACCAATTGGCGATGTTGTACGTCGGTGAGTTCGAGTCCGCAATAATTTTTCGCATCTTGTTCCCCTCCTTGAGGATTTTCGGTTGACATCTGATTCTTGGAAGCGCAGGATTAGGCATTTGAACGTTGTTCCCCTTGTCCGCCTTAAGAAAATATAGCGGTTAATTTTATAAAGTGTTTTACTAAACATAAAAGCGAAAATCTATTCAGACAATTATGTGCGAAATAAAGCGTATTACGCTTCCGTGAACGGAGACGATGTTTCTACACTTTATTTCTTATACGAATTCGAGCCGGTGATAGTACTTGTTCGTTCAGCATGGAGTTAACGGAAATCCAAAGTGGCGACCCCGGCGTGATCTGAACACGCAGCTGCGTCGGGGTCACCAGTACAGGGAGAATTGGCACCTCGCCTGTATCGATCAGGAAGCAACGCCTAGTCAGAGGGCCGAATATTGTAAGGCGACGTGATACTGTGTTTCGAGTAGCCATCGCCGAGACACCCAGCGAGCCTAGTTTTTTGTTAGGTTAAAAGTGCATCCGGTGGTAGATTTACTCGCTTGAGCTCCGCATTTTTGGTGGTACTAGCAAATCGTCGAAGTCGATGAGGATCCCGGCGATCGACTATTCGAACGCCCTTTTCTGGAAGCAGACCTCGGCTGTGACTGTGATCGAGATCTACCTCCCGAACGCAAAGTATCTACCGTTGCCATAAGCTTCGAGACTGCGTTCGCTGGTGTTGTTACCATTGCCTTCAGGTCCTCCACCTCCCGACGTGTGCCTCTAGAGATTTCTGCTTTTGCCTTGAGGGCAGGCCGCTCACAGTGTTCACGGACCACAAGCCCCTTACATTCGCGCTTAAACAATAGCCCGACAAAGCGTCACCGCGCCAACTTCGGCAACTGAGCTCCATTAGCCAGTTTAATTCCAACATCCAACACGTGTCTAAAAAAGACAACGTCGTTGCAGACGCTTTGTCTCGAATCTTGGAGGTTACAGTCCCTACCGCGGTCGACTATACGGCAATCACCGAGACGCAGAAAAACGGCGCAGAGCTTCAGAGCCTGAAGGCAAACTCCAAATACAAGTTCAAGTTTCCTAGCTTCGACTCAAACTCCTACTTACTCTGCGTGACTTCAGACGAGGGACCCAGACCATTGATTCCGGCGGAGTTTTTAAAGGAAATATTTCGCGCAGTACACGATTTTGCGCTTCTAGGCATCAGGACTGCGAAGCAGTTAGTCACTGAAAAATACTTCTGGCCGTCCATGAACAAGAACGAAAACTGTTGGGCCAGACAGTGCATCGTGTGCCAAAAGTGCAAAATCAACAAGCACGTAAGAAAGGAAGTAGGCGTATTCCCTAGGTCGACCAAGTACTTCCACATCATCAACCTCGACATCATTGTCCCTTTGCGAGACCACATGCAAATATCGCCTCACAATCATCGACAGGCTTATGCGGTGGCCTGGAGTAATACCTCTGATTGATATTACCACACAATCATGTGCCGAAGCCCTCTGTCGAGAATGGATCCCACGCTTTGGTGTACCTGTCGTAATCATGACGGAGTAGGATATGCAGTTTGAGTATACTCTTGTATCAAAGTTAGGCAAGCTCCTTGAGTTCAAACGTGACAGGACTACTGCATAACATCCGCAGTCCTATGGGATGCTAAAACGTTGGCACCGGACACTAAAGGCTGCTTTGATGGCTCGCGACGATTCGTCGTGGCCGTCCACCTCGGCTTTCGCTCAGCCCACCGAGAGGAGTTCACTTTCACGATACACGAATCCGAAGGTCGACACCCCCAGGGACCTCGAGACATGTTCGCAGGTCTTCATTAGAGTGGACGCTCCTCGGAGGCTTCTGCAACCACCACACGATGGCTCCTTTGATGGCTCGCGACGATTCGTCGTGGCCGTCCACCTCGCCTTTCGCTCAGCCCACCGAGAGGAGTTCACTTTCACGATACACGAATCCGAAGGTCGACACTCCCAGGGACCTCGAAACATGTTCGCAGGTCTTCATTAGAGTGGACGCTCCTCGGAGGCTTCTGCAACCACCACACGATGGCTCCTTTAAAGTCCTGGAGCGATGGGAGTATCCTTCAAGCTCGCGTTCGTGGTGGGCATAACTACATTAAGTTTCAAATCCAGTATAATTTTATAAAGTGTTTTACTAAATATAAAAGCTCGGACAATTATGTGCGAAATAAAGTGTATTAGACTTTCATGAACGTGTACTGTTTTTACACTTTATTTATTATACGAACTTGAAGAGGTGATAGTACTTGTTAGTTGAACAATTGAGTAAACGGGCATCCAAGGTAATGGATATCCAATCAAATACGGCTTTGAGAAAATTTTCAGCTTCGAAATCAAAATAATGATCACCGTGTTACTTTTCACCGATGAGTTGGCCGTGAATTGCAGATCGGGCTCAGAGTTCCATTCCGATAATTCTACAATGGAATAGATCCAACCTTCCGACAACAATGATAACCATATTCCAGGCCGGGATATGAGTGTCTGCCATCCTATTGGCATTATGAAATCCGACAATCAATGGGTATTAAGAGCACTAGACGGTAACACCAAATCAGGTCAGCTGGTGCGCCCATACTAGGGAATAAACCATCATAGATAATCAAGAGGTGGACGTGATGGATGACTCAGTAGGACCAGAGCTGATTTTTGTATAATATCCTTCGCTGTTAGGACCCTGCTGAATGTAATACGAGCTCCTTCCGACTGGTGCATATCCTGCCTGTAACGACTAGTTGCCTCTGAAACCACAAGCTTTAAAAGTTGGGCCGATTGGTCACGTTCAATCCTCAGATTTACTTTTTCTTGTAGGTAGCATTTCAACGAAGAACTGGTATGCTTTCCGGGCTTAAGGGTCATTCTAACATTAGCAAAGGCATAGAAGCAGTGCCTAAAAAAGGGACAAATTGTACCAATTGGTCCTCCATGTGAGGGTTGGGTAGGGCTGACAACCCTACACGGAAAACAATCCGTTACGAAGGCCACAAAAGAACCTCGGACTGGATTGACTATACAACGACGAATCCGGTAACAGCAACAGAATAACGATTTGTTCATTTTCTCATGGAACATACGCTCCCTGTTCAGAGATGGAGTTACCAAGCAGCTAGTCGATACCCTGTCCCAATATAGGGCTGATGTAGCAGTGTTGCAGGAGATGCATTGGTTGGGGACCGGTTTTCTGGAGAATAGCCACTACACCATATATTATAGTGGCCATCCAGTAAACCATGTGCTCGGAGTAGGTTTCTTAGTCAGCCAAAAAATGAAACTTGCTGTTATTGCTTTGAAAATATAAGCGAACTGCTATGCACTCTACGCTCGCGAGGCAAATTTAGAAATATAAGCGTCATTAACGTTCACTCCCCTACAGAGGAGACTGCAGAGTCAGAGAAGGGTGCCTATTATGAAGCAATAGGACGAACCCTTGAAGCTTATCCCAGGTATGATATCAAAATCATACTTGAGGATTTTAACAGTCAAGTATTGACGAAGCCCATATTCAGGCGATACATCGACTACCATAGCTTACATAAAAATACAAATGATAACGCACTGCGGATTATTCAATTAGCAGCGTCACCCGAAATGGTTGTTCGAAGTACGTGGTTTGCGCGGAAAGCAGCCCACAAACAAACATGGACCTCTCCAGACGGAACTACTTTCAACCAAATTGAAGACGTGTTGATCGAACGCCGTCACCTTTCAGCCTTGATGAATGTCAGAACCTATAGGGAACCTATATAGACGACCTATATAGACGAGATAGTTAGCATGGTGCTCCGAGCTCGAATAACAACGCGCCCAGAATAACCTCTGACAATCAGGTGAGAGCTAGGACTGAAGCTACCCCCAACACAATCCGCCACAACACTTATAAGGGGGAAATGGATTCCGCAATAACCGCAGTCAGTACAGATCCTGGAGATGAAACATCAATAAATGATCTTCACAATCATCTGAAAAGCGTTATCATAAATACGGCCACAAACATACTTGGCCTCAGCCACAAGAAAAGTCGGAACGGCTGGTTTGACGATGAATGTAAGCTAGCGACGGCACGAAGGTGCATATCGACTAATGTTGCATTCTCAAAGAACGCGGGCACGCGCTGAGACTTATCACGAACTCTGTCGAACGGAGAAGCGACTCCACAGACGGAAAAAGGAAACCTCGGAGAACTAACAGGTCTGTGAACTCGAAAAGTACGGGGAGCAACTGCACCAGGCGCGGAAGTTTTACCAACAATACAATATAATTCGTGGTTATATCGAGTTTTGCGAATTATATAAAGGAGCACTCAACATCTGCTCCCAGGGCAGAGGTGAGGCAGCGTCTGACGATTTGCCTCTGCCCTGGTAAGAATATAGCCTGACATTTTTGTATAGTTTGGGTGCTAAGCCCTAACCGAGGGGCCCGTGGACCAAAAAAAGAGAGGTTAAGTTGCTCCCCATTTGGTCCAGTCCAGCATTAAATTGATGCGGACTTAGGACCCCACAATTCTCAAAAAAAATATTTTCAGCTCTGGCCAAGCTCTGATCTATAAGACGGATTTGCGCTCAATATAATTCGTAGTCATGTGGTGTTCTTCGAATTATACTCAACATCTGCTCCCAGGGCAAAGGTGAGGCAGCGTCTGACGATTTGCCTCTGCCCTGGTAAGAAACCGTAAAACCGCCATCACCTGACATTTTTTTACCAACAAGTCAACGGGATGAAGCCATGGACACCTCGATGCTTATCCTGCCGAAACAAAGAGGAGAAGTCTGACTTCCAACAGAATGGGCATATTGGAGGGATGGTTTGAGTACTTTGATGAATTGCTAAACAACCAGAACATCGCCGAATTGGAGGTCCCGCCAGCTGAAGACGATGGACAAATACTGCCACCACCATGTATAGAAGAAAGAGTCTGGGCAATCCACCAGCTTAAAAACCATAAGCCGCCAGCTGCCGATGGAATTGCAGCCGAATTGGTAAAATATGGGGACGACCAATTACACCAAGCCGTTCACGAACTTATGCTCACGGTGTGAGACAGCCAATCAATATCTGATGGCTGGAACGAGGCATTATCTGTTCCATCCAGAAAAAGAAAGGAATAACAGTGCAGCAATTATAGAGCTATCACGTTGCTGAGTACCATCTATATGATATTCTCCGCTATCATACTACCCATACGCCCAGAACATAATTGGCTCATAACACAGAGCCTTCCCTCCAGCCAAATCAGCAACAGATCAGAGAAAAACTGTTAGAATAGGGAAATCAGTTGCATACTGCCATAGCCAGTATAAAACTGTCCACGACCATGAGAGAAATCGGTATCCCGACGAAATCGATAAGGCTGACTAAACTAACACTGACCAATATACGAGGACAGATAAAAGCAGCAGGATCACTCTCGGGACCATTCGACACCAACAACGATCTAAGACAAAGGAATGCCCTATCATGCCTCGTCTTTAACCTGGCCCTGGAAAACTTGATCCATTATGCTGAAGTAGCTGCGAGGGGTATGATTGGGGTCCACCCAACTACTGGCCTATGCTGACGATATCGACATCATGGGAAGAACCACCAGAGACGTAAAAAATGCCTTCATCCAGATCGAGCCAGCGGCGCTAGATCGTCGGCTGCATATCAATCAAGGCAATACAAAATATATGGTGGCAAAGTCACCGTCAAAAACCAATCAGCCAACACACATTAAAACCGCACTGGTCGAATGGGGAAAAAATCACAATTGATAACAGCTCCGACGATGAAATCGTTGTTGTCAGCCAACAGAGCCTATTTCAGCTTACAAAAACGGTCCCGCTCGAAACGTCTCACCATAGGGTCAAAGCTCTTACTGTACAAGACAATGATTTTGCCAGTCCTTATGTATTTCTCGGTGTCTTGGGTTCTTAGCAAGAAAAATTGCGAACTCTTTGCCGCGTTCGAGAGAAGAATCCTTCGAGGAATTTTTCGCCCCCTACATAAGAATGGACGATTCCGTAGCCTACATAATCACGAAATCAATGAGCGATACCAGGACTGTCAGAATTTGGATAAAATCCGCCTCACTAGGTTGCGGTGGACGTGTCACTTAATCCGTATGGATGAGGATGATCCAGCCCGAAAAGTCTATAAGGACAATATCTATTGTAGGAAAAGAAAACGACCCTGCCTGAGATAGAACGATGGCGTAGGCCAGGAGGCCAGACAGCTTTTGGCGATATCGAATTGGTGGCCTTCGGCGCAAAACCAGAATGTATGGAGTTCCTTATTAAGGCAGGCCTAGACCGGATACCGGTTATTGCGCCGTTGATGATGTTAGGAGCAGGGACAGTCTCTGAATAGACGCACTAGGATGTAGTACAGTGGCCTTATTACAGTTTAACTGCTTGCAACTACGGTTTCGCCTATAAATGCTTAACACTTTTACTTGGGGACGCTGGAGCTGACAGCCCAATAATTAGAGTATACTTTTTGATGTAAAGGGAGACTTGAGGAGGACTTGATGTTATCGGCATCCCCATTTAGATCATCGATCAAAATCCCCCCACAACCCACTTGAGCGATTGGATATTTATAATGAACTTCTCTCTCCCCGTCTACACCATAAGAGAGACTTAAGGCTTATACGAGAGTTCTGCTTTCCTAGTTGAAAAATTTAATTTAATGGAACTTTTTTAAGACCCCTAAATCATTAATTTACTAGATTAAATAATATATCGTCTATTCCATTTTTTTCTGCTTTCAGGGCCCTCGAGGTTTATCAGGAAACAGGTATACCAATTAGCGAATTTATCAAAGAACAGCGCAGTCAACCAGGTGGAAACAGATTGGGTGGACCGTTACGATACCCACATACGATTTTACTTTGGCTTAGATGCAACCAGGTACGTTTTTCATCAGTTAGTTTGCATTCAACTTAAATGGCATTACAGAAAAATGCTGGCAATTACAATTATCTGAAATAGAATAGATTTTTTTATGGATGTAGATAATAAGAGTTAATTAATTGTATTTTAATGAATTCAAACAAAAACCAAATGTGTTCTATTTATGGCTGCATAAATTATGACTCAGAACAAGCAAATATTCCTAAATAATTTGGCGTGGTCTATACTATTATTTTATCTAAAGTGTGATTAACACATGAAATTAATAAAAAATAATTAGGTATTTTTGTTGCCATATTCTGCTGTTGTGTAACAAAAAAAAAACAATAATCATAAAATCTATCTATAAATCTTCCCATTGCATGGATTATGGAACAAACAGGAAGGAATATTTTAGCTTCTTTCTCTCAACCGAGAAATTTACAACAAGGTGCACCTGACATAACGTGTACCTGTAACGGTGAGGTGGTATGATATTACATCTTATGTTGGAAAGAAATTCGGTTCTGATAAATTAAGATTGTTCCAATCGAAGACACTTTACGACTTCTTAACAACCACCCGAAAAAGCCAGTAAACTTCTCGTTTCCGTTCAAGTGATAATTAGCATCACTGTTTATGAATTAATTGTATAAATTTCAAATTTGAGGTAGTAAAAGTCAAAGGAACATGACCATAAATTAACTATAAATTTAGTCATGAATCCAAAAGTGTACGTTATGCATTGAAAGAGGAAAGGGGCTCAAAGAATGGGGTTGATGGGACGCAATCTATCTCAAAAAGAACCTGGGAAACAAGTCCCTCTCGAAATAATAATTGAAGTCACAACTTCAGAAGAGTTTCTTTTTCAGGATAATCAGAAACCTGGTATAGGTTGGAGTTACTCGCCATTTTATTGCAAATCTTAACGTCTTCTTCCAGCCATAGATTCTCATATATTGAATAAAATACCAATTAATTCGCTCTGGATTATTCACAATCCGGTGATAGTTGAACTTTCAAAAACCCCCGGACTTTTACAGAAAAAAATCCTTCCGAATTAGATCACATAATCAACTACCCCTGAAATATTTACATAATTTCTATGCAAGAGACATTCAAATGAGTTAATTATAAATTCCTTATTATGTTAATTCGGATGCAAGCGCGCAACATTGTGTGTTCAGAACGAATATAAATGAAGCTTATCTCGGAATAATACTTGTTTCCGCAATTTAAGTCAGCTGGAAAGATTCAGAGTTTATGAAAACTGCCAGAAAGTGGAGAGGCTAATAAGATATTTCATGTTCTTGGTTGTTCCAACTCAACGATTCGCCGCTGAATGATGAAGAGGTTGATAAAACAGAAATAATTAGGGAAATTAATGAGATTTTATGGTTGAATGAGACATAGTTTTTCTTTTAACGGGGTGAGTATGAAAATAAAAGTAATTCTAGCCTGTGGAAACTCTGATAGCCCTCGTGAAGCTCCTGAATTTATTATGGCATCATAGTGCGGATAATGTTAATCATCTCTCGCTATTTATGAGTTACAAGTGTCATGGAAACTAAAAGAGAGGCCAGACTGAGTTGTTTCCATTGAAAGGTCCTCGTCCTCAGCTATCAAGTTCAAAGAAATCGTTAAACGCCTCTAGGGAAAGTACCCAAAAAAGAATGGAAAAGTATAATTTGAATTTCTAGGTGGTCCTCCTCGTCGTTTAGCGTCATATGGGAGAGTATACGATTAACCTTGCAAAGGATACAAAGCTGCCATTAACAGGTACAAGTAGACCAGGAGGAAGAGCTGATAACCCGGGATTTTCTTTAGCTATCAGCTTTCTGGAATCAAAGGAGTAGTGTTTGTCGCGAAGGTTGAATAAATCTCAAAATTATAGTAGATAGGGACCGCGCTCACAACTAGCATTTTTCGCCTTCGAAAGTGGCTAGAAGTTGATTGATTTCTAGAATATTTGCACGCTCCTTAACAACGACAACAATTGACCTCAGAATGTTCTCTTTCTCCACCTTGAGAAAAAATTCCAATGATATCGACTGGGCGTCCTAGGTCTAAGCGAAGTGAGATAGAGGAGCTTTGAAGAGTACTCTTGTTCTTCCTAAGGCACCGCGCTTTCGGACTCTCGAAAGCCTTAGCGGTAGTAGGCGTCAATCTGGTTCCAGATTATTTCTAGCAGCCACCATAAGTCGCACTATCAAGACCCAGGGATGTGTTTTGATAGCATCTTGATTTTGAAACTATGTCCAAGTTAGAGAGCGTCGTAGTTGTGCAGTGCTACATACCAACGAAGACTTCCGATGTATATAGTTCTAACAAGGCATGGGTTTGGTGAAAGGTCTCTAGATTTCTTCTTCAGCCGCCCGAATAGAAGGCGCATCACATCACGCTTGTGTGGTGTTGCCAAATCTCCCATTAGGCGGATCCCTTGGTGTGGATATGGGAATGCTCGGCAAATGTGTTATGAGCATGCACACCTTACGCACGCATCCAAACAGGGAGGAGTGTAAGAGGAATAAAGTGACTGTTCAGGGCTTCGGAAACTGTGGCGATATCCAACGACTGCGGTCAGTAGTGGGAACATTGGCTACTGTGGCATCTAATGTAACAAATGCTCCAAAAGGACTAGAACTAGCTCCATTCACGTTTAGAAAAACTCAATTTTTCACATATCGAAAGAGCTAACCCGTTGGGTACTGTAGAAACCTTGAGGTCAAACCAGCCGAGCGATGTAGGATGCAGTGATTAATCGGGAGCTGCCTTTATCGCACTGGGTGAAAGGAACTCTGTGAATATACCAAGGAGCGCCGAAATATTCATCGGAATATAAGAGTCATGAGAAAAGGCATCTAGTTGGCGTACGACAAGGCTTAAGATGAAAGAAAAGTGTAAACGCCGTCCGAAAAAATGAACTAGGCAACGCAAATAACGCCTGTTCAAAACACGAGAGAAGAGGAACCGGGAAAGAAGCTGCACGAACGGTTGAATGAATCAAAAAGCTGAAAAGAGAAAAGGGCTCAACTGCCAAAAAAAACTGAAGCACATGAGGACAACTAAAGCTGTCGACCTTACTTACGTAGCCGCGACTTCGCGAAGATTGAGTGGATTTCTCAAGGAGAATTTGGAAGCCTGGAGAAATTTGGCACCTCCGAAAACGAAAGATCGGAGGAAAACCGGCGGTTATCATCTTATTCAAATGAGATGACGGGTCATATGCTTACATTCTTATTAGAGTGAGGCAGAAACCGAACTCACCAATTTGAGAGATAATATAAGCCGCATTAGATGTTCCCAGAAAGAAGACCTTATGTTCAAGTTCAAAAAATCCAAGTATCTAACCGCGGACAAATTCTTAAACCAAATTGGAGAGTTGTTAGGATAGTAGACGGGCATAGTGGCTAGCAGGCGGAAGATCAATACAGTCTGTAGTGATGCAGATAGAGGGGGTTGACGATGCTTTGGAAAAACAATTCGATCTTTTCGGACTACAACAGTCAGCGGTGAAAACGGTATGGAAAAACTGCGGTGGAACAGAAACCGCCATCGTCACTTTACCAATCGAGACAGCACTTGAATTGATGACAACAGGGAAAGTAAGAATAGACTGAGTTATGTGTGGTGGTACTGGAGCAATGCTGTAGATGCCTTGGCTTGGGTTACACTTCGAACAACAGCCCAAATGACAGGTGGAATCCATGCAAGAGGTGCGAAGCAGAAGGCCGTATCAGCAAGGAATGGGGAGTTGGCACAAATTTCTTACTGTCGTGGCCGTTGAGAGGAAATCTAGCCCTTTTGCATCCCCATCCTCAAGCCTGCTTATTGTGCAAAAGAAAGGAGGGTGTGGACCATCGGAATAGAGGAGAGCCATCAACGCAGGTAAGGTTGATTCAAATTAACCTCGACTACCACGCAGCACAGTACCTACTCGATCCGGCTGTAATTAATGAGCCATATCGGTTGTGGTATTTGGGTCAAAGACCAAACGACCCTGCTATGCTCATCCTAGTGCTACATTCGTCGAGCATGAGCATCTGCTGAGCGCACTTGTTTTGAACGCAAGAGGACTTTGGCTGAATATAATTTTAACGCGCGGGCTGTTGAATGAGGCAGCTGATCAACGAATATGAAAGGACGTATTCTGCTCGAAACAAACGAAGTGAAATGTTGTATTCGTAAATGCTAGGATATCATACACTTTTAAAAGATGAGGCCTAGGGTCTAATTCAACATACATGGGCGCCGCTTTAGCGGATAGAGTTGTTTAACAAGTCAGTGAAGAGTATACCCACAGTGCCACTGTGACCACCAGGCAATCTAGATACATGGACATCCAGGGCAAATCGAGTTCGAAAAAGATCTTTCGCAGAATATCGAGTGATTTGCCCGGGTGGATGGCGAACGCTTTTGTGGAAAACAAGTTTTCTGCGGCGCTCAAGCCCAAAATATCCCTGGTCGGTACAAACGGAGAAAAAATCACCCAAATCACCCGATGGGTGCCCACAAGGGTACTATTCACCTATGCCAACTGTATGTTGCTGAAAAAGCAGGCATTACCAGAGCTTAGGGAAAAGCCCATTACCCACGATCGAGACACACAAACCACATGGGCGCTTAAAAGACGCCATTCGGGGAAGTAAAAAGAACTGCTTCAAAAAGCAGTAGTGCAACCATGCCGACATAAACCCTTGGGGTGCTCTCTACAGGGTGATAATGAAAAGGCTAGGAAGATCGCCTGAGGTGATCTACCCGCATCTCCCTGAAGGAGATTGTTGCCACCCTGTTCCCCCACCACGAAAGCAGCGGCAAGCAAACGGTGGTCTAGCTCAACGAGTGAATAATAATGACTGGATCGACAACAATAAGGCCCAAAGTGTAGATATACTCCTAACAGAGCGTTGAAGTTGGCAATGAGGACTAGCCACGACCTTTTCGTTAACACCTTTCGAGGTGTACCTAAAAGAAGGAATATTCCCTATTTAGCGGAAAAAGCAAAACTTGGTGTTGCTTCCCAAACCTAATAAGCCACCTGTAGGTCCAACTATACTGGGGAAGGCATGAAGATAATCATCTACAACAGACGGCCACCCATCGTTGAAAGCATCAATGGCTTGTCGGAGTGGCAGTCGAAACGCACTCTGCGGTAGATTGCAATAAGCGCGGTGGTGAATCTGGCAAAAGGAGCTTTGGATGTGAAAAACACATTCATCTCCGTACGTAGGCTACGATTGTCGGTTTTTCGGATGACTTGGCTATCGTTGTTACAGCTAAGTACCCAGACAATGTGGAGATCTACGCCTTGGAAATAGTAAGAGCGGTAAAATTCTGATTAGAAAAAACCGTCCTTTGTAGACGAGAAAAGCGGTAAGCGGTTTTAATAACGAACTGTAAAAACACTGTGAACTTTTATGCCAAGCTGGTCTTTAGAGAACACCAAGAGTGTGCATATCAAAAGTCAGCTAGTGTCATCTTGAGACATGGAAAAATGTTGCCAAATATTGGTCGACCGAAACGACATTCTGGTGAAAGAAATGAGTAAGGTGTACCATGTAACACGTTGGAAGGGCAGCAAGATCAGAATAGAATGTCCTCTGGCACGGTGATTGCTAAAGAGAGTGTCTGTATCGCTTTACCCAAAATGGAGAGGAGGAATCTAAACCAAGCGCTGGGCAAGAGTGGTGAATATAGTTGCGGAGATGCCGAGGTCGAAGGAGAACTGACTTCCTGTGTATTCCATGATGAGCACAATTTGTATTCCACTGGTGACTGTTAGCAGTGAAATCTAATCGCAGATGGCGAAAGCTGTGCGAGCTTAAGGAGAATTTGGCTTATAATAAAACTCTATCGCGAGAGCTCTTATGCCATAGGCGCCCAAACGGCGGTGTGCGCGGGGCACCCGCCTATAGAGGACCATGCCGGCAGCCTCGGGATACCCTGCAATTCGCATTACCGAAGCTGAGGAGAGACCGTCAAGCGCTAGCTAGAGCCAGGCTACAGACACTACTTAAACCATTCTTTGAGGACCCCGGAGAGATCTCTGGTTGCAGGGTGGGTGTTCTACTTTCCTTTGTGAATACTACCGGCTGGCTCTGAAGATCTGATCCCGTTGCCCCCTTGCTTATATCACAGCAATTATGGTCTTTGGAATTAGTGGCATCCAAGCGACGCACCATAGCACCGTAGCTCTTCGGGACGGCCAGTGATACCTACCTATCAAAAGCCAATCTTTTATTTTATTATGCACTTTAGAAAGACTACTTCTGAAACTTCAACTATCCGTAACCTCATTCATCTGATTAGATAGTTTATGGTGAATTAACCTCAATTGAGAAGAAATACCATCCGTACAGCAGATAGGATGGACGAGTATCTAAGTCCATTTTTGAACTCACTCCCAGTAGTGGGGGGGCAGTAGTGGATGGCAGAAGGACGTCCCCGTAAAGGGTTTCTGTATTGCATGGGTGTATAGTGTTTAGTGTCCCTTCCATAAGCGGATTAATCTGCTCTGCAACCATTTTGTCGCGGGTGACACCATATGCAGTTCTTTGCTTTCGCATTAATAAGGAAACGTACTTGATGAAATAATTGGCCATGGTAGATAGATATATCAGCGTCAGAATTTTGAGCAATACTATGTACCTGACCCACCACAGCTTATCCATTAAATCTCATTCGTAAACTATCATCTTTACTATAGATATAATCTGCAGAGAATCTTAGACGGGGTGGTCAAACTGCTATGGGATTTTCCTATCGACGGGATCAAGTGGTATCATTTCGGCATGGGGATTGTACTGCGAGATCTAAGTATAGAGCGAAAACGTGAGATGGTTGTTCATTAACAACTAGTACAATTTTCTACAGATCAGTTCCGTGCTGCTATGACTACATTGCTAGTAAAAGCAAAAGCGGTTGACCACGCTGGACTACCGCAAGGTCTCAACTTCAGGTGAAGTCTTCATTCTTGACTCGACTTTTCGGAATCCCTATCATGATCCATCCTCCAGCATGTAGTGAGAATCTTCTATTGAATATTCTTTGGTTGCTTTTGAATTTATCTTCAAGGTCTATTCTGCTGTGATTTTACTCTTGTGGTGGTCCAGTGTGTTTGGGTATACTTTAATATCGCAATTAGTTCAGACGAAACTGATTAATTTTGCGGTAAACGCTGAACAGATCCTACTTTCGGCCAAATTAGATAAAATTACCTCACGAGTAGTCGGCATACCGTCCTTAATCATATTTAGGCCTCTATCATCGCCTCAATTACGTACCACTTAAAACATAATAATTAGATTTCACACGTTTCGCTACACACGCTTAGTAAAAATTTTCCACTCCCACATGAAAAAAGGGCCAAGTGATTATCTAACTTCGCGATAAGTATCTTCCACTGGTTACTAATCAATGGGGGCCTAAACAATTTTTTTTTATCTAGATTTTGGCTTTGATCGAGCGATCACCTCCTCAAGAAGTTCGTTAAGTTCATTCCACTTTTTTTGTTTGACTCCCGGTACAAATCTATGCCGGTCTGAATGTTGGTTCGTTACATAAAATATGTCATATGTCATATTTTTTCAATTCATGCCTATCATATTTACACAAAAATTCGTCATATACCAAGAACTTTGGCCACCACAGATCAAAGGAGTTGGGAGCCATGACTGAAATATCGAAAAGAAAAAAAAGAATAGAAAAAAGTGCGTGTTGTGTGGTGTTAAAAAAAAAATATTTGAATGATTTGACTAGTTCGGTTGTGTTTACTTTTTTCTATCGATAATTTTTTAAAATGAGTTGAGGTGATAAATGCCTTGTGCTCTGGTTATTGCCCCCGAGAATCTTTTTTGGTTGCTCCAACTGAAATTAAACAAAGCTGACAAGTGCTATGGCCACATGAAGAGATGGAACAATGTTTTAATACGCCGGCTGTTTCCAACGTGAGGGCAATACCAAATTAGCAAACGCAGAGAATTAGCTTAAAATAAATAAAAAAAAAATGAATAGTGACGTATTGCCCCAATTAATTTGCATAGAATGTTCTAATCTTCTGGTATTTGCATAAGTGCGAATGCTTCAAGGAGACGTAGTACGAAAGTGGGTTGGTAATTCGAAAACCGTTTCTAATACGAATGTCTCCAAATCATTGTAATCCGCATTTCAACACTTTTGGCCTAAATTCGGGTATTTGTGAACTTTCCACTTATATTCACTGAAAGCTTTGGTTTTTGTATTGATGAACTCCACAGCTCACATTCTCATGACAGGGAAGAGGACTAATTAGGTAGACCCGAACCACTTTTTTACTCTATTCACCTTTCCTTTTGAGAAAAGGACCCATGTTTCGAAAATATGGTGGTTGACGGTTTCGTTCATTGAATTTTTCCATGGTCTCACATTCAATATTGAATCTTACGATGAATCCTGCATATGTATTAGCTGAGAGGGACAAGGGATATAGGGGTTTTGTAGCAGTCAAAGTGATGATGGTCAAAGAGTAATATAGGTCCCAGGGGAAACGTGGATTGATACCCACGATGGAGCATAAAACCTGGGAAACGCCTGCTCAACCAACACTAATAGCTCTACTACCAAACCCTATCTCCACCTCCACGTGGTGATCGCTTTGAGCTCTTTCTTAACGAAAAACTGCAGACGGAGAAGGATAAAGGCGAGTCTCCCGCGCCTAAAAACCGGAAAAAATTGTACCAACTGGTTCTCCAGGTTGGGGTTTGGGCAGAGCTGACAACGGAATAACGATTTGCGCATTTTCTCATGGAAAGTGGGCTCCCTGCATAGAGATGGAGCTTCCTAGCCGACATCCTGTCCCAATATAGGGCTGATGTAACCGTATTGCAGGAGGTGTGTTGGACAGGGATCGGCTTCCTGGAGAAGGGCCACTACATCATATATTATAGTGGCCATCTAGTAAACCATGTGCTGGCAGTAGGTTTCTTAGTCAATCAAAAAATAAAACCTGCTCTTATCGGTTTTGAAAACATAAGGGAACGGCTATGCACTCTGCGCTTATCAGGAAAATTTAGAAATATAAACCTCATTACCGTTCATGCCCCTACGGAGGAGACTGAAGAGTCGCAGAACGATATCTTCTACGAGGCAGTAGAACGAACCCTGGAAGCTTGTCGCAGGTATGATATCAAAATCATACTTGACGATTTAAACAGCCAAGTAGGGATGGAGCTCGTATTCAGGCGATACGTTGGCTCCCATAGCTTTCATAAAAATACAAATTATAACGGACTGCGGATTATTCAGTTAGCAATGTCACATGAAGTGGTGGTTGGAAGTACCTGGTTTACGCGGAATCGGTCCACAAACAAACGTGGGCCTCTCCAGACGGGACCACTTTCAACCAAATTAAACAGGCCAAGCATTAATAAATGATCTTCACAATCACCTGAAGAACGTAGTCATAAATACGGCCACAAACATACTTGGTCCCAGCGGCAAAAGGAGTCCCTGTCATCTGAGAATTAGCCTGGAACCGTTTGACCCACTCTCCCGCCTTTGGGAGCCTTCAAGTTAGGGAATCCCTTTCACCATCGGGAGGGGTGGAAGGGAGTTGTTAGTTTAAGGAACCCCTTGCCATTCGGTCCCTCCGCCGGTCGAGTTTAATCTTCTTCGCAATAAGAAGAGCATAATGCGCAACACGACTTCAGCTATCAGCGCTCTTCAGCATCTCTCTGACAATGTTGCTGACGAAAGCCGTCCCACCTTTCGTAAGAGAAAAAGGTGTGTTCATCGTCGTCCGCTACTCCAGTACAGAACACACACTCAGGAAATCACGTCTTCCCAATCCTGTGCAGGTAAAACTAAAAACTTCCATGCCCACTTAGAAGTTGGGTAAGGAAGTAATCAATCTCACCGTGTGTTCGATTCATTCACGGGTCTAAATTGTCGATGAGCCGCACAGTCCATCTGTCAATTGGCTCATTTTGCCAAGAGAGTTGCCACTCGATAAGTGCGCATTAACATTCTTCAGGGGCAACCACCTCTTTTAAGTTTTCACCCTTGTGGCGGTAGATAACTTTATGCTTCTTGGTAAGGAGGGCAACGGGGATCACTCCCGCGATCACCATCACCGTCGATTCTAAGACAGTGCGATAAGAAGACGTCACTCGAAAAGCGCCCCGTCTCTGAATTTGAGCAAGGCGCTTACTATGCACCTCCTTCCTAGAGCCGAATCGGTTGGTTTGCTCTCATAGGGAGACATCTCCTGGTAAATATAGGGCCCCCAATATTCGCCATTAACCGACTCAAGGCCGACACTCCAGCTGCAGCCCTGTCCGCTGCCTCTTTGATTTGCTCGAAGAAGTTCATCTTCGAGTCGAGCCTTAAACCAAGGTATTTAACCGTCGGTTTTAACTTTATAGTCAACTCACCCACCGATATGGGACGCAGAGTCGGGTATCTTTTCTGGTCTAGATGACTACTTCGGATTTCTCCAACGCAAGGCTGAAACCACCCGCTTATACGTCGCATTAATATGCCAAGTCTGCCTTGCGCCTGTTCCACAGTGCATCCGGCAACAAGTGTCGCAACGCCATCTGCATAACCGACCAGGCGCACATCGAGTCGCAGCAAACTATCGTAGGAAGCGTTCCAGGGGTCCGGCCCAAATCTAACTAGAACTTGTTAGCACTGATGAAGGGAACAAGTGGTTCCCGAAATATAGGTTTTTGCAAGGCCTATAAATAACACTAGCGAATAGAAAAAGCAAGTTTTAATTATTTCAGAAAATATATTGTCCAAATTGTCGCAGTGGATATGGGAATTAGCCGGTAGCAGCTACTTCAATTATGCCTTGTATATAATATCCTCTATCTATATTATTATATTCAGAAATTTATTTTTTTTGAATTCAGACCAACACAGAAGGTTATGTGCTTTCCCAAGTGACACCATATTTTTTTTGGATATCATACCCTTATTTTTATAAAAAATAAAGAAGTTAAAGCAAAATTAAGTAAAAAAAATCTTTGTATATTTTAGGCTTCCATCACTACTATCTTAAGTTCAAAAATTGTTCGTGGGGACTTCACAAAAAAATGCCCACTCTCTCTAAACTGTAAGTTGTTGACTTACAAATCGGTGCTTAAGCCTGTATGGACTCATGTGCTTCAACTACTGGGTCCTGACAAACCATCCAACATTAATCTACTTCAGCAGTCTCCGATTGAAATTCTGAGAGGTACATATATTCAGTGTTCCCTGGTATTTCTACAATCTTGATACCCATAAGTGCGCTTCATCACCCCCACGACTTCCCGAGACACTCGCACTCTTCCTCTACTGTTCTGCGACAAGTGTCGTTGGAGCGACCCACTCATCAGCCATCTTGGGAGAGTGGATTCCACTGCATGGCCTCACCCCTCTTTAAAATGAATAGGTCACCCACTGCCACTTCCGTCTTTCGATCACAGTGCGTAGGAGTGGCAGGCTTCTGCGGCGACCAAGGTCTCGTTTGGGATAGTGCCAGGCCACCGATGACACGACGTATTGACGAAAGCTTGGAGTTTTTCGGTAACAGTGGAGTTCGCTTTCCATATGCTACTCCTATATAATAATACACAAAGAACATTAGCACAGAACAGAATCAACTTAATCTTGGTGTTGAGATAACTACATTTCCAGCTTTTAGATAGGACAGCGAAAGCGGATCTAGGGCAACATCAAGTTCGGTGCCACCGTCCGCACAAACAGCGCTTCCTAGATATATAACTTGATCGATGTATTCGATGCATTGCCCATTAATGCAGATTGATAGAGGGCGTTGACTTGTCAGACTGAGAACCTTGGTTTTGTTTGTGTTTATCTTCAGTCCAACTCTACTTGTCTCTCTTTCCAAATCCAGAGCCATTTGGCGAAGGTCCATGACCCAGTGAGAGAGCAAACAGATGTCGCCAACGTAGTCGAAGGTTTTGATAAAAGATGTCATAGTCCATTGAATTCGTACATGTCCCCCGGACAAGGCAGCATGAAGAACGCCATCTATAGCAAGAAGGAATAATATCGGTGACAGGTTGCAACCCTGGCGGATTCCGCTTCGGACCGTAAAATCCTCTGAGATTTAACATGACATTCATATGTCGCTCTGATAATAGCTATTAGTTTCTTTGGAATGCCCCTCCTGCGTAAAGCACTCCAGCTACATGCCCTGCTCACGATATCGGAAGCTTTCTCGAAATCGAAGAAGAACAGGTGCCCCGAATATCTAAACTCCGAACAATGTTCCTGAATGAACCGTGGGCTGTTGATGTGGTCAATGCAGGAGGATTCAGTGCGGAAATCAGTCAGCTCTTTCGTGATAAAGATGTTCTTTGATGCGTTTCAAAATTATTTTAGCTATTATATTTGCAGCGGCAGGGAGCACGCAGGTACCCTCCAATTGAGCATTGTATTGTTTCCTATTACTGTTGTTGCTCAACCCCGAACCTAGGCGACTAGTTAGTACAGTGTGTCCCGTCTTTAGGCGCGGGAGAATCGCCTCTCCTTCATTGTCTACAGTTGTGCATTAAGAAAGAACTCCCAACGATCACCACGTGAAGTTGGAAAAAGGATTTGGTAGTAGAGCTTTTGATGTTGGTTCAGTAGGCGTTGCCCAGGATTTATGCTCCATAGTGTGTACCAATCAAAGTTTTCGCCCTGGAACTTATACTACTCTACCAATAAAAAAAAATTTTGTTCTTTCATTTTCTTCTTTTTCTTCAGGTATTGCCCCGTTCACAAGCGGGGTCGGCTCGTCGTGATCGGTTTCGCCATTTTGCTCTTTCAAACGCCTGATCTAGATGAAATCTCAAGGCCTTCAAATCTCCGTTCAATGCATCAATTTACCATTGTTTCGGCTGGCCTTTTGGTCGTTTACCATTGACTTCGATGTTCACACCAATCTTGGCAAATAAATTCCCGTTAGCTCGAACTACGTGACCATACCATCGAAGACGCCTCTCTCGCAATTTTTTCATTATCAGTGCGACTCCATGTCGATCGCGGATATCCTCATTTCGGATGTGATCAATCTGCAATTGGCAGCCAGGTCATGAGGGTGGATCTTGCAGTTTCTATTAACATTAGTTTGAGTGCTTTCCAGAGTCCCGCCTTCTCTTTAAGATTTTATGTAAAACAAAATTTTATTAAAAGCGGTTTACTGTCTCTCTGTCGATCTGGCTGACTGTCACATGCACTTTTCTCAAAACCGACTACAACTTGTTGATACGCTCATATCGGCTTCCTTCATCCTTACCTTCTTTAGTAGCATGTACTGTATTTTCACAGCTGAGAAGACAAATGCAAATCCTTTGACCTGTCAACCGTCCGGTTCAGGTTTCGTCGCCAGATTCTAAATCTTGGACAAACATGCTCCAGATCCTCTGCCCTTTCACCACATCCAGTACAATTCTGGGAATCATCCAATCCAAGACGGTCGTTATATTGTCTGCATGAATACAGGCAACGCATATAGCAGGATGGAACTATTCGCTCTAGCTAGAAGCAATCTCCATCAGTGCAACGACACCAGCTACCTTTTTAGGCATATACCATACTTTAGTTGCTAGCTAAAGCTTGGCTTGACCTTAATTATCACTCTTTGGAATTTCGGAGCGTTCCTCTTTCTACGGTTCATTATATAGGCTGCTCCTGTTTCTCATCATCCAGTGTCAGCCTGGTCCTTTACAGTCCGGATCTCGCCATTCTCACTGTTTCCGTCGCGAGAACATGCAGTATTCCCGCTGTGACGGTGTACTTCTTGATATAATAGTGGACCAAACATACAAGATAGCTAGAAGTTAGGGAGTTTGGGTGACATGCTGTTGGCGTCTAGCTGGCTTATTGGGTTTAGGAAGCAACATCAACTTTTGCTTTTTCAACTGGGCAAGGAATAGAGAGCTCCAACACAACGCGTAACCCCAGAAAGTTCAGTCGGTAGCTCTGTAATTCTTGTTTCATTGGAGAGAGGGATCATTCTGTGGCCTCCCATACTGATACTTTTGCGATAATGACCTTACGCAACACTTCCATATAAAAAGGGCAGTCGAACGTGCAGGTTACCATCCCACAGATTTCTATCTCTAACTCACAAGGGAGCCAATATTTCAATGCAATATAAGAAACATTAAATCAGTATCGATTACCGGTGGATCGAAGATGGCCTGTGGAGTTGGCGTAGGGGTTTTCTCGAATACACGTAGTATATCCGAATCGTATGGCCTCCCAGGTTTCGCCAGTGTATTCCAAGCGGAAGTTTGTCGATGGCTAGAGCGTGATCCGAGCCTCAAGCGTAACATAGTCATTCTGGCCGACAGCCAAGCGGCCATGAAGGCTTTGTACTCAGCAACGTCATTTTCCAGGCTGGTGGGGCAGTGCAGAGATGCACTGAACAGTCTGGGCGGCACGCTTAAGGTCTCCTCTGAGTTCCAGATGGCGAAGGTTTAGCAGCTGCACCAAGTCCATTAGGATTTAGCCCGCTTATAACACAGCCCAATCAAGAGACGCGTGCAAATGTATTCAAGATTACGGCGGTCTGCATGGGCCACTGGTTCATAGGGGACCATGCCGTCAGGCTCGGCATACCCTACAATTCGCATTGCCGCAGCTGCGGATAAGGGGGGTGGCAGTTTCTCTGCAATTGCCCAGCTCTAGCTAGATTCAGGCCACAGCCACTGGGTAAACCATTCTTTGGGAGCCTCAGGGAGATTTCTAGCTGCAGGGTGGGAGAGTTGCTTTCCTTCATGAATGCTACCGCTTAGCTCTGAGGATCTGAGCTGGACTCCCTCCCTCATAACAGCTGTCACAGTCTTAGGAGTTTGTGGCGTCAAAACGACGCACTCCAGCGCTAATTCGCTTAAATACTTTTTTATTCTTTTAATGTTACAATTATTAATCAACCTTAGGAATTTAATTCTGGTTCATAATAATTGTCCAAACAAATAATTTTTGCAAAAAAACCGGCTGTGGGATAAGTTTACTTACTCATTTTCTTTTAATTACTTAACCCAAAAAAGAATACTTAAAACATTTTAATGTTCTCCTCCAACCACGTCTATCATCTTATCACAATCCTACCGAATTCGAAGAAGACAAAGAATTTCCATCTGCTGTTCTGCTTAAGTGATGATATTAATAAAATTCTTATCTAATTATAAATTCACACTCGAAATTATTTACACTAAGTGAAAAGTCTGCCTGTCTGAGAGTACTTACTTATCCACCTACCTACTTAAGATGCTGAATTACATACATAGAAACGGCTCAAGTGTTATTGAACTTATTTCAATTTTTGTTTATTCTCATCTTCACGAAAAAATTTAGTGTTTTTCGTTGCGAGATTAAATCTAGAAATTATTCATAAAGAAGCTATTTAGATAATAACTATGGAGGCGTCGGACTAGCACACAAGAAATTAGTTTAATCTATTTGCAATTTATAAATGCACACAAACCAGACGATGTGGTGGATCGAATGGCGGCGGTCTGCGATTCGTGAATTATCTCGATTCCGTGAAAAATTACATTCTTATATTTATTTATTCGGGAATATGCACGTATCTCTCCCATATCCATACATAAATGCAAAAAAAAGTTTGCTTAAATTAAGTAAATATATTCCGTTTCTTGCATTGAATTCCCCAAGTTTCGCAATCAAAAAAGATAGTCCTGAAATCTTGAGTGGGATCTTCAGTTTGTTTACCTATAAAAATTCTTTGCATCGGAATGAGATTGTACGATAAGTAGCACCCGTGAATTAGATCATTCCGACTGGACCATGGATGCTAGGAGGGAAACTGGTGGAACTGGTCTTTCGGGAACATTACGTAGGTTGAATGCTATCGACTCCAACCTCCAATTGATTTATCCCAAAAATTTGCACTTCCAGTTTCTCTCAGAATTCGATTTTTTTTCATTTTCATTTAAATCTTTCTTTTGATTTGGATTTTGACTTTTTTGTGGATAGAATTCCCGGTTTTGTGTTCTATATTGTCTCTTGGCGAAAACAAACAAAAAAGCAAGAAATTTGGTTAGAAAGTGTGTTGACTCTGAATAGGGAACGTTCCAGCAGAAAAAAACAACAAACGTGTTTGAGTAGTAAATTGCATTATGGAAACTGATTGTATGAATCTAATTCAGAATGAAAGACTCTCATTTTAGCCATTAATTTGCATTGTAAAGCAGACAGGCTAATTTTTAAGGTTTTGTGTAAAACAAAAGCTTATTAAAACCCATTCAATGTTTTACTTTTTTTTGGCCCGGTGGACACTTTTAAAAGGCACTGACTGGTGCACATCTGTCGGGTTTTTCCCACTAAATCCACTACCGACTCCCTCCTGCCCGTACGAACACTGTAAGGTAATACCTTATTGTCACGGGGCGAAACTGGTGCGAAACTTGGTATACATTCTTCTATATTCACGCCCTTGGCCCTTGTAATCCACTTTCCTAATCTCCTCCGCCTTCCGTATTTTGCGCTGCATTGATCCTATCATTTATAGTACATAGTTTCTCCTGGCGTACTAGCATTTCTTTCATTAGATATACCGGTACCAGCACCTCATCTAGAGTTTCTTCTAGGTGGAGATTATTAGAGTACCTGGTAGGAACCGATCTGCAGATCCTCAATCTGGGTAATGAACGCACTTTCTCCAGTGTGGTCAGGCGAGAGGTCATTGACGTCAGGGTGGCATCCCTTGAAATTGCGGCTCTTTCCGGAAATGGAGAGTACCAAACCTGGGAGGCACATCAAATCCATTATTGGAATTGAGACCACAACTAGCATGAGTGAAGCTTTCGAAGAAAGCTGTCTACTCAAAACGCCAAAGAAGGGTAAAAGGGATTTGGCGAAACAAAAGAGAATGACAAAGATACTCCGCAATCGTGCTCTGTAGTCTGATTCAGCCGCTGGCTGCAATCGGTACTCTAAAGAAGAGCATGAGATCATCTAAATGGTTATCATGGAGAGGCGAAGAGACTAACTCTCTTGCAGCAACCTCAAAGCTGAAGCGGATCCTTGTCAAAGAAAGTATTAAGAAGCTGAGTTATCTATGTTTATAGATGCCGAGGTACACAAAAAACGATGAATAAACTTGCTTGAAATGCACTTCCCAGGCAACATCCAAAATTTCTTCTCGAGGTCGACAGGTGCATAAAGCCTTCAACCGGGTGACTGGAATCTGTCGATGGAGTGCGTAAAATAGCCATTTAACTCGTTCCATAGATAGAGGTCTGCGCGTCCGGATAGCATAATTTCTACATTAGTAGTGGAGGAAATGGAATGCATGTCTAGCACATGTTTATATTCCAATGAACTGACGTAATGTGAAGGTGATAATTATTCCCAAACCAGGGAAACCCGTTTACAAGATCGCAAAAAGCTTCCGTCTAACTTCCTTTCTACTAAAATGACTAGAAAGACTAATTGATCGACTCATAAGATATACATAGATTCGTAAGTGGCCACTTTACTATAGGCAACACGCCTACCAGAAAGGCAAATCCACGTAGACAACACTTCATGAATTCATGTCAAAAATTGGTAATGAAATTCTTGCTAACGCCCTTGGAGGGCCCAGTAGAATTTTGTCCATCTCTCTGAACCAGAGCGCCGAAGAGACTAAGATTAAGATTGATCCCAGAATACACTAGATTATCCTTGTTCTTAGCATGGATATCATCCAATGTGTAACAATGTGTACAGACAGTCAAGCATTTAGGAGTACATATCGACTCCAATTTAACGTTTAAGCACCATATACAGGAACAATATCAGAAATCCTGCAGATTGCTTTGGTGGTGTAGGAATACAATAGGTAAGACTTGAGGACTTTTACCACAACAGAATCATTGGATGTATACTTCCATGATAAAATCCATATTCCTGTATGCATGCATCGTTTGATGGCCGAGACTGAGCTTTGTTAACAGCAAAAAGCTGCTGGTGCAAATTCAAAGGGTCGGTTGCCTAAGTATAACTGGAGCAATGAGTACTACACCGACCGCGCTCAATTGCATTGACGCGTGGAAAGGCAACCAATCATACGGTCATGTATGCATCTGGAAATACCTCGACAAATATTCCGTGTCTCTGATGCAAGCCGGTCATATGGTTTCGTAATTCTTTTCAAAGACTGTCGTAATCTCCAAACCAGAAGAATGGCTTTAACAACACTAATCAGCAATAGCATATCAACCCAGTCAGAGCCATCTGTCAAGTCTACTCTGAAGGGTGAAATTACAAGGATTCATGCAACCAAATGGAAAAATTCTTGCCAACAGGAGAAAATCTTTTGAGAAAGAACCTGGGACCGTTAGAGTGGCATTTTTGTTACCCCTTAGAAAGTGGGACATGAAAACTCTAGTAGGGTTTTTAACAGGACACTGCCCCTCAAAATATCATATGCAAACATTTGAGGCGGCGGTTTCGGCTACATGCGGACAATGTGAGGAGGGGGACAGTCCTACACTGCATATGACGCTGCCCAGCCTCCTTAGATCTCAGACAAAGACACCTCAGTAGGGTTTTCTTCAATGAAAAATTTGCACACTCTTCGCCTCTGAAGCCTTCAAAGACCGCATGAAGGAGGTCATTGAATAGACGATTTCCGGGGATACTGCAATGGGCCCCCATGAAACTAAAGTAACTAATTTAATTAGTTTTTCCTCTAGTCCACGAACCTTACACATTAAAAAATACTTGCCCCATGCCCGTAATAAGCTGGGTGAGATTATAATTGGCCTCCTCATGCTGCCTCTATAATCTTGATGACGGAAATCAGCCTGTGTTACTTGAGCGTCCTCGATCCTATTGTCATCTATTTATAGGTTTCTCCCTTTCTGCACTCTTCTACGGTAAAAGAGAGGTGGAGTCCTATACGACATTTGCTTAGAAAACGTGCTCCTGGGGTCCGTCAAATGTGTCATACCAGAGCCTTCTTTCTGCTAAATAACCAAGAAATTCAGTATTAGGCTCCAATTTGCACCAAAATGTGGTCTTATAACTTTCGCTGGCCAGAATATGATCGACTGCAAAAGAGGCTTTAGTAGATCCGGCCCTCTCGTATTCGCTTCTCTACTACCCAATTCAAGGACTCAAACATTGAAACCCCGGACCATCTATTTCGGGCTGAGTTCCCTTGTGCGAGGATAAGATTGTAAAACATGCGTAGAAACTGCACACATTGACTCCACTTATCTTCGTCAATACAAAACCAATGACCGCCTACTTGTACTGTTTGGCTTGTCGACTACGGGCTTATAACACCACTCCACCAGTCGAATGTGTAACTCATACATTCCCGTTAAGAGCTCTGCCTAGGGTATCCATGAGGTTTGCACAATCAAATCCTGAGCGATCCTTGCAATGATTGACGTTTATTTGGATTAACTTCGTTTTTTCATTGGAGTTAGCACCTGTCCGTATGTATCTTGTTCTTCCTTTCTTTCGCACGACGTGCGTTTGGGGAGTTAGTTGCGCTCTTTGATAATGATAACAAAGTGTCTTAACATGAGGCTGCGAAACGCCCCTTTAATTAATTATGTTCCCCTTTTCAACCGCCAAAAACCTCTGCGCTGTCTCCACTGATAATCGTATTGTGATTGTTGAAGTACTCACGTCGACTTTTCTCAAGCTCAAAATAGGTACTTCTCCAAATTCCATCATCATCCATCATTTTATCGACATCCTAACAGTGTATATGTGTAGATTTTATGTTTTTGGGCGCAAATTGTGGTATTCTCCTGTTGTGAGTTTTTACAAATGTCATTAGTTTTACCCAAGTTGGTTCTTTTCAACTCAGCTGACTTTTTCAAATTCTGCTAACATTTCCCCCAGGTTTTTTAGTTCGAGATCATCCTTGACCTTTTTAGTATCTCTGCGTACGGTACGTTACCGCTGCTGGAGAGAACAGTCGCCTCTGGCTAACTTTTCTCAGTAGCTTTGTTTCATTAATTATCGGACGCATTGGGCTTCATTTAGTTTGTCAATAATTGCAGTTGGGCCGCCCGTCTTTCTCTTTCCGAACTTCCAATTTCGTTGCTTTTAACTACCAACATATCTTGTATTCTCTTGGGTGCCAGCTGGTTCTCTTAAAGATCCACCGCGCTTTCTTGCACTCATTGGGCCGCAAAGCTATAGCTTTGCGATTAACTTCCATTCGGTTTACCAGTTACATTCTTGGAATCTCTTTTGTCCTTTAGGTTTGGTGCACGTTATTCTTGCCTTTTATAAACTCGGGCAGCTTAAGTAGTTTGCCCAAAATTGTGCAAATTATAATTCTTTCCGGATCAAGGCTCTATTTGTATGAGCCTCGGCCGGATTCCTCTTTTGTATAGTACTTCGCCTTTGGTGTGTGGTCTGCTATTGGTGGAGATATCAGGATTGACAGTGGCCTTCTGATCATTCAACCAAAACATCTCAAAAAATCATGAAGTTGCCAATGTCCGGCCAAATAAAGTTAAAGCAATTTTGCGGAAGTTTAGAAAGTTTACTCCAAAATCATAAAATACAGTTACCATAAGCAGGATTGTGAAACATCTAATGGAAATCCTGCCATTATTAACAAAGTTTGGGCAGACCAACATTGCCTGCTTTTGTGTAAATTTATTGTGGCCCAAGACGTAGAATGGCAATATTACCCTGCAATTTTTTATATTATAAATCATCTGAAAACAGAACAGTTGTGCATCCAAATATTCAGATGAAATGCACAAAACCTTTCATAACTGAAACGCTGAACTTCCGATTTTTGACTTATTTTAATTTGCTAAAATTTTTGTTAGTCATTATGCATCTAACAGTGCATAGAATGAAAAACAACTGTTTGGAGTTTTTGCATATAAAACAAATATTATTGGAATTTGGTGATGCATGACCAAAAACTTGCCCTCATCGTTAGAATATGCACTCAAACTGAACTATCTGCAAGGCGTACGTTTGTGATTTCAAAAAAAACCCAGGGCAATGTACTAATTCATCACCTGCTTGGAACAATAGTTGCCTCTTTTCAACGCGAAATATCTTCAACAATCATATATGTATATCAATATATCATATGTGCATACCATAAAAATACTATAGGTGTCGTTCAGCCAAAAGTTACCGGATTTCGATGGTTTTACAATGAAACGCATAACTTCCCATCATTGATTCTGTGAATTATTGATTTGGAATGCATATGATTAGGTCAGCAAAAGTATAATGTTAATATTCAGAAATTGATACGTTTATCATTCATCTTGACGAGTCAGGCGAAAATCAATGTATCGAATTATTGAAGGAGGCAAATTTACCACCGTTGGTGCTGGTAGATTAACATTATAGACAGTGAACGGAAACACCACCTATATAAAATATTCAACATTATCTTTATCATTTTATCCCTAATATTGAATCTTCATTTCGACTATTCCCCCCCCCCCTTCTTTTTCATCATTTGGAGACAATTACCCAGGGTTCGTCACCCGGAGGAGTAGCAAGTAGATACGAGATGGTCAGTTACAGTTCTCTTAACCAAGTGCTTAAAAATAGCATGGAGACGATTTTTTAATTTCGACAAGGGAAAAAATCAGAAGGGTGCAATTCGAAGGAATACGGAGACTGCATAATAATGCAACTACTAGTCGTCCTCGATGTTTAATCTAACATGCGTAATTCACGGTAGTTTTGATTCCCCACTTGGATTTGAGTAACAATTTTTTTAGGTACGTGTCGTTCGCTATCGAAACGACAAATGAACATGCATTTGATCTTCAACTTGCTCATTCCTCCCTTTTTTGGACTTCTCTCCAGGCTCTGACACTTGGTTTCTGCGTTGAATTCGAGCCTTCAAGACTCATTGCCTCACTGCCAGTAATGAGACATATCAAAAATTAGGATCATGATTCATCAATCTCACAAAATTCAAGGCCACTTTTCCTTATGATATTTTATTCGATTCTGAAAATCGTTTTCTGGAATTCTTAATGTATAAGTTAACTAACAGTAGTATCTATCAAATTTAACTATCATATTATTAACAATTTCATCCGTTGAGAAGAAAATGCTTCAAACAACTAAAAAATCTGGCCCCTAACAAAACATTATTTTCTTGCTACTACTTTCTTCTTTTATGAATACTTCTTCTTCTTTTCCAACATGTTCCAGCGTACATTTCCATATTTCCATGTCCCTATATGTTGTCAAAGTCAATCAGACCTTAAATTTGAAGCGGAGCAATGTCAATCGATGCCGAGCTAAGTTCAATTTCCGCAATTTCCCTGCTTCCAAGGCTAGCCAAACTCACGGTAACTATAAGTGACATAACTCAATCTTCCCCCATACTCCACCAATTTTGCTAGCTTCAACGTCAATTTCCTACCTAAAACCGTCTTGTGATCTTCTTTATCCTTACTTCTCTTGCATGTTTACCTCCTCACCCCTTGTCTCCCCTACGTCTCTGCTTGGTTGAGTTCCTACTTGATATCCAATATCGGACCTGATCCCGACGGGTCTCCTTATCATTTCAGTTAACTGTAAACAGTAAATCTCCTTCTTCCCTTCCCATTATGCATCATTTTCAACAAAACTTTAGAAAAATGTTATTTTTCTTCATTTTGGAAAGAGTACCTTATCCATATTATGAAAAGCGGCGGCTCCCCCATGGTTACGAACTACCGCCTTTCTCATTCCTTCTTCCTTGATTTACCGCGTACTTCAGTCAGCACTACAACATTGATCTATTGTTTCTAATCTTACTTTATCAACTTCTTTGCTGACTGTCTGAGCGGGAAGTCCACGATATTTATATCGATCTCTCCATTCCGTCAACCACAACATACTCCTTTCAAACTTTCTCTGCTCAACCTTCCTTTCTCAACTATTACATGGCTCACCTACTACCTTTCTAATGGTTCCTGAAGAGTTTCTTTCCATGTTACTCATACCACTCCATCTCTCCTTCCTTTGGAGTCCCCAAAGCTCTATACCAAGCTCGCTAAAATTACTATTTTTTATGATCTTTCCTCTCTCCTGACCTGCGTGCATTGATGTTCGGTGAACAAGTTGACATTAAATATCAGCAAATGTCATTCTCGCTTATAACCTTCCCAATATCCTTTCCCTACTGCCTTCATGTACAATGCCTATCACTTCTGGGCTCCCTTTAATCCTTGGGTATAATCTTCGACGACAAGCTAACATAGATTTAATTTCCACTACGCCGATGTCATCAATCGCGCTGTCAAAATACTTTCCGGCTTTACATTAATTCAGTGCCCCTAACACTTGTCCGCTCGCTCTTTAGAAACACCCTTGAATACTACCCTGTAACTTGGTCTGTCCTCCATAATTGTATAAAGAAAATTCATCCGATTCCTCTTTTCTGAAAATAACTTTGTCTTTTTCAAACTTTTTAATTGCTTGATCGGTGACTTTGCCTCCGCGAACATCATCTCCCGTGGATATTTTTGAAGTTCCCTTCGTGATGTTTGCCAGCTACTCCTACTCTTTGGCCCAGAGTTTGACTGGCACTAGTACAATATCCTACAGTTTGGTTCCTTTGATCCTCTCTCTCTCCCCTTCGTTTTAAGCGTAGATTAAACTACTTCCTTGCTCCTCCAATTTTGGGTGCTAGCTTTCTTACCCTCCATTTGATGTGAAAAGTTGAATTAGTTCTGAAAAAAAACTTCACATGGCCATATTACTATGTATGGGGACCACCTTCTTACAATCAGCAGAAAAACATCCCACGCAATGCGTGCAAAGGAACTTACAGATCATACATCCCAATGGGGGAACAATAGGTTCAGCCGTTTCGAAGTAAATTGGTTGTGACAGACGGACAGAGGGCACCGGTCTATATCAGCACGATTAAATCCCGCGTCCTGGAGCTTTACTGGTATTGGTTAATTTTGCATTTGCTGCGCTCTAATTTACTACCGATCTCAGCAGCTGTTCCACAAAATTATGGGGGCCGATAACTCCATTTAGGGCGTTATTCAACCTACCTTTTTTATCCGTAAATCTTGGACAATGACCGTCGGGCATAATGGCGCATTCAACACAATTGCCCCCCACGTCTAATCCTAAGCGATGGAAACACGTCCTGTAATCTCCATGCCCCGTGAATATCTGTGTTAGGTGCTATTTCGACCCTCCGTGTTCTCGTTTGACCTATGCCTCAACACATGGGATCAGTGCATGGGTTTAGCGGCCTTTTCCGAATTTCTTGCACCATTGCTGCCATTTCCTGTACAGTTCCTTTCTAGTAGCTTTTCGCAAGTTCTCAGTAACTTCGGGCGGATTCGCCCTCCTTGTCTAGTAGAGACAATGTGCCTCATTCACTAGAAGATCCAAGGAAACACTCCGGATAATGTAGCACTGCACACCTTCAGCACGATTGGCATGCCAAATTCACCCTTCTCTGATTCACCGTGCTATCCAGGGCTCCCTTGAATAGCAGAATGAATTTTATCACCCCGATAGGCAGCTGGTAATTATGTTTTGGTCGTCTCATATTCCATAGTAGGGGGGCCAATATGGAGTGTCGGGGAGTACCTGTTGTCGCAAGGTATTTTTTGGGCCTATTATCCGTCTCGTATCAAAAAAGTTTCCCGGGAGATAGCTCTCGATTATCCGAGCTAAATAACCAGGGGCACCAAGGGGCACCAGGGTGCTCTTAACCCATTCTTGTGAGCAGCGCCCTACGGGTTCGTATTTCCCTCAGGGCACTGATGCCTGCAGCAATTCTGCTTACTTTCCTGTATAGTTACTAAGAAGAGCTTGGTATCCTTTCTCCAGCTCTAAATGTTCCGGCTTCACTCCTTCCCTTGGCAAAATCTTCTTGCTCGCATAGAAGATGATCTCAACAGCGCGGTTTCTTGGCTTCACCAGTAGTTTATTATCATGCTGTGGTGTAAATGTCGTCGCGGCATTGCAGTCGCATATTTCAGTCACCCGCGACATAACTGGCCCACTTTTTCCAACGCCGCAAGTACAATCTTTGATGGCCCTCTTCTCCACACATCCTGCACCTTTTCGATACATTGTGTTAGCTAGTACATGCTGCTGCAAAGTAACCTCCTGCACACGACCCAATATATTCTTACCCTTCCCACAATAATTAATTTATCCGCTGATTCTATTCATCGTCAAGCTAACAACATCAGTTTATGTACCTCCATACGCCTTCTTCACCCTCTTTATTGCATTCTGTTCTATTCTGCTAATATCCCGTGATGTAACCTCGTCTAGGTCTTTGCATTTATTTACTATCTCTAGCTTCCGAGTTTTCACTTTTGTTTGCGCTGAATTTATTTAGCCTCAACATAAGATCCCCTTTATGTGTTCGCGTGATATGGCTGACTGTACCGTCCAAGTCTATCAATACCATTTAAGTCAAATATGCGCCGTTTTGTTCGCAAACGTGTTGCCATTTAGAAGGCAGCTCCAATCTCCCCCTCTTACAAAATCCCCCCTCCTTATTTGCAAAAAAATCAGACAGCCAGTTTTCGCAAGCCTCTTTTGAGGTCAACTTAGTAGCACCAAGAGCGTTTTGCATGGTCTGGAAGAGATGGTAATCATAGTGGACTCCAGGTCCAGGACAGGTCCGTACTATACGGTGGGTGCGATAGGACATCCCATCCGAGCTTCCGTAGCTTCTGGCGGGTCATCAAAGATGTGTGAGGCCGAGCGTTGTCCTGGTGGAACAGAACACCATTCCTATTGACCAATCCTGGCCGCTTCTGGTCAATCGCTTGCTTCAAACGGTCGAGTTGCTCACAGTAGAGGACCGAATTGAGGGTCAAGCCATAGTTGAGCAGCTCATAGTGGATGACTCCCTTCCAATCCCACCAAACACACAGCAAAACCTTCTTGGCCGTCAATCCGGGCTTGGCGATGGTTTGGGCCAGCTCACTGTGCTTCGACCACGATCTTTTTCGCTTGAGATTTTCGTACGTGATCCACTTTTCATCACCAGTCACCATCCGCTTCAAAAATGGGTCGAATTCGTTCCGTTTCAGCAGTGCAAGCGTTGATTCGGTCCAAGAGATTTTTTTGCGTCAACTCGTGGGGCACCCAAACATCCAGCTTTTTTTGGTTCCAAATGGTTTTATGGTCCTTACCCAGTTCCTGGCCAATCGAGCGAATGTTCACATGCCGGTCTACTTGGATGATTTCGACGATTTTACCGGTTTCTACGACGATTGGCCTACCATTACGGAATGTATCTTCGACATCCACTACACCAGAACGAAATCGATCGAACCAACGCTGTGCGAATCGTTGCAGTATCGGACCCATAAACTTCACAAATTTGTTTGGCCGCCTTCGTTGCATTTTTACATCTCAGGTAGTAAAAATGTAGAATATGACGAATTTCTTCATTGGTGGACTCCATCTTTGACGCGTTATAACTTCAGACTGAAACGTACGATCATAAAACTGTCAAAGAGGCACCGGTAGCCCAGACTGTCGTCTTTAAATCGCCGTATAGTATGACCCCATGCGATAAGTACGACAGAAGATAGGTTTAAGTGCCGCCATCTATTGACAAAATACGACATTACCTTTTCCCCAACCTAATATATTGGCATAGGGTTTAAATCTTTTCTTGGAAATACTGATTATTCTCAGATGAATCTTTTTTTTTGTCGTTTTGCCGCATTACGGGCTCCTTTTGCTAATGTTCGCATTTACGAGTAACCGATTCGTTTTCTTTTGCCAATGTTGAGGCCATAATCGAGGAACAACCAACTTTCCCCGGAGCTCAGCTTTGCCTCAGCGAAGAGGCTTTTTCTTCTTGACCGCATGCTGGACACCAAGAGGTTTACCGTCCTACTCCGCTTCTCCGCGTTTTCATCTCCCTTATGTTTAGGAGATGTCACCTGCGTTTTGGACCACATGGTGGTTGGACTTTTTTTTCCTCTAGTTGCCCCATGCCCTGTACCAGAGGCCAAAAATTTTGGAAGATATTTCGCCTTTTTTTGATAAATTCGCGAAGTTAATTTATGCGTTATCCCAGTGAAAAGAAACCCTCCAGTTTACTGCCTTCTACGTTCGTCTTTGGGAACACCAGCATTAATGTCGATTCAGTGACTCGTTTGGTCAGATGTCGGAGTTTTGTCAATATTATCCCATTTTCATTCTGCTAAATTTCGATGCTAAAGTCTACCCCCTCAATCTATTGTTGTGCTGTGATAGTAAGCTTTAAGATGAATTCAAAATGCTATACTACTACAAAAGTTGTTTCAAAAATAAGGATCCCACATTTTTCAGGTACAAGGGTTTTTTTTTTGAAGAAAACGAATACAACATTGGAAACATTGATCTTTCAACAATTTCCCTACATTATCACCATTTTTTCTAATCCTTTTTTCTGATGAATTTTCCACTTTTGCATTCCCACCTCAACGAAGTACGCCGCCAACTCGTTGAGAAACTTGGAAACTTCGTCGTTTGTCGCGAATCGTTGACCGCCTTCTGCTTCGAAAACAGATGGAAATCGCTGGATGCACTGTCAGAGCTGTAAGGGGGTGGGCGAAGACTTCCCAACCAAATCCTTCGATTGAGTATTTTATTTTTTTGCGAGACATGTGGACGCGCATTGTGGTGGTGCAGTCTTACGCTTTTAGTGAGTTTTTCCTCACGACGATTTTTCAAGGACTCACAGTAATTTTTCGAGTTTATTGTGGTCCCTCTAGACATAAACTCCATAAGTAGTACACCACGCCGGTCCCAAAAAGCCGATGCCATGACTTTTCCTGCTGACAATTTCTACTTAAACTCCTTTAGTTTGGGTGACTCGATGTGAAAAAAAAACGTCTCTTTTATGATGAGGTCATAATCGCGAACTATCATAGATCATGTTTAGAAAGTTACCTGATTTTTTTAAAGAATAAAAAACTGATATTCATGGCTTTGCATTTTCATAGGTTTACGCTTTCATTATATTGCGACAATGCAAATCAACTTAATTTAAACATGTAGGTTGCATACGGTCCGAAAGTCATGCGAATTCAGTACGTTGCCAATGTCTCCACCTAAGCTGCAAATTTTATTCAAATGCCTCTCCGTTTTCTTCATCTTGCGCTCAATCTGTAAAATTTTAATTCAACCATTAATTGGTGCAGCGTACTATACATCTCCCTTTCGCCAAAAAAAAACTCCGTGTTAAACTTCGTCCACAACCAAAAAGAGAGCGGTGATGTTTATTGGATTAACTTCGTTTTTTCATTGGAGTTAGCACCTGTCCGTATGTATCTTGTTCTTCCTTTCTTTCGCACGACGTGCGTTTGGGGAGTTAGTTGCGCTCTTTGATAATGATAACAAAGTGTCTTAACATGAGGCTGCGAAACGCCCCTTTAATTAATTATGTTCCCCTTTTCAACCGCCAAAAACCTCTGCGCTGTCTCCACTGATAATCGTATTGTGATTGTTGAAGTACTCACGTCGACTTTTCTCAAGCTCAAAATAGGTACTTCTCCAAATTCCATCATCATCCATCATTTTATCGACATCCTAACAGTGTATATGTGTAGATTTTATGTTTTTGGGCGCAAATTGTGGTATTCTCCTGTTGTGAGTTTTTACAAATGTCATTAGTTTTACCCAAGTTGGTTCTTTTCAACTCAGCTGACTTTTTCAAATTCTGCTAACATTTCCCCCAGGTTTTTTAGTTCGAGATCATCCTTGACCTTTTTAGTATCTCTGCGTACGGTACGTTACCGCTGCTGGAGAGAACAGTCGCCTCTGGCTAACTTTTCTCAGTAGCTTTGTTTCATTAATTATCGGACGCATTGGGCTTCATTTAGTTTGTCAATAATTGCAGTTGGGCCGCCCGTCTTTCTCTTTCCGAACTTCCAATTTCGTTGCTTTTAACTACCAACATATCTTGTATTCTCTTGGGTGCCAGCTGGTTCTCTTAAAGATCCACCGCGCTTTCTTGCACTCATTGGGCCGCAAAGCTATAGCTTTGCGATTAACTTCCATTCGGTTTACCAGTTACATTTTTGGAATCTCTTTTGTCCTTTAGGTTTGGTGCACGTTATTCTTGCCTTTTATAAACTCGGGCAGCTTAAGTAGTTTGCCCAAAATTGTGCAAATTATAATTCTTTCCGGATCAAGGCTCTATTTGTATGAGCCTCGGCCGGATTCCTCTTTTGTATAGTACTTCGCCTTTGGTGTGTGGTCTGCTATTGGTGGAGATATCAGGATTGACAGTGGCCTTCTGATCATTCAACCAAAACATCTCAAAAAATCATGAAGTTGCCAATGTCCGGCCAAATAAAGTTAAAGCAATTTTGCGGAAGTTTAGAAAGTTTACTCCAAAATCATAAAATACAGTTACCATAAGCAGGATTGTGAAACATCTAATGGAAATCCTGCCATTATTAACAAAGTTTGGGCAGACCAACATTGCCTGCTTTTGTGTAAATTTATTGTGGCCCAAGACGTAGAATGGCAATATTACCCTGCAATTTTTTATATTATAAATCATCTGAAAACAGAACAGTTGTGCATCCAAATATTCAGATGAAATGCACAAAACCTTTCATAACTGAAACGCTGAACTTCCGATTTTTGACTTATTTTAATTTGCTAAAATTTTTGTTAGTCATTATGCATCTAACAGTGCATAGAATGAAAAACAACTGTTTGGAGTTTTTGCATATAAAACAAATATTATTGGAATTTGGTGATGCATGACCAAAAACTTGCCCTCATCGTTAGAATATGCACTCAAACTGAACTATCTGCAAGGCGTACGTTTGTGATTTCAAAAAAAACCCAGGGCAATGTACTAATTCATCACCTGCTTGGAACAATAGTTGCCTCTTTTCAACGCGAAATATCTTCAACAATCATATATGTATATCAATATATCATATGTGCATACCATAAAAATACTATAGGTGTCGTTCAGCCAAAAGTTACCGGATTTCGATGGTTTTACAATGAAACGCATAACTTCCCATCATTGATTCTGTGAATTATTGATTTGGAATGCATATGATTAGGTCAGCAAAAGTATAATGTTAATATTCAGAAATTGATACGTTTATCATTCATCTTGACGAGTCAGGCGAAAATCAATGTATCGAATTATTGAAGGAGGCAAATTTACCACCGTTGGTGCTGGTAGATTAACATTATAGACAGTGAACGGAAACACCACCTATATAAAATATTCAACATTATCTTTATCATTTTATCCCTAATATTGAATCTTCATTTCGACTATTCCCCCCCCCCCCTTCTTTTTCATCATTTGGAGACAATTACCCAGGGTTCGTCACCCGGAGGAGTAGCAAGTAGATACGAGATGGTCAGTTACAGTTCTCTTAACCAAGTGCTTAAAAATAGCATGGAGACGATTTTTTAATTTCGACAAGGGAAAAAATCAGAAGGGTGCAATTCGAAGGAATACGGAGACTGCATAATAATGCAACTACTAGTCGTCCTCGATGTTTAATCTAACATGCGTAATTCACGGTAGTTTTGATTCCCCACTTGGATTTGAGTAACAATTTTTTTAGGTACGTGTCGTTCGCTATCGAAACGACAAATGAACATGCATTTGATCTTCAACTTGCTCATTCCTCCCTTTTTTGGACTTCTCTCCAGGCTCTGACACTTGGTTTCTGCGTTGAATTCGAGCCTTCAAGACTCATTGCCTCACTGCCAGTAATGAGACATATCAAAAATTAGGATCATGATTCATCAATCTCACAAAATTCAAGGCCACTTTTCCTTATGATATTTTATTCGATTCTGAAAATCGTTTTCTGGAATTCTTAATGTATAAGTTAACTAACAGTAGTATCTATCAAATTTAACTATCATATTATTAACAATTTCATCCGTTGAGAAGAAAATGCTTCAAACAACTAAAAAATCTGGCCCCTAACAAAACATTATTTTCTTGCTACTACTTTCTTCTTTTATGAATACTTCTTCTTCTTTTCCAACATGTTCCAGCGTACATTTCCATATTTCCATGTCCCTATATGTTGTCAAAGTCAATCAGACCTTAAATTTGAAGCGGAGCAATGTCAATCGATGCCGAGCTAAGTTCAATTTCCGCAATTTCCCTGCTTCCAAGGCTAGCCAAACTCACGGTAACTATAAGTGACATAACTCAATCTTCCCCCATACTCCACCAATTTTGCTAGCTTCAACGTCAATTTCCTACCTAAAACCGTCTTGTGATCTTCTTTATCCTTACTTCTCTTGCATGTTTACCTCCTCACCCCTTGTCTCCCCTACGTCTCTGCTTGGTTGAGTTCCTACTTGATATCCAATATCGGACCTGATCCCGACGGGTCTCCTTATCATTTCAGTTAACTGTAAACAGTAAATCTCCTTCTTCCCTTCCCATTATGCATCATTTTCAACAAAACTTTAGAAAAATGTTATTTTTCTTCATTTTGGAAAGAGTACCTTATCCATATTATGAAAAGCGGCGGCTCCCCCATGGTTACGAACTACCGCCTTTCTCATTCCTTCTTCCTTGATTTACCGCGTACTTCAGTCAGCACTACAACATTGATCTATTGTTTCTAATCTTACTTTATCAACTTCTTTGCTGACTGTCTGAGCGGGAAGTCCACGATATTTATATCGATCTCTCCATTCCGTCAACCACAACATACTCCTTTCAAACTTTCTCTGCTCAACCTTCCTTTCTCAACTATTACATGGCTCACCTACTACCTTTCTAATGGTTCCTGAAGAGTTTCTTTCCATGTTACTCATACCACTCCATCTCTCCTTCCTTTGGAGTCCCCAAAGCTCTATACCAAGCTCGCTAAAATTACTATTTTTTATGATCTTTCCTCTCTCCTGACCTGCGTGCATTGATGTTCGGTGAACAAGTTGACATTAAATATCAGCAAATGTCATTCTCGCTTATAACCTTCCCAATATCCTTTCCCTACTGCCTTCATGTACAATGCCTATCACTTCTGGGCTCCCTTTAATCCTTGGGTATAATCTTCGACGACAAGCTAACATAGATTTAATTTCCACTACGCCGATGTCATCAATCGCGCTGTCAAAATACTTTCCGGCTTTACATTAATTCAGTGCCCCTAACACTTGTCCGCTCGCTCTTTAGAAACACCCTTGAATACTACCCTGTAACTTGGTCTGTCCTCCATAATTGTATAAAGAAAATTCATCCGATTCCTCTTTTCTGAAAATAACTTTGTCTTTTTCAAACTTTTTAATTGCTTGATCGGTGACTTTGCCTCCGCGAACATCATCTCCCGTGGATATTTTTGAAGTTCCCTTCGTGATGTTTGCCAGCTACTCCTACTCTTTGGCCCAGAGTTTGACTGGCACTAGTACAATATCCTACAGTTTGGTTCCTTTGATCCTCTCTCTCTCCCCTTCGTTTTAAGCGTAGATTAAACTACTTCCTTGCTCCTCCAATTTTGGGTGCTAGCTTTCTTACCCTCCATTTGATGTGAAAAGTTGAATTAGTTCTGAAAAAAAACTTCACATGGCCATATTACTATGTATGGGGACCACCTTCTTACAATCAGCAGAAAAACATCCCACGCAATGCGTGCAAAGGAACTTACAGATCATACATCCCAATGGGGGAACAATAGGTTCAGCCGTTTCGAAGTAAATTGGTTGTGACAGACGGACAGAGGGCACCGGTCTATATCAGCACGATTAAATCCCGCGTCCTGGAGCTTTACTGGTATTGGTTAATTTTGCATTTGCTGCGCTCTAATTTACTACCGATCTCAGCAGCTGTTCCACAAAATTATGGGGGCCGATAACTCCATTTAGGGCGTTATTCAACCTACCTTTTTTATCCGTAAATCTTGGACAATGACCGTCGGGCATAATGGCGCATTCAACACAATTGCCCCCCACGTCTAATCCTAAGCGATGGAAACACGTCCTGTAATCTCCATGCCCCGTGAATATCTGTGTTAGGTGCTATTTCGACCCTCCGTGTTCTCGTTTGACCTATGCCTCAACACATGGGATCAGTGCATGGGTTTAGCGGCCTTTTCCGAATTTCTTGCACCATTGCTGCCATTTCCTGTACAGTTCCTTTCTAGTAGCTTTTCGCAAGTTCTCAGTAACTTCGGGCGGATTCGCCCTCCTTGTCTAGTAGAGACAATGTGCCTCATTCACTAGAAGATCCAAGGAAACACTCCGGATAATGTAGCACTGCACACCTTCAGCACGATTGGCATGCCAAATTCACCCTTCTCTGATTCACCGTGCTATCCAGGGCTCCCTTGAATAGCAGAATGAATTTTATCACCCCGATAGGCAGCTGGTAATTATGTTTTGGTCGTCTCATATTCCATAGTAGGGGGGCCAATATGGAGTGTCGGGGAGTACCTGTTGTCGCAAGGTATTTTTTGGGCCTATTATCCGTCTCGTATCAAAAAAGTTTCCCGGGAGATAGCTCTCGATTATCCGAGCTAAATAACCAGGGGCACCAAGGGGCACCAGGGTGCTCTTAACCCATTCTTGTGAGCAGCGCCCTACGGGTTTGTATTTCCCTCAGGGCACTGATGCCTGCAGCAATTCTGCTTACTTTCCTGTATAGTTACTAAGAAGAGCTTGGTATCCTTTCTCCAGCTCTAAATGTTCCGGCTTCACTCCTTCCCTTGGCAAAATCTTCTTGCTCGCATAGAAGATGATCTCAACAGCGCGGTTTCTTGGCTTCACCAGTAGTTTATTATCATGCTGTGGTGTAAATGTCGTCGCGGCATTGCAGTCGCATATTTCAGTCACCCGCGACATAACTGGCCCACTTTTTCCAACGCCGCAAGTACAATCTTTGATGGCCCTCTTCTCCACACATCCTGCACCTTTTCGATACATTGTGTTAGCTAGTACATGCTGCTGCAAAGTAACCTCCTGCACACGACCCAATATATTCTTACCCTTCCCACAATAATTAATTTATCCGCTGATTCTATTCATCGTCAAGCTAACAACATCAGTTTATGTACCTCCATACGCCTTCTTCACCCTCTTTATTGCATTCTGTTCTATTCTGCTAATATCCCGTGATGTAACCTCGTCTAGGTCTTTGCATTTATTTACTATCTCTAGCTTCCGAGTTTTCACTTTTGTTTGCGCTGAATTTATTTAGCCTCAACATAAGATCCCCTTTATGTGTTCGCGTGATATGGCTGACTGTACCGTCCAAGTCTATCAATACCATTTAAGTCAAATATGCGCCGTTTTGTTCGCAAACGTGTTGCCATTTAGAAGGCAGCTCCAATCTCCCCCTCTTACAAAATCCCCCCTCCTTATTTGCAAAAAAATCAGACAGCCAGTTTTCGCAAGCCTCTTTTGAGGTCAACTTAGTAGCACCAAGAGCGTTTTGCATGGTCTGGAAGAGATGGTAATCATAGTGGACTCCAGGTCCAGGACAGGTCCGTACTATACGGTGGGTGCGATAGGACATCCCATCCGAGCTTCCGTAGCTTCTGGCGGGTCATCAAAGATGTGTGAGGCCGAGCGTTGTCCTGGTGGAACAGAACACCATTCCTATTGACCAATCCTGGCCGCTTCTGGTCAATCGCTTGCTTCAAACGGTCGAGTTGCTCACAGTAGAGGACCGAATTGAGGGTCAAGCCATAGTTGAGCAGCTCATAGTGGATGACTCCCTTCCAATCCCACCAAACACACAGCAAAACCTTCTTGGCCGTCAATCCGGGCTTGGCGATGGTTTGGGCCAGCTCACTGTGCTTCGACCACGATCTTTTTCGCTTGAGATTTTCGTACGTGATCCACTTTTCATCACCAGTCACCATCCGCTTCAAAAATGGGTCGAATTCGTTCCGTTTCAGCAGTGCAAGCGTTGATTCGGTCCAAGAGATTTTTTTGCGTCAACTCGTGGGGCACCCAAACATCCAGCTTTTTTTGGTTCCAAATGGTTTTATGGTCCTTACCCAGTTCCTGGCCAATCGAGCGAATGTTCACATGCCGGTCTACTTGGATGATTTCGACGATTTTACCGGTTTCTACGACGATTGGCCTACCATTACGGAATGTATCTTCGACATCCACTACACCAGAACGAAATCGATCGAACCAACGCTGTGCGAATCGTTGCAGTATCGGACCCATAAACTTCACAAATTTGTTTGGCCGCCTTCGTTGCATTTTTACATCTCAGGTAGTAAAAATGTAGAATATGACGAATTTCTTCATTGGTGGACTCCATCTTTGACGCGTTATAACTTCAGACTGAAACGTACGATCATAAAACTGTCAAAGAGGCACCGGTAGCCCAGACTGTCGTCTTTAAATCGCCGTATAGTATGACCCCATGCGATAAGTACGACAGAAGATAGGTTTAAGTGCCGCCATCTATTGACAAAATACGACATTACCTTTTCCCCAACCTAATATATTGGCATAGGGTTTAAATCTTTTCTTGGAAATACTGATTATTCTCAGATGAATCTTTTTTTTTGTCGTTTTGCCGCATTACGGGCTCCTTTTGCTAATGTTCGCATTTACGAGTAACCGATTCGTTTTCTTTTGCCAATGTTGAGGCCATAATCGAGGAACAACCAACTTTCCCCGGAGCTCAGCTTTGCCTCAGCGAAGAGGCTTTTTCTTCTTGACCGCATGCTGGACACCAAGAGGTTTACCGTCCTACTCCGCTTCTCCGCGTTTTCATCTCCCTTATGTTTAGGAGATGTCACCTGCGTTTTGGACCACATGGTGGTTGGACTTTTTTTTCCTCTAGTTGCCCCATGCCCTGTACCAGAGGCCAAAAATTTTGGAAGATATTTCGCCTTTTTTTGATAAATTCGCGAAGTTAATTTATGCGTTATCCCAGTGAAAAGAAACCCTCCAGTTTACTGCCTTCTACGTTCGTCTTTGGGAACACCAGCATTAATGTCGATTCAGTGACTCGTTTGGTCAGATGTCGGAGTTTTGTCAATATTATCCCATTTTCATTCTGCTAAATTTCGATGCTAAAGTCTACCCCCTCAATCTATTGTTGTGCTGTGATAGTAAGCTTTAAGATGAATTCAAAATGCTATACTACTACAAAAGTTGTTTCAAAAATAAGGATCCCACATTTTTCAGGTACAAGGGTTTTTTTTTTTGAAGAAAACGAATACAACATTGGAAACATTGATCTTTCAACAATTTCCCTACATTATCACCATTTTTTCTAATCCTTTTTTCTGATGAATTTTCCACTTTTGCATTCCCACCTCAACGAAGTACGCCGCCAACTCGTTGAGAAACTTGGAAACTTCGTCGTTTGTCGCGAATCGTTGACCGCCTTCTGCTTCGAAAACAGATGGAAATCGCTGGATGCACTGTCAGAGCTGTAAGGGGGTGGGCGAAGACTTCCCAACCAAATCCTTCGATTGAGTATTTTATTTTTTTGCGAGACATGTGGACGCGCATTGTGGTGGTGCAGTCTTACGCTTTTAGTGAGTTTTTCCCCACGACGATTTTTCAAGGACTCACAGTAATTTTTCGAGTTTATTGTGGTCCCTCTAGACATAAACTCCATAAGTAGTACACCACGCCGGTCCCAAAAAGCCGATGCCATGACTTTTCCTGCTGACAATTTCTACTTAAACTCCTTTAGTTTGGGTGACTCGATGTGAAAAAAAAACGTCTCTTTTATGATGAGGTCATAATCGCGAACTATCATAGATCATGTTTAGAAAGTTACCTGATTTTTTTAAAGAATAAAAAACTGATATTCATGGCTTTGCATTTTCATAGGTTTACGCTTTCATTATATTGCGACAATGCAAATCAACTTAATTTAAACATGTAGGTTGCATACGGTCCGAAAGTCATGCGAATTCAGTACGTTGCCAATGTCTCCACCTAAGCTGCAAATTTTATTCAAATGCCTCTCCGTTTTCTTCATCTTGCGCTCAATCTGTAAAATTTTAATTCAACCATTAATTGGTGCAGCGTACTATACATCTCCCTTTCGCCAAAAAAAAACTCCGTGTTAAACTTCGTCCACAACCAAAAAGAGAGCGGTGATGGATTGATAAAACGCACAAAGCCAAGACAGCCTTCTTATTGAGTTTCATTGAATCTTTCTGCATTCCTTATATCTTCCACATCATTCCATGACACCATCGGCCAAAGACAAGTTTGAGTTATCTGTGGTCCAAATGGGTGGCGGCTGTGCGACAATTTAAGATGTTGACCAAAGAAAGTTGTTATACTTCTTCCTTGGTAGCTTGGTCAGTGAATGGCTTGCACCGCAACCACTCGAGGTAGACAAAATTTAATCAGATTACCGCTTGTAGTACTTCAATAATTGCACGGAGCTGTGAAAGTCGAGCACTTAATGGCAAACCACAGAAGGAATGACAACGGTAATGGACTGATGACGTAAAGAAATTGACTCGATTTCTTCGTAATTAATAAATTTTTATCAAGGAGATTTTCTTACTGTTATGGTCACAAAAGAGGAAAACTGATTTATGTTACAATTAAGTAAGTTACGGTTCAACTTTCAGATATAATTTCTGCTTTATTATCCCGTCAATTTCGCCCTAAGCGCTAAGCAGTCAGATTTTTATTTTTATATGAAAACTTACCGCAATGCAATACTTTTTCATAGGACAATAAGCTTTTCCCAAGCCAGGAAAGTCGCCAGTTTAAAGAATAACGAAAAAACATCGAGTTCAAAAACAGGACGCTTTGGAGGCAGTAAGATACTCGGAAGCGTTGCCGCGGTTGCCCGACCTTTTTTGGGGGTTCGTAGTAAAAATTTCTGAGAAAAAAAGGATATTATTGGAATCGGAATAACTTTCATCCCGGATCCGGATTTTCTCTCTACGGCCCTAGGGAGGACCATAACATCAGCACACATGCCTTTTTTTTGGAGTAGGGTAGGTAAATGCATTTACGCACACAGTGTTGAACTCCCGATTCGGTACGTCGTCCGTCGTGCTTTTGATTCAGCCACGCACCTAAGTTGCCGATGAGCTGCGCAGTCCATCTGCCTCTAGTTTCTGTGTGTGCTTGCGCGAGGCTTTTACGATATACCTCTCTGTTAAGAGCGCCAGACCATACCTCTGCGCCGTAGAGCAGGACAGACTGCGTTGAACCTGATGAGTTCGTACGACGTCGTACACTTGCCTTTAATACCTCAGTAGGTTCCCCTTACTCTCCCATTTAGGCAACATCTGAAAGCGGAATTCAAACCCGGAAGACGAAGTCAAGTTTTTGGGTGACCCTTTTTGAGCATCTTATCCTCAATTTTTCAGTTATCCAAGACAAGATCCCTGAGATGCCCTGATAAACAACTTGTTGAGAATGAAAAAAAGAAAAGCCATAACAAATCTAAACGAAATAGAAACAATAATTTATTCCAAGATAAATTTACGAAAGGTGATTTAAGGGACACGTCTTGCTTCATCGATAGCAGGAATAGAAGAGACCAATGATGGCGTCAATCTCGTCCAAGTTACCTACAATGTCCACAGCGAACATATCGGGGCACATCTAAAAGTTGCTATAGATGGCAACCGCTACCTCACTCCCTCCTGAATATCACTGTCAATAGCGTAAAAACTGATATTGACTTATTCGACGTCATCTAAAATTCGTTATCGTTGTGACAGATGTGGCCAGTAGGTTTGATGATTTGTGCTGCAAGTGGAATTATCGGAAATTTGGCTACCGATACCTTCCATATCGTTGGGTTCTTCCGTTGAGCGGTCGCTGACCTTACTGGCGATGGCTGATGAAGTTGCACCAATTGAGGTGCACAGAAGGCTGCTTTTTTTCGTAAAAAATGGCGATTTCTGAGCCGTTAAAACCGGAATACGGAGGTTTGATTCCGTTCAGTTGCTACCAGAACATCCCCCGAACTCTATGCTGCATACGATGATTTCAACCTTTCGGTTCAAGTCGATGATGTGAACTAAAGACGACAAGTGCTCATCAGTAAGATAGGTTTCAGTGTATGGCTATATCAATGACGTGTTGACGGAACGAAGGTCCTTACAAACGTATATTGTCACGATCGAATAGTTTCAAAATCAGTTTCGATCGAAAGTTCCTTATGCCCTCGTAGGAAAAGGTGAATATCACCCTTGTCTGCGCTGTCGCTGACGAACCGCTCTCCACGTAATCGCAGATTTGCTTCATAAACTAGTTCAGCTGGTGAGACCTAAAGGCTATTCCGCAACCCTAACAAAATGGTGAGCAGGATGTCGACCCAATGACTACCGCAGACTTTAAAGTCCAATGCTGCCGCTCCATCACTCCATTAAGTGTTGGATGATATGGTGAAAAATGCAAGCTCATTGTAAGGGGTCCAATGACCCAAGTGAATGTGCTAAAAAACCTGATAAAGAATTCCGGCCGTCTGAAGGTCGTTCTTTGTGTACCTTCTGAACTTGGAGCGCTGGCAGCTAACACCTGTTCGAGACCACATTCGCACCTTATGGTGCATGTTCGGCCAGACGATCGTTTTTCTTAATAATATAGTAAGTGGCTCGACTACTGGGGTGATTGCGGTTATGGTATGTAAAAAAACTGTTTTACGCAGCGTTTCTGGAACGAACGGTCTAATCCTTGCGTTGGACATGCCGCGGTAAATTGAATGACTGCCAAGTGGAAGCAGCGTCCAAGACTTTGAACGGGAAGAGATAATGTTTTGAAGTTCCCTACCCTTGATTTGCTCATCAGCTAGAAGTTAGAGGTCGATATCTGATGGCAAGAAGATTGACTTAATCTTAAACAACACTCGATCCGTGCTCAATCCCCGTTGTAAACTTCGAAGTGAACGACAGTTGTCTGCTCTAGCTTTGAGAAGCCTTGTCGGTTTTCTGATGAAAGGCATAAACCAATAGTTTATGATAGATTTTCATCATGAAGTCGATGCCTGCCTGCGCCTGGTCGAAAATGAACCAGTAATGTTGACGAGCGAGTCTCTGCAATTTTGAAAGGCTTCGTTGACTTCGCGAGACCATACGATATTTTCGCTTGGCTTACAGTTCAGCTTCCTTGTAGAGAAATTAATTTATTGTTCTCAAAAATCTATCAAAGTCCTTAACGATTCCCGGGTACTTGTAATTTTTAATTGCTTCCACCCACGAGTTTGGTGGTGGGATATCGCATCGGTTGATGAGATATTCTTGCTACGTTGATGACCACGCTGAATTTTTCGAGTCGCTCGAATAGCAATCGGAGGTGTACCAAGTGTTATTTCGCGTTCTTCGATGCTACCAAAAAATCATTGCTGTAGCAACCGCTAAAAACTGGACCTTGTAATACGTGACTTATAAGGGACAGTATCGATTTGGCGACTTCAGAACGATCAGAAATTTCGCAGAAGATCGTCGCAACTTGAAACATTTAGCTTTTCCTTAATTTTGAAGATGATGCTTTCATGGCAGACCTTGTTAAATGCTTATGAAACATTAAGAATAACCAGATTGATCAATCGCGCAGAATTAGTTCATTGAGCTTCTTCTAAATACCGCTCGATAACACATCGAATGCATAGTCCGTCGATATGGTATTCCAGAGAATTTTGCCTCTGGCTGAGATTAGCCTCAAGCCCCAATACGTGTGTTTGACATTGAAGTCTCCCGCTAAAATAAATCTTCTTCCAGGCGTGTTGAAAAAGTTTGCAAATTGTCCTCTAGAGATAGTAAATTTCCGACGACCGTATACAGTAGAAAGTGTGATGAGATCACCCCATTCTACTACGCATATAGATGTGGCTTGTATATAGTCGGATGGTTGGAAATAGCGATTAGGTTACAGGTGCCTATTGAAATTCGTGGTTGGTGGTTGGGATCTTCGCCCTTACTTCAAGGTGCCCTGGTTCCCTGTAATTGACAGTGTCGCTGTTACCGCGGTTGCTGACATGGGTGTTTTTATTATTTCATAGCTTAACTCTAGCAGTTCATAAAAATTAAAAACATCGCTACATCCATGTTCCTTACAAATGACACCCAAATTCTTCTTTTCTTTAGCGATTACGTTGCTATTTCTTGATTGTTTTGCCATTTTATCATTTTGCTTGGTCAAAGGCCTGATCTGGATGGAGTTGCGAAATCATTCATCATTCAGCGTATCAAGCCATTGTTGATTCGGGCTGTCTTTTGATCATTTCCAATCGACTTCGCTATTCAAGCAAATCTTGGCATGTGAGTTCTCGTCAGTGCAAAGACGCCTCCCTCGCAATTTTTCCACAATTGGTGCATTTTTCTTCAATTGTGGATATTACGTATGTCATTATGGCATATTACGCCACTAGTTGAACACAACACCTTCGTCCCCATCACCGTGAGACGTTGTTCATTATCTTTTATGGTCGAGCAACACTCAGGACCATAGAGGACGACAGAGCGGGTGACACGGCGGTAAATTTTATAATAGATTTGAAACGTTCGATGATACGCTGATCACAAAAAACGCCGGTTATGAAACGCGCTATTGCCTGAATTTATTGCGGTTAGCTCTAAAAAATTCTGCTTTATCCATGATGTGCATGAACCACCCTCTCAATGAGGAATGGCGGAAAGATACTTTTTTTGATGATTAACGACAAGGACAAAAATTGATAGACCAGTAGCTTACTCCAAACTACAACTTTATTTTATTATGTATATATATTTCGGGAGCAACTTACTCCCTTCATCAGTACAAAGCTACAAGGACACGAACTGCCTTTGAAATACTTGCCAAATTTTTTGAATTAATTAATTTGTAATGATAATAAAGGTGTTGGCGATGGTAAAAGGACCACCTTGAGTGGCTGCACTGGATCCTGAAATATAAGTCAAATTTGCGGATTAGCACGAGCCTAATGAAAACACACGCGAGCAAAACCTGAAAATGAAACAAAAAAAGACTGGATCGTGCTCTTGGAACCGTATAACTTCGGACCCGGGGGCGGCGACTATGTTTCTACTGCCTCAGATGTAATGTGAGGCGCAGCCTTTGAGGTTCCTGCCCTACCTTGACATCCTCAGACCTTGATATTGGAGGATGTCCCTTTTCTAGCTATTAAGTAATTTAACCCAGCGCACGAGTTTCTCTGGCATTAAGTGTAACCACAAAGCATACCAGATAACCTTATGTGGCACACGGTTGTACGTCTTCCAGAAAATCTAGCCAAGAAATGTAAAGTGTTGTTTCTCCATGTATGACCGAACAGCGTGTATTGCATCGGTAGTTCCACAGTTCTTGACAAACCAGACTTGATTCACGGTTATTTGAACGATGTCACTAATACCTTTGTTAAGAATGCATTCAAAAACCTTCATACCATGGACGGCAATTTAAATATCCTCCTCTCATCCTTTTTTTGATTTGGGGACCACAATCAGAGCCCCATTATGATTAGCACCGCAATACTGGATTCTACTGAGCGCAGGCTCAACCTTGATGCGGTGAGTATCTAAGGGGTTCGGAGCCCGAATTTTCCAACGTAACTCTACGTGTGAGCATACAAGTAGCTTTGCGACGATATAGGCGCAACCATAACCACAAATAACACATTCTCTAGTAATTCTCCTGGAGTATATACTCTAAGAGAGCCATCCCGGTTCCCATAGTACCAGATAACTTCCGGGGTGGCCACGTGGCAAGGTCTGACTGTCCTCCTCGGGGACGGCACTTCTAAACGGGTCAGGGGGACTGAGAAGTGTTCTGAACATGGGAAGTGGTTGGGAGGGGGAGGGATGAACAATTCTTGCATTGACATCTGATCGAAATATTCCCACTATCTATCTGTCGCGGCTCGTCGATCAGTAAACAAAATATCGTTCTTGCCATGGTATTAAAAAATCCTCAAAAATAGTGACGCCAAGACCATACTGAGTGCGTGTATTACCAAACAAGAAAAATATATGGCCATTTCTACCCCATCCGCATTTTATGCTGTAGCTTCTGCCACCATGCCATCGGGTTCCTTATAGAGGGCAAATATCAATCCGCTTCTTCCGAAGGGCTTGGCGAGCTCCTCCGTCTTTCAAAGAGGTTTAGGTAAAATCTGGTGCTGAAAAATTATATATATCCTTAATTAATCCCATTTTGAAGTATGTATTGATGATTTGGTAATCGAGACTCAATTTTGTTAATAGCACGAAGCTACAAGCATATATCCAAAGCCTCGGTTGTCTAAGTATTATCACGAGGTCCGCCGCACTCGAAGCTATCCTAAATTTCCCCCATTCATTTGGAAATAACGCGGAAAAAAACTAACGACGCATACAGACTTTATATAATTAGCACGTAGAAAAATTAACAAACGGTAAAATCCTATCCAGAAATCCTTAGATATACCTCATGTGGTTCTGATTCCCGCTACTTATATGGTTTCCAGATTTGTCATTGAAAAGAAATATTCTGTCGTAATTACCAAAACAGTAGAATGATCCACAAATGGCCACGAAAATTTTGGAATTTCATTGTAGATAATCTTTACTGACGGGCTAGTCATGAAAGACAGATCGCCTTCAGGGGTGTTTTCGGAAAACCCGACAATAATGCTTGTTGACTCCTCGGAAGAAATGATGCCTATAATCTAAGCGGACCTATCTGCCATTTTATTGACCATTTTTTCATTCAAATCTTTTCTGATCGTCGGAGAGTGTTAGCAGCACTAAATAAGAACACTATATCAAGGCAGTTGGTATGGGGTTGCCACCAGCACAAGGGATCTAGTGAAAGGTGCAAGTACTGGTTTGACCAGGATATTGCCTTACCAAATACAGGGGACATTGTGAAAGTAGTGCGCATTGTTTTATTAGGACGCAACTATACATCGCAGCCCGATCAGACCGGTCGGAGATCGTAGAGAGGGGTTCTGCCGTTTCAAATGGGCCTTGTCTCACTTTGCCTGCTGAGCGGTAGGAGTGTTAGGACGTGTCTTTGCGGGAAGTCTGTTTTTCGATTGTGTCACTGCGTAATGGAGCACTCACTGGAATAGCAGTACGCGATCAAGTTTTGTGTGCGGCTTGGGAAGAATGCAACGGAGGCTTATGTAACAGTTCAAGAGGCCTTTAGGGGGGGGGGGATGTATTTCGAGATCCTAATGCGAAACAATGCTGATTGACTTCTTCGGCGTCAGAGGAATCGTCCATTTTAAGTTTGTAGCACAAGGGCAACCTGTCAACGCAGCCTTTTATCCGGAGATGATCAAGAGGCTGAAACGACGGGTCGCAAATACCAGGCCTGAAATCAAAGACTTTTTCAAGCTCCACTATTACAATGCCCCCAGCCACACGGCCTTCGTCTTTACCAACTTCCTGACCCAGAACCCTGGGTCCTTGACTTGGCGCCATGTGACTTTTTTTGTTCCCCGGACTGAAAAAAGAGCTGAAGGGAAAGCACTGAGAGTCGATGGAGAACATTCAAGTTTAAGCTACAAGGTTCCTGAGAGGCATTCCCATGGAGAAGTTTCAGGGTGCTTTCCAGGCGTGGCAGAATCGTCTCGCCAGGTGTATTAGCAGGAGGAGACTATTTAGAAGAAATTTAACCGTCTGTACCAATCAGATGAATAAATCTACTTTTTCGCGGTAAATGCGCATTATTTTTATAATGCACCCTGTATGCCTTCCTACTTACGTTTTCGAAATTACAAGAAACGCTCGAGGATGATTCAGCGTGGAAAAACAGAGTCAAATTTGAAATAGGACTTTATCGGAAAGGATGATTCAGACAAATGATAGACAAAAAAGATACAGCAAGGAAATGTATCATCGATTCCTATTAAAGCGATTAATGTGCAATATTTGAATGGTCCAGGAAGTTGAATTCATATTAATGTGTTTTATTATCCAATAAACTTTTTATTAATTCTAGAATTGAAGTCGAAAATTGTTGAGCATGTTGACTGTGTGAATATAATACGGCACATATGTCGACTTTTTGACGCAAAGGTCTTTCTGTTTTTCAGTATCGCTCTCAGAACTACATCTGGCATATAACTCATGGGTTGAATTAAGAAGAAATTGGCATTTATAATACGTACATAAATAGATGTTTCTAGGTAATTAAAGTACGCGGAGTAATATTGGATCAATAATTGATATATTAGAATTGTAATAGCCTGCAAAGCGTGGGTCAGCTTCAGTGTTGGTAACAGGGCCTAATTGGAACTCAAATCGATATTCTGCTTAGAGGGATCTTTTGTTAGCTAAGCCTAAAGAAGTAACTTCACTTTAAGCACACATGTATGCATACCACCTTGGCTCCATGGAAAATCAATTCCTGCAATAATTTCCATCTATTTTACATGATTATAATTAGTATCATTCAAGAAATCATCACATATTAAAATTCATTGCTGAATTATACCCCAATTAATGCGTATAAATCCTATTTTTAAAGTATTCCATCTAACGAGTATCTTGATGAATTGAAACGGATGATATACCTAAAACCGGGCCATAAATCACCCATTCTACTTCCTCCTGAAAGTTTAACATAAAAATTATTGCTCTGGCATATATTACGCATAATTAATGATAAGACCAACTTTTGCTATCTGTCTGTCATGCACACTATGCCGAAAGATAAATTTAACTATCAAAAGTTGGCTTCACCAAGGTCAGGTTTAACATTAAATTTTTTTTTCTAAGACATGTGTATGTGCCAGAACTCTTTACATACAGGCGGAATGTTTGAACAGCTTTATCTGGGGATAAATAGATGTAGTGCTAATGAAGCATATTTATATGCTATCGGTATGATACTAGTTTATATTCGGTTGGTATTCGTGGTAGCATGAACAAGATTAAATGGCTACAGCAGAAGTAACCACTGGAATCTGTAATGCTGTGTTGAAATGTTGGCTTGAAATGTCTAGATAGGCGGTGCACATAATACATATTATCGCTAGGCACAAAAGGTATTCTTCTCAGCAAAAAAGAATTCCTCTCAGCAATAAACATTAGCATGAAATTAATTCACATGTCCAACTTCATCATTAATTCGCGGTCATAAACGAAGGGCCCAGATACTGGGATTTTTCAAATATTTTCGGAAAGTGTCAACAGTGCCCCTCAGCTTCTTGTAACCGTCGGTACCGCTTCACTGGAATGATTTGGTTTCTTAAAATAAGCCTCAATTTAATCCACTTTATCCAGTCACCGGGTCCGGGCCCATTAAATTAAATAGATATTAGCTTAGCCAATCTGTTAGACATCATTGTTCAATGGGCCCCGCTTCGATTACGTCGCAATATTCAGAATTATCAATGAGAAGATATTCATTCATTCATGCCGTAACTTTGCGACAACATTTATAATTGTCAAATATTTGGTATTGGTACTTGCTTAATGGTGACACATAATGCTCAACACACGTTTGAATAGTAATTTCAGAGTTAAGGTCAAGGCAGATGGAAAAAGCTGGAGCTCGGTTTGGGATGGATATGTTTTGATATGGTTTCTCTTGAGGTTTACTTGGTTAAATAGTTGTTGACTTAGCAAGCTTAAGTCAATTCATGAATATTCGGTTTAAAATGGAAATGTTATTTGATATAATAACAAAATAAGTAAATCAAAGATAAACTTAACATGTAGAGAATTAGATAAATAAATAAAAAAGCTAAATATATTTAATAGATCTACGGCTAGCTTTAATGAAGGGGGCGGGTTATTTCAATGAGGCTAAAAATACGGGACGGCTTATCATAACGACGGATGGCGCAAGAGTTCAATATCGAATCTAGACTCTCGAGGGGCGTTCATTTTGAAAGAGAGAGAAAGAGATTTCAATCACTTGAAACATTAGGCATCAAACCAAAGTCAGCTGATACCACTAAGTATGCGCTTCATAGCAGGGAGCTCACCCGATATACACCTGTCAGAAGTTTTGTAGCTCTCGCCTAACAAGAGCCTTACAATTATTTGAACGACGAAATTATGTATAATTGCCTACGACATGGACACACACTTAAGCTATCGAAGACAAAATACAACATGACGCCAGAAGCCAAATCATCATCCTACAATTCTAAATCCTGGGACAACATTGCAACCATAGCTAGTCAAATTCAATTGAATATTGGATTATCATCAAATATCAGTCGTTCCCGCTATGAGACAGTATTTCTTTCAACTACAATTATCAATGTCAGTGGTTAGTATGGTAACTGTTTCAACTGCCGGGTAATCCTTGATCTCTCAATTGAACTTCACCGAGGAAGACGTAGCCAGACGCCTACAACTCTTGAAGATACGTACGCATACAAATTCAAGGAATTGGGCAATTCACTGATTATGATATTTCTGAATCTGCTTTGCAACTCACATGATCGAGCAAATAGTCACTTCATAACCCAATCAGTATATCGACATTTCAACATGGAATATAGCTTGAAATCTCAAATTAACCAATGTCCATCTACTTGGCTAAACCGAGATATTGCACACCAAAATTTTGGCTTCTCGACGCTGGACCAATTTCGAATGATTAAACTTTCTGCTGAATAAAAGTCGCAAGTGATATCAGTTATCACACTCAAACGATTCAACAATTCTGGCAACTCGAAGAAGTCGAGGACGATAGTCTCGGAATAGCACATAATAGACATGAATCGATTTATTGTAAAATTGCCTGTCTTGCTAGATCACAAAAACCGAGCTGAAGCAGCAATATATCCAGTTCAGCAACCATACTATTTTATGCTGCACCATTGCATGCTTAAACCAAAAAACACGACCACCAAACTCTGTGTCATGTTTGATGCGTCCACCACCACAAGCTCTGGTGTATCATTAAATCAAATCCTACAAGTAGGGCTCAACATCTAGGAAGACTTATTCATCTTCGCCCCTGACGTAGAAAAGATGTTTCATCATTATAATAAGGAACTCCAGACATTCCGATTTTGCGCCGAGGTCCACCAATTCGATATCTCTAAAAGTTTTCTGAAGTCCTGATCTACGCCTTCGCTCCATCTCAGGCAGGGTCTGCCTCGTATTTTTTTCCTACCATAAACTTTTCGGGCTGGATCATCCTCTTCCATACGGAGTGACCCGCCCACCCACAATCTGTTGAGCCTGACGGTTGTGTTGTCGCCGGGGGTGGATTATGTTGGTCCCCCAAACGGAAACCCCAAAACCGAAATGTTCCGTATAAAGTTGGTCTCTTTCGACAATGTAATGGTAAATCAACAGACAATTACCTCAGATATCGCACGCAAATTCGGACCCCTGCGATTGATTGGTTCAGTCATATTCAAGGCGAAATCCTTTCTTCAATCGCTATGGGTTTTAAAACTTGATTGGAGGGTAATATTGCCCCAAGAAAAACGTACATAGTAGTTACAGTTTTCGCCTTTTCGCCCTTCGCATTCCGAAATCCATTCAGAACCATACGGTGCACAGCTTATTTCAAAGCTGTTGACAATGAACGCTTGATCTGTGCCAAATCCAATGTTGCGATAATAAAGAGGCAAAAGCTAGCCAGACTCAAACTGAAAATTAGCAGCAGCTCTCACCTACAAAATTAACAGGTTTTAAATCTGAGTCACAAAACCATCTGCATGTGGTCTGACTTACAAATTACGCTATCCTAGATAAACTCTTCGTCACTACAATCGTACGAGAGATTTACCGGCAACAGGGTTGCGCCCATATAAAATTGACCGCACCAAAAAAATGGAGGTAGGACTCATCAAAGGACAATTCCGGAGATATCATACCACGCGGTACGACTCCATGCAGATTTTCTGAAAACACTATGTGGTTTTATGGGGCAAGTTGACAACTCAGTTGGCTAGCCACCAATAGTACGTACCAGAACGATCTTTTTATTTGTATCAATCATCATAACCCATTTTCGGTGCTTCAACGAATAGTGACATATATATTGCGTTTCGAGCGTAATTGACAACAACTCAACCGTGGTTCACAACCCATGAGCTACACAACGCTTCAAGATTTATCGTAGAACGGATGCGAGGACGGAAAAAAAATGCAAGGACGAAAGTTCGACGAACATATTCTGCCCTTAGATCCATTTCATGAAGAACAGGGACTGATTCGCGTATGTGGGCGCTTACAAGCCGCGAATATCCTCAAGACGCCAAGCATCAATTTTCTATCGCATATGATCATCCCAACACAAATCTGAGCATGTGCGGCACGTGGGTCTCCCTTCCCCCAAAGGCTCTTGGCCATCACCAAGCATCGGGAAGGGAAAATCATTGGTAGATACATTGGACAAAAATGCGTGCACCTTACCAGGAACTACCAAAGCAATTAGGTCACTTTCTCGAAAGTCTACCGAAACATCGTGTGCAGCCCACCAGACCCTTTGTCAAGACTAGCGTTGATACACTATCATATTCGAGGTAAACGTCCGCAAAAGGTTTATTTTGCGGTTTTCTGCTACTTTGCGGCCTATGTAATCTCCCTTGAAATTATCAGTAACCTGACCACGAAGTTTCATCGCAGCACTATAAAGGTTCATGCGTAGACGCAGGCACTGCAAAAATATTTACTCAGATACCGCGGGGAGGCCACAGTGATCGGCAAACGCTTGATGCAGGCATTTTATCGTTCACCTCACTCATATATGAGGAAATGGTGAGTTTAATAATCGAGATCGAGGTGATCTTGAATTCGAGGCTAATGACTCCGATACGTCCGATCTACAGGACCTATCGCCATTTACCTCTGGCCACTTTCTAATAGGCGAACTTTTGAACTCAATTATCGATATCGAAGCGCAAGGGGTGAAAAGGAGTTTTCTCAGGGTCCAGGATAGGAATTTCATCGAAAAAGGGGATAATATGGGGCCTGCATAATAACTACCTCAGACCGGCATAATTTTCACAGCGGACCCATTTTTTTTTCTCATTATTTTCACCCCGAGCTCGGATTTTCTTTCTACGGCCTGTGGGTGCTTGAGAAGGCCATTCTCACCAAATCCCGACTCTCCTTACAAGAAGCCTTGACCTAGCACCCTCACAGATCAAATGGTATTAGAGGTTATAACTTCGAACAACAGGCTGAAACCCAGCTTTTTTTCCCACTTCGTCATTGTGTTTCGCTTTATATGTTACCATTCATAGTTTTCCTTGTCAAGTGCTGCCTTTCGTGTATTACCAAACCAATCATTTCTCTGGCGCCGGGATTCATATCCAACTGTATTCCATCCAATCCATCCGTATCCAAGAGCGTAGTCAGCTGTTTGTTTGCGCGATCGTTTCCGTGATATAGGTCCTGTTCGGCGCTGTTCATTCTGTCGCTGCACATATTTCCCATCGTTCCGAACCCCCAAATCTGGAGTACAAGGTCAATAACTTTAGGCTTCTCTGACGAAAGGAGTTATTTCAACTAAGTTGGTCGTCCATCTTGGTTTTTCAACTTATTTTCCTCGACTACAAGCTTTACTGAGGATAATACTATGTTTGGGACTAACATGCTATTCAAATAGCATGGCGCAGTTCGCAGGTTCCTATGCAGATCCTCATTTCGAATGGACCAGGGAGTATCTACTATAGTCCTTAGCAATTTGTTTTGGAATGTTTGTACGGCTGTCAAGTTAGTTTGTTTTGTAGGATCTACTTATAAATTAACAACTAGATATTGACAGTGAGCTGAGAGTTCCTCCTCAACATCCAACATCAGTTTCTATCTGGCATTTACCTTACAAATTAAATTGAAATTCGAATTTTCCCTTTTAATTTTACTAAATTAAATATTTCTACGTCTACGAAATCTAGGATCGTCATATTTATGCGTATCAAATCACGATCTGTGTGAGTAAAGTCTCAACCTAATTGAATTCATTGACTCCACCCCCGCACCCCGTGAAACCCGGTAGGGGTCAATGAGAACTGAGTCTTTATGGAATTTTATGGACTCTCTAATTTACGTCCTAAGCGGGGATGATCAGTTTGGTATCCATTGGTTTTCTGTACATTTCTACCTTTGATCTTTGATCTTCAGCTTGGCTGATGTAGCCGATTTACCTTGACATCAAGAACACCATGGCTTCGCCCTACTAGAGTTCACCTAACAATTGAAAGACCTAAACAAGCTTTATATGAGGATAATCTGCCGCCCTGACTGACAATTTCAGAAGTCCAATAGGCCCCGTCAAAGTCCACCAGTACTTCCTTTGAAGTTGGTGTTGATTTAGATAGAAGGTCGATGGGCAACAGTAGACAGTGTTGTGTCAATTGCGGCCATTATCAAAGTGTTTTGGTCCGAAACAATCTAAGATGAAAGAATAAAATCTTAACGATGGTGGTATGTCAGTCAAATCATAAGGATCCATAAACGGTAGTGATTATGTTCTCTCTCTTGCATTACATTAAAGCGGTAATTCATTTGTTTCTCTTGAATAACTTCAAATTCATGTTGCAAAATAGTTTAGCAACAATATTGGATTTTTCGAAAACCTGGACAAAAATTGAATCTCTAGAAGTTTTCAGCAAACCACATATAGCGCAGAAACACAACATTGCAGAACTTTTTTAGGATACGCCGTCATAAAACTTGCTTAAATCACGCAATGCAGAAAAGGTGCTGGTGAATTCTCTCAGATTCTAAAGTTGAAGAACATTTCGTAGGTTAATGTCATTTGTGTGAACATTGAAGGCCAGTTTCGTATCAAACTAAGCTAATAAAATGCGTAATATGTATCTTCCTCCTTTAAAAAAAAGCTTGCAGACTTGCACCGACACTTACATCCGGTTAAGTGACATCATAATCACAGAACCAGACCAACCTGTTCCTTTTGGCCCAATTAACATTTGTCTCCCAACAGTTACCAGACAATCTCGGTCCAACTTCCAATTGTACGTAATATTTTAAAATATTCACAAACAGATTCATTCTAAAGCCTATTATGAAAATGATTCCGGTCTTTAAGAACATTATTTTATGGTTTCAACAAATTTTCCAGTATCTCAGATTTTAATAAACATGTCCAACAAGAACTTTTTGAATATCATCAGAATTCGTCCTTGCCAACTGACTTGATTTGACCATTCAATCTTTGATAAGGCCATTCCGTTCTGCGTGGATGAATGCGTCTTGAATCAAAGTTCATGGAAATGGCGTTCCTAATTTTTTATTACTTTTATTTGATTAGTAAATAATTTTTATCATTGCATAAATTTGCACTAATTCAATAAGAAGAGACGTATGTGTCTATTGACTGTAATAAATGGAAGACGACAATTTGTTCACAAACAAAGATCGTAAATTTTTTGCGCATCTATTTCTGGTTTACCCAAGTGTACACAGATATTTGCGATCAAACGATGCTTAGATACTGAATGGAAAATATCCACGAGATTTGACAAAAAATTTGGACATACCCAACGTCCTTGACTTGTCTGAACTACATGCGCAAGTGAGAATATTGGAATACTGATAGGATCGACGGAAATTAGTAATAGATATTTAGTATGAATTATAATTTCGGGCGAGGCGTTGTTTTTTAATGGAATAATCTGGTCCTATATAGATATTAATAAGAGTAAATCAGAAAATTTCTAATTTATACAGGTAAATCCATCTTTCGAATTTGATTAGCTGAACGTTTGTCACCTAGATACCTTCTAAGGTGACAAAATACGATTGCCCCCAATACTTTCTTTCCCAAAAATGCGACCTGCCGAGAGCTAAGTTACTTAAGTTCCCAGATAAATGCTTTCAGCTAATGGCTAACTGCTCTAGGGTTCCCACATCAAAATAACTTTAATGAAGTGACTCTTCTGTGTGGCTGACGCATCAATGAAGATCTCAAACACAAAATCTACTACAGCGCTGTTCGCTTTCTGCGAAACCCAAAAGTCAATCGAAACAGCGATGATCAGATACGTCAAATGGTGATTTGAAAACCTCTCAATTCCACTCGGACCAAGTATATAAGCAAAAAAGTGGCGAATCCGATCTAGACCAGCCAACCCTGCTACTACAAAATAGATGTATAGATACGTCAAAAGAGAAGAGCAATATCAAGTTGACTTATTGAGCCGCCGAAAGGGTATTCATGGTTTCATAATTATTAGGTATTTTTTGATTGATTAGTGTCTTTTTAAGTCTTAGTGGAAAACAAAACTTTATTAAAATCGGTTCGCTGTCTGGTGGAAAGTTTTTAAACCGTTAACTGCTGCCATACGGTTGCCTGAGACTTTTATTCACTAAAACCACCCCCTTCTTCTTCGCGGGCAGAATTGTCATTTCGGTATTACGTTGCGGGACAAGATCAGTTACAAATTGTTGTTTTTATCACGTTCCTCTGAAGCTCCTTCTCCCTCAACATATTGAGGTTTGTCTTCTATAATTTGCATCGCTCTTCAAAATGTTTCAAAGGCTAGCGCATGTAATCAACGATATTCTCGCGCCCCGATGATAATTTCCATCTCCATCCTATGTGTGGTGTATGTCGGGAATATGCTTAACATCCTCCGTAATCACATCGTATGTCGGGATCGTCACATTCGAAATTGTAAATACATGCCCGATACCCTCCGTGTCCGCCTAGGTATTGGCTTAGGTCATAGTCAACTTTCCTTTTTTAAGACGTAGCAACATTCTGTGACTCAAGCGTCGTTTAGATGAACTGTTCCAACATTACTGACACTCCAGTGTTGCTTCAGTTTGTGTTAATTATCGACGGTAGGTATAAGGCTCACCGCTTGCAAATGTTGGGTCATAAAGGCATCGGCCCTTGTTCGCAAAGATGTCAATGAGGACAATGCCTACTATCACACATATTGCTTTGTCTCATGTTGCACGGTAAGCCCACGATGTACGCAATGCACTTAATCGGCATAGGCCTGCAATTTTCCGATTTATTTTATGCTCCGCGATCCAAAGAGGAGCTGCATAAAACAATATCGAACTAAAAACTCTCGAGATAAGGAGCCGACGGCTTTGCTTTGGGTCGCCTATACTTGGCGAGGTTTCCACCAACATTGTAGTAACTACGAATGCCGTTTTTGCTAAACTCTCGAGATCTGGCTTAAAACTTAGCTTTTGGTCAACCACTCTTAGATATTTGATCGGCGGGGGCGAATATGTTGGATGTTTCCTTCATTTACTAATAAGAAGTGCTTTCGTTTTATGTTCCACAAGTGCAAGACTTACGCTTTCAAGCTACGGTCTGATATCCCTAATTGCCACTTTGCGAGGATCTCGATCTTCCTAAGATCTTGTGCCACGATATCCACTCCGAAGTCATCTGCAAGGCCAATAATGGTCACTTCGCTGAAGAGCTGTAACATCAATACTCCGCCCTACATTATTATCCACAGGTTGTCCAATACGTTTCAGATCCATCGTCCGAAATCTAGCACACCAGCCTCTCCAAAATAAATTCTATGATGGTACGCACCAGATATTTGGGAGTTTACTTAAAACCTCAACTATTTAGCTCCATCTTGCAAATTTGAAGGCATACCTTACTTAACTCCTGCGCAAGATTTATTGGCTACCATTGTTGTCCCCACAATTGTTGTCACCATATCCATCGCATTAGCAATTGATCCTGCCTTTCGGAATCTGAACTGCCTATCTAAAAGACCACTCTTAATTTCTGCGATTGGCTCATGCCTATTGTAGATTACCCATGCAAAAAGTTTGCCAATGCCAGATTATTTGGCTTTGGAATTAAAACCAACTTTTGTTATTACCACACTGCCGAGAAAATCACTTCTTGTAAGCATGTGTGTGAGTAAGCCAACTTGGAATTATCGTCTTCGTTGCCTCCAGAACTTCATCCAATACCAATTGGAACCACCATTAGGCATTATATCACGGGGCGGAGTTAACTTATTTCAACTAGGCATTCGCAATCGGTTCTTTCTGACTTTTTCCGTGTTCCACTGTTTACCCTGGATCGTTACGGAGAATGCTAGCATGCCAACCCTCCTGGACAAATCTTTCCAGTTATAACTTTTCACCCAACTTTCTTCTGTTTCCAGGAAGTTTGGGGATTGGAAGAATACGCCCACTGAGTCCTCCGGGACCCCATCATAGTTTGGAAAATCAGGTGATGTGTCCAATTTAAACGGGAGGTGCTCACGGTACCTTCCATGGCCAATGGGAATCTGGGTAAGATCATTGATCTCCCGTTGCTTTTCCCTAGCTACTCCGCTATGGCAAGAGTCAACTCATATGTCCCTTTTATAAGTGCCACTTATAGATCTCTCCCGTTCGCCTTTTTTCACTTTTTTACACACAATAAAAGAAAGATGAACTTGATGTTATATATGTTCTCCATTTCGTCTGTCAAGATGCCACTTAGCAACATTCCTGAGATAACCAATGCGCATCATCTAAGACGGTCTTGAAAGGAGAACGCATCCATAGGGTTGTTCTGTAGACCGCGCTCAGCCTACGTGCGTTATATGAAACATGCAACTCTTTTTGCCAAACCGGTACTGAATAAAGCCAAATGGAATTCAACACTTTGGGTGTGATCAGCTTGCAAGTATACCGCAGCCGTCGTATATTCGGTATCATTCATGTTGGAGCGATACCCATGATGGATGCTTTTTCGCAAGTACGTTGTGCAGCAAAATTGAACTTTGCCCTCTATCATCACTACAACGTATTTGATAGCGGAAACAACGTGCACCTGGGGTCCATCATCTATGTCATACCAAAGCCTTCATTTTTGCAGGCGATTATCGACAATAGTAACAACGTAGGTGGAAACACCAATGATTGCCGGCTTTACGGAACCCGGCGATCAGCCTCCTTGATTCTCAACAACCGGTAGCAATCCGTTATGTATTACCCAGTCTAACATAGTGTTTTGAAAGCACATTGTTCTATAGGAGAGATTTGTCAGCCTTGGGAGACAATATCAACGTACACCGTTTCCTTGAGGGAACATCTCGTCGGACATTCGCGCTTCGAACAACGCAACAAATAACGCTTAACGACCCTATTCTGTATTCCATCCAGGTCCGGAGCTATGTTGTTGTCGATTTTGTTGCAGATTTCCAATGTTTGTCTATGGTTACTGTAGGAATTGCCGTCCTATTCAGACATCTGAAAGGTGTCAATGTCTCTCTTGCTAGGGTTCTATCTGCCCGTCTGAATGTCACGGGTACTTTTTTCAGAAGCGATTAGACCCAATGACACCAAATTTGGTGGAAAGGTACGAACTATAAACCCCCATGCATAATATCATAAAAGGCAATTTACCAATTGAAGCATCTGAAGAAAATCATGGTGATACTTTTTATAACGTCTGGGCCTCAAAATATTCTTCATCTCAATAACTCCTTCAATAAAGTTCGCAATAACATATTTATATATTTTACAAAATCGCTGCGGAGCGCCCTTACATTTACTCTATGATGATAAAATTACAGTAATATACACTATAATATGGAGCACTATTCTACAAAGTATGATGGAAATCTTATTACTATTAAGAAAATTATAATGGGTCAAAGTTGTTCTTTTCCCGTGTAATTACTAAGACGTCAAATATCGGTACCACATTGAATGATGATTTGGACATGTTAAAATATTTTGTAGCTACAACCAGTGTTATCTTTCGTATTATCCACTACCGTGGCATGTACAAGGTTGAATCTATTGTTGCATATGACTTTCCATAATAATAGGCATAGTTCCGAACCGGATGGGATACTCGTGGAGACAATAGATCTCTTGAATCCACCATCAATGTCATATCACGCCCGTCTTTCAGCCGAGTAGCTAATGACGGAAGCGACAAATTAACTTAGATTGTTGGTCTTCCCTAGGAGTTACTCAGTTTGGTTCCAGTTAGCATAATTTCACATTTCTAGCCAACTGGGTAACCAATTTTTATGGTTTCAACATTCAACTCACTACACGGCAAGCAGATTGCCAAACTGACAATTTTCCAGGCCATGAACTACTCAAAGCAGTTATTATCCGTTTCAGCGTTTTCCCTGTAGTACTTGGGGAATGTACGCGTCACTGAGAGAATAGCGCGCTTGAAGATTCACCAGTTTTAAGTATTAGCACAAGCGTTTGCACATCCCATAACGCTGGGATGATATTCTCTACAATGCGTGTTCTACACAACTTGGCAAATATGTTCGGCCTTGTCTTTATCGTTAGGTTGAGAGCTTTATTATCTTTTCCTGCAAGACCTTCCCAACATCCTATTGCAAATTTCCATAAGCTTTCTTCGGGAAGAGGGGAGCGAGGGGGAATACTATTATTTCTTAATCCTAAGCCGCTTTTTTGGTCTAGCAAATTTCTTACAGACTCCCTGCCAAGCTAGGACTAGGTAAAACCTAACAATGAACCGCGTTTCTTTGGGTTATTGTTGATCATCCGGGGCATCGGAGATCAACCTGCCGAAGCATGTTTTTTTATCATGTTGTCAAAATAAGACTTGCAGGAGTGGAACAGCTAAGCACATATGTACATATTTCCCAGCTTCCATGACTACCACAAATGTACCTCTTGCAATTCCGTATGGTTTGGCTGCCAGGCACTTCACGATTGATCCATATATCGTCCCAAAGATTTCTGTAGAATTCACTTCGGGAGTGGTTAGCCTTCATTTCAGCTCTAGCTATTTCGCGTTTGCAGCAATGTGACTAATGTATAAATCTTCCTTCCTTCCGTATCGATTTGAGTAGGCGATGTACTTTTCAGCAATATGTCCTTTTCACCACAACTTTTGCTTTGAACTGGCTGATTAATACCGTTTTATATGCTTTCGCGAATTATTCATAGCTGAGCAGGATGTTAAAAAGAAAATAGGATCTCAGTGTGAATAGGGCCCTCTATATTACCAAAATACCTATTTAATTTTGTTAGGTCAGGTTTATTGATGTCAATTGAAAAAAATTAAAACTGCAGCCGGGTCTTGCTACTAGCAGGGAATTGCAACACCACCTTCGGAAGGTATGGTTCGCATTTCATGTTGACGGGATCAGATACATAAATTTTAAACATATGGGCAACTGCAACACTGCCTCCTCACTAAACTGGCCTAACCCTAACCTTATGTCGTCTGGTATCTAAGGAGGCTATCCTTTAGAACTGCCTGACCCGATAGTCACTTGTTCCTGCGTTAGGCGGACATCACAGATCCGTTCAAAGAAATTCACTTCGCTTATAGGAAATTAAATTAAAATTACTAGGTCAAAAACTAAAACATGAACATAGCTTTAGAAAAGTATACCTTTTCGATCCATGTCCTCCTTCTTTTTATGTGGTCATCTGACCAAATTATCTAAAAGCTCAAGTAACTAAGTTCAAATTTATGATAACCAAGTGCATAACCGTTTAAAAAAGTAACGTCAACGAACCATAATGCACTGTTATTTTGCTAATTATTTCGTGTATTATCTTCACTTTCTGGGTTTTCATACAATATTATTGCGCAAAAAAACGATCCATCCAATCCATCTAAAAAAATCGAATTATGTTTAAAAGTTTACTTCTAAGGTAGAATCATCAAGATCAAGATAAGCATCATAGCCAACCTCTAGCAATTTCCTAGACACTAGGCAATTTTTTTTCGCAACATTTTAAGCTTTTTTGCAAACCTCCTCATTCATAGGTTATTATCCAACCTCATACAACGCGTCTATAACAGAATCTGACAAAAAAAATTAAGAAAAAATTCATCGGTCAACTGTCTTATCGGATTAGTATAGATGAGTGCAAAAGAAGAGGAAGAAATTGAAATTGGAACTGGCCTCTTACGTACGTTTACAAAATTCGACGTAGGAAAAAAAAGTTGACGAAAAAAGAAATGTGTAGGGAAAATAAGAAAAAATCAGTTAAGTGAATGTCTGATTTGTTGCTTGAAGCGCTTCTTTCGATTAAGCCGCCGCGCGGTCTTAAGATCGCTCACGCGTCCATCCTTACTGTCACACCTCATACTTAAACGCCTCAACATATGAGAATTAAAACAACGCTAAAGAGGTCTGTAACCTTGGTATATTGAGGGTTAGATCATACTAAGCAGGTCAAGGCCCACATAATGTTTATTTTTTTTTGTCCGAAATATTCAAATGGTATCCCAAAAGGCATATTTGCAGGATTAATAGAAAAGGACCTGACTGTTTCTGTTTCTGTTTTTAAGAAAACCCAGCTACTAACTCAAATGTTTAATGATTTATGGCTTTATGCTGCACTGTCCACCGCGTCCTCGTATCTACTCAAAGATTTTAAATCTAGAAATGGATAGAGGTTTGTGGTATAAGTGATACAACTCGCGTTTGCACTTAATTCGCCATATGCTTTCCGCTTCATGGGACTAAAATACTTTTAAAGATTTGACATACGAAAACCTTGATTGTTTACTCTCTGGCCTAATTCGTTGCCTATGTCTGACTATATTCCAGGCTCAGCTTTGGTCGTTCGATCCCTAAGCCACTAAAGGTTTCTGGCCTTTATAATCAATTTGACACGTGTAGCGTTCATTAAGGTGGACCCAGAGGTACTTTATTTCTTCGCTTCGGGGAATATTCACTCCATTTAGTTCAACCATCGGACATCTGCCTTATTTCAATGCGAAAGCAAGGTAACACCTTAGGCATTCATTTACTTTTATTTTCTTGTCCTTCTTTCCAATTCCAAACCGCGATACCGAATTATTGGATTGATATGTAAACTCTAAATCGCAGCATCATCTATAAACATTAATATGAGTATGAAGGGCAAATCCGACGTATAGAGGTACCAAAGAGGTCCAAGGATATTTCCTTGTGAGACTTCAGCGCGTATAGAATTGTGTGGTGGTGCTAATTACTTCCAGATACCTGCCTGGAATTGGAACTTTTAATTACCTTCATTTTCTACCGAAGTGATCTACTTCCTAAATACTAACTAATTTCTAGATGGTGAAGTAGAGCAGAGACTCGCTAGAAAAGATAGTTTACTCCCAGCTTTCATACCACAATGAGAAGCAGGACCGATGTTCCAATCAAATAAACAAATCAAATATATAAGCAAGGCTTTCATTGAATTTCTGCTATCAACCATCAACTCACAGCGGTATGCCCATCAATTTGCTGACACCGAGTTCGAAACGAGAATTGGCGGGTTAAAGGTAAGGAGAAAAGCAATGGCAACTAGAATGGTGAGAGCACGCAACATACATGCAGACGGGAATACGACCGCGGTAAACTGTGTTCCAAGATTTCCGAACTCTAATCCCCAGGAGTCCGTAATTTGGTTCAAAATAGTGGAGGCAAGCTTTGTGAGGTGTAACATAACAGACCCAAAACAGCAGTATTTCCATGTCATAGCAGCGGACCCACCGCGGTATGTCACCGAAGTCCGCGACATAATTTTACTGACTCATAACCCATATAGCCGCTTACGCGAACAATTAATAAAGCGGTCGAGTATGGAGAGCACTTCCATGGGTAACGAAAAACCCTCTCAGTTCCTCCGCTGCCTGCAATGTTTCGGCGGTACCGCAGTTCCAGAGCCGATAAGGCGTAGTCTATGGGTAAGACCCCTAAAATCTGCTTCTCAACTAACCTAGCTGACAAGTTCTACACCGCGCTTCCTTCGACACCAATCATCGCTGAAGCCACAGACACGCAAACACCCCCTCCTTCAGCAAGGGAAATACCCTTAATGCACCTGGTTCAACAGTTGTTAAGTCGGCTCGCAGAAATTTGAGCGGAGATACGCGCAAATTCACTCCGAGAATTCATCCAGAAGGGACATCTCAACGTTCTCGGTTGAGGTCAAGTACACTGCGCAGCTCCAAAAATCTTCGCCCCATAGATATATGTCGGTACCATTCAAGGTTCAATTCCGAAGCCATCAAATGCACAAAATCATGTAATTGGACTTCCATAAATACGAATGACCCCATTTCATCCTTTTCACTTCGCTTGTCCATGTCCAACCGTTCAACAACCGACAGTGGCAAACCCAACGAAATCCAACAAATGAGTTAGATTTGCTGATTGTTGTCAGGCAGGACTTCAATAATTACACTACCACCAGCAGTTCAACAATAACATCACCACAAACCTGTAGCTGGCGTCACGATACGTACAGCTGAATTATCGTAATGTCCTTGCACTCAATCACTGACAGAAGGTGCTGTAATGGTGCTAATTACTTCCAGATACAAAGCGGTCCACAAACATACGCGGGCCTCTTCAGACAGAACCACTTTCAACAAAATTGACCACATTTTGATTGAACCCCGCCACTTCTTAGCCTTGATAAATGTCAGCACATACAGGGGGGCCAATATAGACTCGGATCACTATCTCATTGGCATGGGTGTTTCAGGCTCCAATTACAACACCGGCTGCAATGCCCTCTGACAATCAGGGGAGAGTTAATACTGAAGCTGTCCACAACAAAGCCTTCCGTAACCTCTAGAGGGGGGAAATGGATGATGCAATAACCACAGCTAACAGATGTCCTGAAAATGAAGCATCAACAAATGATGTTCACAACCACCTGAAGAGCGTTATCATTGATACAGCCGTAAACATACTTGGCCCCAGTCGCAAGGGAAGCCAGAACGGCTGGTATGACGATGAATGTAAGCTTGCAACGGAACGCAAGAATGCCGCATACCGATAAATGTTGTATTCTAAACGGACGCGGGCACGCGCAGAGAAATCTAATTTTCGACAGAATGGGCATATTGGAGCGATGGGTTGGGCACTTTGATGAACTGCTCAACTACTAAAATATCGGCGAGTTGGAGGTCCCGCCAACTGAAGACAACGGACAAATGCTGCCACCACCAGGTATCTGTATGGAGAATATTTTGACGTCTAGATACCATGTGCATGAGCTATTAGATTTCTGATATTTGGGTTCAGTTGAGTAGTTTCTGAGAACGGGTCCTTGAAATAACTGATCCTTTTCAGATCCCCGCACTCCTTCACTTTGCAACCCATGTCATAACTTATACCGGTTTCGGAAAGTATTATTTGAGAGCGATCATTTGATACCCCACATGACTATACCCGGTGAACAAAAATGTACACCACCCAGACAGTAAACCGATTTTAATAAGGTTTTGTTTTACAAAAAGCCTTAAAACTGACCTAATCGTCATCCAGTTAAGTGGTGGCATGATTGTGATTTTGCAGCAATTCTGATTAATTGGGCTTGGAAGACACGTCGTAAGTATTGAGAGAAAGCAGAGGCTTTGGCGCCTTCGCTCTTTGGGATGAGATTGCATCGCTTGAGATAATTCTGATTAATTGGGCTTGGAAGACACGTCGTAAGTATTGAGAGAAAGTAGAAGCTTTGGCGCCTTCGCTCTTTGGGATGAGATTGCATCGCTTGAGACATTTCCATTTTTCAGTCGCCTTCCACAGTAAGTTGGTTATCCATTCCTGTCAAAAGTATGCTATACGTCTGATAGTTTCTCCACGATCTTCTTTTCTTCAGAGTGAAATCTGGGTTGATACTTGCGAAATGATATACTTACGACATCCAAGCAAATTAGTCTTTTTGGTTGTAAGATTGTTGGCGACCTTCTTCTTCTTATAGGAATTGCTATATAGACTGAGGGAAATAACCTGATGACAATTCACATGGCGATGCCGTTTTTATTTGGTAGTGACTTAGATTTTTAGTTATCCCAAAAGTGATAGGCTAAGATTTCATCGTGGTCCCAGGACCAACAAGTTGGTTGTTCTGTGGACTCCAAATTATTGCCTTTATTCAAAGCCATCTATAGTTGCTTGCCTTTTTGCAGCTTTGAACTTATTGTCAAGTATTTTGAAAAAATCCAAAGATTCATCCCCAGATATCTATGATAAGCACATTGATGTGCCTTGTATGTAATTTATCTTATATTCCTCTGAAATATGATGGTTGAAGCGTTGTTTATTAGGGCTCTGTTGTCCTAATACACGCCAGGATAACTTTTTTTTCTTTTGTGATTAGTTGATAGACGCATAATTGGGTTTTTCTCTTGTATGACAGGTTTATTCTTCATTCATACATAACATAAAACATACATAAAAGGGGCGAATATCACTCTAGTGATAAATAACATTTGATAACATCAGTGGATGAATGTAATATGTGATGTGGATGATAAAACGTAATATTTGTGGTGATAAAATCTGATTGTGTGTGTTGTGATATTATTGATGTATTTAATATCATAAAAGTGATACCTTCAAGTGTAATATCACATTGGTACCACCGGGTACAATCCAAAAATTACTATATCACTAAACATTACAACATCATCACATTACCGAACATCACTGCATTCCTAAATATCACCGTATTATTATATTACCGCATTACAAAAGCTGTAGGTGATGTTTTGCAATATGTTTTTTGTTCCTTTAACTTTGAAAGTAATAATATTAGATTCGATTTAGCAACTGTCTACTCAATTTCTTTCCGTTTTTTCAGGCTATAAGATATTCTGATTTGGTAGTGCCTCCGGATCTTCTGATTTGATAGCACCTCGATTACTGAATCGCCAAAATCCTTTTCATCAGTTTCATAATCAGATATCCTAGAATGAAATTCCTCACCATTTTTAATAAGTTTTTCTGATGAATATACCACCAATTAATTTTTTTTTTTTTTCAGAAATACAATCTCGTTCAATCTCTCCCTTTTGTTATACCACTAACATTCAGACTCGGTAGCTTTCACTCATCAAGTGTTGACCTGATTCAAGTCAAGTACTGCGGCCACTCCTCTATCTTTGATTTTTCGAATTCGTTCAAAATGTGGTTCTTGTGCTTCCGCAACTTCACAGAAATATACTTACTAGCATTATGCACAACAATAAATTCTGGTACCTCTGTCTACCGCACGTTGTTCTGTGATAAATTCTTTATTAACCGTAGACGAGTTGATTTGCTCGACACATCTTGCGGGACTATATGCTGCTATATGCATTCAATAGACTTCAAAAAACACACTCACGTAGACCGAATTCCTCCTTTTTCACTCTGGGCTCTACCGCCCCCCCCCCCTCCCTCTAACTATATGTCCTAGTTTTTGACTTTTGTAACAGTTAAATTTACCTTTTTTTTAACTTTTTCCCTTACGATGAAGTTTCATGTTATTTTTTGCCGACTCTTAACTTCGTTATTCCTACTACTTCTTCTGATGTTTCTTGCTTTCCATCTTCCCAGCCGCTTTTACAGCAGTTCCTAGTTAGATCGTCTAATTAATCTAAACTCTTGAATTATTTTAATCAAGGATTGGGGGAGTCCTAAATCCGCATCGAGTTGATATCGGACGGGGCCAATTAAGAAGAAACTTTTTACCACATTTGTGGTCCAAGGACCCCTCTGTTTTGAGCTAAATACCCAAATTTTCAAAAAGTGACTGGTGGCTTCACCCAGGGCAGAGGCAATTCATCAGACGCTGTGTCTGTCCTGGGAGCAAGGTGATCGAAATTGGCTACAGGTGGTAATCGTTCCTTTATCTATAATCGCAAACACGACATCAACGAAATCGTCTGTTAAATTTTTAAAAATTTGGTGGGGTGCGTGGACCATAAATGTAGAAGAAAATTTCTTCCCAATTGGTCCGATCCGACATCAACTCGATGCAGACATAGAATTCCCTCTCCTCAAACAAAATAGTTTCGCTTCGACGTAGTTTGCATTTGAATATAAAAGCGCATTTCACTTGGATATGATTCGCACTCACGTTTGCGACTACCACCTGTAGCCACTTTCTGCCACGCAGGTCCCAGGGCAGAGCTAGCGTCTTGCACTCCGAATAATTGGTAATCCCGATATTTAGTACCAAATCGAAGATGCGAATTATCGGGATTCGACTGTATTAGGTAATGTTAAAAAAAGTTTATATCGTATAACGTATGAGGGAGCAAGAAACCAAAACCACCCTACCGAAGAGACTAGGGAAGGTGCGTTCCGGTGGGTACTTCGGTGAAGCTGCATTTAGTTAATAGCAAAATTTATCTATAGAGGTTCTTTTTCTGTTTGGTTTATCTCAATGCTACCGTGGTTAAACATAGTCAACTCTTTCTTGCATTCCAAACTCTCTAATTTATTACACACTTCGTCTGTTAACGTCATTCCTCATTTACCAAATTCTAACTATTACATTTTGGACATGATACTATCTTGTCCCAAGCTCATCATATTCACACCCTAACTATCAAAACTTGCCAATTGACCAACCTCATTCCTCCTCGACCCCTCACCGTGAAAAAAGCCGCACCGACAATTCCAACGCATCGAATAATCTCCTGAATCAACGCATTCATTACTGCCGATGGTCAATATAACTCTGCGTTTCAAGAGGTCTGATTACATCAAAAATTAGCATTCCACGCGAGTTCAGGTTCAACGCAACAACAACATTCGTCAAAAGATGCAAAAGACATTCACTCGCAACTTGCTACATTCCCGGTTCCATGCAACACTCCCCAAACCCTGCAACATCACTCCTCACGAGAACATCGAAGAATCATTGGAATGCGAAGTGAAAGGAGTTTTGGCGAATCCACAAAGAACTGGACTCGCTTCAAAATTGAAAGAAATAAAAAAAAAAATTAGAGAAACAAAAAAAATCTTGAAACGACCTAACTAACTGACCGAAACCAAGTTTAAGAAGTTGAAAGCTTCTCCGTGGCCAGAAATTCTCAAAGAAATGCCGAAGCAACCTGCTCAGCCTGCAAGTGGAAGACATATCTCTTGGGCGAGAGGTGAGGCCCATGTAGCATTTACCGTCCGTTGGTACAACAGCGGATTATCAGATGAGTGGCAGATACGCTGAAAGAGTGGCGAATATTCAATATTTTATGCTTGTGAAGATGAATTTATTGTAACGGTCATCGATAACGTAATACTGCCATCAAATTTTTGAAAAGCTGTCAGAATAGTGCCGGATTACTTTCCAGCGGAGAAGGGAGTTAGATTTATTCGACTTTGGTAACTGATCTATGTTTTGGAGGCCGGTTTTGCATTTCGATTAATCATGTAGAAAATCGATAATAGGGTTATAGCCACCAACGAAGATCCACGGACTTAAATTATAGTTGCATTTATATAATAGATACGTATGAATTAGATGCTGAAACTATGATTATAAAGTATCTGTTAAAAGAATCTTAGAGGAATTTAAATACAGGAACCGAGTTTGGACTCCACCTCTTTAAGAGCAAATTCTAGGTTTCTAATTTGTATTTGTAACAAATTTTCAATTGGTTCCACTTAACTCCAAACGTTTGGTGGGATCCTGTGTAGACATAACGTTTTTTTCATATTTTCCATAAGAAAGCTAGCCCCCAGCAGCCCTGAAATTTTCTTTAATGAGGTGGATCTGTTTGTAAGTTAGCAGCTTGTTGCCGACGTTCAGTTGGGAAGTTCTCCCCAAAAACCAGTACCTTCGCCTGTACCTCGCATTTAACTCGTCCTACATACTTAGAATGTGTCCTTTCTAGCTGACCTTAGAATCGAGTGTCATATCTAGATATTCAACCTCACTCGCCTGTAGCACATCTTGTCCATTTCTGATGACTTTAGCTGAATTCTCGTTTCTGTTTGTGAAATTAATGTTTAATTCTATTTTCCATTTCTTGGTCCATTCTTCCAATGTGGTCAATAGTTCTTTATAGCGTTATTTTTGTTTCGTCAGTAGTTTTGCCCGTGGTAAGAATAGCAGTGTCATCCACGAATGTCGCTATCTTGGCTTCATTCCAGCAAGGTATATCATTAGTCTACAGAAGAAACAATGTTGGCCCCAAGGCACTGCCCTGCGGTTCACCAGCTGCAATTATTTTTCAATTCACTGCAGGTTCCTTCGTATTTCATTCTGAATAAGCGCTCGGATGCATATGATTTTAGGATCTCGAAGAATTCTTCTGGGAGGTCCCTATTCAATTTCTATAACATACCTTGGTAACACAACTTATCGGGCACCTGGACGAGAGAAAAGTAGCCGAGCACACCTGCTTTTTTCATTGAATTTTTAATCGGATTCATGACGCTATGTACCTATTCCATTGTGAAATTGGTGAGCTGGTATTAGCTTTCGATCCACAATGATTTGATTCAGTCTCTTAAGGAGAAGGCAGATAGCTTGTCTGTATTAGAGAATAGACATTGCATTGTATTGATTATTTTTAATAATTTCAGTAAACCCTTTTCTGGCAATTCTTCCAGTAATTTCCCTCTAATAAGTTCATAGCTAGGAACTTTATTTGGAGACACACTTGTTTTAATTTCTGTCCTTAACTCTTTCAATTTTACACGGCCTATTGAGTAATGGTCCACTTTCCTGACTGAGGCTATGCTTTTTAAATATTTCGTGAAAAGATCTGCCTTATCCTGTGTAGAACGAACCCATCTCCCATTTTCCTGCTTAATAGGGTGAGATTTATTTTCCGGATTTTTTTGTATCTTCCGAAATCTTCCATAGTGAAAACGCCTGTGTCTTTTTGTGCTGTCAGATTTGAGATATATCTATTGAACAACGCGATTTTATTAAACTGTGTCTGTTTGCCCGTCTGTCTGTTTGCCTTTTTTTGGCTGTGGGAATTCCATCATGGATATGCATTTAAAATCGAGGATGCGCATGCCGGACTTTCACCAACTAAAACCTCCCATTTTTCTCTGCGCTCTCCCGGCGGGAGCGCCATTCTGGTATTTCTTCGCGAGGCTTTTCCGTTCATCAACTGTTTGTGGAATATCTGCTTTTACTTTATGTAGTGTTAGTTTCAATAGCTTCGCTTCTATGCTTCCGTTCAGCTTCTGCTGCTTTGTATATTCGATTTTACCATATATCTAACCAGATTTTCCACTGTTAAGGGGGATCCCAGCTCATTCTTGGTTTCTCGTTGGCGTTCCAATCTCGGGCAGATAAAAACGTGGCAAAACGAGTTCTGCATCTTCTACTGGTGTACAGTCTGGCGATTCATCCAAACCGAACCTATAGAGATACTTTCTCTCCCTTCCAGGTCGGCTTAGGAATTGAGTCAAGTCGTAATTCGTCTCGCCATGGTTTCGTGTAGTTCACATCCGTATGTTCGTGATTAGCTTGTATGTTCACGGACCATAGAAGCTAATTCTATGCTGTCTGCCAAACAGCCAATGACCTCATTGGATCAGTTTGCTTGCTAAGGTTCGCTTCCTGCTTTCGTAGAAGCGGCTTGCTTTATCGGCTAAAATATCCACTGGAATCATTCTCAGAATTACGCATGCTGCTTCATACGATATTGACCCGTAGGCGGACCATGTGCGGAGAGCACTTATCCGATATGCAGCTTCAAACTGTCTACAATTTTCTACAATTTTTATCGCAAATGCCCACACTAGTGCCGCTTATAAACGAACAGAGCTGACTCACGATAAAAGTAATCGTCGGCTGTATTTCGGGCCGCTTATATTTGGAAACATCCTTGCTAATGTCGGGCTTTTTGCCCAGTTAGCTTTAAATGGGGTTTAAAAGTAAGCTTTGAGTCAAAAGTTACTCCCAGGTATTTTAGCGATGGCTGGGAACGAACGGTATGTGAGCTGAAGCAAACCTGAACGGTTTTTGGGTTTCGTCGCTTCGTATTACTACGTACAGTAGCAGCTACAGGTTACAATAGCTCCATAGAAAATCACATTCTAGTTCTGATTGTAGCTCATTGCAGCTTAACAAACGCCGTAACCGGGGTTCAAAACTTCGAAGGCGAGGACGAGCCCAATCGACTTTTTGGAGAGAAATTTACTTAGCGGAGCTCAAAAAAACTGTGCGCGACTATAAATTTGCGAACGGAAAAGGATGATTTACACGGATAACTAAGCAAAGCCAATGTTGGGGCAAAAGGAGCCGACAGGCAAAGGGATCCGAGCCCAAGCTGGACACTAGGCGAACCCGAGAGAATAATTCGGAAACGAAACCGCCAAGAAGCTCTGGTGATAACAGCAAAAGTCAGCATGTGCTACGCTGACATTGTGCGTAGAATAAAGGCAGATCCTGCACTTAGGAAGCCATGCGAATTAGGTGAACGCAAAACAGGAGGAGGAGGACCGCTATTCGAATTATCGAAGAAGAAAAAGAATCACAACGACCTACAAAACAGCATCGAGGCTTCACTCGGCCACCAAGAAAGAAATCTGCGAAGCGCTCAGAAACCAACTGAAACTAGAAAACGTACAGGAAACGAATATTAAGAGCCTAAGGCGAGCATACGGCGGAACCCAGACAGCGAATCTTATTATATCTGTTGCGTTAGCTACGAAAATATTGTCTGCCGGTAAAGTTCGCGTAGGATGGCTCAAGTGCAAGTTACGCGAGCAAATTTCCCTAAAAAAGTACTTTAAATGCCTCGGGTTCGGACACCTGGAGAAGAATTGCACAAATCTACAGACCGAAGCTATGTCGAAGATGTGGAGGGGAAACTCATTTGGCGATTGACTGCACCAAGGACCCTCACTGTCTTCTATGCAGGGAAAATATAGAATGCGATTATAATCATACAACAGGTAGTCCCAGGTATCCAGCCTACATGATTGCCTTAACTAGCTTCCGTAAATGAGAGTTATACAGATGAATAAATAAATAATAAATCACTGCCAAGCTACTGCGGAACTGCTATGTCGGCCTGTCTGTCTGTCTGTCACACCAATTTGTCTTGGAAACTATTATAACGATTGGCACCAAATTTGGTGGAAAGGTGGGGAGTGTGAACGCTCACACATATAGTGAGTAACATCGTTCTACGTCGAATTTAAGGGGGAGGGGGGTATACATGCCAAAAGGGGTGTGAATTTTCTCACCAAATATGCTCATGTGGGGTATCAGTTGAAAGGTCTCGGTTAGTACTTTCCGGAGCCGGTCTTAGTTTTGAAATTTGTTGGAAAAGTGGGAAGTGCGGGGAGTCGAAACTGATGATTTCTATAACGGACCCATTCTCAGAAACTACCCAACTGAAAAATCTGAAAAAATCAATATCCTGCCGCACATTCCATATTGATATCTGTACAAATAAAGTTAATAATAACATATGACTATAATTTTTAGTAATTGACCGCGAAACCCTCTTTATGTTGTTCCTAGAAGCACGAAATTGCAGCAATGTAGGCTATAACATAGAGCATGATCCTACCAAGTTTCGCGTCAAAATTGCGCTTGTGTGCTTATTATATTTGTTAATTAAACCCTTTAGCTTGTATGTCAGAAAGTTTAGGTTTCTTTGCCATAGTTTGGGTTCTGTACGTTTCTCTGCAATAAGTTCAGCAGTCAGTATATTTTTTATTCAGTCCATGATGGGCTTTTTATTCAGTCCATGATTCAACCCGCCTCTTGTATTTTCATGGTTAGCTGATCGATTTCCCCCTCGAGTTGTTGTTGATTTGGTCATTTACGCAAATGTTTTCTTGGATATACTTTTTGGATACTGTCTACTTTGTTTCTCTATTAGTCCGCTTAAGACCAGCTGACCAGCATCATAACAGGCTGATGATGATCGGATATTGTTTGCATATTTGATAACATGGATGTATTTGTTACGAAGAAATCAAGGACATCCGCTGTTTCTGTTACGTCAATTGGTCAGTATGTGGGCTTACCGTTGGAGTGGAAAATGCTTTTTTTGAAGCGGTTTCCTAGAGATTCGCTAGATAGACTGCGGACCATAGTATGTTAAAGATGACCTTAATAAGGAACTACAGACACCTCGGTCTTGCGCCCTAAAAACTGTCTGGCATCCTGACCTACGCCATCGCTCCATCTTAGGTAGGGTCTGCCTCGTCTTCTTTTTCTACCATAGATATTGCCCTTATAGACTTTCCGGGCTGGATCATCCTCATCCGTACGGATTAGGTGACCCGCCCACTGCAGCCTGATCAGCCGGATTTTATCCACAACCAGACGGTTGTGGTATCGCTCATAGATTTCGTCGTTATGTAGGCTACATAATCATCCATCCTCATGTAGGGTTGATAGATGTTGATAGTATGTCAAAGATTAAGAGTATCGCTCTGTGTGGTCTTCATGAAATGAGTGTGATTGCGGGAAAAGTGGCAAAATACACGCAGTGGCGTTCCACAACAGTTTCGCTGCTTACTTAATACGGTAGATATTTCAATTCTAGTAGTAATATTTCGTTTGGTAAGGCCCTTATCTTGAGACTACCACTCCGCAAGTGGCAATCCAGAGCTTTCAAACCAAGGGTTTATAGCACCGATTATATGTATGACTATTACTCAACATCCTCAAGATGCTTTTCGACTAAAATTGGTGCTGTTTTGTCGGCAGAACCGGCAGATTGAACACATCATTGTTCTGTAATAGTGAGCCTAGCACAGAGCTCTGTTAGACATCCACGCAAGCAACCTACTCCTAGCGTCCGTCATCAGCACAGTACTAGAGCCATTTTTCCTTTAATTGTCGACAGCAGCGAGATAACTAGGGATATTAACTATCGCTACCGGGCTCTGTACTTATATCCAGTACACAGAAATAAATACATCCCTAACATCACTTCTTACTTTTTCCGTGAATAATATTTGCACCAAGCCAGTAACCAATCTGATTTTTAAGCGTCTTATTCAGAATGTCGGGAATAACTACATAAGTTAGTTCTCATCAGGAGATTGGAGCACATGATCCGCGGAAATGGATGAGTTCTGGATCGTCCTATCAATAATCTTTAGGCGCTTACCCGCGAATTTACGTCCGCTTCTGAACAGACTTCCTGAGAGTATTTTACCAATTTTCCCTTCAAAAATCTTTTATGAACAAAACATTTTTAAAATATTTGAAACGCTAAGATACATTTAAATATTTTCATATCTAATACAGAAACTTTCTTATATTCCGAAGTAATCATTAACGTTTTTCATTTTGTTGTTGTTTTCACCATGCGTTGCAGGACTCAATTATAGACCTGATCATGCTGTGTTACTGTCAGAGTTACAATAAAGTGAATATTTCGACATACGAAAAGCTTACACATACTGCAAAGGAATTTTTGATAATTCGAAACTACTAGACAATCTATGTGCATAACTGTCGTACTTCAGGCGGCAAAATATAAGATTTCTTACATAGAAAATCGCGAAACCATTCGTCCTTGAAGCCCCAAACTTGCAGGCTCCTACTTATTATAATTTTAATACCTTTATGGAAACTTGATAAAGAAGCTTACTAAGAAGAAATGACATGAATGAAAGGAAGCAGCACTTTTCCCTTCTACCAGGAAAAGTTCATCAAGTCAGTGATAGAATTTGCGATAAGTGATTTACTAAATAGAATAGATACACATATTCAAGGAGCGAATCTCAGGTAAAAATCTTCAACTTTTGGGATACGTCTTCACCGCAATTTGAGAGTTGTTGTGAAATTTGAGTGAAATTTCCTTGAAAAGTTCTGAAATATAGGATAAAGTTGTTGTGAAAGTTGTTCAACTTCTTATTGATAATGTGGCTTCTTCGTAAATACTCCTCATCGCCTTTTATTTTGAATTATACTCGCTTAAAATTTGTGCACCTGAAAAGATTGCATATATATGTAATTTATACATAATAATTGGGTATTGGAACGCCCATGCCCATGTGCACATTAAGAACAGGATATAAATAGATTGAATTTGAAATTCGAAATAGTCCACTGGGTTGAAAAAACTTTAAGCTATGAGAAACAGATTCGCAGATAGGTACACGTTTATCGATATATTATACAACTTTCATTCAATCACCTGCTTATCTATTCCATCTCGAGCTTTAACACTCACCAAATTCCACACATCCAATCTCCCTCCTCACTCTAAAATATGATGATATTAACCCCTTTCTTATGTCAGAGTTCAATATATCGCTACAAGGTTGCCTTTTTCAAATCAAGTCAAACATCATTTCATTAAGCTTTATATTTGGCTAGAAGTCCGGTATGTGTGCATTTGTCCGAAAGAAGCCACGCTTCCAGAGAAGCTAATAATCTTTCATCTCGGACAACAACTCCGCCGAATAAATGGCGGATCATAATAATTCAAGTTTTCTGGCAAAGTGCAAGAATGCTCACTTCAGCGTAATATTCCGCTCTAGTCCGGAAAGTGCTTGGAAGCTGAATGCGAAACGAATCACCTCTTCCAATCAAAATAGAATTCAACCAGCGAAAAAACTATACAAAATTTGCCGACCATATAAATCTTTGATGAAGTAGAATAAAGGGGAAAAAACGGCTGCTTTGAGCAACAATTAATCCGATCATAAAAAGTCTATAGAATTAATTTCAAATTAAATTCTATTCGATATATGATGCAAATGCTTACTTTATTGATTGCGTACAATATTGGGTTTGCAAATAAGTTTCATATTATACATTTTCTTGTGAAGAATCATCAGTAAAATCCAATTAAGATCTGTTCCTTCGACAGATCAAACCCTCATCTATTTTCCCAGAAATAAACAGACCCTACTGATAGGACCCTAATACTTAAGCCAATTTGAAATTCCCAGGAGTAAATCGGATAAATCTTCATAATAGAATAAGTGTTAAAAAGAAAGCTTCTAGCTCAATGGTATAATGAAACAAGATAGTTGCCCGTTGTTCCATGCTTATGGACGACTTGTTTACTTTATTGTATCTTTTTGGAGTAAATACTAACAATACGTTTTCAAATGATAAACTAAAGCTTAAGATATATTCCTCGTCGATGCTGCCAAATACGTTGTTTCCAAAGTCATTACGATAATCGTCTATCCGGGTACACACCGAGATACGTTACCCTGTTCTGTTGAAGGATCATTATACTATTAACTGCGACCTTAAGACAGTTTGGTCCCTCCAGGGTGAAAATGGTTTCGCACACACAAGCTCTCCACTTTGTTTCAATTTGAACATCGGAGTAGTACTTAAAATTGCAGTGTTATCTGGCGTTGTCAGGATTACAGCTTGAATATTACAATTAGGGGACAAAAAACTTTTGTATTTCATCCTAAATTTGTGCCTTCGGGGAAAAAATTCAAAATGCGATGCAACTGTACTGGAAACGGCTTCTTCATTTAAAAAATCAAACTACAGTGAAGTTTTTGCCAATGCAAGAGGCTTATCTATGCCCTTTGCTCAAATTAGATACGCCGTGATGAATCCGTTCCATCAACGGTGCAACAATCGGTGTCCGGCCTAGGCCCGCCTTAATAAGGAACTCCATACACGCCGGTTTTGCGCCGAGGTGCAATAATTCAATATCCCTAAAAGCTGTCTGGCGTTCTGACGTCATCGCTTCATCTCAGGCAGGGTCTACCTCGTCTTCTTTTTCTACCATAGATATTGGCCTTATAGACTTTTCCGGCTGGATCATCCTCATCCATACGGATTGAGTGACCCGCACACCGCAACCCGTTGGCCCGGATTTTATCCACTACCAGACGGTCGAGGTATCGCTCATAGATTTCGTCATTATGTAGGGTACGAAATCGTCCATCCTCATGTAAGGGGTAAAAAATTCCTTTGATGCTGCTGCTTTTATCTGGCCTCGCACATTGGTCAAGGTCAGCCTAGTTAATCTTACCAGTTTCATTGGGACACCGAATTCTCTCTCTGTATAGTTTTACCCAAACTATGCTGTTATAGGCGGCTTTACAGTCGATGAATAGATGGTATAACTGTTGTCCATATTCCAACAATGTTTCCATCGCTTGCCGCAGAGAGAAAATCTGATCTGTTGCTGATTTGCCTGGAGTGAAGCCTCTTTGGTATGGGCCAATGATGTTCTGGGCGTATGGGGCTATCCGGCCTAGCAAGATAACGGAGAATATCTTATAGATGGTACTCACCAACGTAATACCTCTATAGTTGCTGCACTGTGTGATATCTCCCTTTTTATGTATGAGACAGATAATGCCTCGTTGCCAATCGTCAGGCATTGATTCGCTGTCCCATACCTTGAGCACAAGTTGATGAACCGCTTGATTGCAGCATCCACTTCCCATTATTGGTATTACGGAGGGATGTGTTATAGATGGTTTCAGTGTTTAATCTCACCTGATTGTCAGAGGGAATTTTATGTGCTGTTTTTATTACAGCCTGGAGTACTACACCAACGAGATAGTGACTCCTATATGTTCTGATATTCATCAAGGCTGAGAGGTGGCCTTCGGTCAACAACTGGTCAATTTGCTTGAAAGTGCTCCCGTCTGGAGAGACCCACGTTTGTTTGTGGGATGCTTTCTGCGCAAACCAGGTATTTCCAACAACCACTTCGTGTAACACTGCTAATTGAATAATCCGCAGTCCGTTATTGTTTGTATTTTGATGTAAGCTATAGCCTGAATACGGACTCCATCCCTACTTGGCTGTTAAAATCCCCAAGTATGGTTTTGACCTCATACTTGGGAGAGGCTTCGAGGGTTCGTTCTACTGCCTTGTAGAAAGTATCCTTTTCCGACTCTTCCGTCTCCTCTGTAGGGACGTGAACGTTAATGAGGTTTATTTTTCTTAATTTGCATGGAGGACCAGTTGGTTCAATTTGTCCTTGCCTTCATCCTTCTACGTCTGCAGCTTTTCTTTAAGAAAGAGCTCCCAGTGGTCACCACGTAGAGGTGGAGATAGGGTTTAGTAGTATAGCTCTTTGTGTTGGTTGAGCGTGCGTTTTCCAAGTTTTATGCTCCATCGCGGGTACCAAATCACGTTCCGCACTGGGACCTATACTATCTTTTGACCACCGCCTCCATATAATACTTATGATAATAGAAATGAGCTGCTACATTTTGGGTAAAACATTTGTGACCAATTTCATGAATAAGATTTTTTCACGGCCTTTATCCACATGGCACCCGCGTTAATCTTTGTATCTATTGGGGCTTATGTTATTCAATTATGATAGAAAAACCATTTATTTATAAAGTATCTACGACAAATCCTCACATGGATGTCGTCAAAATATAATATATATTTCGTTAGTTCAGAATACTATTAACATAGTATGCTGGTCCCAAGCCCAGGTAAAGGAGGAGGGTTTGAGGCAACGTACTCTGTACTATCCTCAGTAAAACAAAAATAAAATGCTGAGATCAGGGAAAGAGATAAATAGAGTATAGTTGGAGTTATTCTACTATGCTAAATCCTACCTGATCTCTCTTGGTGACAGGCCCCGCGACAGGTCGACCAAGAAAATGCATAGAATGTCGTTACAAACATGATGATCGGATTAAGTCACAGGCCTCGGAGAAATGCTAGGGCGTTCACCTCAGTCGACGCGGCAGGACGGGGCCCGGTCCTGTCGAGAAATCGGCAAGGGTTCTTGACGCATGGACGGCGTCAGGACGTAAGCAAGTTAGTCCGCACACAACGAACAAAACAAATACGTGTCTGCACGCTAAATGTTGGTACCCTAACTGGAAAGACCGAGGAACTCGCAAGAGCCCTTCGGAAAAGATGCATTGACATCTGCGCTCTGCAAGAAACCCGATGGTCGGGTTCCAAAAGCAGCGACATTGATCGCGAACGCGGTAAAAATGGCTACAAACTTCTCTATTTTGGTAACCCACACACTCAATATGGTGTTGGCATTGCCATCCCAGAGGGTTTCCGTGATGCCATTAAAGAAGTCGAACGATTTGATGATCGGCTGATGAAGGTCACCATTATATCAGCTGATCGCACTATTCACTTCTTCACCGCGTATGCACCACAGACAGGCCGACCTGATGCCGAGAAAGATGCCTTCTGGCAACTTCTCGATGAAAAGACTTGTCACGTGCCTGCTGACGATTACATAATCATTGCCGGCGACCTTAATGGTCATGTGGGTGAAAAGGCAGACGGTAACAGGTGCCATGGGGGAAAGGGGTTCGGAGCGCGCAATGAAAGTGGCGAACGTATAATCGATTTTGCGGACACCCATGACCTTGTGAATACATGGTTCATCAAACGATTGTCTCATCTTCCCACATTTCATAGTGGGAACAATAAAACGCAAATCGACTATATTCTCATAAGACGCCAACATTTTACCACTGTCACTGATTGCAAAGTCGTTCCCTATGAGACCATCGCACCTCAACATCGGCCGTTGATTGCTGTCCTGCGAATTAAGCCACCGATAAAACGGCGTGAGGAACGCACTGGCCCGCCGCGCATTAAATGGTGGCGATTTGGTGAGAAGAAAGAAGAAACGGTCTCACTCATACGATTGCCAACCATTACGAATGTGGAAGAATCATGGAACCAAATGAAAGACACGATCCACAAAGCGGCCTCTGCAACACTCGGGGTCACCAAGCCGGGTAAGCGGTACATCAACCGAGATACTTGGCTTTGGAATGATGATGTTGAAATGAAGGTCCGTGAAAAGAAACGCCTCTACCACAAATTTCTCGACGATAAAACGCCTGCTAATTGGCAAATTTATAAGAATGCCAACCGGGAAGCAAAGAAAGCGGTCGCTGTCACCCGAGCGAACCATTTCAAAAATCTTTACGATAAACTGGACACTCGGGATGGCGAGAGAGATCTGTATCGACTTGCTAAAAGCCGTGATGAACGCACATAGGATATCGAACACTTCTGTTGTGTTAATGACAAGAACGGTACTTTGCTTACCAACCGTCGAGCCGCAACGGATAGATGGCGAGAATACTTCGAGCAGATTTCAACTGAAGAATTTGCTCACCCTCCACTTCCACAATCATTGCCGACATTTGGAGCAGTTCCACCAGTCAGCGCAACTGAAGTCGAGGAGGCAATAAAACAAATGAAATCGGGGAAAGCAACAGGACCTGATGACATCGCATCTGAGCTCTGGAAAGCGAAGAGCTGGGACCCAACACTGTGGCTCAGTGAATTCTTTAACCGGGTTATTCAGGAAGGAAGAACACCATCTGACTGGCAAGAAAGTACCACTGTTCCGATATGGAAAAAGAAAGGTAGCCCAGCAGAATGTTCAAATTACCGTCCGATCCGGTTACTTTCCCATACCATGAAGATTTTTGAACGCATTCTTGACAACCGTATTCGCGAAATGTTTAAAATAACCGGTTACTGATGGAGAAACACCGTGAGAAGCATAGCCCTCTTTACATTGCCTTTCTGGATCTAAAGCGTTTGACCGTGTACCACACGAACTCATCTGGAATGCTTTACGACAACACTTCGTGCCAGAAGAACTCGTGCGCTGGGTTCAATTACTCTACCACGATCCGAAAAGTAAAGTTCGAAGTATGGCGGGTGTATCAAAACCGCTTCGTGTCTCTGTTGGAGTTCATCAAGGAAGTGCCCTCTCACCACTCCTCTTTGTCCTTGTTATGGACACCGTCACACGGGATATCCAACGTCCAGCGCCCTACACACTGCTTTATGCAGATGATGTTTTCCTGGCATCTGATAGCAAAAATGATCTCGAGCAACTTGTTCAAAAATGGAATGATCGCCTCATGCAACACGGTCTCAGATTGAATTTAAACAAAACTGAATTTTTGACGACCGATCCCCATGAAACAGGCACAATCACTGTCAGCGGCAGTGATCTGCCCAGAACTGAGTGATTTAAATACCTCGGGTCAACGCTATCAGCCAATGGAGAGCTGCGTTATGAAATTGCTTCACGCATTAACGCAACCTGGATGAAGTGGCTTTCCACAACTGGTGTCCTTTGTAATCGACGTATCAACGAACGTCTCAAATCTAAAATTTACCGCAATGTCGTCCGTCCAGTCGCTCTCTATGGTTCTGAGTGTTGGCCGACCATAAAAGACAATGAACGGCGTCTTGCGATAATGGAGACGAGGATGCTACGTTGGACTAGTGGCGTCACACGTTTAGATCACATCCGAAATGAGGATATCCGCGATCGTTATGGGGTTGCACCGATCGTGGAAAAGTTGCGAGAGTGGCGTCTTCGATGGTATGGTCACGCAATTCGTGCAAACGAGAATTCACTTGCAAAGATTGGTCTGAACATCGAAGTCGATGGTAAACGACCAAAAGGCAGACCTAAGCAACGGTGGCTTGATACGCTGGATGGGGATTTGAAAGCCTCGAGATTGCACCCAGATCAGGCATTCGATAGAGCCAAATGACGAAGCCGATCACGACGAGCCGACCCCGCTTGTGAACGGGACAAAAGCCGAAGGAAAAGAAGAAGAAGAATACTATTTTTGAATGAGATTCCTCTGGATTAGTTCCAGAACGACTTTTCTAGGCTCAATCACAGATGGCCATTTATTGTATCCTATTCTACATGAATCGCAGACCAATCAATAGGACGATATGCGGTTTGCCCCATTGTCGTGAGCCGATGGTAAAAACTGAGTATTCAGAAGTTAGATTTACTGTAGAGCAAAGTAGGCCTGTAATTTTCTGCCCGTGTTGAAGTAATTGAACATTGATGGATTTTATCCACATATATATCCATATTCACATTTTTAATTCAATTCAGTTTTTTTGGGCCTTTTCCCTTTAATAAACGTTTTCGTTGTGTAAATTTTTTTTCATCAAATATATGGGGTATCAAATTAAAGGTCTCGATTAGTACTTTTCGAAGTCGGTCTTAGTTTTGACATTTGTTGGAAAGGTGGGGAGTGCGGGGGCTTGAAAGTGGTCATTTCTTTAAGGGGACCATTCTCAGAAACTACCCAACCGAAAAATCTGAAAAAAATCAAGAGGCTGCCACTATATGGTGCTTGGGCTCCGAAATACCTTCCATATCGATATCTGTTCAAATTAAGTTAATAATAGTATATTACTATAAGCAGTGATTTAGGCTATAATTTAGAGCATAATATTATCAAGTTTGATGAAAATCGCACTATTACTGACAAAGTTATAATACGCCAAAGCTGTTGCTTCTTTGCAAATTCCAGACTATGAATGTCAATATCACTTGAAAGTAGATACTCTCACATAATATATGCAGGTTTTCAGTTTTCAGTAATATATGCAGGTTTTCGTGCTACGTACTAAGAAATACTGAAAACCTTTCGTACCTGAAGCGTCTTGCTTGTTTAATATTTTGATTCATTCATTTTCACTTGAAATTTAACTCCTCACTCCCCCAATAATCCTTCAAAACTTATATGAGCCAATCCTCCACAACTTATTTGTCTTTCCAATGTACAATGTTCAATGTCCATTAATATGTACGTACACTCACCTTCCTTACAAATAAAAGTATCTTATTAAAAACAAACACTGCGTCGTGCCATAATAGAGATAACAAGAAAAACTCTCGTAATCAGCATCATCAACGTCGTCTCAAGCATGTTTTCAACGAATCTACGTAACATCTAGTAAGATATTAGTATTGTCCTATATCTATTGTAAAGTGTAGATATTTTTGACAGGTTGTTGGTCGAATCCGGACTAATGTCTACTCCATTATTTAGCCGATAATAAAGTCAAATGTGTTTGACCGTTAATCTTTATAGGTAAATTTAATAATCTTTCAAGTGGGATTTTAAGAAAGTTGTTTACAATTAATCCCAGTGCTAATTTCGTGAGGCATAATTTTATGTGAGTATCTTATTTGGATTTTGAACTTTTATTTCTACTGAATATTTCAGATATATTTTATTCTGCCCATCCATCACTGTTAAAGATTTAATCTTGACCAATTTACCCAAAGTGTTTAATTTAATTGTTGAATTAATTTGGTTATTGGTCACAGTTATGACCTTATTATGGAAAGGCCTCATAATTTCGAAATCCTCGTTTTTTCTTAGAGTTGAAAGAACTTTTGCTTAGGATTAAGTGAATCCTAAGTGCACTTCCACCTGATGATGGACCGCAACAATTGGGAAGTAGCTTTCTCCCACTTTTTTTGGTCTAGTCCTCGTCTTGGACAAAGCGTCTAATTTTGCCAAACTATCAATTTCATCAGACACTGCCTCCCCTCTGCCCTGAGAATAGTGTTCCCGATAGTGATTACCAGGTGTTGTTCTCTCGCTTATATACATATATCCACAAGAACGATATGAGTTTGAAGGCCTGAAACAACTAAAGCTGAACTAACTTTTGTTTTAGAATTAAGGAAGTCCTGAGTCCGTCTCCATTTGATGATGAGCCAGACCAATTAGGAAAAGACCCTTCCTTCCTTTTTGGTTCACAGACTTCTCATTTATTTAGAGGCGAATTGAAGACTGGAATGTGGGATATAATCAACAAAAACCTCAGCCCTGTACCTTCCTTGATAGTGCGCATATACCATCTGAGTAGATTGCTCCATCTTAGGACTACTGCTATTTCACTATAGTTTTAGTCCTCTTCTCAGTCCCATACAAAAAACTGTCAACATTTCTTCTTTAAAGTATATATGATTCTTTCTTTGGTAGAAACAATCCCTCAAAACTAATTTTATTTTTCAGGAAGTTTTAAACGAACGATTAGATAAGCGAGTGGACTCGATGTTACATAATGGCCTTCTTCCTGAAGTTCGCAATTTTTACGAAACTTACGTGAAATCACAAAGGTATGACCCATTTAACTCTAACTAACTTAAACACATATATTAATGCTAATTTCAACAATTTAAATTTTTTAGTGCCAACCAGTACACAAAAGGAATACTCCAAAGTATAGGTTTCAAAGAATTTGTACCATATTTGGAGAAATTCGGCGCAGATCAAGATACAATTATTGATAATTTCTTACAAAATATTGAATATAAATTACCAAGTGAGTATAAGACGTTGACCTGAGACCATTCGTGTGTATCGACAAAACAAAAGCTAACGCAAGATACTGAGTGATGGCCAAGCCCACATACATAGGTGTATTTATTCAAGATATTTCAGTAGTTGCAAAATGCTCAGCTGGGCCTACAGTAATCTCATAGGGTGGCTTTTTGCCTGCAAATTGATCCTCGTTGGTGTTCCAAATTTTTACCGAACTGAGCGTTTAACAATCCCATCGTATTACCTGTCCATCCATTTCAGTTCGGCGGTTCATCCACCCTGGCCATTGATGGTAACATGCTCCTTTCTATCTTTCCTTGCATCAAAGAATCGTTACCCATAGAACTCATCATGTTATTAACGCTTCTCTACTTTAAAGCGATATAGAATTATCACAAGTTGTGCCTTCACTATCTACATATTACATACACATATTATATTTCAAATAATTGAGTCGTAACCATTTCACTAATAACTTCTTCTGTAGCGAAATGCGGCGTTGGGGAGTGGAGTCCCCACGTACCCAAGAAAGGCGATCAGACCCGAGTCTGAAAGGGACACATTTGGATAGCTCTTTAAGAACATATGTTTCTGGAGAAGTCCTCAACGATGTGCTCTCGGTCCGGTTTGTGGTTGGCCGCCTCGTGGGAGTTCCATAGTGGTTGGGTTACGTCCATATCAAGGGCAGAGTTCCTTGAGGACTCAAGGTGTGGATTCCCGCTTTACAACTCCCTTTCCGGCCCCCTTAATTCCGGCCTCGCATCCGGCAGTATAAATGTCGAGCGTGAGCTATAAACCAATACCGTTATGTATTAGCCAGACAGTCTCATGGTGGTCCTCAAATCAATCCATGGCCGAAGAGGATAGTGGAACACACTAGGCAATCTAAACATGAGGCAACGTCAAAAGTGTTGCCTATGCCTTGGTCGAAACTATAAATCGTTCGCCCGGTGCACCAAGTCGATAGTGGAATCAAGACTCCCCAATCTTAAAACAAAATTTCTTCCACAACTAGTCATTAACATGGTCTGGAAAAAAGCATGAACATGTATTGTCTGGTACATCATGAACAGATTATCCTACAGCTTTTATATGGGGGGACACACGCTTGAACTTTTTGAATTTTCGGTGGACTTTTGTTTGGTTCGAAGTGATAATTACATACAAAGGCATTAATGGCTCGGACCGGCAAACTTAGAATAGCAACATCAAAGCCGAAACTCCATGCTAAGAATCCATACCAAAGTATTCAGTATTGGTGGGTCTGCAAAGAAATTACCTACTGGAAATTACTATTAAAAAGAAAGATTTTTAAAATCGAAATTTACTATAGACATTTGGATCGCATCGTTAGTGTTTTACATGGAAAATAAGACAAAGTCTAACCTCTCAATCAAATGTTCGCCTGGAAAGTCACAAAAAAAAACAAAGCTTAGAATACCATGCGCTAGAGTACCCACGATATTTGCTAGATCTGGAACCAGCAGAAGCCAATTGTTTCTGTCAAACAACATTTACACAAAAAAGCGTAACGATTGAGATAAATCCAAAGTAGGTAGGTAAGTATCAGTGGCCGTTTCGAGGAGCCCAATCAGCGCTGTGGTGCACCATTTTGATGCCACACCCTTCTAAGACCAGTGCCCCGTGCAAACCGCCATAATCCAGTATGAATTTGAACGCATCTGGCACAAGAGCTCTCGTGATTGAGTTTTGTTAAAGGTGACCAAATCCACCCTGACTTGGTACAGGTGGCGAGTCTTTGCCATCTAAAGTTCAAGAGCAGGGCACAGTTCCAAGAGTAGGGCACCGTATGGCCAATACGTCAGCCCATTTTATTCTCCCCAGACTGTGTAGTCTGTAGGTAATGCCCAGAGTTCTCGGAATGCTACGCCTACAATGTTACTATGGGCGTAGGGCTTCGCTGTCCAGCATTCGGACTCACGTTGTCTGACAGCACTGCACGCTACAACGTATTTAATGTGAAAGCCCAGGGGGAGGATGTGTAGGAGTAAATTGAGCCCAGGCAGGACTGCAAAGCCTCGGTAACATTTGCAGATACTGTTCTTTGAATCCTAATAACTTTCATTCTATTGTATTTTTGCTCAGCACTGCCACCATACGATAGAACCATATGTTAGGATGGGACGTACCATGGCTGTGTACATCCAGAGAACCATCCTCGGCCGGAGACCCCATTTCTTTGCAAAAGTCCTCTTGCAAACATAGAAGGCTATACAGGCCTTCTTAACTCTTAGTTTTATTTTCGATTTCCAATTTAGCTTCGGATCCAGAATTACATTTTGATTCTTTACATTGGAGGAAAGAACCTATCTTTGTGGATGTAGCAGCGGAGGTAGAATTTGGATACTCTTGTCTTGGTGGTGAATAGGACCAGCCCCGTTTGGCAGGCTTTATGCCAAGTCCGCATCTTGCGCCCCACAGGCATATCTTTCCAAACGCTCCTTCCCTGATTTCATTCATAACGAACATCCCTGAAACCAATGTCACTAATTCGTCGGCATATGCCACCACGCTCCTGTCCAGTATGGGTATAATTTTGTCCATCACTTTGAACCAGAGCGCCGAAGAGATGAAGTGGCTTCCCCTCCAGATCAAACTGAATTATCCTAGTTCTTAGCATGGATATTAGCCAATGTATAAAATACCCTCCAATCCTATTCTTGTTGACGGTAGGCAAGATGAGACTTGGCGAAGGGCGTTCTTCCCAGAATCATCCTTAAGTGGATGTGCAGGACGTCCTTTGAAACCTTCAATACGAAAGAAGTGAGGCTGTTTGGTCGAAAGTTCTTTTCGGATTCATGACGGCGCCTTCAGTATAAAAATCGCATGCCTCTCCAAGAATTTGGTACGTATCCCAAAGATGTGCCATTATGCCATCTGGTCTCAGAGATTTATATGCGGAAAAGCTATTTATAGCCCAGCCGATTTTATCCTCACGTTGTGAGATATACGACCGGCGATGCATATTGCTTGAAGGATGCTCTGATTCACCGTCTGATTCTGATTCACACGTTGCAAAGCAAATGTGTCTGAACCAGCAGAAGGCCCTATCCGGCGGCCTTCCGAATTTTGAAGGAAGGATGGGCTCCTATATTCCTTGGACAGAATGTTACTGGCTCTCATAAATTCGCTGGTGCTTTCAATGTTCTGACAATAGTTTAACCAGAACCGCCTCTGAGTATTCTCGATTGCCGATTTGTATTTTTTCAGGCAGTTCTTATTTGGCTGCCAATATTTGTGCCTGTAGTAGATATTGCAGACCCCCGTGCTCAGCTTCGACAGGGCTACACTGATTTTCATTCCACCATGTTGGCATTGTCTTTTTGTTCTATTTATTAAGGCACGAGATTTTGAAGACGGTTTCGAATGTCGTTTTCAGAGCCCCCAACCGTCGTCTATCGCGGCAATCTTACCAATTTATGCGCCGGAAATTTTCTTCTTGATAACTGGATCTTCCTGGTTGGAGACCTATTCAGCGAGATCTAGACTGAAAAACATTCAACTGTGATCTGAGAGGATCAGTTTTCTACCATAAGAATCTCATTGTCGGTTAGTAGGGTAATATTAAGGATCTCCTTCTTGTTACACACCGATAGATTTGTCCGAATAATAAAATCAAACAACGACTCACCTCTTTCGTTGATTTACGATATTAGTATTTTTTTGCCGCAATTGGTCGTGAGCCATATAATCTGAGGAAATATACATACACCTTCTCCGCTCCCACCTGCTACAGTTTGATCATGGTTAGGTCACTAGAACTCAGGTCCGGGCACCGAAAATCGTGCATACTCTTCCTAGTGACAATATATGTTCTAGATCTGCTCCGATTAGTATCTCTTGTGATGTGGAATAAATTGTGATATTTGCTTTGTAGCCCTTTAATGGGTCGGCTTCCTCCGATCCAGGACGTCTATATTAGCGTGACGTCGATGTCTTCCTCCAAGAGGAAATAAATTAGCTGAGGCAAGGGAATTTCAAAAGCTATAGGTTAATCTGCGCTACCCTCAGACTGATATGCTTGCGTAGCAGGTTCAACAGCTCCTGTTGAGGTTGGTATGCATTGATCATTATCTCCTCCAACAGCTAGGTTGCGACGTCGGCTTCCACCTTTGCGTTTCTGAGTTTAAACTGCATTTTATAATCTGCCTTTTTCAGTGCCTCCAGGCACTTTTCATTTGTACGAAGTAGATAAGGTTGGCTGTTCGCCTGCGATTACTCCTCCTTGATAACTTCTCAGTCCTGGAGTTTTGAAGGTGCAAGGATAAGAAGTACGAACCGAGAAAGTGCCTGGAGAATCGGTCCTCGCATGATATAACGTGGAACCCGCAAGCTATCTAAGAAGAATTGAAGAAGGATGTGAATCTCCCTTGTTTCCTTTTGCCATCCAGAAGACCATCTTCGACAAGTTGGCCTCAATACTGATCTACACCTCCGGCGCTTGCTTGCCACTAGCAAAATTATCGCCACACGTAATTGACTCCTGATCACGTGTATGAAGGGTTTTGCAATTCGTGCCTTGTCGGCCGGTGCTGCTTATTTGTTTGGATAGGTTGCTTGGCATCTGAAACTTTCAACACTCTGCCCGACTGTGAGATCAGTTGCGTTTGAATGCGATGGGCTTCGCACTCTGCACGTTTTCCAGGCATTTTTTATTATATTCTTCGAAAATTGTCTGGTATTTAGCGAGGTCCTTTTCATCCCGCTCGTCGACTACACCGAGCTCCTCAGTCTGTGCAATCTTGCTCAGAATATGTATGGCCTTCCAGTACTCTATTGGTACTCTTAAGCAAACTCCAGTGGACCTTCACTTCTTTGCTAGTTTCCGGTGATCGGCATTCTTGTCAGTCCTTGCTTTTGTGTGACCACTCGCCACACCCACGTCGACAGAAGTACCTTCCAAGCTGGCAATCAATAGTACATCGACCTCGTGTCCGGAGGTCCCAGCGACGATTGTCATACTCTCGACAACTATCGTCTCATAACCGGATGCCAGCAGTTCGTCCTCCATCCGCGCTTGACATTGCCATCTCTCCTTCTTCTATCATCAGTTTTTTTATTTTTTGTTAAATTGGAATCAAGTTCTTGCTCGCTTGGGTAAACCAAAAAAAATCTACCATGCCTGACCCTGCGCCCAGGGTAAGTGTCTTATTTGAAACTGAAGGTTCCCAAACTATCTAGAGTTCAAATACTAAAGACCAAGCTCCCCATTGGCCACACAGCCTTCGACATATGCTGTTCCACCTTGGTTTAGGGTCCTGCCAGCACCTTTTCAGTGCAGGGTGGATGATCTCCAGGCTGTTGTTTCGGCTCATTCCTTCACCAGATTCGCTTGCTCCTAACAGATAACCAACACACTAATAAATACTTGTCAGTTGGATGAGCCAATTCTCAGCCCGGCTCTACACGCTCTTAGCACCTCCGAAGATGGCTTCCAGCGGCCAACGCAAGGAGGTTGTGTGAGGACTTCCTGATTTTTGTAGCCTTAACCTGAAGCATAATCAAACCAGGTGAGCTAATCTCCATTAACAAATTCACATTCCTAACTTCTCTGTGTATTTCTTTGTAAACCTACCTACATGGAATATCGGATCTAACATATAACTTTAGGTAGATACAACCCCTCTTATTGTTGTTCTTTTGGTTGTTTGAATTAAGCATTGAAAGTTTCACTGTAATAGTTAGTAAACCGAAAATCCGATAGATTTCAGGATCAATTTTTATAGACACCTATAGCATGAATTTCATCTCCTCATACCCTCGAAATTCCTTCAAAAATATTAACCATTCATACCTAGTCTAATTAAAGACGCTGAATGAATTTTTGAATCAATTGTTCGTTTATTATTGTTACATGATTTCATTTTGCTGTGGCTATTGTTATCATCGTGGTCCGAACTCTTCCCATCTTTGGCATTCAGAAGAGCCAATTGCTTCGGAGCCTGAGGGCTTGGATCTATTGCGGAAATGTCTGGACGAACTAAAGCTAGTAACGAGACGTTATTCAAAAAAACAAATTAAATGGATACAAAATCGATTCCTGGGGAGTCATGATCGGCAAGTGCCCCCTCTCTACTCGCTCGATACATCGGACGTTAGCCAATGGATGGCTAATGTCTACTCACCGGCCGTCGATATAATCGAATCATATATCAATGAACGGCAACCGAAAACTACTCCAATGGAATCAGTTCAACATCCGGGTTCGGGACTAAATGAAGAGGTTGGTATGCATTGAAAGATACATTTGAATTTCTAAGGCTTACCTACTTGTGAGTCCACGGTTGGTATTTGTACCACCTTCAATGAAAGGTACAACTCCTGTAAATTGCTCTATTTTTTCACCGGTGAATGTGTGAATGACATGAGTGAAGTGACCTCAGCACTTGATCTGCTTTCCAGTTTCTAAATTTAGATGATCAATTATATGGACCCATGACGTAGCAACTTCCAACTGATACTCGTGTTTGAACAGAAACTAATCAGTAAAACAATGTCTAGTACCGGCCAAGCATCTTCAGAATTCTCATTATCACTTCTTATTCTTGCGAGCATGAGTGCGTATTATTCTACCAACGTATCTTTACATTAAAGCAAAAAAAGTAAAAAATGAGTATTAACCGCTCAGGTTCAGTTCATTCACACATTTACCTGGCGATTTTTTTATTTATTCTTTTCTTTTTTGATATTTAATTTTTTCTTCGCACGCAGGTACTCAACTTCTGTGAAATATGCAAGAGGCATTTTGTTGGCGAATTTCAGTGGAAATTACATTTAGCGTCGAACAAACACAAACGTGCTAAGGACGGGCTGAGAAAACGAGTGAAACGGCTTGGGGGTGGAACAATAGGCGGCCGAGGGGATGTTGATGGCAGTAGTGCTAAGAAATAAATACACATACTTTTTGTTTTTCTTTTATTGTTTACAATATTATTCAGCATTTTCTTGCTTTTATTGTCGATAGAGATCGACAAAAACAGTCGATATATTACAAGGAGAATAGACGAGGTGATTTACAATGTTGTCTGGATTTCCTTTGATACAATCATCAATATATGAATGGAATGTACAAATATTTACTATAGTTCTCCTGCCTCTTGGAATTCTCACCTTTATATTTACCCTCTTTTAACGTGTATAATTTTAAGTGTATAAGTAACTCAAGTTTTCTTTGAACAAGTTTTCTTTCCATTCAAACGTGTATAACGTTAAAGATAGTTTCTTTTTACTCTAGAAATATTTTTAATGATTACGTATAATTCAATAAATATATATATTCAATATATGTATAATATATGTGCAGGTAAAATGAAATCATTGGCATGATTTAACTTTTTCTTCTACTTTATTGTCGCAGAAATTATTGTTTTTTAGTATATTTTTAATAAGATTTTTACGATAATTACTCTAACTAGAACTACATTTAGGATGGATTGTTTCAACGTAAAGACAAAGCTTTTGATAAAAATTTTTTAGCTCGGTCGGAGCCAAACTAAATGTAGTATAATATGCTGATATCCGATTAGAATCACAAGAATAAAAAAAAATAAAGTACGTGTTGAAATTTTCCCAATTGATATCCGCATCCCAATTCACATGGGAGCTTTGATATTAGCAGTCTAACGTGGAATCTAACCAACGTGACACATCCTAATCCAGTCAGTCGAGAAGTTTGTTAAGTCATGGGCGTTTTGCTGAGAGTTGTTTCAAGCCTCTTGTCCCATATTTCGTTCCTTTGTGGAACCATTGCGTGGTTTCCCCTTACAGTAGCTGAACAAACATAAATTTCTAAGGCATAAGCCTGAAGTGAATCCCCGAAGAATGAAGTCGACCAAGCACCTTCGCCGCATGAATATTGAACAAATTGAAGATCGAAACCTTAATGGATTCGGTGCAGAAGGTTTTGTGCTGTTTTTATGTCGAGAACTTTAAGTGCCCGACTGCACAGAAAAAACATGACTTTAACTTACTACAGAACTAATCGTTATAGTACCATTTGGACGAAACTTTTCAGTATCCGAGCATAGTATATAAATTCCAGCAAATTTTTTCAACTCTAGAATGAATTTGAAGCGGATTCTGACGAACGTAACTCCGGAAAAAATATGTGTTATGTCAACTTAAATCGCAGTAATTACAATTAGTTAGGTTGATTGATAGCAGATGGCTCTAATATCAGTAAGAAGACCTATCAAAGAGGGCAAAGTAGTTCTCTAGCAAAGTTCCCGCATAACTTCCTGGAATGTTCCGCAGGGGAGAAGAAGTCACATGAGAGAAAGTCACAATATATGTAATAAGTACTTAGCACTTTTCAAAGTCATCATTTTTTTGGCAAATTTTTTTCATTTTTGACGCTTCAGGTAATAAAGGGTTTTTGTGTATTTCTTAGTATGTAGCACGTAATATAGGCATATATTATGTGGGAGTATCTACTTTCGAGTGATATTGACATTCATAGTTTTGAATTTGCAAAGAAGTAATCACTTTGACGTATTATAACTTTGTTAGTAACAGCGCGATTTCCACCAAAGTTGGTAAGATACTATTATTAACTTCCTTTAAACAGACAGTGGCGGCCTCCTGATTTTTTTCAGATTCTTCGGTTGGGTAGTTTCTGAGAATGGCCCCCTTAAATGGTCACTTTCAACCCCCCGCACTCCTCACCTTTCCAACAAATGTCAAAACTAAGACCGGCTTCGGAAAATACTAGCCGAGACCTTTAATTTTGATACCTCATATGACTATATTTGATGAAAAAACAAATTTACACCCCTCTTTGCATGTTTGGGAACCCCTCCTTAAATTCTACGTAAAAGGATGTAACTCACTGTATGCGTGAGCGTTCACAGTTCCCACCTTCCCACCAAAATTGGTATCAATCGCTATAACGTCTCCGAGAAAAATGCGTGTCACGAGCAGACAGCCAGGTAAACCATTGGGTGACCCCTCCTCATATCGACCGATATTTTTGGTGAATACCATTGGTAAAATATTTGAACGAGTATTATACAACAGACTGCTCGCTGTTGCGGAAAAGGAAGGAGGCCTATCCGCCAAGCAATTCGGGTTTCGTGAGGGGAGATCAACCGTCGATGCAATCAACATGGTGGCTTGCCTGACTCGCGCTGCAATGCAAGATGACAAATGCTGCGCAGTGGTGACACTCGATGTAAAAAATGCATATCTGTCTTAGGTCCCTTACTGTGGTTAATTATGTACAATGACGTGACAACTATTGGCTTTGCGGACGATATCGGGGTAACAATAGTTCCAAAACGCTTAGACGAGATCAAAATCTACACAAATGAAGCGATATGGGAGATCAATTACTGGTTGAAAAAGTCCCGTCTCTTACTTGCTGAACATAAAACGGAACTAGTGCTAATCAGCAAAAGAAGGAAAGACACGACCGTGAACATTAAAGTTGGTGAAAAAACAATTTACTCCCAAGAGTCGCTTAAATATTTGGGAGTAATGATTGACAAAAAGCTCAACTTTAAAAAACACATTGAGTGCGCTGCAACTAAAGAGTCTTCCATCGCGGTAACAATCTCAAGGATACTACCAAACATTGGTGTACCAAAACAAGGTCGACGTCGTCTTATTTCAAGGGTAGTTAATTCCGTGCTACTCTACGCAGCTCCAGTTTGGGCAACCGTTTTGGAAAGCAAATCAAACTGCGGAAAACTAGGAATGGTATATCGACTAAATGCACTCCAGGTATGCAGTGCTTATCGAACAACATCAGGAGAAGCAGCATATGAACTGGCAGGGACAATCCTCATAGGCATCTTGACGAATGAAGGTCGGCGTCTCTACGACAAAATGTATGCAATCGGGGAGTCTATTGTACTTCGACAGCAACTAGCACGGCAGGAATACATCGCAAAATGGCAAAAGAGATGGAACGAGGCACAAACTGGCCGTTGGACCTACCGTATCATTCCACACATTCAAAGATGGATTGAAAGGAGCCACGGGGAACTAAGTTACGAGCTAACACAGTTTTTGAGTGGAAATGGAGATTATCGGGCTTATCTACATCGATTTGGACACGACGAGCCACCATGCTGCCCAAAATGTAGTAACGTGGTTGAAAATGCGGAGCATGTTGTATTTGAGTGGCCAAGGTTTACAGCACACCGAACTAGGCTTGAGGCGATCGCAGACAGGCGCTTAACACCTGAAAATATAAAATCAACGGAGGCTTAGAATCAAGTGGTAGTTGAGCATCAAGGACACTATTAGAAAACGATGAAGTTTCTTTTTGTTCGATGAGGAACACCACGTTCGTATTCCTCAACGCACCGTTAATCATACAATCAAGGTGTATCTTTTGGGCTGCTTCTCATCAAAAGGCTATGGCCCTTTGCTTTTTTTTTACCTTCAATCGGAGTACTTCCAAGAGGGATGAAATTTATAAGAAAACATATGCGTGAATTTATCTCAAAAAACAAGGACTGGATCATTCAGGAGAATAATGACCCCAAATATTGCAGTCGGCTCTGAACAGACTGGAAACGCGAAGATGACGACATCGGCCTGGATTAGCCTGCAAATTCGATTCAAAATGTTTGGGTTTACATTAAGCGGAAGCTTCGAGAAAAACGTGTATTATCTTTGAAGGAGTTTTGAGGAATACTTCGGTGCATTGAATATGCTGAAAATTTGGTAGAAAGTCTGCCTCGGTGATACCAAGCGATTAAAAAAGCTCGAGGAGATTGGACTGCTTTGTATTTTGTTTGGTGAACAAATTTTGTATATCGCGAACATCATTTCTGCCAACGATAGCCCCCAACTTGATGTTGTTCGACGTGTTAACATAGTTCAGCTCTTACTGTTTTGTTCAAAACCTGAAACCGTAGATATCTTAACACAAACATCAAGTTAAGACAGTTAATGTTAATTTTTTCCTGCTTTACTATGTTAGTATCGTAAATTAATAAGACTGACTAGGCTGACCGTGACCTATATACATGGACAAATAAAAGAAGCAGAATCACATCCACGCCATCAACAACGGTCTAAGACAACCGTATGCCCTGTCATGCATCCTGTTTAACCAGGCGATTGAACTGATAAAAAAGCTTATGTACACACCCAATAATAACAACCCTGTTTTAGCAGGAAAACAAGATGAACTTTAAGTACTAGTTCAACGAGACATTTTCTCAATAAAAGACAATAAAGTTCGAAATTGAATAAGGTTTGAAATAGAGATCAAAATGCCAAGACGTATTCTTTTCATATCGACCTGTCTTCTAGACACCACCAAAAATGCAAAAGAGGGTGTTATACAATAAACTGGTCCGATTCATCGACAAAACCGGCCGCTTACCGAATCTAGAATATGGATTTCATTGAGCTGGATCTACTGTCGAGGGAAATAACTCCAAATGGGTAGCATTTCGTCAAGTACTGATCTGAATGACATTGAACTGAATTGACACTAAATTAAGGGTACTTTGACAAAATTTGTTGACTCCAGTTACTTAGTTCGGTTAGTTGATAATTAACCCTCGAAGAGATTGTTATGATGGTTCCATTTTGATCATTTTATGAATCGTATATTCTGACCTAATAGTGGTTGTAATGACGAAAAAGATTCGCAGTAGATAATACTAGCAGCGCAATGTGACCGCGTAAATGCCAGTCAGGTACGCCAGGTGGTTACTGGCGCGTAGCCAAAAATACCATGTAGAATGCGTTCTGCGCATGTCCTTTTTGCATTGGTGAATTGGTGTGTCGATGACGTGTAGACGGTTTTCCTGAATATGCGATTGAACAATGACGTACATGTGCGATGCCTTTCTTCTACCATACAAATTGAAGCAATAAACAAGGAAACAAATCTCCTGTACGTAGTCTTCGTAAGCTAGTGACCCTTCAATGCCACAAATTTTGTACGTTTCTAGCATTTTTTTGATTCCATAATTGAAAATGTATCATTGGGATCCATTTATCAATCTAAATTCCACTGATACTTCATGTAAGTACGATTTTGAATCTAGGAAAACTACGACGGCGGAAATCTAGAAAGAACATGGAAATAACTCCACTTACTTCAGCCTTGGTGACATTTCAGAACTAGTACGATACTATATACATTCGGAATTCTCCACTGAACAGACTAGCAGTTTCTTTACTGAAAGCTATCTCAGCACTCCTGCCTAACCTCATTGATCACAACCAATCCTCACCAATGTTCGATCGCGCGGCACCAATGTAGCAGTCCCGAGGCTTTATATTTACAAGGACAAATATTTCATGCCCGAAGGACCAAAGTAACCTCCTGCTATTTATCAGATCAGGAGGGCATCATTTGCATAATTTACAATTTGCACCCCTAAAGGATGTGCGAAGTTGTAAAATCGGATAGAGAAAACTAGCCAACTCCACGCTTCCCCTTTTCCATTGTTAATCCCGATTACGTAAGCATTCCAACTATACTGAAAGTGCTTTACTTAGATTTGACGATTTGAAGGATACACTTTCTATAAGACCGCCAGAAAACAAACTTTGAGAGTCGTTTGCTGCAATATTAGAATGGAGCCCTGCTCGACATTACCCTGATTTTCTGATAAGCTAACTCAACCTTAATATTCCTGAAAATGTCTAACTCATTCTATGATTCTAATGGGCTACCCACAATAACATAAATATCTTAACATTTGTATGTACATGTTTATAATTTGGAAACCTGCATTTCTCTTTTCGTACGATATCGTAACTTTTTAACCCACACTCGTTACGTTTCATCATATTATTTCATCTCATTGCATAAACGCAAAATGATTGCTTAGATAAACTGGCTTTAACGTAATTTAGCTGCCATTAATCTTTTCGTTTAAATGTCACAGAAAAGATATTAAATTCTTGAAATGTTGACAACCATAAAGGGTGTAATCTTAGAGATATGTGTTTTACTCTTCTTTCCCTTTTGTTTTTTCCTTAATACGTCTATGTATAATTTATACATAAATACAATTATTTTCGTTATTTTTGTTCAGAATTATTTAATATATTGAATAAATTAGCTAATCCATCTGGATTGAAAACAAAGTCGTTTCAAAAATGATAGGCTTTCGATAAATTTAATTCTAAGAACAACATCAAGAATTTAACAGTTTATATATTGTATAATAGATTAGTGTATACTATATAATATGAATACGTTTCACCTCTTTAAAAGTCTTCAGTTTAAATATGTTCTTTTATTGTATATATATATATATAGGTCATTTCAATGTAAAGGAAAAACTCTAGCGTTCATATTGTCTTTGTTGGCTTGAAAAAAATGCAATAGAAATCTGATTCTCAAATAATTTTTAAGTGGATATGCATCTATAAATAAAACATTTTCATGATTATTTATTATGATATGAAATGAGTTCAACTATCTTTAATATAGAGAAATGCATCCCTTTTTCGAAACAATGCCAAGATTGATTTTACTTTTAAATGAAAACTGACATTTTCAATTGTGATTGTATCTTTGGTTTCAGATTTCCACCGCATTCTTTCAATCAAAGGATAAAATATTATTATCTTCGTTACATGCTAGTCATTGAACTCATCTATGGTTTTTTTTTCAGTTTGAAACATTGTCTCGGTGGCTTAACCTTAAATGCTTATATGTACTATTTGTTCACTTACATATGTTGATATTTACAGTTCCTTCTCTATTCTCTAAAATAATATTGCATTTCTCTAAATAACTTCTTCTACCTAAGTTCTACTGATATTCCTTAGTCTTCTTCCTCTAGCGATACCTCTGGCACCGCATAAGTAGGACAACACATACCTTCTGTCCCGTCCGAATTGAAGCAGAATAACGACCTCTCAATTTCGGTGGGCTCATGTGGAACAATACCATGCACTTCACGCAATTCGGCAGTTGGGAACCATGCTGGTTCGGTGTCTTCAACAATTGTTACACCAATAAGTCTGAAAAGGATTGAACATAAATTTAGAATTTATCAGATGAAAGATTTTTTTTTTAAAATTACTTGAATAGTGCAACCAGAGGTATCCAAATGATGGAAACTAATATTAAGCAGCCTGCAACAACTATACACCAATGGGGCCATTCCATTTGTTCAGTCATTCCGGTAACGGCATTCCAAGCAGGATAACTGCTTCCATTCGTAGCTAATTCAAAGACAGATGCACAAAGAATTGTTATCATTGCAATTGGGGATAGATATTTCCAGCAGAACATCCAGTATAAGGAAGGACGGGATCCAGTCATAAGTTCAATGTCATCAGCAAATCTAAATAAAAACAGAGAAGTTATTAGAAATGAAAATGGTAAAAAATTTAAATCGGGAATCTATCTTAACATAAATAAAGTCTTAGAAAATCCTTGTTCGCTTCCGTCATTTATGCGTTAAGAGGGTACTGATGGTCGACTGAATTAAGGAATTCTAACAGCAGTTAATACCCATATTGGGAATAGCAGCTCATGACGGAAATTTTAATTCCCCGATGAACCTCATAGACTATATCATTCATTCCTCCAAAGGGCGGCAAAATACAGACCATTAGGATTACTCCGTTACAAGAATATCATATAATTGGAAAGGTTGCTAGGAATGTGTCCGGATAGCTGAATGGTTAGAGCCCAAGGCTGTTGTACAGAAGGATTTGGATCGTGATTTGACGTCGGATACCAGTCGGCTCAACTGTGAATGAGTACTTGAGTCAAATCAGGCTGATAATCGCGGGCGAACGCAATGCTAACCGCATTGCCTCCTACAGTATACTGTAGTGTACCGTTACGGTCTTGGATGAAGTGCTCTAACATACTTTAAGGCCCTGATCCAATTAGATTGTTGCGCTCACGATTATTATTATTGCTAGGAATACTGAATTTTTACCTAAGCTGCTTCCAAAATCCAACAAAAATGACACTGGGAAGGAGGTGAATCATCGACATGTGCTAGGAACGCTACACCTGATGGAGGGTAAATTCTTCCCGATCGGGGTAGATGACTGATCGCTGGAGGCAATCAAACGTCGAAATTTTCATATTAACTGTAGATTCCGCAACATACCTGTGCACGTGCATAGGGAAAAGTCACGGTAAAACACTTCGCAGGAAGTCGGGTAGAAAACCTACCGAGGTCCCCGAAGGAATCTCGGAGACCATAGAGGCTGAATGTTGGAGGAAGAGTGTGATACTCCGACAGAGGAGAAGAGCTCCTTATCAGTAACGGAGTGAATGGCCAACAATAAGATAGCCAGGTAAACCTCGACCATGCAAAAGCTGCATCTACAATAATTTCAAGGGCAGGTTCTAAGGATAACATTGGAATAGTGCTAGCTCAGAAGCCCTGGGTGTATCGGAGGCAGATTCGCAGTCTGCAAGGACGAAGCACGCAGATAATTTGCGACTATTCTTGCGAGAAACCAAGAGCTTGTATCCTTCTCAAACGTAATTTAAAATATATATGTCTTTCAGAACTCCTGACCAGAGACGGTACAAGTCTCACTAGAAGCCGGGGAGGGAACTCGATAAGCAGCCGTGGCATTGGGCTACTTCTCAATAGGCGACATCCGAGCCCGACCGAAGCCAGTCACTAGACTGGGGAAGTTCTACGAGAGAAAGACGCTACCCCTGCGTCTTGGCTGCGATGCCGACCCCCATCACGAAGTCTACAGAAGCAGCGATACTAATCAAAGAGGTGAGTACCATCTTGAATTTATTCTTAGCAAAAAGTTAGAAATATATAACATAGGTAACATTCCAACTTTCGTAACCAGGGCTAGGCAAAAGGTACTAAACATGACTATAAGAAATACCCTGATGAACGAGCTGGCCGGGAATTGGAGAGTGTCGGATAAGCCTTCTATGTCGGATCACAGAATAATCAGATACGACATTGAGTGCAGCTCCAAAATAAAAAGAATAATAAGTAATTCCAGGAAAATGGATGAATGTGAGGCCAGGTATACGGCCAAGACATTTAAATCATCAAGAGATGTACCGTGGTGGAACAGGAATGTAGCCAGAATGAGAATAGAGGTACGAAAACTCTTCAGCCAGGTAAAACGAACCGGAGACCAGTACAAAAATGCACTGATCGCGTATAGAAATGCGATCAAAGAAGTAAAGCGGAACAGCTTCAGATAATTCTGTGAAGGGATCGAACAAATCACAAAAGCAACTAGGCTGGAAACTAGGAAAAGAGATATGCTCGAAAGCTAGGGTAAGGTAGGCACTGGGAACCTGTAAACCACTGAAATCAATCGGACTAGATAGCATCTTCGCAGCACTCCCTCAAGAAGACCTAGGAGTCATCTTAGAGTCCCTCCGGAGGGTTATGAGGGCCAGCATAGCCAAGGGATATATACCAAGGGCATGGGGACGAACAAAAGTAGTATTTATTCCGAAAGCGGGTAAAAATAATCCTTTTCACATTAAATCTTTCACACCAATTTCCCTTACAACTTTCATACTCAAAACAGAGAGAAGGTCATAAGCAACTATATAAGAACTAACGTTCTAAAGCGTAGTCCCTTATATCAATGTCAACATGCTTACCGGGCGGGACGGTCAACTGAATCAGCTAACGGATGTATTACGGGATGCCATAGAAAAAATAGCACTGTATGCGTTGTTGGACATCTAGGAAGCTACAAGATGCCTTAATCCCCAAGGAAGTGAGAAAATCCCTTGCTTTCTGGATGGGCAGAATGTTAGAGAATAGACAAATAGAAGTACTGGCCGGCCCAAATTCTATTGTCATCAATACTACTCAAAGCTATCCACAGGGCGGGGTACTATCTCTGCTTATGTGGAGTATGGTCGTAGATGAATTTCTAGAAAAACTAACAAATACTGGAATGCAAGTCCAGGATTTCGCTAATTCCATTGTTTGTTAGGGGTAAATATGAGAACACGCTATGTGATAGAATCCAAGCTGGAAGAGTTGCTAGTGCCTGGTGTAGTAAGGCTGGGCTGCGTATCAATTCAGTTAAAACCATTAGGTTGCATGGCATGGAGATCAAACGAGAAACAGCGATCAAATATAGGGAAATAAAACAAGATCAAAAATTACTCTGAAAGACGCATGTTGGAAACACTTGTCGGAAGGCTACGAGGGCTTTGATGACTGTCCCCTGAACATATTATTTTGAATATACACTGCAATAGTAAGGGCAATGATTACCTATGGGCCGGTAATCTGGGTATCGAACAGTAGGCAGAAAGTTACACAAACTCCAAAGACTGTCTTGCCTGTAAATCAGTAGAGGGTTAAGCACTCTAGCATACTTCAAGTGGAAAAGTACGCCATAGACAGATGTGCAGGCTCAAAAGGAAATATAGAGGGCACCACTATTCTGACGGACAGCCAAACGACTATAAAGGTACTTAAGTCCAACCAGGTGAACTCCAAACTGCTATGGGAATGCCTTGAGAGACACGCTCGGCTCATACAATAAAGTGTGAATACTCTGAGTTCCAGGCAATGTTGGGTTAGAAGGAACGAGGTAGCAGACGAACTGGCCAGGAAAAAAGCATAAATATATTTTTGGCGCAGCATAAACCACCACGAAGTAAGCAAAAGTTTGTCAGGCGTATTATAAATCATACATCTAAAAACATACCATCCCGACCATTAGGAGTAACCCCATAAGTAGTGACCTAATAGAACTTTTCCAGGATCCGAAAAGTAGCAATCCTGCATTATAATGATGAATAAACATGCATGCTAACCAAAACTTATCCCTGCAGAAAACACAATTACTGAAACTTTCGACTGAATAGTGTTCGAACACTGAATAATAAGAATTGGCAAATCTCATCTGAATAGAAAGTACAAGGCCATGCGTTCGAACGTGATGCATTGTATCACATACACGGCGAACACCAGACCTTATGCGAAAATTTTTTCTCTCGGAATTACCGTCGCGATTGAAGATGCACAACGGTTTTCCTCCACCATAAAATTTTGGACAATACGCTGGGAGTTGAACCTCCGGTATACAGTCTTCTTACTCTTGTCATATTGAAGCCAACTTGCAGGAGGATAGATACAACCTCGACAACACCAACATAAATAATAGAACATTTCGAGTAGAACCGCTAGGGCTACAGAGCAAAATGTGGCAGATGCACTGTTTAAGAAACTGACTTCCCCACTTCAACAATTTGAAACACGAAATTTTATGTGCTTATGCATTGAAAATATTGCTAAAGCCTATGGGGAATCTGCTTTATTGAAAACTCAGGCATATGTCGTATAAAGATTTTAAAGGAGAGAGAGAGGATTTGTATCGTTTCAGACGTCCAAAACCGACAAAAACATCAAAGTGATGAGAGAAATGGTTTTCATCGTCATACCTGCCTAAGTGAAATTGCTAGTGAACTAGGCATTACATAGGGAACCGCTTAGCACATTGTAGTTAAAATTTTGCGTATGATACGTGTCGCATCCCGGCTCGTCCCAAAAAACTCTGATTCTAAACAACATCGAAAGATGGTTGCCGAGAACATGATTTCTTAAGCGAATAATGGTCCATCTTCATGAAAAGTGTAACTAATTAACTTAGTGCTTGTTCATGTGTGTATTTAGATGATATAGCAGGTCACGTCCATATTAACAGTTGATAGTTTTTTCCATTAGAAGAAATCGTCAGTTATACTAAAAATTAACTCTTCAAAGGATCGAAGCCAACAATCTCAATATGTCCCCTCACGTCCTAAATTTCCTACAGTTTAAAGAATGCATCCGTTTTGAGGGTGTCGTAAAAACATAAGTTAAATAAAATGATTCTGGATCGTATGAAAAAACTTCTTGAGAACCGGATGAAAAACAAGCCACTTACCAATCTATTCTAAAATCTATACTACATCAACACAATGAAAACCATAGGTAAGCACTGTAACACCTTTTGATAGCGAAATAAATGAAACAATGATATCTCCCCCCTGCTGGGCAGAAGTCCAACATTGTAGCTCCCAAAATGTTGGAGTATGCAATGAAAAATGAATTCCCTCACGAAAAGGAAACGACAGTATTATTTCATGTATATCTCTACTCATTTGATAGCTAGAAAAATCACGAATATTGTTTTGAAAAAAAAAACTAAGTTTGCTTTCCCGGTCTGCATTTGGGCCATCGAGCCTCCAAATACAGACGTATAGCTCATCCGACGGGCACTTTATATAATAGTATCACAAGTCTATTGTTTTATCTGTCAGCTCAACTGATATTATGGAAGAAGACAGGTGACTTCTTCCATAATATTTCAATCTGGATCTATGTTGGCTCTCTTACACTCGTCCATAGGCGACCATGATAATGATTGTCGTTCTCAACTTTATTCTCAACGCAAAGTTTCGGTCAGTTTCCTTGGACAAAACGTCAAACCCAAGCCTACCGAGAAAGATTGGAGAGGGGCTGATTTCGCCCAGCCTGGAGTTGTGTCGAGGGCCCGGAGTAGTAATTTCAATGGAAAAAAGGGATGATAGGAGGCCTGCATAATTTTCACCCTAGACAAGAATAATTTGCGCCCCTATCGCTAAGGCCCTGTTAAACCCTTGCCTGCTGCGCCACCTCATCGGATGTTCGGAATCATATCTGATGTGTATTTGAATATGAGCTGTGTAGTATTTAGACATTTTCTCCATCTTAATCCTTTGAGTATGATATTTTTAAGATGGTAGGACATTCTTTCAGCAAAAAAAACAACGATGGATTTTTTGAAATTACTACTGTGGTCTGTTAATAATTTTCAATTATCCCTTTCGGAGTTTTCGCAATTTTTGTACCTTAGATACTTCCGGGTCGTCATATATGTAATCCGCACAGTCTTCTATTGTACTTGATTTTCCATCCGTCATCCTCTTAAACTACTTGGAGGATTTCGCCCCCTTTCAAAGACATTTAGTAGTATTTCAGAAACCTGAATCGAAGTGAGAGCTTCCTGCATTTCGTATGTATCCTTCGATAACTTATCCCCCGAATATGTGAAATTATGAACGTTCTCCGAGTTGTATCCACCAATTATGTTATTTTGTCTACTGCTTTTGTCATTTGATTTCTTGTTTGAGCCATTATTTTGGTTTTCTGTTCATTTTCTCATAATTCTACCTCCTTGTCTGCATGGTCGCGCTTCACAAAGGTTTGTTTGGTGCCTAAGATGGAGTGCGATAGGATAATGATGTTAACGGCAAACGTCATCATTTGCATCGATTCAAGGAGTATGTTGCTCCTTGATATCAAGGGGACTTTTCTGACTGTGTGCTTCCCAAGTTAAAGAACATTGGGGTCAGCTCGTCCCCATATTCGGGATCGTTCCGTGATAAGTCAGACTGTTATGAATTCGCGCCTGCGAAGTTCAGCCCGTCATGATTATTTTTGGGGGACGAACTAGTTTTGCTGCAATGCCTAACTAGCTAGAATCGATGCTTCGCTAACAATACCCCGGATATGAGAAGTATCAAAAGGTCAGTCACCTAGGGATGGGTTACTGGGTTTCGACTTTATATCAACAAAGTAGACTTGTGGTTAAATTGTAGAAACTCCTGTGTTATATTTGGATGCATCCTACACTCTTTACCTTTTAACTATCGCAGAAAGATGAGCTTACTATGTAAACCAAAATTATAGCAAAAAGCTCACCCACATTGGGCGCCAATTAAATTAATATTATTCTTATTTTAATAAAAATTATAAAATTCGCTTACCTTCTTACTCCATAAATATAACTTATAGATAAACATTCACACAAGGCAATAATTAGTAATGGGAAATTTCCAGCGAAACTATCCATCAGTTGAAAAATGTAGCTGCCAGCGCCATGCGCAAAACACATGGAGATGGCGCAGCACGAACAACATAGCCCCTGCAAAACAAACGAAATCGATCAAATAAAAAAAATACGAGAAGATTCAAAGCTTACCCCAATAATATACTCCTTTGGCAAATTAGGGAACAATTTCATATCAACCAACGAAGTTGCAACACCTTCTAAGGTCCCGAACTGTGAATCTATCCCTAGAGTAAATAGCATAAGAAAGAACAGTACCGCCCACAGTTGTGCTCCAGGAAATTGATTGATCGCTTCAGTGAAAATGATAAATGCCAAACCGGTACCAGATGCACTCTGAAAATTTAATGTCCTGTACCTTTAATCCAGCTTAAAAAGAATCCCTTACATTCGCTAGTTCTTCTTGGAGGTCGCAAACTGGCAGTCCTTTGGTCTTGTTAATTGACAACATTTCGTTCCGATGTTCAACACATCGATCAAACGTCGCGTGCGCCTTGAAGCCAATCACCGAAAAAACAACGACTCCTGCAAACATTGATGTGCCACAGTTCGTTAATGAAACCAATAGGGCGTCTCGGTAGCAGTTGTTGTTTGCTGGATTATACGAACTGTAATAGAAATCAATTTTTCTGAATTTTATAAGATCCTGGAAGTAGAATTTGCAACTCTACCTGAAAGCTATCAATCCACCGAACGCAAGCCCAAGCGAGAAAAATATTTGAGTCCCTGCTTCTAACCATACCACTGGCTCTAGAACCTCCTCCCATCGTGGCGTAAATAAATGCAGTATCCCATCAGACGCACCTGAGATATTGCAAACCAAATTATAAACGTTTGATCTCTGAAAACGACTAGATAAAATCTCACCCTTTAGAGTGATTCCTCGAAAAAAGAATATTATCAGGACTATATATGGAAAGATGGCTGTGATATATACAATTTTTCCTGATGATGTTATCCCTTGAACCATGCAGATGTAGACTAGAAACCAGGAAACTACTAACGCTAAGGCCATATAGTAATTGAATTGTTCAGGTTCGTTAACACTTGACGAGGACATTAGAGTTGACCGATACCAGTAGTATTGGGTTGGTGATGAAGCCTGAATTAAAGTTTAGTTTTTTTACTTGCCTTTGCCAAATTGTAGAATAAATCTCTGATTAACCAAATAATTAAAAATAACAAGACGGGAAACCCGAAGCTGGACTTCCATACCTGACGGAAGATTTTGTGTGGATATTTGTCCCATTAGTGCCCATCACGTAATATATCCTTTCATTTCATATCCCCATCCCTATATTTGGAGGAAAAGAATTGACACCCCCCTTTTGCAAGTATGAGGACTCCCCTTAAATTCGACGTAGAATGATGTAACTCACTAAATGCGTCAGCATTCACATTTCCCACTTTTCTACCAAATTTGGTGTCAATGGCTGTAACGGTTTCCGAGAAAAATGCATGTGACAGACAAACAGACAGACAGATAGACAAACGGACAGCCAGACAGACACCGGGCCCAGCAAACCAGAAGCGGTGCGTGCCAGGAGAGGACGAGAGAATTGATGCAGTCCTAGCAAAAGTACTCAGGGTGGAAAATTGTCTGAATAAGATGGGTAATGCTCTAAACACGTTAGGCGAATTCGTCGGGCCGAAGCATAACGTTCATCGTCATATTAAGGTGGTTGTTCGAACCTGCGAAAAGGCCATGGGTGAGTTAGGTTCGACGAACCAATACTCAGCGAACAGGACAGTTACAAACTCCTACGGTGACCCCATTGCGACCATGTCACAAGAATCAGAAGAACGCAGAAGGGAGAACTACTCCTGGAGCTTCGGAAGGCGCAGGACGAAAGGACGCTGAACTATCAGAACTTGGTTGGTAGATCCTTGGCCGAGGAAGTTACGATAAGGCAGTTAACCCACGAGATAACTATGGAGTGTAGGGACCTTGACGAGATCATGACGAAGGAGGACATATGGAGAGAACTGATATGGCAACTTAAAATTCCAGACAGCAATGTCGATGCAATAAAGAATTTAAGGAAAGCGCACTGTGGCACGGAAACCGCAATCATTAGCTTGCCAGCTGCTTGGGCAAACAAGTTGCTAGAAGCTGGTAAAGTGAAAATCGGATGAGTTGTCTGTAGGATTCGGGAGAATATATCTCCTACTACATATTTTAAATGTCTGGATTACGACCATATAGTTAGATCTTGCACAAGCAAGTACGACAGGTCTGACCGGTACAGGCGGTGTAGCAAAAAAGGACACCTGGCACGAAATTTTTAGAAAGACCCTGAATGCATGTTGTGTAAAGATGCTCCTTTTGGTGATAAGTGCCACGTCGCAGGAAGCAGAAAATGCCCGTTGTCTAGAAGAGGACCAAATGCAAAGAGTAAATGAGATTTATTCGGATAAATCTCAACCATTGTGAGCCACACACGATTTTTTGAGCCAGTCAGTCCAAAAGCTCGATGTGGACGTGGCGATTATTAGCGAAACATACAGAGGAAAAGATACCGCCGCATGGGCCACCGACAAAAGTGGAAAGTGCGCAATTTCGACGACAGGACGATACCCGTTTGAAAAAATAATCGCAACGCCTAGAAATGGATTCGTAAGAACTAAAATTGACGGTGTTCATATCTATAGTTGCTACGCTCCGCCAAGTGCAAGAAGCGTGGAACATGAGCGAATATTACATAAGCTGGTGTTACACGCAAGTGTACGATCCCCAATTGTCATCGAGGGAGACTTCAATGCATGGTCTACCGAATGGGGAAGCAAGGTTTTTAACAAGAGAGGGCTCATATTGCTAGAAGCTTTTTCTTCTGTGGACATTTTTCTTGCTAATATCGGAATTACCTACACCTTTCGGAAAGGGCGGATAGGTTCATTGGTAGATATCACCTTAGTAAGCAGTGCATTGGGGACATTACCTGGCGAGTTAGTGAGCACGACACGCATAGCGACCATCAAGCTATACTGTTAAGTGTAGTGAACAACAGGAGAATGGAGCATCCAAAAAACATAAAGTCATACCAGACGATGCAGTGAACTTCAAAGATGTTTGATGTGGAAATGTTCACTGAGATATTTAAGAATAGTTCCACATCAACAGGTACAGCGAGTGAAAAATTTGAGCAAATTGTCAGAAACATCGTCACCACTTGTGATGCCTCTATGCCAAAGCACCGAAATAACGCTCACAGATAACCGAAACTGCGATGGATTAACGAAATCAGACGACTGCGTGCCATTTGCCTACATGCGAGAAGAAACTACCAATGCGCAAATGATGAGCAAGGAATTGCACAGAGAAAGGCGAGGTGCAAAACTAGTCGAAGATAGCTGCCGAAGGCAATCCGTGAAAGTCCCTTAAAGAACTCTGCGAAGAGGTCGACATCAAATCGTGGAGAGGAGCCTATAGAGCGGTAATGGCCAAGGTAAAAGGAAGCAGGGCCCCGCAGATAAAGTGTCTAGTTTTATTGTGAAGCGTAGTGATCATTCTATTCCAACACCAAAGCAAATGCACTATTGCTGTCGAAAGAGAGCATCCCACAACGGATATCCCAAGTATAACAGAGGATGAGCTTACCATTACCTGCAAAAAAAGTAGGGGCTAAAAAAAACAACCGGGCTGAACGGAATACCGAACGTGGCTTTGAAGGCGGCGATAAAAGCAAGACCGGAGTGGTTCGTTTCCACTTTTAATACCTGCTTGGAAGAATGCACCTTCCCGGCTCAGTGGTGTGCTGCTACTAAAAAGTAGTAAACCACAGACATGTCCACACAGCAATAAGGTTTTCGCGCCGGTCGATCAACGGTGGATGCTATCAACGCAGTAATCAGGGTGGTACCAAAAAAACTGTGCCATCATCACCATCGACGTGAGGAATGCTTTCAACTCAGCGCAATGGCAACATATAATAAGATCTTTAAACTAGCTGAATGTTCCCTCGTATATTCAGCTAATTATTTCGTGGATAGAAAGCTTCTCTACGACACTGACGTAGGCCCAGTTGAATATTTAATAACCGGCGAAGCGCCTCAAGGATCAGTGCTGGGCCCACTACTCTAGAACGTGAGGTACGACCATGTGCTGCGCATCAAACTTCCGCAACAGGCTACCTTTATCGGCTATGCAGACGACATCGCTGTTGTTGCAGCGGGCAAATACCTGGAGGATGTAATCTAAGCGAAACATCGATTAGGCTGATAAAGGATTGGTTGATATCACATGGATTAGATATACAGCAGCCGTTTGGACAAAAGTCCTTAATGTTCAGTCGTATAGGAGAAGTATATCGTCTGAGTGCGTTAAGAGTCGCTAACGCATTCCGAACATGGAGTTGTCCACTATCACACCGGAGGTATTTACATCGTTTTGGACATGACGATTCTCACTTTTGTCCTGAGTGTATAAAGGAAGACGAAGGCCCGGCACATTCTCTTCGTATGTCCGAGATTTGCAAATGAGAGGGAACAGCTCCAACTTCTCTTGACAAGACGCCTACAAGTGGAAACTATCATTCCGCAAATCCTCGCACCATAAGCTGTATTCAGGAGGTGCTTCGAAGACTATAGCGCTAACGAAAAAGCAGCAGGGAGCGAACAATTCTCACCGTAGGAATAAGCCGATAGGGCTTTAACCCATCCTACAATGTAATGCCTCTAGATAGTTTCGTAGAGCATAGCGGGTGAGGAGAGGTGGTTTTAGTGAGATAAAGTCCCACACATTGGCTTTCAATGCTTTCCACCTCCTAATAAGATTTTATTTTACGTAAAAAGAAATGAAACAGAATTATTGGAGGTCACATATCGAGTCAATTTTGATATGCCTTCAGTTTCTAATAAAATCCTCATATAAAATTCTAATAAAATCCTCATAAAACTAAGGAAGGTTTAAAGACAATGTTCATCTCAGCATTATAAACACAGCCTTATCTTTGTAGTTTGTACCGTAGACCGCTGAACAAATTTATGTTTCATTTATTGACCATTAAATGTATCTTAGATCTAAACTTACCACACATTCTGGTTCAAGGTCATAAGTATAGTTTTTATACAATCTTGTTGGGCATTCAGCCCATGGTAGTGGTGATTCAAAACTATGCAGGAAATATATTAAACACCATGCTATTATCGTGTTGTAGTACAAGGCTACAATGTAACTCACAACAGCCGACGAAATACCTATTCCACCCAAAAAAGGTGAAATCTATAAAGGACAAATATTAGTTAGTTACCTTCTTCTCTTCAACGAACGCCATTCAAGGAATTGCTCTTACCTGATTCCACACGCCGATAGCACCTTTTCTTAATCGTTGTCCTACCGCTAACTCTAAATAAAATATCGGAATACCTTGAATGAACAGCATCACAAAATATGGAACTAAAAACGCTCCACCACCATTTTTCTGCGCAAGATATGGAAATCTCCAAACATTGCCTAGTCCCACAGCATATCTAAGGGAGGGAAAATTATTGAATCAGTTCAATCTGACACGCTTTTCTCCGAAAAGGATCAATGCTCACCCTATTGTCGCTAATAGGAAAGTCAGCTTACTATCCCAACTTTCCCTCTCATCTTCCGGCTTTTCCTGTACCATTTCACTTTCCGCAATCTGAACATGTGGTTTTCCTGGTTCATTAATGAAAGGTTTATCGCCATCCGGCGAACTGTCGGGGATGAATGCTTGATTCGTTGCACCATACATAGGCGGTCCACTGCTCCCATTTTCTGCTCGCACTAATCGCCCTCGTAGTTCCTTTAAGGAGTTCTTTTTTCAATGATATATTACAAATATATTAATTTGTAGAAAATTATAAAAATGCACATATAAAAAATATTTGGTTACTTATATTATTTTCAAAGTTAAAGAAACGCTTTGCAAGAAAACTTGGTGAAAGTTTACATGTCTGTTGTAAGCAGGATTATTTCAAAGTTTCTCAAGCTGCTGCCAAAAATGACGCTTTTATTTGACTCACTGGCCTTCGTTTATATAAATGCCCCAACTTAAACTAAATCCTCACAGATAGACTAATACTCATCACTTCTTCTGGGTGGAGGCTGAGATTTCATTTACAGCGCATACTAGTTATTTTCGGAGACTTCAAAATAAGGTTGGAATTTCATTGATTTTTTCAACCTTCAAATAGCCTTCGTTAATTTGCAGCCAAGAGAAGAAAAATCCGCGATGAAATGCAATCTTGCAATCTCATCTTGGACCTTTTTTCGCCTCAGCTGTTATTCCGCTCAATCAACGTCGCCGCCAATCTCCTGCCTTCCTACCGTATTACTCCGCCTCTGCCGAATTAGATGTTTCGGGTCGCACATCTAATTGTCAGGGGCGAGTGACCGTAAATATCCTGCAGCTTGAGATAGCCACTCCGTGCAGGATACAGGCTGCGTTTGCTGGCGTATGATACAGTCACGGTGCCAAGTATTCCAGCGACTATTATTCTACTATATTCTCTTAATCCCATCTAAATAGATCTTGTCAACCCAATCTCCCAACCTAAACACCTCAGTCTAACAACAGGTTCCACTTTCACATAGAATTCTTGGCCAACTCAACCCTGCAGGGAGATCCCAGGCTGCTGGGTATTCATGCTCATGCCCTTTTCGGATAAAGAGCATTAAATTGGTACAAGAGGGATCAACAGCTGTCGAACGAGTCGTATGTCACTTTTGGCAAGACTCTTCGTCATAACTTTATAATGACTGGAATTTGACCTGATGCATGACTACACACAAGGTTTGGGCGAAGATTCCAACAACTACCATGAAGCTGCACCTTGCCTCTATCTCCTTAAGTGGAGAAAAATTGAAATAATGGGGCATTTTTTCTTGCTTACTTCGCAAGGGAGGTGAATGTGCACTATCTCAGGGCGCACTCGATCTAAAATGTAATATTGCATTCTGATTTATTAGAAGTATAGACCTGAAAGATGAAGTTGAGTGAATACCAGTTTAATAGATACCAATGATTCCCGAAAAAGTATCTGCCCTGAGGAAGCTACCCTTACCAAGGACGTCATCAATGCACCAAATCAAGTTACATTTCAATTTTGATCTTGCACACACCTGACTTTTCTAAGCCTTTCGAACACACATTGTGGTTCAAGTCAAAGTAGCTTATCAGCAGTGCTGATGCAAAAGACAAGGGTACAAGGGGGTGCATAATTAGAAACATATAAGGAAGGTATAACGTTTAAAGTAGTAATAAACCACGCTTCCCTCAAGTAACTGCAAAAACAGTCAGCCTTTCAAAGAAAATTTTAGGGATTCTCATTCGTTATCTCTCATACAGAAGAGTCACACTACCTTCTACCAGATTCTTTGTCTCGGATGTGGATTCGATTCGATTCTGGAGAAATTGACGATACTCCGAATGTACCCTAACCGCAACCTACTACAAACGGAGGAGAAGGATTACAACCTTCAATCCCGAGCTTTCTCAGGTAACCAGTGTAGTAATCTGGACATCTGTAATTATATTTTATCGACCGTTTTCAAAAAAAAACTAAAACAGAAAACTTCAAGGATCTGATCCACTTTCCTAAATTGGCTAGTAAGACGAACAGGTGCATGTTGATGTGAGCTTCGCTAAAGCGGATCTTAGATGCGTGCAGATCTAGGTGATCAAAATACGCCGAGTTTTCTAATTGCTTAAGGGCGCTGTCCTTCCCGCTGTCAATCTAGTCGGATGCTCATTTGAAGACCTCACCTTCCATGTTCATTACAACATACTAAATTATTTGACAAGCATGAACGGCCTGGAATTACACAGCAAAGTTATATTACAAAGAAACTAGGCGAGCACAAATTTTATTAAATCATCATCATACACCACGGAAAAACCGGTGCCCGGTATTAAGGCCTGCCTTATTAAAAAACACAGACACCCCGTTTTTGCGACAAAAGACTACACTGGCACTCCATATTGGGGGAGGCACTGGTAATACCACTTTGTCCAAAAATTCGGGATACAATACCGGTAACGGAAACTGAATAACTATTTTTCGATCTCTGCTTTACCAAGCAAAATATTATAGCAACATGACGTACCCCATAACAATATAGATACATTTCCATTCAAAGATACATAATAGCATGGGAGCAAAGTTAGCGAGCACGGATGTTACAAAATATTTGCCAGTTACTAAGCTCAAGAGAGCCAATAATCTTTACAGTTAAACAATTAAGTGACTAGCAATAGCCTTCTTACCAACCAACGAATGTATCTTTTTAATGCACACCAAGATGAAATTATTTAATATAAGGTACATCAACTGTTATGCTCACAGAGAGGAGAAAGGTGAGATTTATGTTTGACCGCACAATATAATTCAGGAGTTGTCCTTCAATGGTATACAAATTTTAACAAGTAACTTCAGTCTCAAAGTGTTTCACAAGTGAATAAAGGGAGAGCGCTGTCTATCTCTATGACAAGTTTAGAAATTCCACGAGGAAATCAAATTCGAGTAAATGATATGACTGGGATTCTCTATAAACTATTATAGAATGCGAGAATTTGCGAGCTTCCATGGAAACTGATCAAGGAAATGATCTCTGCAAACGATGCATCCAAATGATACAAACCCGCAGAGCTTGACGATTTCTTGAGAAACTGTTCATTGTAACCTTTGCGGTTCTTTTATTTCCAATGATCCTGAGTATCTGAGAAGGATAGGATAGGAAAGAGAAAAAAAAGGGATATTCATTAAAATTCCGGAGTAGGACACCCATGCAAGCACATCAATAATTGCTGCTAATAGGAGGGATTTCTTCTTTTCATAGTATTTTCTATCATGAAAACAGCTGATCTATGGACGAGATCCATTTAAAAAAAATTATATACACGCTCATTGGAATTTGTCACGAACCTCACTGGAGCAAGCCGAATGATGAACAAGAGTACTTCCGCGAGTACTGAAATGATTGTCTCCAGTGCCTCTGCCCCCATCGACTCCTTCCTGATAATAACCCGGATTGTATCGCCGCGAGTAATAAAGCGGTACTGGTCTACAACCCGCTGCACAGTCACTTGCGAGTATTGCAAGAAACCCACGACGAATCTTTTGTGCACACTGATATTATTTCGTAATAGAAGATAAATAAAGGGGTTCATTAACTAAATCGACTTCATTCGAAGCGTACATGAATCTGCTGAAGTGGTACCCATTAATTGTAGCGAAAAAGTTGCAGCAGGCAATGCCATGCCCTGGTCATCGTCGCACCTATCGTCGGACGGCCCCATGATTACTGGCTTTGACGCCTTACTGTCAATTCATGCGTTCTCCAAGTCAGACGACTCCTGCCGGTTATACGTATAGGACCTTAAGCTTCTCCTTCTCATTTTATGGAGGTGAATTTTGTACCTAACAGAGGAGAATGCAAAGGCGGAGAAGGATACCTTCTACAAGACAGTTGAGTGGACCCTCGAAACCTGTCCCAAGTATGATATCAAAATCATACTTGGAGCTTTCAACAGTCAAGTAGGGACAGAGCCCGTATTCAGGCGATACGTCGGCTCCCATATCTTACATAAGGACACCAATGATAACGAACTGCGCATTATTCAGTTAGCAGTATTGCACGAAATGGTTGTTGGAAATACCTGGTTTGCGCGGAGAGCGGTCCACAAACATACGTGGGCCTCTCCAAACGGGTCCACTTGCTGATCGGACGCCGCCACTTCTCAGCCTTGATGAATGTAAGAACATATAGGGGGCCAATATAGGCTCGGAACACTATCTCGTTGGCATGGTGCTTCGAGTTCGTATAAAAGAAACAGTCCGTGAAATTCATCACCTTAAAAATCATAAGTCGCCAGGAGCCGATGGAATGACAGTTGAATTGGTTAAATATAGAGGCGACCAATTACACCAAGTGGTTCATCAACTGGTGATCAACGTGTGGGACAGCGAATCAATGCCTGACGACTGACAAAGAGGCATTATCTATTTCATATATAAAAAGGGAGATATCACACAGTGCAGCAATTATAGAGGTATCATATTGCCTAGTACCATCTATAAGATATTCTCCTCTATATTGCTAGGCCGGATAACCCCATACGCCCAGAACATCATTGGCCCATACCAAAGAGGTTTCACTTCAGGCAAATCAGCAACAAATCAGATTTTCTTTCTGCATCAAGTAATGAAGAAACTGTTGGAATATGGACACCAGTTGCACCATGTTTTCATCGATTTTAAAGCCGCCTATGATAGCATAGCCAGGGTAAAACTGTACACGGCAATGAGAGAATTCGGTATCCCGACGAAATTGATAAGGCTGACTAGGCTAACCCTGACCAATGTGCGAGGCCAAATAAAAGCAGCAGGATCACTCTCAAGACCATTCGACATCAACAACGGTCTACAACAAGGGGATGCTCTATTATGCGTCCTCTTTAACCTGGCCCTCGAGAAAGTGATCCGTGATGCTGGAGTAAATCCGAGGGATATGATCCTTTTTAAGTCCACCCAACTACTGGCCTATGCTGACGATATCGACATCATGGGAAGAACGACCAGAGACATACAAACTGTCTTCATCCCGATGGACCAGGCGGCGCGAGGTTTTGGGCTGCATATCAATGAAGGCAAGACAAAGTATATAGTGGCAACGTCAGCACCGAAAACCAACCAACCAACAACTTCAAACCTCACTGGTCAAACAGGAAGAATAAAGTTAGAAGACTACAACTTTGAGACCATTCATAATTTCTCCTATCTAGGGTCGAAAATCACAACCGATAACAGCGACGATGATGAAATCCGCACACGATTGTTGGCAGCCAACAGAGCCTATTCCAGCTTACAAAAACTGTTCCGCTCGAAACGTCTCATCATAGGACCAAAGCTCTCTATGTACAAGACTATGATATTGTCAGTCCTCATGTATTTCCTCGGAGACCTGGGTTCTTAACAAGAAAAATGCGAACTCTTGACCGCGTTGGAGAAAAGAATCCTCCGAAGAATTTTTGGCCCCCTACATGAGGATGGACGATTCCGTAGCCTACATAATGACGAAATCTATGAGCGACGCCATGACCGTCTGGTTGTGGATAAAATCCGGCTCGATAGGTTACGATGGGCGGGCCACTTAATCTGTATGGATAAGGATAATCCAGTCTGGAAAGCCTATAAGGACAATATCTACGGTAGAAAAGGTAAACGAGGCAGACCCTGCGTGAGATGCAACGATGGCGTAGGTCAGGACGCCAGACAGCTTTTAGGCATATTGAATTGGTGGACCTCGGCGCAAAAGTGGGATGTCTGGAGTTCCTTATTAAGGCAGGCCTAGACCGGATACCGGTTGTTGTGCCGATGCTGATGATGAAATTTGCTAGTGGTTGCATGTGATTTAAAGTTAATAGTAGTGGTGACTAGTTTTCGAAGTGAAAGTGATGTCTTTATTGAATCAATGAAAGTAAAGGTATATAGGCGTAATCTTGCGGTGTTATTAGCGATTAAAATATTTTAATAATACACGTCCGTGCTGTACTGATGAAGGGAACAAATGGTTCCCGAAATATTGGTGTTTACGAATAAAATAATTTTAATGGAAACCAGTTACCATAATGAAACTTTATTATGGTTTTGGTAAATTTCAACGCTTTGTCAATACCTGCCATTTTTGATTTGGGATTGTATTAAGCCAAGAACTATACTGCTATACGGGCCAGATTCCTGTAGGTGTGCTAAACAGAAAACATGCAGGGGATAGGTTACATTTTAAGGAAGTACTTCAACTCATTGCTGGCTATGCTATTCTTTTTTTCAGGATGACCGATGTGCAAGTCACCCTGGCGCAGTGCTGTGACGGAGGAGTGCTGTGGACAAGCCCCGGAGAGAGTTGAAACATATTTTCACAAATCCGGCAACGACGGGACATAGGATGTATTTATTGGACTATATCCCATATAGGAGTCAATGGTACCGATATACGCATATACATACTATATATTATACTTTGAGTTAAATAAAATCCGTCCGTCAGTAACGACTTGAAATATGATAGAAATGCCACGACATAGGCAGAACATAAATAATAAAAAGATCTCAATATACCCGAAAATTTGATAAGTTTCTTTTTCAAGGACGCGGTAGTTATAAGTGCTATGCATTCAACTGAAGTTCCCATCAATCTTTTATCCATAGTCAAAACTTCTTTCTCTCTTGGTCAGCTACTTATTGTAAGTAAGATATTAAAAAAATGAACAAGTGAATCTACTTAACAGTTTCCTTGACATAAATTAAAACTATGAAAACACACTTACCTTCAATTCTAAGTTATCCAAACTTCTTTGCGTTCTCAACGGAATATCTCGCGAACTTTGACGTCGTAATAATTGTGCAGTATTGGCCATAATGTGCGTTTAAATTTGAAAAAAAAAAATCAGAAACGTGTGTGTGTTATGTGCACAAATAAATATATATAAATAAAATTAATTGATAAGTTGCAATGCAAACAAATATGAGTGTAATACACTTAACTTAAGAGAAAAACGTGTACATTAGACAGTGCAGATTCGTGATGGCTACTACAAGTATCAATAACTATTTCGACTGTGAGTTGCTGTTGAAAATAATAGTGCTTATTGCTAAGTGCTTGAATCCATTTGTGGTTTCAGTTCATTCTAGGGAATGCAAAAGACATTGATAAAGATAAATAGATATAATTAGATGTGAATTAAATTTAAAAATTCTAAGATAACAACAAACATGCAAAAATCATTTTCCAAAATCAAATCTGTTTACTGGGACAAGGATTTAGAATTTAGCGGAAAATTACTAGCTTTTCTCAGAAAGTCTACACTATGGGGTCATATCAAATTAAAATAATATATGTAGTTTACTGCTGCTTATCTGTCGTCCTTTCGCGATATCTTTTCGAACAACATCAATCAGGAACGGTAATTAAACCTTCATTATTACCCACATATTGAATTCCCTAACATTTGTCCTAAGCGAAATGACGGACAAGCAAAGTTTGACTACCTAATTAACAGGAGTTGGGGGACATTTTTCCACCCACAAAACAATTCGATTAAGAATACGCTGAACCTTCTCTGAACCGAAAGAATTCAACTATGTATACGTGTGTAAACACAAGTTGAGGAGACAGACCGCACCACAATGGCGATAAACATCAACATAATAGTTGGGTATAGCATTCTGTAGACGAAATTATATCCTGAATCGGTTGACCAAAGTTCATTGATATTCTGCTCACCTAAGCCGATTAGAATGAGATGGGATATTATGGAAATTGTTTAAATAAATTAAATAGGATGTTCCTAATGCGAGACATTTACTTCAAGAAATTTATATTTACTTTATTTCTTTGTATAAACACAGCCAAAAGGAAAAGTGGTTCTTTCTAAGATAACACTCGAACAATTCATCCATACTCAGAAAAATAAATAAATGCAGACAAAGGCGCATCCACAAAAAGGATAATGAAAATATGATATCAAGTGCCTCCTCAAGTTCATGCCCAATGCTAATCATAAGGGGTCGGAAGAGCAGAAATTCCATTCTTGTGATGAATGTTAATGTCAAAAGTCACATAAAGTAGGCATGCTCCCCTGAAATACGTACGTCTGGAGCTTCTAGAGTCACTCAGCACGACCGCAGAAGCTGATAACTAGTCTTTCCCACTTGACTTTCACTACACTTTCCCCCTTTGGGCACTTATATAACTTAGTGCTCGTATAATATCACCACAAATGATTTTTCACTCAATTAAAAGGCAAACAACACTTCATAGTTGCCTCGTATCGATTAGCCACTTCGTCACCATCGCTCCGGAGAATTAGTAAGCGGATATTCACAGATAACCAGAAACTTAATCAAATTAGCTAATTTGCAAGATTAAATTTGTTCACACGTCGGACTTTATGCAACTTGAAAATATCTTCGTCCTTATGACTTTACGTAACAGGTCCTTTTGAAAGGAAGAAACTGTTGGGCAAATATCAGAAGCGCCTTTTCAAGTCATGAATGAAAGCGCGTTGAAAGGAGCACTACATGTGAAGTCACGAGGACGAGTAGTCCTGTGAATTGAGGAAGAGAGCATTCGATCGATATGTTTTACTCGTGCGTATTAACAGGATATGGAATTAGGATGTGGCGCGAAAAAATTCGTGAATCGGATGACGGCTATTCGATAGAAAACTTTTTTAAATTAGCATCAAATACCAAGGAGAGTACTTTCTACCACAAATTGAATCCTTGACGGCAATGATATAACAGTGAACACAATTTGAAATTTATAAAAGTTGCTATGCTTATTAAAAGTGAAGGATAGCCCAGACCCAAAGAATAATCCTATTTACTTTTCCCCGTACCTTCCTTAATCGATCATCGACTACCGAACACCTTAGGTGGCCAGCACTATATTAAGTTAAACGTTTCGGTTGAAGTGTTCATCGACAGAAGTACGCCCTTATTCGAAAATATCTCTACTTCAGCTCCCTTTTATTTACGGAAAGGAAGACGTGGAAGTTTAAAGTAATCTAAAATAAAACACTGGATGCTCTTAAAAATTTTTAGTTTTATTCATAAATCCAATCCAAGAAAAGTCAATGGATCCCAGTGATAGCAGGCTTCATCAGACAGCATGGTCTGCACTTAGATCGTCATTTCCGTAGATCTTTAAACTGAACTAGAGGTCTCCTTTTCAAAGTCTGGCTACTTCCACCTGATAGTGAGATTTGTGTGGGTAATATCCGTTGTCACTGCTTAATAAGTATATTACAATATACAAATTCATTCTACCATGGTCAAAGAGCAAACTAGTGAAGCAGTGATCTACAATTATAATAATAATCGTTGGCGCAATAATCCATGTTGGATCAGGGCCTTGAAGTGTGTTAGAGCACTTCATTCAAGACCGTAACGGTACACTAGGAGGCAATGTGGTCGGCATTGCGCTCGCCCGAGATTATTACCCTGATTTGACTCAGGTACTCATCCACAGCTGAGTCGACTGGTGTCCGACGTCAAATCACGATACAAATTCCACTGCCACCAGTGAGATTTGAACCGCGACCTTCCGTACGACAGCCTCGCGCTCTAACCACTCAGCTATTCGGATCTACAATTGCAATAGAATATTAATTTCTTCTTCTTCTTTTTCTACAGCCTTTGTTCCGTTCGTAAGCGGGGTCGGCTCGTCGTGATCGACTTCGCCATTTGGCTCAACGAATGCCTGATCTGGTTGCAATCTCGAGGCTTATAAATCCCCATCCAGCATATTAATCCGCCGTTGTTTTGGCCGACCTTTTGGTCGTTTCCCATCGACTTCGATGTTCCACCAATCTTGGCAAATTAATTCTGGTTAGCGCGAAATACATAACCATACCATCGCAGTTTTTCCACGATCTGTGCAACCCCATATCGATCGTGGATATCCTTATTTCGGATGTGATTGAACCGTGTCACGCCACTAGTCCAACGCAACATTTTCGTCTCCATTACCACCAGACGCCGTTTATTGTCTTTTATAGTCAGCCAACACTCAGAACCATAGACAGCGACAGGACGGGCGACATTGCGGCAAATTTTAGATTTGAGACGTTCGTTGATACCTCGATCACAAAGAACACCAGTTGTGAAACGCTACTTCATCCAGGTTGCGTTAATACGTGAAGTAAATTCATAACGCAGTTCTCCATTGGCTGATAGCATTGACCCTATATATATAAACTGCTCATTTCTGGGCAGGTCACTGCCGCTGGCAGTGATTGTGTCTATTTCATGGGGATTGGTCGTCATACTCGTAAATTCAGTTTTATTTAGATTTGACCTGACACCGCGTTACATGAGGCGATCATTCCATTTTTGGACACGTTACTCGAGATCATTTTATTAGATGCTACGAAAACATCATCTGCATATAGCAGTGTATAGGGCTCTGTACGTTGGATGTCCCGTGTGACGGTGTCCATAACAAGAACAAAGAGGAGTGGCGAGAGGGCGCTTCCTTGAACACCAACAGAGACACGAAGCGGTTTGATACATCCGCCCCACTTCGAACTTTACTTTTCGGATCGTGGTAGAGCAATGGAACCCAGCGCATGAATTCTTCTGGTACTAAGAATTGTCGTAAAATATACCAGATGAGTTCATGTGGCACACGGTCAAACACTTTCTCCAGATCCAGAACTGCAATGTAATGAGGGCGATGTTTCTTACGGTGTTTCTCCATGAGTAACCGCGCAGCGTGTATTGTATCAGTAGTTCCGCAGTTCTTGACGAATCCGGCTTGATTCACGGTTATTTCAACGATTTCGCGAATAAGGTTGTCAAGAATGCATTCAAAAATCTCCATGGTACGGGAAAGTAACCAAATCGGACGGTAATTTGAACATTCTGTTGGACTACCTTTCTTTTTCCATATTGGAACAGTAGTACTTTCTTGCTAGTCAGATGGTATTCTACCTTTCTGAATAACCCGGTTAGAAAATTCACTCAGTTACAGTGTTGGGTCCCAGCTCTTCGCTTTCCAGAACTCAGATGCGATGTCATCAGGTCCTGTTGCTTTTTCCGATTTCATTCGTTTTACTGCCTCCTCGACTTCAGTTGCTCTGACAGGTGGAACTGCTCCAAATGTCGGCAAAAATTGTGGAAGTGGAGGATGAGCAAATTCTTCAGTTGAAATCTGTTCGAAGTGTTCTCGCCATCTATCCGTTACGGCTCGTCCGTTGGTAAGCAAAGTACCGTTCTTGTCATTAACACAACAGAAATGTTCGATATCCTGTGTGCGTTCGTTTCGACTTTTGGCAAGTCAATACAGATTTCTCTCGCCATCCCGAGTGTCCAGTTTATAGTAAAGATTTTTATAATGATCCGCTCGGGTGACAGCGATCACTTTCTTTCCTTCCCGGCTGATATTCTCATAAATTTGCCAATTTGTCAGCGTTTTATCGTCAAGAAACTTGTAGTAGAGGCGTTTCTTTTCGCGGAACTTAATTTTAACATCGTTATTCCAAAGCCTCGGTTGGATTTAACATAGTGGAATAACTCCAACTATACTTTATTTATCTCTTTCCCTTATCTCAGTATTTCTTTTTTGTTTTACTGAGGATAGTACAAAGTACGTTGCCTCAAACCCTCCTCCTTTACCAGGGCTTGGGAGCAGCATACTAAGTTAATATCTTGGCGGAGTTTAATAGATTATTAATTTGAATGGCCATAAGAAATTGTGGTAGGACACACTGCCCAGTTGACGGCGGTTTGCCTGACCTTTGTGCTAAACACTTTGTGATAGAGGCTTTGCGCTCAAAGTTGGCGAGGAGACAGGTGGGGCAACAAACATGTTTGCTGGGTCAAAACCAAATGGCGAGAGGAGAACCCCCAAGCACTGGCAAGCGTGCAGTTGCCCTGTACAACTCGGGTGCCGCATTCCTTACTTACAGCAGAGGTGTCAGATAGGCGGCACATCCACTGGCATGAATGCAGAGCCTATATTCAATATACCGACATGCTCTTTGTGTACGAGGATAGGAGTTCTTTCTTTGGATGTTCCCTCTCTAAGATTTTATAATTAATGGGTTGATGGTTACTCGCGTCTATTACGGTTATGTCTGCCCGCTTGCCTCTATTCACAGAAGATGAATCTTAAGAAACACTGCTGCACTAGGTTGTTGCAGAGATCAAATTTGTTTAGTGATCTAGCATTCCAAGATCCAGGAGCATAGTCAGTCATACTTTTGTGTGGTCGTTTCCGAGGACCGAGGCTGTTCATCCTGTCTCTGTACATGATATTTATTTTTTTCGGTGAAAGACGGGTTGTAAGCTCATGACTCCGAACCCCTAAACTGGTGGACCAGGCTGATTGCTGTAGACCCCCTTGTCGAAAGAATGTGATCAGATAGAATGTAGTATGGTGGAGTTATTCTAACTTAGTTGGGCGTCCAACTGTACCTTTTCTCGCTATCCTCAGTCCATAGTATTAAATACGTTGCTTGAAACCCTGCTCTTTTACCTGGGCTTGGGACCAGTGTGCTATTTACATAACCTGGCGAAGTTTTTAAAACCTAATCTCGCTATTTTTCTTCGCGGTCCATTCATACACCTTTTAGCTGACTAACTCTATTGGTTTTAACACAAACAACACAACATAAAATTACAAAAAAAGGCACTACGAAAATACTCTCCATTAAAAATAATACACGTTTGGTTCTTTATCCTTCGTTGTCGCGACCTCCCGTATCTCATTAATGAACACACTACGATTCCTTTCTAAACCCATTTTTATTCTGACAAACAGGAGAAAATAAGAAGACTCAAGTAATACAAGTACTGCAAATAGCTGAAGCTCCTGTGCCCAGCCTTTCTCTGACCAAAAATTGAACGTTAATGCCTCGGTATGTGTTACCATTAGGGTCGTGAGACGAAAACCCGAGTCTGGAAGTCATGCAAAACCTTCACAGGTTTTAGCTCAATTAACTAAATTTCGTTAGAGACTATACTCCCTGGTCCCTCTAAGGAATCTCGGGGTGCTGTGGGTATCATCCCCTTTCCATCGCCTCCCGATGGGCTTAGGAAAAAAAACGATCCAGCATTTGTTGCTAGTATGAACGGCGATTTCCACTTCTATCAGCTGTAACAACGAATTCAAGAAAATTCGGTTGTTTTTCATTTCCAGCAAGTTATATATGTGACTGAGAAATTCGCTGTTGCCTCTGTTCGACCGCTAACGCGTGTGGAAAGAAACGTGTACACAGCTTCCTCTATTTCAAATCGTTCCTAATTATGTATAACCATGGTCTTTGATGTTCCAGTTAAGTTATCTATCACTCTACAGCTCACATTGCGTGGTCCATTAACAAGCCTACGAATTTACGGATGTTTTTGTTACTCTTCGTGACGCAAGGCCGCCCACTCCTTCGTCGTCTTCAACCTGCTCTCTACTTTTGGCAAGCTAACAAATACAATCGAAAAATAATATCATGAGACAGATTCCCTTTGTCAGTACGAGATTTTCTAAAAAAAATGGAAATTTTTTATAAAATACATATTCAAATTATAAGTCTACTTAAGTTTCACTTTATAAAAAATTTATATATTTATTTCTCCAATCATAATACATTTGGTATATTTCATTTTGTCAACCGATATGTCACCGATTTCAAACAGTTATTAAAAGAAATTTAACTGAAAATGTGAATTCAAGGAATCATGCAGGCTGTGGTCCAGAAAGCGCATCAATTAACATCTTCTCACATTCGTTTATCTTGGCAAGATTGTTAACTTTAGCCTGGAACGATTTGCCTTTTCCGTTGCCTTTTCCATCCAATAATTCTAAAAACTCAGCACTAATTTTCTTTATTATCTCCTCATCGCCCTTAAGTACCATATGCCCTTTTCCCGTAGTATCACCAACGGTCATGAAATAGAAAATATCGTCAGGGGCGTTTCGTAAAAATGTGCTTATAAAATCAGGTTCAATCCCATCACGACGGTGTAAAGAGAAAAACTTAGGTTTTGACTCCAAACTCCGCAATTTTGAAGCCTCAGCCACAGCAAAATCCTTCAATAACTGCAAGAAAGCTTTCTGTTTGGACTTTTGATTAGACTGTAGTTTCTCAATTAGGTCAATATGGGATGATGGCCCGCCTCTGTAAATTAAATGGAAAATTTAGATTAAAATCGATTTTGCAGTACTTCAAGCAAAAATGAATAGAGAGAAAGCTTCCTTTAGGGACTATTAATGTATGTAGAATGTAAGAGAATACGTCTAGCAGTTAGTCCCCTTTTAAAAGTGGTGTTTGCTAGCCAAATTTTCCCTGAACAGTTCGGGAATCAATCACAAAACAGGCAAACACCAATTGCTTTCAAAATAAGGGATAATATATAAATGTAAAATTTTACCTCAAAATATTATTCATTTGCATTTCTCTACCGTAGCATTCTCCTAATTTCTTTATAACTCGATTTCCAACCAAAAAATGAACTAGCACCTTTCCTTTAGTCTTCTCTGCATGCAGGAGCTTTATCGCTTGTAACTGTGATAAATTTCGAACATGGGTTCCACAACACATATTACTTTCGACACCTTCTATGTTGACCACACGAACAGGGCCAACATGATCAGCGGGTAAGCCACGAGGTGCTCGTATATCTTGAAACTGTAATCCTTTTTCCACTGTCGTTACCTCCACAGTAACTGCCCTTCCTTCGAAAATCAATTCGTTGGCAATTCGTTCTATACGGTCCATATTTTCCTTCGTTACATCTTTAACAGCCAAATCAATATAGGACGTCTCGTTCCCAAGCCACCACGATTGAGTTTCAAAACCAAACTCACGGCTAAAAAGGGCTGTTATTAGATGCTGTCCTGAATGCTGTTGCATATGATCCATACGACGTGGCCAATCCACTATTTGTTTAACTTTCTGACCAATTTGGAAAGGTTCGGTCATTTCCACAAAATGTACAGCTTCAGATCCAACCCTTATGACACTTTTCACTGGTTTGCCATCCAATGTGCCATAATCGAATGGCTGTGGATTGATACGATAAATTAAAATTTTTTTTTTCTTAGAAAATAAACGAATAAAGTTACCTGACCACCCCCTTCAGGGAAAAGAATTGTATCATCAAGTATCACTTTGTACTCGGTTTCTTTAGAATCCTCGGCGGTTTTTACAGGTTCACAGGAAACAACTTTTCCTACAAACTGTTAAAAAAATAGATAACAAGTTGTGTTCGATGGTATTCTATTTGAACCTAGATACTTACCTCCTTTAGGAAGCTATCTTCTTGACATTTAAACACCATTGTTCCGTCTTATTATTGATAATGCTGTAAAAAATACAGATATCTTTCAGATGAAAAAAAATTATCGTTGGATCTTCTTATATGAAAAAGGCTCACGTTTTTTTTTTTCATTTTGATCTTATCAATATATGAATTAGGACACCTTTACACAAACCCATTAGATTTTGTGGCTGTTCATCCGGCAGATCCCTTAAAAGCTACATGCAACATGCAAGTCCATCTGTGAATAATATCTAGATTGCCAAGTATTGTCCTTGCTGATAAAACCCTATTTATTGGTATGGCACAGGGAGCTTATTGCACTAATTTTCGTTATCTCAGGTCCATTCGTCAAAATGTCTTTTTCAATCCAGTATAGGAAACAATGACAAAGAAAGGGACAGACGTTCTAAAGGAGAGGCTTTTAAAGCCTCACATCAAAAGGGAATCCATTCACTTAGAAAACTTAATGATAGCGCCTCGAACGTAATCAAACACAAGAATAAAAAAACTGGTAAACTTGTGGGCATATACAAAATGAAAAAAATCAGACCTTCAGTCCCTGAAGGAACTAAGAGCCGGAAGAAGAGCTGTACAAATGAGGTTTGTATTTTTTCGGTTCCGGAAAGATTATGACTGATAAGCCTATAGAACCAGAACAAACGAAACACAAACATCTACGACGCAATCAGGATTCGAGATCGAGAAGCTAACACTATCCATTATGGTATAGGTCTCATGGAGACAGTGTGGATTGATACCCGCAATGGAATATAAAAACTATTACCAAAGCATTCAACCTCCATATTGGTGATCGTTGAGAATGGTTTGCTAATGACAAAATGTAAACGAAGAATGAAATAGGCGAGTCTCTTGCGCCTACAAAAAAGGGACAAATTATACCAACTGGTTCTCCAGTTGGCGACTGGGTGGGGTTGACAAGCGACGAAAGGAACCTTGGGCTGTATTGATTTTGCAACGACGGATCCGGCAACCAAAGTAGACAAACGATTTGCGATTTTTCTCATGGGCCCTGCACCCTGTATATAAGAGGAACTGCTAAAAAGCTAGTCGATACTCTATCCCAATATAAGGCTGATGCCGCAACGCTACAAGACATGCGCCCGACAGAGATCGGTTTCCTGGAAAAGAGTCACTATGTACCCCATATATTATAGCGGCCATCCAGTAAACCATGTGGTCGGAGTAGGTTTTCTAGTCAGCCAAAAAAATAAAACCTGCTATTATCGAAATTTTGTTTAGAAATTCAGGGATTCCTAAGTCCGCCATACACTTAATGGCAGACCGGACCAGTTGGAAAGCAACATGCTTTCGCGGTTGTGGTTCACGGAACCCTCGTTCTTGGGCAAGCACCCAAGGTGCAAAATTTAAGAATTGCGATATTATCGGCTTTAAAAACATAAGGAAACTACTATGCACTCTGCGATTACCAGGCGTATTCACGAGAAGGAAACATTCTACGAGGCAGTGAGACGAACACTCGACGACTGCTGCAGGTATGATATCAAAATCATACTTGAAGAGTTTTACAGCAAAATAGGAAGGGGACCTGTATTCAAGCGATACGGTGGCTCCCATAGCTTCCATAAATGAAATGGTCATTGGAAATACCACATACAAAAGTGGGCCTCTCCAGACGAGACCATCTTCAACCAAATTGACGTAGCAATCGAATGCCGCCACCTCTCAGTTTTGATGAAGATCAAAATAAATATACAGGCCGGCCAACGAAAATTCGGATTACTATCTGGTTGGCATGATGCGAATCCCCTCTCACAATCAAAACCCGTAGTAATACCTCCCAAATACCTACAAGGAGAAAATGGATGCCGCAATAATCGCAGCTAATAGTGGTCTTCGAAATCTTAACAGCCCACCTGAAGAGCATTATCATAGAAAAGTCGCAAAAAAAGGAATGAATGTAACAACAGAATTGAAAAATTTTGTATACCAGGAAATAAAGCAATCTTTAAAAACACGGGTCACACGCAAGAACTTATCACGGACACGAACGTATCACACAAAGAAGCGACCGCTTAGCCTGACAAGATAAAGAGGCACCTCTGATTTCCTACCATATAGGCATATTTGGGCAATAGGTTGGGTATTTTGATGAACTACCCAACAACCAGAATATCGGCTAGTTGGAGGTCCCGCCAACGGAAAACGATGATCAAATGCTTCCACTACCAATCATGAAAGAAATGTGCAATTCATCGCCTTAAGAATCATTGCCGATGAAATCACATCCGAACTGGTTGAATATGGAGGCAACCAACCACACCAAGAGGTTCATCAACTTAATTTGCTAGGCCGAATAGCCCATACGCCCGAAACTTCATCGGCCCATACCATACCCATACCCCCAGGCAAATTAGATTTGGAATGAGGCCTATTATAGTATTACCAGGATAACACTATACACGACCATAAGAAAATTCAGTATCACGACTGATGTGAAAGGAGTAACTAGGCTGACCCTGACCAATGTGCGAGGCCAGATTAAAGCAGGGGATCACTCTCGAGACTATTCACCATCAACAATGGTCTAAAACAAGGAAATGCCTTATTATGCTTCCTTTTTGATTTTACCCTGGAAAAAGTGATCCGTGAAGCTGACGTAAATCTGAGAGGCACCATGCTCTTCAAGTGCACTCAACTACGCTAACGGTATCGAAATTATGGGAAAAACAACCCAACCCAAACTGTCTTCATTCAGATCGAGCAGGCGATGATCAGCCCGAGATCTTGGACTGCATATTAATAAAAGCAAAACGAAATTCATGGTAGCAACATCAGCAATAACAATGAAAGAAAAAATCACATCAAATAGGCACTTATTACATATTATTCTGTTAAGGGAAAGTCGCACCGCGTCCTTGAAGAACTATTGTGCCCTTTGTACTGGTTATAGTCTACCTATTGATCATAGTATCTCAAGTAGGCCTGTAACCGTTAGGAACTTTAGTATGTTCGCCACTTCCAGATGTTTCAGCTTTGCATCTGGTATTAAGTGTTCTCCCAGATGCCTCGACCTACTTTGCACAAGTGCTGGACACTGTCCCAGGACGTGTATATAGAGGTTTCGTCCTCCTCACAAAACCTGCAGGCAGCGTCCGTTGATATCCCTAGCTTGCCTAGGTGATAGTTTAGCCGACAATGACCAGTGCGAATTCCCACTATTATTCGGAGGTTCTTTTTGGTGAGGTTTAAGCAATGCTTTGTGCGCATGGGTTCGTATCCCCCAATAAGCACCCTGGACTGCTCCATCCCTGGTAGGCCCGCCCAATATAGTTCCTTCAACCGTTTCTCTTCATTTCTTAGATTCATAGCCATGAAACCGCTTCCGATTCCACAGAAGGGTTCTAGCCCGTGTAAAGGCGTCCCTGCTCCCTTCTTGGCTAGTTCGTCCGCTGCCTCGTTGCCTTCCAACCCAGCATGGCCTGGAACCCAAAGTATCCAGACCTTATTGGACGAGCCGAGTGTATTCAGTCTCTCAAGGCATTTCCATACCAGTTTAGAGTTTACCTGGTTGGACCAAGTGCCTTGCTCGCTGCCTGGCTATCGGTGAGAATAGCTATGTTCTGCCCCCTGTAGTTCCTTTCCAGATTAAAGGAGGCACATTTGTCTATGGCGTATATTTCCGCCTGGAATATGCTAGTGTACCTGCTCATTGGCTCAAAGTACATTTTCCTTGGACCAATGACACCGGCACCCGCTCCCTCTGCTGTGAGGGATCCGTCAGTGCACCAAGTAATCAGTTGCTGGTTTAAGCCGTATGTCACGCCACGCTCTCCCAGTTTGCCTTGTTACTCCAACATGTTTCAAACTTCTTATCGAAGTGAAACCTCGTTGTCATGTTATCCCTCGGTATCAGTAATTCGGGATACCGCCTAGAAGGAATATCAATCTTCCTTCGATTTAGGCAGCTCCTCGCCTCACTCATACTACCGGCCATCCTGAATATTGATCTCCTTGCCTGCATCTGTATGTGCAGATGGAGAGGGGTTAATCCCAGAAGGACCTCCAGGGATGCCGTTGGGCATGTCCTCATTGCCCCACTGATACACACGCAAGCCAGCCTTTGGAGCTTTTATAATTCCCTGGCTTGTGTGCTGAGTTCGGTTCTTTCTGCCCAGATTACCGCTCCATAGGTAATCATTGGCCTTACTATTGCAGTATATATCCAAAGTAGTATCTTCGGGCTGCAACCCCATTTTTTTCCTGCTATGGATCTGCAAGTCATCAGAGCCCTCGTGGCTTTCCGACATGTGTCTGCCAGAGTAATTTTTGGTCTAGCGAAATTCCCAAAGATTTGACCTATGTTTCTCGTTTCATCTCCATATCATGTAATGTTATGGCTCTCAGGTGATCAAGCTTACGCCTCCTAGTGAATGGTACTATGATGATTTTGACTGGGCTGATCCGCAGTCCTACCTTCCTGCACCAGGCACTAGTAATCCTTAGTCCAGTTTGGATTATATCACATAGGGTATCTTCATATTTGCCCCTACAGATTAAAACAATGTCGTCAGCGTAACCCTGGACTTGTATGCCAATATTTGTTAACACGTCCAGGAGTTTATCCACTACCATACTCCACATCAGCGGCGATATTACCCCACCCTGTGGACAGCCTTGAGTGGTGTTCATGACAATAGAATTTGACCTGTCGGTACTTCTATTTGCCTGCTTTCTAGCATTTTGCCCATCCAGAATGCCAGAATGTTTCCCACTCCTTTGCGGCTCAGGGCATCTTGTATCTCTGTGTGCGATGTGTTGTCGAATGCTCCTTCGATATCCAAAAATGCGCACAGTGCAATTTCTTTTGTTTCTATGACATACCGTAATACCTGTCAGCTGATACAGAGCAGTTTCACTTGACCGTCCTGCCCGGTAAGCGTGCTGACAATGATGTAGGGGATTACGCTTTAGAACGTTAGTTCTAATATAGTTGTCTATGACCTTCTCCACCGTTTTGAGTACGAACGATGTTAGGCAAATTGGTCTGAAAGATTTAGGGTGAAAGGATCCTTTTTACCCGCTTTCGGAATAAAGACCACTTTTGCCCGTCTCCATGCCCTTGGTATGTATACCAGTGCTATGCTCCCCTTACCACCCTCAGAAGAGACTCTAAGATAATTCCTAGGCCTCTCGGGATAAGTGCTGGGAAAATGCCATCTACTCCGGGAGATTTCAGTGGTTTAAAAGTTCCCACTGCCCATCTTAGCCTAGCTTCTGACTGAATGGGGTTTGTGATAGATCAACCGTAATGCCTCTAAGGAAAAAGAAGAGGTAGTTGTAGCTACATAATGAGCATCCCCTATTTACCCAGCATTATTTTATGATAATTATGAGGGAAAAAAAGGAAATGACAATGGGAAAAATTTATTTCAGTTCTGTGGAAAGCGAAAAAGTATTAAAATACAGTTAAGGTTGGCACCAAACTTTTCTTCCAAACACAACCCATAAGACCTGCAATCCTTTTTATTATCCAGCCTCTTTGTTCTTTCCGAAACTGATTTTTAGACAATGCGTTTTCTTCCATTATATATGCCCACATAACATTTTCACGGCTCTTCTAAAAATTACAATTGAGGGATTTACCCACTAAGATCCTGTCAGTGTCAATCTGTTTCCCACTAAATCTAAACATATTTTTTTACATTTGGAAATCTTTATTTTTAGATGCATAAATTAAATAAAAAATAGTGGCTTGTCTAGAATAAGTTGAAATTCATTATGAAGAAATCAAAGTATACAATTTGTGATCAAGAAAAAGAACATGAAATCAAAAAAATTCTATATGAGATTGCACATGATTTGAAAACGCATTTCCATTACGAAAAATCTGAGTTAACGTATCAAAGACATGAAGCCAAATTGCTTTTAGAACTCGCTGAACGATATAAGATTTTGCATAAGTATTACTTCACTTGTTTTTATGATTCAAGATATTAAGGTTCTTCCTTCCAGTGCTGCTCCCGGTGTTCATTTGTATCCAGATTCAGCGACTAATCGCATGACATATGAACTGGAGAATAAGTGGTATGCACATGTGGTCAATATCCGTCGATCAAAGTAAGCTCCTGGTACCTTCACTAGAAATTGCTCCTCTATTTTCATTTTCAGCAAAAAAATTTCTGAATCACTGGAGTATGTCCAGCCTCTTTACAAACTTCTAGACGAAAAGGTCCGAAAGCTTGATTGGCTTACAAGCAGTGAAACAATCACCGGAGATTATAACGTAAAACCGCTTCAAGAGTACCTCTGCACAGTCAGCGACTTAAAACGAGATTTTCAAAGAAGAGTAATTGATCGACAGGTGGTTCAGGATATGTTCAATATCCTGTTTGGAATAACCGTGGAAGTATATGTAGATCTTCTCGAACATCAGGAAGAATTTAGTGACATTTTTGCCAAAGCGGTATTTTTCTCTGAGATAATGAATGTATAGATGTGTCGTCGATTGCATGTATAGTGTATCCTTACACTATAAAAAAGTAATAGTGTAAAAAAAAATATTTTGTGGCTAGGTTTAAGGGAAATTGACCTGCGCAACTTATAAAAAAAGTTTATTAACAGCTTATAGAATGTAATTAATTATCGAAAATATAGTACGAGAGCTCATAATCGGTTTTATCCTCCGCATCTTGCATCTTGAAATAGACTGAAACTATTCAATGCTCGAATGTATACAGTGTGAGTCACCGTCATCGTTCGCAGTTCACTGAAATGCACTGGAACTCCCCCACGACTTCCGGACACGCCGACACCCCTCCTCTACTGTTTTGCGCCAAGTGCTTTTAGGTCGATCCACTTCATTGAATTTCACTGCATGGCATAGCCAGCAATGCAATTGTCGCCCGTTCTTAATGTGCCACCTATCCACTGCCACTTCCGCCTTCCGATCACTTCGACTACGGATGGCAGGAACGAGCGCCGAAAAAGTTCTTTGTTTGAAAAAGGATCAGATCAGCGTACTTCGATGATATTTCGCAGACAGGAGTTCACGAAGGGTTAGAGTTTTCGAGTGACAATGGTACTTGCATATAGCAACACAGAAAGAAAACTAGCACAGAACAGTCTCAACTTGGTTTTGGTATTCAACGCTTCTAATGCGCCTGACGACATCCAGTTCGGCGCTACCATCGACAGAAACCACGCTTCCTAGATATATAAATTTATCGACGCCTTCAATACTCTGCCCATTAATGCACATAGGGAGAGTGGAATGCTTCGTCAAACTGAGAACCTTGGTTTTTTTGGTGTTTATCTTCTGTTTAACTCTATTTACCTCGCTTTTCCAACCAGAACCATTGGACTAAGGTCCATGACCCAGTTAGAGAACAAACAAATGTCATCAACGTAACCGAGGTGTTCGAGGAAAAATGTCATCGTCCATTGAACTCCTCTGGACAAGGCAATTGAAATTTTACCTCGATACAACCCGTGACATCTTGCGCCATCATATGTCGCTCTGGAATGCCTCTCTTGCGTAGACTACGTCAGATCCACTCCTTGTTCACGCTGTCCAAAGCTTTCTTGAAATCGATGAAAAGCAAGTGAAGCGAACATCTAAACTCTGCACACTGTTCCAAGATATACCGAAGACTATTAATGTGGTCTGCGTATGAGTATCCGAAATGGAAACCAGCCTGCTTTCTGCCGATCAAGCTTCCGAGGTATTCGTTGATGCGTTCCAGGATTATTTCAACTAGCTTTACGACGGCAGGGAGCAGGCAAATACCCCTCCAACTGTCTTCCTCATAACGGGTACCCTTCATTGCAAATTCAGCGATAATCCCCTTTTTCAAACCTTTGCGAAAGGTATCGGATTCACAGGGTTTCCGTACGAGTGGAAGTAGCAGATCTGTAGAAACTACAACGGCTTTACTCCGTTTAAGTCATGATTTTTCCTCTACCTGGACTAATAGTCTGTAACTGCATGTTACAGTGACTAATCATTGCATCAACAATAGGCGGAACTTTACCCAATGTGATACGGTTAAGAACCGTGGTGAAGTGTTCCTTCCGTCTCTTCAGTTGCTTGTCATCATAGATAAGGAATCGACTGTCAACGTCCTTCACAGGACCATCGTAAGGTTTGGGACCACATAAAAATTCTTTTGTGATGAGGTACTAAAAAATAAAATATAACTTCTCGAGATTTCGCACGGTGTCGAAGTCCGAGCGCATCACTAGTAACGACAATAGAGCTTTTAATCCCTCTCATTCATCAATCCGCTGCCACGATTCCGCAATCAGTCAGATCTTATGACGCCCCTTCGGAACATGACCGACGATCTGCGTAGCACCCGGGAAAAGAATCTTTCTAATGGCGGCCCTGTGCTCATTGATATTCTCATCCGGATTACTCAGCGAGAAGCGAAAGTAAGCGACCATTAGATGATGATCTCTTTCGCGGCTGATGTAAGCGCCAATCTTGTTACGTATATTCAGGAGACATCTCCCAAATCTACTGCTGATCGCAAAGTTGTCTATCTGATTGTTCGTACGCTGTTGGTCAGTGCTCGAAAAATACGTCCCCAATAACGAGGCAGTGGAAGCTGCGGAAATCCGTAAACCTTCCATCATTATCGTTATGGTCGCTAAGACTGTACTTCCCCATCACATGTCCGAGCAAGGTGTTGATATTCAAATCACCCACCACGATCACAATGTCGCCTTTAGGAAACCTCCCCTAAGCTGCGTAGATTCACCCGTAGAAAGTATTTTTCTCCACTATATCAGAAGTCTCTGTTGGTGCATTGCACTGTACAATTGTAATACTGCTTAACCTAGACGGACGGTCTTACAGTCAGAAACCCAGTTCAAGGGAGCACGACTTGCGACAGCCGTCAGAAACAACCCAACACCGGACCCGTGGCTGCTACCATTTGGCTTACCAGAATAAAAAAACAACCTTGACGCGAGAGGGAGAGGATTACTCTTCAGAGTCCTGTAATCTTAATTCTTTTAGACCAAGAATCTCCAACTTATGTTGTTGGAATTTTCATTATAGTTGGAGAAATTTGGACCTTCAATACCGTTATCAAGGAACGTTAAAACGTTCGAGAAACCAATAATAAATCGTTTTCGTCGCATTATCCGAGAAGACATTCCGTCAAGTATTTTTTGCTCGAAATGAAACCTTCGCGAAGCCTATCGTCGATATAATTCAGCAGTTTTCCACTAACATTACAGTCCGAAGATTGTGGAGAGGTTTTGAATAGTTTCGAACAATTAAACACTACCAGATGCGTGTTTTTCACGCTTCATGTTTCGAGCCACTGTTTTCGCATATTTTGAAAGAGATTAGATTTTCGTCTGCTAGTTGTAGTCCAGACCGTTGGGACAACAAGCAGTAAGTATCCAGCGACTAATTCCTATGAACTAATACAGAAGCTGCAACGCATTGAAAGGATGGGTGAGGACGATTTGATGGTATCGTGACACGATTCGACGTGAAGGCATTGTTTCCAAACACGCCAGTGAAAGGGTCAATTTTCGAACTCGAAAGATATCTGAGTCACTTTGGATCTGACCCGGAATGGAGAAGAAAAGTTCGAATTTATGCAAACTGTGCCAGGCTCTGTATGAACGAAAATTAGTTTACGTTTCGGTATAGGTTCTACAAAATCATTTCGGAAGTAGCGATGGGGAACCCCCTCTCGCCATTACTGAAACTTTCATGACGTCAATCGAAGAAAAAATAAGAGTCGAGAGGAATAATGCCTAAAGTATGGTTTAGGTATGTAGTGGACATATTTGCGATTGTTAGAGGAGACTATATCGACAAAGTCATCTTCTCGATAAAAAAGATTCATCATAAAATCAAGTTTACACTACTCTTCCTAGCGTCAACTCTAGCGAGAAGCGTGAGTTCAAAATATACCGCAAGCCAACAGCAACACAGAGAACGATACCAGCAACTTCACACCATACATTTTTTCAAAAAATGCCAAACAATAACTGCATAATTTACTGACTGATCACTTACCCTCTTTCAGAATACGGTTTCAATAAGTAACGAGAGCATATTATTGGCACCGCTATTAAGAATGGGTAGAATCCTTAGACTATTGAGAAGCTGCTTGAAAGGAAAACCAAGCAACACAATAGTTATGCCCATACAACACTATTTTCGTATCATAAGGAAGCCACCACGAGGCGGATAAGTATCCCGTATTCCAACCTATTCAACATCAGGAATTGGTTAAAAAAGTTTCTACTGGAAGTTGTAAATTCAAGTCGATCGTCCACCTTGCGGAGTTTACTAGGGAGCGTCAAGAATCCTTTGGCAACGGAGGAAAAAAGCGGCATCCACCGAATATATTCAGCGATTGTAATAAAATATATATGGGACAGACTTAACGCCCGATAACGACTACATTCAATGAACACATCGAGGAAACGGTAAGTAGTGTCCGGAAACAAAAGTCGTGCAAAAGATCATCAGTTGCAGCGCACATAGTCGAAGAAGGTCATATCATCCAACAAGCTATTGCGTCATGCAAACCCCTTGGACTCTTGGAATAATTTAGAAATTTTGAAAGAAAATGCGACGTGATTATTAAACACGGATTCAGATAATTGGCCCTCGAAACTAATAAGATCCGCCGCGGTAATTAGTTTAAAAGTAATTAGGTAATCAGTGAAAAACTATCAAAGAATGTTATAATCGCATAAAGTATAAAAGAATCTTATAATGTACTGAAGAAGGGGGTTATGTCGCTCCCAAAATATATGTATATATGCTCAAAACAAAAGATTGTAGCTTGGGAATAGCTACTCCTTGTCTACTAATTTTATATCTTGAATGTTAGCAAGCAATCTAAGTACATGTTCCTTGTCTTCCCCGTAATAGCCAACCCCCCACCGTTAAACATTTTTCTTGCGCAGTTTTTTTCGCTATTCCATTGCCTTTCCCGCTTAACTTCACATGCCGATAACTCGAGGTTTTGCCCAATAAATTGCGACCGAAGAATCATCATCATCATCAACGGCGCAACAACCGGTATCTGGTCTAGGCCTGCCTTAATAAGGAACTTCAGACATCCCAGTTTTGTGCCGAGGTCCATCAATTCGATATCACTAAAAGCTGTCTGGCGTCCTGGCCTACGCCGCCACTCCATCTTGGGCAGGGTCTGCCTCGCCATCTTTTTCTACCATAGATATTGCCCTTATAGACTTTCCGGCTGGGATCATCCTCATCCATACGGATTAAGTGACCCACCCACCGTAACTTATTAAGCCGGATTTTATCCACAACCGAACGGTCATGGTATTGCTCATAGATTTCATCGTTATGTAGGCTACGGAATCGTCCATCTTCAAGTAGGGGGCCAAAAATTCTTCGGAGGATTCTTCTCTTAAACGCGACCAAGAGTTCACATACATGAGGACTGGCAAGATCATTGCCTTGTACAGTAAGAGCTTTGACCCTGTGGTGAGACGTTTCGAGCAGAACAGTTTTTGTAAGCTGAAATAGCTTCTGTTGGCTGACAACAACCGTGCGCGGATTTCATCATCGCAACTAATATCGGTTGTGATTTTCGACCCTAGATAGGAGAAATTATCAACGGTCTTAAAGTTGTAGTCTCCTATCTTTATTCTTCCCGTTTGACAAGAGCGGTTTAATGTTGTTGGTGGGTTGGTTTTCGATACTGACGTTGCCCTCATATATTTTGTCTTGCCTTCATTGATATGTAGCCAGAGATCTCGCACTGCCTGCTCGATCTGGATGAAGGCACGGACCGAAGAATGAAGGCTTAAATTCTGCCTACTTAAAGTCAGTTGGCCCAAAACACAATAGCACGATCCTTTGACTGACTTAGCCCGCGTTTTGAATGCACCTAACGACAGGTCACCTCCGACGAAATACAACCAAACTCTCGAAGTTTCAATCGTAAATCATAATAGGCTAATTTCACAAAATTTCGGAATAACACAATAGAATCAAAGCATGGACTATTTAAATACCTGAGTAAAAATAAACTGGTTCCTTAGCTCACGGAATCGCCTCTAATTCCACCTGATTTATGAAGAATCGAGAAAAGGTCTACCCACAATTAGGGAGATTTTTTCAAAACGTTAGATGTTCAGAAATATGAAACTTACTTCGGATATTAACTGATAAGTGGATGACCTGTTCCCTTCTACTGCGAATTCTACTGCAATCGCCGGAATGCTGGCGAAATTAGGACGATTTCGGTGCACCTGCCAAATGTATCCCATACGAGTGCACTTAAGGTTAGGAATCCCCGAAAATACTATTCTCAATCAAAACAAACGTGACATAACTTTCCAATGATTATTCCAGTTGGAAATTGAACAGCTGATCATGTCCATATCAGCCGTCACATTTTCAAGTCTATTGGCGGTGCTCGGTTTAATTTACATTTTTAACAATTTTAGGTTTTTTAAATAAATTACTATCGATCTTGAGTCGTCATTTACGTGTTTAAAGTTCGCCTTCCGGTTGCCACTATGACTGTACCATTTACACGGTGCGATTACGAGTTGTGCAAGAAATCGCACGGTGTTCTTTATAAAATCGCTCACGAACTCAAGACGATGTACAATCTCCAGGAGGAAGAATTTAAATACCAGAAAGGACAAGCTAAGAAGCTTTGGAACTTAGCCCAACGATACCAGATATTAGAGAAGTTTGTCGCGGTTGGAAGCGCATCAAATATGTTGTTCTAACTCAAATATTACCTTTCAGAGGAGCCCCAGGGGTATCCATTTATCCTGATATTGCGGTAAATATGGTTAAGTGTGCAATGAGGACTGAAATGAACGAAATTATCAATAACATTCACACGTCCAAGTAAGTAATGCGAGTTTTTCCTATGCTTTAAAAATATGCGATATCCTTTTTTCCAGTGAGAAAATGAGGGACGCTATCAAGTTGCTAACGCCTCTTTACGGGGAACTCGATGCGATCGTGAAGGAAATTGACTGGACCGCGGACGGAGGCATGATCAAGGGAGATGAGATGTTCAAACCGTTGGCGTATTACATTCAGAGCGTTTCCGACTGGAGGAAATCTTTTAAGCGGCTTGTAACCGAGAATCAAGTCCTGGAGGATCTGTTAGACATTGAATTTTGTTGTACGGTTGAGGCATACTTATCACATCTTGATTTGCGAGAAGGAAGCAGGGACTTGTTTGCCAAGGAAATGTGCTTCGTTGAGTTGATGTATCCGAAATAGTGCAAAAGAGGAGACGAGTATGCATAAATAAATTGGCTGTGATAGTGTAACTAATTTGTCAATGAAGAAAACAATTTATTAGGATTGATTATTTTGAAGATCTGATTAATATAAAGAGAAAATGCTTCCGAGTGTGGTTGCACAAATTTCCTCGGTTTTAATGATAATAAATGATATTGCTCTGATTGCAATGTTTAACCTATTGTACGTGTTTAAGTAACGTAAGAGCCACGTTCCGATCGCGCTAATGGAACCGTAAAATTCGGGACAAGAGTTTTTTATGATCGCGAGGGAAAATCACGACAGATAACATCCTCAATCAACGCTTCTCCTGCTTCAGATGTGCTGGATATTCGCAGCCTTCTTTTACATCCTCCATAAAAAAGAGGATTACAGATGCGTAACTTATGAGTGTGTCAACTTAAATATGCGACTCAGTGAGTTAATTTATGTGAGTGGTCACAAAAAAACAAATCGACACAAAGGAGTCAGCGATATCGAACCGCTTCAATTGAATATTAATATTGCATATGCAGAAGTATTTTATGTATGAATGTCCAAAGTACGACTTTATGCTTTGCGCATTTGTTTGTCGAAATGATTGATCCAATAATACATTTTTGCAGTACGTGTATATGCAAATATATTTTTATTTGTACCGTTTGTGATGTTTTTCGTAAAAAAATGAAATTTTTTTATGTCGTCTGGACTCTGGTTTATACCTCAAATTCCTCTGAGATTTTACCTTGATGCAGCACGTCACACTTGGCGCTATCATATCTCACTCTGACAATAACGATTCCTTCCTTCGGAATGCCCCTGCCGCATAGAACACGACAGATACACCCCCTGGTCACGCAGTCAAAAGCTTTTTCAAAGTCGAGCAGGTGAAGCGATGATCTAAACTCCCGATTTAGGGGGGAAACCAGCTTGTTCTGTCGGCCAAAGTTCCGTAGATTTCCAAGACGTTCTTTGATGCCCGCCCTGCGTCATACTTAGGAAAGGAAGAACTTCACGGTATGTAATAGGATTAAGAACAGTGGTGAGGTGCTTCTTCCAGCTACTCGTCATCGTGAGAATAGTCGATCGTTAATGTCCTTCGCAGGCATTTTTGATTGCGGCTTAGGCTGTACTGATCGTTATTTTCTGGCAGGTTACTAGGGATATGTGCCGTCCGATCAGCAAGGCAGCTCTCCCACTGTCGAGCGACAGCTGGATCATGCAAACGGTCAATGTTTGACTTTGGAGTACAATAGTGCTGAGTCTTTTATATCGCCTCTATGGGTGAGTCGACTCATCAAAAAGAGTGCCACCCCTGTATACCAAAATCTACACAATCGAAGACAAACAAAATAAATAAAATCATAAAAAGGAAAAAAAGACAGAAAAACGGTAACAAAAAAATATGATGATATACAAATAATCAAATAAAACTAAAGAAAAATAATTTAAAAAACCGTTAACTTTTCCTGAAAATCGAAAGTCTAGGTTCCCCCGGATCGTAAGCCCAAATTCAGTAATATATCAACTTAACCCTCCTTCATAAAAAGTGAACTGTTCGTCTTCTTCCCCACAAGTCGCGTAGCCTCCCCTTAACAAATTCTTTTACTGGCGATCCGTCCGCCATGTAGGGGGTCAAACATTTTTCGGAGGATTCTTCTCTCGAACGCGGCCAAGAGTTCGCAAGTTTCCGAGGAATACATGAGGACTGGCAAGATCATAGTCTTTTACAGTAAGAGCTTTGACCCTATGGTGAGACGTTTCGAGCGGAACAGTTTTTGTAAGCTGAAATAGGCTCTGTTGGCTGCCAACAACCGTGCGCGGATTTTATCATCGTAGCTATTATCGGTTGTGATTTTCGACCCTAGATAGGAGAAATTGTCAACGGTCTCAAAGTTGTAATCTCTCTCTTTTGTATAATTATTGAAAAAAATGGTGAAAATTGAAGTATTTTCTTTGGACTTTTGATTATTTTCACTTGCATTAAGATTGACATTCTTAAAAAATAAGTTAGCAATGTAAAGTTAAAACCTTTCTGGGCCTCGACAAAAATTGGAGTCGTTACACGTGCTGCAGTTAAAGAACTCTAGTTAAGACCTTCATCGGACTAATGCTGAATAAATTTGTTATTTTTGCCTTAAATTATTTTCAAAAAAAATCTCAAAAATGATTCGGAATACGATTTTTGAAAATTTGATTGAATTCCAAATAATTTTTCCCATTAAAAATCCCAAAAAAATTACGTGAAAACCAGCCGTTTCATGTGATTTCCTCCTTAATTCGAAGGGTCCCTTTTTCTGCTCCTCTTTCGCAGAATTCACACAGAAACAAGCGATATTCTCTATTTTACGGCCTAATGATGCCAAGGAAGGCCAAAGGCCGCACCTTCTAAAAATCTAAGACAGGAGAAACATCAATTGCGACTGTGATCCGTCGTGGATCTTCCCTCTCGATTGATGACACTTGGTCTTGGACTTTCTGACATCACGTGAGATATTCTCTTTGTTGTATTATATTTCAGGCTCTAGTGCAGTACCACACATCGGGTCAGAGACAGTGAAGGACCCTTCATAATCCCGAGCCTGGCTAGGACAAAGACGTGACAGCGCATGTTGACGACACATTTCAGTGAACCTTCACTGTTAATTTTGTCATTTCTTTAGATTTTTTTGATAATGAATTCCGTTAACGGAAGTTGCAGTCTGCGCTAGAAGAACTATTGTCCCGCTTTTACTAGTAATAGTGTATTAATTAGCTATAATATGTCAGGCAAGTCTATAGCTGACAAGAATTTCAATATATTTCCTACTTTCAATTCTTTCAACTTAGCATTTGGTGTTAACTATTCTCCCGGGTGCCTCAACCTAATTTGTACAGGTGCCGGACACTGTCCCAAAACATGTATAGAGGTTCCGTTTCTCTCAGCACCGAATCTATAGATGGTGTTCGTAAATATTCTTAGCTTTCCCAGGTGACAGTCGGCAAGTCAGCAGTGACCAGTGAGTATTCTATGATCCTGAGGCTTGGGAAGCAATCCTTAGCCCGCTTTTGTTCGTATCGCCCCATAAGCAACCCCAACTGCTCTATTCCTGGCAAGTTCGCCTAGTGTAGTTCCCTCAGCCGTCCTTCATTTTTCAATGCCGCAGCCATGAACCCATTTCCGATTCCATTAAAGGCTTCTGATCCGTGTAGAAGCGTCCCTGCTCGTTTCCTGGCGAGTTCGTCTGCCGCCTTTGCTTTCTAACCCAACATGACCTGGAACCCAGAGTATCCAGACCTTATTGTGCGAGTCAAGGGTGTTCAGTGTCACAAGCATTCTCCTACCAGTTTGGAGTTCACCTGGTTTAGACCTAAGTAATGTTATGCCCCCTACAGTTCCTTTGGAGGTTCAAGTAGTACACCAGTCTATCGCATATATTTCCGCCTGGAATATACTAGGGTGCTTATCCATTAGCTCAAAGTACGTTTCCCCTGGACCAATGATCCTGGCGCCTACTCCCTCTGTTGCGAAGGATCTCTTAGTGTACCAGGTAATCATTTACTGGTTTAAACCCCGTTCTCCCAGTTTGCTCTGGGTAACTCTGCCCTCTTACTTTGTAAAACTTAGTCAAATCTGACAATCTATCACCATCTCGCAATCTCTTTAATCATTACAAAGTTTGAAATTTTTCGTAGAACTGCCTGTCGACTTTCTCATGGAACTCTCATGGACTTTACGTTATTTAGTGTCAGTGTTTAGTACCTACGCAATCTGAGGAGTATTACTGGTCCTCCCATAAGCTGGAGATCTTCAAACTAATCTGAAAGAGAACCTACTTTTAAGATGACTGCAACCATCGAGCTGACAGTGATACAAAACCTGTCATCACCCAAGTCCTCAAATAGATTGAAAATAAAACCAATATCATTTGTACAAAAAAACAGGCAAACGTACATTTCTTCCATTTTTTATAAGAATCATTATCGGTTATAAGCAAAAATCTCAGTAGAATGAATTATAAGAATCTATTTTGCTACTTTGTGGTCTTTTCTCAGAATTCCTTGCACATTTTAAGTTTCGTGGAGGTATTTTTTCAATAAATACGGCGAATTTCGCTTCGATGTGTTCTGTGAATTCTTTCTTCGCTTGGCGGTAGTAAAAGTTTATGCATGAGTGGTATCTACGTACGTACGTCGCTAACACTAAAGGACATGTATAACAAAACGAAAATCTCTCTAATATTAGTTACATTACTTTTAACACCTGATTCTTCCTCCTTTTATATATAACACGGGCTGTCTTCCTGGAACGAAGACAAATTAATTCGTGCCTTGCTCTCTGCACTTCACCTCATCGTCTTAATGTGTATCGAATTTCTTGTTTTAAATAAAAAAAGTTACTCCTTCATCTAAACGCTCTCACGCAGTCTTAAATTAAGATGATTTTTGCACACGGCCTCTAGTCGTCGGATCCCGCCGATCGCTTGACTTTCCTCTGTTTGGGGCTTTGTGATTGCTTAGCCTTTGGCGAGGTTTTAGGGGAAGTCTTGTTGCTTGGGGATTTCTCTGCAAGGGAAAGAAATTGGTGAGATTTAGGAACGTTGGAGCAACGAGAAGTATTCAGGGATGACTTACGGAGTTGCCTCAAGGTCTCAGCCGGGAGCCAGTCGTAGTCTACATTGCTATTGTTGGCTGTTCCCGTTTCGATTTGCTTGCGAGGAGCTGCTGTGCGTTTCCTCTTGCCAACTGACCCAACCAGGAACTGTTGTCCCAAGACGAGTAGCAAGACAACAATACCAGCCAGAGTGATGTAGAGGAAGAAAGTTTCTCCGTCGAGTCCCTCGTCGATTTCAATGATTTGCACAGTCTCGTTGAAGACGGCTTCTGAGAATTGGGCGCCGTTTGAGTCGCGGTAGTTCAAGGCAATGTTCAGTCCAAATGGACGGCCAGCGAACGTCTCTGATGGCATGAATGAGTACGAGACTGTGGCTTCATGACCTGATTTCACTTCACGGTTGTATGGGATGGCGGAGAAATTCTGGATGTAGTAGTTGAAGTCCATTGGGTAACGGAAAGAGGCCTCGACGCTATCGATAACAAATTCATTCTCGCCCTTGTTGTTGAACCCTACGAGGAACTCCACAGGTTGTCCGCCTGGCAATTCAAACTGGGAGCCTGGGGTATACAAAGGTTTCGTGAACAACAAATACGTGTCCGCATCGGGCGAAGTTGTTGTCTCTGACTCCTCTTCCGCTTCAGCATCGTCCCCAACTACTCCGCCGTCTTCACTGTCAACCTCAACGTCGTCTTCTACTTCATCTTCTGCGAAGGCGAAGAGTTTATTTTCTGCAACAAAAATGAATGAAAATCCGTAAGATTATTGTATCCAACCGGAATTTACGGCAGATGAAAGAGTCTTATTGGAGGAAGGGCGGTCCTTGCAGTGGCGAAGATCAGATAAACCTCCTAAAATGGTCAACTGCCCCTGCCACGTATTTGACGTTAGCGGTCAAAAAAACCATCTACCGCCACTAGACAAATTAGAAAGTTTTTCCACACTTACGGTTTGAAAATGTACAAATAATGGTCGGCAAAACCAGCAGAACGAATAACACGATTTTCCGCATCTTTATTTACGGCAACTACACTAGTTGAAAGGCAATGCACTGAATGATAGTCGAGCTAGATCCTTCACACTCGCGCCGAATGTGTTTCGTTGGCACCTCACCGAAACTTTCACTTCCAAAATCTCGAACTGCACAACACCGCCGCAACCTTTCAAAATGAGCTCCGGCCACTGACAAATCTCGTTACGTGGAGCCGCGTTTTGTGTAGACTTCAGTGAGGTAAGCTTTCGTGGACGAACGTCGAATGCTAGTGGGTGCGTTTAATGTGGCTAATGGTATGGAGATATTTTCTATTGAGGGTGGAGAGCGTTTGAAGTTATTTATGATTTGGAATTTAAGTATATTTGTTTGTCTTAAGTTGACAATAAACACATAAAACAGAAGGAAACGAATTGCATGGAAAACTGAACTTAGATTTTTTTTGCCACATTTTAAACAGTGGGAAAAATTTGAAATTTCTTCGTATAATTTCTTAAGGGATAAACAAGAAAAACTATTTCCTTGGGGATAGTCCAAAAACTAACCTAAACAATAGACTTTAAACAATTCCTAAAAAACATAAGATAATAATATGAGAGCTCTGATCTTATAAACGCAGACCTTTTATTGTGAGTTCTGGCAAAATATCGGAAAACGAATGAATACTCAAGATTAGCTATTGGGCCAGGGAGACGGAGTTGTACGAACGTAAGTAGCAGTGATTCTGTTGGTGGTTTTGAAATTTAATAAATATAAATTTGGAACTCCTAAAATTAAAAAACATGTATTTTGAAAAAATGTTTATTACTGTTGACTGTTTATTATGAACCATTGTTAGGCGTTCTTCTGATGCTGGTCCCGTAAATAATAACCAAAAGAACTGTCTAAGTGATTTTATAACGTTCGGAATACATGGAGATTAAATGGGGTAGGAGCATTTAAAATTTTTTAACTTCTATTAAATCCGCTTATTCATATAAAGCTAATGAACGTACTTCGTAATATCCATTTATGCGAGGAAAGGACCATAAAAGTCTTGTCTTCATCAAGATGGCGCTGTAGCGGACTAGGGCATACACTACTCCTCTCAATTGGCGACATTCTTCTCAAAAATCCAATGGAAGAAAAAGTGTGCGAAACGAAATACTGGGCGAAGAATTGCTGAAGAAGTTGGAAAAACAACTGAACATAAGAAAAAAGTCATGCAGTACATGAAATTAGCTTCCCTGTATGAAATTCATCGTGGGGGGCTACTAGGCGAAATTCCTCTGAGCAAACTGGAAAAGAAAGAACTAATACCACTTTTTTTTCCTTGCTGCTGTCAGGATTCCAACTGAGATCGCGAGAGAGCTCTGGTGGCTATCAGTATTAAAATACAGCTTAGGAGCGTACAAGTAGCAATAAGCCTGATCTGGATGCAATCTCGAGACTTTTAAATCCCATCCAGCGTATCAACTCACCGTTGTTTCGGCCGGTCTTTTGGTCGTTTACCATTGACTTTGATGTTCAGACCAATCCTGGCAAGTGAAATCTCGTTAGCGCGAATTACGTGACCATACCATCGAAGAGGCCTCTCTCGCAGTTTTCCCACGATCGTTGCAACCCCATATTGATCGTGGATATCCTCATTTCGGATGTGATCAAAACGAGTCACGCCACTAGTCCAACGTAATATCTTCGTCTCCATTACCGAACGACGTCGGTCATTGGCTTTTATAGTCGACCAACACTCAGAAACATAGAGACGATCACAAAGAAGACCAGTTGTGGAACGCCACTTCATCCAGGTTGCGTTAATACGTGAAGCAATTTCATAGCGCAGTTCTCCATTCGCTGATAGCATTGAGGCGAGATATTTAAATCGCTCAGTTCTGGGCAGGTCACTACCGCTGACAGTGATTGTGCCTGTTTCATGGGGATCGGTCGTCAAAAATTCAGTTTTATTCAGATTCGATTTGAGACTGTTTTGCATGAGGCGATCATTCCATTTTTGGACAAGTTGCTCGAGATCATTTTTGCTATTAGATGCTAGCAAAATATTATCTGCATATAGCAGTTAATAGGGCGCTGTATGTCGGATGTCCCGTGTGACGGTGTCCATAACAAGAACAGAGAGGAGTGATGAGAGGGCGCTTCCTTGAGGAGCACCAGCAGAGATACGAAACAGTTTTGATACACCCGCCACACTTCGAACTTTATTTTTCGGATCATGGTAGAGCAATTAAACCCAGCGCATGAGTTCTTCTGAGAATAAGTGTTGTCGTAAAGCATACCACATAAGTTCGTGTGGCACACGGTCAAACGCTTTCTCTAAATTCAGAAATGCAATGTAAAGAGGGCGATGCTTCTCACGGTGTTTCTCCATGAGTAACTGAGCAGCATATATTGTGTAAGTAGTTCCGTAGTTGTTGGCAAATCTGGCTTGATTCACGATTATTTGAACGATTTCGCGAATACGGTTGTCAAGAGTGCGTTTAAAAATCTTCATGGTATTAGAAAGTAACCGGATAGGATGGTAATTTGAACATTCTGCTGGACTACCTTTCTTTTTTCATATTGGAGCTGTGGTGGCTAAAGCTACGGACTACGAAAAACAAGATAATTTTAAGTAGTTTTAATGAAAATTATGTGGACAAGAGACAGCTGCGCCAAAGAGGCAAAACCAATTGGATCTGGGGATTGAAGCGTTTGTGAACACTTGATTAAGGACCGTAACTGTACACTATCGGACTATTGTACCCTGGAGGAGACAATGTGGTCAGTATTGAGCTCGCCCGTGGTTAATACCCTGATTTGACTGCTTTGGCCAGATGTTGGATATCAACCAAATGAGTACCAATTGAGTCGACTGGTACCCGAGATCCAGTCACCACACAAATCCCTCTGCCATCAAATACGAAACATCGGGTCAAAACTCATTGCTATTCCAAAGATGATAGCAAAGGCTCCTCCTGGCATTTACAAAGAAACATCCCAAAGGCCTAGCCGCCGAAGAGGAGGCAGTTTCCTAACTGGATTTTTCTCTGCAAACTATATCAACACTATCTAAAAAAAAACACCGAGTTTATATTCTTGTTATACCTGTTCTTTATCGGTTTTGAAAAGGCTTTCGACAGCCTCAAAAGGGAATGAATCTGGGATGCTTTATGTAGAAGGAAAAAGATAATAGTTATTATCAGAGCAACATGGTTACGATGAACCCTTGAACTGCGGTTAGAGTTACATGCTAAAACCTAAACCACACCAGTGTTTTTTGTGTAATCAGTTTGCATGCTATACACGCTTATACATGCTATGTATGTATGTATGTAACCGCAGCCTTAGGTGGAGCATAACGCATCAATTGTACCTAGGCGCGATCACTGTCGCTTTCTGGCAATGAGTTGCACTGAGGATGTCGAACACGTTATGTAACAGTCCAACGTTCTTTTTCTGACGGTGACATCGACGTTAATGCAACTCGGATCATCAAAAACGATAGATTCGACTTCACTGTTTTGTTCAAAATCTGAAAACACAGCTACTTAAATACCAGCATCAAGTGTTCAAGTGTCTAGTTCCGCGCTAATGTTCTTTCTGTACTTCTGCATAAGAACAACGCTTGGAAAGTGACCACTGTTATTAGAAAGCTTCAAAAGTTGGTTAACGAAATATGGTATTTGTCATTATCCCCAAAAATGTTCGTAATTTTCGGAACCTGTATTTAAATCTTGACTAATAAACTACCTCTTATTGATATATGTCCGCATGGCTCAAGTGGTTAGAGCGCTGGGCTATCGTAGTGGTGGCAGTGGGGGTACCAGTCGACTCAGCTATGAATGAGTACCTGAGTCAAATCAGAATAATAATCTCGGGTGATCGCAATGTTGACCACATTGAATGCACGAAATTAACAAAAAATGGAAAAGTTTCACCTTCTATAACTTCGTTAATAATAGTTGGATTTTCTTCAAACTTATCTTAATTATTTAAATCTTATATTATCCCTTGTGTTATGATATAAAAAGTCCATGCTAAATTTTCAGACACTTTTGGTACGTAACAGTGGTACAATTCCGAAACGAACTAGCATAGAGAGCAAATGAATCTCTCATGTTGCCTTGGCACCGAGTACTCGCACGCCCACCTAAACCACGCCCACCATTTCTCTTCCTTGTTTCGAGCAATAGCTGTTGTTTGTGTATACATTTTTTATGCACATCTTGCATATTGACGAATTGCGTTTTTTTATTGCTATGGAAGATTGATGTCTAAACTTTACTTATTTGCAGAATCGACAATTATGGATTTTTGTCAATTCTAGCAAACACAAAATTCAAATAAAAGTCGAGTGGAGGATGGGGAAAGTGGACTGTCGTAGTTCCTACACTGGACAGGTTAGTTGGCTCCAAGCGGATTTTGACCTTCTTTGGGATACAGTTATGCTGGCTTTACGCCGGAGACTCTATTTTAGGGAAAGCGTAGCAGCTCCAGTTGGCCGCTAGGACATTTCATGGTTAGATTTTGGGCCACTGCAGATTGTATAATTCTATATGTAACCAATGGATATGATTGTACATAACAGAAAAGATTAATAAAGAACTATTTTCTAGATAACGTTTTATTTTCATTTGTTTTAAGAGTAGTGACGGTACGGGGTAAAGCCCAAATGATTCTGGGGGCTACCCGTACGAGTATACAAGCTAGAGGGGCTAGGGAAACCATAAAAGTACTGCTGCACTTTGGAAAAGAAATCCAAAGATGCATGGTGGTAGTACATAACATAACACTTGCACCAAATTCAATTTTGTACTTCTGGGATGAACTTAAGGTAAATTTATAAGATGTGGAAATACACTATTATTAATTTTATTTTTACAGATATCGGTAACGGGTGTGTTTGAACCCTAGATTTCGTAGAGATCTTCACTTTAGTTTTTTTTTTGCAGAATTTTCCATTCTCAGAACGAGACCTGCTTCACTTTTTGCGGAACATATTTTGAACCCTCACTCTTTTATATTATACCTAATATCAAAAACATCATCTTAGGAAAGTACTCACCGAACCCCACATGACCATATTTGGTGAAAAGAAAGTTTACACCCCCTTTTCACATTTATGAGCTTTCCCCCTCAAACTCAATACAAAATGGCACCACTCGCTATATGAAAGGTACATACAGACCACATGTTAGCAAATTTCATGGTAATCGGTTCGGCCGTTTTGAAGTCAATTGGGCGTGACAGACACACATTGAAACAATTTTAATAAGGATTGGATTTATACAAAATCTTATCATGTATACAACTAATCAAAACGTACAACAATACAATAAAAAATAGCAAAAATACATTTTGTTAAATTCACTTTAAGCTTGTCGTCAAAAAGTTTTATACCAGCATAATCGTTGAGAAAAAATGCCAGTCCTTCATTTTTTATTCTTCTTTTTTCCCTTTTTGGCTTAAAATTACTATTCCATACTCAATGCATTAAGATCGATATCCATGTTGTGAACAAAGATGAATGCTTATTATCTCAGTCAAAAACATGTGGAACTGAAAAAAGTTTTCACCCCACTAAAGTAACGAAAAAATTAGGTGAAATAATTGTATCTCAAGGATTTAAAGATTACTAAGAAAGGCTGGTCATATTATTGATTGCTTCTAAGGGGTACAGGCGCTTAGAAGTAATTTTTATTTTATTTTTTGAAGCTTGTAGACAATTAGGTAATTATGATTTTTTTAATTGGGGTTTTTATATAATCTACTCAAACTGACTATTTTTGTCATAATAGTTATATATTTTTACTTTCAGAATTTTATTTGCTTGAAAGAATATCAGGTGGCATACACTCAATTTAATTTTAAATTTCATTTGCTTCTTTCAAACCTTTAATAACACCCTATAACATCACTGCTCAAGTCAAATCCGCTGACAAACATTATCAGAATTCACTTCAACCTAACCTCACCTCCTCCTTTCGTTTCCGGCTTTCAAAGCGTGTGTGTCACAACACTATTTTCGCTATCGGAAAATATCAAGTAAATTGATAGAAAATGGAAAAACAAGTAGTTTGGGCGCGAGTCATCAAGGTTTTGGGGCGTACTGGTTCCCAGGGACAATGTACCCAAGTGAAAGTTGAATTTTTGGGCGAGCAAAATCGTCAAATTATTCGCAACGTCAAAGGACCAGTCCGCGAGGGAGACATTTTGACACTTCTCGAATCTGAAAGAGAAGCGAGAAGACTTCGCTAGCGTTTGTGGATGCGCCAATTTTGGCTAATTTAAGGTAAGTGAACTGAGGATTTGGTTTGTGGCCTGAGAGTGTACTGAGGTTTGACTTTGTTTTGCAGGAATTCCATCTTCACCCGACCTCCTTCATTTTACACATGCACCGGTTCTGGTTTCTGTGAATATGCAAGTGTGAAATAAATGACGTTTAAAAGAGAAGTGCGAAGTGTTTTTATTTAGGAATTATCCCAAACTGGATTAGTAGTTTTGTATACAAATGTTGATGCAAAGTAATTGTCGAGGTACAAAGGGATGTAGCCGTTGTCTGCAGCTACCGTGCCCGCCGGACTGGCGATACTGCAGCAGGTGGGGCGCGGGGCCTTTCATGCTGCCGTTAGTAAGCATAGTAAGAATCGTAACCTTACTATGCTTAAGGGTGATGGCGTTCTAATGGATAAGGTTAGCTCATATCTGGACTCGCGAGTCCAAAATTGAGCGACAGATGTTTGTGGATGAATTATAGTTGCCAAGACGTATTTCTATCAATAACCGAGTGGTTCGTATCAAATGGGAAGATGGCTTTCACCTGTACGTGTCGCAGCACAGCTTGGAAATGGGGACACCACCTGTATCGATCACGCTAAGGTCCGTGATATTTTCTATCAATAAGCAAATTTGCTAGTCAATGCATTAGGAATTCATTTGAGGATTCAAATTGAAAAGCGACTTTACGTTTTTGCCTTTATTTCGAATTTGCCTTTCATATCAAACTTAGTATTAAAAGAGAGTCCTCTGGGTTTTATTCGGAATCATGCAGTTTCTCATCTAAAATATCAATTTTTCAGTATCGGGACGATGTGTTCATCCAACCACTCATCCGTAAAGTGCAGATGATCCCCTTCGATAGCAAGAAAAACGAGCTTACTATCAGCGTCTAACTGGCGCAGACCCAATCGATCCTATATAAAAGGATTCCAGTGAAATTAGTATTCCGAATGCGGATTGCAGATCTTACCTCCTTATACAAAGGGCTCTCCTTCAAAGGCAATATGTCCTTGTCTTGATCTGGCTTGTAGAAGCCAAACCATTCGGTTTCAATTGGTTGAACGATTGTGTCGTTCAGGAACTTGACCATAACAAAACTTGAAAGAATGAAAAGAAAGAGAGAATGACAATCATCAATATTGAGTAGATTTTAATGAACGAGCAGCGTCTCACCGTTCCAGTTTCTGTAGATTATCAATGTAGGTCTGATTTACTGTCCTTTCATTATTTATGTCTGCTAAAAATGTGCTCTTTGCCTTATATTCAGCCTCGTTTAGCGGATCGTGCCAGTATGTCGCTTGGACTAACAATTTCTGCACCCATCTGCGAGGATAACAATTATTATTGACAATTGTAACACAATATCACAGGGCAAGGGGTACTTTTCATACGCTGCATAGTTCAACACTTTTCGCATATATTCGCATGACTGCTTCGACAAGGAAGGACATTCTGGCAGTCCAAACACTCCTTGGTGTTGACCCCCGAAAGAAACGAGGGTTTTCATTGGGGGGTTGGGACAACGCTGTGCCAATGCACGACTGAAAGACATCGAGTTGTTTGTATAATTAGAAACGCAATATTAGAAGTGAAACTTACAGGAACTGTGCTCCCTGTGAGAATCCGAGCGCGTTGAACCCATTCGTCAATTGTGGGTCTGTAGAAATTTGGTTGCATGCATCTTTCAGCTGGAAATTTTGGCTTATCATCGAGTTTCTGAAATTCATATCTCTATTGGGAAGTTACCTGCTTATCTGGATGAATGAAAAAGCCACTCTTGTAATCTTCGATGAGATTTCCACCGATTTTAAGCGATTTTACATAGACACCCTCGATTTTTTCCTGTAGAATTTTCTTTATAGATCCAAGACTGAAGGGAAAGCAGCAAGTATCGCCTAGAAACAGTCAGAAATTTCTTTGTGTGGCGTGACTCACCATAAATAGCTTTTTATGCCCTGAATTGGGTAATCATTCCTATTAGGGAAAGAAGCGCTTACCCATTCCGTGCCATAGGACGATAGGTGTGGTTGCGGTTGTGTATTCCGCAACTGTAGTTATGAAGAGAAGATATCCAAAGGCGGCTTTAAAATGCATAGTAACGAAACTACGTATAAACTGCGTACTTGATAACCCTTGCACTAAGAAACAACGAACTCCGGCTAGTGACTTCCAACCGGTTGTCAAACAATGATTGTAAACAAAAAGATGTTGGTTGCACCATTGGGTATTATCTTTTAGAGTTGGAGGTCGATTCTCGTAGAAATTGATGGCTTTTCAAGAATAAAAAATTTCCTTGGAATTGACACTCGATTCGTACGAGATTTTTAAGAATCAATCATTTCTTCTCTTGATTCAAGCCATTTATTTTCAAGCAACAATTTCTATATTGTAAGTTAGAAAATGTTTGGTTTAGGGACTTCTATAATAAAGACGATTAAAAATCTATTTTTATTGTATCTAGGGGAAATGGATCAACACATTTCTTTAATGGGCAATAAAATTCGAGAAAATTAGGGGAATGGGAGGGATGGGAAAATGAGGTTCTAAAAACACTGGTGTTATTGAATGCAAGGAAGAGTAAGATATCGTATGGAGTATAACGTTGCAAGCGTTTAACGTCTAAGGGAGTCATCCCGTGTGATGTCATTTTTTTTTCGCTTTTTTTAGAATTTTTTTGTGAAGATACAAATACCAATTCACCATAGGTCTATTGATGTCTTGAGCGTTTATAGCGATTTTATTTCTGGCTCGATCACATGGTTCGTTATTGAAATACAAAGCAATTTATACACCCATCTCCAAGAAAAGATGTTTTTCTGCTGCCACGCTAGAGAGCGCTACGATCATCTTAAAGAAAAAAAGTAAACGGCATTTTAACATACAGACTTAACTGCAGTCCGCGAACTAGGATTATTAAAAAATATTAAAAACTAAACTTGTTGGTGCCGTGTTAAACTTTTCTTGTGAATTTTGGTACGGCACGGTTTCTTCAATAAATAAAAAAAAAACTACTGAATGAATCGCAATTATCCTAGTTTGCGGATCGTAGAAATATCTTTTGAATAAGTCGTGAATATTTCAAAGAATTTCGTTTGATAGATTTTGGGCTATCGTGGCAGCAGATTTTCAACATGCGGTTTCGAGAAAAACTCATTTAAAAGTAGAATGCGATTTTTAGCCATAAAACCTTAATTGACCATTAATCTGCTATTCCTAGTCCATAAACCTTAGGTTTCATGAAGAAACACATGTGCAACCTTGGCTTCAATTCTTGTCCTTTTAGCGAAGTCATTCGAACGTCATTCGGACCGATAAATACGAGCTTTATTACGGCGATCGACATAAATCTGGCATGTGACTTATCATGTGTTAAACACAATAACTTCCGAACGACTCCGAATATCAAAAAATCACTTTACCCATATATTCTACACTATATCTAGATGCAATTTATGCCAAAAAAAATTTGATTCCACGGATCCAACACGCGGGATGACCTACTTAGACGTCAAAAACCAATGATAATAAGGCGGCAATACATATGTACAGTATGCAAAATTCGTATTGGAACACCTATGATTTTACAGAAAAATGGTTTATTCTACGAGAAAATTAAATGATTTTAGCACAATTATATTTCTAATTATTTGCATTTGAGTTAAGACACTTTTAACACATAAAAGTTTTTAAAATAACAAAACCGTTTTTTCATAATGGGCTATAGATCATTATTGTCGAAGCAAAATTCGTATTAGAACACTAATGGTGCGACACTGTACGCTTCCAGGAAATGCACAATTTGCACAGATTGTGATGTTTTAGTTAATGATCGGCTGTGTATCGAGTTAGAGAATAGTTTTAAGTATAAAAATTACATTTATTTTCCATAATTAGTTATACTATTCAAAATTTATCAAAATGGGTCGGAAGTCAACAGAGTTATCAAACGATGTTCGAAAATTAATCGTTAATTTGCATGAAAATGGGAAATCGCTCCGGGAAATAGCAACAATCGTTCAAAGAAGTCATACGACGGTTTACAACATAATCAAAATATACAAATCAAGCGGCAGGATCAATAAGAAATCGCATAATCCGAATCGAATGCTTCTGACTCGCAGACATCAGTCCTTTCTTCTCCGTCAAATTCGAAAGGATAATGCCGTAAGTGCTGTAAAGCTAGCTGCCCTCCTAGAGAAATATTGTGGAGTAAGTGTAACAGCTCAAACGATTCGAAATTACATTCGCCGGCTTCAATTTCGGAGCAACGTAAGTGCAAGAAAACCTTTTATAAATACAGTAAATCGGAAAAAGCGAATTACATTCGCAAAAAGGTATTTAAATAAAAACTTCCTATTTTGGAAAAATGTAATTTTTACCGACGAATGTAAATTTAATGTTAAGTCGTCGGATGGTCGCATACGAATTTGGCGTGAACGAAATATTCGCCTCCATCCGAGAAATCTGAAACCAACCTTTAAACATGGGTACCGCTCATTAATGGTTTGGGGTTGTTTCGCTGCATCCGGCGTTGGAGAGCTCCACTTTATCGAAGGAAATATGAATGCCGCGCAGTATATCGACATTTTAAAAAAAAAATCTGCATAAAAGTGCGATAAACTTGGGCATTGAGGACCGCTACATATTTCAGCAAGACAATGACCCCAAGCATACCGCTTTAAATACTCGCTTGTGGTTATTGTACAATTGTAGAAAATATTTAAAAACCCCTCCTCAGAGCCCAGACATTAACCCTATTGAAAATTTGTGGTCAATTTTTAAGCAGAGGTTAAGATATCATAGCATAAGAAACATCAGTGACCTTAAAACTGCATTACAGGAAGAATGGAAAAAAATTACGAGAAACTTGACTGAAAAATTGGTGCAGTCGATGCCAAAACGACTAAGGGCTGTTATAAAGCAAAAAGGCTACCCAACTAAATATTAGAAGTGTTTAAGAAAATGAATTTTTGTAATCCATTTTAGTGTTCCAATACGAATTTTGTTTTTGTTAAAGTATGAAATTATTATTATTTTTTTTTCGTTACCAAAATTTTTAGTTATTTTTATACAATTGAATAAATATTTTGCTTTAAAATCCAAAACACATTTTAATTTTTCAAAATTCGTGCGAATTTCGAAGATTAAAGCAAAAAACTGTTAAAAACCTATGTGTTCCAATACGAATTTTGCATACTGTATATAGTGAGTAAAATTTAAATCCGGACACTATGGTAAGAAATATTTGTGTTTAGAAAAGGGGTAAAATGAGTTAAATGTACACATAGAAGATTCCGTTTATTACGACTTCGTTTATGGTACAAGGGCCAAACGTTTTTAGCGACATAAATGCAAACTCAAGTTGCGTTTCATATAAATGTACTACGAAAACGTATCCGCATTGTACGAATCCGGTTTAAGTTGCTTTTAGCGACCTAATTTTTAAGGTTTTGTGTAACACAACATGGTTAAAGGGATTGACACCAAATTCGGTGAAAAAGTGTGAACGTTCACGCGTAAGTTAGTCACATCCTTCTATGCCGGATTGGTATTCGGGGAGGGGATTATGGATGCGAATATGTACATCCATATTCAACAAAAAAAAATATGCATGCCAGCGGAGATAAATTGGGTATTTGTCAAACATTCAAAATATGCCAAAACCGTGACCCGAAACATAAGGTGTGAGAGACACGCATGTAGCAGTGTCCAATTGCCGAAGCAACTCAAATGACGATGTCTGGCTTTAAATTTCGCTCACTGTATATACATATAAAGTACGTATATCGAACACCGCTGGTACTGAGATACAAATACATTTATCTGAATTAGACACTACCCGCAAACTTCATTACCACGCATATACTATATACCTACATACACACATGTCTGTTTGGAGTAATTGATATTCATATCCAAATAACTATGATAAAAAAACTAAAACAAAATAATTCTTTTCGACTCATATGAACTTACTTCGTTGTGGTATTGATATGGGATGATGACGTCATACACGTTGTAGAATGCAAGAAATTCACAAAAAATGGTAAAGTTTCACCTCCTACACCTTGGGTAATAATAGTTGGATTTTCTTCAAACTTGACCAAATTTTGTATTTCTAGGGTGAACATAAGGGGGGTTGCCGGGTAAATTTCTAAAATGTGGAAATATACTGTTATTAACTTTATTTGTGCAGATATTCGAACCGGATGTATTTTGAGGCCTAGATTTCGTGGATATACACCACTGTGAGGAAGAAGAGGAGTCCGTGGACTACAAAGAGGAAGTAAGTTGCTTCCCAAGTGGTCTGGTTCATCACCAAGTGGGTGCGGACTCAGGACTCCCAGCATCCTCAACAAAAAAAAATATACCACTGTGATTTTTTTGGATTTTTCGGATGGGTAGGTTCTGACAACGAGACCTGTTACACCTTTGATGGTCATATTTTGAGCTATCACTCCCCTATGTTTCACCCGATATCAAATATGGAACCACTTTCGAAAAGTACTAATTGAGCCCTTTGGTTTGATACCCCACATGGCCACATTTTATGAAAAAACATTCTGCACCCTCAATCCCCGTGCATGGGGAGTGAGTCCCCACCCTTAAACTTAACACAAAATGGTGCCATACTGTATGTAAAGGGAACAACAGATCACATGCTCCTACCAATTTTTGTGACAATCGGTCTAGCTGTTTCCGAATAAATCGGGTGTGACAGACAGACAGACATCGACTCGATTCTAATAAGGTTTTGCTTCACACAAAACCTTAAAAAGGCAAAATATTATTTTTTAAACGGTAAACAATGAGTTTTTATTGCTCATATATCGATATTTCAAGAACCAGTTGTCCTCTTCCTCAGTGCGTTCCATTAGCATGTACACATAGATACATTCGCATGTCCGCCTCGAGTAATTGATATTGATATGCACATAAAAGAGAAAAGCTAAAAATGGAAAAAAGGATGTACCCATGTTCAGTGCATTCCCATTCAAATGAGAATGAACTTAACGGGGGTTTCGGGTAAATCTCTAAAATATAGTAATATATAATTAGGTTGAGGGGTAGATTTCGAATAGATACACCATTGTGATTTTTTTTCAGATCTTTCGGCTGGATAGGCTCAGAGAACGAGACAAGTTTGACTTTTGGGGTTCACATTTTGAGCTTTATTTAAACTTGGGGAGTGCTAAGTCCGCATCCAATTGATGCCGGGCCGAACCAAATGGGAGCAACTTGCTCTCCAATTCCTAATTCCTAAAAAAAGTGTCTAGCTTTGGTCCAAACTGTGGACGGATTTACGTTGAATATAATTCCCACCCTTGTCGTGCTTTGCGAATTATAGAAGGGAGCGTATAATATAATATCTGCGAGCCGCTTCGATCACGCTACTCCTAGGGCAGAGGTGAGGCGGCGCCTGATCAGTTGCTTCTGGCCTGGTCCGAAACCGTAGCCGTCTTCGTCCCTCTTTTACGAAGAGTCCGTGGAGTATAAAGAGTGGGAGCAAGTTGCTCTCAATTTGGTCCGGTTCAAGTGGATGCGGACTTAGGACTCCCCAATTCCTAAAAAAGGTAGAAAAAATGATTTGTAGACTTTAATTACAAATAGTGCTCTTGAAGGCCTTAAAAAGGAAGGATTCTCTACTGAATTAAACCGACCATGGCTTGGTGGTTTGAACATGAACAATAACAACAGACTCTGGGGAGAAGAAACTGTACACCTTTAGAAATGTGGAAGGTTAATGCTGTATTTTATATGATAATGTCTGTCAATGATTAGATCAGGTAAATGGCGTCGGAAGAACAAATATTATCGGCTTGTATGTTTGCTGTAAGCTTCTGTTCGGAACATAAAGTATTACGTATTTTGTATTTTCGATGTAATTCGACCTTCAAATGTAAATTTGGAAAACTTCTCCGACTCTTTTCCGGGAAAGACAATTACCCAAGTCTCAATGAAACCATACTATAAATAATTAAAATTTATTCATTTTCAATTTTAAAATAAAACACGTCGTGCAGATTAAAATCAATTGCTACAAAACTATTGAATATTATTATTGTTTTTCATGTTACTATTTGCTGAGAAATCAATACAAGCACCCGATGTCAAATCAATCTCCTCCGAATCTGATCCATCTGACTCTGAATTCCCATTCAGGTTATGTGCAGAATCACGACCATCTAAATGATGATTTCCCAATGAATTTCCACATTGCATTGATGCGTCCGGCTGATAATGTCTATTGTCTTCCTTGTACATTTTTAATTCAGTGTAGGTTTTTTCACCACTATTTTCATCCATGATAGCACGTTGATTCTTGGCATCAGGATTCTGGAAAGCTGGATGCATCATTGTGAAGGGGGGTGCAGAAGGATCACCATTTGGTGGCGATATACTTTTATCGGGGCCTAACATATTTTCAGGAGTTTTTGATTGAGCAGGTGGTTGTTCGGATGCGTTGCCAGATGATCTGCCTAAGATGGGAAATTTCAGTTAAAACTTGATTAGAAACAAATCCTGCTAAACTGATGTACCTCCAACGATGATTGGTGGTGATCCTAAACCCAGGCACCGCATACGCCAGGCATCTTGTAGCAGCTGTAGTCGAGCTTGTTTACGCCATTTAGCACGCCGATTTTGAAACCATACCTGCAAAAGATATTTTATTTATTTTTGATCTGTAATATACCTTAATACTTGGGAAGGGTAATCGTTGGGAAGCTACAGTGCGATAAATAATAACGGAACTATGATCAAAATAATGTAATCACCACAAAATCAATAAAAATAAAACCTCCTTTTCTCATATAAATTAGAAGTAAGCCGAATCCGTTGAGAATCTATTATTTAAACCCTTGCAATAAATCCTGATTTTTTTTTTGGATATAGAGTGCGTAGTTTCAGAAAAAAATTGTGATTAACTTTTTTTTTATTTTTAAATGGAAAAATTATTTTTTTATATAACAAAAAAATAAAAACGATAGTAAAAAAATACTAAAGTATAAAAATGTGGTCTTTCTGTTGCTAAAATATTAAGACTTTCATAGCTGACTGAGATCGACTCCTCCTGCATTCGTTAGAGGTTTGCGATGACGATGAAAGTTGGAAAGGATCGTTAGGCGTTGATAAAAACTGAACAATTAAAAATCAACCATAAGTAGATGGTGGTAGATGATCATATTGTTCTCTATAGGTATAGTCAAAAATCAGAAGTCCGGCGCTTCAGATATGAAGGGTTATGTGTATTTCTTGAGTCGTTATTTATAAATGCAAAGCTGCTTCATCTGCACATATCTCGTAATGTAGATGGATATGGTATCCACCTAGTTTCTCAGACACTTTAGTATAATATTGGGTTGCAGGAAATTTATACAAAAGGGATAACTTCGACCTACGATAACTTCATCAGTAATTGACGGATTTGAACCAAACTTCGTAATATTAGTAGTAATATTCTGCTCTATATTACTGCGTGATGATGGATTCTATTCGTAGTATATTATTATATCGTATTGGGGGAGTTAAATGATTTTTCTTCAGATTTTTCAATAGTCTCTGAGAAAGGACTCGTGTAATAAGTAATCAGCTTCTAGCCATCGCGTTCACTTCCTCTAAAACAGATGTGAATATCAAGACTTTCTTTGGAAAGCATTAATCGAGGCCTTTCATTTGACACATATCCATATTCGGTGAAAAAATGTTGCACTCCACACGGCTATATTCACTGGAAAAAAGCTTAAGTTTCCCTTTTGCATCCCTTAAAATAAAATGTAGATGATGATCATCATTGCATAAGTCACAGTTCCAACCTTCCCACCAAATTTTGTGTCAATAGTTATAACCGATTCTGTGAAAAACGCGTGTGACAGAGAGACAGATGGACAAATATAAACCAATTTTAATATGGTTTTGTGTAAAGCAAATGGAGAAAATAGCGAAACTATGCTTTTTTGGTTTGGGAAATAAGGGATCGTTTCATTTGATACCCCACTAGGTCTACATTTACTTAATGTCGATCGCTCTCCATCATATCATCATTAGTGAGGGAATATTTTAGGGGTCGAACTTTTCAATTTGGTAGTCTTTTGTCACTTAATATCAGGGCCCATATCATCCCTTTTGCATAGGCTATAACGTTTTTTTAGGTGACCTTCGAGATCTAGGACCCACAACTTTCACCGGTCAGTCGCTGAGCCGATCCTATACCAAACAACATTATCCGTGTCTCTTGTATTTGAGTTACTCTACAGTTCTTAGTTTTCATCAACACTATCAACTTTGCCACATCGGATATCTTTGGTGCGATACCGCTTTCAGTGAAGGGTACCGGTCCGTACGGGTCAGATACTTTTAGTGGAATTCATTAGCAGACTTGAGTATTAAGAGAGGGCGACAAAGTTTTTAGTGGAGTCAACAATCTCAACAAGATGGATGAGTTAGTCGCACATGGACTGCGTGATGCTGAAGACAAGGAGGAGTGTAGGCCGTTCAACATTCCCTGACGTTGTCAGAAATGGGTTGCAATGGTGCGAGGCCATGGTTGACACACTATACTCTACATAGAGGCCTCATTACTAAACATCTATTTCTACATTATTTAATTTCATTTCATTATCATGCAACTGCAACTCCGGTAGAACCTATAAAACGAAAAATCAGTCTTTGAATTCCTTCGAACTCAGGATAAGAAACGTATTTCCTGTCACAAGCGCAATCATTCGTAACCATTTATTTTTAGAGATTGGATTACCCGTAGACCTGTGGCGACATTTAGTCGTCCGACAAGGATTGATTTTATCAGGAGCTGCACCTAGCATATGCTCAGGTATCGAACTACCATCTCATTGCGTTTTGGGGTAATGCACCTTTTTTCCATGTGATTGGCATTATCAGAGAAAACTAATTCAAGTTCATACGGCTTAGGAAAGAAAACCAGCAACTTCGGGACGAGTCTGAATCTTGACGGGAACGCATTGTAATATTGACAAAGTCCTAGAATGAATATGGTTAGGGAATATGGTTAAGGGGGAAACTGCCTTAAAGGTAGTACCAACTCCCTCTTCCGAATACAGTCAAAGTGAGTCCAGGAAGTTTAAAATGCGTGTTGTTACAGGATATAACATTAACGACCCAAATTTTTGAAACTTTTCAAATAAGTTACCTTAAAGAACTCAAGGGCAGATTACAGTCTTTTCGTAGAGTCAGTTGGAGATAACGCGAAAATGTTCACGCTTATTAGAGAGCATGGCTTAACATCACCGCCGCTCTGTTGTGTTTTGGAGTTATATCTAAAAAGGAAGCATATTGTCAATTTTACCGGACACAATATTATCCGGAATGATATCAACATCGGTGCACTTTTTCTTTTCACAATTGCAAAATCGAATACTAACAACAATGAGATACTTCGTCCACACCAACTTCGACAAATTCAAGTTAGATTTAACACCAATGGTTAAACTCACAGAACTCGCTACTACTCACAACTCAGATCATTTTGGGTACCGACAACATTAAAATTGCTACATGCATGAATATTGAATTGATAACAACCGCTGTACGAAATCTTGACACACCTGAAAGTCAGATGAATTTGGCGAAATTTCAATAAATATGGAGATAAAATGAAGTACAGAATACGGCGCCGTAATCTTCCGGATTGTCTATCTATGTAAGCTAATCCCGGAAGTGGTTGGAACATTCTTAACTAAGAACTTAATCGTAAGTTGCCATCTACTACCTTGCTCCAAATATGTTCCAGCACATAAATAGGTTGGTGGGAAGGAACAAATTGCACAAGTTTTACCAGGAAGTAGTTGACATAAGGGAAAAAGGCAGTCCCCATGTGTTAAAAAATTCCAGGTCACTCCTTTCTATTTTTATTATACATCTAACTTGGACAAATTGTCCGAGAGAACACAAACGGTTGCTCCAACATGACGAATTCTAAAGTCTTATTCTCAAGGTAAATCCGGGGGTCAAGCAGGGCACTGCAGGATAGAGTGACGCGTAATATAGCTCCCTGGGGTCAACCTATCTCTCTTTGAGAGTGAGCTGCCCCTCTTCTAGGGTGATGTGTGGCTTTCCAGGGGTCAAGCCTCTCATCTCGGAAACAATTGTCACAGCAGGACAAAAATCGGGTTGCAGTCCGAAGATACCACTTTGGATATACACTATAATAGTAAGGTCAATGATTACCTAGGGTCGGTAATCCAATGATTACCTAGGAACTGAACTCAGCACACAAGCCAGGGAGTTACACAATCTCAAAAGACTTGCCTATGTGTGTATCAGTGGAGCAATGAGGACATGTCCAATGACATCCCTGGAGGTCCTTCTGTGATTAATCCCTCTCCATCTGCACATGCAGATGCAGCTAGGAGGACAATATTCAGAATGGCCGGGAGTACCAGTGAGGCGCGGAGCTGTCTCAATCGAAGGAAAATTGATAATCTTTCTAGGTGGTACTCCGAATTATTGATACTAAGGGATAACATGAAAACGAGGTTTCGATAAGAAGTTTCAAATACGTTGGAGTAACAAGGCAAACTGGAAGAGCGTGGATGTGACATACAGCTTAAATCAGCAACTGATTACTTGGTACACTGACGGATCCTTCACAGCAGAGGGAGCGGGTGCCGGGGTCATTGATCCAAGGAAAATGTACTTAGAGCCAATGGGTAAGCACACTAGCATATTCCAGGCGGAAATATACGCCACAGACAGATGTGTCTCCTTTAATCTCCAAAAGAACTACAGGGGGCAGAATATTGCTATTCTCACCGACAGTCAAGCGGCGATCAAGGCAGGGACGCCTTTACATGGGCCAGAACCCTTTGTAGAATCGGAAAAGGGTTCATGGCTATGACATCAAAGAATGAAGAGGAGCGGTTGGGGGAACTATGATGGGCGGGTCTATAAGGAATGGAGCAGTTCAGAGTGTTTATTGGGGGATACGAACTGCTCAAAGGATTGCTTAAACCTCACCAAGAAGAACCTCCGAATCAGTATTCGCTACTATTGTGATTAGGCTTATAATAAGCTTCTTCGGAAATAGGCACGTCTATGTCAGCCTAGGAAATGAATATTTCGGTCATTAGCGGGCACTGCAAAGATCCATTTTAATAGCAACCTTCTTTACGACTGAAGTTCGGGTCCTTCAGAGTGGGATGAACCCGAGCCAATTTGCTCATCCCGTCAATTCAGCTAAATTGATTGACAGTGTAGGTAGGTAAATATTGCTGTAGCTGAGGTATATAAATCGGAAACAATCAATTGTAGATATAGTGGATCTAGATCTTTTCACAAAAGAGCTTGGCATGGGGGATACACGTCTCTGTGGTTTAACGTGCGCAACTGTCTCATAGATTTAATCCCACGGTCTTCTTAAGATACGGATTGATTTTGTGACTGCAATCAGAGGTACTAGTTGATAGAGAGTGCATGGGTTAGTTTATTCATACTGGTGGGTGCAAGACTTGTTTATTGAACCATGGAGCAGGGCATTCGCGTTGAAACGTGCATCCTCAACAAAAAAGAAAAAAAAATTTACTTCGGCCTGGTTTAGGTCTGGACCGATGACGGATATCACTTGAATATAATTCGTACCTTACGTGTTTGCGATTATATTTAAGTGGACCAATTACCATCTGTCGTTACTTTCGGTCACGCTGCTCCCAGGGGAGAGGTGAGACAGCGTCCGATGAGTTGCCTCTGCTTTGGACGAAACCGTCAACTTTGTTGCTTTTTTAATTACATAGTTTTTTATACCAAATCCAAATGGAAAGTTTGGTAGAAATTGTACTATTTAGACCAACCTTATATAGATCCTAGTTGCCTTTTCCCCGTGAAATTAAGACTTAAAATGTCAGTATCACATTGAAATTAATAGTTGGACATATTCATTTAGTGCATACTATGCGCTATGCGCAAATAAAACTACACCCAAATATTCTTACATAAAAAGTCCATACAATTTTTCAAACTTGAAGCGCCGAGTTTCGGATTTTCGGGTTATTTTCTTTCAAATTGCACGGTATCCTTGCAGCTATAAATGCATTACTAAATTTGGAGCTCCTGGATATATTTATTCAAAGCACTACAATGAGAGAGTCATAGACCAATTCGCTTAGATCTATGGGGAAACAACCGACGTGGGGGACTTACTGGCAGAACTGAATCCAGTTCTTACAATGCCTTTTGATTCTCGGGTCCTCATACATCTGTTTGGTAGAAGATATGAAGTTATCCTGAAACGTAGAGAGAACTGGGAAGTTTCAGAGGAATGCGTTGCGGGATATACGGAAGTCTTCTACACCGATGGTTCAAAAACAGAACAGGATTCTGGAGCCGGAGTTTCCCTTTCGAAGAAAAACGAGGTGTGGGCTTTTTGGGACAGTATGCAATGGGTTTTGTCTTGCATATGACAATTTTCCATTTGAATTTAGTACAACCAGGAATTCGTAAAATTTCACATTGTATTAACTTATGATTCTGAGAGTAGCTCCAAGATAACTGAGACTAGGTCGATCCCCGAGGAACATCCAGTAGAGAGGAGGGGACAGGAGACACCATCAAAAACGAGAACCCAAGAGAAAGATGCGATAACATTCAAGAAATGAATAGTTTCATCCACATCAAAGAGGAGCAAGGAAGAAATACGTTGAAAGAAGATCCACCGTTATCCACAAGGAATTTGAATCTATCGGGCAAACAATTCCTAGACAGACCACTGTTGTTGAGGTGAAATAGTTTGGAGATGAGAAAAAAAGGAGTGAGACCTTCAGAAATTTCAAGCCGCTTACCAATCCAATTTGGTGAACAAGCGTCCTTCTAAGCCTACGTGTACATCAAAACCACGATCGCCGTCCTTAAAATTCAATGCAGAAGGGAAGTTCCTTATAATAAGGGGCTTTTGAATGAAAACTCGAGCTCCGCTATTGATGAATTGCTTGCTTAGCAGATAGAAAAAGCTTAGTTAGGAATTTGGTTTTTGCAAAGATCTCGGTTCATTGGGCTCTCGACTGCTATGCACTAATAAATTGAACTCTACGTTCATAGCTTTCGGAAAATTTTGCCTGTTATGATAATAAAACAGAAGGTTATGCAATGAACAAGCATATATTGGATGTAGTTATAGTTATGTTTCCTGATACCTCTGTAAATAAGTCTATGAGAATTTTTTTACAGTTCCTAGCTAAGTGACTCCTTTCCTTCCCAAAGTCAAAGAATTTGGAACTCCTTTTCACCAGCTGTACATCCTACAGAATTATTTATTTAATGCGGGCTCATGGAGATTGTCGCGATCGCTAATGTCGCAGGCATGATGAGAGCTATCCTCTGTATGTCACCGTTTGGTTCCTCACAGTTCTTCATATTCGCCTTTAAATGCTACCATTACTGAGAAGCAAAAGTTTAATTGAAATGTGACCAAACTTTCAGCAGAACTTCTAAGCATGCCAACGTGGAAAGACAGCAAGGAATTTTTATCTTCTTCGAATTTCTGAGCAGGTGGAGTTAGTTTCCAAAATGCTCTGTAGATTAGCTAACAAGTGAGAAGCACCATTAGCACTTTGGATAGTTTTCAGTTTTGAATTTTATGCTGAAATGAAAAAGGGTTAGCCAGAAAGCTATGACACTTCAAGGTGGCATTCTGAAAATTATGAAACTTCCTTATGATCAATCCTTGAAAGCGATTTTTTCATCGGCATAAATCGTTATGAATATGAAAAAGGTTGGAAAGTTTGGTGTAAACCGAAGTCCTGCCAACAATTACACCATTATTGACAAAGTCATTGCTGGAGCTGTATGAAGTCTGTGGTAAAGAAGATACATAAATCCTTTACTCGTGAAACGTTTACCATTCAATTCCATTCCTTAAAATTATTTATTTCTGTATCTAATAAGATTTTGTCAACCTAACATTTAATACGGCGGAAAAGACATCAGATAAGGTATGCCGACATTCGGACACAAGTAAAGCAGATGAATCAGAGCTCAATATGGGTCATGTGTGCAATAAACAAAAATTATCATCAAAAAAATCGAATAAAGCTTCTATACAGAAAATTAGGTACCGGTAATCTGTTTTCTGCTAGGTTTATCAAGTGTTGTAAAGTGAATATAAATTGGTTGAGATACTATTTTTTTACTTTTAGTGAGAACGTATTAGATCAGAAAAAAAGACTAATTGTAGTTGGGCCACTTCATTCGTTGCTATTTCATTTTTTTTCTAAAGTAAAGGGTGTCCACAGAGGCATTATTTTTTTCAAAATAATATAATTATAATTCACTAGAAATGTTACTAAATTTTATTTTAACTTTCAGAATTTATATTTGCAAGTAATGAGCTTGAAGAAATCAGAAAACTGCAGAGATTTCATAATCTACCCGGGATTCGAACTTGGAACAACAGATTCAAATACTGACTACTTTTGATGGTCCTTTTAGAAATTAGATAAAGGGAACTGTTATTATTAATGTAGATTCATTTTCAACTAGTCAAGATCACTGAAGTAACTATCACAATAATTTCACAGACCAAATAACTAAAAAGTTATCGCACAATCAGTACGGCGAAGGAATTTAAAGTGATTGGTAGTTAGAGAGTACCCGAATAATAAAAACAAAGGCTTTCAGAAGATTGACAATATTATGAAATATCTAATGAAATTTTTTGGGTTTTACTTTTGTTTCCATAACGGTCTGTACCTGAACTCTAGCTTCACTCAAACTAATCCGCAGTGCAACCTCCTCTCGCAAAAAAACATCAGGATAATGCGTTTTCTGAAATAATGCCTCAAGCTCCTGTAGCTGTTGAGGTGTAAAAGTTGTCCTATTCCTTCGTTGTCTACGTCTACCGAACATATATTCCGTCAGAAGGTCACCAGGCAGAGGGGATAAAAATGGTCCAGCCATCTCGGTATCACTAACTGCCTTCTAATAGTACATTGATTAGATTTCACAAAGTAAACTTCTCGGAAAAAATCCAATTCCAAATGGGTTACTTTTTGTTACATTTTAAAAGCAGCAAGAAACAAATCACAATCACTAAACTCCATGCTCAATAAATGTTTCCCGCCATTCTAGTGAGAACGCTAGAGACGTTAATCGATAACCGTTCGCGATTGAACTGACGTACTCCGAATGAAACATCGTCCTTTTCAACACTTCAGAATCAGTTTCTTACTTCCGACGAGCACAAAAAATAAACTCAAAACAAATGAAATATTCTCCCCACTTAAAAAATTTCGTTCACCATGTGAGGAACAAACACTTGGAAGCTTATAACGAATCAGCCATGGGGATGCTTGTTGCACAATTCCTGCTGAAATTCATGCTCCCAAATTCCCGCCACACTCTAGACTCAAACCGCTCGTCGCGACGTTATCCTTGTTGCCGTCCATGTCATCATATTGTTAAACAAATAATTTCGTTTCGTCGTGAACGGATAGGATGAGCCCAAATACCATGCATGCACTAACACAAACATCCTTAATGGAATACGGACGCGAGACGGGGCGGCATGTTCCCTGGGTGCCAGGATAACAATGCAATGAAAATTCCATGAAATTATGAAACCCTTACATAATCGCATATTCCTTTGTTGAATTTACTGCACAAACACGTAGCCATCTCTTGCACCCAGCCACGGATTCATCCGATATATCCTTTTCCCGAGGCTCACGGAGCGCAAGCGCCCGGTCCATGTTACATGTAGGGCGGAGCACCCGGAGCCAATCATAAAGTCCCTTTTCATAACTGCCCCGATGTTGTCCTGGTGTACATAATATGTGCTTGATTCGATAAGTGTGCAATGCAATGTGCAATGTGCGCACAAAACAATGGAAAATCCATTTAGGCACGGACAAACACTGGGACTTAGACCTTCATTGCATTAAATCACGTGAGACAGGTACCTTCGTGCTATGAGGTGAATCCTTGTATACCCCACTCGATTCCATGCACTTTCCGTCGTCGGAAGTCATCCCTACATTTAGCTAGGTTTGCTTTCCATAGTTAGCATAGGACATATACAGATAGTACAAATAAAGCCCACGCGCCTTTAAAAGGATATTGTGTCGATGCTAGGATATTATGGTTAGTTATGTCTTTTGCATAGGAGAGTAGTGCCTCCTGGTATGTAGTCCAGTTCATGAGGAAGTAGAGCAAATGCAAGGGTATGGGAACACGATGATGCTTGAATGGAGACATTTAACTCACCAAACCATTGAAAAGAGCAATCAAAGGAAGGTTAGATATTCCCTGAAAGGGTAACTCTCCGCGATAAACTCATTCTTGTGATATTATATCTAGCTATTCCACTCGTCTTGCAATGTAGTTACACAGAAAGGACTTTTCTTTAAATGAAGTTCGGATAGTGAGGAGGCAATAAATTTTATCTTCAAATAAGTTAAGGCTCTTTTTGCTGAAAGTCTACGTTATAATTGTTAGATAAAAGCTGAAGCGAATATTTGCGCTATGAATATTTGCAGTCAAAAACTTTATGATTGGTGTCTTACATCGCTATCCTATACTATAATTGCGCTGAGAGTATTGGGAAGTCATGTTTATCCTGGAAATGGTGGCGATTTAATTTAAACGTAGTGGGCAATAATATTAGATATCGTTGGTGTTCCAATAATAAGATAGGGACAAATGTAAATCTAAATAGTAAAAGCTTCTAATTCAACTTAGTACATTTAGCAGTCTAGTATTTTAGATGATCATCATCATCTTCAACGGTGCAACAACCGGTATCCGGTCTAGGCCTGCCTTAATAAGGAACTCCAGACATCCCGGTTTTGCGCCGAGGCTCACCAATTCGATATCCCTAAAAGCTGCCTGGCGTCCTGACCTACGCCATCGCTCAATCCTAGGCAGGGTCTGCCTCGTCTTCTTTTTCTACCATAGATATTGCCCTTATAGAATTTCCGGGTGGGATCATCCTCATCCATACGGATTAAGTTACCCGCCCACCGTAACCTATTATCCACAACCGGATGGTCATGGTATGGTATCATAGATTTCATCGTTTTGTAGGCTACGGAATTGTCCATCCTCATGTAGGGGGCGGAAAATTCTTCGGAGGATTCTTCTCTCGAACGCGGCGAAGAGTTCGCAAATTTTCTTGCTAAGAACCCAAGTCTCCGAGGAATACATGAGGACTGGCAAGATCATAGTCTTGTACATAAAAAGCTTTGACCCCATGGTGAGACAATGTCTGCCTCGTCTCCTTTTCCTATCATAGATATTGTCCCAATAGACTTTCCGGGCAGGATCATCCTCATCGATACGGATTAAGTGGCCCGCCCACCGCAACCTGTTGAGCCGGATTTTATAGATTTCGTCGTTATGTAGGCTACGGAATCGTTCATCCTCAACTAGAAGGCCAAACATTCTTCGGAGGATTCTTCTCTCGAATGCGGCCAAGAGTTCGCAGTTTTTTATAAGAACCTAAGAACCCAAGTCTCCGGGGAATACAGAAGGATTGGAAAGATCATAGTCTTGTACATAAAAAGCTTTGACCCTATGGTGAGACGTTTCGAGCGGAACAGTTTTTGTGAGCTGAAAGAGGCTCTGCTGGCTGACAACAACCGTGCGCGGATTTCTTCATCATAGCTGTTATCGGTTGTGATTTTCGACCCTAGATAGGAGAAATTATCAACGGTCTCAAAGTTGTATTCTCATATCCTTATTCTTCTTGTTTGACCAGTGCGGTTTGATGTTGTTGGTTGGTTGGTTGGCTCGCCCGAGATTATTACCCTGATTTGACTCAGGTACTCATTCACAGCTGAGTCGACTGGTATCCGACGTCAAATCACGATACAAATCCCACTGCCACCAGTGAGATTTGAACCGCGACCTTTCGTATGGTAGCCTTGTGCTCTAACCACTAAGCTATACAGACACTGAAACGATAGATACTAGCCAAAAATTGTCCCCTTTTGTAGTCTTTGCCCCGTTCGGTACTGAAGTAAACTTAATTTGATTGTGTTGGCTCGATTCTCGATCGTAAATTTAGTCAGAGTGCAGTGGATCAAAAGACTCTCAAATCACCATCTAGCGTATCAAGAGATCGGCGTTTTGGCCGACTTTTGCGTTACTACCCTATCGGCTTGGAGAATATTCACCACTAATTTGTAATGACAAATGCAAGACCATCCTGAGTGGCCGGAGACGACCAAAAGGAGAGGACTGTACCAAAATCTAAAAAAGAAAGTTGGCAAAATTGTTTGCTTCTGTGCTAGCCAGGTTCGGGAATATGGGGGGGGGGGCGGCTGTGACCACTTCGATACCTCACTGGGACTTCAAGTGTGTCTGGCGAAAGATATGCAAACTAAACCTGAAAAGAAAAAATAAAGAAAAATTAGGGCTCGATCGCGCGCACAATGTTGTAAAAATTTCTGTATCCGAGTGGCGCAATCGAGAGGATCGCATTCTCAATCGACGCTTTTCCTGCTTCAGATGTGTACTGAGGCCCACCCTTGAGGTTCTCTCTATGCCTTGGCATCCTCAGACCAGTAAAACTGGGGGATCTTCTGCCTGCCAACGATGTAACCATCAAAGCTGTTGTCCTCCCATGAGTAGATCATGATATTCCCATAAGACGGTAGCAATTTCCTTAGGGTCGGTCAACACTCTTTTGGTCTTTGTCGTTTGTTTGAGTGACTTTTACTTCCTGGCTATTATCTAAATAATCTTCGTTTTCCTCGAGTTGCTCTTGTTGTTGACGAGTTCTGGCTCATTCATCATTATGCAATATCCGAGCCTGGTTTGTATTCTATCTGGTAATCGTATTCAGGTAGTTTGTGGTGGATTGCTTTATTTCTTGCTACTAACCTGGGATTTGGTCTTGGTCCTTCTTCTGAGCAGACATGGCCTAGGTACACTAGTTCCTTTCACATGAATTTACATTTCTCAGGCTGCAATTTGAAGTTAATTTTTCTCAATCTGTCGAACACAGTTCGTAACTTCCGATTGTGGTCTTCTAGGTGTTTGCCATAAACTACTATGTCATCTAAATAGACGAAACATTCCAGTAAGGATGTAATTCATCAGCCTTTGGAATATCGTTGGTGCTCCTTTCAAACCAGACGGCATACTTTTAAACTCGTAATGACGGTAATCTGTATTGAAAGCGGTTGCCCGATCTTTCGGGTGCACTAATACTTGATGGTATCCGCTAGCTAAGCCTAGTGTGGAGAAATACCGTGAATGTCCTAACTGGTCCACTAAGTTCTCAATTCGGGAAAGGGGAAAGGAGTCCCCTGTGTCCCCCTAGTGAGGAATTCCACGGGCTCTTACTTGGTTAGACTGTTCCATTTTCTAACATTTCGTCCAATTGGTACTCTACGACCTGCCGATATATCTGCGGCAACCGATAACGTTTTTGGTTAGTGGGTGCCTGATTCTGCACCAAGGGAATTTGATGGGTGATATCCCTTGTATAGATTTATTTATCTCTCCTCAAGTAGAATATTTCATGATATTCGTTACATAGTTCTGCAATAGAAATTTCCTCCTCTTTACTCAACTGGTCCACTAAGTTCAATTTTTTTCTTAGCTGGTTCAACCTTGCTTGTTCTGCCATCTATTGAAGGCCATCGACTGTGAATAGTTGACCACGGTGGATTATAGGGTCTTCACTGTCTCTAGTACGTCCATTTTCGATTCAGTGGTTCAGTTAGTAATACTATATTTTTATAATTCAACCTCAGTCTCTGTACTATTAATGACAGAGATCGCTACTTCTTCGGCTTTTCCGGATAATAAACTATTTCCAAAGTAGACACCGCTACTTATCTCTTGTGCCAGATAGAGGGTGTCTTGTGTGAGGTGTACTGGTACTCTGAATGAACCCTGAATACGCGGCTTACGTGGCCTTTCTGATTTTATCTTCATTGTATTATATTCTCGTTTGCCTCTGGACTTGTTCGTTGTCATTCCGCGCCTTTCCTTTGGGTAGTCAGCCCTCTCACTGACCCCCTGACGCCCTATGCAACTATAACACTGACTTCTGCTCTGCTGTTAGCGTATCTTCAATTGCTTGTGAGGCAGCCGCTGACTGACTGGGGTCTCGACAGTAGGAGCATCCCTCCGAAGTTTTGGCTTCAGATCCGGGTATGTCCCTATCTGCCGGTTCTACCTGCTCTAATAGTACCTGGAATGGATCAGCAGTGGTCTGAGTCCTCGGGAACACTAGTTGTCGCTGACGCCCTTATACATTACAGTCTTCAGTGAGGAAGTCGTTTTCCACTAGACAATCAACTGTGATACCAGGTATCCCTCTTACTACCGTGAAATCACACGGTATTTCCCTGTGTAGTTTTAATGTTGCCCCTCATTGTCTAAGGTTTTCCCTTTCTCAAATGGGGTTCTATAAAATACAAGTTTTGGCTTCATTTATTACGTTCCTTGGCTTTAACGATTCCTACTTTATTATACTTACTTCTGTGCCCGTGTCGACGACCAACTCCACTTTATTTCGTGCTCCTAAGTCTAGAGGGACCCGGACCGATGAAATTGTCTTAAGCGATCCACGGATGTACTCTCCTATGCTGTTTTTGTTGGCCGGATTTGCGAATTTTAATCCGATCTTTGGGAGTTTCCCTGAAGTGGAGATTCCCATTTGACTTTAAATTCGCAAATTTTCACCAAATGTCCTAAACAACGAAAAGCACATGTTATATGTTGTAGGACCCCTTTTGACCCTGTTTATCTACCGCGGTAGGACTGATCGTTTCGTCTCTGTATTTCTTCTACTTGGTCATTCGCCAATTTCAAGAAAGCATTGTTGGATTGCTGGTTATTTAATGGATTTTGCATACCTGGTGCAAAATTATTTATGCTGTGGAAAGCCGACTGCTATAGCTTTTTTCATCTCCAGAGCCCATTGTGCTACACTTTCTGGTGTTCTATCGTCAACGGTTAGTAGATATTGACATAGATGTGGGTTGTTTACCCTACTTTTCAATGTGCATTTGGCTAGCCACTGCGCCATACTTTGAGGTGGATGCGTTGTTACAGGTGTTAAATTGTTGTCGCAGTCTGGACCGAAAAGTTATCAAAGGTTCTAAGAGAGATTGTTTAAGCAATTTACTTACTAGGTCTTGATATATTTCACGCGGCAAATAATTTCTAGCCATTAACTTCTCAGCTTCTTCAAAGGTCGTCGATTGGCTGTTCACAATTAATTGATAGACTTCACCCCTAAGTCGAGTGGGTAACAGTTGATTGAATATTGTTTGTTGGTTTGCCCACTCACTTTCGCAGCATCCAGGGAAAGCATTTAACTCATGATGGCACGTTGGGATGGTACCGCCGCCTAGTCGTCTCGGTGACTGCTCCTCCTTGATGCTGGTAGCTGTGGTTGAGATACGGATCCGTTTTTGTTAAGGTTTTGTTTGTAAAACAAAACCACTGTTGTTTGCAAAACAAAACCTTATTAAAATCGGTTCAATGTCTGTCTGTCTGTCCGTCTGTCTGTCTGTCTGCCACAGGCACTTTTCTCAGAAACGGCTATACCGATTGATACAAAATTTGGTAAGAAGGTGGGATTTGTGGACCCCCAGCCATGCAGTGAGTGATATCCTCCTACGTTGAGATTTAGGGGAGGTCCCCATACATGTAAAAGGGGGTGTAAAATATTTTTCACCAAATATAGTTATGTGGGGTATCAAATGAAAGGTCTCAATTATTTCGATTTCGATTTCGAAACCGGTCTTAGTTTTGAGATTTGTTAAAAAGACGGGGAGTGGAAAGTGATGATTTTTTTAACGGACCCATTCTCAGAAACTACCCCACCGAAAAATCTGAAAAAATCATGAAGCTGCCCCTGTATGGGGCCCAGGCCTCAAAATACTCCCCATATCGATATCTGTTCAAATTAAGTTAATAATGGTTCGTCTTGAGGATTTACAAGCTCTTTCGTATTAGAACACTAGATTCCTCAAGCCTATTGGATTGATAATATCCAAAGCTCTACCGGCTGCGCCCAATCATCATCAACGGCGCAACAACCGGTATCCGGTCTAGGCCTGCCTTAATAAGGAACTTTTTCGACCATAGATATTGTCCTTATAGACTTTCCGGGCTTGATCATCCTCATCCATACGGATTATATAACCCAGCCATTGTAACCTATTAAGCCGGATTTTGTCCACAACCAAACGATCATGGTATCGCTCATAGATTTCGTCGATATATAGTCTACGGAGTAGTTGATCCTCTTGTAGGAGGCAGAAATTCTTGGAATGATTCTTCTTTCGAACGCGGCTAACAGTTCGCTGATTTAGTGACCCGCCCACCGTAACCTATTGAACCGAATTTTATCCACAACTTGAAGGTCATGGTATCGCTCATAGATTTCGTCGTTATGTAGGCTACGAAAACGTCCATCCTCATGTAGTGGGCGAAAAATTCTTCGGAGGATTCTTCTCTCGAACGCGGCGAAGAGTTCGCAATTCTTTTCGCTAAGAACCCAAATCTCCGAGGAATACATGAGGACTGGCAAGATCATTGTCTTGTACATAAAGAGCTTTGACCCTATGGTGAGACGTTTCGAGCGGAACAGTTTTTGTAAGCTGAGATAGGCTCTGTTGGCTGCCAACAACCGTGAGCGGATTTCATCATCGTAGCTGTTATCGGTTGTGATTTTCGACCCTAGATAGGAAAAATTATCAACGGTCTCAAAGTTGTAGTCTCCTGTCTTTATTCTTTTCGTTTGACCAGTGCGGTTTGATGTTGTTGGTTGGTTGGCTTTTGGTGCTGACGTTGCCACCATATGCTTTATCTTGCCTTCATTGATGTGCAGCCCAAGAACTCGCGCCGCCTGCTCGATTTGGATGAAGGCAGTTCTGTTGGATCGGCACTGAATAAGTTGATACTGGAACCAGATAAATTCAGTCAAAGGATAGTGGGGAGTTGTTGAAAAGAAGAGTGAGAACCTAGAAAATCCTACCGGAAAATATCATTTGAAAATCAGTTCCGTTTTACTCTTCTGGAACAAAGCGTCATAGAGGGCATGAAGAAGTAGCATAGACCATGGCTTAATGGTTAGAGGGTTAGACTTGCTTGTCAATTTATTGCACATCAGTGTCTCGAATAATTCATATTCTGAACATATCTCCAGCTAGTGAATTACCCCCGTCAGAATGTTACAATACTTCTGCAAGTCTTCCTGCTTTTCGACAGGATAAACTTTGCCGTACGTTTGTTTGGTGGGATCAAAGAACTACTCAACGCCCTCAACGCAGGCTGGCTATCGCTCCAGATCATCCAGTTTACCCGCATATACGTCAACTTGAAAAACCCTTGCATATTGTCCCAGAGGAACCACCACTTCTCGTTTTTATTTGAGAGGTAGACTCCAGCTCCAGAACTCTGTTCTGTTTTTGACCCATCGGTATAGAAGAGTTCCGTATATCCTGCCACGCATTCCTCTGGGACTTCCCAGTTCTCTCTACGTTTCAGGGTAACTTGATATCTTCTAGCAAACAGATGCATGTGGACCCCAGAATCAGAAGGCATTGTAAGAACTAGATTCAGTGCTCCCAATAACTCATCCAATGCACTGTGCCTCCACGTCCTTTATTTCCCCATAGACCTAATCGAATTAGTTTATGAGCTGCTCTCATTGCAGGGTTGTAATTTGAGTAATGCATTCAGAGCTGCGCCGGATGTCGTGCCTGGCACCGGTAATATCCAGATGCACAGTTCATTGCAGTGTTGCTGGTTTACGGTTGCATAAGTGAACATCGGCCTAATGATAGCAACGTATATCCACATTATCATATGAAACCTAAGTCCCCAGGTCGAGGCAAAGTCTTTCTGCACAGCCTGTGAGCGCTCGCTGCAGCTTTACTTTTCCATGTTTGTTCCAACGAAGCTTTTTATTTAGAGTGATTCCCAGATATTTTAGTCTTCGGAGAGTTGAAGGTTGCCCTGTTCATCACTGGGAGGCAAAGTCCATCCAGTTTTCTCCTTTTTGTAAATAATACCATTGTGGTTTTATTTGGATTAACTGAAAGTCCGTGGTTGAGGCACCAATTGCCAATAAAGTCAACGGCACGTTGTATATTTCTACACACTATTCCAAGATCCCGATCAACTATAGCAAGATCAATAATAGCAATCTCTCTAAGGGCTCCATACCTTCCTTGAGCATTGCTGGATTTATGCTATCCATGCCAAGTGCTTTGAAGTATTCAAAGGACTGTATGGCAGCTCTCACCTTTTCATTGGTAACGACCGCTTTCGCAGGGTTCCAGTTAACCTTGCAACACTTGCGTGTTAATGGGGTTGCAAGAACCGTCAAATCTTCCCCTTCCGCTTCTCTCACCAGTTCTCCGGGATTGTGTAGGTCCAAGAGGATCTGTACTGATGCCAGCCTAGACCTCGTGATAGTACCATCGGGTTTTTTAGGAGCATCCAACTTGGTCGACTCATCCCTTTTAAGGACCCTGCACAGTTCGTCACAGTACGCTCTAAAGAAGTCTCGTTTTGAACACTTAACGAGCCTTGTATAATCAGGCTGTGAGTTTCGGAACTTTAATCAGTCTTCCTTCTTATTGCTTTTACAAGCACGGTTCAGAAGTCGCCTGGTTGATTTCCTGAGTTTTTGCAGTTCCTGGTTTCACCACCTTTGCCTCAGGAAATAGGACAAGCCTCTTCATAGCACTTTTAAAGTGTGCAAATCAGAGTTTCCAATTCATCTCCAAGCGCCGAAGGAGTCCTTAGTCGCCAAAAAGTTGATTTAATTTTGTCCAATCCATTTTTCTAGGGTTCTGTCTTTGTATTAAAGACTGTTCGCCCCCAATAGTCTAATTGAATTCTATGTATTGGTGATCTGACAGTGAGAGATCAATTACTTCATTTCTTCTCGGTCCCACGGACGTACAGGCGCACCCTACGTTTGCAGTCATGAGACCAGCTGAAGTGATGAAATCAAATAGCTTCTCTCCTCTTGGATTGCATTTGCTAGTGTCCCAAGATATTAATAGTTAGAGACCACTTGATTCTGCATACGCTACCAGATTCCGTAGTTCTTACGACGGTGGAGGACACAAAGAAATATAGAGTAAATAAGCGGAGGCAACTATGATGTTTTTCCTCTCGCCATTAATCTGGTATTCTACGTTGACCGCAATTAGGCTCTGTGAACAGAACTATCTCAGCATGGTTGCCTCTAACGGTTTTGACATCAGGACACAAGCTCTCGATCTTATGGATCTTTTATCGTAGAAGATCCAAGCGCCCTTTACTGATCCATGGCTGTTGCACCCGAAAGATATAAGGGCAGTTCTGCAGTTTTGTCAGCCTCGCTGCCAGCACATAGGAGGAGGCTTTAGTAGGTTACAGGTTAATTTGAACAATCTTTATGTTTTTCGACATTAACTAGTCTAATGTGTAATGGAAAACGGAAGCGTATGACGCGGTCGGCGTGTGACGGGGTTTCGACCACACCGTACCGCCAGAGACTCGATCCCCTCGTGTTTGATTTCTCTGAAAACAGCCGCATTTGGAGGTACAGTAGTTCCCATGTGCTCATCCAGGAAAGGTCTCATCTCATCACGCAGAACGTTCGTCTGTTTTCCACTTACCACCTTAACTGGTTTGCGATGTCCGGTTTGCATAGATCCGATCACTCGAACTAGCATCAAGTCAGTTTCGTTCACGACTCTGGCTTCTCTTTCTTCCGCCTGTTCCGTAAATGGTGTAGGAGGAGTTAATAGCAGGTAGGGTTTATTCTGTAGTCCCTTCGCCGGGAGGAACCCCCATCCTGGGGTTCTGCCACTGTATGCACTATCTTCCCCGCGCAGCTCCATTGTGGGAAAGTAGACCATAGATGCTGCAATTGGCTCTATCTATACCCATAATGACCAACAGTTCATCTTCCTCAGCTTTCGAGTTGTTTGGTTAGATAGGATTTTGAAGAAGATATATTTCTTGTCGCGTTGGAATAAGTTGATGATCCAAAAGGAATGGCAATGAACAAATGGGATGGATGTTTTAACACATTGTCGAGGCATGAGACGCCATAAGCACCAATGCAGACACCGGATGGGTGGTAGCGCCAGGAAACTTGTCTTGAAATGAACGCGAACCCCTTGAGTACTGTTTATGAAGTTTTTAAGGACAAGGTATGGAAGCAAACGTTACCTTAAGTGACCACTTTACGATTCATGTTCCAAATAATGATAACCTTTTTTCTAAGCATGTGGAATATGAATCTCCAACGCTATTCCAACAAAACATTTCCTCGATACTATTCCAATAGAACGTCTCCTTGATACTGTCAGTTACCAAGGAAGAGTTATATTGTGGCAGCCCTGAATTGCATTCTAACGAACACAGCGCCGTGAGAGTCAGTGCTTGATATTGGAAGTAATGTAAAGGAAAAATAACCGGCGATCGCGATACAAAGGATACTCATACGAAGAGAGTTGTTACGACAAGAGTGAACTTAGTTTTACAAATGTAATCGTATTAAAGCTAATAAACAAGTAAGATCCCGAGCCGTTCTAGTTTTAATATATATTGTAGTAGACACTACAATATGAGATATACCTGCCATCTGGCGTATGGAATCAAGTAGAACACCAGGATTGAATGAAATTCAGAAGTGAGCTCTCAAAATGGCTGTTGAGGCTCAACGGTTTTCCTAGCTTTTTTGGAAGATGTGCTTTCAGTTGTTCAGCGTTTTCAGTAGAAAAGTTAAAAGTTTGTTTTGTTATCTGAATCTGAAAAACCATCAGACCCTTTTTTCATATCGCAGTATTTGGTTTTGAGTTACCACAGGATATAGGTTGATTTCGTTCATCGTGGACGTTGATGAACAAATCTAATTAACTCCATGGCCAAGACGTCGGATTTGCTCAATTTAGTTCAAATGAATTTTCGCTTCATAACAGTTTTTAAGAAACAGTAAATTAGCTGGTTATGATGGAAAAACTCGTCAGTTTCATTTGACCAATCCATTTGTTCATAAATAAGCCTTTATACTGTCTCATCAAAGAAAAAGGAAAACATTCACATTTGAAGCCCCAGGCTTTCCGTTCTCATTCAAAAGAAGACAAAGGACTCTTTAATTAATAATATCCCGAGAAGAAAGGACATCATCTGTACCACAATAGTGGCTTATAATCTAGAAACTCTACAGAGACATTTGTTTTCATAGTGTAAGAACATTTCCCTGATTATTGTACAGAATTCATTATTTCTATTTAGACTGCAACTAATTTTCAGCCCATTGCAAAATCCTGTGAAACATCCCTATCTACCTCGATAGTCAAACCTAAATTATTTGCTGAAACGGAATTACTACAAAGAACAATATTTCTGAGGTGAGCACATTATATTACAAAAGAGCAGCGAGAATTGCTTTGATGATTCAAAAATAGAAATCTAAATTCACGGAACCGAAAACAAAGAGTACAAACCGAGGGGAGGGGGGACATTTTGAAATATACAATTTCAAACTCTATCGACACCCAGAATCATCGTGCTGGTCCTCGGAGAGTTCCTCCCATATTCCAATGAGATGAGAAAGTTATCCAATCAGAGATGAAAATTTGTGCAAGTAGAATATTATAATGAATTTTCCATTGTGTATTCTGTAATACTTTCTATATTTGTTGAAATAACGAAACAGCCTGCCACCCCGTTCGTTGCTTTGTGTACAAAAAATGAAATCACTAATACACATTATGCAGGATAACAATGACCTGAACCGAACCTCTCCTCTGCGCGGGCACCCAGTCCACCAGCAGGGACTCCATCTAAACTGAGTTTTGTATACTCAGTGAGTCCTTTTTGTGTTTCCAATGAATGAATGCATCAACAGTGTTCTCTTAACATACTCTGCGCACCTCCTCGCATCGGAAAGCTTGTTTTGAAAATTTCAGAACTCTCGTAGTATTAGTGTGCATGAAGGAAAATTAATCAAAACATTGCATAAAGGAAAATAATAAAGTAAGGATGAAAGTTTTTTGTTTTGCCTAGCAGAAAAAAATGAAATATAGAATGCGAAACGAGGAGATGACAACAGAAATGAACTCAATGGGGATGAAAAACGGGAGCAGGAAGAGATGAAAGGGGAGAAAGCAAGAGGGAAAAACGGTTCAAATAACAATAGCATATGATATACAATTATGTTCGTCATATTTTCGAGCAGAGTTTGTAAACTAAAAAATCCCGACCGTTATGGAAGTAATGAAAAGGTAGGTGTTGAAATTCGTCAAGGACTTAAAGAGACCCTATCGCTTTGGGACAAATATGCTGTTTTGCCTGCTGTTATCCTATGTGGGAGCCTTGTTATAAGAAGCTCAGTAGAGAAATCAAAGCCAATTTCGCAAAAGATGTATATTATTAATTTCAATGGTCACAGAGCTGCACATGAATGACTAGAAAAAATTTTCTGAAAATCCACTCAACACCACTGTCTCTGCCCCATACTCACCCCATTTCCATCACCTATCAGTGCCACCTTCTTGTCTGTAACCCAGTCTTGACTAAGCAGATGAATGTTGTTATTACAATGAACATTACAAAAGCAAGAACGGAGATGAGATAATCCTGACATGAATGCCAGCATCCTGCCTGCAAGTGGAAGCACATGGGCGAAATCAAATGAAGAAATTAAGATGGGCGGGCTTACAACAATGGCTCCGGCAGTTTAATTACGAAATATGTTTTAATTTTACATTGTCCTGCCCTCTTTTCTGTATACGTATGCCTGTAAGCGTGTTCAGGGAAACATTGTGGAGTGAGAAGAATCATGATCACCTTGCATATCTGGCACCCAGTTTAGTGCCCATGCATGTTCCACGTATTAAATGAGACAAGGATATTTGTAATGTCGTGCTGAAAAGTAACACAGTCAAAAAGGATGAGGTGGAAAAGTAGTGGGTGCCAAAAGGGATGCTTTTTATAAGGCAAAACAATATTGCCAAACAGTTGCATGTGTTGCTGCTACTTCAGCTTCATATGTTAGTTTGAATGCATGTAAGTTGGTAATTATGTTGGCATTTCGCCATAATTCTGCAAGCGTACTGTCTTCTTGAAAAGGGGGGGGGGGGGGGAATGCACCGTGAAGTACGTCGTGGAATCAAATCAAATTTTGTTAAAATGGGAAAGCTATTTTATTAAAAGGTTTAAATAGGAAATTAAGATTGGAGCTCATTCTGTTGAAAAGGATATGTTTCAGGGAAATAATCTTATTGTAATAAAGTAACCTTTCTTTACGTTATTGTTCTTTTTCTTCAGCCTTTGTCCCGTTCTCAAGCGTGGTCGGCTCGATGTGATCGGTTTCGTCATTTGGCTCTACCAAATGCCTGATCTGGATGCAATCTCGAAGCTTTTAAATCCCCATCCAGCGTATTAAGCCACCGTTGTTTCGGCCTGCTTTTAGTTGTTTACCACTGACTTCGATGTTCAGACCAATCTTGGCAAGTGAATTCTCGTTAACGCGAATTGCGTGACCATACCATCGAAGACGCTTTTCTCGCGATTTTTCCACGATCGGTGCCACCCTATAAAGATCGCGAATATCCTCATTTCGGATGTGATTAAAACATGTCACGCCACTAGTCCAACGCAACATCTTCGTCTCCATTACCGCAAGACGCCGTTCATTGTCTTATATAGTCGGCCAACACTCAGAACCATAGAGGGAGACAGGACGGACGACATTGCGGTAAATTTTAGATTTGAGACGTTCGTTGATACGTCAATCACAGAGAACACCAGTTGTAGAACGCCACTTCACTTCACTTCACTTCAGGTTGCATTAATACGTGAAGCAATTTCATAACGCAGTTTTCCAGTGGCTGATAGCGTTGACTCGAGATATTTAAATCGCTCAGTTCTGGGCAGATCACTGTCGCTGACAATGATTAGGCCTGTTTCATGGGGATCGGTCGTCAAAAATTCAACTTTATTTAGATTCAATCTGAGACCATGTTGCATGAGGCGATCATTTCATTTGAGTGAAATTATGCGGTGTTTCCAACGATTAATTATCTGAAATAATGAAAAACTTGTTGTTTCTTTTTCGTTGGTATGGATATTTATTCTTGCAAATTCCGATATTTCGGGAACCACTTGTTCCCTTCATCAGTGCTAACAAGTTTTGACTCGACAAATTATCATTTATTAATTAACATCTGAAATATGATTTTGGTTTGATAGGATGTCGGGACGAGAACTACGATTTGAACTTGTTAGCACTGATGAAGGGGATTCATTCTTTTTAATGTACGCGACAAAATGCCAGCCATCATGAGGAAGCTTGTTCGATTTGAGATTAGCGCGCAGACTCGTAACTGAGAGTCGATGGGGACACAGGTGGCGGCATCGAAGAGATTAATATCGAAATTCGTCTGGAACGGCGGCAGAACTCACAGAGGCAGGATACCTGTATACATGGTCAGTTGGTACTTGGCATATATCAGGTCATTAGTCAGTCTCAGGAATCTCCACTCTTACTCACTATGGGGATTACCTTTCTTATCCCCAAAAAGGACATAGGATTACTTGCTTACCAAACCGTTATAAATTCTTAACGTCCATTGTTAGTGGAAAGGTCAATGCGTACCTCGAGGCCAGCTCTCTGAGGAGCAGGAGCGTTGCCGAGTTGCATTAAGGGGTCGCAAAGAACAATTTACTATTGACTTGGTAGTTGTGAGATAGGCAACTAGAGGCCAAAGAAATCTCTTTACTCTCTATATCGATTATACCAAGGCTTTTGACAGCTTCCCACACATTTGGCTAATAGATGTTCTATATCTGTATCGCATTTATCACAAGCTAAAAAGGTTTTTGGCAACATTCATGGACAAGTGGCATGTCACTTTATCAGTGCATTCATTTGAGGGTACCAATACCTCAGAGTCCATCCACATACTGAGAGGGATTTATTGGTTCCTCTTGGCTGCGTCTGGCGTTGAACCCTCTTTCATGGCTACTGAATTATGCTAGAGGGCATGGTTTTGCAAACAAATATGGCCGACGTATTAAATGCAAGCTGAGACACTTGATGTATTTAGATGACATCAAGTTGTATACTGATACTAATGACGACCTTAGGTGTCTCTTGCGAATAGCAGACATATTTAGTCGTGATATTCGGATGGAATTTGGATTAAGCATGTTTCGAATCGAAGCCGTCCGCAAAGGGAGTCACATCCCGGATACGGCATTGGTGATCCCCTAATGCAAGCTATGACCGAGACAGACTTCTACAAGCACCTAGGGATTTTGCAAGGAACTCGAGTTGGTGATCGGAAAGATGCTCAGCTGTTCAAATTCGTGTAAAGCTGATGCTGAAATCGCACCTTTTGAGAAAGGATAAAATAGGCGCACTGATGAACTTGCCTCGTGACATCAGAGGCAAGGTCGCAACATCATCGCCAAGTCGACACACTACGCGCTTATTTGTACAACAAAGGGCAGGCGAGGCGCTTGCATGTGGCTAGTTGTGAGGCAGGCTGTGGGCTGACTCCGGTTATCTTGAAGGATCAACCTTTCAATCATCTGAGTAGGGTGAAGTTACACTGTTAGCGGATCGATGAATGGAAGTCGAAAGAAATACACGGCACCTATTCGACTAATGCAAATCGAGAAATGCCTGCCAAAGGCACCATTCACGTCCTTTGGCAGCCATTTCTCGATTTCCATTTGTCGGACAGATGACTGTGTACTGGGAAGCCCTTTGTTGAGCCGGAGGGATTTATGTGTGCTATTCAGGACGACGTGGTCGACCATGGACCATCTCATTTCTCGTTGCACTGCTATGGCGCCGATGCAATACACGAGCAGGCATAATGCTTTATATAAGGTAATTCACTACAACTTTGCATACAAGCATGGGTTAATCACGGGAACATGTCCGATTTACCAGTGTGAGCCACAGGAAATGCTTGGTAGTTCTGTTTACAGAATGTATTGGGATTGGTAAGTTCTAACTACTCGTCATACAATTCACAACAAGCCTGACGCTCTGTTAGTTGACAAGCCGGGTCGTCAACAGCAACATTGAGCGGAAATACGTGGAGAATAAGTTGAATTATGAGCACTGGCTCGGGAAATCAAAGGAATTCAGCGTCTCGACTGAGTGGTTGTAGCTCCCATAATATTGTCCGCTACAGGTATGGTGGTCAAAGGGTAGTATAGGTCCCAAGGCGAAACGTGGATTGGTACCCACAATGGAGCATAAAACTTGGGAAATGCCTGCTGAACCAACCTCAACAGCTCTACTTCCAAAACCCTATCTACACCTTTACGTGGTGACCGCTGGGAGCCCTTACTTAATTCTTTAGCTCTTTCTTCACATAGGACGTGCGCTCCCTGTACAGAGATGGAGCTACCGAGCAGCTAGTCGATACCCTGTCCATATATAGGGATGATGTAACAGCGTTGCAAGAGATGCGTTGGACAGGGACCAGTTTCCTGGAGAAGAATTACTGCATTTTATTAATATACACTACGCTATAATTAGCGGCCATCCAGCAAACCATGTGCTCGGAGTAGGTTTCTCAGTCAGCCAAAAAATGAAACCTACTGTTATGAGGTTTGAAAACATAAGCGAACGGCTATGCACTCTGCATTTGAGAGGCGAATTTAGAAATGAAAGTTTCATTAACATTCATGCCCCTACAGAGAAGACTGCAGAGTTGGAGAAGTATACCTTCTACGAGGCAGTATAACGAACCTTCGAAGTCTGTCCTAGGTATGATATCAAAATCATACTTGGGATTATAACAGTCAAGTAGGAACGAAGCCCCTATTCAAGCGATACGTTGTCTCCCATATTTTACATATAAATACTAATGATAGCGGGCTGCGGATTATTCAATTAGCAGTGTCACATGAAATGTTTGTACTGGTCCACAACGCCACCTCTCAGCCTTGATGAATGTCAGATAGGGGGCCCAATATAGACTCGTATCACTATCTCGTTGGTATGGTGCTCCAAGCTTGAATAACGTCATCCCACAATCAGGTGAGAGCTAACACTGAAGCTATCCACAGCACGGTCTTCCACAGCACCTATAAGAGGAAAATGGATGCCGCAATAATCGCAATGAACAGAGATCCTGGAGATGAAACATGACCAAATGATCTTCACAATCACCTGAAGAATGTTATCATAAATATGGCCAGAAACTGTCTTGGTCCCAGTCGCAAATGTAAGCTAGCAACGGAACGGAAGAATACTGCATACCCAGGAATGTTGCATTCTTATAGGATGCGGGCACCCGCGAAGACTTATCACGAACTCCGGTGAGCGGAGAAACCAGTTCACAGACGAAAAAGGAAGCCTGGGAGAATCAACAGGTCTGTGAACTCGAAAAGTACAGGGAGCAACCGCGCCAGACGCGGAAGTTTTACAAACAAGTCAGCAGGCCTTATACACCTCAATGCTCAATCTGCCGAGACAAAGAGGGAAATCTGATTTCCTACAGAATGGACATATTGGAGCGATGGGTTGAGTACTTTGATGAACTGCTGAACAACCAAAACATCGGCGAGTTGGAGGTCCCGCTAACTGAAGACGACGGACAAATACTGCCATCAGCAAGTATAGAAGGAACAGTCCGTGCAATTCATCGGCTTAAAAATCATAATTCGCCAGCCGCAATGGTTAAATATAGAGGTGACCAATTGTGGGGCAGCGAATCAATGCCTGACGATTGGCAACGAGGTATTATCTGCCCCAAACATAAAAAGGGAGATATTACGCAGCGCAGCAATTATAGAAATATCACGTTGCTGAGTACCATCTATAAGATATTCTCCGCTATCTTGCTAGGTCTGATAGCTCCATACGCCCAGAACATCATTGGCCCATACCAAAGAGGCTTCACTCCAAGCAAATCAGTAACAGATCAGATTTTCTCTGTGCGGCAAGCGATGGAAAAACAGTTGGAATATAGGCATCAGTTGACTTTAAAGCCGCCTATGAGAGCATAGCCAGGGTAAAACTGTACACGGCCATGAGAGAATTCGGTATCCCGACGAAATTGATAAGACTGACTAGTCTGACCCTGACCAATGTGCGAGGCCAGATAAAAGCAACAGGATCACTCTCAAGACCATTCGACTTCAACAACGGTCTACGACAAGGGGATGCCCTATCATGCGTCCTCTTTAACCTGGCCCTCGAGAAAGTGATCCGTGATGCGGAGGTAAATGTAAGACGTACGATCCTCTTTAAGTCCACTCAACTACTGGCTTATGCTGTCGATATCGACATCATGGGAACAACCACCCGAGACGTACAAACTGCCTTCATCCAGATTGAGCAGGCGGCTATTGGCGCGAGATCTTGGGCTGCACATCAATGAAGGCAAGACAAAATATATGGTGGCAACGTCAGCAGGAAAAGCCAACTAACCAACAATATCAAACCGCACTGGCCAAACGGGAAGAATAAAAATAGGAGACCACAACTTTGAGACCGTCGATAATTTCTCCTATAACAGCTACGACTTTGAAATCCGCATATGGTTGTTGTCAGCCACCAGAGCCTACCTTAGCTGACAAAAACTATTCCACTCGAAATGTCTCACCATAAGGTTAAAGCTCTTACTGTACAAGGCAATGATCTTGCCAGTCCTCATGTATTCCTCGGATACTTGGGTTCTTAGCAAGAAAACTCTTAGCCGCATTCGAGAGAAGAATCCTCCGAAGAATTTTTGGCCCCCTACATGAGGATGGATGATTTCGTAGCCTACATAACGACGAAATCTATGAGCGATACCGTGACCGTCCGGTTGTGGATAAAATCCGGCTCAATAGGTTACGGTGGGCGGGTCACTTAATCCGTATGGATGAGGATGATCCAGCCTGGAAAGTATATAAGGGCAATATCTATTGTAGAAAAAGAAGACGAGGTAGACCCTGCTTGAGGTGGAGCGAAGGCGTAGCCCAGGACGCCAGACAGGATATGGAATTGGTGGACCCTTGGCGCAAAACCGGGATGTCTGGAGTTTTTTTTTAAGGCAGGCCTAGACCGGATACCGGTTGTTGCGCCGTTGATGATGATGATTAGATAAAATCCGGCATCTGCCGAGATTGTCACAAGTTGCCAAATAATTTTATAAGCGCATTTGGCTTACCTGGTTAATGCTGTAGGAAGGGTAGGTCACAGCGAACGCAGCGTCCTTACTCCTAGTATACCAAACCTACTCAAACCAGTGTCTTTCCAGGGGAGCTGAATGTGTTTTCGGAAATAATCAGACACAATTATAATACGGAGCTATTGAAAGTACGATCGCTGCAGACAGCAAGCAATATCTTCGATGTTTCTTGTCCATGGCTCAATAGTAATCATCCGTTCTAGATTTCAGTTCGTTATTCCAATGCTATTCATCTCCATAATTAAGAACAAATAAGCATATTTTCCGGAATACTTCTGATGCTCATTAGTTACTTCCGTTCTGATACCAACGAGAAAACCCATATCCCAATTGCATTTCGATTTATCAGCAACATAAATTACTTTTGCTAGCAACAAACTGACTGGAGGAACCGATGAATAAACCGAAATGAAGGCTTCGTCGATTCTCCCTAATTGAAATCATTTTCAATTCGAACATAATAAAAACAGAAAACAATGAAAATATGGAAGAAAGAAACTGAATGATGACTTTGTTCTTGACGATGTTGTTACCGATGCGGATATTGTTGATGCTGATGAATTACAAACGAAATACCCAACAGGGTGTCTACAAAGATATGACTCTCGCCGTGCTCTAATTATCAGGAGGTGTGTGTACTTCATTCGCTCAGTCAGTTGGCTGTGGGGTATCTGCATTATTCACTAAACTGAAAAATATAAATATTCGCTATATCTGAAGTCTTGCTAACATTTTTAATGAAAAACGTACGGCCAAATGGATTTTCATTTTCTGATATGATGAATGAAATAGTCAGCAGAAGGAAGAAATGTGCCACATTCTGCGCCCGCAATAGTGTGGCGAATTGGTTGAAGCAAGGGTGGCTGATAGTTAGGGTTGTTGTTACATCAGGCTCACCACGCTTTATAATTAGGAAGTGAGAAGCTGAGTTTATGCTGGAAATAGTTGTTTTTAAATTTAGAGAGGTGCAAGTTCTTCTGCCAAATCTTTATCTATGACTCCCTACAAGTCTTCTACTAACTACATAGCTGCATCTTTTGAGATAGTTGTGACGAGCGATAGTTCTTGCAGGTTCCTTCACTGCTTGGTAACTCTTTCGCCACTGCAAGTTGTGGCTCAGTTTAAACAATGAAGTAAGTTGTGGGGAAGGGGAGGGGGTAGTAAATGGTGCAGCTTCAATGAGCGAACGAATAACGATAATATGTTTCACTAAAACAATGCAAGAGTTTTTTCCTAATCCCTTACATTATATTTTTTCCTTTATCCTTCGTAGATATTATTAAACTCGCATATTACTTTCCACATATATGAATGCCATCACCACCGCATGTGTATAGTGTCTGGTGCGCTGATTTCCCAGATAAATGATTCTCTATCCTTGCATTCTCGGTTTGCCGATGAATCGTGTATTGTACAATGAATGAGTGCGACGAACATAAACTGATGTGCTTGAACAAAAGGATCATTTTCAACAGTTTTCCGGAGTGAATAGAAATTTTGGAGGGCGAGACGTAAAACACAAACCAGAAGTTGATTAAATTTCACAAAATACACTTCGACGTCCTCGCTCTCCATTGAATCGTCATCATTGCCACCCCATTCCTATGTTTTAAGTATGCAAAATATAGTGAGAGCTGGAAACAGGTAGTTTGGATCTAACAACTTGCTGTACGTACTTTTTGCAAGGGTGACTCCAGTGCAAGGAGTAAAGGACACATTGGCACGCTGCTTTGTACCGAAAAATGATTGCCTGTTGTGGCTCTCGTTTTCTGGCTGAATAACGAGCCAGTGAATGAATCAAAAGCCAAACCAACTGCTTTGCCCTTAACTGAATTAAATCAAATCAAAAAGGTAAAAGCAACAGATGATGCTGATGAGGATGCCTGACTAGCTCTGGAGCGAAACAAAACCGATCTCCGCTCTAGTGGTTTCGCTATTCAACTCGATTGTGAGTAGATCTAATTTGCAAAAGAGTTAATTACGTAATAGCATCACATGGCATTAAAAATACACCAGCGTTTTTTATTCAAATTCAGTGAAAAGGAGATGTCAGTTGGTTGCTTCTTTCTTGAACCATTTGACTATTTCAAATCGAGTTTTTTAGATAAGTTGGTTTGAAACGTACTCGTATTTGATGGGGTTTGTGCACTTTTTCCAACATTTTTAAGTTTAAGGCAGCATTCCGGAAGAAACATCTTTAAGTGTGCAATCGTAATACATTGCTATTTTCACAGCCAGCTGCTCTTGGTTAGAATTCCTCCCGGATAAAGACTTATGTTGCTTTAAAGTCTGCACATACTGACTACTATATTCCGTTCGAATTTAGGGGCAAGTTATAGCCTTTTGGATTGTTAGATATAAATCAATCAATTCCTGACAGCAAAACCGTTTCCTATTTTTCCATTTTCCAAGCACCAGCCAGTTTTCTTTGCTTTCATCAAGCGGTTCTCGATTATCATTTTTGTTTTAAATTTTTAATTTAATTGTGTCCAAGTGACGAATGAAATTATCAGGATATTGATTAAACATCGTTCAACGTTTCATTTTTAATAATTTTCTTTAATACGGAGTCAACGTTGCTGCTACTCCCTTCTTTTACTCACATCACACAACAAAGACTCAGTTGAATTCGGCATTAAACGGGTCTCACATCCATTAAACGAAAATTCTGCAGCGTCCCCAAAATTTTTTGCTCTTATAACCTTCCGCATTATCCAGAAACGATTGCTGGAAATGCATTTATTAATACGCAGCATAATCAGGTCCGGTGTCCGAATAGCTCAGTGGTTAGAGCACTGGGTTGTCATATGGAAGGCCACGGTTCAAATCCCGCTAGTGGAAGTGGGATTTGTATCGTGACTTGACGTCGGACACCATTCAACTCAGCTACAGTGTACTGTAGTGTGCCGTTACGGTCTTGAATGGAGTGCTCTAACACATTTCAATTTCAAATTCTGATCCAATATAGATTGTTGCGCCAACGATTATTATTATTATATAATCAGGTCATGATTGAGTCATGCTTTATATTGTGAAAGCAACAACAAAAAGAAAAAGTTAATGATCGTTTTGGAGTATTAAGGAATTTCTATATTAGAATTGAAAATATTTAAATGAGTTTTGGGGTTTTGGGAAATTTAAAATGTGAAAGCATACAATTTTTGAAAGGGAAGGTGAAATTATCATTCATTAATTAACATTTATGTGGATGATGTCGGGATAGGAACTACGAATCAAAAAAAAGAATAACGGAGTAAAGGATGCTAAATAGAAAGAGCAAATAAAGATACTGCAAACGCAAATGATTTTTTTTGTCAGATTCTTGCAGGACAAAGTAAATGAAATGATGTACATGTTGTGAAACCTTGGACTCTGCAGAGCAACTGGGTTTGCAAGACCCGCTCGAGAAAAAATAGCTGATGACCAAGGTGCTGGTTTAGTTTTTTGGGATTAAGGCTAGAGTGCTGCTGAGAGGAGAAAGTCGTCGAGTTACTAGGTTGAGGGACTCTAGTGGCAGTGGTGAACTCGCACTGTTTCCCCACTTTGCGGCCTCCACATTGTGCTTCACCACATCCGTAGCGAGAGAGTTCAAACCGATGTTCAATTTCGGCACAGTTCCAGTAACCTTGTGATCCGGCAGCTTCCTCCTGAGTAATTTTTTGCATCAAGTCCCACAGGTGGTAATCAGACCGTTGGTCTTCGAAGCGGTCACGCAACGACGATTTTAGTATTTCCCAGTATAATCAGCTTTAGGGGTCAGCGGTCATATGGCTAAATAGGATATGGGCTTGTTGGGATAACAAGTATGTGTGCTCTGTGTGCGAATTTTTAAAAAACAATAATTTTGCCGTTATAATAATGATAATCGTTGGCACAACAATCCATATTGTGCTCTAACCGCTATCCGGACATTGTCGTTATAGAGGGCGAAAATTTTGTAATTTTTATCGATTGGGTTGCGTAAGCGGAAGCTGCATCGACGATGAACACACCTCGGAGGGGGCGAATGAGTTATTGAAAAACGAGCAAAATGTGGAGAGCATAAGTCAGTCGGTTAGAGCGAATCTGACTTTTCTGTTCGCAAATGCTTGGGTCTCGTCCCCTACAAGATATAGTAGGTTCAAGAGTTAATTCCCTACATCATACCAATAGCAGCGATTAGGGAGAGCACGTGCCAAGTAGTTTTCCGAAATTTTGAAGTGTGGCAGAAGAAAAGGAGCACATTTGGGCGAAATTATTCTTAAGTCTCAAATTCCTGTGGGGGTTTTATGTTCGTTTCCCCATTAACATCTTGGGAAAATAACATTTGGAGTTATATATATAATATACGAGTATATATTTTAAATTCTTACATTGAAATTGTTTACGCTTGAATACTTCGAGGAAGGCCTTGTTGTTCACAATTTGAGCGAGAAAAAGAACTCTTGCCTACCATTCCAGCACGAGGATGTGTCGAAGGTGGTCCAATCACGGCGAAAGGGCCGCTGGAGGAGGAGGTGGACAGAAAACAGCCAATCTTAGGTTTGGGATTTGTTGGAAAGGCGGGGAGTGCGGGGGATCAAAAGTGATGATTTTCTTAACGGACCCATTCTCAGAAACTACCCAACCAAAAAATCTGAAAAAAGACATGAAGCTACATAGTGCCCAGCCCCCAAAATACTCTCTATATCGATATCTACTTACAATCCACTATCCAGAAACGAACGCTGGAAATGCATTTATTAATACGCATCATAATCAGGTCCTTGATTGCGTCATGTTTTACATTGTGAAAGCAACAACAGAAAATAGGTTAATGATCTGAAATAATTTAGGCTGGCCTCTTTCAATTCGCTAGTGATACATATTTATTGATCTTGCAAATACCGATATTTCCGGAACCACTTGTTCTCTGTATCACTGCCAACAAATTTCGACTTGGCAAATTATCATTTATTAATGATAAGATGTCGGGATGGGAACTATGATTTTCAAAAAAGGGTAATGAAGGTTCGAAAGGATGCTAAATAGGGAGAAGAAATAAAAATACTTTGTATAAGCAAATGATTTTTTGGTCAGTTTCTCACAGAATAAAGCGAAATGATGGACATATTGTGAAGCCGTGGAAACTGTAGAGCAGCTGAATTGCCAAGACCTGTTCGAGAAAAGACAGCTCATCATCGAGTGCCGGTTTAGTTTTTTGCGATTAATGCTAAGGTGTCGCTGAAAGAGGGAAGTCGTCGGGTTACCAGGTCGAGGAGCCTTAGCGGCAGTGATGAATCTTCGCGTTGTTCCCCAGTTATCGGCTCCCATCCCTAAAAAGGTGATAATGAAAGAGTGGCTGGAGAACGATCAGTGTAGGATGCGTGATTGGGTGTTAGGTATATTGAATCATTTCCCTTCTGCTTACACTGCTTTGATATCGGTACCATACACGGGCGAGTATAATGCTGTATGTAAGGTGATTCATCAAAACCCTCCATACAAGCATGGGCTGTTCTCGAGAACATGTCCAGTTAACTAATATCAGCCACAGGCAGTACTTCTTTGTTTAGGTTACAACATGTATTTTTCACCGATTAATCGCCATACACCACACAATAAGCCTAACGTAGTGTTAGTTGACAAGACGGATCACCCCGCGTACATTGGCTGAAATACAACACAGGAATGAATACTTGCGGTCACAGTGAATGCACGTACACACGTACATTTGAATAAACCTTGTTTTCCCATTGCAGTCAATGCTTTCCCAAATGCGGGTATTTACCACTTCCAGCAATATGTCGGTTAGCCCTTCCTTCGTTCCTTTCCTCCGCATAATAGGTATTTGGTGTGCTGCATCGATCGGATTGATCAATGCCGCTAGTGCATGCCCTCCCAAAGTGTCCAAGCATGAGGCACCTGAACCACCTTTCTAATGAAAACTGCTCTCGCAGGCAGCAGACAACCCATTCAAGTCGAACCTTCCCGGCCGACAATAATTTCTGTGCTGCTTCTACTGATACTCGCATTGTGACCGTTTGAGTATAAACATAGGATTTTCTCAAGCTCTCTACGTAAGCTCACAATGGATTCTTCTTCCAGTTCCTCCAACTTAAACCGTTCTTTTAACACAGGGCATATTTCTTCTCTGGACGTCAACGTTAAGATCCATGCACTGTATGTATGTAGATCTCATGCTTTTGTGTCCGAACGGTCACATTCTCCCCAAGCGAATCCAGCTTGAGAAAAACCTTCCGTTTTTCCCAAACTACATAGTTTTAGCTCGAACATGAGATCGTCTTTCTGGGTCCTTCGGATTTTGCTGACATTTCCATCCAGATCCTTTAGGTTGGGGTCAGATTTCGCCTTCGTTAAAATCTCCGCGTACGATAAATTTCCATCTAGATCCTTTAAGTTGGGGTCAGATTTCGCCTTCGTTAAAATTTCCGCGTACGATAAATTGCCTCAGCGAAGATAACAATTGCCTCTGGCCGAGTTCGCACTTTTGCTTTCTTCTTCGCCTTTTTATTAACGACCATCGTCCATTCACCATTTTCGTTCCCCTTAGGTGTCCCTTCGATTGCTGACGCTCGCGCTTTTTTACTTTCCGTGCTTTTAGTTCCGTTCTTCGGAACTGCTAGGGTAATTTGTCCCCCCTGCTGATTTTCTAGAAGATCACCGTTTTTCCCTGGGACTCTTTTCTTTGCTGGCACGTCGCTAACACTACGGTTCGGCGCGACTTCGGTCGCTTGTGACACTGTTGGAATGACAGGTTTCAACTTTTGCTTGGGACCTCTTTCCTCCTCCTGCAACCTATTATAGAGGGCCATATATACTCTGATGATACGACGCAGATAGATATTGATCAAAGCTTGGAGCTTTTGAGTAACAGTGGGTTCACTTTCCATGTGGTACTCCCATATAGCAACACAGGAAGAAAACTAGCACAGAATAGTTTCAAGTTGGTCTTAGTGTTGAGATAACTGCATTTCCAGATTTCGGACAGGGCAGCGACAGCGGATCTAGCGCAGTTATTGAATCAGGCAACATCTAGTTCGGTGCCGCCGTCGGCAAAAACCACACTTCCTAGATATACAAATTGATTGACGCCTTCGAAGCTTTGCCCATTAATGCAGATCGCAGTCTCCGATGACACGACTGAGAACCTTGAATTTGTTTTGCTGTTGTTTGTTGTTACTTAACTGTATCGAATTTATTAACGCAGTTAAAGTGGATTTGGCAATAAGTCCCCGCTGGGTCAAGATAGAACCCATAGCTTCATAAGGACCAGTCAGACACGCCTGTACTTAACCACTTCGACTTCCTAGATATCATTCGCTGAACCACTATTTAGGTAGTTGCAAATAGTTGATAGTGGATTTTTAAATTTCTTAAATTGTACAACCGAGGAAATTTAAAAACTTTTATAGCATACTATTTCCACAAGTTACTCTGTCCTTTCTTTTCCGAATCCGGATCGATTATATCACAATTTCGATATTGTTATTGCCAAGTCCTGACAATAGAAGAAATTAATTCGGAGCTATAACACTTTTAGTAGCAATCTCTTTGAAAGATCGTTCCGATAAAAATGCTGCATAATGGCAAATGTACTCTGACAGATTGTCACTAAGGAGTTGAACAATGCAAAAGTAAAAAGCCGACCTTTTTTAAATTTGCAGTATATATTAGTAATTCAAATAAATAACAATAATTAGATAAGTAAAACAGCATGTGCTTCCCTTAGTAACATGCGTTCTATGTCTGCTTGTCTGTCTGTAGTACGCCTTTTTTTTGGCGTTGGAGGGTGGAAATGTTCAAAACCTACCGCTGGCTCTTCCCATACGGTTATGTGAGGCTTTTACGCACTAAAACCACCTCCTTCACCTTCGCTTACCCCGCGGGACTGCCATTTTGGTATTACGCTGTTTGCCACTTTCGTCCGAAGCTCCTCTTTCGTCAGCAGATTGTAGATCACCTTCGTTAATCTTTGGTCAACCGTGACTCCTAGGTATTTAAGCGTTGGTTGTTGTTGGTGTGTTCGCCAATTCTGATCTTCATCGACGTTTGCTTTTTTCGCTTGGTAATCGAAATTATTTCAATTTTATGCTCTGCGAGCGTCAGACAAGCGTCTTTTAGCCAAGACTTTATTTCAAAAATTGCATCGTTTGTGAGAACCTCCATCTCCTCAATATCTTGTACCACGATAGTCACTCCGACGTTGTATGCGAAATTAATGATTGTCACTCCTTTGGGCAGTTGTAACTTTAATGTTCCGTCGTACATTATTATCCACAGAAGAGGACCGAGGACTGATCCTAGTGGAACCCCGCAAGTTGTAACACAATATTCTCTTCCGGAGGAACTCTATGACTTTACGCACAAGGTATTTGGGAGCACCCAATTTGACTAAACCCGAAATTATTTTGCTCCATTTTGCAGCATTAAAACATTCTTCACGTCGAGAGTAACTATCGTGCAAGATTATTGGCGTCTACTGCTTCCTCAGCAATTTTCGTTATCGTACTGATGGCATTAATAGTAGATCTTATGTTTCGGAACCCGAACTATCTATTTGAGAGGCCATCCTCCCTTTCTGTGATCGGTACAAGCCTACCCATTCGAAAAATTTGCCAACGCCGTTTAATAGGCATATAGACCTATAAGACGAAGGATCACCTAAAGGTTTATTTGGCTTCAGAATTAGCGCAAGCTTCTGTTTCCTCCACTTTTCCGGGGAAATCCCTTCTTTGAGGCACGTCGTAAATGTTTGAGTGAACTACTTTGGAACTCTTTGAACGGCCACTACCAGGGCATTTTTCGGAATGCATCTAAGCGTGGAGCTTTATTTTTGACAATCTTCTTTGCGGCTTTCAGAACTTCTTCATTGATTACCTCCCGAGTTTCATCGAAATCTATCAAGACAGTGGGCAGGATCAATTTATTTGAAACTTTTGGAAAGAGGGTACTAATGACATCTCACAGCAGAGCAGGGTTGATGATCGGTGGTGAGCGTTCATCCTTGATTAACGCCTTGACTGCCTTGTATGCACCTCCTTGGTGGTCGGAGTCCGCTTTCTTGCATGACTTCTTGAAGTGTTCAGTTTTACTTCAAGAAATGGCTAAATGGCTGCTTGCTTCATTCCTCGCCGTCTTATACCGGTTGTGCAACTCCATCAGACTCAGACCAGTTTCTGCTACTTTGACTCTGTCTTCTGGCTTTAAGGCAAACTTTGCGAAGTTCATCGATTTTGGCATTCCACCAGAAGTTGGGCATTCATTTTTTGAGTACAGTAGGGCAGGCATGGAAGCGTCACATGCTTTTCGTATCCTTCCAAGAACCTGCTTTACGTTTGCTTCTGCGTTTCCCATTGGCATCGCTTCTTGCAGAAGTATTTCCTCAAACATTTCCTTGTCAAGATTCTTGGATGTCCAACCAGCTACTTGAGTTTTTATATATAATTTCCTCCCGTTCTTCGCTCTATGTGGAAGATGATAGCCTAATAGTCGCTGTGCGTATATTCTTCGCTTACCTGCCTAGAGATCATTGTATGTCCGTCTGTCTGTCACAGGCACTTTTCACAGAAATGACTAAACCGACTGACACGAAATTCAGTGAGATGGTTCGAACTGTGAACGCCCACGCATGCAGCAAGTATAATCCTTCTATGTTATGTTTAAGGGGGGGGGGGTCCTCATACATCCAAAAGGGGGTGTACATTTTTTTTCATCAAATATAGTCATGTTGGGTATCCAATGAAAAGTCTCGATTAGTACTTTTCGAAGCCAGTGTTAGTTTTAACAATTGTTGGAAAGACGGAGAGTGCGGGGGTCGAGAGTGATGATTTCTTCAACAAACTCATTCTTAGAAAATACAAAACCGAAACGTCTGAAAAAAAATCACGGAGTTGCCTCCTCTATACGGTGCCCAGGCCTCAAATTACTGATTCAGATGTGATCGGTAAGGTACAAGTGGTTCCAAATAATATGCGAGCTTTGGTTATGATTGTCGATGATTAAAAACTTAACAGGATTTTTCAGACTTTATACTTTATTTCCAATATTGAATGCAATAACTTCCCGTTTTTAATAATCTTTTGATTTATATGACATCAAAATATAAAAGCGTAAATTCCTTTTCATAAAACCTTTTTCAGATTATTCCAATCCACACGCTCCCCCCAATTTTAATATCGAAATCAGAAAATTGTTACCATCAATGAATCAGAAATTCAAATTATTGTATTTAAATAATAAAATTGATTGAAAACGCTATTATCCGAAAACATCACTATAACTGCATTTAACAGCATGGGAAAAAGGCCGAAATGTTTTAAGCATTCAAAATTTTGAATACGAAAATCCATATGTGAATTGAATGAATCAATTTCCAGGATTGATGTTATTTCGATACGCGTGAGGTATAATGCGAAAATGTGGAAAAGCAAAAAAAGCCTCGGATAAAAGGCATCGGGAGCACCAACGGAAGGAGGATCTTCCTCAACGCAGCGCATGGTGGGAATACCGGGAGTTGTGCATGTCCTGCATTACGGCCATTTAGATTTTTTTGGGAAGAAGGATATGTGATATGTGTGAATATATTTGACTGCACTATAAAATGTGCTCTTGCAAGGTTATGCTGAATGAATAGGCACCAAATATAATTTCATTCAAAGCATCAAAGCTCTCGGGGTATTCATTCGAAATTAAATGAAATTGGTCTTTTGATGGAGATTTGCACACACATATGCATGCTTTCATGTGAATATGGTGAACATGTAATTCAGTTTGTTCAATTTACATAGGATCTGGGCTCTGGAAGGGCAGTGAATGAAAAGACCAAAATTCCATTCAAAATTCGCAATTCACTTAAGGCAAATTAATTATTCTAAATGCTAATTAATTTCAGATTACATTGAGCAAATTTTTTGGGGTATGTTCCATTGCGCTACCTCCACCTTTGTGGTAAGGGAAACGTGGTCGCGAAACATTAACGAAGACAAAACTATGATTTTGAACCTCCAGTAAAAATCACCAACTGCTCGAATTTTCGGTCACACGTGCTCCCATTGACTATCCGCTAAAAGCCATCAAATTACATAATTCTTTAAAACGCCCACAAGATCCTTTCCTTGAAAAGGAATTGTGTTCCGGCAAGTGCGCTTCTGGGGTGAATGCCTTCGGGCTGGGTACATCTTGTGCTCGTCTCCTATATTGAATTCAATTCATTAATGCACCCAACAAAAAAGGAAGCTAGAATTGAATATGAAAACAGAATGAAATACGGAGTGACGCGATGGCGTGGCTAGCGTAGGCGCGGAGGAATGAATAAAAATACCAAATAAAACACAAGAAAATTGCAAACAATGGCATCCATCTCTAACTTGTAATTAAAATTTTTAATTTACTTTGCTTGCAAAAAAGGAGAATTTGTGGGATGTACTTTCTTTGTTGTTAGTTTTGTTCGCCTGTTGTATCCTTCACTGCTTTGTATTAGCGCATTTTGTTGTTTGTTTTTTCCTTGTTATATTTTGTTGCTGCTTCAGCATTTGTTTTTATTATATCCTTACGTCGCCGAGATGACGCTGCTGAATTCCTCCGCTATCCGTTCTATCCTCTCAACGAGGTTGTCGTCCTTCCCCGTTTCCGCTTGTACTCGAGCTCGGTGAAGGTGGTAATGGAGAAGGAGAAAAGTTTTTTAATTCACTATAAGGAGACAATACAATGTTCGTCCTGATTTGGATGGAGGATGATTCGTGCACCAGCGTTATGATTTCAGATTCTGTTTGACTCGGCTGGATTCCATTTAGCTTCATCTGCATGTAACTACACCAACAAGTCGCAAACAATAGGGATGCAAGTTGGTACTACACGTTCTAAGCTTACATGAATGAGAGCCAGGCGACAAAATTTAATATGCGTAAAATTTCGCTCTGATGCATTGCACACATGAGAAAATGAAAATTTATATCAGATCGGATCTTACAGGATCTGGAAAATGGCACAGAATGAATAGAAAATTTTGTAAGCCCGCCCATCTAAATTACAGTTACTCCAAGGGTTTTCCATTTAGCATTCTCATCTGTACGGGTTGGATGCTGATGATATTCGTTAAGTGAAAAGGGGACAGTGATGAGTTACGTAGTTGTAACGCGATGATTGTTGGATCTGAATAGGAGAGAACAAACATCCTTTAAGGAATGTTGTTCACGGGTTTGATTCAAATTACACATTTGCAAACTGTATAACATAAAATGTGCCTTTTCTTCTATCAAATGTTCCCTTCTCGTTGTAAGAATGGTAATGAGTACCTTTCGAGATCCATCCAACTCTGTGCAGTGAACGAGTGGAAGGTACGTTATAAAAGCAAATGTACTGAAGGTGTTCAACGGTGAAAGGATTCCAGTTAATTCCTGAGATATACACGAAAAACATTATTTGCACTTATACCATTTTTGTTGCTTTTTCTTGGTTATTGTTTTGGGCTGAATGTCATTTTCCTCAAACAGCTTCTAAGTAGTCATGAAACAAAATTTATCCCTTCCGTTTTCAAAGTGATCCTCCTCAAAGGTACGGCTCAATCCAATTGTCAATGTGTATTCAAACATATAGGAGTTACACCCTTGAGTGTTATAAGGCAAAGTTTCTAAATATTGTTTGAAGGACTTAAGCTACACGGAGATAATTGGGATAAATAAAAACTCAGCTTCGGTTCGAAATGTTTGAAATAATATTTAAATATGGGGTGTATGGTGGTCAAATGGTAGTACAGGTCCCAGGGCGAAACGTGGAATGGTACCCACATGGAGCATAAAACCTGGGAAACGCCTGCTCAACCAATACCAGCAGCTCTACTATCAAATCCTATCTCCACCTCCACGTGGTGACCGCTTGCAGCTCTTTCTTAACGAAAAACTGCAGCCGGAAAAGGATGAATGCGAGTCTCCCGTGCCTAAAAACGGCACAAATTGTACCAACGAGTAGGGATGACAACCCTACACGGAAAAAAACTTGTTATGAAGCACAATAGGAGCCTTCGACTGGATGGATTTTACAATGAAGAACTCGGCAACGGCCCTGTACAGAGATGTAGTTGTAAACCAGCTAGCCGATACGCTGTCCCATTATAGGGCTGATGTAACAGCATTGCAGGAGATGCATTGGACAGGACCAATTTCCTGGAGAAGAGTCGCTACACCATATATTATAGCGGCCATCCAGTAAACCATGTGCTCGGAGTAGGTTTCTTAGTCAGCTAAAAAATGAAATCTGCTGTTATCGGCATTGAAAACATAAGTGAACGGCTATGTACTCTGCGTTTGCGAGGCAAATTTAGCAACATAATCCTCATTAACTTTCACGCCCCTACAGAGAAGACTGCAGAGGACTCCAAACCTGTCCCAGGTATGATATCAACATTTTAACAGCTAAGTTGGGACGGAGCCCGTATTCAGGCGATACGTTGGCTCCCATATCTCACATCAAAATACAAATGATAACGGACTACGGATTATTCAATTAGCAGCGTCACATGAAATGGTTGTTGGAAGTACCTGGTTTGTGCGGAAAGCGGTCCACAAACAAACGTGGGCCTCTCCATTCGGGACCACTTTCAACCAAATTGACCATGTGCTGGTCGGACGCCACCATCTCTCAGCCTTAATGAATGTCAGAACACATACGGGGGCCAATATAGACTCGGATAACTATCTCGTTGGCATGGTGTTCCGAGCTCGAATAACAACACCACTCAGAATCCCCTCTGACAGTCAGGTGAGAGCTAACAATGAAGCCATCCACAACACACCCCTCGGCAACGCCTATAAGAGGGAAATGGATGCCACTATAACCGCAGACAACAGAGATCCTGGAGATGGAATACGGCAACAAACATACTTGGCTCCAGCCGCGAAAAAAGTCGGAACAGCTGGTTTGACGATGAATGTAAGCTAGCAACGGAACGGAAGAATGCTGCATACCGAGTAATGTTGCATTCTCAAAGAACGCGGGCACGCGCAGAGACTTCTCACGAGCTCCGACGAACGGAGAAGAGACTTCACAAACGGAAGAAGGAAGCCTGGGAGAACCAACAAGTCTGTGAACTAGAAAAGTACAGGGGCAACCGCACCAGACGCGGAAGTTTTACCAACAAGTCAGCAGCATGAAACCTTACACACCTCGAAGTTCATTCTGTTGAGACAAAGAGGGAAATCGGATTTCCGGCAGAATGGGCGTATTGGAGCGATGGGTTGAGTACTTTGATGAACATCGGCGAGTTAGAGGTCCCGCCAACTAAAGACGACGGACAAATACTGCCACCACCAATTATAGAAGAAATAGTCCGTGCAATTCATGGGCTTTAAAATCATACGTCGCCAGGAGCCAATACAATTACAGCCGAATTGGTTAAATATGGAGGCGACTAATTGCAACTTATGCTCAAGGTGTGGGACAGCGAATCAATGCCTTACGACTGGCAACGAGGCATTATCTGTCTCATACATAAAATGGGAGATATCACACAGTGCAGCAATTATAGAGGTATCACGTTGCTGAGTACCATCTATAAGATATTCTCCGCTACATTGCTAGGCCGGATATATGTCCATATGCCCAGAACATCATTGGTCCATATCAAGGAGTCTTCACTCCAGGCAAATCAGCTACACATCAGATTTCCTCTGTGCGGCAAGCGATGGAAAAACATCAGTTGCACCTTCTTTTTATCGACTTTAAAGCCGCCTATGATAGCAAAGCCAAGGTCAAGCTGTACACGGCCATGAGAGAATTCGGTTTCCCGAATAGGGTCAAAGCTCTTAGTGTACAAGACAATGATCTTGCCAGTCCTCATATATTCCTCGGAGACTTGGGTTCTTAGCAAGAAGAATTGCGAACTCTTGGTCCGAAGAATTTTTGAAGGTTGGAGGGGATTCATCAGCTTTATCTGGAAAATATTGCCAGAGAGATGTTGTGGAACACTGACAGATAGTGCTGCATTGCACTTTACATTTGGATTTTTATTCGTGGGGAAAAGATTGAGTTCGGTCGATGAAGGCATCGGATGACATGGAACTCTTTGGACTAACAAATTTTCTGACTTTAAGGCTTCCTTGGAGTCGAGGGCAGAAGCACTAGCTCGAAGTTAACGTCAAACGGTTCTAGGCTAGTTCTCTTATAATGTGAAAGTGTTTAATTGCTAGTCCGAGCGTTTACCGTTGCGAGAGTGCCACACACGGAACGTGAACACATTTACCCATCCAATCAGGATGCATGATGCCTTTTCTTCTCTTGGATCCTTGTTGATTATTAAAGATTTTAAGATAGATCCTGAGCCTACTCAGCCTTACTAATTTTATTGGGATACCGAATTCTGCCTATGATATCATAGGCGATTTTCAAATCGGTGAAAATATGTGCAACTGATGATCACATTTTAGCCGTTTTCCCATCATACCCATTGGTATGGACTAAAGATGTTTTGCATATAAGGGGCTACCCAGTCTAGCAGGATATCAACGTGGTACTTCTATAAGTGTTATACTGAGTGATATCTCCTTTTTAATTTAAAATCGGTTTATTGTTTGTCTGTCTGTCAAATGCACTTTTCTCCACAACGTCTACACTGATCGGCGCGAAATTTGGTAGACACATTGGAACTATGGATTTCCTAGCATACAGCGAGTGTTATTATATAAACCTAAGTAGAGTTTAGAGAGAACTTTTGTACATGCAAAAGGGTCTTTAGCATTTTTCTTCTCTTAATGTTTCCGGGGTATTAGATGAAAGGCTTCAATTGGTACTTTCGCGAAGAGATTTTTTCTAATTCCATTGTTTCCTGGTGACTTATGATTTTTAAGCCGATGCATTGCCCGGACTGTTTCTTCTATGCAATGTGGGGGGCAACATTTATTCGACGTTAAACTTGTCGATATTCTAATGGTTAAACAGTTCATTAAAATACACAATCAATCGCTCCAATATGCCCACATGATTCTCTATTCGAACATATTGTGTGAAATGTTTGGTCGGAAATCTTATGAGCATTTTATGATCTGCACTAACGTTTTCGGGGCCAGAATGAAAAGGCCTTTTTGGGGGAAAGCGTTTTTGAAAAGAAAATACGATGATGAAATTAAAGCGTTCTCAGGACTATTGAGGAATTTAAGCCCCAGTAGGGAAAGATGGAGCACACAAAATAGTCTTCCTTCGCGACTATTTTGGGTTCTCAATCTTGAAATAACCAGTATTGAAAGTATAATACTACAAAACAACACCTGGCAAGGTACATTAGTTAGTTGAATACTTTTACCTTCTGGCGGAACATTGAATAATTTAAACTCTAAAATGAAGGGCGGATGGATACTTAAATATACATCAAGCGGCTACTAACAAGTGAAGCACGAACACCTGAGAGGATTTAATTAACTTTTTACCTACCTCCTCTGCACTTCAGATGACGATTTGGAGGAAGGAAGACTGCACTTTGCACTTTGCTTTTACTATCAGATGGTGGGGAAGCTTGCCACTCTAACTCTTTTGACGGAGCTTCACTCTCTAAATCACTCCAATCCAGAACAAAATCTGAAACGGTCTCAATATGGAGAGATATCAGCAAGTATTATCGCTTTTTAATTTTTGAGGGAGAATCTGGTAAGTCCGGTATGTTATTAAAGGGAAGAAGAGCTAAAATTTTCATTTTCTGATGATAGTTTGACTTTCCTTAGGTCCTCAATTTCTTGACTTCCTTTTACAGATCTCAAATTATATAGAAATTAATGGGGCTCCTCTCTCCGATTTGAAAGACTCACTCTTTATCTTGTTGGCGCGATGGTTGAGCTGGTTGAGCGTTAGCCTTTCAATCACGCTGCTCTTGGTACGAATTCCAGTCGTCGTGGGTGTCTGTGTCTATCTGGTGTTTGTCTCGTTGCTGTGAGCTTTTCATTTGCACAGCGTTAAGTATGATGTAATGAAACTGAAACACAGTCTGACCGTGTGGGTAGCATCCACTTAGGAGTGAACAGGAAACTCCAATAGTTAAAGTCGAAAGATAAGGCAACCCCTTGATCAGGTTTTGGGTTAGCCTCTTAGCCTGTTGCAATATAAACGTTCCTCTTATAGCTGACATAAGGTGTGTTCCAGATATTTAATCTAAAATTTATGATGAATCGAGATAAAAGATTGCATTTTTTTTGTAGATTACATATTTAGTGATTTATGAAAAAGGAATTAAGAAAGATTGCAAAACCCTTTAAACTAGCGATATGTGGCAACCTGCCTACTTGTTTAGAATGCCGGTCGATGCCTCTTATGATCACTACTTTAAATCAGCATAATACCGCAGTCAGAACGTTGCTGTTCAGAATCTAAATATCTATCTTCTTCCCATTAAAGCAAATCAAGTCACCTAAACCAGCGATAATAGCTCATAAAATTCCTTAAATGTATTCTCTAATGCTTATCAGAATTATTGCAGAATTATTACACACCATTAACCAAAACTTAATTTAAATTTGAAGGGAACTTCGAAATGTGTAGATTTGAGCGCGTCTGCGCTAATCTAAAAACACCAATCGTCGTGATTAAACCAATTCGCATCACGTTTTTTGGGTTTCTGATACTCTACAGAGGCTATTTGTAAGCAAGTTGAATCTAGTAAATGTCATGAACACCAAGAATGTTTTCAGTGCACTTAGCATACACGTATGTAGGTGGGTGTGACAATTTAACCCTAGAGGAAAAATGTGTGGTTTGTGTGCATGTTTAATGTCGCCGATATAAATTGAGCCAGAGCGAAGTGAGGCTGTTCTCTGTTTAGGGATATCTATCTATCTTTTTAGAGATATCTACTTGACTTGGTATTTGCTAAGCTACAGTTTTCAGTAATAAAGAAAAAAATCTCTTCAATTTGAAAGAATGATTGTTGAGATTTCATTGCCACTAATATCGTAAATAATCCGCATGGAGAACAGCTAGACAATATTAATTAACGAAAAACTGATATCGAAATCACGTTTTGCTTTTTTCACCCGGAAGATTGATGCAAAACGAAATGATTTCAATGTTTTCCGCCTGTCTGTCTGCATCCAAAGCAAATAAGATCTGACAATGGCATTTGGTAGAAAATATTAAGACATTTATCATTAAAAATATTAAGACATTAATCGAGCGTTTTGCTATTCACCGAGTTCAATTGTGAATGGAGACTGCATTATTGGATTTATAAACGAGACTGTGTTCTATAGATCCATATATACGCACCTTGTTCCCGAAAGTAAGGAATCAGCAAAGATGGATAGACTCTTATACCAAGTAAGTCAAAATGAAGTGGATATTGACACTTCTAATACTACTGCGGCCATATGAGATATGAAGATCGAAGGAAGGGCATCACCAACTTTCAATTGATGTGGCGAAGAAATAATTTTTAAGGAAATAATTGCCAACAACACATAGGGTAAAATCTTTTTCAAATGGAGGAACATCCGGTTGTGGAGATTAGAGTACCTTTAAATCAAACTTCCTCCTTTTTGGAAGCAACCAATTGGATAGTACGCGGAAGAAATCAAGCCTTTCTCCTGCCAGCAGAACAACCCTTTTCTATATAGATGTGACAAAGCTGATCGAAAGTGTCGATACCTTATTTCCTTTTGTTTTAAAATATATTTATGATAGATATATCATTTTCGTCCACTTTAGCGCTGAAATATAGAGTTGACAAACTCACTACAGCCTTGTTTGATTTAGGAACATGAGATAAAAGTGTTTTTGTCTTTTTTAGCAGTGCTCATACGCACATCAATCTGTTTGACTTCAAATTCTCTGCCAATTCCAGAGAAGTGGAAAAAATTGTCCATTCTACATTTCTTCCTGTTCTGTAATACGGTTCACACAATTCGGCAGCGACTATTTGCGCAATGTTGTCGTTGAGAGGATACGCTGTTTTGGAATCGCAAACCCAGAAAATTTTTATTCCATATTTGTCGGACTTAGAGGGTTCATACTGCGTGAAAGTACAGCGATCGCGAAAAGGAACAAGTTGCTCATCAGTAGTTAAACTTTCCTGAGAGAATAAGATTTTTTCAAATTTTTGACAACCAGTTGAAATATCTCTCTTATTGCAGCAAACTTGTCGCATGAACGTCGAAAGCTGCGTGTATCCTTATCATCGAATGGAAATGACGAAGGATCGATTTGAGTCTCTTCAACCCCATCGTTGCCTTGAACATCGGCAATCCGCGTAGGCGTCCAAAAAACTCTTCGTAATTTATTTTGATCGACCGGTAAATGCTTGCAGCAGCCAACAAACCAATGAAGCCTTCCAGTTCACCGAGTCAACATCTTTTCAGTTGTTCTCATGCTTCTTTGCTTCAATATTTATGTACCGCACAACTATATTGATTACGATGTCACCAAAAATGAGCCCAAAACAATCTAACCCCCTTTTTTCCGTTTTCCAAGTAATCGGTATAGATGATTCCGCGTGCATCTCAGAAAAATTTGCCCATACCTTGGCGGCCAATTAGATCCTCTTTTCCTTTTTCGGGTACTGGTGGTGGCCAGTGGTAGGTTAATGGGAGAATCCGTCGAAAACTTCCCCCAACATCGAACACGTATGCAGAATGGACGTCCCAGGACATCAAGGGAAGCCATAAGGGATTTAGGTATAATACCTGTAGCTGACAATATTATTGGAACTACAACTACCCGCTCGAGCCGCCAAATTTCTTTGATTTCGCTTGCCAGTGACAAATATTTCAACTTTTTCTCCGTGCATTTTCGTTCAGTGTTGCTATGATGAAAACACCAGAAATGAGATAGTCTCTAACCCCGAACCACACATTCTGCACTTTTCGTTTTACACCCGCCCTTTCATTATGAGCTTTTTATAAGCTCGGCCGGCGAACACGCTGATCTGGATGGCACAAATAAATCTCTCCGTCTCAGCAAAAAGCTCCCCAGGATACAGCGATCGGTTTGACAAATGCAAATCGACAAATGGCTGCCAGAGAGAATTCATGTGTTTACCGTGCATTGCCTTCGACTTCCATTCATCGATCTGCTCTTGATCCGACTTCACCCCTCTCAGAGGATTGAAAGATCGCTCCTTCAAGTTAAGTGGAGTCTGCCCACAATCTGCCTTACAAACAGCAGCATGCAAGAGACTCGCCTGCTCTTTGCTGTAAAAATAAGCACGGAGCGAGTCGACTTGATGGTGATGTTGTGCTGCCACGTTAACGACGCCCCTACCTCCGATGTCACGAGACAGGTTCATCCGCTCCACGGCAGAATTTGAATGGTGCATTCGTAATTTGAACATAGTTGTCCATATCCGCCACTGGACGTTTTTCAGATCGGTTTTCATCCATGGCAATATTTGCATAAGCCAGTGAAAGCATAGCGAATACATTCAATGCACTTATTTTTCTCCTCCCCGAGAGATGCGATTTCAGTACTAGCTTTATACGTCGAAGGAATTTGGACAGCAGAGCATCCAAATCTTCGGTAACATTCGCAAAATTTATGCCAGATGTTGTGGCATGGCGGCTGCCTTCGGCAGTGATCCACTTATCATGCTGGCGGGTAACCCCCAAAGTCCACCCCAGTATCCTTCGCTTCCGTTACCAAAAACTGTACTGTCTGGGCACTGGGATTCGTTGAGAGATCTGAAAAAGTTCCGCTGGTTCCTCGCGTATGTTGCATTCTGGACATGTCTGGAGTGACTTTCGCTAAACCTTCGTAACCGACTGCATACGACAGAAAGTTTCTGCTTCAGTGTGTTCAGAATTTCAAATACGGGTGTCTCACTGGGGATGGCATAGTTTCTGTAAACCCTCTGCACTCTATATCTCACCCGTTTGCTGTCATTTCCAGTGTTGATCTAAATCAGTCTAGCACCATCCTGCCCTAGTGAGTTCCGCCGACTTTCAAAACGAATTTTTTATGGTGGGTTTCTTCGGTCACTCAAACCAATAAGTTATAGAGTGGCACTGGTCTGCAACTCGCTGCACAGTCACGTGAGCGAATTGAGGGAAACGATCGACGAATCTCTGGTGCAACAAGGGGTTTTAAGATGTTGTACCTGCCTTGCCGTTATTTCGTAGTAGAAACGAATGATGTAGAGGTTTATTTTTTTAGTCAACTTCATCCGCTATCTACGCGAAGCTGGTGGAGTGGTCGCCATCGATCGTGGCAAAACAGGTGCAGCAGGCATAGCAACGCTCTTGGTCATCATGGCACCTGGGCGTCGAACCGGCGCACGACTAGCGGTTTTGACGCCGTGCTGTCCATTACGGGACTCCCGTCGGTTATCTGTACCGGACCAAAATTTCGCCTTCTTCTCATTTTAGGGTTTGCAGGTGTGGCGATAGTTTCTTCAGTGAGTAACCTGCGAGATTGGAAAGTTCCTACACTTTCCTCACCTACCCCCGTACAGCCATTTAGACTGAAGATATCCATCCCTTCTCGTTTCTCAGCCGGGCTTGGGACCGGCTACGGCGGAGTTTATTTATTTATTATTATTACAATAAACAGTTTTTCTGTTTATATATTCCAATTACATATTGCCCTCAGTAGCAGGAAAAAGCAAAAATTGTGGAGAGTAGGAAAAAGGGGTGGGAGAAGTTTTAAGCTTTAACACATCGAGTGGCATTTGCTGACATTAAGAGCCAACTTGTCAACTGTGCACCAATGCGCAAAAGTATCCAGATTTGCCCGAAGCGAAGCACAATCCATTGGAGACAAAACAGAGGCTTGCGGTCATCGGCGTATAACAAGCAAGGAAAAGTGAGGATAGAGGCGAGGTCCTTAATAAAGAATAAAAATGAAAGAATTCCTAGAATGAATCCGTGTGGTACACCAGAGGAGTGAGAAAAAGGACTAGAAGTGCAACCATCAAAGGAATCGCTACAGGATTGGAGAGAGAGGTAGGAGGCAAGCATTGAAATAAGTGATGGAGGAATGTTGAGAGAGGCGAGTTTGAACAATACTATCACGTGGTTAACGGAATCGAAGGCCTTAGAAAAGCCCGTGTAAATGACGTGGACTTGCTGCCGAGAGTTGAGGCATTTGGCCACAAAGTTGGTGAAGTCCAGAAGATTGGTGATAGTGGATTGGCGTTTTATGAAGCCGTGCTGCTCCTTTTCTATAAGATGGCCAAAGTGGGTCGTCAACCAGTCACTGACATACCTTTCGGGGATCTTAAAGCAGGATGAGAGGAGGCGATCGTGCTCAGCAAGATTAAGGTCATCGTGTTTATGTATAAGAACAATAAGAGCTTCTTTCCGCAGGCTGGGAAATTGACACTCTTCGAGCCTCTCATTGAAAATAATGCAAAGAGCAATGGAAATGAATTTAATCAGGAAGAAGGGAGGGTGGTCTGACATTGGCATCATGGTTGTCAATGAAGTACTCCACTAAAGAGGGAGTAAGGATTGGAATGGCAGTATATTCGGAGGAAGTTGTACTCGGAAAAGGGAGAGAGGAAGAAGAATATGATCGTATATATCCTATAATGTACCCCCCCCCCTGATTGGTTTATGGCAGCCTTATATGTTTGTATGACAACATTGACACGACGATAGCAACAAAAAGTAGTAATGCTAGCTAATGAAGTCACCATGACCATGACGTGTTTCCTCGATCACCTCGACCACGCTGATGTCTTCTGCTTGCTCTCTCACTGAGTCATGTTCATGATGTTTTTCCTGAAATTCCTCAACTACGGTGATGATATCTGCTTTCTCTCAACGCATTAAAGGCATTCATCAATTTGTCTATCTTGGTAGCGTTATTTCTACTGTCGACAGAGCCTAACTTCATATTACTGAACATATTAACAGCGCAGAGCCCGCCTTTGCTGTTTTGTTCCAAAATTTGGGAATGTAATGTGCCTGACCCAATTATTAAGATTTGGCAATGTTCTCTCGTGTCCGGATAGCTCAAGTGGTTGGAGTCGCAGCAGAAGGTCGTCGTTCAAATCCCACTGGTGGCAGAGGGATTTATTATCGTAACTGTATGTCGGATACTAGTCCACTCAGCTCTCAATGAGTACCTGAGTGAAATCGGGGTTATAATCTCGGACGGCAATGCTGACCACATTGCCTCCTACAGCGTACCTTAGTCTACCGTTACGGTCTTGTATCAAGTGCTCTAGCACACTTCAAGCCCTTGATTCAATAATGGATTGTTCAGCCAATGACTTCTCGGAAAGTCACGTGGAAGTTGAAACACATTACCAGAAACTAACAATGATGATCTGTATGTGTGATTGACATGCTATGGTCACATAGGTTATAGTCCGATGTCGGTTTTGGGTCTACGACTCCGATATTCTCGGTCGAGCGAGCCTGTCCTCCAGTTTCCCAAACTAAATAGTGTATAACCTCCGTCGTTCAATTGAGTCGGCCGGGTTTCTGAAACTCTTCTGTCGTGGACGTGGTCTAGATGATAGATTTGTTCCTCTCCAGTCAGGTTCATCGTTCACGTTTCACTGCCACAAGATAGGTCGAATTAAAGTTTTATATGTTGTGGACTTTGGTTTTCAGTGTAGATTTTTATTTTTTAAAATTGGCAGTATATAGAATGTTTTGTTGGCAAGCATTATCCATCTATTAAATCCGATTGTTTTGCTCTTGTTCTTTGTGAAAGTTGCGCTTAAGCACACAAAACTATCGCTTTGACCGAAATTCTAATCGTTCAGTGTCCGGGTATTTCCCAATGGCGTTTATCTTCCCGTTTGAATCATGATTTCGGTGCTTTCTTCCTTTTTTATAGGCCAATTTCCTACTCTACTGCTTCGTCAAACCAGGGTCTCATTCGTTTTCTCTTTCGATCGTGCCAGGATGTTTTTGTGTAGTAGCGTACCATTTAGATGAAATTTAGAAGTATGATTAAAATTGCAAAGAATATGAACCAAAATTTGGAATGATATCATATTTTTAAGGGTGCTTTTTGGTATAATTAGTGAAAAAATGGTGAAAATTGAAACATTTTTTGAGCTTTTTTTTATGCACATTGAGGTTTATATTTTTAGAAAATAAATTAGCAAAGTACAATTAAAACCTTCTGGTTTCAGATGAAAGTTGGAGTTGCCACACGTCTCGCAGCTGGAGAACTTTAGCTATGACCTTCACTGGACTAGGCCGCATAACTTTGTTATTTTTGGCTTAAATTATTCAAACAAATTTTCAAAATTTGTTATTCGAAATATGACTTATATAATTTTATTGAATACCAATTAATCTTTCCAACTAAAAGAAGTTTCGAAAAGTCTCAAAAACTTTCAAATGTGGTCCCCCCCTTAATTTGGTTACGCAGACGTACAATTGCCTTTTTGCTTAAAGCCTTAAATGTTTATTGGAGGTAAAAATATAAATAAATGTAAACACACCATAAAACATCAAATATTATATGGTTCCATTTTAACATTTCATAAGGGGAATGAATCATATCTATCGTTGCAACTGTCAAGTCTGATAATAAATTGAATCAGCACTCCATATCGCAATGCAATATGCCTTGGATATCAAAGGTATCATATTTGCCTTAGATAAAATAGTGAAGTGTTTGTTGGTGCCATTTATTTTAAAGTTAGATTTTATGATGATTGTAGAGTGAAATTATTATTCTTTGGAAACAAGTGGTAATGGGTTGTGTTTTTATTTTATATGAATATCAATCGTCATATTTATATCATCATTAGTTTTAAGAATAAATAATTGAAATATTTTATCTGATATTAAGGAGTATCATCATCACGCTTATGAAATTTCGAGCATATAAATTTTTCTACCAAATTTCGTGATAGTCAATGATAGACTAATGTTCACTTTATACGTAGTTGCAGAAAAGCTTGCGAAAAGGGTGGGGCGAAAGGGATATTACTCTCAGAGCCCCGAGTTTTCTCGAGGCCGGGAATAGGAAAAACAAAATAAGATGAATTATACTTTTTTTCCGATTTTCACCTCGGGCCCGGCTTTTCGTCCCTATGACTCTGCATTTTTTGTCTTTCTTTTCTCCTGAAGTGATCTCCATTAAATTTACCTATCAGAGGCTTAAGTACAGTGGTCCCCCCTAGTAGCTTAGTTCTGTGTTTTATCAAACATGATATTTGATCGTCTGGGATATTATCATTATTCTGTGTATTCTGCCACTGAGGATGTTTTCGTTTGACTTAATCTGCAGATACGTTTATTTTCGTCCTTAGGGTTTGTACACTTCGTCAATGTTAAAAGAAGAGTTTAATTAATTTTAAGTTCCTGATTTAAGTGTGCACTTTGTAACACCGCCTCCTTCAACTACAACTAATGTTAGAACTGAAACCTATTAAAATCTTGGGGGATGTTGCAGATATTGCTGAATACTAAAAAGTTGGACGAATTTTTACACCGGAATGGACGTTGTCCTACTAGAGTCGTTTTTTCAACAATTTAATTACAATTACTTAAATTTTGAGTTAATACTTTTTGAATATTTTTTCATGTAATTTAAGACGGTAGACGCAGAATATATTATAGAATAATTAATGCTATTTCCTTTACAGCCTTTTCAAATTGCCCCATCCTACGCTAAACTCGTCATTTGTCAATCCCTACAATGAAATATCCATGATGAAGTAGAAGGTCTACGATGACCGCAATTCAGATTGTTTGTCCATTGGGTCTTGAGCGAGAAAACATAGTGCATAGAGCCATGTAGTTGATTTCGAGTAAAGTCATAGTGGGCCGCTAATGGTGGTATTCCCAGATCCATGCCAATTTTCACTCATATGCTCGGCGGCGTTCTAGTTTTCATGGCCACAAATTTGAAATTTGAATTTTCTTCTTTCAAGGGCAAATCGGATGCAATTCGTTATAGCTGGAATAGCTTTATGCTAAATCTCGCTATTTGGTGGAATCTTATTTCTTGGTTTTTCATTGCAAACATTTCTAGACTTGATTTCTTACACATTTACCATCACGCTCCTCACTTTTGGAGCAAAAAGCGTTTTATTTTCGCCTCATCTATTGTAGAGGCTCTAAAAAATCGGCAGGCTAAAGTGAGCTACTATATCCTAACAATGAAATACTAATCCATTGATTCAGATCCTATTGTATCTCATTCAATTTATTTGAAGCAACAGAGCAACAGTTTGATAATATGAATTCACTATCCATTTTCGGAATTGTGCTTCTGATTTCTGAGAAAACATTTCTTCGAATACGAACGAACACACCATTTATTTCACCTCTTAATACTCTCTTATTATAAGGTTTAGGGGTGGCAATTGCTGCAATACCTCTAGACAAGAGTGGGTGTACTCTTCCTGAAAGGATCGTGTAGGCAGATAGGTCGGCAGGTATCAGTTCCGCCCCGAGGAGTCCAATTAGCGCTGTTGATTGTCGTTTTGATTCTACAGACTCCTATGATCATGACTGCTGCGATAAGAGGAAGGAAGCAGAGTTCAGCCGGATGATATTTTCAGAGTCAGCCCGTAGCATATACAAAGGAAAACAGTTCTTCGAGATCCCGAAAAGGCATAGTACCTACGAAGGAAAGCAACTTTCCAATCATACAGATAGAGATCTCTCTGAGGTTCCCAAAATACTGGTTTACCAGCCTCCGTAGCCTCACTTTTGCTTCAGCTGGCCACTCGTGAAGAAAGTATCTGAGGGTTCTCCATCCTCTCCGCAGCGTCGGCAATGCGAATTGTAGAGTATGCCTCGTGCATACCGCTGTAATCTTGAATACATTCGCATGCGTCTAGTACAAGAGCTATTGAGATCGTGTTTTGTTATATGCGAGCCAAATCCTCCTTCACTTGGTATAGGTGGTAGGCCTTCGTCATCTGAGCAGCGGGTCACAAACTGTGTCCATCCAAGGATTGACAAGAGCAGGCGGACAGGCCAGCACGCTTGTTCACCTCTATGTTTTTATGACTGGAAACCCAAAGGAGGGCGATCTTGGGCGTACGGCCCAAACTGTTCAGCGTGCCCAACCTGGAGGAAGTCGCCGTTGAGTACAAAGCCCAATTTGTCGCTTCACTTTCGGTGGAAATGGCTATGTTACATTTGAAATTTGGACCATGTCCAAGCCATCGAGGGGCCTTCTTTTAAGTTTTGACAAAGAAGGATTTCAACGTAATTGACCTGACTTTGGCCTGAATTTCGTCTTTACGGATCTCTTTATTGTACTGATCGAGTTCTGTGTTCTCTTTCTCCCACTCAGTTATCCTCTTTGTCCTACTAAAAAGGCATGTTTACTAGCGTAGGTTGGCAAGTTTATGATTCCACCACTACATTCAGTTTGCTGGGGGACCTTCAAGTGTTTTCATAAGAAATGGAGATCGCTTTGTGAAACTTGTTTACAATCATATCGGTGTCATGTTCGGTTTTAACATATTCTCTATTTTCCCTATCTCAATTTCCAGGTTTTATTGGTAGTGGCCAAATTTTTATTGTGTAAGTTTCGACATATATTTTTTGCATAATCAGTAGAATTTCCATGCATAGATGGTCCATCAGATGTATACTACCATTAGCGCGTTAGAATTGAAAATATTTGCTTGAAAATAAATTTGCACTCACCTCTTCTGCTCTTGTTGTTGCTTCGTTATACACCTTAATTTCGCTCATTCCCTTTCCGTCGTCCTTACCGCTAAAATTACCTAGTTAAAGTGGTAAGAAATTAAGCTATTTAGTGATATTAATTGAACCTCGGATATAGTAAATGAGCATGCTCTAGCCTAGATCACATTTCGTATATTAACTCACCTTCAAGTAGCAAATGTACTGAGAAGTTCCTGAAATACTAGATAGATAGATTAATTGTAGAGCTACTAGCTAATAACTTTCTAAATTCTCCGCATCCACGATATTCGCGTCTGACATTCCAACCACCAGCTTGCTCATCTTGAAAGGCAGTATCCACGGTGTACTAAGCGATGTCATGCAGGTGATGATTAAGACCTAGGTTCCTGTTCGTGAACTGAGGCTCAATGGAGAATTCGCTTAATTGTCTCGTTCTGCTCTGGAGTTATTTTTATTTCCGGGTACTTGTTAAGTATAATTGCCATTTTCGGGAGACGATTGTCAGTGATTAGCCAGGCTTTGTTATTTTGGGATATTACGTCCCTCGGGCTTTTAAAGGGAGCTTTCAAAGTTCTGTTTCTGACTCCAATCATTTCCTTTTTTCTACATTTGGAGTTTCATGACCTAAACTAGGTATGGGACCCTCGCGCCATCATCCAGGTTCCATGCCTTCTTTCAAGTGCTTCTTTTCGTCCTTGGTCTCCAGAAAACTTCATTTCCGTTACAGCTGGTTTTCCTATTTCAGATGTAGTAGAATCTTTAGTGCTTTTAGTTGAGTTTGCGCTTTCCTTGCCTTGTTCTAAGGTGAGACTTGAGAGTTGTGTGTTGGTTTTGAACCGATCGGTGCCACCCTTGCCAAAAGAGTCGAACCGAGCGAACTCCACCCCCTCCCCCCCAAACAGGACAATTTATCGAATTTTGCTAAAGTTTCTCCATTCCGGGCCCCTGAGAGGATTCCGGGAGGGGAACGAATTTCTTCATTTTTTGACGGGTCCTGCCCCCTGCATTATAGTCCGTTGTTGCGATTTGTATTATTTTGCAAAGGAGGTCCTACAAGTATGGCGAAATTTATGCTACCTGTATAGCAGTAGTTCCTACAGACATGCAAGGCTATTTGCACTTGGAAGAAGTCCGGTACCTCACGGCTCTGCCCACAATATTACTGCTTTGTCTTAAGTTTCCCTTCTAGGTGGTTTCTTAAGAGGGATCCCCTACTGGGTTACTATTTTTGAAAGGTAGGTTAAAGGCTAGACAACATTCGAGGGTGAAACACCAAAGTTAATATCACTGGTTACAGAGAATAACTGGCTAAATCGATTTCAGATTATGATTATGCACTGTAGGATGGATAGCACTCATTGGAAGCAAACATATTTGAATTGGATATAATAAGACCAAAATTGGATGATCGAATCTATCCTCATTTCCAGCAGTTAATGATAATGTTGGGTACAGTTGAAGTGGGGGTCAGCTTTGTTAAGCAATGCCAAAACGGTAGGTCCGGGAAAAGTAAGTATGGTACACATTTTGGAGGTTGCTGGTAGGAACTCGATTCACAACTACGAACGTGCTTATGATGTATTCGAATTAAAAAGGAAGATAGAGAGGACATCCACTTAAATGAGTTCTATTTCCAAATACTTTTCCAATTGCTACTATCTTCGTAGGGTTAAATAGTTTCCGTATTCTTTCACAAAGTGATCGTGCGAAGATATTGCTAATTCAATTGAGATACAATTTGGGGTTAGTTGTACTAGCATAATCACTTCACAAAGTAACAATGTCTCCATTCTATCGAATGTCCAATTAGCCAAACGGATATGATCGATGGACAGTTTGATAAATGTTCCTACTTATCGAAAGCGATCTCCCCCCACATGTGTCTGCACAAAATTACAATATATTACTCAACGATCTGAGGTTGTAAATTTATTGGCAAAGGCGGACGGGACCATCTGCGATCGTGCATTTCGCCGTGAGATACTTGAAAATTGTTGAAAGCATCCTCCATTGAGCGATTCGGATCCGCTAATAAATTGAATGCAGTTTACAGCGCTCCAATCTGTTAATACTAGAAGGAGTCTGCCTCAGAAACGTTAGAGCTAGCCTACTGGCTAGTTGTCCGCCGGTCAGTTAGTCGATTGCGTTCTTTGGCGATAAATAGAAGCTTCTGATAAAAAACAAAGTGGACTGGTGTGGCGCATAGTGAATTCGAGCATAGTGTGTCTGGTCGGACCCCTGTGCTTCCATAGTTGAGTGTTCAAGTGTATCTCAGTTTGGGTTCCACAGTTGAGTTTGTCTAGGCTGGCGTTTATGGGCTTGTGAGGGGGCGTAATATGAGACGAGTACACTTTTCGTGCTGAGATTATTTATTACTGGCACCAAGCGATACGAGCAATCTTGAATAAAAACGTTACATTTGTTTATAATGAAGTGAGAGTGACCTTTTTTGTTGCATATTATCTGAACTTAGAAACTGATACCGTTGGTAAGTTGACAAATGTTCACATTCTACAGTTCCGGTTCACTAAATAGTTTTGTACCACCTTCATAAAAGAAGTTGTCAGCTCCTTGTTTGGGATCATAATATAGAGTTTTTTTGTCCAGCTGCATACCAAGTGCCAAATGTTTGAAAAAGTTAATTTTAAATGACGTGCATTATATCAGATTATTGAGTTATTTGAAATGTTAGGATTATGGTGTTGAACTAAATATTGCAGAGCAAACTAACTGTGTATGATCAAAATATGCGATATATTCGAAGTAAGAACTAACCCTACAAATTTGCGAGAAACCCCCATAGTTGCATGCTGGAGAAAGGAGGAGCTACTTTACTAATATGTTCGTACAACACAACAAAAGCATGTGTATCTTTGAAACTTTACCACCATAAACGGACTTTCTAGAAGTGCCAAACCTTGGGCTCTAGTTCATTGACCGAGTGAAAGTTTCACCTAGAATCAGCTACGCTTATTCGCTAGTGCTTTGGAGGCAGTGTAATATATTCAAACAAACATGAGTAACAACAGACACTCTAGTGTGCGTTGTTCATCACTATTTGGAAATTATCCGAATATAAGCATTGCAAAGATGGTATCAACTATACGCGCGAAGGAGAAAAATGTTGCTCATTTAGGACGAATTCCCCGCTCTACCCATCGATCATGATAAATTTGGCATTCAACAGGCACCTTCAGTGACTTCAAATATACCATGTCTGTTTGTTATGTTGTCAGGTTAGGCTGACAAAGTTCCCCATATTTTTATATATCAATATGCTCATATCAAATTGATCTTATTTTCAAACGGTGCTCAAAATTGTCTTCCGTCTTCATTATCTGAAATACCTAAACTCACTTCTTTCTCTTAACATATAAGTTCATTGCTACGATGTGAATTGAACGTCGTTAGCAAAAAACCTTTTGAATTTTTGAATAATTTTTTGTAGCTTTACTTGTTTAAAAATGTGGTTTAATATGTCTTATTTAAAAATTATAATTTCGTTTGGTACCTTGGTTTGTACTTTGCTTCGTAGGTGGACATGTTTAGAGCTTGGTTGGATCAATAGTTTGTTTTTTTAATTTTAAGTCCCAAGTCAAAAAACACTGTTTCCATAAAAGCACTTCCTTTGAATCATTGATAAACAAACTTCCTACTTTCAATCAACAATGCTAGGACTGCACATTATTCCCTCTGTCTATATGTAAGTATCGCTTTTTCAAAACTTAAGTTTCCATAGATAGTTCAGTTTGGATTAGATAAAGTTGCATTCTTTGGTATGAGATGCGTCACAGGTATATGACGGTGCGCTCCACATTTTCTATTATCTACTCAAATTTGGACCGGTTTACGGCGTCAAAAATATTTTTAGCTACTAGTGGTCAAATTTCTAAGGAAGTGATGTTTTCGAAAAGGACGGAAGTGTTGGAAGCTTTACGCCAGGCAGTTTCCCACCTTGAGTGTTTTCGCTAGCACTCCATTAATTTTCTCGTCTTTGACATGCATCACTTTTTCCTTTCTGTCCCTGGTTTAGCCGTTGCCACTATCAATATCTGTTATTTGATCAGTCTGCATGGGCCTGGGTAGAGAGCGTAGTATCTTACCACTCCGTTTAAAGGTATCCAGGTTCGTCACTTCCTTCTTATCACTTGTTTAATTATCTGCTCTGATGGTCGCATTATCAACCAGAGTGGCGTCAATATTTTCGTTGGCTTGGAATTAATTATTTGTTAATTGTTAATTTGCTCTTTACAACTATAATTTTGTTCGGGTATTTGCCCCAAATTCAGGCACAGGAATCGTTCACCTCAGCCGACCAGTCGCAACATTATCCAGGTCGCCGTATCGCCTATACGTGGGGGACCATGGGCGTCCTACTGATACGTTTAGATGGGAAGTGCACTTACACAGCACATTGGTCAGGTTTTTAACCAGCATAATTATTTATTATGTTTATTATTGTTATTTAGTCTTGATATGACTATCACTAGCACTTGCTTTCGATTTGAAGCATAACATGTTTCTGTTCACTTATAATAATAATTTCACAATAGAGGCGGTTGAAGATAAAAATCTTCTTTCGATGTAAATTCTCACCCAAGCACTCTCTCTCGAATTTCATTTAAGTTGTATGTCTCCTGTTCACTCCTTCGAGGAAGAAAGTTGCGCCGAATCAAATACAATTTTGTATTCAATTTCCAACTTTATTATCTAAAACGGAACGCAATAAACTATTCAAAAACGAAATTGAAAATATGAAACTGAAAAGTTCTTCATGGACTATCTCAAGTTCGCCTTCATTGGAAATTAAAAAATGTCAAATCACTTTTTACTCTCCATTATTTTTTTTCGACCCATCAAGGCCTACTCCACCACCGAGAACACCGGTGGTGGCAACTGTCGATCGCATTAATAACATTCGAAATAAAATTCGAATGTTGTTAACCCCGCTGCACTTTCGAAAAGTACTAATCAAGTCCTTCCATTTGATTCCTTACATGACCACGTTTTGTGAAAAATCAATTTACACCTTCCTTTCGCATGTATGGGCGTCCCCCTTAAACTTAACAAAAGATGGCTCCGCTTGCTATATGTAGAGGGATTCATAGACTGCATACTTTCACTAATTTCCTTGACAATAGGTTCTCCCGTTTCGAAATAAATCGGGTGTGACAGACAGATAGATGGACCGGTAGACAGACATATAAATCTATTCTATTCTATTGACATTGTTTTTCCCTGCAAAAGTCCGCTGGGAACCATTTGTTTGAAAAAAGGATTATTTTTAATTACTTTAACTTTCTTGCTTTTCGACCACATACAGTAGCAACAAAAACTCATATGATGGCATGGATTGCACAAGTGTCTTGAAAATTACTATCATGGGTAACTATGTATTTGTGGGCACTATTGAAAGCCACTGTACATTGTATTCAGATGGATGTACTATATATGTGCTTTCTTAGAACGAGCGATATTCAATTTATAATAGATACATATGAAATGATATGAATGCATACTTTTGCCAACGAAATAAAGCAGAAATATTCAGATCTGTACGCAGAAAGCCACGACGTTCAATTCAGGAGCATATATACACTGACACATATACGTATAAACGCACTTTAATATTTTCGTTATGTGGTCTCTTACTTTAAAAATTAACTTGAGAGAGCAACATATTATGGCTCAAAATGATCGTTGGGTTAATCAGAAATATTATATTATTTGAATATAGACTAACTTTCTTTTGCTTTATCGCAGCGAGGCCGCAATGTTCGGAAATTATAGTTAAATAGTGCATATATTCGTTTAAAGGCAACATTTAAAAGGGCAGCATATTTGAATTCTTTACGGAAGAGTTTACTTTTTTTCGCTTATATTTGACGATCGGCGGGTTTTCAAGCAATACTATTTACAAAATTAGTTTTTCGTAAAAATAATACCTTTTATATGGATCAGTTTTCAAATAGTGTCCCATATTTTGAATATATCTAAGGGAAAGCATTTTACGGATGCGGAAAAAAATTTAAATTAATTTTTTTCACGATGAAGGATACTCTAGAAGAGAAACAGGAAATCAAACAGGATGTTCTGAAATTGTAACGATAAATTATTTGGAAGAAGGATCAAACCTTAATTCTTAACTTGGGTCGATATTTTTAGCTACGTAATTGGTGTCGTGAGTCCAAAGTGAAACTAATTGAAAAAAACAAATAAATATTATAGTATTATTTACCCTTTTTAAAATAGTTTTTGTTAACTTTATTATAGACCTTTCACCGCATATTTACTTATTACTTACATTCTTTGATTTTGAGTATCTTTTTTGAGTGTGTATTTCAGATAGTACAAAAGTATGAAAAAATAACGAAAAAACAAAAGCAAACACCTTTTTAGGTTTAATTAGGATGTGAACTTAAACAAAACTGAATCTTTTTCTGAGATCAATGAAATATAAAAAAATTACAAATTAAACGTAACTTCAAAACATTTGCGAAAACGCGTAAGTTAGCGTTTCCACGCATGTCTCCAAAGCGCTAATTTTGTGGTTTAAAGAATACAAAATGCCAACATTGCAGCGTACAAACCGGGTCTGAAACCCATGGAAAATCAGTGCATCATTTATAAAGATGAAACACCAAATTGCGCGACTGAGACTGAACATTAGAGAAATATAGGATCAAGCAGATCTCAGTTTTCTCCAAACTCTAGTGTAATCTATACCAAACTAAATATTTGAAGTTATCTGAAACAAGTCGGAAAATCGGAAGCTATACGCTTCAGATATGAACGTTTTTATGTATTTTGTTTTATGAAGACATTTGAGTGTGTTTTTGCCCCATTTGTAGCTAACACGTAATATATGCATATATTATGTGAGAATATCCACTTTCGGGTGATATTGACATTCAAAATCTTGAATTTACAAAAAAGTGATAACTTTGTCCGATTATAACTTTGTTAATAATGGTGCAATTTCTGGCGGAATCATTCTCGAGCTTATATTATTGCAAAATTTCGTGGTGCTGGGATGAATTCAAGGAAGGTTTTGGGGCCAATTACTAACAATTGTAGTAACATACTATTGTTAACTATTATTAACTTTATTCAAATAGATATCGGTATGGAGGGCCTCTTGATTTTTTCAGATTTTTCGGTTGAGTAGTTTCTGAGAATGAGGCCGTTAAACAAATGGTCACTTTCGATTCTCCCGCACTTCCCACCTTTAAAACAAATGTCAGAACTAGGGAAGTGAACCGGGACCTTTCATTTAATACCCCACATGACTATATTTGGTGAAAACAAAATTTACATGCCCCTGCATGCATGGAAAGCCTTCCTTAAATTCGACGTAGAATGATGTAACTCACTGTATACGTGAGCGTTCACAGTTCCCACTTTTCCACCAAGTTTAGCCAGGCAGACAGCCGGACAGACAGTAAACCGATTTTTTATTAAAAATGGTTAGACTGCCTATAATTAATATCTTTATTTTAGCAGGTTTGAGTAATTGGATTTAAACGTATATGTGACCTAATTTAATATAAAAATTTACAAAACTGTTATAAAAAATGTAGAAATAGTTTTGTTTGCTAAAAGCCTAAAAAGATAAAAGAAAACTGTTTAAATTTGAAATACAAAATAAGTAATCCTTAGTTTTTCATAATATTTAAAAGTTAGTCTAAAAAATCTAATCTATCGAATGTGCTTTTATACATATATGTACCAGTGTAAGCACTAATGCGCAATGTTTTTAAAGCTTTATGAAAAAACAGAACCTTATTAAAATTGGTTTTCTGTCGGTCTGTTCGACTATTCATCAGTCACATGAACTTTTGTTGGGAAGGGCTACGATTATTGAGACGAAATTTTGCAAACATATGTACGTAGACTGTATCAAATAAAAGGTCTCGAAGAGATTTTATATTTGCCATCGGTGGCAAAGCAGGGATGTGAGAGACTAATTTAGATAGTGCTTATTTTCAGGAACTCGTCAGTTAAAAAATCTGAAAAAATTGGGAAAATGCTTCTATACGAAATCTAAGATTAATACTATATTTTGGGATTTTGCTGGAAAGCCCCCTTAAATTCTTCATATGATTACTATTTCGAAAAAACGTAAAGCATATCTGACGTAACTAGCTTCCGGTTTACCGACTTGCTTATAATTTGTTGCCAGAAGTTCAGCGCTATATTTTTTAGGCGTCACAAATGGAATAGCATTTTTTTACTACATGACATAGTAAACATAGAGAAAACAAAGCTTTCTGAAAGCGAGAATGATCAATATGTTACCTCGTAAATTTTGGATTCTTAAAATACTGAAAGAAATTTGCTCGTCAATTGCTAGACAATTTAAAAATCGATCATAAGGTACTGATAGTTTCAAAATAAGTCAGTGTAAACTAACAAGAAATTGATAGTTAGTATCAGTAAAGCTTTCTATGCTATTTTTCATGCATTTAGCTTGAATCGTAGATAATCATATCGACAGACTACGAGCTTATCAAATAAATCCCGCACTTGATATCTAAACTTCAAAACCGCTGTGCAGTATTGTGGTGATAACTAAGTAACTGGCTGGGCTCCTTGCTGTTCCATGGCCTTTCTACTAAATAGCAAAGTGGTGGTCGAACTGCGGTTGGACTGTCACCTTTGATAATAAATATTCAGTGTAAGACAACATAATAATATGATTAGCTACAGTATACAATGGCTGGAAATCACAGAAAGTAAAACAGTTTTAACCACGATAACGCGCCCTATTGGAAAAGTGGCGATAGAATGTTTCTATCGACCAAGCAACGTAAGTGGACTCTCCTGTAATTTTGTAAAATATTCTTTTGAATTTTAAACAAAAGCACTCATTCTCAGATTATTAAAAATAAGTGAGTGGCGATTGGAAACTATTCAATTGTTATCTTTCTAATTGAATGTGAAATGCGATGGTTATAACACGTGTTCTACAAACGCATTGTATTTTATTATAGAAGATAAACGTATTTGTTTGGAAAATACTTGGCTGTGCATTTAATCAATTGTGTGTATGTAGTTATGTGTTTTGATAACATTATACGTATTCGCCACCTCTCCTGGCTGTAACCTTAGTGGGGTGATATTAAACGGGGTTAAGTCTCTGCGTGTCAAAATATCGCTGTTTCTGCTGACCTTTGGGACATTTTCTTTCGACTTAGATATGCAGGACGATTTCAGTTAGTTAGTTATTTAGAATCATTCCTGCACACATAAACAAGTCTGGAAACCAGAAGCTGTAAACTCGGTTATGAGAGGTTTTGTGGTTCTCTTTTGGTGCACGCTTGTAATGTTTCGTATAAGAAGAAAACCTTATTAAAGTTGGTTTACTGGATCTCTGTCTGTCTGCTCGTATGTTGGTCTATCAGAGGCACTTTTCTCGAAAACTGCTACACCTGTTGAAATGAAATTTGACGGACATATACAGACTATAAAGTCCAACGCACATAATGGAAGAAATTATGTTTTTTTGAGTTTATGTGGATGCATATACGAGTGAAGACAGGGTGCAAATTTTTTTCCCTCGAATATAGTTGAGTAGGGTATCAAATGAAATTCTCGGTTAGTACTTTGCGTAACAGGGTTCATATTTGACATCGGTTGCAGGATCAAGGAATGACGGTTTAAATAGTACAAATTTAAAGTGGTAGAAACTCCATTCTCCGAAACTACCCAACCGAAAAGGCTGACCTTTATATAAATCTAAGTCTCAAAATATATCACTTTTAGTACATTACCTTATTTCCGAATATTACTAGAAAATTCCTCTCAAATTCATCTTAGGATTACAAAAGTCTAAAGTATAATATTAGACAGAATATTGCAAAGTTTGAAAGGAATCGTGTTATTATTACCAAAGTTGTAGTAGGTCAAAATTGTCTATTTCCTGCGAGTTTATTGAATTTGAAGGCATAAATGATGCACCAAGTTACCGCTTTTTAATTTGTTTCATTTGTACGCACTTGAGAAAACAAAACATTCCTCCATGTACTCCCTCTTGGGTCTGGAAGCCGGCGGGCAAGGTTGGTCAATTTTGTCGCTGTCCAATCCAAAAGATCAAGCTATTTGAATATCTTTTTCAATTCGATGTATTGTAAACCTTTTGCGTGATGTTAGCAGCCCTCATTTCTTCAATTCCGCCGAAATATTTTCAGTTTTTTCATCAGCAGGTATCTCTCTTGGTTACTTCTTTGTAAAGTATAGGGCATCCACGTAATCTCAGGTTTCAATTGAGATTATCCATTATCATTACACTTAATACTGTACAAGTGATAAACCTACATCGGTGGGACAGCACGAATACGAACATGAATAACCAAGACGAACGGGATTCGAACTAGGGGTAACAAGATCGAGGAGCCGACGGCCAACTACCTCGGGCACCGCACCTATCACCCAAAGTGAGCGCAGTAAATTCACGACTGGAGGTGTATGGAAGAATTCTGCTGAGAGACTACCAAGTTCGGCTTGGAAGCATTCATGACTGATGTGGTTTCATTTTGCAAGCATGTGTATTTAGTATCCACAAAGTATCCATAAAGTATGCAATTTTAACAAACGCAATATGGGTCTGTGGACTAGTACTACGCCCTTTCTTCTTCTTCGCAGTGCCAAGGACCATTTGGGACCTTTACTTCCTTCAAAATTTTCCTCCTCAAACTGATGACATATTTCGGTAATTATTCTATCTAATAGCATCTCATCATTGGGGTCAACTGCAACTTGCCACTACTAAGTTTTGTCCTTTCTACCGTTAAGCGTCGTTCTTACGCTGTAGATAACCTACCCAGTGGAATGTGTGTAGTCATATCATAGTCAAGACTTCTCACTTACCATAGATTTCATACCACTTATTGTGAAACCTGATGCTTCACTCATCTCTCATGTAAACTATTACAATTATTCTACGCAAAACCTGACCACCATAATATGACAATGATGATGATAATTATACATTTTGACTTTGGAATGGAGAAAACCAAGTAATAAGCCTTATTCGCCAGCGGTTTTTTGCTTAGAGAAAAAAATGAGCAGTTTATGATTATATGTTTGAATACATTCGAAAGCAAGGGGATGACTTCTTGCTCTAACCATAATGTAATAATACAATTTTGTACAGTTTTAAGCGATTAATATCGTCGTAAGCTTGCTGGAATTCTCCTAATAGAGGGTTGTGTCTAATTTCAGACTTTTGATGGAAATATTCAGCTCTTCTATGTTATCAATCATTCAATCAGTCAATTGCAGCGAAAAAGTGTTCATATTCCAAAGGAATTCCTTCGTTGATATTAATGAGCTTGGAGGGTTCTGGAGTTTCGAAAAGTAAGACTAGTACGTTTTTGTTTATCAAATAATTCTTTGATTACGACTCCATCTCTGTGTAAGCTAGTCTTGGCTTGAAAACCATATTTGAACTATCTCACTAATTCAAATGCTTGTCTGCTGCTTTTCATTACAAAATTATTGTCAGTGTTGCGAGGGAACTCATCAATCTATTTTCCCTTCTCTTCATGATTTTCCGAGAAGCTTATACTCCTCCTTCACTGTTTTCCGCCACATAGTTCTGTGGCAACCCACACGTCGGCCTTACTGGGATAGTGGGTTTCATTGCATAATATGACCTGCAATTAACTTGTGGCCTTCCCTTAATATGTCACCTACCCACTGTCATCTATGCTTCCTGACATCCAGGGCTATATGGTCCGTACTCCATCCAAGTTCTTTGTTTGTTATTACCTTAGGCCAGAATACCTCGACGACACTACGAAGACATAAACTGATGAAAGCTTTGTGCTTTGGAATAAAAGTGGAGGTTACTTTCCATGTACTTTTCCCATATAATAGCACAGAGAACATACGCACGGAATAGCCTCAACTTAATGTTGGTTTTGAGGCATCCGTATTTCCAAATTTTTGGGTAAAACAGCGAAAGCGGATGCAGCACTGCTAACGCGTGAGGGTCCAGCCAGAACCAGCGTTTTATTGGCTTTTATCTTCAGTCTGTCTTTGCCTGCCCTCTTTAAAAATCCAGGTCCTGGCCAAGGTCTATGGTTCCGTTGGAAAGGAAATGAATGTCATCAGCATAATTGTGGCATTTGCAGAAAGATGACATGGTCCACTGAAGTCCTCCGCGTCTTCCCGGCATCGCAGAATGGAGAACGTGAGCGATAACAAGAATGAGTAGCATCGTCGGACTCCTCTTCGGACTTCAAATTTCTCAGAAATTTCATTACAATGCAATACTTTATGCGTAGAGAATGACAGATATATTTCCTGCTGACGCTTTCGAAAGTCCTCTCGTAAATAATAAAGAGCCTTTGAGGCAGAAACCCGAACTCCACGCACTATTACAAAGTGATCTGCAAGGTGTTGATGTCAGGAGAAACCAGAGCTGGAAACTTCCTGCTCTCTGTCGATTAAGCCTTCGCGATGTTTTTTAATGCATCCCAGGATAATTTTGGCTTTTATTTTTGCTACCGCAGACACCGCGCAAATATCCCTCTAATTGTTATACTTAAAACATATATCCTTTCCGAAACTTCCACAAACATTTCCTTTTCCATTCATTGGAAAAGATTCCAGGAGAGTGAGTTGAAGAAGTAGTTCTGGTGAGATAGCAAGAAATATGACGGCTAATTCCGCGGGACGAAAGCCCTGCGGCCTTGCCCCGATGGATGGCCGAAAGGCTATCATTTTCGTTTCGAGGAGAAATCCGTAGCTACATTTTCCGGTAACTAGCCATTTCATCCATAAGGTGTGGAACGTTAACAGTTGTTATACAGTTGAGAACTGTGGTGAAATATGCATTTCACTTCTTAGGCTGCTTCTCGTCACAGGACTATCGAGAAATTTGCCCCCGTATGCAAATTCTTTCGTGATATGGTATACTATGAAGAAGATTTGCCGCAATTCAAGTTCACTACATTTAGCTCCACGCCCGATGACATCAAGAGCCTTCAGTTCACCTCTTCATTTGCTTCCTTTGGAACGTGGGGAAGCACTTTACTTGAGCGGGAAAGAAGAGCACTTTTGTTACCGACCTAGTACTCATCCATATTATTCGGTGAGCTATTCGAAATGTCTGTCGTCTGATCAGCAAGATAGGAGTTTCGAGGGTCGAAGTTCACCAATTTTCCGAGAAGATGCGGAAGTAATATTCAAGTGAAGGCGAGCGACATATTTCCCCATCATGTGTCTAACCAGGGTATTATCAGAGCGCAGCTTAGCAATCAGATGACCCATCACGAGCGCAATGTCATCATTAGGAAATCTCTCCTGGGCTGCGTGGAATTGTCCATAGAAAGCCTACTTCTCCTCTCTAGAGTAGTGTCTTGTCTGATACCGGTTCTCAGGACAAGAGGGACACCAGAGCACACCTAGCAGGTGCGGTGAGTATTGATACGATACTGGATTCACGCTTATTTTAGCCAGACTTGCCAGGATACAACAACACTATGCCACTAGAGGGAGAGAAATGCTAACCAGAGTCATATCATCTTACCTCCCTTAACTTCAGAAACAACAGCAACAAACGTGGATTCTGGGAAGCGTCGATATCGTTGTCGAGAAACGTTCGCACATTCTAGAATTCACAATCGAATCCAATCAATTCTGAGGAATGTAGTCTTATCGGATCATAATCCATTTTCATATTTGCAGGTTGCTTGCCCGCAAAATCTCTATTTTTTTTTGTCGCCTTTATAGCTCCGAAATCAACGAGGGGCTGTTGGTTATTATTAGTCTCTCTCTAAAAATTATACGCGATTTCACTAAAAAGGAGCTGCGCTTTCTGAATTGCTCCTTTGTTGAAATATGGTCTTTACTGTCTGTACGTACAGGAATTGCATGTTTGAGGTTTCAATAAAATAATCCGGGCTCCATTTCCAAGGTCGTCGCCCTTGAGTTAAACTAATCGAGGCCTTTCATCTGGTTTATGATCAGCTCTTCTCTGTTAGTGACAACTTGTTGGCCTGTCAATCAACCCCTACTTGGAGGAACAGGTAAAAGTTGTGTTAACCTCCTTGATGAAGTGGCAAGATGTGGTGATACTTTCATCATCATCATCATCAACGGCGCAACAACCGGTATCCGGTCTAGGCCTGCCTTAATAAGGAACTCCAGACATCCCGGTTTTGCGCCGAGGTCCACCAATTCGATACTTTGTTTGATGAAATTACTCCACCTAGGATGAGCGTCAGCCTATTCTTTCTTAATCACCTTCACTGATCCCTACAAATTTGGATAACTTGCTGCAAACCACCGCCTTTGAACCAACTTGCTGCATGCACAGCATAACAGAGTAGTACTGTACTTCAATTAGGCCATCTAGATGTTCTTTGATAATTTAGGACAATGAAATGAAATTGCTTCTCAGATCAACTCGATTGAGCAGCATGATGAATTCGTTGTAGTTGTCTTGATTCTTAAACTCTTTACTTTGGATAGGGATCTTGTAGTTAGAATCACTTCTGCTTCGGGAAAGTTTGCCAAATAATGTATTTTTCGCATGGTCCTCTCAAAGGTTAACTGCTTTTATTGAAAGATCTTTCATAGGAAACCCAAACTATCTCTTTTATACCTGAACTCTGCCTTAGTCTATTTAAAAAAAACTCATAAAGTAAAGGTTATGCTGGACGAAGAGAAACTAAAAATCGTTCGTTTGACAAGAATTTGGGATTATCTGACAATTAATTGAGCTATTTTCTAAAATGCATGTTGTTTGAGTACACGATGTCAAATGTCACAAAATAATGAACGTGCCCTTATTAGATGGAAACCCGCTCCTTTTCAAGCGAAAATAGTTCAAATTTATAATTCTCTTGTTTTTATTTCAGAATTATGCATTTAGTTCAAAATATATTCCTTGCACTATGTACACTTCTTGCAAGCTGCTCAGCGATCGAAGTTAGTGTACCAAAGTAAGTTCAACTGACATTGCCAAGAATTTGTTTGACGATCACTTCAACCCTTCGCTAATAATTCCCAGAAAATGGAGCTGTAATGAAGACGAAAACTGCGTGCCATATGTAGGACAGAAGTCATTAGAATCACCATCAATATATGAAACTCAGGATATCTGCAGGTTATCCTGTGGTCGGTACGGGCCACTATGGCCACGTCCTACCGGGGCCATCACTATTTCACAAGGCCGAGTTAATTTCAATCCTAAGAATATTCGGTAAGTTGGTGCCTATCAGATAACGTAATCAATTGATGTTTCCGGATATATTCTCGAGATTCCCAACTTTTTCAGGGTTGATATTTTCGTTACAAACCAAGATGCGGCAACGTTTCTGGAAGGAGCTCGTGACATTTTTATAAGTAATGTATGGAAAGAATGCGGAAAAGATTGTGAGTTGCCTGGGAACCATATGCTTATTATTCAAGTTCGGGTTGCCCAAGGAAAGATGACTCTAGACTGGAGTACAGAAGAATCATATGTTCTGGTAATAAGTAGCGCAGGTACTGTATTCGTCCTTGTAACATCAGCGTGATGGTCTTTCTTAAGAATAGAGTGAATAATTTACACAGATTATAAAAATTATACTTACTTTTTCTATTACAGCCGATAGAACCTTTGTAGATGTTCAGTCCTCATCGGTATATGGTGCCAGACATGCATTAGAAACTTTGGCTCAGTTTATAACTGCAGCCGCTGACAATAGGTGAGTGTTATTTTGGTTAGATGTTGATAGATACGAGAGAAGCAGATCGTTAACGTCCCTCACAGTACCATCTGTTAGCTCTTTATTGATGCTGCGAAGGTTATCATTGGCGGCAGCTTCTGCTTCGTCTAACAACATAATGGTGGAGTTCCCCGGGAGAACTGCAAATCTGGCAATGTAATCGCAAACAAATACTTCGGTAATATACGTACGTTAACACCTATGCTATTAGCTCTCCAGGTTGGGGGCTGTGTAAGCGGTTAACAACCTGGTCTCAGTATAATATTACCTCCGATCGAATCGGAAATGAGTTTGGAGGCTGGAGCGTGCGCACTCTGTTCAAAACCCGCACTCTTAGAGAACTCATTGAACACACACGAAAAGTACAATGTTAATGTTTTGGGGCGATTCAGGAAACCAAACTATTAGGCTATGAGTTATTTTACTTTCGAATGCAAATTATTTTCAAAAGCTTGATTGGCAAACATGCTACATCTAACATCCTTGACGCGTGTCCATACCGCGGGGCATATTGAGACAACGACCACTATTTTGTCAGAGCTTGATATCGCAATCGGAATAAACAACGGGACTAGGAGGCTTACCCCAACCATCAGATTGGATATCGAAAAGATCCGGGCCGAAGAAGGGATATCGAAATATGTCGGAGGGTTAGAAGAGCAAAGACTGCAGGCGACAGCATTGACGTGAAAGCTTAAAGAGTAATCAAAACGGCTCCATTGAAAACCATTGTGTAAGAAGCTCGGCGCAAAAGGAAGGAATGGTTTTGGCTAAGAATATCTGCAGGCAAGATTTACAGAAAGAAGTAACGCAATCATATAAGTTACGAAATCTCTAGATTGAACGATCATTTTAAGACATGTAATTTTAAATCCCCATAAAACTGGACGAAAAGAATGGCAACAGGATTCCAGTACAGAACCACATTTTCCAGGGATATAACGGGGAATCTTATTGGAGACATGGGCAAATGAAAATAATCGATGCACCTAATATTGCAAAAAGTTACTGAACGCCACAACACAATTTCCGCACAACGAAGAAGTAATGGTCGTTCATACACATGTCCGACCCGGCGGACATGCTACAACTTTTTTTGACCCAATCTGAAAAGAGCAAAAACAGCCATGAGGTCGGGGCAGGAAGTCTACGGGGTGCACGAGCGCCAGTCAGGTCTCGATCCTCCCCGTCATTTGCTAGTGGACATGGGCAACATTGGTTGATAGGCATCACAACCTCTCTTAGGTCAGGGAAAATTTTTCGCTACCAGAACAACACCCTTTCACTTATTTTTGAGGTCGCTGTCAATCCACGTATGCACACACTCCTCTACAGATACCGCAACATTAATACGGAAGGTAGTATCTCCCAGTCAGTTAAGCATGATATTTAGCATAACATTAACACTACTGGCTCCCCAATCTTTTCGAAGGTACTTCCTTTACTACCCCAGAAGCTCGCTGCTGCGTAGAAACAGTTTGAACAAACTCCTTAAACAGGGGATGTGTATACCTACCAAAAGCTGTTGGTCATCTGCATTTCACCCGGTCCTCAAAGCTAGTGGTGGAGATTACAGAAGCCTGAATGCTCAGGCAATTCCGGATCGGTACCCCATTCCTTACGTCCAAGACTTTTAGCATTACTTAGTGTCGTGTTTACTCGACAACACATACCAGCAAATACCTATACCTGAAAAGTTCGTAGGTTAACATAGAAAAAATTCTTTTTCATAAAATTTGATTTTATTATTCAACATAGTTGCCTTCGAGGCAACTGTCTATTTGGATAATGTTAGGGTCGCCTTCTCCACCGAGGCGGGCATTTAGCGCGATTATGTTCTGCAGGACCATCTCCTTTTCGCTTTCTTTAACTATGGCAAGTATATCGTCCACATACCGTATCCATACCCTGGGCATTATGTTGTTGGTTGCCATTTTCTTCTCAAGGTTGGCCATAAATATCTCACTTATCAGAGGTGAAAGAGGGTTACCCATGGCTGTTCCCTTTGGTTATCTTGCAGAAGTGGCTTCTGAAGGTGAAGTAAATTTCTGTCATGCATATAGCTGCCAGCTTCTTTAGTATAATAGTTTGGCCTTAAAACATAATTCCAATTCATTAAATATTAGAACTGAAAAAAAGGTTTTAAGAAACATTTCAGATAGGAGAATAATTTACCCTAGTGTCTTTCGTCCTGTCGCCCCCTATGGTTGCGAGTGTTGGCCGACTATAAAGGACAATGAACCGTGCTTCACGGTAATGGTGAGGAAGATGTTACGTTGATTCAGTGGCATAACACGCTATGATCACATCCGAAATGAGACTATCCGCGATCAAAATAGGGTTGCACCGATTTTGGAAAAGAGAGAGATGCCTTTGATGGTAGGGTCATGTAATTCGCGCCAGCAAAAATTCATTTGCGAGGATTAGTCTGAACATCGAAGTTGATGGGAAAAAACCAAAAGTGCGGCCTAAGCAACGATGCATTGATTCGTTGGATGGCATTTGAACATTTCGCGACAGATCAGGCTTCGGACAGGACAAAATGGCGCAACGGATCAAGACGAGCCGAACCCGCTTCTGAACAGGGCAAAGGTTGAAGAAGAAGAAGAAGATAGGGGAATAATATTATTTTAAGATTGTTCTATACTGATTGCTAAAAGATAAGAAAATGATTTCAGAGTAAGACAGTGTAAATTTCTATTCAGAATAAAAATATTCAATTAGACTCGATTCAATTTATTAATCTTCTATTCACCACCCTCTCCTCAATATGTGCCGCAAATGCGCAAATACGTTTTTAGGAGAATTTATCCTTATTTCCAATATGTTTGCTTTAGAAGTAGAGTATTTAAGTAGATAAATTAGGACAAGTCAATTCATCCAAAACTGTTTCAGCACCTGCCCTCCATCAGTCAGTGAAGTTACGTCTGTTGTTAACATTACTCCAAGAGATAGCACCGTATCTATAAATTATAACGTTAACATCACAATACGAAATAAAAGGCGTGGAACTTACCAAGTAATACGCGAAAGAGCGTGCTTCAGGTAGGAGATGCAAATGAAACAAGCATGCGTATGACAATTCGTAGGGGTTTGAAAAAAAATTGAATGATCTAAGTATATTTTCGGTCTATGCGGAATGACTTTTGTATGCAGTTTCATCATTTCATCAGGAAACCAAAGAAGCGCATGTTTTTCTTGTAAAATAGATGTATCCTGTCTTTTTTATCTCCTGCACATCATCGGCTGTTTTTCTTTATCTTTTAGTCGGGTATAGGTTCACTTTATCAATCTAATCGCTTTCTGTTACAGCTCTGGCTTAGTCATGGTGTCTTCGGCACGAGTCGTAGATAAGCCCCTCTTCAACCACAGAGGTGTTTTATTGGATACTTCCCGGAACTTTATGCCAGTAAATATCATTAAGAGAACCTTGGATGGAATGGCTGCATCCAAACTGAACGTTTTCCATTGGCATGCAACTGATTCGCATAGTTTTCCCTTAGAGATACCCCAAGTTCCACAACTGCAGAGGTAATAATTATAGGATCATGTAGAAGTAAGGTGACCTCATTTTTTTTTATTTCGTTCTCTAGATTTGGAGCTTATTCCGCGGAGGAGACCTATTCATATAAAGAAATGGAAGATATTGTCAAATATGCCAGGCAGAGGGGAATCCGAGTTCTCATAGAAATCGATTCACCAGCGCATGTTTCAAACGGTTGGCAATGGGGTCCTCTAGGAGGAATGGGAGACTTGGCAATTTGCATTAATCAACAGCCTTGGCGGCAGTTTTGCATTCAACCGCCTTGTGGTCAAATGAATATTGTTAACGAGAATTTATATGAAATCATGAAATTAATTTACGAGGATATTGCTAAAATTACGCCGGGAGAGAATACAATGCATTTAGGAGGTGATGAGGTAAGGGGTCCATTTATAAAGGCGTTGTTGCTGAAATTTAGTGTTGCTTCGTACTTCTCAATTACAGGTCCGTTTAGAGTGCTGGAACGCTAGTACAGAAATCCTGAACAAAATGCGCGATCGAGGTCTTCAACCAAATGTTGATGGTTTTCATCAACTCTGGTCTGAATTTCATCATCGCACGCATCGAATCTGGTCCGATATAAAACAAACTGGTTCAAAGGGAATCCTCTGGTCAAGTAAACTTACTGATCCTGAAAAGATTGAGCAGCTCCTCCCGGCTAACAAGTTCATAATCCAAACGTGGGTACCTACATCAGATCCTCTGGTCAGAGACCTTCTTGTGAAAGGATACCAACTAATCGTCACACCGAAGGATGGTTGGTATCTCGATCATGGTTTCTGGGGAGTCACCAACTATTACAATTGGCGAAGTGTATATGATAAAATACTCCCACGGGATCTGAATATTTTAGGAGGAGAAGTGTGCATGTGGTCGGAGTATGTGGACGAATTTGCTGTGGGTAAGTGAAGGAATGGAAATCTAGTTTAGTGATTTGAAATTAAATAAATAATAATATTTCACAGAATCCCGCATTTGGCCACGAGCTGGAGCTGCCGCTGAACGACTGTGGTCTGATCCAAGCACAAGTTCTCGAGAGGCTGAGTCACGTTTTAATAGATATCGGAAGAGGCTCATTGCTCGGGGTATTGGGCCTGATGCCGTAACACCTAAATGGTGTACTCTAAACGAGGGCGAATGTCATTGATTTGTTTATGATATTCAATTCCAGTTTGTTATTGATTTGTTATTATGCCAAACTGCCTTTTTAGTTAATAATGAAATATAGTTAGCATAATGTATATAATGTGTATGAAAATAAGTGTTTCAGTAAAGAATTTGTTATTCCCTGCAAATATTTATATTGTTTCGATTTTGTTATCTCTGAATAAGCGCTTATAAACCTCTTTTCAATGAAGTCTCAAACTACTGAAGTCCTGATTCAAAAAAAATTTAAGTGTTGGTATTTCTATATATGCTCCTATCCTTATGTTCCTCGCACAATCGAGGAAAACGAGTTCAAGCATATAAGAAACAGACGGTGCAATTCATCGGCTTAAAGACCATAAATCGCTAGGAGCCGGTGAAACTACAGCCGAAATGGTTAAATATGGAATCGACCAACTACACCAAACGGTCCATCAACTTCTACTTAAGATGTGGGTCAGTGAATCAAAGCCTGATGACTGAAAGCGAGGCATCACCTATCTCATACAGAAAAAGAGGGATATCACGCTGTAACTATAGAGCTCATATTAGGCCGGATAGTCCCATACGCCACAACATCATTGGCCCAGAGCAAAGAGCCTTCGCTCCATTATTATATTGAATGTTAATCTGTCCATGCGAGCGGTGGATATGGGCGAATTTACGTTGAATATAATTCACACTTACGTAGTGTTGGAATCGACCAACTACACCAAGCTGTTTATCAACTGAATGGGAATGGCGCATTATCTGTCCGATGCATAAAAAGATATCATACAATTATAGGAGCATTATGTTGATGAGTACCAACTATAAGATATTCTCCGCTATCTTGCTAACTCCAGTAGCCCCATATACCTAGAACATCATTGGCCCATACCAAAGAGACTTCACTCCAGGCAAATAAGCAACAGATCAAATTTTCTCTGTGCGGCAAGCGATGGAAGAACTGTTGGCATATGACCATCAGTTGCACCATCTTTTCATCGACTTTAAAGCCACCTATGATAGCATAGCGAGGTTAAAACTGTATACGGCCATGAGAGAATTCGGTATGCCGACGAAATTGATAGGACTGACTAGGCAGACCCTAACCAACGTGCGAGACCAGATAAAAGCAACAGGATCACTCTCAAGACCATTCAACATCAACAACGGTCTAAGACAAAGGGATGTCCAATCATGCGTCCTTTTTATCTTGGCCCTGGAGAAAGTGCTTCGCGATGCAAATGTCAATGCGAGGGGCACCATCCTCTTCAAATCCACCCAACTACTGATCAACGCTGATGATATTGACATTATGGGAAGAACAGCCCGAGATGTACAGTCTACCGTCATCCAGATTGAGCAGGCGGTAATCGAGGCGATATATCGGGCTGCGCATTAATGAAGAGAAGGCGAAGTATATGATGGCAATGTTAGCTCTAAAGAATAAAGAACCAACAACATCGAGTCGCACTGGTCAACAAGAACAATAAAAATGCTGACCGTTGAAAATTTTTTCCTATCTAGGGTTGAAAATCACAACCGACAAAAGCTATGACAATGAATTGCAAACTCTTGGCCGCGTTCGAGAGAAGAATCCTCCAAAGAATATGTGGCCCCCTACATGAGGATGGATGATTCTGTAGTCTACATAACGACGAAATCTATGAGCGATACCACAACCGTCTGATTGCGAAAAAAAATTCGGCTCAACAGATTACGGTGGGCGGGTCACCTAATCCGCATGGATGAGGATGATCCAGCCCGGAAAGTGTATAAGGGCAATATTTATGGTAGAAAAAAAAAACGAAAAGACAGACCCTGCTTGAGATGGAGCGATGGCGTAGGTCAGGCTGCCAGACAACTTTTAGGGATATCGAATTGGTGTACTCGACCCAAAACCGGGATGCCTGCAGTTCCTTACTAAGGCAGACCTAAGCCAGATACCGGCTGTTGCGTTGTTGATGATGATGAAGGTCGAAAACGTCATGTTTTTGAAAAGTGCAGAAAATACACATATATACAAACCTTTCTGTCAACAATAAATACAACGGAAATAAAATATGTTGGTGTAACTATCCTTTTGCGAATATTTACTGCGAAGTTGAAAATGTCATTCTCAGCTAAGCACTACTCGTTCCTGTGCAATGATTTCCTTTTGAGATTCACACGGTTCGCCATCAAGTGGATGCGGATTTAGGACTCCCTCAATTTCCTAAACAAAACCATGAATCAGACTACCAATTAGATAGCTCTCCAATGAGCAAGAATTTTAAAAATCATACGCCAAAGAGATGACAGAGGGAACATGATATCCTAGAATATCTACCCACTGTTAAGGGGGTCATCCCGTGTGAAGGCCATTTTTTTAGCTTTTTTTAGACATTTTTTGTAACGTTCAGACTTAACTAAAGTCCGCAAACTAGGATTATTAAAAAATATTAAAAGGTAAATTTTTGGTGCCCTGTTAAACTTTTTTTTGGTGAATTTTGGTGTTTTTTCGCAGCTTCTTCAATGAATAAACAAGTCGGGAAACCGGAAGCTGGACGCTTCAGGTACGAAAGGTTTTGTGCATTTCTTAGTACGTAGCACGTAATATATGCATATACAATATTATGTGAGAATATCCACTTTCGGATGATATTGACATTTATAGCCTTGAATTTGCAAAGAAGCGACAACTTTGACGTATTATAACTTTGTTAGCAATAGTGCGATTTCCACCAAACTTGGTAACATCATGCTCTATGTTACACCCTATATTGTTGCTAAATTTCGTGGTCCTAGCATGAACTTAAGGGGGGTTTTGCAGCGAATTACTAAAAATTATAGTAATATACTATTATTAACTTTATTTGTGCAGATATCAGTGTGGAAGGTATTTCGGAGCCTAGGCACCATATAGTGGCAGCCCACTGATTTTTTTCAGATTTTTCGGTTGGGTAGTTTCTGAGAATGGCCCCCGTAAAGGAATGGTCACTTTCAACCCCCCGCACTCCCCACCTTTCCAACAAATGTCAAAACTAAGACCGTTTTCGAAAAGTACTAACTGAGACCTTTAATTTGATACCCCACATGACTATATTTGATGAAAAAAAAAATTACACCCCCCTTTTGCATGTATGGGGACCCCCCCTTAAATTCGACGTAAGAGGATGTAACTCACTGTATGCGTGAGCGTTCACAGTTCCCACCTTTTTACCAAATTTGGTGCCAATCGCTGTAACCGTTTCCGAGAAAAATGCGTGTGACGGACAGACAGACAGACAGACAGACAGACAGACAGACAGACAGACGGACAGACAGACAGACAGACAGACAGACAGACAGACAGACGGTAAACCGATTTTAATAAGGTTTTGTGTTTACACAAAACCTTAAAAAGACTACTACATGGTGGCAGCTGTTTTTCAACATGCAGTTTCGAGAAAAACGCATTTGAAAAGTAGAAAACGATTTTTAGCCATAAAACTTTAACTGATCATTAATCTGCTATACTTAGCTCACACCTTAGGTTTCTACACATGTACAGCCTTGGATTCAATTCTCGTCGTTTTAGCGAAGTCATTCGAAGTCATTACTACCGCGATCGACATAAATCTGGCATGTGACTTATCATGTGTTTAACACTATAATTTTTGAACGACCAGAGCAAAGGCAACTCATTAGATGCTGCCCCAGAGGCAACGTAACGCAACATATGAAAATCGCTCCTTTTTATATAATTGCAAACATGACGTGCGTACGAATTATATCTAAGTAAGGCCTGACCCTCAGGGGTCGTTAACGATCCTTAACGGGCCGCTTACGATACCGGGAGTGGTGTCCCCGAGATATCCAAGCAAGTAGTTCTGACCCCCTAGCTGGCATAATACCTGCGTCCTAGGTAGTAGCCTCGAGAAAATTTCTCGGTGAAGAGCGAACTGCTAATGACCAATACACGCCGGGACACACTAGGAGTCCCCGGAGCCGCCGATAACTCCTTGTCGATGTCAATGAGGTAATGTGTGTTTAGCTCTGCCAAGGTGGTAGTTGTAGCGTGTATCAGGAGCCAGCTCCTTTAGAACCCTGGTCTAGTAATGTGCATTGAACCGGTATTAATAGACCACGTTGCGTTTATACGCAGCACGAAAATTCGCCGCCCGTCTCAGCTCCCAGCGAGAAATTGGGATGCGCAGACGGAGAGGAGGACTCGCAAAGTGATGCGGCATCTGCAACGGGGACGGGAACCCAGACAGTACCACGCAGTGCTGTAATTGCGGAAATAGGCACAGTGAAAACTGCCGAAACTAACCAAATGGTTTCGAATATAAACCGAGTGGGAGGGCTGTCGACTACTCTGGCTCAAACTGAAGAGGAAAGGTTTATTAAGAAATGCGCAGCAGTTGTGAAGCGCATGCGATCTGCGATCTTCATTCAGAAAAACGTGAGCAAAGGGTTGAAAACGGGCTAATGGACTGCAGGACCTCCTGGACAGAATTTTATATTATAGGCGGACATGGAGAGTAAGAGCCTCCGATGAGAACACTACACTAAAAAATGAAAGGAAAAAGGAACCAATTTGTCGGATGATAATTCAAGCGAGTCTTTTCAAGTTGTTCAATTTAATTATGCTTGAACCTTGCGGGCCCACGGAAAACGTAACGAAATACAAGTTTCGAATATGGGCCAATTCGAAAACTTCAACTTTCGATATTCCAAAAAGGGTGGGGGATATCGAAAATGTTTACCTTTTATTTTATCTGAGTGTAATTACGCGATATTTCTAGCCTTTAAATTATTTGAAATAATAAAATGTTCCCTACTCGCTGATGTTAATTGTATTGGTCTTCCAAATAAAGGAAACAAGTGGTTTCCCAAATATCGGTATTTGCAAGACAAATAAATTAACACTAGCGAATAAGAGAAACAAGATTTTATTACTTTTATTTTAGTCTTATTTTAGGCCAGTGTACCCGAATCCGTAAAATATAACGAAATACAACTTTCAAATATAGGCCTTCAGCCTTCGATATTTGGAAATTTTCTTCTTTTTATTTTAATCTTATTTTGTGCCATTCTGGCAGAATCCATCATCAAGTCCCGGGACCACGGAAACCACATTCTGGCCGTAAGTTTGACTTTTAAATAGAAACTAATGAATAGAAGAATACCAAAAATAAAAATACAGTGAAAATAACTTAAACCCATTGATTAACGTCCGGGGAATAACCTATTTATAAGAAGGTCAGAACAAATACTGGGTTTGTGCATGAGCTAAACAGTCATTTTGACAACCACTCTTGACGTTTCTTTTTGTTTGGAAACAATCCTCAACGTTTGTTGTTTCTTTTACTGAAAATGTAATTCTTTTTACAACAATTAAATATTAGGAGTGATTAAACATGGACGACTACGATATAATATCGTTGATAGGCGAGGGATCATTCGGTCGTGTCTACAAAGCCACCCAAAAGTCAGACGACAGTAATGTTGCAATTAAAATCATCAAAAAGGTAACGAGTTTGTTTTTCGGTGACTTTCTCCCGTGTTTTCACCTGTTGTTTCCTTGTAGGGCTACCGTACGTCCCGAGAATTGAAAAATCTTCGGCGAGAATGTGACATCCAGGGATACCTCAAGCATCCAAACATTGTGGAAATGTTACGATCCTTCGAAACGAAAACAGAAATCGTTGTGGTCACTGAGTTCGCACAAACGGATCTGCACAAATATTTGAGGCAGAACGGAGTCATCACAGAGGAGCAGGCGCAAGTGCTGACCGGGCATCTCGTTTCTGCTTTGTATTATTTGCATTCCCATCGAGTTTTGCATCGAGATTTGAAGCCGCAGAATATTCTGTTGGGAGACAACTTGCATGCGAAACTCTGTGATTTCGGGTTGGCAAGAAACATGACGGCAGGGACGCATGTTTTGACTTCTATCAAAGGAACTCCGCTTTATATGGCACCTGAGCTTCTTGCTGAGAAACCGTACGATCACTTGGCTGATCTTTGGTCGTTAGGCTGCATAATCTATGAGACTTTGACGGGGCAACCGCCATTTCACACGAATTCATTCCTGCAGCTTGTCTGCTTGATTAAGCACGAGGATGTTAAGTGGCCAAGCTTTTTACGCGGAGAAAGCGTTTCATTTATGCAGGTAAGCGATAAGTTTGAGCCGAATGACATCCTCTGAATCAATCTGCTGGAAAGCCTCATGTAAAGCATTCATTTCTTGTGCCCTATTCAGGGATTGCTTGAAAAAGATCCTTCACTTCGCTTCACCTGGGCTCAAATTCTTTGTCATCCGTTCGTCGAGGGGCGACTCACCATTTTAGACGAACAAACGGAGCCATCGCCTTTCATAGATCCTCCCGAGAAACCATCAAGAGGCGCAAAGCAGAAAACTTCCCGCAATTTCGATCCAAATAATATCAGCGCGAATTTAAGTCTGCTCACCCTCACTGACCACTCCGAGACTGCAGGCAATTTGACTTCCTCCAAGGACAGCATCAAGGCAATGCTGCAGAGCGACATAGAGAACATCGACACAGACGTCGATGAAGTGAAAATCCCCTTCGCGGAGGCCGCACCATTTAAGTTTGAACCCCGCAAACCTTCAACCGATGAGGGTGCCTGTTTTGTTACAGGAAACTCAAATTTGGTCGTGAATCATTTGAACGACAACTTTCAAATAGAAACGGCTGAAGTTAAGCAAAAGGCGAGGCTGACATTGAACTTGAAGAAGTCCACGCCGCATACAGAAAAATCAAGTCGAAGCAAAGACTTGGAGAAACGCAAACTCAGTCAAAATTTGGATAATTTCTCACTGAAATTGGGACAAAGTCTTGGCGACAGTGAAGCTGCCGTTAAAAAAATTGGAGAGAACGTTTCTGAAAAGAAACAGAAGCAGCAAGCGAAGATTGCAGCGGCAATCGACGAGTAAGATCTGATTTTGTTTAAACCCAAGAAGAAAACTAACTTATTAATTCCAAACAGAAAATCTCCACCGTGCTTACTGCCTGGCTGGGACTCTTGTGATGAATCTCAAAGTCCACCCATTGAGAATGATGAATGGTTGGCATTCCTTCATCGATCCATGCAGGAAATTCTTGACGGCGAATTGGATTCACTTAAACAACAGAATTTAGTGAGCATTATTGTGGCGCCTTTGCGAAATTCCAAGGCTAGTCCTAAAGTTTTAGAAAGTGTTGCTCAATTACTCAGTCTTCCATTGGTTTTGGGTAGCCCAACAAGCGTGTTGGATTGCATTCAGAGCGTAAGACATTTCCAGGAATTTGTTTGATCCACTCTTTCAATTTCGTTGATATTTTTCATAGGTTTATATTGAAGTAAAACTTGTGCCAAATTTAATCTACGCGTCGAAGTTGCTGGCAAGTAGCAAGGGTTCGTCTTCAGATTCGACTTCTTCACAACTTTGCTCGTCTACTCACCGCTCGTACAAGTAAGATAGAAATCCGTCTTGGTTTTTGTATTTAAAAAGCTGCCATGTAAGTTCTTACTCTTTCAGATCAATCAATGATCTCACCCCCGTGGAAATCAAAACAATTTCAAGTTTATATGAGCTAGTGTGCCACCTCGTGCACTTAAACCAGCGCTTCCTTTCGCAGCTCTGCGACGCCGTTGCAATTTTGGCAGCAGATGAGCTCCTGATATCCTTCCTGTCCCATGGTATCATTACAAAGCCTAATAATTTCGCATCCATTATAAACCACTTTTTTCCAGACTTCACTAACTCCGATGCGGTGCGAATTGCAAACAACGTCATCGCGCTCTTTTGTTGTGTGGTTCGTGAACTACCGGAAAATGCCCACCTAGTTGAGCGTATCGTCTTTAATCAGAAAATGAATTTAGTTTTTCTCATGAAAAATAGAAATCCAACATTGAGATTGCGGACTTGTATGCTGATGAGACTTTTGGGAAGGTTCAGTTGTCGCGGGTTGCAAAGCATTTGGTCGACGAATCTAAGGGAGACGATGGAAAATTTGATTTATGACTCGAATGAAGAAGTTAAGATGGTAATGTGTTTCGCATCGATTTTCCCTTTACGGAGGTTCCCAATCTGAAATTTTTTCTTCATGTCGTTTACAGGAAGCTGAAAGTGCCTTGGATGAGTTCAAGCAGTTTTCGTTTTATACATAAGTTAAAAGAAATATATGTTTTAAAAATAATAGAACCGTCTTTCGCTTCTTTTAAAAAAGATTAAGTTTTTGGCGATAGGTATAAGGTTGTAATTGTGGGTATTGGTTGATGCTGAGTGGCATGGGGGGTGTTGAAGCTACAGCTTATAAAGGACGTATTCTTACAAACATAACTTGATGGAGCCATGTTTATTGGCAGAAGTTGTATCACTACAGCCCCTTCCGGCAGAGTGTCTTCAGTTGTCTCAATTGTGAAATAATTTACAATCTTCGTAAAAACAATCAACCATCAATCAATTTTGCTTTAAAATTGAGGTACTCCGGAGTCCGCCACTTTATAGCGGGCGTAATAATTGGAGATAAGCTTTTCTTCACCTTTTTAGTCCATGGACCTCTTCCCCTCGGACACCACCTTGTCGTGGTGACGGAGCCAGTAGTAGTTTACTACTACACTAAGGGTGTCCAAACATGAATATGGAAACTAGGGATTTGAACTCCCCAAGCGGTATGAAATCATAGACTTCGAATCCACCCGCGATCATGAGCAATCATGTCGCGGTCATGGCGCGGATTTTGGAGGCCTCACCCCTTCGGAGAAACCTGTAGAAGGCATACTTTCCGACTCAGTGATAAGCACTCATTTAGTGCCTACGGCGAAACAAATATGTGTCTGCATGCCAAATGTTGGTACCCTAACTGGAAAGACGGAGGAACTCGGAAGAGCCCTTCGGAAAAGGCGCATTGATATCTGTGCTCTGCAAGAAACCCGATGGTCTGGTGCCAAAAGCTGCGACATTGAACGTGAATGCGGTAAAAATGGTCATAAACTTCTCTATTTTGGTAGCCCACACACTCAATATGGTGTTAGCATTGCCATCTCATTAGCATTGCCAAGATTAAAGAAGTCGAACGATTTGATGATCGGCTGATGAAGCTCACCATTATATCAGCTGATCGCACCATTCACTTCTTCACCGAGTACGCACCACAGACAGGTCGACCTGATGACGAGAAAGATGCCTGCTGGCAACTTCTCGATGAAAACATTTGGTACGTGCCTGCTGACGACTATATCATCATTGCCGGCGACCTTAATGGTCATGTGGGTGAAGATGCAGACGGTAACAGGTGCCATGGGGAAAGGGGTTTGGAGCGCGTAATGAGGGTGGCGAACGTATAATTGCTTTTGCGGACACCCATGATCTTGTACTTATGAATACATGGTTCATCAAACGATTGTTTCACCTTCCTACATTTTATAATGGGAACAGTAAAACGCAAATCGGCAATATTCTCATACGACGCCAATATTTTACCACCATCACTGATTGCAAAGCCGTTCCCTGTGACACCATCTCACCTCAACATCGGCCGTTCATTGCCGCCCTGTGAATTAAGTCACCGATAAAACAGCGTGAGGAACGTGCTGGCCCGCTGCGCATTAAGTGGTGGCGATTTCGTGAGAAGAAAGAAAAAATTATCTCACTTACGCGGTTACCAACCATTACGAATGTGGAAGAATCGTGGAACCAAATGAAAGATACGACCCACAAAGCGGCCTCTGCAAGCCTCGGGGTCACCCAACCAGGTAAGCGGTACATCAACCGAGATACTTGGCTTTGGAGTGACGATGTTGAAATGAAGGTCTGTGAATAGAAACGCCTCTACCACAAGTTTCTCGACGATGAAACGCTGATAAATTGGCAAATTTATAAGAATGCCAACCGTTAAGCAAAGAAGGCGGTCGCTATCATCCGAGCGTCCCATTACAAAAATCTTTACGATAAACTGGACACTTGGGATGGCGAGAGAGATCTGTATCGATTTGCCAAAAGCCGAAACAAACGCCTACAAGATATCGAACACTTCTGTTGCGTTAATGACAAGAACGGTACTTTGCTTACCAACCGTCGAGCCGCGACGGATAGATGGCGAGAATAATTCGAGCAGATTTAAACTGAAGAATTTACTCATCCTCCACTTCCCTTTGGACCAGTTCCACCTGTCAGCGCAACTGAAGTCGAGGAGGCAATAAAACGAATGAAATCGGGGAAAGCCACAGGACCTGACGACATCGCATCTGAGCTCTGGAAAGCGAAGAGCTGGGACCCAACACTGTGGCTCAGTGAATTTTTCAATCGGGTTATTCATGGAGGTAGAACACCTTCCGACTGGCAAGAAAGTACCACTGTTCCAATATGGAAAAAGAAAGGTAGTTCAGCAGAATGTTCAAATTACCGTCCGATCCGGTTACTTTCCCACACCATGAAGGTTTTTGAACGCATTATTAAGAACTGTATTCGCGAAATCGTTTAAATAACCGTGAATCAAGCCGGATTTGTCAAGAACTGTGGAACTACTGACGCAATGCACGCTCGGTGGTTACTCATGGAGAAATACCGTGTGAAGCATTGCGAACTCATGTGGTATGCTTTATGACAACACTTCGTGCCAGAAGAACTCGTGCGCTGGGTTCAATTGCTCTACCATGATTCGAAAGTAAAGTTCGAAGTATGGCGGGTGTATCAAAACCGTTTCGTGTCTCTGTTGGTGTTCATCAAAGAAGCGCTTTCTCACCACTCCTCTTTGTTCTTGTGTTCGGTGTCCATTCACCGTCACACGGGATATCCAACGTCCAGCACCCTATACACTGCTTTATGCAGATGATGTTTTCCTAGCATCTAACAGAAAAAATGATCTCGAGCCACTTGTCCAAAAATGGAATGATCGCTTCATGCAACATGGTCTCAGATTCAATCTAAACAAAAATGAATTTTTGATAACCGATCCCCATGAAACAGGTACAATCACTGTCAGCGACATTGATCTGCCCAGAACTGATTTAAATATGGATCAACACTATCAGCCAATGGAGAACTGCATTATGATCGACGTATCAACGAACGTCTCAAATCTAAAATTTACCGCAATGTCGTCCTGTCACCCTCTATGGTTCTGAGTGTTGGTCAACTATAAAAGACAATGAACGGCGTCTTGCGGCAATGAAGACGAAGACGTTGTGTTGGACTAGTGGCGTGACACGTTTGATCACATTCGAAATAAGAATATCCGCGATGGATATGGGGTTCCACCGATCGTGGAAAAACTTGGTTCTGCTGCAGTTTATCTTCGGTCCAAGTCTTGCCTTTCTCTTCAAATCCAGCGCCATTTTGCCACCGTTCATAACCCGGTGAGAGAGCTAACAGATATCATCATATTACTCGAAGTGTTTGAAGAACTCTCCCACGTCCTCCCATCAAAACAGTATGAGGAAGGTATGGCTGACGGGGAAATAATATCGATGATAATATATAACCCTGGTGGATTTCGCTTTGAACGTCAGATTCGCCTGACACTTTACCAGGATGCAACACTCGCCAGTCAACACAGGAGGATCCGGAGGGGAAAGCAGCCTACCCACTATCGATCAAGCTTTCGAGTTAATCTTTGAGGCGTTCCAGGGTTATTTTAGCTATTAGCTTTGCGGCGGCAGGGAGCACAAGGATACCTCCCCAATTGATACACTCAAAACGGATGTCCTTTTTGAAATCTTAACGATCATCCTCTTCTTCTACTTCCTGGGAAAGGTCTCGGATTCCCAGGATTATGGTACGAGTAGAAGTAGCCGATCTGCACTTCGGAGAAACCGTCAAGCGCAGCAGCTTTATATCATTTGAGTACATTGGTGAAGATATGATTTCTCTTCTATTTGGAGGAGCAGTTCATGTCCGCATGTTACGATGAGTAGTTATTTCATCCATAAGAGGCGGGCGTTTTAGGTACTTTTGAAAAGCGTGGTTTTTGAGAACCGTGTTCTCAGTTGCCCCCAAAAGTTACTAAATTGTTATAGGGTTAAGTTGAGGGGTCACTCGGTAGAAAGGTCAGTGGGAGTGATTTTCCCCCTAGAAAAGTAAAGTAATTAAAGTAGACAAGACGGTTCCCGACCTTTCGCTCCGAGCCTAATAATATTTAGCAACTCTCAATTTTTTTTTTTATTTTTCGGCAAGGAAGGGGAGGTTCTTCAGGAAGCTAGAAGAGCAGGATAAGCTGCTCAAAAAATTTGATGGAACAATTTTCCGAAGGGTGTACGGGGCAATCAAGGAAGAAAAGGCATGGGGACTACGATATAGAATGGGTTGTTGAAGCACACTGCAGTAAGCTTGTGACAGTCCATCGGAGGAGCGAACCATGGCGTTATTGCGGATTCGCCTCCGCCGCCGTATTAATTGCCGCAGTAAAGCACGGACTACGCACTACGGAAACTAGTTTTTCTAAGCCGATGTGTAGCACCATATCACTACCACCGGCTCTCCAATCTTCTCAAAGGTGCGTCCTCTTTCACCCCAGAAGCTTGCTGTTGCAAAGAAGGGGTTTGAAAATTTGATGAAACAGGGTATCTGCAGACCATCAAACCCTTGTTAGTCCTCTTCGCTTCATTTGGTCCCTAAGTCAAATGGAGGTCATGCGGAGATTATAGGCGTCTGAACGCTTAGACATTCCAGACCGATATCCCATACCACTCATCCACGATTTCGCGCATTCACTAATGAACTGCCGTATATTTACGACTTTGGATCTAGCCAAGGCATATCACTAAATGCCTGTAGCTCCCGAAGACATTTCGAAAACGGCTATTTGCAAACCTTTAGGACTCTTTGAGTTCACAAGGATGACTTTCGGCTTGTGCAACGCTGCACAGACTTTCTAGAGGTTTATCCATTTTGTTTTACGAAACTTAAAATTATGTTTCACATATATATGGATGATGTTTCGGTCGCTTATGCTTCCGAATCTGAGAACTTAGAGCATCTCGAGTGCATTTTTCAATGTCTCTTTGAGGCTGCACTTGTCTTAAACGTTGAAAAATGCAGATTTCTGCAGAAGCAGGTGAAATTTCTCAACCGCTTAGTTACCCTGCGGTATCCAACCTGACACAGACAACGTTGAGGCGATTAACAGTTTCCCACTACCAACCACGGTAAAGGATCTGCGAAGGTTCTTAGGCAGGTTAAGTTTCTATCGTCGTTTCTTGCTCAGGGCCGCTCATCATCAAACGATCCTTAACGTCTACTTGGCTGGGCCCAAAACTAAAGACTCCCGCGAGGGTGCGTGGTCTGATCTCAGCAGACCATGCGTTTGAGACAGTCAAACAACAGCTTGTTGAGGCAACACTGCTGGCATTTGCATGCACCCCTAGCTGTGTTCGTCGATGCCTTAGATACTGCGGTAGGTGCCGCTCTTCACCAACGGGTGAATCAAATCTGGCAACCGTTGAGCTTCTGTTCAAAACAGCTCAACCCAGCTTAATGCAACTACAACGCCTACGATCGTGAACTACTCGCCGCGTACCTCGCTATAAAATACTTCCGTTTCCCCATGAGGGCAGGCTATTCACTGTCTTCACAGACCACAAGCCCCTTACATTCGCGTTTAGATAAAAGCCCGACAAAGCGTCTCCTCGTCAACTTGGCCACTTGAGTTATATCAGCCAGTTTACTGCTGATATCCAACATGTGTTTGGTAAAGACAATGTTGTTGCAGACGCTTTATCTCGAATTTCGGAGGTCACAGTCGTCGCCTCGGTCGATTATTCGGCAATTACCAAGGACGAAAAAGACGACGCGGAGCTTCAGAGCTTGAAGGAAAATTCCAAATACAAATTCAGGGAGCAACCTATTTTCGGCTCAAACTCTTATTTACTCTGTGAGACTTTAAATAAAGGACCCAGGCTATTCATTCGCAAGGAACTAATCAAAGCGATTCACGATCTTGCGCACCCAGGCATCAGGTTGAGGAACTGGTTAGTCATTGATAAATATTTCCGGCGTCCACGAACAATGACATAAACTTCTGGGACAGTACATTGCGTGCCAGAAGTGCAAGATCAACAAGTACGCTCGAAAGCAAGTAGGTGTAGTCCCACGGTCAATCAAACGCTTTCACACCATCCATCACGACATCATCGGCCCTTTGCGAGACTCGCACGGATTCAAGTATTGTCTCACAATCATCGACAGGTTTCAGTAGTGGCCTGTAATACCTTTGTTTGATATTACGGCACAATCATGCGCCAAGGCCCTCTGAAGAGAGTGGATTCCGCGCTGTGGTGTTCCAGCAGTCATCATCACGGACCAGGGAATGTAATCCGAATCTACTTTTTTCGCGGAGTTAAGAAACCTCCTGGTTTTTAAACGGCATAGGACTATTGCATACCATCCACAGTTCAATGGTGTGCTGGAATGTTGGCACCGGACGCTGAAGGCCGCTCTAATAGGTCGCGATGATCCGTCGTGGTCCCGCTTCTTGCCTTTTGTCCTTCTCGGCCTCCATACAGCCCAGCGAGAGAAGTCCACGGCCAGTCTAGTGGAGATGGTTTACGAGGAGAATCTACGTCTCCCCGTCGACCCTATACTGGATATCAGAGCAGGGTTAAACGACTCGGGAATTCTGTGCCTGCTGCGGTTTCGAAGATGCGGCCGACTTCACCGTACCGACGCGCGAAATCGAAGGTGAATACCCCTAGGGATCTCGAGACGTGTGACCAGGTCCTCATCAGGGTTGACGCCCCCCCTACAACCACCATACGAGGGCCCTTTTAAAGTGGTTGATCGAAGCGAGCACTCATTCAAGCTTGACGTTCAGGTCGGGCCCAAGTTCTCTCCAGGTCTCCCTGTCGAGGCTGAAGGCCTTCGTCGGACCGGCGACCGCTCCGAACATGCGCCTGTGAATCGTCAGATTCACCCGGTGACTCTCATTGGCGGGATCGCGCGGAGGACTTGCTTCCCTGAAACCACGCAGTTTAGCGGGGAAACAGACTTCCCAAATGCTGATCATGGAGAGTGAATGCACAATCGTTTTCAAAGATTTCAATTTGTAGGATGGTGTCGTTGGTTTGAGACATTTGGAGGAGATGCATTCGAGAGGTCAATGACGCTCGATGTAGGCTGTGGCACCAACACATCATCAGTGAAAGTCTGACGTTAACTGTGAGTCAAATACCATTAGTTCCCCTAGTAGATGCATGAAACTATTGTTTTTCGACTTTGAATCTGGCGCAATAGGTTGATTGGCCCATTCTTCAATATAAGGTTTTAGTCAGATTTTCTCCGATCAAGTTCATTGACCGTTTAATTCTCTACTGCGAAGTGAAACACCAATTAATATTCGAGAAATTAATCGGCCCCAAGAACAGCTTTTCCATCTTGCTTTGCATACTGTTCCAGTGCAAGAGCTGAAATCAACGTCAACAATTTCCAAGTCATTAGCTCTATATCCACAGATATTGCATTTTCCATCACGGCTTGAAGCCATATCTCATCTACCATGCGAAAGTGATGATGATGCACACTGTCATGTCGTGACCTACTTTAGTTTAATTTCAAAACCGTGAAGATGAAAGTAAATCCGGTCTAATTATAAAATTTTCCTCGAATAAAATTCTAGGTAGTAGCAGCCGGTATTAGCCGCTTGCCTGAAATCATCGTTGGTCATCCGCATAATCGCTTTTCTCTATATTCGAAATTAACGCGCCATCGACACAAGTTGCACATCTTCTGTAGCCCCAATGAAGCGAAAAAGGTGGAGCAAATGAGGTATTCATAGTTTTGCTCGTCAATCATCTCCGTCTTAATGTTTTCTGCGGGGTTACCGATGACTGGGGTTAACAATGTTGAAAGAGACATTAACCGGAGGAAGCGTGCCTGGAAAACCAACTGTTGGTATTGGACATAGCTGGGCTTCAAACCTTCAATAGTGCTTTCAGGAGTAGGGATCCTACTGGGGTGGATAGGTACCAAATGGATATACGACTACTATCTTGACTCTCCTGGCCCAAGGTTGATCGCGATTTCGGTCTCATTTTTCGGTTCAGCGCAGGAATTCTTGGCCCGTTGATCCTACTGTATTCACTGCAACCTACAACTTGGGAGCGGTAACTCCACTCACAGGTCTTCGCCACCAGCACTAAACAAACAAATCGCGATCCATCGAGAGTCAACAAACGACCATGAAATCAACAAAACTATTCTGAGCGCAAACTTCACCATCAACCGTTCGATCATGCACATGTTGTAGGAATAGTTGTCGATCAAGTTTTGAGAATTTTTCGCCTTTTTTGCACGATCGGATTGCAACTACTTGCGGCCACTATAAATGCTTGGCCGTGCCACTCGGCGGTCATCAATTTCCACGCGAGGCGATTAATTGATTCCGGAAGGAAACATGTCGATTTTCCGGTTACCGGCCGGCGAAACGCTCTGGTTGCTGCTGGCATGCTGTCCACACAATCAAACCTGTGATGGATGGATCGGTGACTTTCCCAGCTTCCAGCGTGCCGCAGGAGGTGATTGAAAGATGATCGACAACTCAATTTCGCACATGCCATTTTCATTGCGGGGAGTCGACACAGTGTCACCAACTGACCACTTGCCCGCGATTGTACTGAAAAACTTTCTTTGAAAATTCCATAATGTCCATTTGCGATCATATTTGCCGGCCGGCATCACATAGTCGAGCGTGATATGAGGTGTTTTCCCTTAGATGGGAGCCAGCTTCTACTTTTTAGTGGAGCTGTGGTGCCAAGGGAAAAATGAGTGCCAATGCTACGAACATAATGTATTTTGCACTTTTGTGTATTTTAGGATGTTCGGTTCGCTACTGATTTGGAATTGGATACCATCGAGGAAAACTGTTTTCATTTCGGGCGCATAATGCAGTGGAAAGCTCTCCAAATTAGAATGTTCCGCATTTGCATTTACATCGATTCAAGGAAAAGCCACCTTCATGAACATGGTATCAGTGGAAGCTAGGAAGTTGAGTGGCTAGAAGTGTTTCGAGTTCAGAGATATAGAGTTTAATGACCATTAGTCACATACAAGCAGTAGATATCCCAGAAATACTGGCAGTTTTAGCGTTGTTCGAAAGTTTGAGATATACAGTGTCTTTTTATTGTGGTGAAACTCGTACTTCTAGGCTAATGCGTTGTGTCTTCGGAATATTCGAAGAGTTAATGTACATACACATCCTACTATATACATAGAACTTTTTCAGATTTTGAATATGTAAGTTAAGGGTTTGTACTTTTCAAGTGGTAAGATGTCACAGACTTCTAACCCATTCGCGCCTTTTAGTAATCAAACAGAAGAGAAGGTGGGCATTTTGGAATCCTCACCAGATTTATGTACAAGGAAAAGCCTGCCTTAGTGCCTATAGCACTGCTTACCAAAAAGGAGAGTACAGTAAATAATTAGTGACAGCCCAACATGGCCTGGAACTCACAGTATCCAGACTTTGTTGAAGGAGCCAACCATATTCAGTTTCTCAAGGTATTTCCATACCAGTTTAGAGTTGACTTGGTTGGACCTAAGTGCCTTGATTTCTGCTTGGCTATCAGTCAGAATAGCAATGTTCTACCCCCTGTAGTTCCTTTGGAGATTAAAGGAGGCACATCTGTCTATGGCGTATATTTCCGCCTGGAATATGCAAGTGCGCTTATCCATTGGCTCCAAGTTCATTTTACTTGGACCAATGACCCCGGCACCTGCTCCCTCTGCTGTGAGGGATGCATCAGTGCACCAAGTAATTAGTTGCTGGTTTAAGCCGTATGTCAATGCCACGCTCTCCCAGTTTGCTTTGTTACTCAAACGTATTTCAAACTACTTGTCGAAGTCAAACCTCGTTGCCATGTTATCCTTTGGTATCAATCATTCGGGGTACCGCCTAGAAAGTATATCAATCTTCCTTCCCCGTTTCATTGATACTCCTGGGCATCGTGAAGATTGTCATCCTTGCGTGCAAATGGAGAGGGATTAATCCCAGGAGGACCTTCAGCGATACCGTTGGGCATGTTCTCATTGCCCCACTGTGGAGTTTCTGTAACTCCCTGGCTTGTGTGCTGAGTTCAGTTCTTTCTGCCTAGATTGCCGCCCAATAGGCAATCATTCGCCTTACTATTGCTGTGTATATCCAAAGTAGTATTTTCGGGCTGCAACCCTATTTTTTCCAGCTATGGACCTACAAGCGACTTCACCGACTGAAAAAGGAAGCCTGGAATAACTAACATGCCTTCGAACTTGAAAAGTACAGGGAGCAACCGCACTAGACACGGAAGTTTTACCAATAAGTGAACAGGATGAAGCCTTACACACCTCGATGTTTATCCTGCCGAGACAAAGAGGGAAATTTAATTTCCAACAGAATGGGCATATTGGAGCGATGGGTTGAGTACTTTGATGAACTGCTCAACAACCAAAACATCGGCGAGTTGGAGGTCTCGCCAACTGAGGACGACGGAAAAATACTGCCACCACCAAGTATAGGAGAAACAGTCCGTGGAATTCATCGGCTTAAAAATCATACGTCGCAGGAGCCGATGAAATTACAGCCGAATGTTTAAATATGGAGGCGACCAATTACACCAAGCGGTTCATCAACTGGTGCTCAAAGTGTGGGACAGCGAATCAATGCCTGACGACAGACAACGGGGCATTATCTGTCTCGGATTTTCATGGCTAACAAACACTCCCGCAATTCCCCAGTTCCCCTTGCAACACCGTCATATTGAACGGTTTGCAGAAACCCTCAATTCTCTTCCTTCCTTCCACTTCTGAGATCTGTTCACACGGGTGGTGTACTTCTAAGAGAGTGTATAGATTCAAATCTGGAATTGTTAAAAAATACCATCCGGTTTTCCAAGAGACTTCAACTTGGCCGACTCAACCTTATTAAGGACTCGGCACAGCCTGGAATTCTCCCCTTCACCTTCCAGTTGCTTACAGGATACTATAAAGGAGTCTTGTTTCTAATGTCTTACGAGTCTCTTATATTCACGCTGTGATTTCCGCAAAATTAACCAGTCTTCATCCTTACTGCTTTTGCAAGCACGATTTAGAAGTCGTCTGGTTGATTTTCTGAGTTATTGCAGTTCCCGGTTCCACCTTGGAACCGTTTTAGCGCGTTGGCCTCGGGAAATAGGACAAGCCTCCTCAAAGCATTCTAAAAGTATGCGATTCAGAGTTTCCAATTGCCGCCAAAAGAGTCCTACGGAGCTTCACTTTGTCCCGAAGAAGTTCATTAAACTTTGTCCAATCCGTTTTCCTAGGATTCCGTCTTTGTATTACAGATCGTTCGTCTGAAATAGTCAGACTAAATTCTAAGGAATGGTAATCTGAGAGTGAGGCTTCACCTAGCAATCGCCAGTCTTTAATCAATTCCAACAACTTTGAAATGCAGATTGTTAGGCCAATTACTTCACTTCTTCTTGGCCCCACGAACGTTGGGGCGCACCCTACGTTCACGGTCGTCAGTCCAGCTGAAGTGATAAAATCAAACAGCTTCTCTCCTCTAGGATTGCATTTGCTACTGCCCCAATCTATCAAGAATTCAAGGCCACTTGATTCTGTATACGCTATCAGATCCCTTAGTTCTTGCGTTGACGGAGGATGCAAAGAATCATAGAGTAAATAAGCAGAGGCGACTATGACGATTCTCCTCTTACCATTAACCTGATATTGTCAGTTGACCGCAACAAGGTAGGAACAGAATTGTCTCAGCAGGCCCTGGGTCTCGAGGATCTCTCATTGTAGAAGATCTTAGTCTCCTTTACTGAGCCAATACCACAGATTTTGTTAAAATGAACCCATGGCTTTTGAACCAGAAATATATAAGGACAGTCTCGCACTTTGCCAGCTTTGCTGCCAGGAGATAGAAGGCGGCTTTGGCATGCTGTAGGTTAATTTGGCTAACTCTTGAGTTTGTAGACATAAGTGCATCCTAATATGAAAACCGCCGCTAACTGAAAAATCTGCTGCGTTCAGTGTGGATCTCATCGGGTTTACCAGCTTGTCCTTACTTTTCAAGGTAAGTTCCGCTTTCAAAAGTCCTATTTCTTTGAATATCGTCATTCTTTGTGGTGTATCAACGGCCATGTTCTCTTCCTAAGAAACTTCGCCTTCTTTCGCAGTTCCTTCCATTGTCGTCGGCTGGGAGCCCTCCTAGGTTCACGCTGTCCGGGCTGCATGGATCACCTTCCACATACCGGAATAAGACCAGTTACGTTCAAATCACCAGCTTCACTTTCTTCTACTTCTCCTAGTAGAGACGGAGGAGAAGGTTCTGATAAGCAATCCTTTAGTCCCTTCTCCTTTAGGGCTGAAGTTTGCTTCTGCCGACGCTTCCTCACCCGTTTTTTGGAAGAGTTAGGTAACAGCGTCACCGACAGGCCGGCCGTAGTCCGATTTCCAGTTCCTCTCATTAAGGGAGTTGCTGTACTATCGTTTCTGGTTAACCACGCCATAGACACCGGGTGCAGGGTTTCGACTGAACTGGGGAGCCTCTCTGCACAGATTTCTCCGAAATATGGGACTGGCCCGTCCGTATATTAATTGAAAGAAGGGTGTTTTCGATGGGATGGACATGTAATTCGCCCTGATGAAAATTTACTTGTTAAGATAAGTCTGAATATTGAAGTCGATAGAAAAACATATGAGGGCTGGCCGAAATAACGTTGGCTTGATACGATAGGTGGTGATTTGGGAGCCACACGATTACATCTAGATTAGGTCTTTAGCCGAGCAATATGCCGCAACCGATCAAAACGAGATGACCTCTTTTCTGAACGGGATAACATCTGCAGAAGAAGAAGAAGGTTCAGAGTAAATTTAGAGAGTGCTTGTCGCTGTAGAGTCCTCTTATGTTTGGCGATCATGTTGACAGTTCGGTGGATGTATCCGATACGCCCAGAGGTATCCAGAATTAATTTACTCTCTTTCACCACGCCCTGTAATTTGGTTGGATAAAATTAAGATCTGATATTCTCGCCCTGGCTGAAAATATGAGCGTCAAGTCCACCTTGGCATCTCAAACATATTGAGAACGGAGGATACAGTTTTATTTTGTAAAATGCTTGGGACTGTTACCTTTATCTATCCCAAACGAAGCAATTTTGGCATGCAAAAATATTGATAGTAGCGCCTGAACTATGTCGGAAATGTAAATTTTTAAGTGAGTCCTGACAGAAGTGGAAGCATTTTCCTAAAAACTGATAATGATGGTGCGTAAGTGTGGTGGATGTCATGTGCAGATATTTTCTGGAGAATTTCATTTAAAACAACTTCTTTGGCATGTGAATCAAAATCCCGGAGTCCGTACTAATTTCCATATCAGATTTTAACGCTGACTTCCTTCGAATCTCACTTAAAAAGCAACATCAACGAATATCGTTTCTATCCCATAGAAATTGATTGTTTCCGTTCTACCGCAGCGTTATTAATTGATTTCCATTCGATAGTAGGCACGGAAAGTGTGTCAATTGTTTTTACCACACACCTCAACGAGAGTACAAGTAGAGTGAGCTTCCTTTCTTTATTTACATTTGCATCACTATCGTTTGACCATTGCCGGTTCCCGCTCTTGCGGTCGCCAATGGCTGCCTAGCAATCCGTTCACCTAGCAGATCGCGGTGCAGATACCCAGGTATCTCGGCAGAGGTAGCTTCGTATCTTTTCCTATTCTTCCTATTGCGCGGGGAATGCACTCATGTGTATTCGCCAAACGTATGTGCATATTATTCGGTAATTTGATTAACAAACACGGCACTCTAATGTGCCATAAAACAACCTCGCGATCGCGAGCAGGAAACCTCAAGACATCGGCCTAGCATTGGCCAGGAGAAAAGATGCCGAGTGTCAACATTGCAATCACATATGTGTATTTGCATTCGTCATTAGGCGCAACACGGACGTTGCAGCGGCAACTGCATCGATCAGAGGAAAAGATCTGAGTCAGCGGGTGATCGCGGATCACAGATCGCACAGATTGGATTGGCCTAACCTAATCAAGTTCACCTATGATGATGCACATTTGCGAGAATGCATGTTCATTGCTCCACTTTCCAAACGGTTTTCCTGCTTGTTGTGGGACACAATGGCCCAATATATTCGATAGCTGCTGGGCTATACAATTTCAGCTGGCATGGCATGCAGCCTCGTCATGATGCACCACGCTCCGCTGCGGAGGCAGTAAATCACATACTCGAGTGCATAACCATGGAAACCGACGTGTTGTCGTGGGTACGTAGCTATAAATTTTTCGCAATTCGCAGTCGATTTGAATCGTGGAGAATAACGGATAGGATGGCAAGGAAGGTGCACCGAGATACAGAAATGTAGGTTGGGCCTGCACCGTGGATGCTAACTCCTTCCTAGTGTATTTACTGTTTTTTTACAAAGAATTTGTCAACTTCTAGTTCAAATTGACCGTTTACGACATTAGCTCTGTTCTAATTTCAGTTGTCAGTTGGCTTATAACAAGAAGCGAAAGTGCATCTTCGGGGATTCCCCGCCGAACTATTTTGGGAACGATGTCCTCCAACTGACTGACTAACCCCACAAACTTATTGGCCACCTTGCGCCAAGCCAACGTTTGTAAACAAACATGAAGAGAGCGCGGGAAAAAATGAAAACTGCATAAACTTTCCAAGTTGTGGGCCAGCCAGTCAGTCGGCCGGTCCCCAAACTGCAATGAAGCGCCATGCCATGCCTCGGCCGGCGGGGGGATGGCGACGTGGTGCACGTCACGGATGCAGCATAGGCCGCAGCGCGTGCAATGAGGTCCAATAAAAGGAAAATCAAAAATTGCGCATTCAAATTGCGGATACGCTCGGCACAGAGTATCTGAAGTGCGAAACTACTATTTACCCGCGATATTTGGTGGTATTGGGTATGACTTCGTCTGGGGAACGCGCGGCTCCATTGCCCCCCAGCCCCGTAGTGTTTGGTGCGCTCTATGCACTCATGCGCTGGGTGCCCCGCGCCACACGCCCCCCGGTCTTATGGGTGCAGGCTAAGGTCATTGAACCACGAGGCCGCGCAATGATCTTCACCAAACATTACCGCGCGCCACGCCGCACCGAACCGCGTCGCGTCGCATTGCTGATCGTGCGCCACTCAAAGATATGCAAGGCAGTAAAATCTGACCTGATTTTCATTGCTCGCTTGCTTTCGTAGAGTTCTCTCCGATTTATTGTTTGGGTCAAATTTGCTCCATTGTAGAAAGGTAAAAGCTGTTGTTGCCGCTGTTCTACGACCGTTTCGCCTCCGGTGGAGCGGACTATGTTGTGAATGTCGGGGCTTGAGAGAGTTCGGTGAAAAGTTACGTGAAATTAGGTAGGTGAGTTTTAATTAGGGTCAAATAATTACAAAATGTTCGATTATGTCAGGCACTTGATGATGATTCCGGATATGGGAGTATACCGGGTGGAGATGTACTGGGTGATGTAGTGACATATGGGGAAATTCAGAATAATGAGAAATTTAGTGAAGCATGGATTTGAGTAGTTTATAAAATGCAATTGTTTTTAAGGTTTTATTTGCAAACTGGGGTGATGATAGACGGAGGACTAAATTTTAAGGAGCACATTGAGCATACTTGTAAAACAGCATCCACCACGAGTATTGCTCTGGCAAGGATGATGCCGAACGTAGGAGGCCCGCGGCACACTTGCAGGCTGCTCATAGCCAGGGTGGTGAGCTCTGTCATGCTGTATGCAGTCCCAGTTTGGGGAAAAGCACTGCAGGTTTTAGGCAATACGCTTAAATTGTGGTGTGTTCTGCCTTCAGGACCGTCTCAGACGATGCAGCGTTCGTCATCTCGGGAATGATGCCGATTGACATCCTGGCAACCGAAATGATGAACATTTATAACACCAGGTCCATCTCTCCCTTATCTCAGGTGAAAAAAGCGGAAAGGGAGAGATCCATAAGCAGATGACAACAGCGATGGGATCAGTCCAAAAAGGGTCGTTGGACTTACAGGTTGATCTCTTCCATCGGGGAATGGTTGGAGAGAAAGCATGGGGAGATCAATTATAATCTCACCCGGTTTCTCATCGGCCATGGAGGGTACCGTCAATACCTGTACAGGTTTAAATTGGACACCTCGCCTAATTATCCAAACTGCGGGGTCCCAGAGGACCCAGAGCACGTTTTCTTCCAGTGTCCTAGGTTCGTGGAAGAAAGGAGGAACCTAGAGGAAACTCTAGGTGAAGTGCCATCACCGGAAAATTTTGTTCGGAGAATGGTAGCCTGTCAGGAAGACTGGGATGCGATCAATTCCATGATCGCTGTAATCCAGGATAAATTGGGAAAAGCAGAAGAAGTGAGGAAGACGCGGTTACGAACCCCGCGGGTAGACGAAAGGAGACCTAGCTAAAGTGAGCTAACTCCGCCCCGTGATGTAATACATAAAGGTGGTTCCACGGGGTAGGGGGGGAGTCGGGGCTTGGTTTTAGTGGGTAAATATCCCACCCTCTGGCGTGCCCAGGCCAGAGTATTTGAAGATTTCCACCTCCTCAAAAAAAAAACAAGTCGGAAAACCGAAAGCTAAACGCTTTAGGTATGAAAGGTTTTGTGTATTTCTTTTAGAGAGATTTGAGTGTGCATTTGTCCCATTAGCATGTAGCACGTAAAATATGCATATATTATGTGAAAATTTGCACTTTCAAGTGATATTGACATTCATAGTCTTGAATTTGCAGAGGAGCGACAGTTTTGACCTAGTATAACTTTGTTAGTAATAGTGTGATTTTGACCAAATTTCACAGGATCATGCTCTATGCTGTAGCCTACATTGCTGCAAAATTGTGTGGTTCTAGGGGGAACTTAAGGGGAGTTTTCCTGTCAATTACTAAAAATTATAGTAATGTACTATTATTAACTTTATTTGAACAGGTATCGCTATGAAGGGTATTTCGGAGCCTAGGCACGATACAGTGCCAGCCTTCTTATTTTTTTCAGATTTTTCGATTGGGTAGTTTCTGAGAATGGCTTCGTTAAAAAAATTATCACTTTCAACCCCCAGCACTCCCCATCTGTTCAACAAATGTGAAAACTAAGGCCGGCTTCGTACCGGCTTCGAGACCTTTAATTATATGACTATATTTGATAAAAAAAAATTTACACCCCCCTTTTGCATGTATGGGGACCCCCCCTTAAATTCGACATAAAAGGATGTAACTCACTATATGCGTGATCGTTCGCAGTTCCCACCTTTTTACCAAATTTGGTGCCAATCGCTACAACCGTCTCCGAGAAAAATGCGTGTGACGGACAGACAGACAGACATACAGACAGACAGACAGTAAACCGATTTTAATGGAGGGGTCCCCATACATGTAAAAGGGGGGAGTAGAAACTTTTTTCACCGAATATAGTCATGTTGGTATCAAATGAAAGGTCTCCTTTAGTATTTTTCGAAGCCAGTCTTAGTTTTTAAATTAATTAGAAAGGCGGGGAGTGGGAGGGGTCGAAAGTGATGATTTCTTTAACGGACCCATTCTCAGAAACTACCCAACCGAAAAATCTGAAAAAAATTACGAAGCTGCCTCTATCTGGTGCCTAGGCCTCAAAATATTCTCCATATCGATATCTGTTCAAATTAAGTTAGTAATAGCATATTACCATATCTTTGCGGAAATTGAGTAAAACCCCCCTTAAGTATATCCCAGAGTTATAAAAGTTAGTTGTAGTATAAAATATAATATGAAGCATATCGTCCCCAAGTTTCATCAAAATCACACTATTAATAACACTTAAATATACTCACAGAAGAAGCAAACAAAACCTTTCATACCTGAAGCGCCCAGCTTCCGGTTTCCCGACTTGTTTAAATTTCCAGCGTCAATGGTATCGTGTCACAAATGTCATTAGTTGTTGAGATAACCTTGATTCTGTAAGACGAAAAGAGTTATTCGGTCGATTTTTAAGGTTTTGTTTGCATTCTTTTGATTGCGGAGTTCACCGCACACCAGTCTCCCTCCGATTTCAACATTTCCCCGTTGATGTTCTGCGGGCTTAGGTTGGTTTTCAAGGAGTCTTCCAGACTCCTCCTTTCTGAGAAAAATCGTGGACAGCGGAACATAACATGCTCCGGGTCCTCAGGTGTGCAAACACATTCAGGACAAAAGGGAGAATCATCCAGCCTGAATTGGTGCAGGTACTTCCTGTAACCACCATGTCCTGACAGGAATTGCATCAAATGGTAGTTAATCTCGCCGTGTTGCCGCTGGATCCAGTCCACAATACGGGGAATTAAAGTGTGGGTCCAGCGACCCCTCTGCGAGTCGTCCCACCGTTGCTGCCACTTCTCCAGCGACTCTCGCCTTGCCGCCTTTCGGTATTCTACATCCTTTTTAGGAGGATTCATTTTTCTTTTCTCGTACAGGCAGCGTGTCTCACTTGCCAGAATGTCTATCGGGAGCATTCCCGCAATAACACGCTGCCTCGTCTGAAATTGTTCTGAAGGCGCTGCACACCCTTAGCGCCACTAAGCGCTTCAAAACAACGTCTACGGCGTCGATCGTTGAGTGGCCATGTCGAAATCCAAATTGTCGCTCCGATAGTCCATCCTTATATTCAATGATAGGGAGCAGTCTGTTGTAGATGGCCCTTTCGAGCATCTTTCCTGTCGCGTCGATGGGGCAAATCGATCGGTTTGATGATGGGTGTCCTGAGTGCTTATTCGGCTTCGGGAGCAGAACCAGCTTTTGCCTCTTCCACCGATCGGGGAAAACTCCTTCTACCATACATGTTTCAAAAACGCTGATAAACCAGTCGGGTCTGGTCTTAACGGCGAGTTTAAGAGCTCTATTGGGAACAGCATCCAGACCGGGTGCTTTGTTATCATCAATTCTCCGGCAAATTTGCGTAAGTTCCTCCTCAGTTACCGCAGGTATTGTGTAGACATCCAATGCTTGCTTGTGTTGTTTGCGCTCCCCTTATTCTGGGGGGAAGAGTGCCATCACGATATCGAGCAGAAGATGTTGGGCAGAGGTCTTGTATCAGATTTTGTGTGCGGAATGCATTTTCGTGTGCGGAAACATTCAGAATGTTGCACAAGGCCTTCGGGGAGAAGACGATACCGAAAGAGAACGTCTACAAGTGGTATGAACATTTGAAAGATGGCCGGGAACTTGTTAAAGACAAAGCAGGTCCCAGTTGACCATCGACGTCAACTGATGATGCCCGTGTCAAGGAAATATATAAGTCGGGAAACCGGAAGCTGGACGTTTCGGTTGTGAAAGGTTTTGTGTATTTCTTTTATAAAGTGTGCATTTGCCCCATTAGTATGTAGCACATAATATATGCATATATTATGTGAGAATATCCACTTACAGGTGATTCTGACATTCAAAGCCTTCAAGTTGCAAAGAAGGGACAACGTTGACCTATTATAACTTTACTAGTAACAATGCGATTTCCACCAAACTTGGTAGGATCGTGCTCTATGTTATAGGGACCCCCTTAAATTTGACGTAGCATTTTATATAATTCACTGCGTGGGCGTTCACAGTTTCCATTTGTGTTTGTCTCAAAGGGCTCTGTACTGGGCCCACTGCTGTGAAATATCATTTGCAATGATGTTCTTAATCTTCCCCTTCTGGAGGAAGCTACGGTGGTGGGTTACTTCTCCAATATAGTGCTAGTTGTAGTCGCAAATGATCCCGAAGATGCTGAGTTATACTTATGCGAAGGGATCAGTGCTGTTAAGGGTTGGCTAAATAGTTCTGGTCTGACATTTGCGGATGGAAAAAACGGAAGCGGTCTTCATCACCAAGCGCCGTAAAAGAAATTATGCCCGTATTGAAGTTGGGAATCATATCATCACTTCTAAGTCTGCCAAATACATACGAACGATGATAGACGGGAAGCTCAGCGATAAGCAACACGTGCAGTAAGCTTATGATAAAGAATTCAAGTGTGGCCCTGGCACGGGCGGCTACGACATGTTTCCAAGTTGCATATAGCTAGGGTAGTGAGCTCGATTCTGCTCTATGTACCTCCAGTTTGGGAAAAGGCATTGCAAGTCACCTTTGACGCTAACAAACTGAGTGCAGTCTACATAAGAACAGTCCTAAGGGTGGGCACACAAGCTCATCCCTGCCATCAAGGAGTGGTTGGAGTAACGGTACGGTGAAATAATACCTTATGGTGGAGTACTACCTTATGGCGGTTCCACAGGGCTTGGGGAGAGTCGAGGGTGGTTTTAATGGAAAAGAATCCCACATGCTGGCGTGTCCGGGCCAGTATCCTTGAAGATTTCCACCTCCTCAAAAAAAGAAAAAAGACAGACAGTAAACCGACTTTAATAAGGTTTTGTTTTGCAGAAAACTTTAAAAATTGGTGCTCGTCGTTAAGTTGGTGCTCGTAATCGTACGGATGATGTTGGCATTACAAAAGAATAGGTAAATACCACTTTGGAAGAAAATTTGGGCCTCAGACGCGTGAAGTCTTGATTGGTACCGAAATCGCTCATTTTTTTTTCAAAAATTCGTGAGTTTCTCTGCGAACATTCAATCAATATTGTTTCCCATATTCGTTTGATTTTGCTCCGTGCAACTTTCGGCTGCTTTCCAAGCTCAAAAGACTGCTTTGGGGAAATCGTTTTGAGTCGATTGAAGAGATCCAACGTGAATTGAGGCGCGCCCTGAAGACTATATCTGCTATTGACCATTTGGCATGCAAACCGCTGATATAAGTACGTAGTGTCTGGAGGCGATTACTTTGAAGGGGACAAACGGAAATCGATTTGGACGAATAAACACAAGATGTCTGAGAAAAATTTAAATTGGTATTATTTTCTTTAGACACAGTAGTATTTCATTCCTTCTACTTTAAATTCATTAATTCATTAAAATTCATTGATTTTATCAACCATCTAACTACCCATTTTTAAAAATTAATTCTAAAAATGCTCTAGTCCTATCCTAACATATTTATTAACCTTCAGCTTAGAATAAATATTTTTTTACATTCATTTCAATGATGATGCATAGTTTTGGAATCTACAATAAAAAGATTAGTCATTTTACCACCAGCATACTGATAGAAAGCAGTTTTAGTACAAACAGAAGTTTTGATTGTAATGGGAGTGCCAAACTTTTCTAAGCTATGTAGGTAGATCAAAAGAGCAGTTAAAATCCAGTGAAAAATTGGAAAATCAGTTTTTGGGTTGGAAAAAGTAAGCAAGCATCTATTCGACAAATGCAAATCGAGAAATGGCTGCCAAAGACAATTCACGTGTTTACCGTGCATTGCCTTCGACTTCCATTCATCGATCCGCTCTTGGTCCGACTTCACCCCATTCAGAGGATTGAAAGATCGATCCTTCAAGTTAAGTGGAGTCAGCCGACAGTCTGCCTTTCAGACAGCCGCATGCAAGGGACTCGCCTGCTCTTTGATGTAAAAATAAGCGCGCAGCGACTTAGCGATGATGTTGTGCTGCCACGTCAACACACCCCTACTTCCGATGCCACGAGGCGAGTTCATCCGCTCTACGGCAGAGTTTGAAGGGATACCGAATACATTCAATGCGTTTATTTTGTTCTTCCTTCAGAGATGCGATTCAACACCAGTTTCTCATGTCGCAGGAATTCGGGCATCCTTGCGATCACCAACTCGAGAAAGTGTTCCTTGCAGAATTCCTTGGTACTTGTAGAAGTCTGCTTCGGTCATAGCTTGGATGTGAAGGTCACCAATGCTATGTCTGGTATGCGGCTCGTGATGACCTTTGCGGATGACTTAGATTCGACATTTGCCTAATCCAAATTCCATCCGAATATCACGGCCGAACATGTCAATTATTCGCAGCAGACTTCTAAGATGGTCGTAAGTACCAGCCGTCTATGACTGTCGCCAAAAACTTGATTAGTTTCGGATCAATGCGATACAGATGTAGGGCATTGATCCGCCAGATATGCGGAACGCTGTCGAAAGCCTTGGTATAATCTATATAGCACCTAAATAGGTTTCTTTGGCCTCTAGTTGCTTGTCCTACAACTACCGAGTCGATAATGAGTTGCTCTTTGCAACCCCTTGACCAAACTCGCAGCCCTACTGTTCCTCGGACTGAATGTTGTAGGTATGCATTGACCCTTCCACTAATGATGGACGTTATGAATTTGTAGAGGGTTGGTAAGCAGGTAATCGGTCTTGTGTCTGTGGAATCCTGCACCGTGCCCTTCTTAAGGATAAGGTAGGTAATCCGCGCAGTGAGGAAGGGTGGAATTTCCTCCGACCGACTAATGACCTGATTTATGCTATGTGCCAACCGACCATGTATACTGGTGAACTTTTTGTACCAGAAATTCTGCACCCGATCCAAAACTGGGCCCCTCCAGTTCTTCGAGTTGTTTATGGCATGTCGAACTTCCTCTTCGGTAACATCCGCTAAATTTATGTCAGGCATTTTGACATGGCGGGTGCCTTGCATGCTGGGCAGGTAACCCCCAAAGTCCACCCCAATACTCTTTCGCTTCCGTTACCGAAAACTTCGCTGTCTGCACTCGTTCCTCGCGTATGTTGCATTTTGGAAACGTTTGGAATGACTTTCGCCATAATGTCGTAACCGACTGCATACGACAGAAAGTTTCTGCTCTAGTGTGTCCAGAATTTCAACTACGGGTATTTCACTGAGGATAGCATAGTTCCTGTAAATCCTCTGCACTTTATTCTTCGCCTGCCTGCTGGCATTGCCAGTGCTGATTTGAATCAGCCTAGCAATGTCCTGCCTTAGTGAATTCCGCCGACGTTTCAGACGAATTTTCCATGGTGGATCTCTTTGGTCACTCAAACCAATAACGCGAAAGCGAATCTTTTGACTGTGCATTCTGACAGCCGTAACTGCACCATAATACACAACCGATTGTAGTTACAGCAGCGACATATCAGCACACAGCCGAGATGTAATCTCATCATTGATTTGAGATAGAATTCTCGGAGTTACTGGAGATGCATAGAGCCTAGGAATATCTGGTCTATGCAAAGGATCCATTTCCAAGAATTCTATACACGCTCTTTGGAATTCGTCCCGAACCTCAGCGGAAACCTGAGCTGGACAGTAGAGAAGAGTGCTCCGGCGAGTACTGAAACTATTGCCTGCAGTGCGGCGTGGTGTTGTGGAATGCCGCCGCCTCTGCCCCCATCGACTCTCGGTCACCAGTTTCCCTCACCAGACCTCAAGTCGAACCCGCTCCCTGATGATGGATTAATATTATTATTAAGGTTTTGATGAACATTTTATAGGATGTATTATACAAAGCAGTAAGATACTTCTGCATTTTATCAGCAACGTGGAAATTTCAGTCAATGCAAGTGAACCATTGGAAGACCACCTGCCGTTCTTTCGTGGTAAGGTTTATGGAACAGATTTTTTTTACTTATATAATGGTCAGTTCATAAACGGAACATCTTTTGTCACGGGGCATAATACATTTTATTTTTGTAGATTCTATAGTATGTCAATGGAGGTTCACCGTATAACGCTCGTCCTCATTCAAAGCTGTCATTTGAAATTTTTTTTCTTTGATTGATATGTATATCCCCATTTTTCGTCATCAATTTAAAGTTCTAGTTATTCTAAAGTCGATTTCTGTCTGCTCGTTGAAGAAAAAAGAAAGGATAGAAATTTATTTATCCGGTCTCCCGTTGGAATACTATCCATGTTAATTTCTGAATCAATTCTTTACTTTACTGGAGGTTCCATTCTGAATTCTAAACTGCTCGCATGTGCGGAGGCACGGATTTGCGTGTGAGTGCTAATCATAAATATGTATGGAGTTTAAAATCCGTTTTATATCGAAATAGGTAGGATTTTGATATCTAAACTGCTAAAATATACAAATTAACCGATTAGATTCTTACATAGTTGAGATAAGTGAATGAATGGCGTTGAGCAAATTGCCAGCAAAATTGTGTCGATCTGCATATAATGTTTTACCACGTAATAGGCTGCGTATAAAAATAAATTTTAATCTGCTAATATTACCTGGGATAAAATTAAACTTTTCTTTCGATTACGGTACACTCTTATACTAATAAGAAAATTTATGTTTCTGAAGTGATCGTGAAAATCGTTAAGATTAGGGGCATAATATTTAAATCATAGTTGTTGGGGTTTGAGCTAGCTTTAGGTAAAGTGTACCAGAGGATGCGCATGGTGGGACCCCAAATCAATTAATTATTTGACGGTACTAATTATAATGCACTTATCCTTGCACTGACTGATTGCACCTTGAGCTGAGGATTAACATTTACTCGCAGTATTGTCGATTGGAGAACTTTAAAATCGTCTCCATAATTTTAGACAGCATATTTACTGCTTTTTAAAGATTGGGAGATCTTAAGTCCGCATCCACTTGAAGTCAGAGCGGATCGAATGAACACTAACTTACTCCCTCCTTTTTTTGGTCCACGGAATCTTCTTTTCAGGCTCAACAAGTTATTAAAGCTGAAGAGGTGAAGACGACTTGTCAGAGGCTCGATCTTGACGTTTTCCGGAGTATTTTGGAGATGTTTCAATTTATGCACTTTGCAATTGTTTTTCGCCGTTAAAATGTGGTTTTAAAGAAACTTGTTGGCATTGATAAAGGGAACAAGTGGTTCCCGAAATATCGGTATATGCAAAATACAAACACTAGCGAATAGGAACAAACAAGTTTTTATTATTTCAAGTGGTTTTAAAATTCTGATAAAAATACACGATTATTGGAAAAGCCACAAACATACTTGGCCCCAGCCGCAAAAAGAGTCGGAACGGCTGGTTTGACGATGAATGTAAGCTAGCAACGGAATGGAAGAGTGCTGCATACTGAGTAATGTTGCATACTCAAAGAACGCAGGAACGTGCGGAGACTTATGACGAACTCTGGCGAGCGGAGAAGCGACTTCACAAACGGAAAAAGGAAGCCTGAGAGAACCAACAGGTCTGTGCACTGGGAAAGTACAGGGAGCAACCGCACCAACAAGTTTTACCAACAAGTCAGCAGGATGAAGCCTTACACATCTCGATGTTCATCCTGCCGAGACAAAGAGGGAAATCTGATTTCTGACAGAATGGGCATATCGGTATGATGGGTTGAGTACTTTGATGTATTACTGAGCAACTAGAACATCGGCGAGTTGGAATTCCCGCCAACTGAAGACGACAGACAAATACTGCCACCACCAAGTAAAGAAGAAACAGTCCGTCAAATTCATCGGCTTAAAAATCATAAGCCGCCAGGAGCCGATGGAATTACAGCTGAATTAGTTAAATATGGAAGCGACCGATTACACCAAGCGGTTCTTAACTTATACTCAAGGTGTGGGACAGCGATCTGTCCCACACGTAAAAAAGGCGATATCACGCAGTGCAGCAATTATAGAGGTATGAAGTTGCTGAGTACATCTATAAGATATGCTCCGCTATCTTGTTAGGTCGGATAGCCTCATACGCTCACAACATCATTGGCCCATACCAAAGAGGCTTCACTCCTGGCAAATCAGCAACACATCATATTTTCTCTGTGCGGCAACCGATAGAAAAACTGTTGGAATATGGACAACAGTTGCACCATCTATTCATCGTCTTGATATGATATGATAGCATAGCCAGAAAGAACAAAGAACATCGAATCGCATTTGTCAAACGAAAACAATGAAGATGGGAGACTACAACTTTCAGACCGTTAAAAATTTCTCCTATCTAGGGTCGAAAATCATAACCTATAACAGCTATGACGATGAAATCCAGGTTGTTGGCAGCCAGCGTCAAGTTCTTCTTAGTGTCACGCTTTAGTACGAGGAGATGCGTTTTGGAAAAATGAATCCTGTCGCACTTCCTCGTACAAATAAGCCCGGAGAGCCGGGGAAGCGGTCTGATGGGTATCAGGTCGCTTAATTACCAGGCCATTCGTTTTGAGCGCCTGCTGAGGGGCGAAATAGCCCAGTGCCGAAGATGCCAGCGCTACGGTCACTCGGCAGTGAACTGTCAAATGACCTTGCGATGTATAAAGTGCGGGAAAGGCCATACCGCAGCCGAATGTTCGCTGACTGGAGCAGAGGGCAAGGAAAAAACCTTCTGCGTCAACTGCGGAAGCGGAGGGCATCCGGCTTCGTACCGTGGATGTCCTGCAAACTGCAATGTTAAAATCACAAGGCAGCAGGCGTCAAGATAGGCCCATAGGACGAAGGTGTCAGCGGCGTCGTCACGGGGATCCCGTTGGAAGAAGTAGTCCGACAAGGGGAAGCTAAGAAGCCCCAACAAGATACAAGTGGCGGGCTGAACATCATCCTTAATAAAATAATAACTATGTGTGAAAACATGCAGCATACGCTACACGTACACAATGCAAAAATAAACGGTATAACAGAATATTTACACAAACAGCATGCCTGCTGCTAAGTCTGCAGTCACAGCGGTACCCTTGGATGGTCTCCGGATCATCGCGATTAATGTGAATTCCATCGTAGGAGTCCACCGAAGAAAGGAGCTCCTTGAATTCGCTGCCAGGCAACAGCCTGACATTGTCTTGATTTCAGAAACGCACCTCAGTCCGAGGCATTCGATAACATTGAAGGATTTTGAATTTGTGAGGAACGATAGACGAAATTGTGACGGGGGCGGCCACAGGCTGAACTTTAAACAAACAGATTGGAAGAAACTCCAAGAGAGGTTTCTTCGGGGCTATCGAGAGGAATGCCCACCTCTTGATGGGGAAAACGATAGTAAAATTGCGCCAGGTGACAGGAAATTGCGCGACGAGGGAATACTTCAGTATCTTCTCAAGCTAGAGAACTTGACGCTGGATACAATTGAATAAACAAATCGTCCCTGAGATTAAACCTCGCAATAATATGGAAGGATATGAAACTGCAGCCATAAAACAGTTGAAAAAAGTGAAAAGCCTTCTGCTCATTTGCGTCAACAAAATCTATCGGAAATATGGGGATTATGTTTATAAAGATAAATATAATATGTTATTCCGGAAGAAGTCACGAGTAACTGTGCTGATAATGAAAGTCGGAGGTAGCGAGATACAACACCTTATTGACTCAGATATAGATAGACACGAATAGTGTAACTGCTGATGCGCCAGGCAATTACATCGTGATGGATGATGCTCTGAAACTTGAACTTATAGGGGAGCACTTTGAATTGGTGCATCGGCCCAGAACCTCATATCGAGAGATAACCTGCTTGATTACTTTGTCTCATTTGTGGAGTTAACTTCCTTATTTAGAAGGGTAAACAATAAGAGATCATCCGGTATGGATGGCATTGGTCCTCAGGCATTTACCAGACATGCCATTTGTAGTTATTGCATTTTGTTCAATAATTTATTGAACAATTCCTTCTTTCCAGGACAATGGAAGAAAGCCCGAGTGTTCCCGATTTTAAAGAGAGGGAAGGATTCATTCGGTCCTAAGAGCTACTGTCCAATCAGTTTGCTGCCTAACATCAGCAAGGTGTTTGAGGTTTTGGTATTGAAAACCTTGAACGGGCATATCAAGAAGAAGGAATTATTTTCGAATGCGCAATTCGGACTTCGATCTGGACATTCGACAATACATGCAATAACGAAGGTAACGTCTGACATTTGCTGGTTGATTAACAATTGTGAGTGTGTAGGCGCTTGCCTTATAGACATGGAGAAGGCCTTTGATACCGTCTGGTTGGATGGACTGAAAAACGAGTTTCCCAGCCACTTCGTAGCGATGATGTGTAGCAAGTGCTTTGTCATTACGGACGGAAATCTCGCTACTAATAGAGAATTTCATGCTCTGAATGGATTACAGCAAGGGACAGTGACTGCACCTACACTTTTCCCAGTAACTCGTCGTTTGTTGCCTGCGCTGACGATCTGATAGCTTACACGGCAAACCAGAAGGTAACGAGCGCCTTCAATTTAACGAATATGTTAAAGTCGCGCTAGAAAGTGCTCGCAAGGCATGTGTGTCCCCTCGGAGACTCTTTTACGCTCCACATCTTCCTTTGCCGGAAAGTTAAGATTATTGGCTATCTTACTTTGGTTAGACCGGTGCTCCATTATGGGGGTCCTATCTGGTTTAATTTGAGTGCTAGCCAAATTGAGGAAATAAGGATTTCTGAAAGGAAATATCTGCGTTCTTGCACGGGGCTTAATAGGACTGCTTCGTCAAACTATTAGCATTATGTAACTAATGAGATTATGTATGCGATACAGTTATCATCAGATTGATTCGGAATCATATGAAACGATCTGTTTCGCATAGCGAGAACCCTTGGGTTTCGCAGCCGTTCTGCCCAAACGATGGGTATTTCGAGAGAACGCTCACGACAGGCTTCATTCCTCCCGAAGCGTTCGTGTATCTTGACAGAAATGGTCTAATTCTAGATTCTGCCAGTGATCCGGTTATGTATCATATACATAGGCGGATCACTGGCAAAAGGATAGAATACCCCCCGAACATGACTGTGATGGCTTCGGAATTCGACTGGAGATACTCCAGAGCGAGAGCAATTGATATTAAGCGGGATGAAAAAGAGAAATCCTGGTACTGGTGGTGGCGGGATGCCGGTTAGCGGCCGCCGTGCTCAGTTCTGCCATTTGTTTCTGGGTGGGACTATGTAAATAATATAAATATTATACGGTGTTACTTTCACCTCCGGTCGTTATGAATTATATATTTTATTATATTGTATTGTGTTCATTTCGCTTATCAAAAAAGAAAAAAAAAATGTGAAATATAAGGATATCTTTAAATACATATATCATCCATTTTATTAGCTTTAAGATAAATAAATTGTATATATTTAACTGTTGGAATATGGACACCAGATGCACCATCTATTCATTGACTTTAAGGCCGCCTATGATAGCATAGCCAGGGTAAATCTGTACACGGCCATGAGAGAATTCGGTATCCCGACAAAATTGATAAGACTGAATAGGCTGACCCTGACCAATGTAGAGGCCAGATAAAAGCAGCAGAATCACTCTCAAGACCATTCGACATCAACAACGGTCTACGACAAGGGGATGCCCTATCATGCGTCTTCTTTAACCTGGCCCTGGAGAAAGTGATCCGTGATGGTGAGGTAAATGCAAGAGGTACGATCCTCTTTAAATCCACCCAATTACTGGCCTATGCTGACGATATCAACATCATGGGAAGAACGACCCGAGACATACAAACTGCCTTCATCCAGATCGAGCAGGCGGCGCGAGATCTTCGCTTGCACACCAATGAAGGCAAGACAAAATATATGGTGGCAATGTCAGCACCAAGAACCAACCAACCAACAACATTAAACCGCACTGGTCAAACGGGAAGGATTAAGATAGGAGACAACAACTTTGAGATCATTGATAATTTCTCCTATCTAGGGTCGAAAATCACAACCGATAACATCTACGATGATGAAATCCGCGCACGGTTGTTGTCAGCCAACAGAGCCTATTTCAGCTTACAAGGACGGTCCCACTCGAAACGTCTCACAATAGGGTCAAAGCTCTTACAGTTCTTGTACAAGGATCTTGCCAGTCCTCATGCATTCCTCGGAGACTTGGGTTCTTAGCAAGAAAAATTGCAAACTTCTGGCCGCGTTCGAGAGAAGAATCCTCCGAAGAATTTTGACCCCCTACATTAGGATGGACGATTCCGTAGCCTACATAACGACAGGATCTATGAATGATACCATGACCGTCAGGTTGTGAATAAAGTCCAGCTCAATATGTTATAAGGGCATTATCTACGGTAGAAAAAGGAGACGAGGCAGACCCTGCCTGAGGTGGAGCGATGGCGTAGATCAGGACGCCAGACAGCTTTTAGGGATATCGAATTGGTGGACCTCGGCGCAAAACCGGGATGTCTGGAGTTCTTTATTATGGCAAGCCTAGACCGGATACCGGTTGTTGCGCCGTTGCTGATGAACTATGGAACGAAGTGACCGAGATTGTCCGCTGGGTGCTGGTTGGTTTCCTGTAAATAGAAAAAGAAAGGTGTTTTTTTTTCACGTTTGATTAATATATCTAAGAAAGGAAATTGGTTATTAACTTTAATCTCATGAGTGAGGGTTATTTTTGGGTGTAGCGTGTTAACGTTATCCAACATATTATTGATCTAGGTTCTGGGATGACTGTCAAAATCTCGTCAACGTTCTTGAACCATATATTTGGCAGTAATCCATTCTGCTCCATTTTCTCCTCCAGTGACGCCATAAGGATTTCATTTAGGAGTGGGGAGAGAGAATTGCCCATCGCTACACCTGAGGTTGTCTTGAAGTATTTTACCCCGAATGTGAAATAATTGTTCTTCATGCAGAGGGAAGCCAAGTTCACATATTGTTTTACTTTTCTCCTCCATTCTGGGGTCGAGCCAAACCGTAGCAGCCACTCTTCAAATTTTACTATTGCCTCTTTTACAGGCGTGCTGGGAAATAAAGCTTTGACATCAAATGACACTAGGCGGTCATTATGCGCTGAAGTATTATACGCTGAAGTCCTCGCTACACTCAATCTTTCAATCAATTCCTTGGAATTTTTGACAGATTGCTTCCTGTTGGTAGACCCCAATTTTTGGCATTCCTTAACCAACCACTTCGCAATGTTGTAAGTAGGGGAGTTAGAATCGGTAATAATCTATCTCATCGCATTGCCTGTTTTGTGTATTTTTGGTTGCCATCGGATTCTGGGTAAAGAGAGGTTTGGCATCCGGAGCTGGGCTGGATTATCAACCACTAGAGAGCATTCTTTTAGGGCCTTCTCTACTCGTTTTATGGATGCTGCTAGCGGGTCATTTCTTAATTCAAAGTAGTTTCCTCCAGGCAAATTTTCTGTTATTAGGTTGTTGATTAATTACGAGTACATTTACATAAGATTTCAGGATCATCATCATGCAATCCTCTAATCATCTGACCCAGTTACTACGCCATTTCACTAGACCCAAGCGTCGCTCTTTGCTTTGAATAAGTAAAGTTCGTCACATGAACGCATGCATCCGTGATATTTATCCAAGCATAGAAGTAAAAGTACTTGACCAAGCCCAGATGCGCCCGAATATTCTTGGACTTTCTCAAACTGCACAGCGACACCGGCATTGGAAAATTTCCAGTACGTGATTAGGAAAACATCTAAGAAGGCTGATCAGGGCCAGTGCAATTGGCACACGGGCGGCCGGTAGCTGGCCCGTCGATAGTGAGCGCATGCAGCGTGCAGGCAGTGGCCTATGCGCCTGCACCGCCAGCGAAAAAACGTAATTAAGTTTTTGTGCGCTCAACGGTCAACTTGAACTTCACGCGGAGATGGAGCGAGTTCAAGTGCAGTCACCGCCGCGGAGCCACGCGAGTGCCCGGCAGCGGATGTACTTTCACTGGTGCAGCGCATGATTCCGTTTTGGCGCGCAATCGTCGCTGCTGCACGGGCCCCAGCGGCCCCCCATCGCACGGCCGCTTGTACAGGGCAGCGCGTCGCCGCTCCACGGCCGACTCAGCCTCAGCCGAATCTTCCGTGGGAGAGCAGCTGCGCGCCTCAGCGCCACTCTCGCCGGCCCCCACCCCGCGACCGGGCTGGCGTCAGTCGAGTACTACGATCAGCTGTCACCTAGTGTTCCACATTTGGCTCAATATATGGGTCAGCTGGTGGGGCCTATATGCTTCAGGTCGTTGACCGCGTGCATACAGTTATTTATCGCCGGGCCGCTTTGCTGTTTATGTACATAAGCGGTCGAGTGGCCGCCTGAGCGGTGGAGGCTCGCTCTGGTAGCTGGAGCCTCTGCATATGCTGTTGAGCCACCGTCGGGAGCAGGTCCGAGGCGTGGAGCTCAGGTCTTGTGCGCATCGAGCTCTGAGACTCGCAGATAACTTGGCGGCACTCGTGCTGGATTTTGACTCGCTTTATTGATAATGTTTTGGGTTTCACTGGGAATGGGGCGTGAATTGGTATTTGATGAATCCGGATATTGACCCCAGGTGCATAAGGTATCCAAGGTAGCATCAGGTAGGCATGTCTTGGCATTGTTGAAGTAGAAGCTTTCGATATTCATGCTGGGGAAAGGGACGGCCCTCGAATCCAGTTATACAGAAAATTGCTGCATAGTCGGATTGACCGGAAACACCCTAACAAAGTTCGCAGTTCGTTGACCAGACTGCGTAATGTGGACCAGTTCGGAAAGTTGTTTGGGAGGCGATAACTCACAGGCAAGATGTTGACAGATTGCCTTATCATGGCGAGAGTCTTGACCACCACACTAGCCAAGGCCTGCAACCATAGGTGCGCAGCATTTGGGCTTAAGGTTTTATGTAAATGGGATTATGGTAATCAATGTCGTTCATGGCCTATTGCAACATATAAGAGTGCATTGACTCTTGTTGCGTCCAAGATAAACACGCATGGCCACATTATATACGTACATAACAGTATGTATGTTGGCTTTATGTGGTCAAGTGTTAATTACATCTAAGGATTGCGCGCTATTCCTAAATCCTTTGCGCAACAAATTACCTATGCGGAAGGAAGAGTAGGATACCGAAATTGGAGCAGGGTGGAACTTATAGGGTGCCACCACCCCCTCTTAGCCAAGACAAAGGCCCGAAAAGTCCGACTGAAGCAACCCTCCCTCTTGAACCCTTCCTTGAGCGGATTTTCCAGTCTCAGCCGTATGCAGTTCTGCAACTAGCGTACTCGAGCCCCGGCCAGTGGATCGGCCTTCTGCTTGGCTGGCGGTATTTTCCCGCGCACTGTACATACGTGAGAATATCTGCAATATATTTTGTACATTATGTGGTGAGCATGAAAGTATTTATATAAGAGCACATAGGCGAGCACATGTACATATATTTACAGTACAAATTGCCACTGCTCATAAGAAACACTGCAAAGAGATCGTTGACCTCCGCGCCGGATTTATTGCACGCATGTAGTTTTTTAGTCACTCGTAGTAGGTACACAGTGATCTTGAGTATAGTCGCATGTACAGCGCATACTATGCAAGTAAGTATTCAAGCCGAATCGCATTTACATTCCCGTGCACATAAATTTTATGATATAGTACAAAAATTGCTTCTACTTCTTCCATATATGTCGCTTGGTAATTTAATAAACGATGGAAAAATTTATAGTTGTATTCGGGAATATTTGATTAGGTTACAAATTGAGTTTTCATACAGAATATGTAGGGTAGCGTGGGCATGCTTGTAGAGGTTCCGAAAAGCTGATGGAATAAGTTACGCGCCTACGTATTACCTAATGGAATGTGTACATAAAATGCACAAAATCTATTTTTCATGCAAAGCTATAATAGCGCCTTCAAAACAGACCCTGTCAGAGGGAGTGTTCCACCCAATTTTTATATCCTTCTTATAAGCCATTTCCGGGACTTGGAACAAAAGATGTCGGCCCGGTCAAAATTTAGCAGATAGAGTGCTTTGTCAATAATGCGGTTATTTGTTTTTATCATCATCATCAATGACTTAACAACCGGAATCCGGTCTAGGCCCGCCTTAATAAGGAACTCCAGACATCCCGGTTTTATGCCGACGTCCACCAATTCGATATCCCTAAAAGCTGTCTGGCGTCCTGGCCTACGCCATCGTTTCATCTCAGGCAGGGTCTGCCTCGTCTTCTTTTTCTACCATAGATATTGCCCTTATAGACTTTTCGGGCTGGGTCTTCCTCATCCATACGGATTAGGTCACCCGTCCACTGCAACCTGTTCAGCCGAATTTCATCCACAATTTGACGGTCGTGGTATCACTCATAGATTTTGTCGTTATGTAGGCTAAGGAATCGACCATCCTCATGGAAGGGCCTAATCATTTTTTGGAGGATTCTTCTCTCAAACGCGGGCAAGAGTTCGCAATGTTTCTTGCTAAGTACCCAAGTCTCCGAGGAATACATAAGGTCTGGCAAGATCATAGTCTTGTACAGTAAGAGCTTTGACCTTATGGTGAGACGTTTCAAGCGAAACGTGCGGGGATTTATTTGTCTTGTTCTGCGTTTACAATAATGTTTGACGTATAGTGTCCTACGGTAGTGCAAAATCAAATAATACATAATAATCGTTGGCGCGACAATTTAATTGGATCTGTGCCTTTTACCATCTTAGAGCACTTTATTTAGAACCTTAACGACACACTACAGTAGTACGGGACCACGTAGGAGGCAATAAGGTCAGCATTGCGTTCGCCTGTGGTTATTACCCTGATTTAAATTATGTACTCATCCGCAGCTGAGTCTGTTGGTATCCGACATCAAAAATCCCTCTGCCACTAGTGAGATTTGAACTGCGATATTTCGCTTCAAAAACCTAGCGCTTTAACCAGTAAAAATATCGGATTTTAAAATCTAAGAATTGCATAAAGGTAGTGTCACTCAAGGCAGCGTATTTTTAGCAACTGATTTTCGATGTGGTGTTTTCAAAAACATCCAGTTCTTCTACAGTGTGCGGCAGCATAACTTCCTTTTTTCAAAACTCAATAAAAACTATTGTATGCATCGGAAAATATTTATTTATTTTTTATAATGTAGGTACATGTCTAAAGTTTTTATTTACATTGTTTTGAAGATCAAATCTGTTAGGTGACGTCCCCCATTCTCCATACATTGCGTAAACGGATTTCTGTCGTTTGTCATGACTCTTGTTAGCATAGCAGGTGTTATGTTGGCAATTTCTTCTTGGATGTTGGTCTTCAAATCTTGTAACCGACCCCCACAAATGAAAATGGGCTTCATCGCTAACGACATCGAGAAGAAGCTCACACGCGTTCATCCGAGAATCGAAGTCACGTTCTGAAAGTTCCTGCACTATCACCATCTTATAGGGATGAAAATGAAGATCATCACGAAGAATTCTTCTCACAGAACGATCGGATAGTCCAAGGGCAAATGCGTGTTTGCACGCAGAACGCCGTGGCGATCGCAACATTGACGCTCTCACTGCTTCAATGTTCTCAGTTGATCTAACGGGCCGAGGGACTCCAGTTCTTCCTTTTGTCGCACTTGCAGTTTGTCTGAATGTAGTGACCCATGTAACAATTGATTTGCGGTCTGGGACGGGAGCGAACGGGGCTAAATTAAAGCGATTCCGAAATGCACGCTGTGTTGCAATAACCGAACATCCACTTGAAAAGTAAACCTCAACGGCAAAGGCACGCTCCTCACTATTCCAACGCATGATGGCGACTGAAACATGTCGGGACAAAACTTTACAGTATCCCCTCTTGAACGAGACCACTAACGCTCCGCTATGACATCATCTAACTGAGCGGCGCGCATTTTAAAAAAGGAAGTTATGCTGCCGCATCCTGTAGAATAAACCTTGCTGACACGTTTTTCATGTCCAAAACATACAAGCTACATTAAAGCTTTTCCCCTTTATTTTATCAACATTTTTGTCAATAGTCTAGAAGTTAGAGATTTCCAAAGTGACCATCCGCATTAGTTACGGTTAATCACAGGCGGTCAAAGGGTAGTACAGGTCCCAGGGCGAAACGTGGATTGGTACCTAAGATGGAGCATAACACCTGGGAAACGCCTGCCGAACCAACACCAGCAGCTCTATTGCCAAACCTTATCTCCACCTCCACGTGGTGATCGCTGGGAGCTCTTTCTTAATAGAAAACTGCAGACGGAGAAAGATGAAGGCGAGTCTCGAGCGCCTAAAAACGGGATAAATTGTACCAACTGGTTCTCCAGGTTGGCGTTTGGGGGTTGGGTAGGGCTGACGACCCTACTCGGAAAACAAATCGTTAAGAAGCCACAAAAGGAGCCTTGGATTGGACTGACTATACAACGATGAACCCGGCAACGACAACGGAATAACGATTTGCGCATTTTCTCATGGAACTTCCACGTCATTTACAAAATGTCACGCGGAAATATAAGCATTGTAGACAGAAGCAAATTGTTTCCGAAATACATATTTTCCGATGAAATTCCCAATTACATACATATATTTTATCGAAGAGTTTCTCCATGTATTTTCAAATTTTCTCTCAGTTATATACCCTGAGCTACCTTCTATTTTCAGTGGGCACTTGAGTTTTCTTTCCACTGAGTGGCTTAATTCTTTCGATTGTTTTATCTATCCTTATCTTCTATTGATTTAGCTGTTACATTTTTCATAAATTCTTGTTCCAGCTTTCAATTCAACGTTAATCACAATCGCAGTATCCACATTCTCGAGTTGGTATTGCCTAATATTCCTAACAATCACTTCGTTTTATGTTCCTAGCGCTTTATTTGAAAGTCGATGCTTGTCCCTTTCTTCAAGTTGATTTTCATGTTAACCGAAGCAATAAACAGTCACATCGCAAGAAGCCCAATGCCGAAAACCTGGGAGGTCACCACTGATGGCAACTTTACCCCTAGTCGAGATTCGCGGGGACGGAATTTTTAAAGTTTCCGGACTGACAAAATTATCGATGCCGAAAACGACAATCGTGGACAGCGTTTATTTCATTGGGGGAACGCTTAAATGAACTCTGTGAGTTCATTAAGGAGAGGCGGAAGCTGCGCTGGAGAAAGTTTCGGGTAGTTCTTCGATTACGGCCCCAACTTTGAGAAAAGGGGAAGGCCCTACAGCTCATAAACCCGAAGAATGGACAATGGTGGGCAGCAAGCGACGGAAGGAGAAAAAGAAGATTCGTCCGGAAATAATCATTATTTCCAAGAAAGGAGATATGCCCTACGTCGATATCCTTCGGAAAGTCAAAGCTGATTCGGAATTGACAGACCTGGGTGGCGGTGTGAGTTGTATCAGGCAAATTTAGCGAGACAGTTTTTGCGGTTCGGTGGAAAAGGTGCTAAGTGAGCAAGCACATGTCTCGTTTCGGTCACTTTGCGGCAGCATGTGCTAGTGAGCATGATAGGTTGTGCACGGGAGATCCACGATGTATGTTGTGCAAAGGGAAAAAGGGAGTGAATGAGCGGCATGATGCAGGTGGTGGAAGGTGCCCGCCATATAGGAGGGATCTGAATCGGAAGGCTAAATGAGAAATGAGGTTCATACAAATCAACCTCGACTATTCCGGGGCAGCTCAAGACTTGCTCCCGTAAACCAACTCGAGAGTCGAATGTGGACGAGGCGATAATATGTGAATCTTATCGAAATTACGTTAGTAGTTACATAGGTGAAAGGCGATCGGGAAACGCGGCGATATGGGCGTGTGGACGGCAAGTCATTCAAGAAACAATGACATTCCCAGGAGCCAGCTTTGTAAGGACAAAAGTCAACGGCGTTCATATCTACAGCTGTTATGCTCGTCCAAGTGCAATATTAGATCAACATGAGGAGATGCTAGAAAGCTTGATGTTGGATGCTAGGGACCATATCCCCAAAATTATTGCCGGCGGAAGTCTAGTAAAAAATACCAGGGGCAAAAACTTTCTTGAAACCCTTGCGAAGTTGGATATCGTACCAACCAATGTTGGATGCGTGCCCACCTTCCGAGGTAGAGGGCTAGGCTCAATCGTTGGACTAACCTACCTCAGTACCTAGTTGGCGACAGGGTTGGTTTGGCGGGTAAGTGAACACTACACCCACTGTGACCACCGGATCATGTTTCTCGACATCAGGAAAGGAGAGTGTCAGTCGAGTGAACAACGGAAGCGGAAATACCAGGATAGCTGGGTGGTCCATTGAATCTTTCGAGAAAGAGACATTCCTGACGGCGTTAGAAGGAGGTTACGAGCCGAAGGGAAGGGCGCTGGCAAAAGTGAATCAATTATATCAACGGTTAACTTAGGCATACGACTCTACAATGCCGCGAGAGAAGTTTCACCACAGTAGGAAACCAAACTGCTGGTGGAACCAAGAAATCGCGCTGTTGAGGGCATCATGTTTGCGAGTGAGGAGGTTTTGCCAAAGTACCAGAGGGAAGCTAGAACATCGGCAGTCGTAGGAGGAATATCGCTATCTCCAAAGTAGCCTTAAGAAGGCTATACGGGAAGTAAGCGGAATTGCTACAAGCAATTGTGCCTTGAGGTAAATACGAACCCGTGGGGCGCTGGTTACAAGATTCGTGGACAAAAGTCATCCTAAGTAACGTGACGGCGACACTTGGTCAAAATAATCACAATCCTTTTCCCACTACAGGAAGAAGGTGGACCTCAACTAACGGTGCAATTGGCCGTCTTCACAATCCCAGGGGTTACCGAGGAGGAACTACCGGAGATCTGTGGACGAATTGGGGATACTAAGGATGCGGGATTGGGTGAGATTCCGAACAAAGCCCTGAAGTTGGTAGCTAGAATTAGGCTAGCATGGTTGATAAGTACATTTTATTTCTGCATGGTGAAGGGAGCATTTCCCTCGCAGTAGAAAAGGCAGAAGCTGGTTCTGCTACCGAAGCCCCAAAAACCATCTGGCGCACCCTCTTAATATCGCTCTATCTGTCTGTTAGACACTATGGCGAAGATGCTTCCGTTCGTCGAGCAAGCGAGTGGTCCATCGGAGCGGCAGTATGGTTTTTGTAGAGCGCGGTCCACGGTCTTGTAATCTTGGCCCGGGAGGCATCGGCCGCTGGCAAGTGGTGCGCGGTGGTAATGCTAGATGTCAGGAATGCCTTTAACTCAGCCAACTTGGGTTGGATTAAGGGCACCCTGGCTAAACTGGACGTCCCTGGTTACTTAGCTCGACAGTTACCTTTCGGAGAGATTTCTTTGGTACGATACGGACCACGGACCGCAAGAATATGTTGTAACAGAAGGTGTTTCCCAAGGCTCCGTACGGGGGCCCCTGCTATGAAACATAATGTACGACGGAGACCTCACAGTTGGTCCCCGAAATACGTATTTGTATAAATTAGATACTTTTAGCCAACAAACAGGAAAAATATCTTCCAAGGCAATCTTTCGTTTTAAAATTGGTTTTGCAGACGACCTGGCAGTCGTAGTAGTTGCGAAACACCATCTGGACCTGGAACTGTATTCAAAAGAAACCATTCATGTCATCGAAGCATGGCTTCAAATGGTGAAATTGGATCTGGTGGAAGATAGGACAGAGGCCGTCCTTATCACCAATCGAAGGAAAAACAGCACTGTGAAAATCCGGGTTGGTAATCACGAGGTCGTTTCAAAATCGATCATTAGATTCCTGCGGGTAATGATCGATGCCAAGTTGAGCTTCAAGGGGCATCTGGACTATGCACGCGAAGAGTCAGCAAAGGTTAGCTCATCCGTGGCAAGGCCTAATAATGGAGGGCCAAAATCTAGTCGCCGGTTACTTATCGCAGGGGCACATGGCTTCTGCATAGGCGTGCACACTGGATATCACAGAGTACCAGGGAAGGGTAAGTTCGGCATACCGGTCAATCGTGCTGAGGGTGTGCAGTGCATATAGGATGATATCTGGTGAGGGAGTGTGTGTCATCGCGGGGATGATTCCCTTAGATCTTCTAGCGAATGAGGCACACTGTCTTTTTTCGGGGAAGGAGGGCAATCCGGCCGAAGTGACTGCGGGCTTCCGAAATACTACTAGGAAAGAGCTGTACAGGAGATGGCTGGACCCATACACTGATCTCGTGTATTTAGAGATGGGTCGATCGTAAACAGAAAGAATTGAATTACCACCTCACACAATTCCTTACTGGAAACGATAGATATACGAAGTGCGTACGAAAGTACGAAATGCGCGACGGACGCGTGACTTAGTTTTGCTGGTGTAAACTAGAGCCCTCCTTGTGAAGTAATACTTCACGCTGGTCCCGCGAGGATATGGGCGGAAAAGTGGGGCTGGTTTTAGTGTGTGAGAATTCCAGATTTCCACCTCCACTCATACAAAAAAAAAACGTTTGGTCACACGTCCGTAATTTCTACTTTTGACCCGCTGCTGATCGTATTTCTTATTCGCCTGATTCGGCTTGTGAGCTTCTCTAGGGTGCTTACGTCCACTTTTACCATTATTCTTCCGATACAGCTGATTCCTTTTTTTCTTGCATTCCCCCTTTGAACTTCACTCTTGTTGAATTTCTTCTAGACAATGTTGATGTTGCCGTCCCAATGGCATTTTGAATCTTTTCCTAAAAGTGTAAACATACCTTTCCCTTGGCTTTTATTATACCAAAAGTTTGTCCGAAGGGGTCTTTCTGGATATGCGGAACGAATCTTGTATTATCCTCTGGGATAAAAAAGTGACATTACAAGTATGCTTGCCAGCAACTACTGCCATGAATTCCTCTTTTTCCTCTTCTCCAGATTTCACCAGCTTCGGTGCGAAATCTCTGATTACAAGAAAAGATATCTATATACTTTGTACTGAAACTTCTCTGCAGATTTTGACTCTATTGACCACTCTTTGTTTCTCATCAAATTCCGATCCTTTGGATCCCCATCAACTATTCTCTCCTGATGGAGATCTTATCTGAGCGGCAGAGAATATCGAATCTTTTTCAATGGTTGTATCTCGCTTCCGTTTTTCCATCATCGGGGTTAGCTTAAGGCCTCGGGCGAGTCCTTCTTTCAATTTTAATAGTGCCAACCTATTTGAACCCTTTGGTGCGGTTCAATTGCTTTTGACGATTACTTAGCGAATAGGTATTATCTCTATTATATGCAGGCGTCTATCCTTCTATGCAAAGTTCTCTTCCAATCTTACTTCCATCGGCATTTATTTTCAATTTGAAGAACTACGCGTATGACACTAGGATACATTTCTACTTTCTCTTAATTATTAATGCAAGTTGGGTGTTATGTAAACAATGCTCGTCTGAGTTGGGCTCACGATCCTGCGCTACTTGGTTCGTGGAGTTTATTTTTTACTCAATTACGAGTACATGAAAAACTGATCCAAATTAGTGAAACCTGATGCAAACCTTTTTATTTCAGTCATTACTTCCTTGAGGGAAAAGCCATTGTGGCGTCCAAAGATGAAAGCGCCTGGCCATGCGAATTCTACGTTAATGTGCAAATGGAATGATCATGTATACCTCAAATGGCCCATTCATGCATGGAACGACGAAGAAACGTCCTCCATCCATGATGAGTCCGAAATCAGAGCCAAAATGCGCGTATTGGGCGAATTAGCATTCTAAAAATATAATGAGCGCCTAATTTCCATCCGAACTTAAAAAGCCAATTTAAAATTTATCCGCATATAAGCGACACTTAAAAGTGTCGTTATATTTGTTATGATGGTGGCTTGGCTCTTTTTCGACAGCGTAGTGGCCTGCCCTGTGTGCTAAGTGGGTATTCGCTGCTATGCTGGCTGCGGCCCTCTGACACATTGGGGCCTGAGGACTGGGGCAGCGGAGTCTCCTCCGGCCGCGGCTCCATCTGACTTGCTTGCTGTCGCGATCGTTGATCTCTCTTCGTGACTGTTTTTATATTTGCATTATGTTACATTATTTGTTATGTGACGATCGTTACCTTTGTATGGAGGACCTCGTTTCATTCAGCTGATGACTGGAGAAAGTCTGGCCCGGCCTAAAGAGTTCGTTCAACTTTGGGCTGTGGTTTGCCAAAAAGAAGAGTAGTGGCCAGCGTTGTTGTCGCCCCAGCCAAAAGAAATAAAATCAAATTAAGATTTTCTGTTTTGTCGAGCTTGCCAGAGCTGGCCGCATGTGCTGCTGGGTCTCCATAGCATAGGAAGAGCGCTTTGTGCACGTCCAGCTCCAGTCATGCTCATATGTACGACATAGGCTGGCATATGTGGTGCGAGCAAGAAGGTACCCCATATGTAGTCAGCTGCGAAATCAAATTAATGCCGTGATGACACTACTAACTTACTGCCATAGTGAAGAAAGCAGATTGTGCGCGGCGTTGCTTGTTTTGGACCAGGCTACAACTGCTATTTGCTAAATGCGACCACTCGACGAACTGCGTGTGACCCTCCATTCGCATGCAATTAGCGTAAGCGTTTTTATGGGGTTTGCCAGCGAGCGTTGATCTCTGCTGCTGGTATAGGCATATTTCCAGAAGATTATGTATATGGATTAGGTTATAATATTTTGATGGAATCGCGAAATTTTCGGGTTTTTGGCGGCATTTTCATGCATATGGATGTACTTACGCATGAATATTTCACGCCGATTTCAATATGGGAGGCGGCATATAAAACCAGTACCACTTTTTTGACGCCGAGCAATGCTGGGAACATGTCAATTCATATTTCTGTGATAAGGCAGCGGTCAGTGGCATTTTCATTTTTAGAAAGTCAGGGCACAGGGCTTTGCCTGTATTCTAGAGTACTTGGAGGTGAGTAACTTTATAAGGCCATGAAATACCAAGTTTACTTCGAACTTTCAAAAATAAATATAGATGACCCCAAAATTAATCACATTTTCATAAATGAGCGGTATATGTGGGCCTCCACCATTGGCACTTTCAGGCAATATGCTTCTGCTCTATTTATGGCGTCCCGTTTTGTCGCCTATTTTGGAGTGAACCAATTCACGTGTCCAGCACGTAGAACATGTCAAACATTTGTGAAGAACCGCCTTAACTGGTACTGATGATGAGGTAGCTTTCTTGTTTCTTTTTGTAAAATAGTGAAAGTGTTAATTGTTAGGGTTGTTTATGCATCAAGAGACATTTGGTCCCAATCGTTTGAATTGACAAACTTCATATTTTTTTGGGAACTCTGCTTCGATACAGCACATGAAGTATTACTTTGATAATAGTGCAACAACAACATTATAATCCACAGGAGGTTTATAAGGTCAGTACGGGAGGATTCAGAGTCAAAATGTTATTATTCTTTAGTACATGTCAATAAATAGGGCCAGTATAGCAGAATCCGGAGCAAAAATGAAACTTGTTTTCGTCGGATAAGATTTAGATTTTTTTTAAAGGAATATAAAAACAAGACACTTTACATCTCGAGCGGAACTAATCTACTGGGTACCGTGAAGAAGGAAAGCTAAGTAAAAATTCTGAAGTGTTCAAATGGTAATGCGAATTATGATATAAAGCTTAGTTTAGTTAGTTCAGCAAGTCAATTCGTGCGATAGTTAAAATCCACAAGAATAAGGAAGAGCTGTGCCGCTAAATTGAATACTAAGCAATTTCGGTATAATGCGAACATTGTTTCTACTAGACCAACATCCTGTCATTGCGGATTCCAAGTTATTTTGCCCCAGTAGACTGCGGGACGTAAATGCCAATCCGAGCGTGTTCACCATGAAAGTAATCTGGCACCATGGTGTCTCGTTGACTTTGACACTCAATCGGTCAGCCATTTTCGATGTTTTTAGATATTTTCAAAGGTTCCGCGATCTGGATTTGAATAAGCAGTTAATATTTGCTGTTTTATCAGCTCAGACTGAAGTAAATAGATATCCCTTGATAGGGAGATCTGTCACCAAAAACTATTTTGAGAGACTTCTGTCTTGATTTTAAATTCAGCAATATTCTAGGTCATTACAAAAGTTTTGTATATGGGATCAGTGGCAAAACCTACTCGAGTACATGTACGGAATCTAGAAATGTGGATGAACTGGATGCGGACTCAGGACTCCTTGCATCCTCAACAAAAAGACAGAGATAATTTTTTGAAAGTGTTTTCCACGTGAAGTAAGGTGAAAGGCATCCTCTAGTTGTGAAAATACATTTGATTTAAAAACACTGTTTAAAAATCATGTGTTCATCTAATTTTGTTCAGAATGTTTCTATTTTTAAACCTAAGTCGTGTAAAATTTCCTAAAATTGCCTCTTCGTGCATAAAACAAAAACTTTTTTTTTAAGTATTGGGTATTCGCCCCAGAAAAAGAGTGGCCCGTCCGCTATGATTGCTCTTTCAAATTAGCGCTTCCCGTCATTAAGTACACGGCGAGCTCTGGACCAAGATGGTAGTGAATGCTCCTTCCAAGATGATTTATCTCTACGGATTTGACTTAATCGACAATTCTTTCTTAAGAATCATGCGAGGAGCCTTCAATTCATCCGCGCTGGTTCAGCAATATCATGCCGTCTGTACCTCTAAAACCTGGTTTGACTATAATATATTAAAATTCGAGTTCCTCGAAAGGTACTCCAATTTACGCTGCAATAGGGACCGGGTTTCTTCACGTTAGTTGAATGATGGTGTGGTCCCAATTGCAATAAAAGATCCCTCCGCCCCGGACTCGTCTTCTGCCCCTGGCTCTCCTTATGATTATGTTGCCTTGCGTGTCTCCCCGCCCAATGCATTCCCATTCACTGTATTTTGTATCTATGTTTCCTGTGCTTACCCCTCTTACCAGTATGATGAATTGCTTGGGCCTTTTTTTCTTCCTTTGCGGGAATCTTATGATTACTTTTTTGCCCTGCAATTTAACACCACCTTGGACCGCACTCTCGACCTTTTTTTTCCAACTTGCATTAGTGCAGCTTCTCCGTTCTTCTTTTCACATTCCTGTATGCTAAAATTAACGCTCACCACCCCAACTTGAATATGAAGCGGAGCTTTTTCGTTCAAACTTCAAAACCGTGTGTAAATCAGCTAAGTTCAGCTTGCGGAAAGTCAAGTTTGACGGTCCCAACTCAGCCTTAGCTTGAATCAACTGTGATCACGTGTTTTGTAAATCAACGTGTCGTCAACTCTTAGCAATTTGCGGTCTCCTCTGCTGTTATGTCCTTTCTTCTCCTACTGGTCTGCAGTCTTACCAAACCTGGTTCACTACGGAGATCCATAAAAATATTCGCCTGAAGTATATACTGCAAAAGAAGTCTCTGGCTTCCAAGAATGACGCTGACCTTGTTCATTTCAAGGCTATGCGCATAAAAAAAATATCTTTTGAGCATCGAGGCCGTCTTGCTCACAGTGATTTGAAGTCGTTTTTGTCGTATGAACACAATTTTCTTATCCCCACCCAATCTTTCCCCTCTTCTATCAATTTTCTCGGAGTCTCGGCTTTTTAACTTCTTCCTCGTTTACTGTAAACAATCCATTTCCCTCCATCTCCATATAATTTTCGGCAGAAGTCGAAATCGAAGAATACTACTTTCTTCTTCCTCAGAAAGAGGCATTTATTGTCCTTATTCTCAAAAGCGTGGATCCTCCTCTAGCTGTGAACTACGGTCTCATTTCTCTTCTCTCTTTTAGCTCCAAAATCATCGAGTGATATGTTTACGTATTGGTTGACCGACATTATGAAAGTAGTTATCTACTGCTTTAAGCCCTTTACTCTTTACCAACTTCGTTGCTCTTCTTTTTCTTCAACCATTGTCCCGTTCACAAGCTGGGTCACGACAGAAGGTACTCGCTATTTACACCGATTTCTCCAAAGCCTTCGATACCGCTGACCATAATATGTTCTCACTGTTCGTAACTTTTCCTTCTTAATCATGGCGTGGTTCTCCACCTACCTAACAAACTGTTCATGCAGAGTTTTTATTTATGGTTACTCATCCTATTCCTTCTCTTCTTCCGCTGGTGTTCCCCAAGGCTCTACCCTTGGCCCCTACTGTTCCTATTTTTTATTAATGGGTCCCTTGGATTCTCAATAACCCGTGTTTACGCAAACGTCAGAAATTATTTACTTTTGTTTCGTCTTCGCTGAACTATGGTTTCTTGCAAACCAAGCTGGATACCTTGGTCCGTTAGTGGTCGGTCAACAAGCTGATACTATTTGTCAGTAAATGCCACTGGAAGTGCCCTTCGCTTAAACCCTTTCTAACATTTCTTTTCTACTCTTTTGATGGACTACCCCTGTCACTATTCATCTCCTTTCAAGATCTGGGTGTAATCTTCCATGACAAAATTCGTTTCAATTCCACTTCGTTGATATCATCAATCGCGTTTCCAAATTGTCTGCCCCTACTTTACCTCAATGCAGCCTTCCTTAAAACTTTTAAATTCCCTTGTTAAAAACATCGTTAAGTATTGCTGTGTACTTTGGTCGCCCTTCCGAACGGCGAGTAGCCGATGGCGGTGTTCGTGGACATTGCACGGGCTTTTGACTGTGCACGTTTCCAAAAGTTCTGTGATGCCACCAGAGAGCATGGTGTTGACACGGAACTCTAATAAAGTGGATGCGCTATGCTAGCGCAGAAAATGTTGTGTGCTGAAGTGGGTGTTAATCGCTACCTAAAAACGGAAGAGATGAAAGGCTGCCCTCAAGGAGGTGTGCTTTCGCCACTTCTGTGGTGTATGGTGATCAACTCACTACTATGCGAACTGCAATACACTTTCAAGCTTGCGCGGATGACGTGGCTGTGGTGGCTGTTGGTCGAGGTCTCCGAATGGTGTGTAGTAATACACAACGCGCCGTTGATTTGATTGACAGTTGGTGTCTCAGGCATGGACTTTCATTAAATCCAAATAAAACCACAACGGTATTATTTACAAAAGAGGGCAAACTGAATGGTGTTTGTCTTCCAGAGATGAGGGGTACAACTCTCCGAAGGAGTGAAATATTTGGGAGTTATTCTAGATAAGAAGCTTCTTTGGAACAAACATGTAGGGATAAAGATAAAAGGAGCTCTCACAGCTTATGGGCTCGGTTGGCTAATTTTATTGTCATCGATCAATTTTTTGAGCAAAATGAATTCTCCTTTTAAGGTTTAGTGTAAAGCAAACCCTAATTAAAATTGATTCAGTGCTGTCTGGTCATTTGTCATTTGTCTGTCTATCAGTCCCAATATATTCGAAAATGGCTGAAACTCGCTCCACAAACATGAAGCGTTTAGCTTGACATATTACCGTTTCTACTTTTGGGGGTGGATTCTGACTCTGGGCACTGATTTAGTGCTTTAGCATGAATTTCAACAACACTTTTCTTTTTCTTCAGTTGTCCCGTAAACATTGGCTCTGTTAGATCGGCGTCTACTCCCATGGTTGAAAATGGTATGCTCTCATGAAGACTTCAATGATACGATGCTGCGGCTATATCCCAGAAGAATTGTGCAATTTGGGTGAGATAATAATTCAATAAAAGGGGAATTCATCCTTCACCCAAAACACGAAAAAATCTAGTGCATATTAGTCTAACATAATAATCTACTCCTCCCAATGGGGACGAATTTGGTTGAATATACCAAGAGACCTTCAGTAATTTCGGTCTTACATTAATTTTTCAATGATTTTAGTGCATACAATGCTGCTGATATAAATTTGTCATTTAAAATTTGATCCGACAGGTAGACATTCTCTTCACCTGATGAAAACTTGAGTGTTATTGCATCAGACACTCAACTTTACATAAGCAAACATAAAATTTTGTAGTTTAGTAAGCCTTTTTGGTATCCATTCTAAGCATTTGAATAATTTCCAGACAAACTTTAATGCAATCGATTTGCACAAAATGAATGGATTTGGAAACGAATTTGAAACCAAATTTCCGTTTCGATTATTGATTATGACGTATTTTCTTACTATAGATCCACATTATTGACTGGCCTTTGTTGCTAAATTTAGTAAGTTATTTTTATTTCTAAAGTAGGAATTCCAAAAAAAGGCTGAATGGATGGACCTTTTAATATTCCCCAGATTTTTACATATTTATGCCGGTTTTTAACAATCATCTATTCTTTGTTCTTTCTGAGCAATATCTGAGTTGCAGGATGTTGCAGACCCGAAGAAACGGCGAGGCTGAGCAAGGTCGAAAGGCATTACTTTTTTTTAGGGGCTTGATATGAAACATCTTAACTTGCTCCTTACCATGTGTATGGTACACATGGTAAATTGATAGTGGATTTATTTATTTTGAGTTTCTCAAGAATACTAATTTTTCGCCCTTTACCGATCTACAAACCTCCTAAAAACCTCAAACCGGTTGGAATCTTGTGGATTAGATGAGTGAACATGGAGCATTTTATTTTGCACATATACACGTATCAATATTTCGGGAGTCAGATGCTTCCTTTTTTAGCGAATTCTGCAATCTGAAGAATAAAATCCGGTGTGTGGGCCCATTGAGTTGAAAACTGATCTTTATAATAGGGGGATGTCTTACAAGAATCGTAGCAGTTTTCTACTTATCATTAATTTAAGAAGATCAAAATGAAAGTGGTGGTCCTAGGGCGAAACGTGGATAGAAACCCAGAATGGAGCATAAAACCTGGGAAAAGCTTGCTGAACCAGCACCAACAGCTTTACTACCAAACCCTATCTTCACTTCCACGTGGTGACCGCTGGGAGGTCTGTCTTAACCAAAAGTTGCAGATGGCGATTGGCACGAGATCTTGGACTGCACATCAATGAAGGCAAGACAAAATATATGGTGGTAACGTCAGTTCCAAAAACCAACCAACCAACAACATCCAACCGCACTGGCCAAAGGGGAGAATAAAGACAGGAGACTACAACTTTAAGACCGTTGATAGTTTCTCCTATCCTTTCTGATCATTAACTTTTTAAGGTTTTATGTGGAACAAAACCTTATTAAAATCGAGTCGATGTCTTTTTCTTTTATTGGTGGAGGTGGAAATCTTAAAAAGACGCTGCTGCGCCAGGTTGCAGCAATGTGTGGGATCCTCACCCACTAAAACATTCAAGTTCCTCCGGCTTCTCCTGTATCGCAGTTACTGTTCCGCTTATCGCACTCCAGTTCGCTACGGGCCTCAGCAAAAACCGCCGGTACTGGGTGCACGGTAAAAAACTACCCTTCTCGTCCTCTACGAGTGGGCGGCTTTTCTTCCCACCTACCTGGCCTGCGCGTGCCCATGCACGCACATCTCTTGATGCGTCCATGTGCATGCCCGGGACGCATCCACCGAGCGTTCCCATACGCACCCCGCACGAAGGGACGCGCCTGATGGGAGATTTGGCAATTCCACACAGGTCGAGTCCATGCCTTTCTGTCCGCCTTTCTGTCTATCACACCCGACAGGTCTCGTTCTCAGAACCAATCCAACCCAAAAATCTGAAAAAATCACAGCTAAATGAAATCTCAAAATACATTCCCTTTTGATATCTGCACAAATAAAGTTAATAATAGTGTATTCCCAGAAATTTAGCTGGAAACCCCCCTTAAGTTCATGCTAGAAGTACATTGGTATTGGGTAAGGGATAATATAATACATAATTCTGAGAAGTTTGAAGGAAATCCAACTATTATTAACAAAGTTGTAGAAGGTGAACCTTTTACACTTTTGGTTTGTTAATCATTTATATATCAACATCAATTATTCGAGACTTTTTTTTTTGCTGGAAAGAGGTCGATTTGATGAAGGACTGCTCGAAGCAAAATATAGAAACATTCGAGGTAGTTTTTATTATTGTTCCAACTGACGATGAGTTAGCATTGGACAGCTGAGCGAGGGTAGCCTGTAAGTCAAAAAATTGGAGGATTTTGCCTCGTGTCTGTTGTTGGTTCCTGTCTTGAACTCACTGGCAACTCAAGGTCAGGTAATTTAAAAAAAATATTTTTAAGAACCAGGAGAAATATTTTCAGACGGGATTCGCCTGACTTTAACAGTTATAGGTGCAATTCTGTGCAAGAAAGTTTGTTCGGGTCACTTTGCTATTCAGCGTGATATCTCAGTATCCAAAATCTTAAACTAAAGGAGATGAAGTGATTTCTTCCTGAAGTTTACTTTCTTGATACAAAAGCCTCAAATCGTATATTTTCCACTCAAGTTACAATGTCGCCAATATGATGTACACTGTACGCGGCATGAAATGTGTTTGATTCTTAAATCAGAATTTTTGTTTGGCCTCCTGTTCTTGATGGGAAGAATTTTAAAAATAATTGATGATTTAATAATCCTCCAATGTTTCGGGATGTAAAATCTCCGGAAAATCGAGATGAAGGAAGACAGTCGATGGAGTTCCTGGCGGAAAAATTAGAAATCTTCGATCATGAGATGGGAAAAAAATCATAATTCAAAATCTCAGTCTAGGAAAGAATATAAAAACCTACAGAGTCAAAAAGGAGTGGTTTCCTTGCAAAAAAAAGTAGATTGGTTTAATTATGAGGCCTTTCCGGCTGATGGTGATTAGGCGATGACGGCTTTACGGTTTCTTACCAGGTCAAAGGCAAATCGTCAGACGCTGCGTAACCTCTGCCCTGGGAGTAGCGTGACCGGAGCGGCTCGCTGAACGCAACACGACTACGAATTAAATTGAGTGCAAATTCGCCCATACTATTGACCAGAGCTGAAAATATTTTTTTGAGAATTGCGGGGTCCTAAGTCCGCATAAACTTGATGCCAGACTAGACCAAATGGGGAGCAACTTAACGCCGTCATCGCTTAATATGTTGAAAGTTTGCGTGCTAAGCCCTGAATGAGGGGTCCGTGAAAAAAAAAGAGGGAGTAAGTTGCTCCCCATTTGGCCCGGTCCGGCATCAATTTGATGCAAACTTAGGACCCCGCAATTCTCAAAAAAATATTATTGAAATACGTTCTGATTAAAAACTACCACAGGAAATCAAATGAAGTTGAAGGAGTAAAACAGTTTCTCGGTTCATAATTTCCTTGTAGAAAGTTGTTAGACAAAGAGTTGTCAAAATCACTGATGCTACGTTGTCGGGGTAAAAAAAATAGATTTAGCAGCTTTCCTGGTTGAACGAAATGCGCTTTAGGCCCCCTGTGGTCTTCTCAAGAAGCCTAGACTCCTCCTCCAATGTTATGTACTATGTGTTTCTAGGAAGACCCACTCCTTAGCGACTTTGTCTTCTATCTATAGGTAGCTGATCCGTATGTCGACTTGGTTTACGATACACAGATGACATGGTGGAGACAGGTATTAACGAAGTTTAGGAGCCTTTGAGCAACAGTCGTCACCACTTTTTGTATGCTGTTCCCATTTAGCAACATAGAGAGAAAAGTGGCGCGGAATAGTCTCAGCTTGATGTCGGTTTTAAAAAAAACCAAAGAAGCCGAATTTAGCCTTTTAATGCGTAATGTGAAATCAAGCTACATCGGCAGAAATAACGCTAACAAGTTAGACAAACTGATCGATACCCTTGATGTTTTCCTCCCTAATACAGATAGTAAGAGTCCGTTGACCAGTCAGACTGAGAACGTTTGTTTTATTAGTGTTTATTTTCAGTCCGACTCTGTGGCCTTTGTTTCCATATCCAGAACCACTTGGTCAAGGTCAGATGTCATCATTCTCCCGATGAGGAACAAATTGGTTGACCTGGATACGATTTTCTTACATGACTGGATATCGCAATAGTATCAGCAGAATACATACGGGGCAGGGACCTTTCTTGGCAAAGCTTTGTCTGACGAGATATTCAACTCACTTTGACCATTTTCATCATATAAAAATGTATATTTAAAAACACTACCATCCAATTTTCGGCTTTGACACCCTATATAATACTCAAATTGCTTTCACGACTAAATTACATGTTGCCAGTATTTTGTGGGTCGCGTCTATACCGCTAAGAGTATGAGGAATCTATCTGAAAATCGTTTTGCTACAGCTGTGCATTCAGCCAGCTAGCCTGGTCGGCGTCGGAATAATGCTTCCTGTTCACTCCTTGGTGAAGTATCCACACAGTTGAATTGTTCTTCAATTTCGCTAGAAGACGAACACAGACACCCATGATGACTGGAATTCGAATCTTAGAGCAGGAGATTGGGAGGCTGACGCTCTACCCCTTCAACCATCGCGCCGTCAATATATTTTTTCCTTCAATCATTTGCAAAAGGATTTTGAAATTGGTGAAGTTCATCCACAAAAAAAATGCCACCTTCTAATTCCAATCTTTCGGGAAAATTTACGGCGAGGGTGATTCCTCTATTATAGATACATAAAATTATTTAATTTCAAATTAAATGCACATAAAATTATTTATTGGGACATCCCGCATTCTCCGATTTAAAGGGATTCCTTGATGTGGACGGAGGACAGGGGGCAGTTATGTAGCAGTTTAACTCAAATTTGTTCTGAGATACCGATCACAGACATCGTACTCGGGCTCCTCCCACAATTGAGAGTTTTATCTTTTTTCGGGCTTGCTGGGTTACTTGCTATTTCTCTAACGATAAATTGAATGCTATTGAATAGAAAACCACTCACTTAATGGACAGGACCATCTTACCTCTCTGAATACCAAAATACTAACCAACAACTTGATTTCCTCCCCATTTAAACACTTATCCACATGAAAAACTACTTCCATTGGAAGCTGAGAAGTATGTCATGCTGAAAGTCGCCTATCCAAATGCAAACAAGAGATAGAGTAACGAGCATTTTCCACAAATTTCCTCGTTGAATTCAATCGACCGCAACATCCGTAGAAATTACGACTGGAGACTCAATGAATTCAAAAAATTGAAGGTTGACGCAGTATCGCGAGTGTGCCGTAGTCTCACTCAATAGGAAATGCTGCCAGCCATGCTGCAAAAACCGACTACAGGACGCACACTCCATGAGTACTGAACTATGGAAGATGCACTGCAAGAACCAACCGGCAACGACGAATGGCGCGGATCCAAGAAGAATATATGCATATTGTAAAAAGATATCGGCAGCGGCATCAGCGCCGACATAGGAAAATATAAATATCGACGTGTTTTGCAATAAAAGAGAGGAAGATGCAAAAATATTTATTTTATATCGGAAAGTGGAATACCGGGCCGGAACTTAATTCATGCATTTCCACAATCAACCACATCTCATGTGTGCCGCCTGAGTATGCACTCCTCGCGGCCATGGCGGCGCTGGAAGTACAATTGATACTGCAATCTACACGCCGAAGACCTGTGTGGAACTTTTTAATTTCGCGAAGGTAGATCTCACCACTTTTCCTGTATAGATACCGCATTTGGGTTTCATGCGATTCGATTTCAAAAATAGCGATACGGCTCGTTCGTACTAACGTACGTTAGAAGATCTTGTTGGAAACGCAGTCGCAATGATGGTTTCTATTTTATTCCTAAAACGTGTTACGAATTTCACTTCTAAATGAAGAGGTCCAGGGTGTGGGAAAGTAAAAAGTACGCTATCATTAGGAAATATCTATAAAACAGAATATCTAATTGAACATTTGAGAATTCTAAGAAACTTCCGTGCACTTTAAGTAAAATTTGAAGCCTCTATCTCGTCGTTCGGAAGTTACCCCTTTGTTGAAGTACTCTGCTGCCGCTGCTCCCAGAGCAGAGGTTAGGCAGCGTCTGACGTTTTGCCTCTACCCTGGTAAGAAACCGTAAAGGCGTCATCGCCTAATATTTTTTAAAGTTTGTGTGCTCTCCCCAAGTGTGGGAATCCCTTACACCAACTGGAGGGAAGGGGAAGAAGGTACTATTGAAGACTTCCATGCCCGCTTAAAATTTGGTTAAGGAAGTAATCAACCTCACCGTGCGTTCGGTTCAGCCACGAATCTAAATTGTTGATGAGCCGCGCAGTCCATCTGCCCCTTGGCTCATTTTGCCAAGAGAGTTCCCACTCGGTAAGGGTGTGCTGACGTTCTTCACGGGCAACCACATCTCTTAAGTTCTCGCCCTTACGGCGGTAGATAGCTCTGCGCTCCTTGACAAGGAGGGTAACGGGCTGGTTCGGAGACAGTACGAATAGCAGACGCCACTCGCAAAGCTCCCCGTCTCTGCACTTGAGCAAGACGCTTACGATGCACTTCCTTGTCAAGAGCATCAGCCCATAACTCCGCGCCATAGAGCAGAACGGACTGCGTTGCTCCCATAAGGAGACGTCTCCCAATAGATATAGGGCCAGTAACATTTGCCATTAGCCAGCTCAAGGTAGCGAATCCAGTTGCAGCCCTGTGCGCTCCTGCTCTGATTTGCTCGAAGAAGCTCATCTTTGAGTCGACCATTAAACCAAGGTATTTAACTGCTGGTTTTGATTCGATGGTCAACTCGCCGATCGATATAGCACGCATAGTCGAGATTCTTCTTCTGGTCTGAACCCGAACTGCCGTGCGGGTAAGTCCCGGTGCTCAGAGGTGGCAGGGAGGAAAACAGGGCGGCAACCCTGTCGGCTGAACCAAAACCAAGCGGCCGAGGAGAACCTCCATAGTGGTGGCACCGGGAGACGCTTCAGCGAGTCTACTCCTGATGAGCTTCTCGAACACTCTATCCGGCCGTGTCAAGCATACACAGGGGTCGGTAAGCAGAGGGTAGCTCCGGTTCTTCTTTACCATTCCTGATCAGCGCGAGTCTGGCCACTTTCCAGCGACAAGGAAATATGTCCCCCTTCAAGCGAACGTTGAACGCCTCAAGCAACAAGTCTGGCCGTTGGCGGAACACCAGTTTGTAAACTCCCGCTGGGATGTTATCAGGACCTGGCGTCTTCTTGTCTTTCGTAGTGAGAACCGCTTCTTCGAACTCCGCAGAGCCCCGACTTTCCGGGTAACAAGCTTATAGCCAAGTCTCCACGGGTCTTCATTCACCTCGTTGATAAGGTTCTGCCAGCCGCGAGCTTTGCTTTTATTTATAGCGCTGCGTAGTCTCCCTTTTGTTGATATATACTGTGCCTTTATGGAGCATGCCTCTTCGTTGGTGTGCAAACGTTGCGCCAAATGGCGGAGCTTATGACACTCCCTCCGTAGGTCGGCAATTTGTGCTTTCCACCAGTCCATAGAAGGCTTGTCGCGGCTGGAATCCTCACACGCCATCGTTATAAGATTCACTGAATTTACGACGGTGTCAGCTGGGACGCTACCAGCCCCCGGAGCGTCCTCCAGCGCGGCTTTGCCTGCTCCAAGAGCTTCGACGAACTTTCTGATATTTACCCTTCCGACATTCCACAGGGATGCGGCGCGTTTATGTTCGCTTGCAAGTAGCGTCAACGACTTCGAATACGATGTACTGGTGGTCACTCACCGAGAAGTCTTCTAGGACTCGCCACCGGTCCACCGATGATGTCAGCGATTTCGACGTAAAAGTGATGTCAGGACTTCTTCTTTCACAGTCTGGGTTCTGAAATGTTTACGTGGATCCGCTGTTTAAAACTACAAGTCCAGTTCTCGCCGCCATTTCTAGAATACGTTTCCTTCTGGAGTCTGATTAATGCATGCTCCTTTCAAGGGCCCTGGCATTAAGATCACCACCTACCAGGATTTTTCCCTCTGTGCTCGAAACGACGTCCTCCAGAGCATCAAGCCGGTGTCGAAAGTTCGGCATCGTCTCGTTCGGCGTCAGGTAAACGCTGCAAAATGTTATTCTAAACACCCGATCCAGGCAACCCGATTCCCTCAGCCTTCCCTCAGCACGAAGTCGAACGTCGTCCCGAACCCAGATGGAAGCGGTGCCCGATAAGTCGAGATGCCATAAGGCCGGGGCTCTGTTTTGGTATTGCTCGCTAATTAGACCTAGATCAGCATTTATTACCGCAGCGAACTGTGCTAGCAACTGGTGAGCGGTTGCACTCCGGTGCATGTCAATTTGGAAAATGCGGATCATGCCATTCGCACCCTGGACCTTTCCAATACCGCTCTGAAGATTGGACACTGTCCCGAGCCTGCAATGTGTGCGACGTTCTCACTAGACGCACCACGATCCTTACAATGAACGCAACTTTCGCCTTCATTGCAGGTCTTCCCTTGAAGACATATTTGGCCGCATCTGCGGCATGCTGTCCTTCTGTCCGGTCCCTTGCAAGCTGCCGACGTGTGTCCATACTCCAGATACTTGTAGCGCTCGGTGGGGACTATCCGTATTCGTCCCCTCCATACTACCCATCCAATTCTGATTCTCCCGCTGCTAGGGAGTTTCCTAGCATATTGCTCGGGAACTTCCATCACGGCGAGTTTTTGGCGTCGAGCATTAACAGTGGTGATACCTATCCAGGCTGTGGTTACCTCTGGATATTCATGCTTTATCGACTCCTTCACTTCGATCTTTTCTATGAGCCAGTGAAGATCCCCGATTTCTAGAGAACACATGAGCTCTAGGCTGGAAAGAAGAGCCTTCACACCCAATAACCCTTTGACCGCCGAACGCACTCCTGCTAGTCGTCTTGGGGCCCAGTTCGACGAGGGCTCCGCCACTCCTCGCTTTCCGTATGGAAGACACTTCTGCTCCGTTGTCTTCGGGTTTCATCCTCTATTGGAGTTCACCATGGACTTCCGCCCTTCCCCCTTCTTCGTTTTCTCGTCTTTTCTGCTCCTGGCTTTTGGTTTGCAGCCTCCTTGTCTTTTGGCAGACGGGTCGTTGGTGACGTAGTCAGTTGTTTCCTTTCTTATTTCTCTGCCCTAGAACCTACTTTGATAAAGTCTCCTTCAGGCACGTCGTCCTCTTTCCGCTTTTTCCCCAGTTCGCTTTACAGTGGGCTACCTGCGGTCCGTTTGGCACAAGCAGCGTTCTCAACGGGGAGTGCTTCTGTTTCTGCTCTGAAATCGTCTTCTGCTGCTCTTCACGTTCGCCTATAGAAGGAGATGCGGTCCAATAGTTCCTCCAGTTCCATCAGCCGGTTTTGGATGGCTTTGCTGAGGTTCCTCTGGAGGAACGTTGCCGACCGCATATGCTTCATCACTGCTGCGCATTTTTTGATGAGCCTTTCCTCTTCGGCTCTTGTTAAGACGGTTGACTCTATTTCTGGTCGGTTCGTGTCCGAATCCACCTGCTCAGGACTAGCGATTCTGACTGGGCTTTTTTCCCGAACAGGGGCACTACAAGGAATTGGAGTTGCCATCTCCGCATGGTCAGTCGCCCCCACTTAATAAGGTTTGCTCTTTATTTTGGCGCCCCGGTGTCACATCGGGTATGTCAGCCCTCGTTGCCTCCTTCGCTGATCGCTGCGGTGAACGCCGCATTTTTGTGCTGCATCCAAACTCACTCAGCTCCTCGTTCTTTCCTGTTGTTTCGTCGATTTTTTATTGGTTTATGTGTATTCTCCATGAAAACCTTACCAGCGCATCGTGTGCAAGGGAGCGGGCCGCAATAGTCAGGAACGGGTGTACCTTCTGGGACACAACTCCTACCCCAGTTCCCCGAGGCCTGACCTACGCTTAGTTGATCCCGGAATCAGTGCTCGCTCGGGGCAACGCATTTTACTAATAACGGTTCAATGCATACTACCCGACCAGGGTCCCGAAAAAGCTGGCTCCAGCTAGGGGTCAGAACTACTTACTCTGCCACCTCGGGGACGTCACACCCCATATCGTAAGCGACCCCGTAAAGGTCGCTGACGACCCCTGAGGGCACCATAATGTTTATATGATGGTGTGGTGCAGGCTTAATAAAGTCGAGTGCTTGTAGCCAAGTAAAACGATAGGTATATGATCTTCTAAGGTTCGTCAATTTTGAATTGAAAAATTGAGTGCTCAGCAGTAAGATCGACCAAAATATTGGTATGAAATACCTAGGGCGGTTGCCAACTAAGCCTAAGGCACCTTAATTTTCCAGACTTCCCAGGTTACATGCCTGATTCTAAAAGCCAATTGCAATTACGGCTATGCAATGGAGCCGAGAAAGATGATGTAACGTAACGCAAAAACGTTTCATTAACAATTAAATTTAATTTCACACACTAAAGGCGTATTAATTCGAAATGCTGGAAAGTGTCGAATTCGTATGCGGACGCTCTGAAAATCTCGTAGCTGCGTGAAGCACTTGGCGCTGCGTCGAGGAAAACCGAGATGGCCACAACGAAAAATACATAAACTCGTATTTCTGTAACATACATTTTTTTAAAAAAACGACCTTAATAATGAGCATTTAAAACTGGCGAGTCACTGGGGAAAGCTCAAAAAGTATAACCTACTCAGTATTCATTTTTTCAAGTGATTATTTTTCAGGTTTTTCGGTATTTTTGTTACTTTTATTTGATTGTCTTCTCGGCTTGTCTCGAATGAGTGGTAAATTTATGCTACAACAGGCATTATCACAAAATCATTAAGAAAATGTCTTTGACTTTTTCACAACATAGCCAACATTTAAACCTGCATTAAATTAAGTGATGTATGGCATGAAAACATGGCAGGAGCCGATCCAGGGGAAAGGGGTGGGACGCGCGGGGCTATCATAATGTTGGAGCTTAATTAAGTATGTGCCGAAAATTTTGCATAAGTGATGAGGTCACAGCGAAGATTTTTTTCAAGCATAATGAGCTGTGCGTTATGGACAGATAAGATGGATGACAAGATGATCTATGGCTGGCGGGTCCACGGCCACAGAAACGATCAACCCTGGCGGCAGTAAGCCAAGATGCAGAGGGGTCAGTCTGCCTATTCGAAACATAGCAATGCGAATCAATTTCAGATTTTTGATGAAGGTAAGAGATTAGATGGCCAAGCCAGTCGCGCATATGTACATATGTAACACAACATGATGGTTTTTACGAATTACTTCATCGTCGAAATTTGCACTCATTATGAAAACGATGACAACATCGAGGGGAGCCGGCAGTCGGTCAGCTTCATAAAGATGGTTATCCCGTCGGGACTTTCAACACATCACCTCAGATCTAGACCTTGATATTCGATCACGTATGAAGCTATCATATTTCCATTTGACTGACCACTTGAAATCACTAATCAAATTTTAATGACTTTTAAAGCACTTTATTGGCCATAACTCTCGCTAAACTGAGATGAGCGACCGGACGGCCATAAGAAGTCTTGCTTTCTCTCGTCAACCAAGAGGTTAATGGACTACCTAATTTCAAATTGGATTAACGACAACACGACGAATGCACGGAGAGATCTCAGAATCGCGAGTCTATTGAATGCATTGGAAGGTTGTTGTAACATAGCCAGATAATGGCCACCCACTCTAATCTAACTGAAAACTTGTATACAATACGAAATCGTAGGCTCCCTTCCGGCATCGGCGTGCTTGTTAGGCCGTTCTTTCTGAACATGGTGCAACTGCAGCGTTCTCCGAAATGCTTGCCATGGTTTTGGGGCTTTCTTGAACCAACTGTAGATGTACACATTTAGGTGTGTGTTTGACACACATTTTCTTCATGACTCAATGCAGATTTACATTTTTCTTTCATTGTGGAAAGGTAAGAGTTATCGAGTTCACTTCATTTTCACCAACTGGAAGCTGATAGTTTCTATGTATCCGCATTCAGAACAAACCTTGAATCCGGGTACATTATTCATATCGTTAACAGTTCAATGACTGGCTGATTAAGAGGGTGAAAGTCGGTGGAAACCTTCAGAATCTCAAAAAACAGAACTAACACTAAACAGTTTGAACTGAAAAGTTTTGCTTTACGAAGGAGAAGATTCAACTTTAACCGATTATTACTGGGAACTACCTATTTAGAAGGTAGTACATGCCACTCATCCGCCAGATCATAGAAGAAGCGCTTCTCTGTAAATACTTCCATAATTTCCTTAAGCTGGAGTGGAAACATTTGAACAAATTCAGCTCCGGAGTTCACGGCGTGGATTATTGTCATTAAAAGGACAGAGATGTTGTATGCGGTCAGTTAATTACAATAGAGGCTCGAAAAAATAGAAGGATATAGTTGTTTTGGATATGCGGGATCCTAAGTCCACATCCACATGATGGTGGACCGGACCAAATGAGGAGCAACTTACTCTCACGTTTTATAGTCCATGGATCCATGGTACATGGAAGTGACTTACCCGAATCCCAATGTTTCTGCAGATATTTTCAAGATTCAGTACGGACCAACGCACGGATGTAGGCACGTGAATTTTGTATAATGACACGTGAGGTCCACCGGCCATTCTACGCCTGGTCCCATGTTGTTTGCCATGCAGTCAATGACGGCGCTCACGTTGCTTGCCTAGGCTCGCTTCCTGATTCTCCTACAGCCGACTTGCCTCATCGGGATCATCCCCACGATCACGCATGTTACCTCATAAGATGTCGTTCGGTAGGCGCAATATTTTCGGAGAGCGCTTCACCGATATACAGTTTGAAGCTGTATGCGATTTTCTTCGATTTTCAGCGCCGACGCCCACACTTGGTCCGCCTATAAAAGAACAGAACTGACGAGTAGCGCGGCTGTGTTTCGGGCCGCCTACATTTGGAAGCATTCTTGCCAGTGTTGAGCTGATAGTCACCGCTTTTTGCCCAGTGAACTTTAAGTAGGGTTTAAAGCTCAACTTGGAGTAGAATGTTACTCCCAGGTATTTCAGCGATGGCTGAGAGCTAACAACATGCGCCCAGAAGCAAATTTCAACAATTGTCTGTTTTTTCCGCTTTGTAAAGACCAGTAACCCCGTCTTGTGCTCGGTATGCTCCAGCCCGTCGTCTTTAAGTCAAAACATGATCGTCCGTATAGCCTTATTCGCGTTTGTCTACTTCGGTAGTTTGTAAATACCCGTGCGGGGATGCTTGGTGCCATTCTCATTGCCAGTTTTAGCGCCTTGTTTTGAATTCGATCAACGCCGGGGGCTGCGGTATCCCGGACCCTTTTCACTGCGTCCAAGACTTCGTCTGTGTTACTGGAGGGATGTCTTCGGCGCTCATTGCCTCATCACAGCAGCAACAATTTTTACTTTTCGTGATGGCCCACTGCAACTTTTTGGATGCCTGTTTATATTTATCTGTTTGTCCCTCTATCCGTCTGTCTGTCATTTTTCTCGGAAACGGCTATTGCGATTGACACTAAATTTGGTGGAAAGATGGGAACTATGAATACCCATGCATGCAAAAAAGGAGTGTACATTTTTTCACTAAATATAGCCAAATAAAACGTTTCGGTTAATACTTTTCAAAGCCGGTCTTAGTTTTGAGATTTGTTGAAAAGGGAGAGAGTGCGGGGGTCGAAAGTGAGCTTTTCTTTCACTGACCCATTCTCAGAAACTACTCAACCGATGTCTGTTCAAATAAAGTTAATAACAGTATACTTTTATAATTTTTTGTAATTGACTGCAGAATGTCCCTTAAGTTCATCCTAGAATCATGAAATTTTGCAGCGATATAGGATATAACATTGCGACATTACCAGGTTTGGTTAGAAATTGCACTATTACTAATAAAGTTATAAGAGGATGAAGTTATCGCTTCTGTGTAAATTCAATACTTTGAATGCCAGTATCACTCGATAGTGAATATTCTCACATAATATGTGCATATATTACGTGCTAGGTAGTAATGGGACAAATGTTCAGTGACATGCTTTTATAAAAGAAATACACAAACACACAAAACCTTTCATAGCGCCCAGATTCCGGTTTCTCGACTTGTAAGATTCTGAAAAGGTCTTATTCCTGTAAAGGATTAATGTGCAGATAGTCGGTACCTTTACTGAAAAGAGGGGGCCGACTGTAATTCTCTCGAGCCCTTGAGTATCGAAAGAAACCATGAGCGAGAAAGAACTGCACGTGTCCGTGGAGAAAAGAATTATTCATAAATTTTTGGCCAGTGAGTTAATTCAACTGAAATATTGAGCGGATAGTTCTGAGAAAATACCCGTTCAAGGACTCGAGTATTTGCGTGGCATAAGGAATTCCTTGGAGGGCTATCCGACGAATATCCCTATTCGAAATAGTTAAGAAAGTCAACATACACTGAGAAAGTGCCCAAAAAATCGTGGCTGGTGACTTAGATTTTCGAAAAGTTTCCACTCCTACGTTTCCTATCAGAAGGTAACAAGCTGTATCGATTGGAACGCGTTTTTGGTAGAATTCGTCATGTGTGACGAAACTTTGGGCTGCTATTATACACCCGAATCGAAACAGGCCAGCATGAAGTGGAGGAAGAGTGGCGAGAAGGTGCCAGTGAACGCTAAGACGGGATTGTCAGCGATAAGGTAATGGCAACTATTCTTTTCTTTGTCGGAAAAGGTGTTATCTATCTCGAATTTCTCCATGATCGACGCATTATTAACGCACAGTATTACTGCAAAATGCTTGATGCCGTGAAATTGGCATTAAGGCGAAAAAGGAAGGCAAAATTTGTTAGAAGCGTGATTCTTCTTCATGACAACATAAGGCTTTACGTACCCAACGCATCGGAACAAAAACTGCACTCCTTTGGGTGGGAAACCCCACAGTCCGAATTTGACTCTGCCATTTCCATCTTTTTGGGCCACTAAAAGAAGCGTTTGAAGGAAAGCGGCTCCAAGAAAGTTCAAATAAATTTTATGGCGTTGGGACTCGAAAACTCCCAATTTGTTCGGAAAAGTGCATTTTCTTTGTAAGAGATTATGTAGAAAAATAAAATACTTTTGTAAACGAAATTTAAAAAAAGTCGGAATAACGGAAGCTGGACGCTTCCAATATAAAGGTTTTGTGTTCATCATGTGTGAGAAATTTCCTATTTACCTTACCTCCAATTCAAAATACTCATTGCATTTCCAAACTCCAACTCCATCGTTAATATGAGTTCACTTTATATGATGATGACGTCATACACGTTTTCTTCCATAACTTGGATTTGGATTTTTGTCAAACTTCCCAAAAGTGCATTAATTATTACTTATAACCGTGCCAAATTTTGTACTTCTAATATGAACTAAGGGGGATTTTCAGGTAAATTTCTGAAATGTGGTATAATAATATACTATTATTAACGTTACTTAAGCAGATATTGGGATGGGATGGATGCACCATTGTGATTTTTTCAGATTTTTTGATTGGACAGGTTTTTGTTACACTTTTGGGGGTACACATTTTGAGCCTTTACTTTTACTCCTCTATTTTTCACACAGTATAAAAAATATCACTAGCTTCGAAAAGTACTAATTGAACCCCACATGATCTTATGAAAAAAAAACAATAATTTACAAACCTCTTTTATAATACATGTATGGGGAGCCACTCGTATGCAAAGGGTTTCAAAGGCTACTCGTTGTCACCAAATTTCGTTACAATTGGTTTAGCCGTTTCCGAGTAAATCGTGTGTGACTGATAGGCAGACGGACAGATATTCATCGAATGAATCTAATAAGATTTCGTTTCACACAAAACCTTAAAAACAGTTGAAATTAATGTCCATGCCCTTTTTTACAGTTGGTATATAAGTTAAGAAAAGAACTAGGGGTTTTTCCTCATACTGTAAATATTTTTATTTTTTCTCCCGCATACAATTGTTTCGGAGACCACGTGTCTCCTTCCTCAGTGTCATCATTCTAAATCCAACATTGCCACTACAGACCAACGTAAAATAAGACGCTGAGTGAGTTATCAAATGATCGTCGTCTAGTGGTTATTTAGACATTGTAAGAGAAGTACCTTCAATATAGTCATGTCCTCCTCACTGCTAAGGCTCATCTAGCTATGATTGGCGCAAACATCCAGGTCGATAGGAAATGGCTCAAAGGCCAACCGAGATCGCAATTGCCTGAAACGGTAGGTATTGGTTCGAGAACCTCTTGACTGCACCTACACCAGGTCAGTGGCCGAGAGAAGGTATGAAGCCTTCGCTACTGAAGAGAACAAAGGATAAAGAAGTGACACGAATGTATGGAACTTTTCCCCACTAGAACCACCCTCTACCTTCCTCCTGCTTTTTTCAATCTTACTTGCACGGTATATAGAAGTCATCTTTTCGATGCTGAACTGTGACATTTTCCCCAATCGATTTCTTGACTTGGTTATAAAACCCATCATTAGGGGGATTAGGGATAAGCTTTGATTTGATTCACTCACAAAAGACTGTCCTTTCTTCACCTTCTTGTTAGCAACCTTAGTCCATCCACCATTTTCCATTTAGATTTCGTTTCAATTACTGACTCTGGCATTTGAGGCTTTCTTCCTTCCGCTTTTTTAATTCTGTTCTTCGGGACTACTAGTGTGCTTTTTTTCCTCTAAGGCATCTGCTGATTCGCAATAGGATCCCCCTTTGCCCACATTCTTTTGTTTGACAGCAGGTTGATAACACTATGGTTGGGTACCACCTGGATCGACATGTCATTGTTGGGGCAGGTCTTTTTTATCCTCCTACGACGTATTATATGTAAATAATCCAGTTGGTTCTTTCCATGTTTTACAGTTTTGTAGAAATCCAATCATTCCTAACAAAGTCATACGCGGTCGAAAGAATAGAACAATCGTGAAAAAAATTCGTCATATAAGAAATATATAAAGCCTTTCATACTTAAGGCGTTCAGCTTTCGGTTTCTGGACTTACCTTACATTCTTCTGGAAAATTTCCCTGTTCATTAGTGTCTTCAAAAAATTATTGGTTTACCTTTACTTTTCTTTGCTATTGGGTTGTGTTATTGCTGGCATTATCGTCAACTATATGGACAGTGAGTACATTGCGAACAAATGCCATTCGGTATGATCAGCTTGAAACAAGTTGCATTTGAGTTTACAACTGCTATTACATGGTGTCAAAGATCAGCTGACCTCGTGTCAAAAATAGCTTGTTTCAAAAACTGGTGCGAGACGTTCATAGTTTTCGTTCTTTTTTTATCTACTTTAGCAATCTCTGTGAAAGAAAAAATGAACAACGCCCAAATGATATAGCAGGAGGCGATAAGTTATCCACTTGGAAGGTAACTTCGCAAATAATGGAGGTATTGGTAGGACTTTCTAAGGAAACTGATATTCATATTAGCGGCCGTATAGTACTGAGAGAATTGCTTAATTTTTAAATTAGATTTATTTGAAACTGCAATTTACAAGGGTGAGTTCCCATGTACACTCCTTTCTCCATCAATTCAATCCTTGATTTCCCCATGTGCTTCGAGCTCCTCTTAGAACTTATTAAGTGACATGATTGATAGCAGGAGGTATTAGATGAGGGTGCGAGAGGATTTTCCACCCTTCATCGTGGCATTTGGTTTATCAAGTTGTTCGGCTTCAAGCGTACGTACGAGGTGTGCTATGATTTGATGTGATGGAGGCGAATATTCTGGGTTGTAGAGTTCATTCTAGCGTAAGTTTTGTTGTATCATAACTAGGATGCAATTGATGGGTGATGGTTGGTAATAGTAACTTGATTAACCTCTACTCTACTCTACCTTTCTAACTGTTCATAATAAACAATATATGAAATTCTGATAATGATAATCAGTTGAGTGCGATGACTTGTGTGGGTAATATCAGCAGTTACCCAGTCAAAACTATTTATGAACTAGCCAAACTAGGTAGAAACTAGATAGCTCGACACGTCTTCACTAAATATAAACTGGATACTAGGATACTCAACAGGTGAAACTTCTGGTTATTCCTTATCTTCCAAGGGATTAGATTAAGTGGTAAGTATTAGCCATAATTTTCATGTACATATGTATATAGTCATCATCATCCAAGTCTACTTTTTGTTGTTTAGGGCTTTCCTATTTATTACATGGATCATAAAGGTACCTGAGGCTCTTATATGCATATGTAGGTCAGATCTGAATCTAGAAGGGAAATGAAATATATGAGGGTTATCACAAAATTTAACTTCTTTAATTTGAAAGAACCAAATGCCGCTCAGGTAAGAAAGTAGTCTCAGTCACTATATACAGTGCACGTATGACATAGGGACTGTCTCACTGCATCCGAAACATCTACTTTCATCGTATCTATAATCAGTTTCTTCCTTGGTTATACAAATCTAATGAGCCTAATATATCTAAACCAATCTTGTTGTACCATCTGAAAGGGCTTTTTGCTTCTCGGAAGTAATTTCCTACATTTTATATTGACTAATGTTGAACGCGAATTTCGATGAAGAAAGCTATCCATTTCACATAGTTTTCAGGTGGCCCACTGAAAAGCGAAGAGGAAAAAAGAAACCGAAAAGTAGCATAGTTCAATGAACTCATCATACAATGTCGTTAGATATGGTTAAAATGATATGCACGGGGTTACGACATTTTAAATTTTTTCAGAGTGGGTACATACGAATCAAAGAAGCAGCACCAAAGTAGTATGGCAGCATATGTGTGTTTGGTACATAGCATAGTAATGCGCTCTCTGCGGCTTCAATTCGCCTCAATCAAGCAGCCCCGGAACCCAAGCTATAGGAAAATTAATCATATGCGAGATGTTTGGTAGACCCAGATACTAAACCCAAAAAATCTTAACCAACATCTTGTGATCTTTCGTTTCGTGCTATGTACACGACGAGGTGTATCTTCGTATATAGTAACGTTGTCTTTTTTAACACTTCATCTGATGTCACTTTCTATTCTGGCTTGACCAAATGCTTCTTGGTCTGACTGGAGCCGAAAACAGTCAAAGAAAGACAACAACAAAAAACTACACATAACTTACTCTCGAAAAGAAGTCTATGCCCTGAAGCACCTTCTTCTTCGACCTTCTTTCCACAGTTACGTCTCCGATACTTAACGAGGTTAATCCAGAAACACACTAAACTATATTTCGTGATGTGAGGGAAAATTATATTTTGTGGTTTTTGGCTCTTTTTTTTCGGATGGTGTTTCTATAAATATGGCATTGGTGTAGTCGTTTGGTAGGTTTTTGTGCGTTGTCTTTTGGTTTCTTCATTTTGACGCTGAGTAGATCAAGAAATTCTGCTGGTCACTTTTTCGGATAGCATAACATTAAAAGTAAAGTGGAAATGTGGTTTCTAAATGCTCACACTTTGCATTCTTCTTTTTGAGTTTGGGGCTAGATATGAATCATGATTTGTGCAATTCAGAAAAGTTTAGAATTTGGAGAGCAGATACAGATGAAAGAGATAATAATTTGACTTCAGATACTCAATATTTCAAAGCTAACTCCGCCATGCTATTAACATAGCGTTTCGGTCCCGAGCAAAACAAATACGTGACTGCACCCTAAATACTGGCATTCTAATTGGATAGACCGAAGAACTCACAAGAGCCCTTCGGAAAAGGCGCATTGATATCTGGGCTTTGCAAGAAACTGGATGGTCTGGAGACAAAAGCTGCGACTTAGAACGTGAACGCGGTAAAAATGGCTACAAACTTCTCTATTTTGGTAGTCTAAACACTCAATACGGGGTTGGCATTGCCATCTCAGAGGGTTTCCGTGATGCCATTAAAGAAGAACGATTTGATGATCGGCTAATGAAGCTCAGCTGATCGCACTGTTCTTTTTTTCACTGCGTACGCTTCACAGACATTTCAACCTGATGTCGAGAAAGATGCATTCTTGTAACTTCTCGATGCCAACACCTGCAACGTGCCTGCTAATGACTATATCATCATTGCAGGCGAATTTAATGGTCATGTGGGTAAAAAGACAGAAGGTAACAGGTGCCATGGGGCAAAGGAATTAGGAGTGCGCAATGAGGGTGGTGAGCGTATTTTCGAGATTTTGAAGACACCCATGACTGTACTTATGAGTACATGAATTATCAAACAATTGTCTCATCTTCCTATATTTTATAGTGGGAACAGCAAAACGCAAATCGACTATATTCTCATAAGATGCCGACATTTTATCACCGTCACTGATTGCAAAGCCGTTCCCTATGAGATCATCGCACCTCAACATCGTCCTTTGATTTCCGTCATGCGAATCAAGTCACCGATAAAAGAGCGTGAGTAACGTACTCGCCCGCCGCGTATTAAATGGTGGCGATTTCTTGAGAAGAAAGAAGAAATAATTTCACTCACGCGATTACCAACCATTACGAATGTGGAAGAATCGTGGAACCGATTTAAAGATATGATCCACAAAGTAGCCAGTGCAACCGTCGTGGTATCAAGCCAAGTAAGCTTTGAAATGACGACGTTGAAATGAAGGTCCGTGAAAAGAAACGTCTCTATCACAAGTTTCTTGACGATAAAACGCTGTCCAATTAGCAAATTTGTAAGAATGCCAACCGGGAAGTAAATAAGGCGATCGATGTCACTCGAGCGAACCATTACAAAAATCTTTATGAAAAACTGGACACTCGGGATGGCGAGAGAGACCTGTATCGACTTCCCAAAAGCCGAAAGGAACGCACACAGGATATCGAACACTTCTGCTGCGTTAATGAAAAGAATGGTACTTTGCTAACCAACCGGGGCGATGGATAGATGGCGAGAATATTTCGAGCAGATTTCAACTGAAGAATTTTTTCATCCTCTACTTCCACAATCATTGCTGACATTAGGAGCAGTTCCACCTGTCTGCACCCCTGAAGTCGAAGAAGCAATAAGACCAATGAAATCGCGAAAATCAACAGGAGCTGATGACATCGCATCTGAGCTCTGAAAAACGAAGAGCTGGGACCCAACACTGTGACTCTGTGAATTCTTTAATCGGGTGGCTGAGGAATGTAGAACACCTTCTGACTGGCAAGAAAGTATCACAGAATGTTCAAATTTCTGTCCGATCCGGTTACTTACTTTCCCATACCATGACGATTTTTGAACGCATTCGTGGCAACCGTATTCTCGAAATCGTTAAAATAACCGTGAATCGAGCAGGATTTGTTAAGAACTGCGGAACTACTGACGCAATACATGCTATGCGGTTAATCATGGAGAAACACCGTGAGAAGTATCTCCCTCTTTACATTGCATTTTTGAATCTGGAGAAAACGTTTGACCGTGTGCTACACGAACTCATCTGGTAGGCTCTATGACAACACTTAGTGCCAGAAGAACTCGTGCGCTGGGTTCAATTGCTTTACCACGATCCGAAAAGTAAAGTTTGAAGTGTGACGGGTGTATCAAAACCGTTTCGTGTCTCTGTTGGTGTTCATAAAGGAAGCGCCCTCTCACCATTCCTCTTTGTTCTTGTTATGGACACCGTCACACGGAATAGCCAACGTCCAGCGCCCTATACACTGCTTTTTGCAGATGATGTTTTCCTAGCATCTGATAGTAAAACTGATCTCGAGCAACTTGTCTAAAAATGGAGTGATCGCCTCGCCTCTTGGATTGAATCTAAATAAAACTGAATTTTTGATTACCGATTCCGATGAAACAGGCACAATCACTGTCAGCGGCGGTGACCTGCCAAGAAATGAGAGATTTAAATATCTCGGTGTTTTTAGTGATCGACGTACCAACGAACGTCTCAAATGTAAAATCTACCGCAATGTCGTCCGTTTTGTGACAAAACGCCGCCCGAAAAAAAGGCAGGCATTTTATAGAACCAAATGGCGAAACCAATCACGACGAGACAATCTCGCTTGTGAACGGGACAAAGGCTGACGAAAAAGAAGAGGACTCAACATTTTAAAGCCATCAAAGCCATCAAGTAACATTTATGGGGCCTGAAGCAATCTTTTTGAGAGTCAAAATCAATCTACCCAGTCATCTTTAAACAGATCTACACAAAAATCCCCACTGGGCCCTGCGAAATATTATAGTAATCCCGTTCTGTGCTTGACACCCTTCAATTGCATTTGTACCTGATGTAATCCTATACGAAATTGTACTGTATTGTAGTAACGAGTATCCTACGCCTTTCTTAACAGATCGATGTATTAAGTTCCCATTCAGGAAATAGGTTCGGATTCATCCGTTTCAGGTACATGCTGCCTGTACTGATTCTCAAACTTTAAGCGGTAGAATAGCAAACGTTCTAGGCTTCCCGATATGCATCTGATATCTTACCTTATGTAGGACAATTTGGGCTGTTCACCTATAATGCCTACCGTGTACCAGAATTTTAGGAAGTCTTTCCTGCTTTTTTTTTGATAAGAGGAGGCTTAGTGAATTAAGCAAGTAGAACAAGTTTTTACTATTCCTATTTTACTGCGGATGCTTCAGTTCACACCAAACAAGGGAAATACAAAGTTTTGAGCTCTGAAGACTAAGGCAATCAAAAAACGAAATCGGTACAAAGAAGTGGAGATTGCTCTAATCTACTGGAAGTGCAATTCCTAGGTAGCGTACAAGACTACATTTGTGGATCGGCTTCCGAACAAAACTCTCATAACTCTCTGGAACATGGCTCTGGTATTCAAAATTGATTCGACGCGGGAGAAATTTCCTCGTTGTGTTGACTTACACTAAAAGAACTTGAAAGATTGGTAGATCGGTTGATAAGGGATGCATATCTAGCCAAGGGCTCATTGAATTGCAGGTAGCACACCTAATTGAGAAGGACATCTAAAAAGACGCACACCCCAAGCTTATTGTTAAATTTAAGAAAGTATCATCCAAAATAAAATTTAAAGAGTATGGAATCGATGAGCTTGAAAGAAGATGGCTTAGGGAGTGTCCATTGCCATAGATCCTTTCTCCCTGTTATGATTTCTGTAGGATCAAGGAGTCCTTGCACAAGTATTTGCAGAAGTTCGACCATTAGATTATAATTATCGACAAATCCATGGCCATAGTATCTGATGTTATGGATGCATTCTTGCCAACAGACTTACGGAATAATAGAAAGATAAAACTTATTGAACTAGTTATGTTCACTGACTACGTACTATGAGGTAACTATATGTTTTTCCTTCTATCAAGGATAGAAATAAAACTAGCATAATCTAGCACCGACATAACCCCGGAATCTGCGAGTGTAAATAAAGTTCGAACTCCGCGAAAAGCACTTTGAAAGTTTCGGCATAGCGCCTGATATTCGAAACGGTACGGTGAGAGATGTTAGTAGAGGCGAAGTGATCCATCTGGCCAGTAGAAAGCCTAAAGAAGGTACACAAATTGAAGAAGATTCTGCATACTTTTAAGTAAACGAGACTAAAAGAGAGGAGTCGAGTAGGATATTCCCCACATCCACAAGATGAGGAATCGGCTGAAATTATGTTGAACTTCTTCTAGATATTGTCCGGATGGCTCAAGTTGTTAGAGCGCTGGGCTGTCGTAGCGGAAGGTCGCGGTTCAAATCTCACTGGCGGCTGCAGGATTTGTATTGTGATTTGACGTCCAACGATTATTATTATTATTATTATTATTCTAGACAATCACAGTTGCGGAAAGCGGCCTAAATTATAGGAGCAATACTCAAGAATGCTTCGTACGAAGGATTCGAAAAGAGTTAAGGAGATTGGACCGAATCAAAGTTAGAGGAGGTCTGCATACGAAGCCAGACATTCCTGGATGAAGCTCCGGTATGGTAGAGGATGGTTGTTGAGAGTGTAGGGAAACATCGTGGTAAAGGATAAGTGAACGGCTATGCAATCTGCACTTGCGAGAAAATTTTAGAAACATAAGCCTCTATAATCACGACCCACAGAAGAGACCGCAGAGCCGGAGAATTATACCTGTCCCAGGTATGATATCAAAATCACACTTGGGGCAGCTAAGTAAGGATGGAAACCGTATTCAAGTGATACGCTGGCTCCCATAGATTACATAAGGATACCAAAGATAACGGACTGCGGATTACTTAATTAGCAGTGCCGCACGAAATGATTGTTGGAAGAACCTGGTTTGCACGGAAAGCGGTCAACAAACAAACGTGGGTCCCTCTAGACAACAACTCAGCCTTGATGAATGCCAGACCATATAAGGAGCCAATACAGACTCGGATCACTATCTAGTCGGCATAGTGCTCCGGGCTCGAATTACAACATCACCTACAATCCCCCCTAACAATCAGGTGAGAGTAAATGATCTTCACAATCACCTGAAGAATGTTATCATAAATACGGCCACAAACATACTTGGCCCTAGCCACAAAAGGAGTTGCAATGGTTCGACGATTAATGCAAACTAGTAACGGAACGGAGGAATACTGAATATCGAGTGATGTTGCATTCTCAAAGAACCCGAGCACGCGCAGAGATTCATCACCAACTCCGGCGAGCGGAGAAGCGACTTCACAAACGGAAAGTACAAGGAGTAATCGCACCAGGCACGCAAGTTTAACAACAAGTCAGCAGAATGAAGCCTTACACACCTGGATGCTCATCCTGTCGAGACAGAGAGGGAAACCTGATATACGACAGAATGGGCATATTGGAGCGATGGGTTGATGAAATGCTCAACAACCAGAACATCGGCGAGTTGGAGGTTCCGCCAACTGAAGACGATGGCCACATACTGCCACCACCAAGTATAGAAGAAACAGTCCCTGCGATTCATCGGCATAAAAATCATAAGTCGCTAGGAGCCGTGCGAATTCGTTAAATATGGAGGCGGCCAATTAAACCAAGCGGTTCATTATCTGTCCCAAAGTGAGGTGTCACGTAGTGCAGCAATTATAGATATTCGGCGCTATCTTGCTAGGTCGGATAGCCCCATACGCTCAGAACATCATTGGCCCATACCAATGAGGCTTCACTCCAGGCAAATCAGCAACAGATCAGATCTTCTCTCAGCGGCAAGCGATGGAAAAATTGTTGGAATGTGGACATCAGTTGCACTATCTTTTCATCGACTTTAAGGCCGCCTATGACAGCATAGCTAGGGTAAAATTCTACACTCCATGAGAAAATTCGGCATCCCGAAGAAATTGATAAGATTGACTAGGCTGACACTGACCGATGTGCGAGGGCGGATAAAAGCAGCAGGATCACTCTCGAGACTATTCGACGTCAACAACGGTCTAAGACAGGGGGATGCCCTATCATGCGTCTTTTTTAACCTGGCCCTGGAAAAAGTGATCCGTGATGCTGAGGTAAATGCGAGGGGTACGTTCCTTTTTAAGTACACCCAACTACTGGCCTATGCTGACCAGATGGACGTCATGGGAAGAAGGCCGGGGACGTACAAACTGCCTTCATCCACATTGTGTAGGCGGCGCAAGATCTTGGGCTGCACATCAATGAATGCAAGACAAAATATATGGTGGCAAGCACCAAAACCAACCAACCAACAACATAAAACCGCACTGGTCAAACGGGAAGAATAAGGATGGGAGACTACAACTTTGAGACCACTGATAATTTCTCGTCTCTAGGGTCGAAAATTACAACCGATAACAGCTACGATGATGAAATCCGCGCACGGTTGTTGGCTGCCAACAGAGCCAATTTCAGCTTATAAAAATTGTTTCGCTCTAAACATCTCACCATAGGGTCAAAGCTATTATTGTAGAAGACAATGATCTTGCCAGTCCTCATGTATTCCTCGGAGACGTTCTTAGTAAGAAAAATTGAAGAATCTGTGGCCTCCTATATGAGGATGGACTTTTCCGTAGCCTACGTAACGACGAAATCTATGAGCGATACCATGACCGTCCGGTTGTGGACAAAATCCGGCTGATCCTGCCCGAAAAGTCTATAAGGGCAATATCTATGGTAGAAAAAGAAGACGAGGCAAACCCTGCCTGAGATGGAGTGATGGTGTAGGCCAGGACGCTACACACCTTTTAGGGATATCAAATTAAGGCATGCCTAGATCGAATACCGGTTGTTGCGCCGTTAATGATGGATTTGGGTGTCGATATGAGAATCCGCGTTAATTAGAGGGCACATTTGACATTTGGCAGGATGCTAGTATCTAAATGTTAATTGTCCTCAAATTAATCTTTATTAACCTGTCTAAGATAGATTTCAAGGAGTAATATCTAATTGATCTGAGGGCGTTTGCCTTTTTCTCCGGACTCCCAGCAGGAATTTCCCACGAATATTTAAGGATCATATCGATATTTGATGGACGGAGATTCCAAGAGGGAGGGGACCTTAAAGATCGCCTCTGGGACACAACAGAGGGAAGGGCAGGTATCAGATGAAAATCAAATCCCTCGTTTGATTACGCCACCCGGATTTACGAGAAATTTAGCTCCACGCAATCGGTCAAGCTGTATATTATAAGAGAGTAGTGCTCATTGATCATTATACTAGTCTTTCCCATTCGTTGTGACTTGCGGCAGGTGTTGAAACCTTATTGCTAACTAAGATACTTTCAAAAAGTTTCTTTTAATTTCTAAGAAATATTGTTGCACGTCTATTAATCTCTTCTGCATTTCACATAATCTAAATGTTTTACTTAGGAGACTTCAATTTAGTGGTGTTGAGCTGTTGTGAGCTTTAAGATTAAATTTTTGTGCAAAGATATTTTAGACATTTTCATCTTCTATATCTTTCCGCTTGTTGGTTTGTATTTTGTATTATCACCGTTATACACGCCACTCTGAATTTGCTTCTTTAGAGCAAATATTCCGGGATATTATGGGTTTCCTTTCAGAAGAATTTCGTTATTCAGTAGTTCAGATCTTCGAATGACATCTTGTTAAAGGCTCAGCGATAACTCTATATATTTTTTTGGGACTTTTTATGCTTGTCTTGAGTGATGAAACTAGATTTATGGATGGATGGGTCGTTCCTCGACTTGACTTCTTTAGTAAGGGATAGTTTCAATCTTTTACATTACATTAGCCCTTGTAGATCTGTTTTACAGAAAGAGGCTCGTGGATGACCTCCAAAATTGTCATCAACTTGTCACATCATCATTTGGTCTTCTTGGAAAACAGCCGACTTTAAAATATGTGCTATCGCATTGAAAATATTTACCCGATTCCGACATATCGGTATCGACAACCACTAATTTCTTACATCATTTAAAAATAGATCATGTCCTTGACTGACATACTTTAATGGCTCAGAGTCGTTACCGCCTATAATCCGCAGTTCCATTTCTTACAATACATCTCGAGATACACACGTTCTAAAAAGTGCTTGGTGAAAGTTTCCAATGCCACTTTTGTTCTTATGGTGGAATTTTCATGGCAAAGCGTACAAGCAAAAACTCAGTGTCTCTAAGAACACTTTTTTGCTTCAATCACAGTCTGCTTCAATGATCCAACTCTCACTAAATCATCGCCTTTCCTAGCTCTGAGGTGATCATGAATTCGGAGATAAGAAGCGTGACCAAAAAACTCAGAATGTAAGTGACAGTAAAAAAAAGTCTGGTTTCAGTCTTCAGTCCTAGGCACACAAACACCTGAAAGGTGACTCTATGTACCATTTCTGGAGGCTGTTTTTTTCACCCAGTCGCAAGAATGGCTAGAATGAGATTCGTAGATCTTCCAATGGCTTCGAGTTCTTAACATTTCCTCTGAATGTAGGTCAGTGAAAATGTTCTATGTGTGGCATTCGAAAGGAAGACAATGGGATTTATTACACGATTGACTGAAATGTGACCCGGTGGAGCTGTGACGTGATCACAAAGAAGATTATGCCATCTTCATTAGAGAAGCTAGAGTTGGAGGCAACTTGGGATTGAGATTTGTAGGAGAGATCCAAAGTGCGTGATGACTGATTATGTCGGTATTCGTTTTTTCAATACGATTTGTCCCCGGAGGTAATTTCTTCCTGGAGTATGATAGTGTCTTGCTTGGTATATCAAGTTTACCTGAGGAAGTACTTATTGTACAGTGAGTGCATGCATTCGTTTAGCCTACGACGCCTCAACCTGAAGGAGACTATCAATTTATCACCGTAAAGAATGAAAAGCTTCAATTCTAGACGAGCTATTCGAAGATAACCGGCGCGGAGTTGTCTCTTTTCTCCTAATTGGTGTCTTTTTATCTCTCCTCTTGGTAAATGTAAATGACGGCTTAAAACATTCTTTTTTTGTCAGGTCAACCATTTTTTATGCCTTGCAAGCTTCGACTGTAACGGGTTTTCCTCTATTAAAACAACCTATGCCTATACGAAATCATTTTTGGCAATCAGCAACGGGAACGAGCGAGTAGGACTGAATGAAGCCAGCAGTAAAAAATGTTAATGCATTATACTCGTAAGATGACTATTATGTCAATGTGAAGAATTGAGGATGTTTCAACAGATAGATCAACGAGCGACACATAGATATTGCGGGAGAATTATTGAACAGAGAAGAATTGATGAAGCTAAGATACAAACGCAGGTTTAGTATGGTAGGTACTCGGGTGGACACAAAAAAAAGATTCTGGGCTCCAAGTTGCGTGACTACATGCTTGACCTGCCATCGAATGTAGTTCATGGTTCGAAAAATATGGGTCAAATGGAAATCGAGGTTAGGCTTGGTATCTTCTCAGGTGCGAACGTAATAATTTAGGGATTATCGTACTCAGCGAAGTGTAAACGGAACAAACGATCATAAATGAGACGATTGACGCTGATGGTAGATTCGAATTTGGGCTATGCAATCCTACTTGGGAAAATGGGGAAAACTATCTACAATCAAGTAGGTGCGAAGTGTTCATCTGTAGATTTAATGGCTTTGTTAGATATAATTGACAGTTATGTGGATCTGATTTCGTAGATCTGACATTGTCTTTTTGGAAAATTGTAGTAAATTTCACACTAAGTACGACTTATATTTTGAATATTATTTTGAAATCCAATTACAATTGCTATCTGTGATAATGTTACATTGGAGAAGTTTGTGATGAGCTATTCCATTGGGTGGTCACTAATAAAGGACCAGTTGATTTATTTATTGTAATAAAAAGATAAAATTGTTGGAAGGTAACCTAGAAAATCACATAGCAGTCTCTGCACTAGCTTATTAGGAAAACAGTAATGGGTGCTGCTATTGACAACGAATTCTGAATTGATTAACGGAACATATCGAATTATGATGTAAACACAAAATGAATGGAGTTCATTGCTCAATGTGGTTGAAACTGGCCCACACGAAAGAAGATGGGGTGGGGGGATGAGGGTCCATTTCTCCATCCTGGCTAACAAGGGTGTTTACTCTCTCCAGGAGGTATACGTTCAGATAGGATCCCATTATAATGACCAGTTCCGCTGAGTCGCAACAGATTCATTTAAGTTTGGTAGAATCTGCCCGGCACAGTAGTTCTGCTTTATACTGAGTGCAGGCTCAACGCATCAGGGTATGCGAGGGTTGTCTAAGACCTCTGACGCTATTAAGAGGTATGGCGCCTGAGTTTTATAGCGCAACTCCGCGCTTGAGTCCACAAAGAGCTCTGCTCGTTATATGGGCACAACCACGACCATCATATCCGGACCAAGAAAACGAACACCGGCCTAATGATAGCAACATACATCCACATTACTAACTGAGGACTTAGGCCTCATGCCGAGGCAAAGGTCGAGGTGTCCGCCTACACAGCCCATAAGCTATGAGAGCTTGTTTCACCTTTATCTCTATATGTTTGTTCCAAAGAAGCTTCTTGTCTGGAATAACTCCAAGGTATTTCACTTCTTCGGAGAGTTGAAAGGTTGTACCCCTCATCTCTGGAAAGCAAAGACCATTCACTTTCCTTCTTTTTGTAAACAATACCATTGTGGTTTTATTTAGATTTACTGAAAGTCCATGCCTGAGACATCAACTGTCAATCAGATCAACGGCCCGTTGTGTATGCCTACACACCATTCCGAGATCTCGACCAACAACCAGCAGAGCCACATCATTCGCATAAGCTTGAACATGTATTGGTAGATTTCGCAGTTCGCATAGTAGTGGGTTGATCAGCATACTCCACAGAAGTGACGAGAGCACACCTCCTTGAGGGCAGCCATTCGTCACTTCCGTTGTTAGGTAGCGAGCAACACCCACTTTAGCACACAACAATCTCTGCGTCAGCATAGCGTAGATCCACTTTATTATAGTTTTGTCAATACTATGCTCTCTGGCGGCATCACAGAGCTTTTGGGAAGGCGCACAGTGCAAAAGCTCCTTCAATGTTTACGAACACCCCCATCGCGTACTCACCCTTCAGGGTTGCATCTTCTATCTTTGAAACCAAAGAATGAAAAGCAGACTCACAGGACTTTCCACATTGGTGAGCATATTGGTTTTTGTTGAGGAGGTGCGATCTTAACGCCTTCTCGCGAATGTGACGCTCAACCAGTCTCCCCAGACATTTCAGTGAAAATGATTTTAGGCTGATTTGCCTGAAGTTCTTCGGATTTGAATAGTTATCTTTCCCAGGCTTAGGTATGAAGACTACCTTCACCTTCTGCAAAGAGGAATCCACGTAGACAACCTCGAAAAATATTTCTTAGAAGTTGCTCTAAGTGTTCTATACCCTCCTTAAGCATCGCTAGGTAGATGCCATCCATGCCAGGTGCTTTAAAGTGATAGTATAGTAGCTCTCGCCTTTTCATTGGTAACAACCGCTCTCGCGGTGTCTCAATTCGCATTGCAACACCTTCATGCTGAAGGGTTTGTAGAAACCGCCAATTCACTTTTTCCCACTTTTGAGACCTCTGATCCCGAGTGGTGTACTTCCAAGAGAGTCTGTACAGACTCAACTTTGGAGTTCGTGAAAGTACCATCCGGTTTTCTAAGAGAGTCCAATTTGGCCGACTCATCCTTATTAAGGACTTTGCACAGCCTGAAATTTGCCTTTCGCCTCCCAGTTCCTCACAGTATGCTCTAAAAGAGTCTCGTTTCGAAAGTTTTACGTGCCTTTTATATTCAGGCTGTGAGTTCCGGAAGTTTAGCCAGTCTTCATCTTTATTGTTTTTGTAAGCACGATTTAGAAGTCGTCTGGTTGATTTCCTGAATCTTTGCAGTTCTCGGTTCCACCATGGAGCCGTTTTATCACGTTGGCCTCGGGAAATAGGAGAAGCCTCTTCAAAGCACTCTAAAAGTGTGCGGTTCAGAGTTTTCAATCGATCTTCTATCGCTAAAGGAGTCCTTAGTCGCCTAGGGAGCTCAACTTTCTTGCCAAGAAGTTCAGTAAACTTTGTCCAATCCGTCTTCCTAGGATTCCGTCTTTGTATTACAGGCTGTTCGCCTGCAACAGTTAGATTAAATTCTAAGTAACGGTGATCTGTGAGTGAGACTTCATCTAGTGCTCGTTAGTTTCTAATCAATTCTAACAACTTTGAAGTGCAGATTGTTAGGTAAATTACTTCACTTCTTCTTGGCCCCATGAACGTAGGGGCGCACCCTACGTTCACGGTCATCAGACCAGTTGAACTGATAAAATCAAATAATTTCTCTCCTCTATCATTCCATTTGCTACTGCCGCAACAAATATGCTGAGCGTTCGGATCACATCCTATTAAAAGTTCAAGACCTCTTGATTCTGCATACACTACCAGATCCCTTAGTTCTTGCTTCGGCGGAGGGCACAAGAATCCTAGGGTAAGTAAGTAGAGGCAACTATGACATTTTTCTTCTTTCCACTAACCTAGTGTTGTAAGTTGACCGGAACAAGGTCCTGGGAATAGAATTTTCTCAGTATGGTTGCCTCTAAGAATTTTGACATCAGAACGCAGGCCCTCGGTCTTGAGGATCTTTCTGTTAAAACGAATCCATGGCTCTTGAACCAGAAATATATAAAGACAGTTCTGCAGCTTTGTTAGTTTTGCGGCAGTAGATAGGAAGAAGAAGGTTGATTTGACTAATACTTTTGTTTGCAGCCATAGGTGCAGTCTAATATGAAAACCGCTGCTAACTGAAAAGTTTGCTGCGTTCAGTGTGGATCTCATCGGGGTTAGCAGCTTGTCCTCACCTTCCGCAGAAAGTTCCGTTTTCTTGCGTCCGATTTCTCTAGACATCGCCACACTTGGTGTTGTAGCAACGTCCAGATCCTCATTCGCAAGAAACTTCGCCTTCTTTCGCAGTGCCTTTCGTTGTCATTGGCTGGAAGTCCTCCCACGTTCATGGAGTCCGGGCTGCATGGATCGGTTTTCACATACCATCGTTAAACCAGTTGGGTCCACATTATCAGCTTCTCTTTCTTCCGTTTTTCCGGGTACAGGTTGGAGGAGAAAGCTCTGACAGGCAGGCCCGTAGTCCCTCCTTTGTGACTAAAGTTTCCTCCCGCTAAGCCTTCCTCCCTCGCATTTTAGAGGAGTTAGGCAACAGTGTCACCGACAGGCCGGCCGTAGTCAGACTTTACATTACGCGGCCGTAGTCAGATTGATATTAAGGGGGTAGGTTTTCCACTGAAGTGGATAGCGTGTCTTCTACAGAAGACATGTTCCGTGGGGGAACATGAATTAGGTGAGGCCTCCAAAATCCGACCTGATTTCTCAAAGTCGCGCGTGGATTCGTAATCTGTGATTTCTTACCGCTTGGAGAGTCACAATCCTTTGTTTCCATCTTTATGTGTTTTTTGAGACCCTTAGTGTAGTAGTAAACAAGCTCCCCCACCACGACAAGGTGGTTTCCGAGGGGGAGAATGAAATAAAATGGCTACTTAGTATAGAAAATCTCAAATCTGAATCTAAGAATATCAATTTTTTTAAGAGTGGCATTCAAAAACCTGATCCAAGAGAACGATTTTAACGAATTCCATTGAATTGCTAATATCTCGAAAACCATCAACATTTTACTAAAGACATTTAATGTTTTTCTGGATCCTTGTAAGTTGCTCTATCAGCCCTTAAAGTATTATCGTTGGCTTTTCGGACACCCGGTATATAAATATGTTTTTAATGCTAAGACCCCAAAAATTGGATGATTGTTTAGTAATGTATAAAAATCTTTACGTCTTCTCAAACAATAAACGCTATTCTAAACCTCATTGAAAGATATTTGTGTATTAGCTTAAATGAAGTCAGATATCTCAGAGATCCAAAGTATTGATGGGAATAATTTCTTTTGAACGGTGATGGCAAATAAGATATGAAAAATTCAAAGGTATGTTATGATTCTGTTGGATATTATTCGGGGGAAGAAATATAACAACCACATCGCTGACGATTAGCATGTGAGATTCAGAATTAGCATTTTACACTTTCCGAAACTATATATAATAGATAGTAGAATGTATACAAGCACAATTCACAATTCGAGCTTCGGCATCTATTCATGTGGCAAAAATCAATTGCGAAGCGTTTTAGAGGGTCACCCTTCAAGGTGATCACAGCGTGGATATGTGATGATAGACACGTAATGAAAGATTTGTAGATTTCAGAACGGATAGTATCTTTATTCCGAAAAGTGGATGAGGAAGGTCCAACTTCATCACATTCTTTCTGCTGGTGGTGCCATCGAACTTGATGTCGATTGACAAACAAATAGCAGTCAATCTGCATCTCATATTCTGCTCAAACTTGATACATCCAAAAGTTGGACGATTTTTTTAGGCAGTGTTATATATATAGTAGAACTTGCATTCGTGGTGATTCTGAGAATAGAAGTAGAATTATATAACAAAGATATAAACTTCCTCTTAAGCTGTAATACGAGATGAAGAATATTTCCTAAATACTATTCACAACAATTAGTAGTAAATACTAGGTTGCGTAATAGTGATTTGACAGACAGACTGTCTGTCTGACAGACAGACGTTTGTCTGCCAAAGGACTGTATATAAGTGCTTTAGATTGGTGCACTGTCAAACTGGCCAGTGGGCAATAAGTGTAACAGATCTTCATTTTCTGGATTAAGATCTAAAAATTTGGGCAAGCGAAAGGTTGGTCTTAGAGCTGGTATATGTGACATCCTCACTGATGTCCCGGTCTCTTCACCATCACGCAGACGAGGCTACTATTATTTCGTGAATCAAATGTAGTACTAAGACCCCGTAGTAGATTTTAGGAATTTCTTCAGTTTTCTCAACTGCTTCTGCGGTATTTGTCCCATTGGTAAGATAATTACAAGCTAGTCAGCCTTTAAATACACGCCAATACTTTCCTACCTTTCGGGGTACACATCGATCTTTTACACTTCTCCCAGTTTCTTCCCTTCTCCTCAAATATTTGTTTCAGACTTTTTTAGAAAGAGTTGGGCAAAATTATAATCAGAAAATCGATAGACCAGTAGCTTACTCCAAACTACAATTTTTATTTTTCAGTGTAGGTAACTTACCCCCTTTATCAGTACAAGGCTACTCAGTTGGGGTTTTAAGGCGTTGTGACAATGTGATGCTTAGTTCGGTGACACGTCATTCTTCTACCTCTGCTTGTGCATGTTATTTCTGGAAATGAACGGCGCACCAACAGATATCCGGTCTAGGCTTGCCTTAATAAGGAACTCCAGACACCCCGGTTTTGCGCCGAAGTCCACCAATTCGATATTCCTAAAAGCTGTCTGACGCCCTGACCTACGCCATCGCTCCATCTCAGGCAGGGTCTGCCCCGTCTTCTATTTGTACCATAGATATTGCCCTTATAGACTTTTCGGGCTAGATCATCCTCATCCATACGCCCACCGCAACTTATTCAGCCGGAATTGATCCAGAATGGGCCGTTAGGTAGACTACAGAATCGTTCATCCTCATGTAGGGGCCGAAAATTCTTCGGAGGATTTTTCTCTCGAACGAAACAGTTCGCAATTTTGCTTGCTAAGAAGTGGCTCACTGTCACAAAATTTAGTGAGAGAGTGTGATCTGCGAGTCTCTTTATATATAGCAAATGGTGCCATTGTCTATTGAATTTAAGGAAAATTTTTCATACAATAGGTTTTCACTTTTTTTACAAAATATAGTCTTGTGGGATATCAAATGAAAGGGCTTAATTAGTACTTTTCGAAACTGGACCTATTTTTGATATTGTGTGAAATATAGGGGAGGGCTCAAAATGTGTCCCAAAAAGTGAAATACGTCATGTACTCAGAATCTATCAAACCGAAAAATCACAATGGTATAAAATCTAGGCCCCAAAATATATCCTGATCCGATATTTGCTCAAACAAAGTGAATAATGACATGTTACCATATTTAAGAAATTTAACCAAAAACTCTCACCCCAGGCATCATCTGTTCCATTCATAAATAGGAGGATGTCACGCAGTGCAGCAATTATAGAGGTATCACGTTGCTGAGTATCATTTATAAGATATTCCCCGCTATCTTGCTAGGTCGGGTAGCCCCATACGCCCAGAACATCATTGGCTTATATCAAAGAGGTTTCACTCCAGGCAAATCAGCAACAGATCAGATTTTCTCTATTGCGACAAGCGATGGAAAAACTGGTGCGTCAAGACCGCCTGTGACTGCATAGCGAGGGTAAAACTGTACACCGCCATGAGAGAACCCCGGCGAAATTAATAACACTGACTAGGCTGTCTCTGACCAATGTGGGAAGCCAGATAAAGCAGCAGGATCACTCTCAAGACCATTCAACGTCAACAACGGTCTGACAATGGGATATCATGCGTCCTCTTTAACCTGGACCTGAAGAAAGTGATTCACGATGCAAATGTAAATGCGAGAGGCACCATCCTCTTCAAGTTCACCTAATTATTGGTCTACGCTAACGATATTGACATTATGGGAAGAACAACCCGAGATGTATAGTCTACCTTTATCTAGATCGAACAGGCGGCGCGCGATCTTGTGCTGCACATTAATGAAGGCGAGACGAAGTACATAGTGGCAACGTCGCTGCCAAAAACCGGACAGCAATAAATCGCACTGATCACTTGATAACCATAAAGATAGGAGAACACAGCTATGAGATCATTAAAAATTTCTCCTATCTAAGGTCGAAAACCACAACCGATAACAGCTACGAGATGAAATCCGCGCACGGTTTTTGGCAGCTAACAGAGCCTGTTTCAGCTCACAAAAACTGTTTCGCTTGAGACGTCGCACCAAAGGGTCAAAGCTCTTATTGTACAATGTCAGTCCTTATATATTCCTCGGAGTTTCTTAGCAAGAACAATTGCAAAGTGTTGGCCGCGTTCGAGGGAAGAATCCTACGAAAAATGTTTAGCCCCCTGCGTGAAGATGGACGATTCCGTAACCTACATAATGACGATATCTATCAGCGATACCATGGCCGCCAGGTTGTGGATAAAATCCGGTTCAACAGGTTGCGGTGAGTGGGTCACCTAATCCGTATGGATGAGGATGATGCAGCCCGGAAAGTGAAGAAGACGAAGAAGAAGACGCGGCTGATCCTGCCTGAGATGGAGCGATGGCGTAGGTCAGGATATCTAATTGGTGGACCTCGGCGCAAAATCAGGGTGTCTGGAGTTGCTTCATAAGGCAGGCTTAGACCGAATACCGATTGTTGCACTTGGTGACTAGCCGAGACATAATAGCCCACGTAGCAGTTTGCACCTGAAAGTTGTAAATGCTTCAGTGGAAGCACCGAGTGCCTTGAGACAAAGAGCCTCCCTAAGACATTTTGAGGTCTTCCCCAGCAGACTGGTTGTCCGCTTTGCATAATCAACAATTACTTCCAACTGTTCAATGTATCCGCGATTATGTTGTCACGAACGGTTATGTGCTGGATATCTGTGGTAAACTGCCCAATATAATCTAGTTGACGATCTGAACGGTGGTTCTTTTCTCTTGTGAGATGGTGACAATGTGGCGAAAGTGCTTTTTCGCCAGGCTCCAGGGAACTGTTGACTACAGTTCTCTGTCGTATACTCCATATTTACGTTCCTGTACGCACCCAGCTTAAGTATATCTGTTGTTGGAAGATTGCTTTAATCGCCGAATCACGAAGTCACATGGCTAAAGTAGCAACGAGTTTCGGATGAGTAAGTAGCGTTATCTGCCCCAGTACTTTTTTGGAAGTATTACAAACTATGATGCGCAGATCTAGTGAATTGGTGAATTTTATTGAGTGGTGCCTCCACTGGTGCGTGACTGAATCGCTATGAAATTGGCTACCAAAGGACGTGTTCCTTTCTTCCAGACCAGGTATCATATAAAATTCAGATCTTGCTGATCAAAAATATATTTTATTGGACTCACCACAACTCCATATTGTTCCAGTCGATGAAACAGTTCTTAAGTGGTTGGTACGCTATTTACTTAACGATGATGCAATCAACTTGCCAAATATGTATATAGGCATCCTAGAAGTCCAAAACTTCAAAGTTATACAAGCTGATCCGTTTAAATTCTGTGACCAGGCTATTGTTGAAAGAATAGTTTTCCTGTAGACCGCTGGATATGTTGAGCTGGATATGTGGCAGATCCGACTGCTGAAAGCGCGATATTCCATCCATTATTCTTTTGAGGCAACATATACAAGTGTGCAGCCCGAGGATTCTTTAGTGGACGGTTTCATTTCAAATGGAGCACCATGTTGAATTCTTTTTCCTCCACGCTCTGTTTGTTAAGAGTTAATCGTTTGGGTGTTTGGGTAGCTGGTTACCCTGACGTTGTGGCTATATGGTCCTTCATTCGGTGATACGCTTCCAGCTCCTTCGGAGAGGGTTATTTCTGGAAACTCTAGTAGGATATCATGATACAGCGTTCCTCAACAAACTTGATGGTCGGTATTGAACATTCTACCACCACCTGAGCTATTGATCTAACTTTGTCAAACGTGTTTTTCTTGCTGTATCGAACTAGATTAGTTTTCAAGTGCAGATCGAAAAAAAACAAGCATCCTTGGTGAGCAGTGGAAGAAATTACAGGTCATGTTTACTTTGGAACGCACTTGGTTTCAACTCTAGCGAACGCGATCACCCCCCCTTCATCCTCAAGAACCCCTCATCTAAGATTCGGCTTCCGGAGGACGTGAAATGTGGTTTATTGATTTGGACTAGTGACGATTTTAACAAACTATGCAATCAGTAATCGTGACAAACATTTTGACAGTAAAGGGTAAAAATAACACGTCGAAAACCAGGTCAAGGATCTTAGTCTCCTAATCGTAACTCCTTCAAGCTTATCTAATTTCTCCTCAGAATATAATACATTTATTACTTATTGTTTTGATTAGCCGTAATAATTACCGGCAAGTTTGCGGGCACAGTATGTGACCGCTTGAATGCAACTCTGCATGTAATCCACAGCTGGTGCCTCCGCAATGGACTCACGGTGAACACTAGGAAGACTGGAGTAGTTATTTTCACTAGGAACGTCAGGTGGGGCAACTACACGCTACCGACCAGGGGCGGGAATTCAGCTGGCACAAACAGTCAAGTACTTAGGAGTTCATTTCGACTCCAAGTTAACGTGGAAGCATCATATCAAGGAACAATATCAGATCAGATTAATGCTGCAGACTGCTCTGGTGCTGTAGGAATGCGATAGGTAAGACCTGGGTACTTTCATCTAAACGGATATACTGGATGTATACATCCATAATAAAACCCATTTTAATGTATGCATGCATCGTCTGGTGGCCAAGACTGAACTTTGCTAACAGCAGGAAGCTGCTAACGCAGATTTGGAGACTTGGTTGCCTAAGTATTACTGGAGCAATGAGTACTACGCCGACTGCGGCACTTGAAGCTATACTAAATTGACCCCGCATTCACTTCGAGGTGAAACGGAAAGCGGCCAACGACGCATATAGGCTCGATACCATTGGGGCGTGGAAAGGCGGCCAATCAAACGGTCATGCATCTATCTGGAAATTCTATGAAAAACATCCGGTAGCCCTGATGCCGACCGATCATATGGTTTCCAGATTCGTCTTTGAAAAGACATATACTGTTGTAATCACCGAAAGAGAAGGGTCGACAAGTCTTTTCAGATTACAGACCTAATAATCTTCACCGACGGGTCAGTCATGGAGGATGGATCGGGCGCAGGGGTGTTCTTGGAGAATCCGATTATAGAACTGGCCCGACCCCTCGGAAAAATGACGACCATATTCCAGGCGGAGATATATGCCATTTCATTGGCAGCAGAAGAATGTCTGCGACAAAAATGGAGGGGTCGCACCATTCGAATCTGTTACGACAGTCGGGCGGCATTATCGGCACTAAATGGCAAGAACATATCAAGCCAGTTGGTGTGGGGTTGTCATCAGGTGCTGCTGAAACTTGGCCGACTGAAAGAAACGTTCCTGATGTGGGTGTCGGGGCACTCTAACATCGCCGGTAATGAGAAGGCTGACAGACTGGCTCGCCGAGGGTCTGGATCCACAATAGTGGGGCTAGAACCAGCTCTTGGAATCCGACCATCTACTGTCAAGTCTACTCTGAAGGGTGAAATTGCAATGATTCACGCAACCGAGTGAAGAAAATTGGACCCTTGCCGGCAAGCGAAAATCCTTGTGAAGGATCCTAGGGCCACTAGAGCGGCATTTTTGTCGTCCCTTAAGAAGTGGGACATGAAAACCCTAGTAGGGCTTTTGACGGGACACTGCCTCTTAAACTACCATATGGAAAAGATTGGGGTAGTGATTTCGGCTGTGTGCAGCCAATGTGAGGAGGAGGAGGAGACGGCCCTGCACTTTTTATGCAGCTGCCCGGCATCCTCAGATCTCAGACGAAGACACCTTGGCAAGGTTTTTTTCAATGAAGAATCTGCACACTCTCTGCCTCTGGACAATGTTCTAAGATTCGCTAAAGCCTGCGAAATTCGTAGGCGGGAAGCCATTGAATAGGCAACTTACGGGGATAATACAATGGGCCTAACAATGGCCAGAGTGATCGGAGCTGCGGCTCCCCCAGTTAACTAAACTAAACTAAACTATTGTTTTGACTACTTAAACCCTTGAGATGGTAATACTTGAAACCATAATATACAATGAGCATTATCCACTATAACGAATGCACTAAACGCTGACATCCACCAAGGCATTGTTGAACATGATCGGCTGTTAGATAAGAATCTGTTGGGGTGATTATATCGTTAAGTATTTCACCTTTAGTAAATTAACAATAAATCGTGATCTTTGACTTTGTTCTAATTTTTCTAAGCATTACAAAGTACTCGTGCGACTTATGCATTGTCCCAATCTCGGTGCCAACATTTAGTTGTATCTCCAAGAGGCATTATGGGCGACTCTATGCATACAACGTTACTTAGATCGCCCAGAGAAAGCCTCCTGTTTCTATACTCTATTGTGTATCCACATTTCTGTCTGGTCTACTTTAAGAGACGATAGCGATTCTACTATTTATGACAATGTTGCATAGTAAAATAAGTCACGCCGGTATTGGGGCGAGAAAAAGAGGAGGAGGATATTAAAAGTATCTAGGACTAGCCCCGCTATCAGACTATCTATTTGGAGCAGTTCGTGGAATTTATTGGGATTTGGGACAGTATATCTGATCGAGTGTGCTGGGCCCGTCTCCGTAAAGTTTGCATGCATTTGAATAGAGGAAATGGATTTCGAAATATTGGACGATTTGTAGCGTAGACCCATTCGTTGATAGCAGTTGAAAGTCGAATATCCTAGTTCGGCATTTAAAACATTTTTATTGAAGCTGTGGAAGTACCGAATATATACGTCTTGTAATCGACGAATTCCCTCTTTCAGAGAGGAATGACATTGGACCACACCCTAGAGCATCATTTCGCTAGAGATCGACCTGCAAGTGTACAGAAGGATCAATATCAAATGCCAGTGGTGGTCCTCTCAAATTGGCTGTCACCATTTACACGCAGTAAACATTAACCCGGAACAGCGACTCTTTCGAATGAAGGTTATTTACTGTGCAAGTCTTGAGCGCTGGAGTCATTCACCTCTTACGCTGTAAATGGCATGGTACTATTAGTAACACTATTATTTAACACCTGGTTGAAATGAATTGAGCTTGACTACTCGGCAGTGAGTAGGCAGTTGGGCGCATTCGATCACGCTGCACATACTCGGAGCGGCATGCATATATGCACAATCCTACAATCAATCGATCGATGCATGTCATGCATGTTTATGGCGTGGTGACTATTCTGCAAGATCTTATAAATTTTTCACGCTGCACTCTGCCACTAACTAGTCGACGACACCGCGATGTTGATGCAGGAGATACCCACTACCGTCGTCCGTTACTACACTACATACAGATGTTAACGATGGCTAGTTGTTAGCTGCTTGCGCTAGTCACCATCAGTAATTGCAATTTTCAGTGTCATTACCGATCTTGTTGTTGTTTATGTTTCTCTAGTTACTTATTCAGGCATTTTAATGAAAATGTTTTATCGTAGCATTCGATCTGCGGCGGTACGCGCACAATATCTCGAATGCAAGCACCCAACCTATCCTGGCTCCGAGTATCTACTATTCCACTATTCTGCGCTTTCTCACTATCTGCGTTCTACAATGCTTAACTATGCAATTGTTGATTTTGCATTTGTTGTTGTTCTTGATTTTCATAAGTAAGACGCTGGTGCTTTATTTACTTTGCTTTTACTTCTTTTAGATCGGCCAAATGAGGATGGCAGGCATGAAGCATGAATAAATTCAGTTTTGTAATTCTACGCTGCATGGACAGTGTGGTATGCGCCGAGTATTCTTTTGTATTTGGAATTGTGGGATTAGTAAAGGCAGCTGAGTCATGCCTGGGAAATGGAGCAGTAATAACTGTTTCAAATATGAGGCGCGTTCGGAAGCTAAATGATGATATTTGTAAAATTTAAACTCGCACGTGGTGCTCTCCAATGCCGAAAAGAACTAATCATTTCGTTATATGAATGACCATGTTGGTAGATTTCGGAGTTCAGGGAAAACTCAAACTTAAATAGATTCCAGTGAGCCGAGTTTGACACACTGAATGTGCCCCACCCCAAATTTTCAAGACGTCTGTTTCTTTTGGTGGTTCTCGGTCTCCTCCAGTGAGTTTTCTTGTAGGGTTATCTTAAATAACGAGTACATCAAGGATAAGCACTACATCATTTGAAGAAAGCTATAACTGCAGAAATGAACTTCAAAGCGTTTATTAACACCGCCATGCTATTAACATAGTATGCTGGTCCCAAACCTAGGTAAAGGAGGCGGGTTTATGTACTATCCTCAGTAAATAAAAAAAAAAAAAAAATGCTGAGATTAGGAAAACAGACAAATAGAGTATAGTTGGAGTTATTCCACTATGCTATATCCTACCTGATCTTTTTTGGTGACAGGTCCCGCGATAGGCCGACCAATAATGCATACAATGTCGTTACAAACATGATGATCGGATTGAGTCACAAGCCTCGGAGAAATGCTAGGCCATCCACCTCAGTCGACGGAGCAGGACGAGCCCCCGGTCCTGTCGAGAAATGGGCCAGGGTTCTTGACACAGGAACGGTGTCAGGACGCCACCAAGTTAGTCAGAACAAAACGAACAAAAAAAATACGTGTCTGCACGCTAAATGTTGGTATCCTAACTGGGAAGACCGAGGATATCTGCGCTCTGCCTGGTGTCTGGTGCCAAAAGCTGCGACATTGAACGCGGACGTGGTAAAATTGCTATAAACTTCTCTATTTGGGTAGCGCACACATTCAATACGGTGTTGGCATTGCCATCTCAGAGGGCTTCCGTGATGCTATTAAAGAAATCGAACGATTTGATGACCGGCTGATGAGGCTCACCATTATATCAGCTTATCGCACTATTCACTTTTTCACCGCGTATACACCACAGACAGATCGACCTGATGCCGAGCAAGATACCTTCTGGCAACTTCTCCATGAAAAGACTTGCCCCGTGCCTGCTGACGACTATGTTATCATTCCCGGTGACCTTAATGGTGATGTGGGTGAAAAGGCACACGGTGACAGGTGCCATCGGAAAGGAGTTCGGAGCGCGCAATGAGCCGACGCCGACATTTTACCACCGTCACTGATTGCAAAGTCGTTCCCTATGAGACCATCGCACCTCAACATGGGCCATTGTTGTCGCTCTGCGAATTAAGCCACCGAAAAAAAACAGGAACAGTAAGGAACGCACTGGCCCGCCGCGCATTAAATAGTGGCGATTTGGTGAGAAGAAAGAAGAAACGATCTCACTCACACGATTACCCATCATTACGAATGTGAGAGAATCATGGAGCTAAATGAAAGACACGATCCACAAGCGGACCTGACGACATCGCATCTGAGCTCTGGAAAGCGAAAAGTTGGGACCCAACACTGTGGCTCAATGAATTCTTCAATCGGGTTATTCAGGAAGGAAGAACACCATCTGACTGGCAAATAAGTACCATTGTTCCAATATGGAAAAAGAAAGGTACTCCAGCAGAATGTTCAAATTACTGTCCGATCCGGTTATTTTCCCATACTATAAAGAACGCATTTTTGACAACCGTATTCGCGAAATCGTTAAAATAATCATGAATCAAGACGGGTTTGTCGAAAACTGCGGAACTACTGACGCAACACACGCTGCGTATTTACTCATGGAGAAACACCGTGAGAAACATCGCCCTCTTTACCTTGCATTTCTGGATCTTGCGAAAGCATTTAACCGTGTGCCACACGAACTCATCTGGTATGCTCTACGACAACACTTAGTGCCAACAGAGCTCGTCCGCTGGGTTCAATTGCTCTACCACGATCCGAAAAGTAAAGTTAGAAGTGTGGCAGGTGTATCAAAACCGGTTCGTGTCTCTGTTGGTGTTCATGAAGGAAGCGCCCTCTCACCACTTCTTTTTGTGCTTGTTACAGACACCGTCACACGGGATATCCAACGGCCAGCGCTATATACACTGCTTTATGCAGATGATGTTTTCCTAGCATCCAATAGCAAAAATTATCTTGAGCAACTTGTCCAAAAGCGAAATGATCGTCTCATGCAACACGGTCTTAGATTGAATCTAAACAAAACTGAATTGTTGACGACCGGTCCCCATGAAACAGGCCCAATCACTGTCAGTGGCAGTGATCTGCCCAGAACTGAGCGGTTTAAATACCTCGGGTCAACGCTATCAGCCAATGGAGAACTGCGTTATGAAATTGCTACACGCATTAACACAACCTGGATGAAGTGGCGTTCCACAACTGGTGTTCTTTGCGCAATGTCGTCCGTCCTGTCGCTCTCTCTAAACTGAATTGTCGCTCTCTCTAAAACTGAATTGTTCACGACCGATCCTCATGAAACAGGCCCAATCACTGTCAGCGGCAGTGATCTGCCCAGAACTGAGTGGTTTAAATACCTCGGGTCAACGCTATCAGCCAATGGAGAACTGCGTTATGAAATTGCTACACGTATTAACACAACCTGGATGAAGAGGCGTTCCACAACTGGTGTTCTTTGTGCAATGTCGTCCGTCCTGTCGCTCTCTATGGTTCTGAGTGTTGGCCGACTATAAAAGACAATGAACGGCGTCTTGCAGTAAAGGAGACGAAGATGGGGACGTGGGACTAGTGGCGTGACACGTTTTGATCACATCCGAAATGAGGATATCCGCGATCGTTATGGGGTTGCATCGATCGTGGAAAAATTGCGGGCGAAACCGATCACGAAGAGTCGACTCCGCTTGTAAACGGTACAAAGGCTGAAGAAAAAGCAGAAAGTACCACTTGGTTCAACTTTTGACATTGCCCAGCAGTCCCATCTATGAAATCAAGGATGAGTTGCCTTTGAATATCCGTAAAATCCTGGAGTCGTATCTCACCGGCAGCAGATTTGTTATTAAAGGGGAAAAACCATCACACTTTAAACGCATTTTTCTCAATACAACATATTTCGAGTTGACCCGACCGATAATTCGAACAATTTTTGTTGGATTGGTTTGAAATTTTCACTGTATATTGAGAACAACTTACTGCTCGACACCACATAGGATTTTATTTTTAAATTGATTTTCGCAAAAATGGCGTGTTTTTCATAAAAATTGAAAAAAATACCAAAAAATCCTTCGAAAATTATAAAGAAAATTTAAACGGTGCAATATAAAGAAAAAAGTGCCGTGGAGTTAGTGGTTCTGGCTACTACACAGATTTTCAAAGCTGTACTTGGACTTCAAAGCACCGATAAAGCTAATGTGGACTGGGGATCTGCTCGCATACCCAAATCTTCAAAAAGTGCAGTCCAAGATACCGAAAATAATTAGTTTTGAAACGTGGTACATTACAAAATTGATCATTCATGATGACTTGAAAACCTCACTCATAAAACCCGAAATTAACCAGTTGATAAACTTCCTACAAATCTGAATAGTTTGGTTAGGGATCTCTCAGACAAAAGTCAGTACCATGGCGGCCTAATTTGATTATGCTTCAAGTTAAAGTTGCATAATTCGGCAAGTCCTCACACGACTTCCTCGTGGTGGTCACTGGAAACCGTCTTCGGACGGGCCAAGAGTGTGTAGAGCCGGGCTGTAAGTAGGCTTATCCAACTGACGAAGATCTGCTTGTCTACTGGTCGTGTGTAAAGGGCAACTAGATCTGGCGGGGAGGTGGACCGAAGCAAAAGCCCGGGGATTGTCCTCCCCCATCGAAAAGGTGCTAGGTGACCCCAAGCCAAGGTGGAACAGCATACGCCGAGGGCTGCATGGCCAATGGAGAGTTTGGTCTTTAGTATGCGAACTCTGAATATCTTGGGCACCTTTGGTTTCAAATAAGACCCTTATCTTGGTGGCCGGCCCAATCAGGGTGGACATTTTTCTCGGACTACTCGTGGGACCGAGACATGGACTCAATTCTTAAAAAACAAAAAACCGACCATAGAAGAAGAGGGGGTGATGCCAGGCATATCATCGGAGAACGTGCTCCTGGCCTCCAGTAAGGAGACAGTAGCTGTCGAGAGCAGTACACTCGGTTCCAGCCATAACACCTCTGTGCTGAAACCTACCACAGGGACCTCCCGGAGCGAGGCGGCAGACGGACTAGTGGCTTCCAGCCTGGAATCCACTGCCATCAAACTGGGTGTAGCGAGCACCAGACATAGCACTCCTAACCAGAAACCCTCAACGTCGGGGGATCCCTCGTAACTGGAAATTGACAAGAACGTCGGTCGCCGAAAACGGGCTAAGCAACGAAAGTCCACTGGTATCTTGCTCAAGGGCCAGTACCAGGAGGCCATGCATATTCTCAGCAAAATTGCTAAGAATAAGGAGGCTGGTGCTGTCGACGAGCGGGATGGAAAAGACCTCGCTAAATACCAGGCGATTGTTGAGGAATAGAATAGCAAACGCCTAGCTGATGAGTTGAAGGCGAAGCTCATCGCTCCAAAACGCAATCGATCTCAAGACGAGGTCAAGCAAGATAAGAAGCGTAGCAAAGTGGGCAAGAACTCAGACGCTAAGCAACATCCCAAGAAAATTGTCGACGGGCGACGAACTGCGAAACCCTTCAGCGACGTGGCCAGGAGTGACTTACGTGTGGCGGTAATTCTGCTAGCAGCAAACTAGCGCCGCAGGTGTGGACCAGTGTTGAGGCCAGGCTGTCGGGGATGGTTTTGGAGCATCTCCTGGACACCGAAGGCAAGTACGCGGGATTCCTCTACGTAGGCCGTAGGTTCTACGTTCTAGCTTGTGTGCACCAGTTCTCTAGGAATTTTATCGGTTCGTGCGTCGCTAATATCAGCTTGGGAGGGCGTAAAGCTCAAGGTCATACCTTACGACGAGATTCCCAGGAGACCCGTATCTCGCATCTAGTTGTCGAATATTCGCATGGATAAGGGCAAGCTCGTCCAATTCCTGCTCCTTCTAAACACCAGGATTCCCTTGGACGACTACGTTGTTATCTGGGAGGAGGAGCCTCAGACAAACAGCCGACCTTTACTACTCCGAATAAACGAAAAGTGCCTGGAGGCACTGAAAAAGGCCGACTCTAAAGTGCGGTTCGGAGTCAGGAGTGCAAAAGTGTATCAACGCCGCCAACGAGCAGTTGGAGGAGATGGCGATCGACCGTCCGACGGGGACTGACGAACCCCGCACGCAAGCAGATCATGCTGAGGGTAACGCAGGTAAATCTGCAGCACTCAAAGTCCGCCTCGGCTAATCTGCTCGTCTTCCTCTTAGAGGAAGACATCGACATCGCACTAATACAGGAGTACTGGGTCGGAGACGACCGAACCATCAAAGTGCTCCAAAGCAAATATTTCAATTTATTCCACAACACAGGAGACGCTGATCAGGATAGACCTAGAGTATGTATTCTCGAGGAAGAGTCTGCACGCTTTTCTGTGTCGGACCTGAGTTCCAGTGACCTAGTCGCGGTCAAGTTGGAGCAGGCGGAGGCAAAGAACGTGCATATTTCCTCGGCTTACATGGCTCATGATCGAGTAGCTCCGCCAAGAGAACGAACACCATAGCAACCAAGAAAGCCTGTAACGCCAATGCAAAGCATACGCTTTGGGGCAGCTCGGAAATCAAAGAGAGAGGTGAGTCATTCTTTGATTTTATTATTACTCCAAACTTATCGGTGTGTAACAGGGGCAGTACACCAACCTTCCATTTCCCCTGCTCGGAGAACTGAGACGGTTGGGAAGAGGTCATTAATATCACCCTAATAAACGACGATGGGGTTCTTCGGGTGGAGGACTGGAGAGTGTCTGGCCAGAGATCCTTTTTTGATCACAGTTGGATACTTTTCAGTCTAGATCTCGCCGCATAGGTCGCCAAACCCTTCAGAGACCCCAGGAGGATCGACTGGAGAAACTTTGGTCAAGTAATTAGGAACAAACTCTCCGGTGCGCAAATTGGTAAGATTGGCCCGACAGATGAACTGAAGTCAAAGGTCAGGGTTCTGGAAAAGGCATTTAATACCGCCTTTAAAGTCTCGTGCCCTACCAAGTACAGCAAAAAGACACTGCTACCGTGGTGGAATTCAGATCTCTCTAGCCTCAGGAAGCTGATCAGAGAAATCTTCAACATCTGCTACAGGCAAAAATATTAGCAGCCGTACAAGGACTGCCTGAAGAAGTACATGTCGGCCATCAGGAGTGCCAAGAGGCAGCCTTGGTTGGACTATTGTCAGAACATCGAAACCAATAAATCCGCGAGGCTCAGTAAGATTCTGTCCAAGGAACATTAGCGCCCATCCTTTGTAAAAAAGTTGGAAGGCTCCTGGACGGAATCTTCTAGCAAAACCTTGGAGCTACTGGTTCAAACGCACTTTCCCGCCAGCGAGGAGGACTGTGAGTCAAAACCTTGCTTGGAGGGCTGATAGATTCGCCAGGCGAGGCTCTGCTCTCGGCAGCCCTTCGGCGAATATAGTCGGTGTTCCGTTGGCGGCTCCCGGGGGTCGAGCCTACTCCCACCACCTAGCAGCTGCGGGCCTAAGACGGCAAAGGCTTACGAGCTGTGCCAAGTAAAGGAGAATTTGACCCGCTTATAACATAGCCCGATCAAAGGGGAGTACCTGTTGCAGACGCGTGCAAATGCAGTCAAGATTACGACGGTCTGCACGGGGCAGTGGCCCATAGGGGACCATGTCGCCAGGCTCAACATACTCTACAATTCACATTGCTGAAGCAGAGGAGAAGAAAGGGAAACCCTCATGCACTTTCTCTGCGATTGCCCAGCTCTAGCTAGAGTGAGTCTACGGACACTGGGTAAACCATTCTTTGGGGACCCCAGAGAGATTTCTAGCTGCAGGCTGGGAGGGCTGCTTTCCTTCGTGAATGCTACGGGCTGGCTGTGCAGAACCGAGCCGCCTAGACCCTGCCTCCCTGCTCCCATAACAGCAGTCACGGTCTTAAGAGTTTGTAGAGCTAATTCGGTTCCTCAGAGCGGCTACTGATACCTACTTACCTACCTACCCAATACCATCGTCTGAAGAGGAGAAATATCTTGTATTCCTGAAAATAATAAAATTAAAATAAAATGGATGGTTTATCCTCGAACTGTGGGATGGGGAACTGGGATTGAGGGCCAAGGGGGTGGACTATTTTAAGCCCACAAATAAATGAAATGCAGTAACAAACAAATCACTTTTCCAAAAGAGTTTACGAAGGAGTACCCCAGAGGAGTAACATGTCGTATAGTGATAAGGCAGTCTAACATTCGAAACCCATAACTCCTTCTGCTAATGTGCACATACGCATGTCTTCTCTCTGAACCGGAACATCATTTTTATGCCAGGAACTTCCTGAACTCTGATGCGTTGGAATCTAATTATCTAATTTATGGCTGCTTCCTTTTGAAAGTTACATTAGCTACCCAACGGTGTGTTCCAGTAATTTTCAGGTTTGGTCCAGTCCTACTAGTGCGTAATCTACGCACATGAAATGGCAGTTAAAATGTCACTTGCAATAAATTAGGAATATTGAATTGTCACACCTACGATCCCAAAGAAGTGTCCCTGCGCGCCGCGGTGTGCTTACGAATGACTCCAAAGTTGTTTGCAACATTCTTGCACCAGACAATGTTGCTTGGCGCGCTGGGCAGCATGAGGTGCTGCACTACGTGTGCACGCGCTAATGCTCGTGCCCAACATATGGGTGTGAACCACGAGCGTCTAATGTGCAATGGATGCTGGTGGTGAGTCGTTGCCGATCGCTGGACAGTTGAATGGATACACAATATTTTACACATTCATTTCTTACTTCTGGTGTATGCCTCGCACTGGGTTACCTACATTCCCGAAAAGTTGAACGGATTTCTTGTTTTTCGCCGTCAGTTCATTGACTCCGGCTTCCAGTCAGCCAGCCAACAAGCGTAAGTATTACTACGTCCGCTCCGTAATCTGCTCCGAAGAAAAGCGGCAGCATGTAGCAGCACATCGTTTACAATCTTTATATCTGCGTATAGAGAGCAAGACAGCCATTGGCATAAATTAGTGGCTCTATAGTGCCGTGAACGACCGTACACTATATGGCAGTGGACAATTTCAGACCACTGCAATAATGGGACAACAACCGCTGAAATGCAGCAATAATGGGATGGGCAGTATCAATATGATCAACGTGTGCCACGATAGAAGCCTCTTTCTTCCGCACATGACTTAACAGCATGAATTCCAGTCCTAAAATTACATAACGATCGCATTCCCAACACGATGCTATGACCGCTAGAGACGGAGGCGATGCCTAGCGGGTTGGGCAATGGCACGGTCGTACAATGGCTCATTATTACAAAAATGCCCCCGCCAGACCGTTTGTGGTCACTTGGATTTCTCACTCACGGAGTCTACCGACCATCGTCCATATACCTCAGCTGTTACAGGTAGAGTCGCCGATAAAAATTGGCACCTGACTTGTAACGTGCTCAGGGCCAATGACCGCACTCGATAAGATTCCATCAATTCCGGCGATTGATATTCTAAAAATAGCAGGGGAATGTGAGTATGCACATATATGAGCAAGAAGTCAGTCACACCAGGCGTCGGAGGCCGCACGCGTACATACCCTTGCACACTACCATCTCGGTTGGCGTAGTGAGGAGTCCACCTAGGAGATCGCAGCGGTAATCACACCTAATTGAATCCAATTTGCCATTGAATCCAGCGTCATGAACCTTACAACCTGGACTGCATGAACGACTTCGTGAGAGCTTACTAATGAAGATCGTACTAAAGTTCAGTATTGGGCATGACCAGTTTACGCTCTATTGCCACAATTCGCAACTGCTTATGTTAACCCTCTGGATCCAAAGATCTAACATCAATGAGGGATTGAGGAAGTATCTATGGACTGATCTGATTCCTTCAACATTTGACCCAATCTTTCATTTCAGTGTCAACAGCCGACATTTTCCGCACTTCTTCAATTTCCTCTTTTTCTGAAAAAAAAAAAATTACGAAATTTGGATATTTGCCGTTACGGATTCGCTCAAGTCTGAATGAATATGCAAACGGCGCACTATATACATGTGTCGATCGTCGGCGTTTAACGTGTTAAAGATCCACATGCGGATACCGCTGCAATGTTATAAAAAGATCACAAAATCCTCGGCCATACATCCATCCATCTATAGTTAACGGCTACCGCGTGCTTTAAATGCGCTGATCAAACGCTGATGATAAATAATAACAAAAACTGTATACAAACACAGACACCGCAATCTGCACAGTTCGCGCGGAATCTCGCAAAGTTCGTACACCTTTGAAAGTGAAAGTACGATCGGACAGAGACCTACAAATACACAAACGATAAAAAGAGGCTCATACGTACGTGAGAAGTTTGAATCAGAATAAAACTTGCTGGCACATATATACATATGCAGCAGGCGGTGGCCGGTTACGTTTACGTAGCGATCACGTCAGCCGATCAGTTGGAGAAGGCTTCCCCGGGAACTCAACATTGCTCACCACTGCTCATTGGCTACAGATACAGTTAATCCAGACAGGTATGATGGCATCCCATATGTATCCACTACCATGTCATTTTCAGCACAAGAAACGATGATGAAAGATGGGCACTAACTTGTTCCACGGCGGTTCTGGTCCATCTTCATCTTAACCGTCTTTTTTGCATCAGTTAGAGACTTAGAATCAGATACATGAGTGCACGCGAATCTCGGCTGAGCTGAGAAGTTTTTGGATTTTCCCTTGGCACTAGATACAACTATGAACTCCTGCCAAATGGGTGAAGATTTCATGATTATACGGTTTTTCCTAAATATCTCAGTATGCCGTAGCTAAGGCTAATTTTTATACCGTCAGTATCTTGAAACAGTTTTCTTAGAAAAGGGGTTAGCTTCTCAGTGTTCTTATCTGCGATGACCTTCAGCCTCATATTACTTCCTACTGCAAGTATGGCTCTCAGCGGACCAGTATGTAATTGCAATAGTTTATTTTATCGGTGGTGCTCAAAGATATGAATTCTGTCTCTTATGAGTCGACAATCGAAACTTAGAACTTACCCCTAGCCTGCTCCACAACACAAAACCTTATTAAAATCGGTTTACTGTCTGTCTATCTTTTTTTTCCGATGGAAGGTGGAAAGCTTTAAAAGCTACCACAGGCTACAGCCACACGGTTATGTGGGACTCTTACCCACTAAAACCACCTCCTTCTCCTTCCACTCTCCCCGCGGGACTCCCATTTGGTATTACGTCGCGGGGCTGGATCAGAATTTGTTCTGCGCTGATGTTCTCGTAGCTCGTGTTCCTCTCGCGTTCTTTCTTGCGGATGACTTCTTCCTGCCTAAGCTTCTTTCCGATGGCGGCAATCACCTTTTCGACTTCGGTCCATATCCCCTTTGCTTTCACCATATGTTCCATTATATTTTCGGGTGTAAAGTGCTCCCCGGTTGTAGCTTCTAATGTAACCCTTTGGGCTTCGAATCTGGAGTAATGAAAAAAGACGTGTTTTGCGTCCTCTGCAATATTTGGGCACTTTGGGCAATATGGCAAATCATCTAGACCAAATCGATACAGATATGCTCCATAGCCTCCGTGTACGCTCAAGAATTGAGTTAGGTCGAAACCTACTTCGCCGTGGGGTCGCTCGATCCATTTCTGGATATCCGATATGATTTTGTGACTCCAGTAGCCTTTTTCTGACTCGTCCCACTTCTCTTGCCATTCCGCGACAGTTTCAGTTCGTGCGAACTGTCGCTAACGGGCAGGAGATTCTCCGGTGAGGTACGTTCAGTCGTAAGGTCGTTGAATTTCTTTCGCCAGAATCTCAATCGGAACCATTCCTGCTATCACGCAAGCTGCTTTATTAGATATTGTTCTGTAAGCGCAACATGTTCGGAGTACACTTATGCGATACGCAGCTAAAATCTTTCTCTTATTTGCTATATTTTCCAGTGCATCTGCCCATACTGGGGTTGCATACAGTAGGATCGAACTGACTCCCCTCGAAATAAGGAATCGACGGCTCGGCCTTGGGCCACCTATATTTAGTACCATTCTCGCAACCAGCGCTCCGATGTTATATGCTTTGGCTGCTGCACCCTCTACATGCAATCTGAAATTTAACCTCTGGTCAATCATTAGGCTTGGAATGAATTGTTTGCGTTCCAACTTTGATTTTCATGAAGGTGCACTTTCTCCGCTTGGTAATAAGTACTACTTCCGTCTTATGCTCTGCGAGCTGTAGACCAGCATTCTCTAACCAGGATTTAATCTCATAGGCTGCTTCATTTGCATAAAGCTCGACTTCTTCGAGGAGGCCTGCAACAACCGTCACATCAACATCGTCTGCGAAACCAATGGAGGCCACCCCAGTAGGAAGGTCTAACGTCAGTACCTCGTTATACATAATAATCCACAAGAGTGGCCCTAGGACAGAACCTTGTGGAACTCCGCATGTCGTTTGTCGATTTCCTTCCTTCATCTGATTCGCAGCAGAGAAGCCTATCGATCAGGAAGTCGGCAATGATACGCACCAGGTACTTCGCCACGCCTAAGTTGATTATGGACTGAAGTATCTTGCTCCATCTAGCGGAATTGAAGGCATTCTTCACATCAAGTGCAATCATTGCACAACATTTGCCCTCGTCAAGTGCAGTCGTAGCTGTGTTAGCTACTAGGCCAAGTGCATCTGTTGTAGACCTCCCCTTTCGAAAACCGAACTGATTTTCGGAGAGACCGCTATCCTTTTCGGCAATTCGAATTAATCGATTATAGATTATTCGTTCGAATAGTTTGCCAGCATTATTTAGAAGGCATATCGGCCTGTAGGACGAAGCTCCAACCAAAGGTTTGTTTGGCTTGTGGACTAGAATTAATTTCTGCTTCTTCCATTGTGTAGGAAATGCTCCTTCTTTAAGGCATGTGGTGAACGCCTCGGCAAACATATTCGGAGCTATCTGTCTGTTGGTCCGTCTGTCTGTCACAGGCACTTTTCTCAGAAACGGTTATACCGATTGACACGGAATTTGGTGAGAATTTTTTTCACCAAATATAGTCATGTGGAGTATCAAATGAAAGACCTTAATTAATACTTTTCGAAACCGGTCTTAGTTTTGAGATTTGTTAAAAGGCCGGGAGTGGGGGGGGGGGGGGGGTGGAAAGTGATGATTTCTTTAACAGACCCGTTCTCAGAAACTACCCAATCGAAAAATCTGAAAAAAGTTAGGAAGCTGCGTCTATATGGTGTCGAGGCCTCAAAATACTCTCCATATCGATATCTATTCAAATTAAGTTAATAATAGTATATTACCATATTTTCGGGAAAATTGAGTAAAACCCCATCTAAGTTTACCTTAAAGTTATAAAAGTTGGTAGTAGTATAAAATATAATATGAAGCATATTATCTCCAAGTTTGATCAAAATCATACTATTAGTAACAAAGTTACACTAGCTCAAAGTTATCTTTACCGTGTAAATTTACAACCCTGACCTGTTAAATGCACATTCTTAATGGGCTAACGTACAAATGGGATAGTTCTACACCCAAATATACTCACACAAGAATCAAACAAAACCTTTCATACCTGAAGCGCCCAGCTTCCGGTTTCCCGACTTGTTTTTATACGTTGGAAAGTGGAAAGGTTCAAAACCTACCGCTGGCTCCTGCCATACGTTTATGTGAGACTTTTACTCACTAAAACCATCTCCTTCTCCTTCGCTTACCCCGCAGGACTGCCATTTCGGTATTACATTGCGGGGCAGCATCAGTTATGAACAGCGGCTTCTGTCGTTATTTGTAACCTTCCTCCGAAGCTCCTCAGCGAATTGTGGATCGGCTTCATTAATTTTTCCACCGCCCTCCACGATGTTTCAGAGGCTAGCATGTAGTCCACGATATTCTCGGGTGTCAACCGTGCCTCGCCCTCAATTTCTGCCTCCGCTCTGTGTGCTGCGAACCTCAGGCAGTTAAAAAAAACATGCGTCGCATCTTCCGGAATTATCACGCATGTCGGGCAATACGGGGAGTCGTGGGAAGCGATAAAGGTATGCACGGTACCCTCCGTGTCCGCTTAGGAATTGAGTTACTTGGTAACTAACCTCACCGTGCTTTCGTTTGATCCATTTAGAGATACCTGGAATAATCATATGTGTCCAGTATCCTTTAGGTGAATCATCCCATCTTTTTGTCCATTTCAAAATAGATTCATTTCATGCCAATTGCCGACGACTCGCCGATTGCATATGATGGATCAAAGACGCGTCGACCCTCGTTCGCCAAGATGTCAAGGGGATCCTTCCTGCTATCACACAAGTTGCTTCATTTGAAGTTGTACGGTAAGCGCATGACGTTCGCAAAGCAATCAATCGGCATGGGGCTGCAATTTTTCTTCTATTCGCTTCCACCTTCAAAGACGGTGCCCAGACTAGAGCTGCATAAAGTAAGATGGAGCTAATAACTCTCGAGATCAGGAGCCGACGGGTTTGTTTAGGACCACCAAGATTTGGTAACATTCTTGCCAACAATGTAGACACTCCGGAAGCCTTGGTTGCTAAATTTTCAAGATTGAAGATGACCTGTTCGAAAAACTTGCCGATGCCGTTTAGCAGGCATATAGGTCTATACGACGAAGGATCACCTAAAGGTTTATTTGACTTGGGGATTAGCACAAACTTCTGCTTTCTCCACTCTTCTGGGAAAATCCCATCAATGAGGCACGTTGTAAATGTTTCAGGGAACAACCTTGGAAATGTTTCGACGGCCACTGTCAGTGCCGTCTAAACCTGGGGCTTTATTTTCAACAATCTTCTTCACGGCATTTAGGACTTCTTTCGTGGTTACCTCGGGAATTTCACCGGGATCTATCTGGACAGTGGGTAGGTTTGATTCACTTGAAACTTGTGAGAAGAGAGTGCTAATGATATCTCGCAGCAAATCAGGGTTGGTGATCGGCGGTGAGCGCTTTCCCTTGATTGTTGCCATAACTCCCTTATATGCACCTCCCCATGGGTCGAAGTCCGCATCCTTGGATAACTTCTGGAAGTGTTCAGTTTTACTTCTAGAGATGGCTGCTTGTAATTTTTTCCTCGCCTTCTTTTATTGGTTGTGCAACTCTTCAGACTCAGACCGGTTTCTGCTACGTTGGCTGTGTCTTCTGGCTTTAAGGTAAACATGCATTTTTTTTCATCAAATATAGTCATGTGGGATATCAAATTAAAGGTCTCGGTTAGTAGTTTCCGAAGCCGACATTTGTTGGAAAGGTGGGAAGTGCGGGGGGTCGAAAGTGATCATTTCTTTAACGAACCCATTCTCAGAAACTAGTCAACCGAACAATCTGAAAAAAATCAAGAAGCTATCACTATATTGTGCCTAGGCTCGGAAATATCCTCCATACCGACGTCTGTTCAAATAAAGTTAATAATAGTACATTACTATAATTTTTAGTAATTGGCAGGAAAACCCCCCTTAAGTTCACCCTAGAATCACGAAATTTTGTAGCAATGTAGGCTACACCACAGAGCCTCCTCCTCCTCCTACCAAATTGGGTGAAAATCTCACTATTACTAATAAAGTTATAGTAGGTCAAAGCTGTCGCTTCTGTGCAAATTCAAGACTTTGAATGTCAATATCACTTGAAAGTGAATATATGCATATATTACCTGCTACTTACTAATGGGACAAATCCACACTCAAATCTCTTTATGAAAGAAAAACACAAAACCTTTCATATCTGAAGCGTCAAGCTTCCGGTTTCCCGAGTTGTTGTATGAATGGTATTAGTACGTTGAGGTTTATAGCCACATACACTGTGGCCTTTTGTGAATAATGCAATTGTTCTTCCAGATTCTCCAGGCATTGCACGGGAAATGTAGCAGTGGCGCAATGGAGGATCGCATTCCTGGCTTTTTCACTCTCGGGGAGATTTCCAAATCCCATCTATAATTGTCAAGATACTGCTGCATGTTAACATATTTTTCAGGTATTCAGTGCACAAAGTCGGATTTTTAACTGCCTTCCGAAATCTTTTCTGAAATCGCATCACTGCCTGCGTTAAATAGTGCGATGCCAACGTCAGAATTATCTTTTTTTACCAACAACATATATATGTTATGTATCTGTTCACAAATACGTAAATGTAAAAGAGTTATATTGCCTAATCTTAATTTAATATGGGAGAAACAGTTGATACATGAATCTTATTCTATACTTATCTTGATTTTAATTTAGTACAGGAAATCGAACCTGTATTTATCTTATGTTATATGCTTTGAATGGAAATAAGATTCCTCAGTCGCTAATTCAAATATCGTCCAATAAGGCTATTGACCTTAGGGAAAAAGCTTCCATTGTGGAAAATGGTTGCTTGGTGTTTTGCACTTTGCAATAAATGTTTTTGATATTATAATTAATATGTAGCGCTTTTTTTAAGGGTTTGAGTAAAAGAAAACCTTATTGAAATTGGTTCACTGTCTGTTTGTCTATCACAGGCACTTTTCTCAGAACCGATTGATACCTTGGTGGGAAAGTAGGAACTATGAACGCGCACGTACACAGCAAGCTATGTCGTTCTAGGTGGAACTTCTTTTTACCCAATATAGTCGATTAGTACTTTTTAATGCTGAAAAAAATCACGAAGCTGCCACTATACGACGCCTAGGCTCCGAAATACCCTCCATACAGATAACTGTTCAAATAAAGTTAATAATAGCATAATGCTATCTTCTTCTTTCTCTTCAGCCTTTGTCTCGTTCACAAGCGGGTTCGGCTCGTCGTGATTGGTTTCGCCATTTGGTTCTATCGAATGCCTGATCTGGGTGCAATCTCGAGGCTTTTAAATCCCCATCCAGCATATCAAGCCACCGTTGGTTAGGCCTGCCTTTTGGTCGTTTACTATCGATTGCTATACCATATTATATCTTTCTCTTCAGCCTTTATCCCGTTCACAAACGGGATCGAATTGTCGTGATCGGTTTCGCCATCGCGAATTTCCTCATTTCGGATGTGATCAACACGTTACGCGCCACTAGTCCAATGCAACATCTTCGTCTCCATTGCCGCAAGACGCCGTTCATTGTCTTTTATAGTCGATCAACTCCCAGAACCATAAAGGGCGGTAGGGCGGACGACATTGCGGTAAATTTTAGATTTGAGACGCTCGTTGATACGTCGATCACAAAGAACACCAGCTGTGGAACGCACTTCATTCAGGTTGCGTTAATGCGTGAAGCAGTTTCATAACGCAAAAAATCAAAAAATGACTGACGGTTTCGTCGTAGCCATTTTTTGATTTTTAATGCTTGTGGTGCTATGCTCCAAACTAAGGATCCATGGACTAGAAAACGTGGGAGTAAGTTGCTCCTCATTTAGTCCGGTCCACCATCATGTGGATGTGGACTTAGGATCCCGCATATCCTAAACAACTACCTTCATAACGCAGTTCTCCGTTGGTTGATAGCATTGACCCGTATTACCATATATATGATCATCATCATCATCATCAACGGCGCAACAACCGGTATCCGGTCTAGGCCTGCCTTAATAAGGAACTCCAGACATCCCGGTTTTGCGCCGAGGTCCACCAATTCGATATCCCTAAAACCTGTCTGGCGTCCTGGCCCACGCCATCGCTCCATCTTAGGCAGGGTCTGCCTCGTCTTCTTTTCCTACCATAGATATTGCCCTTATAGACTTTCCGGGTGGGATCATCTTCATCCATACGGATTAAGTGACCCGCCCACCGTAACCTATTGAGCCGGATTTTATCCACAACCGGACGGTCATGGTATCGCTCATAGATTTCGTCATTGTGTAGGCTACGGAATCGTCCATCCTCATGTAGGGGGCCAAAAATTCTTCGGAGGATTCTTCTCTCGAACGCGGCCAAGAGTTCGCAATTTTTCTTGCTAAGAACCCAAGTTTCCGAGGAATACATGAGGACTGGCAAGATCATAGTCTTGTACAGTAAGAGCTTTGACCCTATGGTGAGACGTTTCGAGCGGAACAGTCTTTGTAAGCTGAAGTAGGCTCTGTTGGCTGACAACAACCGTGCGCGGATTTCATCATCGTAGTTGTTATCGGTTGTGATTTTCGACCCTAGATAGGAGAAATTGTCAACGGTCTCAAAGTTGTATTCCCCTATCCTTATTCTTGTTCGTGTTTGTGTTTGACCAGTGCGGTTTGATTTTGTTGGTTGATTCGTCTTCGGTGCTGACGTTGCCACCATGTATTTTGTCTTGCCTTCATTGATGTGCAGCCCAAGATCTCGCCCCAATTGCCGCCTGCTCGATCTGGATGAAGGCAGTTTGAACGTCTCGGGTGGTTCTTCCCATGATGTCGATATCGTCAGCATAGGCCAGTAGTTGGGTGGACTTGAAGAGGATCGTACCTCTTGCATTCACCTCAGCATCACGGATCACCTTCTCGAGGGCCAGGTTAAAGAGGACGCATGATAGCGCATCCCCTTGTCGTAGACCGTTGTTGATGTCGAATGGCCTTGAGAGTGATCCTGCTGCTTTTATCTGGCCTCGCACATTGGTCAGGGTCAGCCTAGTCAGTCTTATTAATTTCGTCGGGATACCGAATTCCCTCATGGCCGTGTACAGTTTCACCCTGGCTATGCTATCATAGGCGGCTTTAAAGTCGATGAACAGATGGTGCAACTGTTGTCCATATTCCAACAGTTTTTCCATCGCCTGCCGCAGAGAGAAAATCTGATCTGTTGCTGATTTGCCTGGAGTGAAGCCTCTTTGGTATGGGCCAATGATGTTCTGGGCGTATGGGGCTATCCGGCCTAGCAAGATAGTGGAGAATATCTTATAGATGGTACTCAGCAACGTGATACCTCTATAATTGCTGCACTGTGTGATATCTCCCTTTTTATGTATGAGACAGATTATGCCTCGCTGATAATCGTCAGGCATTGATTCGCTGTCCCATACCTTGAGCACAAGTTGATGAACCGCTTGGTGTAACTGGTCGCCTCGATATTTAACCAATTCGGCTGTAATTCCATCGGCTCCTGGCGACTTATGATTTTTTAGCCGATGAATTGCACGGACTGTTTCTCCTAAACTTGGTGGTGGCAGTATTTGTCCGTCGTCTTCAGTTGGCGGGACCTCCAACTCGCCGATGTTCTGGTTGTTCAGTAGCTCATCAAAGTACTCAACCCATCGCTCTAATATGCCCATTCTGTCGGAAATCAGATTTCCCTCTTTGTCTCGTCAGGATGAGCATCGAGGTGTATAAGGCTTCATCCTGCTGACTTGTTGGTAAAACTTCCGCGCCTGGTGCGGTTGCTCCCTGTACTTTTCTAGTTCACAGACTTGTTGGTTCTCCCAGGCTTCCTTTTTCCGTCTGTGAAGTCGCTTCTCCGCTCGACGGAGTTCGTGATAAGTCTCTGCGCGTGCCCGCGTTCTTTGAGAATGCAACATTACTCGGTATGCGGCATTCTTCCGTTCCGTTGCTAGCTGACATTCATCGTCAAATCAGCCGTTCCGACTCCTTTTGCGGCTGGGGCCAAGTATATTTGTGGCCGTATCCATGATAACGTTCTTCAGGTGGTTGTGAAGATCATTAGTTGATGCTTCATCTCCAGGTCCTCTGTTGACTACGGTTATTGCGGCATCCATTTCCCTCTTATAGGTGTCGCGGAGGGTTGTGTTGTGGATGGCTTCAGTGTTCACTCTCACCTGATTGTCAGAGGGGATTCTAGGTGGTATTGTTATTCGAGCTCGGAGTACCATGCCAACGAGATAGTGATCCGAGTCTATATTGGCCCCCCTATATGTTCTGACATTCATCAAGGCTGAGAGGTGGCGGCGTTCGATCAACACGTGGTCAATTTGGTTGAAAGTGGTCCCGTCTGGAGAGGCCCATGTATGTTTGTGGACCGCTTTCCGCGCAAACCAGGTACTTCCAACAACCATTTCGTGTGACCCTGCTAATTGAATAGTCCGCAGTCCGTTATCATTTGTTTTTTCGTGTAAGCTATGGGAGCCAACGTATCGCCTGAATACGGGCTCCTTCCCTACTTGGCTGTTAAAATCCCCAAGTATGATTTTGATATCATATCTGGGACAGGCTTCGAGGGTTCTTTCTACTGCCTCGTAGAAGGTATCCTTCTCCGACTCTGCAGTCTCCTCTGTAGGGGCGTGAACGTTTATGAGGCTTATATTTCTAAACTTGCCTCGCAAGCGCAGAGTGCATAGCCGTTCGCTTATACTTTCAAAGCCGATAACAGCAGGTTTCATTTTTTGGCTGACTAAGAAACCTACTCCGAGCACATGGTTTACTGGATGACCGCTATAATATATGGTGTAGTGCTCTTCTCCAGGAAACCGGTCCCTGTCCATCGCATCTCTTGCAACGCTGTTACATCAGCCCTATATTGGGACAGGGTATCGGCTAGCTACTTATCAGCTTCATCTCTGTACAGGGAGCGCACGTTCCATGAGAAAATGCGCAAATCGTTGTTCCTTTGTCGTTGCCGGGTCCGTCGTTTTAATATCCGTCCTATCCGAGGCTCCTGTTGTGGCTTCGTAACAGATTGTTTTCCGTGTAGGGTTGTCAGCCCTACCTACCTACCTATATATGATCATATAATTCAAAATTGAAAAGATATGGAGTGGCAAAACTGAAGAGTGTACTGAAAGTCGCCGATAGGCGTGAGCTAATCATCAACTGGAAAAGGTTTAACTTGTTTTTGAGGAGAGTAGATAATTTGGGCTTCGTTTTTGGGAGAGGAACGAACTAGCGGGAAAGAAGATTCGAGCTGTTGAAAGATTTCCCGTGTATAAATTAGAGAAACAGTTTTGTAGATGATCATTAGGCCCCTGCCGAATTTTCTAATGGATAGAATAAGATTCTACTTTGGCCCTCAGCAAGAAGCTAAAGACTACACTAATCCAAATGCCAGGCTTGCGTTTATACCACTAATGAACAGCAGTTGAGCTAGACATTGGCGCGTGTCAAGCAACATTGGTAGCTTTATTGATGCAGAAAGACTCTGAGGATGTGAAATTCCATCCACTGTACTATACGAGTACGTGGGAGGTAGTTAAGTAGAAGCCGATGAATTTCGACTGCAATTACAATTACAAATTGTCAAACATTCGTAAGAACTATGAAGGAAAAGGACGCCCGTCCCCGAGTTGCTGATTAGGTTTTCGATGCTGGAGGGGTACCGGGGTACAACGGAGAGTTGCCCGGAGACTTAATTACAGAAAGTATAAAGCGTACATTTTGAAAGAATCCAGAGAGTATAATTAAAAGGACCAGGAGTTTGACGACCCTTGGAGGTAATCCAATAGATTTCAAGGGCAGATTTCATACTATCTCCTCAAAATATAATGTATCGGGAGCGCGCATTTATGGAGTACTGGACGAACACGTGCTAGAAACTACCGAAGTGATACGGGAAAATTATCGAAAAAAATAATAAATCGCATTATCATTCTCGCACTGACCAAGTTGCCTATGCCTAAGCGGCTAGAATGAGAGAAGCTTCATCAAATAGCAACAATGAGCAGAAGAACCCGAAATACGCCATGCGAGTTGCCGGCCGGAACAAAAATGAACCTGACCAATGGCGCGTAGTCAAAAAACCTAAAAGAAGGAGAGATAGTCATTCCATTTAGCCATAATGGGTCGCAACTACGTGGAAACCTAAAATGGAGGAAGAGGAAAGAGCACATGCCTTACTAATAATCGGACGAATATTTTCCACAATAATTAATTTTACCCAATAAAGAACATCTTGTTGCCTTATATTTCACTAGATAGTTGAATTCCCTTTCTTCGTACATATATGCTGGGTACTTTTTTTGGATTTGCTTGTTAAGATTCCAAAGTGCATCCCCAGGTAAACGATAATAATGCATACCTTCTGTTAACTCTTTTGTATAGGGCACCTGCGCAGTTGTTTTTTGTATTGTTGTCGGCTTATCTTATTTAACTTTTAGTGGCACTGCTACAATTTCATTAGCGTCACACATAATGCTGAACGTGAGGACATGGACGTTGTAACACAACAAAATATATATCCAGAGAAATCAGACAGAAGAAAGCGGAACTTTCGGCGGAAGGTGAGGATAAGCTAGTAACCTTGGTGAGAGCCACACTGAATACAACAGGCTTTTCAGTTAGCGGCGATTTTCATATTATACTACACTTTTATTCACAAACATAAGCAAACATAAGTCAGATTAGTCTGCAGCATGTCAAAGCCCCTTTCTATCTACTGACAGAAAGAGAAGTCAAAGGGACAAGGATCTTCTTCGATGTGAGATCTTCGAGACCTAGGGCCTAACTCGGTAAAACGATTCCATGAAGGAACCGAGAACTGCAAAGACTAAGGAAATCAACCGGATGATTTCTAAATCTTGCTTGCAAAAGTAATAAGAATGAAAACTGGTTAAACTTCCTGAACTCATAGCGTGAATATCATTGTACGTAATTGTACACGTAAAACATTCGAAACGAGACTCTTCTTGAGCCTACTGTTGGAAACTATAAGGTAAAGGGGGGACTTCCAGGTTATGCAGTGTCCTTAATAAAGACGAATCAGCCAAGTTGGGCCCTCTTAGAAAACCCGATGGTACTTTCACAAATTCCAGAGTTGAGTCTATACAGACTCTCTTGGAAGTACACCACTCGGGAGAACAGGTTTTAGCATTGGGAGGAAGAGAATTGACGGTTTCTGCCCACCTTTTAATACGAAGGTGTTGAAAGGGGAATTCAGACACTGCGGGAGCGTTTGTTACCAAAGAAAAGGCGAGAGTTGCTATACTATCCTTTGAATACTTCAAATCACCGGGCATCTATCCAGCCATGCTCTGGGCTACGTGCCGTCCTCTTGGCAGAAGGTTAAGGTGGTTTTCATACTTAAGCCTGGGAAAGATGACAGTTCAAAACCAAAGAACTTCAGACAAATCAGTTTGACATCATTTTCGCTGAAATCTCTAGAGAGACGAGTTGAGTGTCACGTTCGCGAGAAGGCGGTAACTTGGAAAATCCTGTGAGTTTGTTCTTGACTTTTTGGTTTCAAAGATCGGGGACGCGGCTCTAACAGGCGAATACGCGGTGGGGGTGTTCGTGGACTGAAAATAAATATCAACAAAAACCAAGTTCTTAGTCCGACATTGAAGGCTTTGATCAATTTGCTTGTATACGGAGGAATCGTTGTGTCTTTCAATGGTGCCCTTCAACTTAATGTCGCTCCAGGCATTGACAGTGCTAGTCACTTCCACCCTTCTGTTTCAAATCTGAACACCTAAAAAAGGGAATCAACACCGAGATCAAGATTTTTTCTGTATTATCGGGGTGGGGGTACTACTCTGATCGGGGTGCTTTATCCCGAGAGAATTTCGATTGAAAAAATTCGTTGGCACGCGGGAGTGTTGGTGAGAAGGTGGAAATAGCAGAGAACAGATCACATATTAGGATAGGGCGACATAGAATCCCCTGCCCCAAGGATAAATGGCAACCGTAAAATAGTAAAATGCTTTGACTGAAACTTATCAAAAACAAAGTAGATGCGAAACTTCCATCTCTTAAAAAATTTCGAAATTAATTCATCCACTTAAGAAATTAAGTCCGCACTTTCAGCATTTACAAAACGAGAAATCTTTCTACTTTTTTTCTTTCCACATCAAAGGACCCATCCAACATCTTTTCATTAGGCCTCATCTAATTTAATTCAATTGCAAATTTGTTATGTATAAACGTACAAGTAAATTAACGACTTTTATTTAACCCAACTCTATAAATAATGTTCATAATTAATTGCACATATAAAATTTCTATAAACATATCGCAATTTTCACCCAAAATCTTTTTGCAATGCATAAATCACTCAAGCAAATATGGATTGGAAAATCCGATGTAGACACGTCGCCAGCCTACAATGGAGCCGCCAATCTTTTGAAAAGGGTGAACTTTCTGTTTAATCTCAATATTAGGCCTACCAGCTGCCTCATTACCACATCAGGCTGAGCCTCTTGAACTCTGGGGTCCACCAGACACTTTCAAGTTGTGAAACTCCATGTGTATTTTTTTCATCTAAAAAGCTTGTATTGTATCTTCCAGAAAATGGTCAAAGATAAAATTTCCTCCAATGGTATCTTGTACCACTGAGTACATAAGTACGTGTCATGCAAATTAACAGTCAATAAATGATGGGGCAGGGGTTAATCCTCAGAGTGAAAAAAGCGTTTCAAGATCTGCTACATTATTCGAGTAGGAGAAATTGATTTAATCTGGCATTTTATCTGATCTTTCAGTTCGATAATCATGAAAATTTATTTGAAAAAATTTATGGTCACGCAACGGTTCAGGAGTTCCGTGTTTAAACTGAAAAACTGTCGAAAGAGAGTCTCCAAGTGACCTCATGTTGTACGTGCAAAAGTTAACGACGTATCGGAGGCTAGAAAAAAAGTATCTTCAATGGATAAATTCTAGTGTGAAAGTATGCGTGTGCACGCCTTGCTGAAGTCATTGTATTATGAAAAAATAAACAGGCTCTGTCATCATTTATGGAAATGTGCTGTCCGGGCTTCAAATTAGCATCGAATATGCGCCATAGTATGAGTGGTGGATCCACATTAAAATGAAATGGAAAGTGAATTGAATTGGGTAAGAAGTATGGCTAAAATATGCGGTGAAGCCGTTAAGTGGTTGGAAAAAAGAATAAATCACTAATCGGATTACTGTTATATCAATATTGAAATAAACCAGTAGATTAATGCTGAGAAGTAACAAGCGCAGTACTAAAATATTGCAGACCATTTTCTTCCAGTTACTTGCTCTGGGCATACGCAGACCTGAACCTACACCTCATAGCTCTGTCCTCGTAGTTTGCTATTCTCAATTTGATTATCCTTTAAGGAAAATCAAATCAAATGACAGATCTTGATTAGCACTTTTCGAAGCAGACATTAGTTTTGACAATAGTTGCAACGGGGAGGAGTGCGGTGGTCTAAAAGACGGCAATTACTTCTATGGTGGTCTATGCTCGTGGTATCTAGGCTTCAAAATATTCCCCGTTACGATATCTGTTAAAATAAAGTTCAATAAAGTCCACCTTAAGGTAATTCTAGACCCGGAAAATTTTGCAATAAATGCTTCTATTACTAACAAAGTTATAGTGGGTCAAACTCGCTCCTTCGCGTCAAATAACTACCCGCTTAGAGATAAAATGTCAGTACTACGTCGAATTGATAATCGGGTATATTTAACGTATTTACACTACGATTTATATATAAATAAAACCTTCGTGTAGCCAAATATTTCTACATAAGGAATCAAGAAAACCTTTCATACCTGAAGTGCCGAGCTTTCGGTTCCCGACTTGTTTTAAGTGGTTCCATCCCCTTTTTTTAGAAACCTCTTTTTTGTCGTAGCCCGATCGACGTACACCTTTGAATTCAGATGCTTGACATTGTTGTCGGCAAGAAGTAAAGCTGTCTGGTGCCTTGACCTACGCCATCGCTCCCTCTCAGGCAGGATCTGGGGTCTGCCTCGTCTTCTTTTTCTACCATAGATCCGGGCTGGATCATCCTCATCCATACGGATTAAGTGATTAACCTATTGAGCCGGATTTTATCCACAACTTGACGGTCATGGTATCGTTCATAGATTTCGTCGTTATGTAGGCTACGGAATCGTCCATCCTCATGTAGGGGGCCAAAAATTCTTCGGACGATTCTTCTCGCGAACGCGGTCAAAAGTTCGCAATTCTTCTCGCTAAGAAGAGGACTGGCAAGTTCACTGTCTAGTACAGTATGAGCTTTGACCCTATGGTGAGACATTTCAAGCGGAACAGTTTTTGTAAGCTGAAATAGGCTCTGTTAGCTACCAACAATCGTGCGCGGATTTCATCATCGTAGCTGTTATCGGTTGTGGTTGTAACCCTAGATAGAAGAAATTATCAACGATCTCAAAGTTGTATTCTCCTATCTTTATTCTTTCCGTTTGACCAGTGCGGTTTGATGTTGTTGGTTGGTTGGTTTTTGGTGCTAACGTTGTCATCGTATATTTTGTCTTGCCTTCATTGATGTGCAGCCCAAGATCTTGCACCATTCGCCGCCTGCTCGATCTGGATGAAGGCAGTTTGTACGACTCGCGTCGATCTTCCCATTTTGTCGATATCGTGAGTATAGGCCAGTAGTTGGGTGGACTTAAAAAGGATCGTACCTCTTGCATTTACTTCAACATCACGGATCACTTTCTCCAGGGCCAGGTTAAAGAGGATGTATGATAGGGATTGTCGTAGACCATTGTTGATGTCGAATGGTCTTGAGAGTGATCCTGTTGCTTTTATCTGGCCCGCACATTGGTTAGGGTCACCCTAGTCAGTCTTATCAATTTCTTCGGGATACCGAATTCTCTCATGGGCGTGTACAGTTTTACCCTGGCTATGCTATCATAGGCGGCTTTAAAGTCGATGAATAGATGGTGCAACTGTTGTCCATATTCCAACAGTTTTCCATCGCTTGCCGCACAGAGAAAATCTGATCTGTTGCTGATTTGCCTGGAGTGAAACCTTTTTGGTATGGGCCAATAATGTTCTGGGCATATGGGGCTATCCGGCCTGGCAAGATAGAGGATAATATCTTATAGATGGTACTCAGCAACGTGATACCTCTATCATTGCTGCACTGTGTGATATCTCCCTTTTTATGTATGGGACAGATAATGCCTCATTGCCAATCGTCAGGCATAGATTCGCTGTCCCATACCGTGACCACGAGTTCATGAACCACTTGGTCTAACTGGTCGTCTCCATATTCAACTAATTCGGCTGTAATTCCATGGGTTCCTGGCGACTTATGATTTTTAAGCCGATGAATCGCATGGACTGTTTCTTCTATACTTGGTGGTGGCAGTATTTGTCCATCGTCTTCAGCTGGCGGGACCTCCAACTCGCCGATGTTGTGGTTGTTCAGTAGCTTATCAAAGTACTCAACCCATCGCTCCAATATGCCCAGTCTGTCGGATTCGGATTTCCCTCTTTGTCTCGGCAGGTGTATAAGGCTTCATCCTGCTGACTTCTCTATTTTCTGATATTTAATTCGTTCAGTTCTGGGCAGGTTACTGAAGCTGACAGCACTGAGCGATGTAAATATCTCGAGTCAATGCTATCAATCAATGGAGAACCGCGTTATGCTCCTCACATAGGGAAACACAAAATCTCTTATACCTGAAGCGTCAAGCTTCCGGTTTCCCAACTTGTTTGCTAATGCAGTTCCTCTTATTCGGATCGGTTTCTGTTTCGCTGATTACGTGTTCTGGTCTTGTGGCATTTCTTGATTTCAGAGTTCCAACCCAAAAATCGATACTGTATTTTATTACAGAACCTGTCTGCAAGTCCCTTCGTCAAACTTGCTGACTGCGCATCCTACCGCTATATTACGAGGCCAATTTATTCTCGTAGATCGATTTAAAAAATTATAGCCTCATGGCTATTACGTGTATTCTTCATTGGATTACTGGAGATCCTGTTTATTTGCCTGCCTGTCCATCTGTTTGTCTGTCGCATGCAATTTTTCCACAAACGGCGGTACGGACTGACATGAAATGAAAGTTGCAAAGGAGAGCCATTCTCAGGAACTGCGCAACCTAAAAGCCTAAAAAATAATCATAATTACGACATGACATCTAGGCCTTAAAATACCCTGGATGTCGATCGACAAATAAGCACGAACATGTGGCATTGCCAAATGTCCCATCAGGGTTGTCCCTTCGTGCGGAAAAGGGAACACTCGGTAGATGCGTTATGGGTATGCACATGCGCGTATACGCAAGGTTGTAATGAACAAGAGGCGAGGGGACGTCACTTGGCGTGATTTTTGTCCATGAATCTTGTTCATTACAACCTTGTAAGCAGCGCCCCACGGGTTCGTATTTGCTTCAAGGCACAACTGCTTGCAGCAATTCCTCTTACTTTCCCGTATAGCCTTCTTAAGGTTACTTCGAAGATTGCGCTATTCTTTTTCCGACTGTTGATATCGCAATCCTTTTCCCACAACAAGAAGAAAGCGGACCTCATCTAATGGTTAAACAGGACTTCTTCACAATCCCCGGGGTGACCGAAGAGGAACTATGGTAGATCTGTGGACTATTTGGAGACAATGAGGCTCCGGGATTGGAAAAAGGCAACATTGATTGATTTTGCAGACGACCTGGCAGTGGTAGTAGTTGCGAAAGACACCAGGACGTGGAATTGTATGCAAATGAAATCATTCATGCTATCAAAGCATGACTAAAAATGCTGAAATTAGGTTTGGCGGAAGATAAGACGGAGGCGGTTCTTATTACCAATTACAGGAAAAACAACACTGTTAAAATCCGCGTTGGTAATCACGAGGTCGTTAGAAAATCGACCATTAGATACCTGAAGGTAATGATCATTGTCAAGTTGAGCTTCTTGGGGCACGTGGACTATGCTCGCTAAGAGGCAGCAAAGGCTAGTTCATTTGAAGCAAGGATAATGTCAAATATTGGAGGGCCAAAATCTAGCCGTCGGCTGGTTATCACAGGGGTGGTGAAAAACTTGAGCACACTGGATAACACAGCGAACCAGAGAAGGGTAAGTTCGGCATACCGGCCAATCGCGTTGAGGGTGTGCAGTGCATGTATAACGGTACCAGATGAGGCAGTGTGTGTCATCCCGGGAATGATTCCCTTAGATCTTTTGGTCAATGACACACTGTCTCTACCGAAGAAGGAGGGTGAAGCCGGTCGAAGTGACTGCGGGCTTCCTAAAAGCCACTAGGAAGGAGCTGTACAGAAGATGGCAGAAAAAGTGAGACAATTCCGGAAAGGGTCGCTGGACTCATGCACTGATCTGGTGTATTGAGAATTAAATTACCACCTAACGCAGTTCCTTACGGGACACGGTGGATACAGGAAGTGTTTGCATCGCTTCGGATTGGATGAGTCACCAGATTGTCCAAAATACGCCGCTATACCCGAGGACCCGGAGCATGTTATGTGCCACTGTCCGAGATTCGCGAATGAAAGAAGGAGGTTAAACGATGCCATCAACGCAGTGATCGGACCCCATAATTTCGTAGAGGAGGTACTGAGCTCCGCAGCAAACTGGAGTGCGATAAGCAGAACAGTAACTGCAATACAGGAGAAGCTGAAGGAACAGAAACGAGCTCAGAAAGCGCGACGGACGCGTGACTAAGTTGCGAGCCCTCCTTGCGAATTAATACTTCACGATGGTCCCGCGGGGATATGGGCGGAGAAGTGAGAGTGGTTTCAGTGGGTGAAAGTCCCACACACTGCTGCAACCTGGCGCAGTAGCGTCTTTTTAAGATTTTCACCACCACCCATAAAAAGAAAGTATGAACATGTGGTTATAATATCATACCTTGTTTTTGGGGCCCTTTAATCATTGGGGCCATCTTGTCTTTTAGACGGGGGCTTAATCCGTTGATGTTCTGCCTGGGATACTTTTCTGCATGTATAAGGTCAGGACAGGTAGGTAAAACCTTGTAAAGCAGCCAGGGCCTCAAATGGTTATAAGAAGCCTAGTAAGGTATATGCGGAAGTCATAGCATCGAAACTGATCATAAACGTGCTAAGATAATTATAACCACTAAAAGCATATCAGGAAGCAGCGACTAAAGTCCTACGAAATGTGTGGTCAGGATGAATTCCGTAGTGCCAAAAGAAAGTGTCATAGAGAAAGCGAAAAATATTCAAAGCTCTAGACATAAACATATGTATCTATCGTGGAACTTTCTCAGAAATGAAGGGAAGCAACTAGTGGTTAACTATAATACATTAAAACATGAAAAAGTGAAAACAAACGCTTAGCGGTGTTAAGGTCTCTCCATTCAAGCGGCTAGGGATAGCTTCCCTCTCGGTGGATTAAAATTAGAATGATTGGTCTGTTCCATAAATGAATGGACCTTGCACGCTCTACCATTTAGAAATGCTATATGCACAGTGCGTTTTGTTGTTTCGAATTAGAGAGCAATCATAGCTCTCCACATACGAGTAGTGATCTCAATTTGGAAGGTAGTAAGGTTAAATACGTACTGGCCATAATTCAAGCTGTTTAACAGTACTCGACCCTAATATCGTATTTACAGTATCTGAACGAAGCTCTAATTAATATTCAAATTAATGAAACCGCTAAATGTTGTTTTGCCTGAATTTCATATGTGCATGCATCAATTATCTAATCCTAGATACCATTGGGTCATTGTACTCTTCACCCCCTTAGTTACCACCAATATGGCTTTGAATTTCATAACCAGCGTCTCAACTAACGACCAGAATACCCTTATTGCAACGAATGCATCGAATCTTCAACAAAATATTATTTCAAATGATGAAAAATCAATATTTACACAGCAAATTGTTATTTTCAGATCGATAGACAACAATATTCGTAGCTTTTAGTCGGGACTTGAGCCGCAGACTGACCGTCCATATTTTGCACTCTGAGATCATCGACATTTTCTACATTAGCCGCGGCTGTCGTGCACAATTAATAGTCACCTAGTGGTCTTAAGAAAACTATTATGAAACGCATACTTCAAATATTGACAGTTTTCAACCACATAACACACATCAGACATAATGCAACGAACTCATCAAACGTCGCGCATACATATAGTATCTCATCAGAAACCATGAAAACCATCAAAATATCCACGAGGGTATGTATCCACTATTTAGTGTGGCACAGTGAAATCGAGTTGCGAGTTAAATGGATGAATTGACGGAGTTTATTGACTTTTCGGCCAAAAAGCACATGCAACGCACACACTTTGCCCGGCTTGGTCTCACCACAATTCGATAGTCGAGAAACATTGGTGGAAACAATAGCCATAAGTAAGGCAAAGTTGATGACAAAGTTATTTTTAGCAAAAGTCTACAATCTGAAATCTCGGTCAAAAGTTTCGTTGGAGATATTAGGATTGGTTTAGAAGATGAAATTTCGAGCTAAATTGATTATTTTGTTTACGCTGTTAATTGGTGCCATGCGAACGTTTTCACCGTCGATCTGGGCTTTCTAATACTTGTCCTTATTCGCTGACGGTGCAATAAACTAGAATCAATATCAACATTTCATTATTAAAAGTAAACTTCCGTGCATCTTCCTTGATTAATCAAGCGAGCGATAGGGTTCATGACATTAGTGGTCATGCATTATGCTTCTCTGGCTCTGCTTTTTACTAATTTCCTGTATGACATACGTAGTTTTCACAATTTTCTGCCGGATTACTTAGCAAGAGCCTTAGCCATTTCGGAGTCATAATACAAATAGGCACATGCAGATACTCGCATCTAAGCAACTCCGACTAGGTTTTGAATTTACCACTCATAGCATGAGACAATAATATAAATTGCAATTTCCGTTGATACCAGAGGAATCAAAGGTTCGTCACTTAGCCAGTATATATTGGTGTTAACAACAGCTTTTTATCAATTTTAAATAAATCATCTAAATCCAAAAGGACATGTCACAAATCAAATTCTGGAAAAGTGTCCCTCATTTAATTAAATTATCTAGTTGCACAGCCAGGAGTTTTCGTTATTAAAGATACACTGATCTTGATTCCAATGCATTTGTAACTTAACTTACACGGTAAAACCTGTCCTTGGGACTTAAAGCTGAACTTATAGAACAGAAGAAAATTTACCACCCAAACGCGCACGTGCAGTTCAAAATCTGACATACCCAAATCCTGTGCTTCAGGGATGGAAAATTCACGGCGGATTACATCCTCTCTTTCCTCACTTGTTGGTGAGCCTGTGGGCACTCCACTTGCTTGGTATTTTGATGGTTGAATTAAAGTGATGCCCCTACAAAACTGTGCAGTGCCTAGAATAGTTAGGTAAGTTAGTTAATTGAGTGTTCTTTACTTAATGCAAAATTTACTCTTTTCGATTCATTATATCACAACTAATTTTTAAGGTTTTCTCTGGAAACTATCAAATGTTGAAACCATAAAATCTTTCAATTAATTATTCCATAATAATATGGCGCCCAATGTGGGTTAGGCCTATGAAACATAACGTATTCCCAAACCCAATCTCGTTTTGGTGTGTCAGTTGGATATGCATCACCTTCTCAACTTTACTCCCGGTTAGGCTCCACGTGCATTTGACTCTATTTGTTTAGTATTTATTGTATTACACACTTTTCCCCCAGAAGCAATTGTTCCTTAACCCCACTTCCATCCCACCTTGTAGAGCAGAGCTTCCTATCTTTTCTGAGTATAGTATACCTCGACAGTTTTTCATTTTTATGGTTTTGTTTGTGAACAAAACCTGGTTAAAATCGGTCCAATGTTTGTCTGTCTGTCTATCCGTCTGTCACTCTGTCTGTATGTCTCCTTTTTTATAGAGAAAGTATCGAAAGCCACAGTGAGCGAGTTCAACCCACTAAAACCACCTCTTCTCATCTGATATGTCCCACGGAACTATCTAGAGACATTACATCGTCGGGCGAGTTAAAGCCCTCTGTTGGTTTTTCGTAAGCGCTCTAAATTTCAAGGCTCCTCCCTACAACTTATGATGCCACTAACTGCATTCCATACTTCTTAGGATTTGAGCATTTGCGGAATGATCGTTACCACTTGTAAGGGTCTCATCAGGAGAAATTGAAGTTGTTTCCTCTCATTGCAAATCTCGGACACACCAAGAGTATGTCCTCGCATTCGTTTAGACTTTCAGGATAGTGGAGAGAATCATCGTGTCCAAAGCGATGTAAATACCTACGGTATCCACCATGCTCAGTCAGAGATTGAATGAAGTGATGGTGGACATCTCCACAGCTGCGCATAATCAAAAGCTGGATACTTGGAATCAGCCTGTGCGTTGACCTCTTTTTGTGGGAATTATCCCAAAATTTCATTCACACTCTAATTGAGCACGTTCTCTCTTCCCGTCGTCGGCATTATAGTCACTGCGTGCTTTTCAGTTCGCATCTTCGCATTTCCTCATCTTCTTCCTTTTCTTTAGCTTTTGTCCCATTTACAAGCGGGATCGACTCATCGTGATCGGTTGCGCTACTTTACTCTATTAAAAGCCTGATCTGGATACAATCGCGAGGCTTCCAAATCTACATCCAGCGTATCCAACCAGCGTTATTTCGGGCGGCATTTTGGTCATTTACCATCGTCTTTGATATTCAGAATAATCTTGGCGAGTGAATTCTAGATAGCACGAATTACGTCACCATCCCACCGAAGGCACCCCTTTTGCATTTTTTCCACGATCGTTGCAACCCCATATCGATCGCGGATATCCTCATTTCGGATGTCATCAAAACGTGCCACGTCACTAGTCTAACGCAACATTTTCATCTCCATTACCGCACAAAGCTCTTCATTGCTTTTTATAGTCGGCCATCACTCAACAATGGGCATCATTCCCGCATCTACGAAAGAGGTTTCGTCCGACGTTATTCGGAATACGCTGGCGACTCTTAACGCGATCAGATGATATACTGAAAATAATTTTTTCCTATACCTTTGAACATTAAGGGTTTTCCTCCAGACTGGTGCTACGTAACGTACAGCAGAATGGATGAACATACTCTAACTAGCAACAGCCTCCTCAGTGGTTTGTATCCTCCAATATTGGGCATTATGTCAGTTAACGGAGCTGCAACTTTCCTTGCTTTTATGTAGCTTAAGTGTTCCTTGAAGGTCAATCGATAATGTTGCCTAAGGCTATGGTATTTGATGAAAGGTGTGCACTCCATTGCATGCTGTCTCACAAGAAACCGTAGAACTTCTTTCGGTTTACAACTATCGACCATTACAGCCTCAGTTTTGTGTTCCAATTCTGGATCAGCTTAACCGATATCTTACATTTCCGGACATCATCCTCCAGATGTTTGTCTACTACAACAATTGCGATGTCGTCTGCAAAGCCGATAAGGGTAGCTTCTCCCGGGGTGCACATTCAGTTCAGTTAAGGATTTTACTATATGCTGCTATTGCGCTGAGCTGGAAACATTCACCACGACGAAAGTGATGATGCACAGCATTTTTTCATACCGCCCCGCCACTTTATACCTGCCTGCCTTCTCTGGCAGATGTACCACTGCGTTGATAGCATGCACCGTTGATCGCCCAGCGCGAAAACCCTATTGTTGTGTGACATGCTTCTTGCTTCCTCTACAGTCGGGAGCAGCCTGTTGCATATAATGTCCTCCAGTCACTGTCCACACTGTCCAGCCAATAAATGGGACGATACGGGGATGGTTCACCAGGTGGATTACCACTCTTCGGTAGCAGTCACCATTTGCGTTTTCCGCTAAGTCAAGCAGCTATTAAAGGTGGAAATGAGGCACTTCGGTCTCGTTTTTATCGCCACGTCCGGGATTCTGGCCAGCCCAGGTGCTTTTTCAGTCCCTACATTTTCGCAGATAATGGTAAGCTCATTCACTGTTATACTTGTGACATCCTTTGGGGGAGTTTTCTTTTCTCGGCAATAAAACTGGGTACCTAATCTGCGAGGCCCTGCCTCCTCTATCGACTTCTTCCCACAGGTTGATGTCGGCCTCTTCTCATTAGAGAACTGCCGAAAGCGATCTGAAAGTAAATGATCGCCTTTAGCAATTCTCTTTCACTTGCTTTGTACCTCACCTTTGTCTGTGAAATTTTCTGCTTGTCATTCACCCATTAATAATTTCTTCTTGCTTGTAGGCATACGGCACGCGGTCGTTTGGCTTCGTTTTTTCACAACGAGAGGCGTCATAGGCTGCGTAAATGTTTCTGACAATCTGCTCAGATTTTTCTCTCGCTGTACCTGTTGGTGTGGAACGATCCTTAAATATCTCAACGAACATTTCCGCGTTAAACATCTTTGAACTCCGCTTGAGGGAGCGTAGCAACTATAGATATGAACACTGTTAATTTTAGCTCTTATGAACTCATAACCAGGCGTTGCGATTATTTTTTCGAATGGGTATCTCATGTTGTCCAAATTGGGCACTTTGCACTTTTGTCGGTGGCCCATACCACGTTATCTTCTCTTCTATATGGTTCGCTAATAATCGTCATTCCCACATCGAGCTCTTGAACTGACTGGCTCAAAAAAACGTGTGCGATCTCACAATGGTTGAGATTTATCTGAATAAATCTAATTTACTCTTTGATTTTGGTTCCCTTCTAGGCAGCGGGCATTGTCTGCTTCCTATGGCCTGCATTTTTACAAAACAATCATTGACGGTTTTTTTCACAATTTCGTGGCAGGGGTCCTTTTTGTGCACACCACCTGCATCGGTCAGACCCCTCTTGCTTGTTGTCTAAGATCTAGCTATATGATCGTACTTAAAACATTTAAAACACATGGCAGGAGATATTTTCTCCCATCCGATCTTGACTTTGCCACTTGCTTGCCCAAACAGCTGGCAAGCGCGTATGCTTTACTAACGTCCTCATTAAAGGATCTACTAACCAATTTCTACGTCCTTCTGATCGGTGTGACATTGTCTCCCAGGTCGCTCAGCGTCGGATCTCCTTTGACCTTTCGCAGAATCTCAGCGTAAGAGAGATCACCTCTGTTTTCGATAACAATTGCATCTGCATAGGGCCTCCTTCATTTTACCTACTTCCCGGGCTTCATAGTTGTCTAAACATTTGCTCCCCTCTTCTAGGGTTTCAATTGTGAAGCCGATTTGAAGTCTAAACTTTGCACTCCCTCCGTTACTGGTTCTTTGGGCTCTTGGGTTTTCTTTGCTGTTGGAAGCTTTACACCACTATCTTCCATTCCTTCTCCGCTCCTCTGTACGCCTTCTACAACTTATTACTTTGGACTTGTTTGAGTGGCTTGTTCCATCCTTTTGGTAGCAATAGCTACCTACCACAAAGAGTTATCGTAGGTGAGAACTGTAAACGCCACACATGCATTAAACTCACGGCTGTTGCTGGAGTTTCGGTTTTAAGTATGCTAATGACGAATGTTGGGGTTCTGCATCTACTAGGAGATATCTTTTTATGAGTACAACGTGGTCCATTCTGCTCCATGACGTGGAGGTATGGACTGATGCACTTGGCAAGAAGGTGTATTATAAGTGCTTTGTGCGAGTGGCATCTGCCTATCACACTGTCTCAGAACTGACTGTGATGTTGATTCCAAGAGTAAATGCCGCTTTCCTCCATGACAAGTAACGTAATCCTATATACAAACGCAGGAAAGAAGACTCAAGGTAGGTGATTGCCAGTGAAGAACAGTAACCTACGCTAAATGATCAGAACTTCTCTCGCAAATTGAGTGAATAGCCAGATGGAATGCGTTGGTCATCGGCAATTTAGAACGGTGGGTTAATTGAAGGCATGTAAGATTGTTTTTTTTTCCAAGTTTCTAAGAGGGAGGGGATTTGAGATTGGAAAGGCACAATCCCGTGACTGTGTGTTCTGCGATGTTATGATGGCCGATCTCGATCACACTTTTTCCCTTGTGGAAGGTGGGAAAGGATTCGTCAGCGGCTTTACGCGGATAGAGGGTAGCTCTCTCCAACCAACCTTTCTAGAGAGTTGATGAGAAGCGCTGCTAGATGTAGCCGTGTAGCGCGTCATATACGTTTTCCTGTGTTACAGGCTTGCAGAAAACTTTCAAATATACAGGACTTCAAGAGGGACAAATGAAACAAAGCAACACGAATTGCACACCATGAGTGGTACAATTATTCTTTGTGAAGAAGTTCACTAGGAGGCGTGGCAATATATGGCTAGCATTGAATCCAACCCAGGACTTTTTGAGACGTCCACACTCCTCCTCTACTGTTCTGCGCCAAATACTCCTGGGGCTACCCAGTCGTCGTGTAAGAATCGGTTTTATTCATCATCATCAACGGCGCAACAACCGGTATCCGGTCTAGGCCTGCCTTAATAAGGAACTCCAGACATCCCGGTTTTGCGCCGAGATCCACCAATTCGATATCCCGTGTGTCTGGCGTGCTGACCTACGCCATCGCTCCATCTCAGGCAGGGTCTGCCTCGTCTTCTTTTTCTATCATAGATATTGCCCTTATAAACTTTCCGGGCTGGATCGTCCTCATCCATACGAATTAAGTGACCCGCCCACCGTAACCTATTGAGCCGGATTTTATCCACAACCTGACGGTCATGGTATCGCTCATAGATTTCGTCCAAGTGTGATGTATCCACTGCCACTTCCGCTTTTTAATCACATCACCCACGGGTAAATCGTGTATACTCTGACCAAGTTCTTCGTTCGAAATATTATAGTATCAGCTTGCGTCCCCTGATGGTACGTCGCACACAACTATTTACGAGGGTTTGGAGCTTTTGTGGGTTAGTTTCCATGTGCTATTCCCATATAGCAACAGACAAAGAACATCAGCACAGAATAGTGTTGACTTGATCTTGGAGTTGAAATAAATGCATTTCCAGATGTCAGGCAAGGCAGCGAAGGTGGATCTAGTGCTGCTAATGCGTCGAACGACTTCCGGTTTGATGCTACCGTCGGCAGAAGCCACCCTTCCTTTCTTGGCAATACCTTCTGATGATCTGTAGACGTTGCTTCCTATAGTTGCTATACTGCCAAGATGATATTAAATAGGTCATTCAAATTTCGAAATAACATATCGAAGGCGAAGCGCACCTTTATCAAATCTGTGGATGCTTCTTGATTTTTCGGTAAAGTTTGTAGATTATTTAAAGAGTGAAGTTGGGGAAGCTGCAATTCACTCGGTTAGGCCTAGTTCTTTGTTAAATATTCTGTTCTGGAAGAGAGTAATCAATTATTTCATTATCATCTACCTACCCAGGAAGGTGACGATCCTCGTTGAAATCAAAATGCAGCATTTGCGATGCATATTTCTTACTGCTCTCTGACTGTTTAAGATTCTATTAAATTGACCGATGTATCTGAACTTATTCTTCATATCTTCTACAGTATCAAAAAGCTTCCGGCGATTCGTTTGATAGCAGGGGGCATAATTCACCTTAATCTGGCGGAAAAGAAAATGACCCAATGGCTTGATTCGCGCCCACTTTAGAGCCCATCTCGCCACAAAAATGCGCTAAACTACTTGGCAGAGGCTGTTGACCGACAATTTCGTAACGATGCGGACTCTCAAAAAGTCAAATGTGAAGTGCGCTCCGCAGCTGGGATTTCGATTTTAAAAGCGTCATAACTCGTCGACTTTTAGAATGCATCAAGATGGAGCTACGCCAGCCATTCACAGGCGAACTAGTTGTATGTACGCTTACTTAAGGTTTTATGATTTTTATTTTCGGCGTTCATTGCAGATGTCCCCAGTATTTTTCTTTTTCGGATTTTCGCCATGACCAGACCTCAACGTTGCATGGAATGGCAACATATGTTTAATGGCCGGACAATTGGGGACAGCCTAAATATTCGAGCATCGTCGACCAATGGCCACCGAGATGCCAAGCGATATGTTCGCTGGCTCGGTCGAGAAAGTTGAGTTTGTCGAATTTGTAAACAAAATATTTGCAAGCGGTCAATGAACGGAACTCCGTATATAAGCGCTACACTCGTTACGTATCGTCCGTCGTCATTGCTGCACGTTAAATTTTGAAAATCAACGAAAAAGGCCAAGAAGTCCACTTGAGCACTGAGGTTTGCGCGCGAATTTCAAACTGCATCCAGTACTTGCGTGGTGCATACTTGCGGTGCTGAGAATGAGTACTCCGGCAAATTGCAATGAGTGTAGGTACCTACTCCAGATTACAATTTATTTTTTGTCATATCCAGTTTCAGATTGTTAATGGACTTCCACACGGCGACCATAGTGGTCCGCTGGAGCAGCTGGCTCTGGTTTGGGTCGTAGCCATTGGCCAGTTACCTTTTACTGCCTGGAGAGGACGCTAGATTTCCTGCTGATGGTTACTTCCGACCAATGTAATAATACATTGAACCGCACCACAGTACAGGTCATAAATCTTCGGCTTGATCTTATTGCGTCAGTCGCGCAAATGCGTTTATTATGTATGAAAGTTTCGCGTTATGCTTGCGGCGTCTCGAATTCGTCAGTTCAACCGAGTTTACCTTCATTTTTTACGATTCCGTATTAAATGTCTCAACTCACAGAACTGTTGGTAATTAACAGATTTTTTCGAAAGTGTTGACGTTATAAAGATTAATTAGATGTGTAGTCGTTCGACTTTTATTTAGAAAGGCAGCCGAAATACCTATTCAACATAGAAGAGGTTCACTGTGTGAAAACATCAAAATGAGTTCTGTCTGAATATACTGAAATATATAGTGCTGAATAAATGAATTACAAAAAATTAACTTCGCAAATACCAACGGAAAAAACTTGGTCAACTGGTTGAACAATACACTGGAAATCCCAAGCCTAGCTGTTCTGCGTAAAAGCGTTTTGTTAAAAATCCGTTCCGAACAATATCATTCACCACTGCGACAAGAGGCAATTGCCTAGAACAATTTGGATACCAGAACAAAGCCCAAAGCTCATAGGATATATCGCTTCCATTTACTGAGATTAAGGTAGTGGTACCTTAACCTTAAGAGGAAATCTGTCGAGCGTGACAAAGAGGTCCATTGGAGGACACCCAAGACTACGTTAAAAACTTGGAAGGTTGAATCAATTTATTCTGAAATCTTAATCAGCTCAAAGAAGTTCAATCATTGGACTAGTTTCTGGCACCAAAAGTAGAAAATTATTTAGGCGTAACTGTTTTTGGGACCGCCTCAACCGCATACCTTACGGAAAAACAAATCAACCGATTTCTTTAAATTTTGCATAATAACGGAGAAAACTACCACATAAGGCTGATGTAACAGCGTTGCAGAAGATGCGCTGGACAGGGACCAGTCTCGTGGAGAAGAGTACCTAACACCATGTATTATAAAGGCCATCCAGTAAACCATGTGCTCGGAGTAGGTTTCTTAGTCAGTTAAAAAATGGAACCTGCTGTTATCATTTTTGAAAATATAAGCAAAAGGCTATGCACTCTGCGTTTCCGAGGCAAATTTAGAAATATAAGCCTCAAACATTCACACCACTACAGAGAAGACTGCAGAGTTGGAGAAGGATACGTTGTACGAGCCAGTTGAGAGACCATCGAAGCCTGTTCCAAGTATGATATGAAAATCATACTTGGATATTTCAACAGTCAAGTAGGGACGAACCCCGTATTCAGGCGATAGGTCGGCTCCCATAGCTTACATAGGGACACAACGATAACGGACTGCGGATTATTCAGTTAGCAGTATCACACGAAATGGTTGTTGGAGGCATCTGGTTTGCGCTGGAAACGGTCCACACGGTCTCTCCAGACGGAACCACTTTCAACCACATTTACCACTTGCTGATCGAACGCCACCACCTCTCAGCCTTCAAGGATGTAAAAAAAAATAGGGGGCCAATATAAACTCGGATCACTATCTCGTTGGCATAGTGCTCCGAGCTCGAATTACGACACAACCTAGAATCCCCTTTGACAATCAGCTGAGAGTAAATACTGAATCCATCCACAACGCAGATCTCAGTAACACCTACAAAGGGGAAATGGATGCCGCAATTTCCGCAGTCAACAGATGGCCTGGAGATGAAGCATCAACAAATAATTTTCACAATCACCTGAAGAACGTTATCATTGATACGGCCACAAACATACTTGACCCCAGTCGCAAGAAAAGTCGGAACGGCTGGATTGACGATGAATGTAAGCTAGTAACGGAACGGAAGAATGTCGTATATCGAGTAATGTCGCATTCTCAAAGAACGCGAATGTAAAAAGGAACGAACAGGTCTGTGAACTCGAAAAGTACAGGGAGAAACCGCACCAGTCCGGAAAGTTTTACCAACAAGTCAGCGGGATGAAGCCTTATACACTCGATGCTCATCCTGCCGAGACAAAGAGGGAAATCTGATTTCCACCAGAATGGCCATATTGGAGCGATGAGTTGAGTATTTTGGTGAACTGCTGAACAACCAAAATATCGACAAGTTGGAGGTCCCGCCAACTGAAGACGTCGGACAAATACTGCCACCACCAAGTATAGGAGAAACAGTCCGTGCAATTCATAGGCTTAAAAATCATAAGTCGCCAGGAGCCGATGGAATTACTGCCCAATTGGTTAAATATGGAGGCGACCAATTACACCAAGCGGTTCATCAGCTGATGCTCAAAGTATGGGACAGCGAATCCATGCTTGACGACTGGCAACGAGGCATTATCTGTCTCATATCTAAAAAGGGGGTATCACACATTGCAACAATTATAGAGGTATTACGTTGTTGAGTACCATCTATAAGATATTCTCCGCTATCTTGCCAGGCCAGATAGCACCATATCCCCAGAACATTATTGGCCCATACCAAAGAGGCTCCACTCCAGGCAAATCAGCAACATATCAGATTTTCTCTGTTTGGCAAGCGATGGAAAACCTGAGTATGGACATCAGTTGCACTATTTTTTCATCAAAGCCGCCTATGACAGCATAGCCAGGGTAAAACTGTACACGGCCATGAGAAAATTCGGTATTCCCACGAAATTGATAAGACTGAATAGGCTGACCCTGACTAGTGTGGGAGGTCAAATAAAAGCAGCAGGATCACTCTCGAGACCATTCAACATCAACAACGGTCTAAGACAAGGGAATGCCCTATCATGCGTCCTCTTTAACTTGGCCCTGAAGAAAATGATTCGCTATGCCGATGTAAGTGTTAGAGGCACCATCCTCTTCCTCCTCGTCCACCCAACTACTGGCCTATACTGACGATACTGACATCATGAGACCGTTGATCATTTCTCCTATCTAAGGTCGAAAATCACAACCGACAACAGCTATGACAATGAAATCCGCGCACGGTTGTTGGCTACCAACAGAGCCTATTTCAGCTTACAAAAATTGTTTCGTTCGAAACGTCTCACCATAGGGTCAAAGCTCTTACTGTACAAGACTATGATCTTGCCAGTTCTTATGTATTCCCCGGAGATTCCGAATCTTTCGAAGAATTTTTGGCCCCCTAATGAAGATGGACGATTCTGTAGCCCACATAGCGACGAAATCTGTGAGCGATACTACGATAGGCTGGTTGTGGATAAAATCTGACTGAACAGGTTGCGGTGGGCGGGTCACTTAATCCGTATGGATGAGGATGATCCTGCCCTGAAATTCTATAAGGGCAACGTCTCTGGTAGAAATAGAAGACGAGCCAGACCCTGCCTGAGATGGAGTGATGGCGTAGGTCAGGACGCCAGGCAGCTTGTAGGGATATCTAATTGGTGGACCTCGGCCCAAAACTGGGATGTCTGGAGTTCCTTATTAAGGTAGGTCTTGACCGGATACCGGTTGTTTCGCCGTTGATTATGATGATGATGATTTGAAGAACTTCCAGAATCTTACTTTTTAGATGCTTTAGAAATTTTGAAGAAACGATTGAAAAATTCTGTAAAATGGAAATTCGATTATGTCCAATAAGGACTATTTTTTTTGTAGTGCACAATCCTGTATCTTCTCCGAATCTCTCCTGATTGGAGCCTGTTCTATGGACTCAGTGTTGAGATTATTAAACACTCCCAGGAATGTCCAGAAATGCAGCTAAAGTGTATTGTTTGTGGTATATCTGCCATTCGACTGAAGTCATAATCACGTGAACAAAAATGAGATAGCACGCTGAAAATTAAACCGAAGTTAAAAATGCCCTATATAATAGGCTTCTGAGCGATGTCTAGTACGCGCTTTAGGGGTTTCAATGCAAAGAAGAGAAAACTGATTGGCTTAAGATCCTTTCCGGTCTCATGGACTTGTCTGCGTGGCTTCATTGCTAAGATTACATGGATGCGTCTTAGGAAAGAGTTCTAGACGTCCCGGTTTTGCGCCTAGGTCCACCAATTTCATATCTCTAAAAGCTGTTTGGCATCCTGACCTGCGTAGTCGCTCCATCACAGGCAAGCTCTGCTTTAAATGACCCGCCAGTCGCCGTCTTGCCAATTTGATCGGGATGCATAATTCTCTTATGACTGCAGCTTTACCATGGTTATGCTATCATAGGCGGCCTTGAAGTCGATAAAGAGCTGGTGCAACTAATAGCCATATTCTAACAGCTTTTCCATCCCTTGTCGAACAGATAAAATCTGATCTGTTTCTGGATTTCGTGGAATGAAGCCTCTTTGGTTTTGGGCAATGATGTTCTGGGCGTTTCAAGTTATCCCTCCCAACAAAATAGCGGACAATATCTTATGGATGGTCCTCATCAACATGATACCTATATAATAGCTGCACTGAATAACTTGGCCCGTTTTATCTATGGAACAGAAAATGCCTCATTGTTACTCAGCTAGTGTTTATTTGATCTTTAATATGCGCATGCATTTGGAAATCAGATTTCTCCCTTTATATGGTGAGATGAGTATCGAGGTATATATACCTGGTCTTTGATTCTCTCTAGCATAACGGAGTTCATGATAGTTCTCTGTGCGTGCTCCCGTATTTAAGATTGCTGTATTGGTCCGTATGTAGCATTCTTCGGTTGTTTTGCTAGCTTAAGGCCGCTACACGTTCAGTTCAGCCTATTAGTTACGCAAGTACAATCTGCAGTTGACCAGGGATTGGAACGTGGATGGGATGCGGTTGGTCTGCCAGTTTGTACTTTCCAGGCGGCCGGCGATTGAATGAAAATTGATTCGGCCAATCGGCCAGACATGTTTGTTTCGACAATGAGCGAACACTTTATGGGCATCTTCATCACTGGTATCGCTAAGATTCGAAAGGGCGCGCCGTCTAAATGCTGTCGATCCTGTTGTTGATGTTGACGAACTTTGATTCGCCTATAGGCGAGGTGCGTCGTCTTTTGAATATCTGTTGAGGCAGTCTAAAGAAGGATACTGGAGGCCATTCCTTTGGTAGGGTTTACTGGATATCTGAAGGGAAACGTAGTCACGACATAGTAGTCATCAAGGTGAGCCGTGAATCAACGCTGGCGGGTAAACTATTTCCGAGATCTGAACTTTCGGTGTTCCCTGACGGTCGCGCTGAAAGAGCGGAACGGGTGGTGAACGGTATCTATGATTTTAACCAGTGCCTTGCTAGCAGTGGTACACTTTGATGCACTAATGAATACGCGCGTGCTGCCTTCCGACGAAGGAGGGAGTTCCTCGACGCTGCTTCGTTTGCAGTATAATGGGCGAATGGTCATAGTAGCCGTGGTAGACACCGACCAGTCTTGTCTGTTTTGTGTTAATGTTGTATTAGGACGTCTTACGTGTTGTATTTTCCGCAGAGCGATAGTTGACTGGTCGAAAGGTTTCGTTGCGATTCTCCGCTCCAATCTAATTCCAGTCAACCCGTTAGGGAGCGCCGCCCCAAGTTTCTCGAGGAGGGCGGCCCGACCTGAGTCTACAAGGGTCTCATGTGAAGTGGCTCTTGTCACAAAGCCTCACGGGAGGCTACTGGTACCATGGGAATCGGGATGGCCCACTGACAGCTTATGCTCTGGGAAGATTCTGGGAGGATGTGCTCTCATCCCGGTTATCCACGGTTGGCGCCCTTGTGGGAGTTTCATAGTGGTTGTGATTATGCCCACATCCAAAGCAGAGCTCCTTTAGAGCTCAAGCATGTTGCGTTGAACAGCTTGGGTGCCGAACCCCTTAATTGCGGCAGAGGTGTTATATATGCCTTGCATCCACTGGTATGAATGCTGAGCCTGCACTCTGTATAAACCAATACCGCTGTGCCAGTCATGGATAGATTCGGAAAAAAAATAAATGCGGTGCCCCTCATAACTCGGTGTTGGATCATCTGAAATCAATCAAGTTTTCCCCAGGTAATACTAGGGGGGTTTTTCGAAATTTCAATTTTTCACTTTTTGAGAATACTTTTAAGCAAAAAAAGCGGTCTTTGCGGAAAAAATCGACTAATATATTATTGCAAAATAAAAAATATTACCAAATCTGAAAAAAAAAAAATCATTAACGTTACCTCGTAAATTATGAACCAAATTTCAGAAGGATTGGTACAGTAATTTTGGAGTTACGAGGAGCATCGATTTTGAAAATGTGAGTTGTGGGAAAAACGCTTTGAAGTTTTGAATACTGAAAAATTTGGAATGAAACGGTCATAAGGGAGTTTTATCGGCTTAGACAGCAGGTCTATAAAGGATGTTGCTATCCTCCATGATGTCTAAAGCACTTTTTTGCTCCTGTCTACGAACCCATTCATGGGCGCTTGGTCCACTACTGATATTCATACAGGTGAGTAAAGCAAGGTACCTTCATTGAAAGCACAGGTTGCCATATTAGCTGTAATCTCGACGATGACGCAGTTTCGATTCAAATGCTTTGGTGAGATTTTCCAAATAAGTTGTTTCGACCTCTCGTTGTTGTTCTGCGTAAAACTACCGATACATCGCTCCAGGAGGGCGTCTTCCCTGAGGTCTTCATAGATAGGCTTGATGGCATCTAAAACAGCACTATACATGTGCTTGAACGAATCCAATGCATTAGCAGCAGCAGGTTTTTGCCATTCGAATGAAGAGTCCGCGCTGAGTCATGTATGAGGCGTTGTTGATTAATCCGCTTTGTCTTCCTTAGTTTTGCTCCGATTTATCTCTAAGTTTCTAACAATATTCTTGAAAGGTTCTTCATTCAGAAAGTCCAATAAAACAAAAATGCAAAAAAATTAAAACTTTACTTTCCCCATTCTGAAAGGGCGTTGCTTTCCCCGAATCTCATTGGGTCAGGTAAAACTAGCGCTTTATATATGTTGATAGTTGTGCAATTGGGGCCGTACTTTAGCAGCCCTTATAGCCCTTTTGCAATATATATATGCACGCAGTCAGTATGTATGCTTCTAATAGGTATCGGAAATCTCTCGCAATTTAGTTTTTGTCATCGTTGGCTAGATAGTTTTACATAATTTTGTATATTGAGGTTAGTCTTATCCAGCGGGTTACGTCAGTATGAATGAGGTGACAACACCATCTATGTGACTTCCCTTGGAACTTCTTGACGATAAGGGCGAAGTCCCGACACAATAACCAATGAACGGCCTGTGATGCTTTGTGTTGTAAAGTTTGGTATGCTAACTCCAAATAGTATTTCGATCCGGTCAAATATTGCCTAATATTATTACGAGGAGGTTCTATATTTAGGATTATCCAAAAAAGCATTCAGTGATGGAATGATCGCCTCATGCAACACGGTTTCAGATTGAATCTAAACAAAACTGAATTTTTGACGACGGATCCCCATGAAACAGGCACAATCATTGTTAGCGGCAGTGATCTGCTAAATAGCTCGGGTCAAAGCTATCAGCCAATGGGGAACTACGTTATGAAATTGCTTCACTTATTAACACAACGTGGATGAAGTGGCGTTCCACAACTGGTGTTCTTTGTAATCGACGTATCAACAAACGTCTTAAATCTAAAATTTACCATAAAGTCGTCCGGTTCTGGGTGTTGGCCAACTACAAAAGACAATGAACGGCGAATGTTGCGTTGGATTAGAGGCGTGACACGTTTTGATCACATCCGAAATGAGGATATCTGCGTTCGATATGGGGTTACACCGCTCGTGAAAAACTGCGAGAGGCATCTTCAATGGTATGGTCACGCAATTCGTGCTAACGAGAATCCACTTGCCAAGATTGGTTTGAACCTCGAAATCTATGGTAAACGACCAAAAAGCAGCCGAAACAACGGCGGCTTGATACGCTGGATGGGGATTTAAAAGTCTCGAGATTGCACCCAGATCAGGCATTCGATACAGCCAAATGGCGAAACCGATCACGACGAGCCGTCCCCGCTTGTGAACGGAGCAAAGGCTGAAGAAAAAGAAGAGGGAAAGTGAAGTACCGTCAACAAAAAATGATGTTACACTTGCTCTACTTACTTTATTTATTTCGCACTATTTGCAATAGAATTTCTTTAAAAAGCACCTTTGTGTACTCTAGAATTCTCAGTGTTGCTTTAATTTAAGATGGGCCTTATCTCCTCTAGCCCACATTGGGCGCCTTATTTCAAAAGCATTACAAGGGTAGCTTAAATGATCCAAATAATACGGCCCCGGTTGATTGAGCACCCCGTCTTGATTTTGTGCTACTAGTTCGTAGTTCTGCTCACTGGTCGTGATTTGTATGCTTGCTTTTATAGCTTTGCTACCAGCCCATTAAGGAAAGAACATAGAATAAATTGATATCATAGCCCCTTCAAGCCTCATCCGTTTTTGAGTGCCTTATTCCTTTTTAGTATTAATTAATGGATCCTACTAATCCAGAAACATATGTTTCCTTCGGTTTGCTGCAGTTAGCTTCCAATTCGACTGTGTTGATATTATTAACAAATTCTCAATCAAAGTTGGCATGGACACATATCCAAGCATAAGAAGAATCACTTTTTTAAATGCAATCAAGCTAATGTGAAATGAATAACAAAGTAATGAACTAGCCTTCACCCGAGGTAATCAGTTCGCTCGCAATCAGCCACAACACTCCATTTGAATAAATCACAAATGATTAGTAAAGCCGATTGTGGTTTTCTGTGATTTTCATTTATTTTTTCTCCTCAGAAAATTTATTTCCCGATCACCTGCATCGAATATATGAATAAACTTAACACCTGTCGTAGGATCAATGTACTGCAACGAACTTGAGATTTATAAAAAGCTTTCTAGTGAGTGACCAGATCTCGTTTGTGAATTTCAAACTATAGGCGTAAGACTTTTGAAAAAAAATCCCCTTGGAAAGTAGAAATCATTAAAGTCATGTCGGAAGATATTTATCGCATCGATCGACCTGGTATCTGGTTACTATTGCGAGGAGTCACGCGAATCAAAGTCCAACATCACGAGACTGCCAGGCCCTTTGGCTGGTTACGACATGCTCTTTGGGGCCCTTTATGAATTGGTGCCCACTTCGACATGTAACAGAGGTCGAGGAACTTTACCATGGCGGCGCCACGGCCAATTTAAACGCGGTGAACCCCATTAAGATATTTAGCGTAATGTCTTGGAAGCTATCCAAAATCCGCAGTGAGTGAGCCACTCGCGGGACATGCTCTTAGCCGTGGTCAAATGAAATTCAAAACTGAGGCTAACTCCGAATCCGAAATCGAGTTATGTCATATTGCATGCCCAGCCGTTCGCGTTAGGCAATCTGATTTATTTCCGATGCATTAAATTATGGCTTACACCTGTCCAGGTTGAGGCGAGCTTAGGTGTGAATTGGAAGCCATCAATTGACCGCCGTCCCAGCATAGACTTCAAGCCAAGACTTTAGATGGTATTGGACTTTGGTTTCCGACTATGAATATGGTAATCGCTGGATCGGCTTTTCATTACTTTTTTGATTCATTCGAATCTTCAGGGTTTCGAATCACAAGCCTTGAGTCAGTTTTGAATTCAATGACCCTAAGCATAGACACTTAAACTTTTCACACGATCTCTTGCTTGGAATGCTTGACCAATGCATATTCCAACTGAGTTCCATGCTCAATTAAGACTTTCAACAAATTGAAGCACAGGGTATTTCGAAATCCGTGAAACTACTGTTTCTCGAAGTGGAAAGCCTTCTAAGCACGAGATATCATTGCAGTGCCATTGAATTCGAATTCTCCGGGGTATTTTGGAAGTTTCGCAATGCAGTGCCCTCGAGACGCTCAGAAACAGTTCACCTTTTTGTGTATTCAGCAATTTCGAGTAGATTAGATTCAACAGAGTCGATTCGAGACTCATTTGCGCAGTTCCTGTGTTCTTGGCCTAAATTTGACATACCTTCGATTATTGAAAATGTCAAATAGAATTTTTATGCATTATCGGCATTTTCAACGGCAAAAGTACTGTTAATTTATGTAATTGGGTAAAAGTCAATGCTAACATCAATTCTCAATGGTGAAAATAACGTCATTTTCTATTATTTCATTGTTTTCGATTTCCAAACAATTTTTTATCTTTGAATAAACCGTAAGGGTCATCTCTGCATCTATTCATATTTCAGCTGCATTAAATGTTAAGGTAACAGTTTATTTGTTGAATTCTTTGAAATATAAGCTGGAACCAGATGCAGCTTAATCAATTGCCATGGAACGCAATCAGAGAGGCGGATGATAGCCGACAGTTGCAGAAAGCATGATAAAACCATCAATGCCTTCAAGTGCTTCTAAAAGATTTCGATACTTCCTTAACTGGGGTCGATTTCTAAGTTTGAGAAACCCAAATTCACTTTCTGTTATATCTAAAGAGCAGATCGTTTTTTAATCAGGGACAATCCTAACACATTTATTGTAGCTATCAATATTTCGGGAATCAGTTGCTCCCTTATTTATATACTCAAGGCAAACCAAAAGTTAATTTCCAAAATCACGAATGCTATGTACAATTCATATTAAACTATATATCATAATATCAATCATCTTCTTGGTTAAATTATGAGGGTTTGCACATCGTGAAACCAGAGGATTAGAATTGTGAAGCGAAAGCCGACACTGCCTACACGGCTAGGTCTGTTGCACTCAACTTTTGGCGAAATAATACATCTCATAGAACGCTTTTACCCTTCATATTATGACATACTATTGGATTCCTCAGTCCCAATAGACTCTTATTAAAAATTGATAAAATGATAACAATCCATACCAAAACAGATCATTCATTTGTCTTTCAATGTGGATCATTGAGAACCCAACATAGATGGCAAATACGAAACCTTAAGAGTATATAATATAGAAGGTGCAGGTTCACCACGTATGTAGGTCTTTCCCCACTCCCCCATTCTTTCTTATAACTGATTAGGAGTAAGAAAAAGTCGACCTAATCCATATGAATATCCTTACCGCATTATATGGCTATTTCCATTGAAATTTGAAATTGAAGTTCTTCGTTGACTAAATCTGTACTTTTTGCTGTCAATTAATTGACGCACCAGTAAACGTCACACAATAGAGTAGCTGCTAGTACCAAGGGCTCATGTATTTCATCCTCATCAACGGCGCAACAACCGGTATCCGGTCTAGGCCTGCCTTAATAAGGAACTCCAGACATCCCGGTTTTGTGCCGAGGTCCACAAATTCGATATCCCCAAAAGCTGTCTGGCGTCCTGACCTACGCCATCGCTCCATCTTAGGCAAGGTCTGCCTCGTCTTCTTTTTCTACCATAGATATTGTCCTAATAGACTTTCCGGGTGGGATCATCCTCATCTATACGGATTAAGTGACCCACCCACCGTAACCTATTCAGCCGGATTTTATCCACAACCGGACGGTCATGGTATCGCTCACAGATTTGGTCGTTATGTATGCTACGGAATCGTCCATCCTCCAAAAATTCTTCTCTCGAACGCGGCCAAGAGTTCGCAATTCTACTTGCTAAGAACCCAAGTCTCCGAGGAATACATGAGGACTGGCAAGGTCATAGTCTTGTATAGTAAGAGCTTTGACCCTATGGTGAGACGTTTCAAGCGGAACAGTTTTTGTAAGCTGAAATAGGCTCTGTTGGCTGAAAACAACCGTGCGCGGGCTCATGTATTTGGCTGATTGTATTATCATGCAGAGTGTGGCGTTCTGCCTGCAAGCCTTTAGGAGGTTCCGTTGATGGACTCATCCAGAAGAAGCTCAACTTTTCTTAGATCCACAACCTTACAAACAGAAATTCTGAATTCATCTAAAAATACCGGAATATTCACCAAAATATAGAGGACTGGATAAGAGGCATCCATTTGGAGTATAGAAAAGATCAGGATGAAGGATGACTGAAGACATTGGGTCAAACACAAGGTAACAGAAGTGGCACCCATTCAAAACACAGGAGAAGAGAAAGCGAGGTGGAGACTGCGGGAGCGGTTGAGTGAATCAGCGGAGTAGCAAATCCCCATGAGAAAAAAAGAATCCAAACAAGGAGAAGAGAGAGAGAGACAGAGAGTCATACGCATATATTTTCAGAGGAATGAAAACAGACCGAAAATTTATCAATTTAGGAAACAATGTTAGCCCGGAAAAGAGACCTCTTGGAGCTCAAGAAATTCAAAGAGGTAACCGCACTAAATTAGAAAATCTCTAAAACAGAAAGCTGATGTAAGGATGAGCAGTTCGGAGATCTTTATAGTCTGCAAGGATATACAATACACTAGGTCACAACGAAGGAGGAGGTTCGCGAGACTTACAAAAAGCCAGCGGTAAAATCCTACAGTGGGACACAAGCCGACATCATCAGTCTACCAGTGGAGGTAGCGTTCAAATTATTGGCAGTAGAGAGAGCAAGACTAGAATGTGTCGGCTTAGGGAGCATGTGGCACGGAAACTCTGCTTTACAAGCCTTGCTTTCGATCACATCAGGAAGGTCTGTACTAGTACCGATGATAGGTCGAAGAAACGCAGGAGATGTAGAGTGGAAGACCACATCCGCAAGGACTAAAGGAAATCCTTCAAAGCAAATCGTAAATGGGGCTCATACAAATAAATTCCAACCATTACCAGGCATTAGGACCTCAACATCCTTCAAATTAAGGAGCCTGGGACCTATAGTGACACTGATATATGTATATGAGCGCCGATTGAATCAGAAGAGTTGCTTGGCAAGTTTTTTGGTGATTCATATCACGGGATAATTTGCATAGAAATCAAAGGAGAATTGGACTCCAAAAAGAGCTTTCTGCAGGATACGTGGTGGGTTGGTCGGGCAGACGGCGACAGCTTTCTAGGGAGACATGTTCGCTTTTGCGCTTGGGCCTGAAATATCCTTGAATAGTGTGACCATAGAAAAATAAGCTTGAAGAAAGCGACAATTAGTCGCCGAAATATGCATATTTGCTGAAAATAAAAGTTAAGTAAAGTGAAAACAGGTTTGTTTTTTTGATTTTCAGTTATACGGCTTCATCCAGATGCTCCAATTTAGGTTTTCTTAACTGTTTCAAACGGTTGTACGAAGACGCCGATATGAGAATGACAATGAAAAGGCTGATCAGAGTAGAACTTATGAATAGCACGCTTTTTAAATAAAAATATATAAACCAAGGCATTTTTTTTGTAGCGGGATATATGAATAATTCACATTTGATTTTTTGTTTGAGAACTGGGGACTGCGGTACTTACTGCTTTGGTTTACGCGCTCTTCTGTTTTGGGGTAGGAACAACCGTTTCAAAAGAGATGACTTACGGTTTTTTCCAAGGCATAGACAACTCATTGAACACAGCCTTGCCTCTACCCTAAGAGCAGCGGGACGGTAGTGATTGAGTGTTATTCGCTCCTTTATATAAAGTTGCAAATATACAATGTAAATCCAACTTAATCTCATGCTAGCTTATTGCACTTAAACTAACCTACAAATCTAAAATGGTTACTTAGCCTCCAAGACCAGAACTGACATAATTGACTGTGCAGCTTTCTCCCTTTTCTCCACGATTTGTCAAGAACAAAGTTGCTCTAGCGCAACCCAGGCACCGACTATCCTGGAGCACTGGGATCCATTGCATGGTAAAGCCTGCAATGAAGTTATCCCTTTGTTCCTCAACTAGATGTTAATGTTGAGATAGATGAACTTTCAGGCTTTTATTAAAACAGCGAAGATGGATTTAACACCGCTAATAGGTCGAACGATACCAGGAAGTCGACTTCCGTATTAATCGCTTTATCATACAACCAATGCATGAGGTGCCAAAACTCAACTTCCCCAAAGCTCCGTTGATCACATGCTTATCAAGAAGCTCGGTTCGTATGCCTCTGGTTCAGGTCTTACTTATGTGGTAGAGTGCGGTCTCCTTCAACAGGTCCATCTCAATTTCTTTTTCCTCTTATCGGCAGAGCTCCATCCTTAGGCCATTTCTTTTCTTCTTCTTTATTAATGATCTTGCTTCCTTATTTACTTGTCCTTGCCTTTTATATGCAGACGATTTGAAACTATTTCTGTTATATAACTGTTTAACCGCAATGCTAACGTTTTGAGGTGCCTCTCGCTGAGCTCTTATGCTACTATTACCCCTGTGCCGAGAATGCTTCGTGAATACAACCGCTTGTAGCTTCGTCATTTGTCCCTACCATTTGATTTATTTAAGAAGAAAGTAAAGTAATATTTTTTCTATTATATATGCGCGTAGAAAGTCTTCATGGATTTTTTTTTTAGATTTTCAATTCAATAAATGAATAAATAAGTTCGATAGCGTCATCAGCAAAAACAACGTCATTTAATGCTGCCGAAAGCCTTCTTGAAATCGATGAAAAACAGGTGAAACACGAATTCATGCTCAGCAATCTTCCAATTATCGGACTCATGGCGGATGCCTTCTTTCGGAATCTTATCCACTCACTGGCGTAGGTCGCAGATTCTAAAGATTTACGAATAAGTGGAAGAAGTAACTCTGCATTCATATCCTCATCTTACGATGTCCTGCCAAGTCATATGATCATCCACAAGAGGTGAAATTCCACCGAATGTAACACAGTCCAAAATTATGGTACCGCACTACTTTCCCTTCGTCATTTGTCCATCATACGGTTCCATGGAATTGAAATCTCCAAATCTATTAAGCGACCTGTCCAAATAAAAATCCATGAGACGAAATACATTCATCATAAATTTCTCGTCAATATGCTTACCGGCTGACGAGACACTACCGAAAGACAGCGGGAATACTTCCAGCAGATTTCAACGAAAGAATTTGCTTGTCCACCACTTTCACAAGCATTGACGACATCCACTTTCGCAAGTACTACCAATATTTAGAAGTCGAGAGGCAATCAAATAAATGAAATCGGGAAAAGTCGTAGGAGCTGAACTCTAAATCGCGTTATTGAAGAAGGTGGGACACCATCTGACTCGTAAAACACGACCAGTCCAATATGGAAAAGAAAAGTAGTCTAGCAGACTCTTCAAATTAACGTCCGATTGGGTTAGTATCCTATGACATGCCGATTTTGAAACTAAAATTGGTTCGACAAGCAATGCGGAAATTTTTGCTTTCTGAAAAAAAAATATCGAAGCAGAAATTCAGTTCTCAGTTTCTTTGTAAGCTCATTCTACTATCTACCTATCCCTTATAAGCAATTACAAACATCCATGACCATATCCGGGATTCGAACCGGGCATGACGTCGAGATCGCGAAACTAAAGCATCAACAATCTTGTTCATCGCACCGAAGAACTACTGACGCATTAAAATCTGTATGATTATTCATGGAGAAACATTGTAAGAAGCTTATTTCTATTTAATGCATTCCTGAATCTGGAGAAAGCTTTTGACCGTGCGCCTGACAAGCTCACTTGGTATCCACTATGACAGCGTCTAATATCAGACAGCCCGTACTCAACTGCGATCCAAAAAGCAAAGTACGAAACGTGTAGGCATATCGATAGCGTTCAATCTTTCAGTCAGTGAACATCAGGGAAACGCCCCTTACCTCTTTTCTCCTGTCATGGACACAGTTATGCAAATCAGCATTTTACAAACTACTGCAGGCAAATGACGTTATCGATACACAATAGAGCTAAATTAATGAAACAGACACTATCACAGTGCTGCAAGAACTGAGAGGAGTAAAATATCGTCCGCGTTCCGACCGTCGATTATTTACCAGAAACAATGAACGCCGCCCTACGGTAATAAGTACGAAGATGTTAGGTTATATTAACAGCATGACACGCTATAATCATGTTCATAATGAGTACACCCGCGATTGATGTTGCACCCATGGTGGAGAAATTGTGAGGAAGGCGTCTTCTAATTTGCCTTGGCAAGAACTCACTAGGTAAGATTGGATTACAAACGACTCAAAGGCGCACCGTTTGATAAGTTGACTACTTTACAAAAAAGGGTGGATAATGGCTGTCGAGAATGATGTCCTTCAGAAATCACTTAACTTTACCTCATGAGGGTTTACTAACGTATGGGGTATGAAACAAATTATTAAAATTCAAATCACTTGCCACCACTGAGCAAGGATTTTTAAATTTTTTAAAGAGTAAACTAAAATAGCACCAATTTTTACATTGAATTGATGTGACTCAAGCTTACATACGAATATGATAATTTATTGTTTGGACCCAATTAGAAACAATTAGGAGCACTCATTCACCCAATATTTAGGCAATTAAGCTTTGCTTCCAGTTCCTTCTTTTACTGTGAATCGTCACCAAAGCAGTTATGGCTGCAAGCAAATCCCAAATAACTTGATCACTTGATCTATCAGAATACATTTTCTAAGTATCTCATTTTCAATTTTTCCACATTGATTAAATGGAATTTGACGTGGTCCTAGCAGGACAATTTTTTCTGAAAGTATTTTCTACACACTCTATCTACAGTACATGATATTATTGTAATTTTTTCTTAATTTTTATTCACAGTGGGATTGTGCTCCAGTTTCATTATTATCATATTTAATGCTATGCAAATGATTGAGTTCATAGCAGGGAGAAAAGCGCAAAGACGAACACAAATAGTCGCGATGACGTTCTACCCCTCAACCATTGCGTTATCGTCTAGTCATTAAAAAATCGTTTAAAGCTAAGTTTAAGTTTATGACTTTCATTGCTTCCATTGTTTTCTGTTCCAATCCAAATCTATTATGAACAATTTACTTGCCCCAAAATTATATCCATAACAACCATATTAGACTGTATTTAGCCAAGTTTGATTGCTTTAATCAAATATGCTATGATATATGGAGGAACATTGAGAAATAATGATTAATTTTCAGAGAAGGTGAGTTTTCTTACTTTCATAACTGCCTTCAAGAACTTTGCTGGTCATATCTTCCACCAATCTAAATGTTGCCTGGAAATAAAACCAAATGATTACCCATCAGCCGGCGGTTCTGAAGCTATTAAGATTTGAGCCTAATCCTCGTTTATCCAAGGGCTGATATTGCAATCGTACGAAATGATGCTCCTCTTTCTTCGGTTGCTCTTTGTTACTGCACTGGCTGATATATGCATCCATTATTTGAAGTTGTAAAAAAATAACGATCAGCCTCGCAAGTCGCCGTCCGATAAAAGTCGTATAATAAAAGCGAAACGGTCAGGCACCCCGGCTGTTGTGGAATAGGTCCGCGTATCCGTCCGTGGTTGCAGCAGCCGTGCTTAGACCCAGCCGCACCTAGAGCCGCTGTTACGACGCAAAGCTGCAAGTCCAAGTCCATATCATCCCAGGCAATGACTGCATTTTAAATTCATAATTCCTTTTACTTTATTTAAATGTCATTGACTTTGTAGAAAAATATCATACATTGACCTTTCCGGTGTGGCTAGACTATGTGAGCGGTCGACGGCTCAACCGTACGCCGGAATAGTGTGGCGCTCCATCTCGGATCGGTCTGACTGACTAGCGTTGCATAGTGCAATGCAGTGCAGCAGCGTGCAGCCCAATACCACCTAAAAGAATGCACATGAGCATTGAACCCGTACACTACACCTAAAGAATGGATTCAGCCAACTGCCACCAAACGCACCACCACTTCACTCCATGATTCTTCGCGCTCCCAGTCCCAGTCAAATCGCTAAATCATTCGCCGATAAAATGCAAAAGAATAAACCAAAAATAAGAGAATACCTGTTCGTAGTCATTCCTCACAGATACCATTCGATTTGGTTCTTGATCTTTTTGCTTGAGCACTTGTCGTCCTTCTCTATTCACTCATGCTGCAGAAGGAATTTATGCTCGACGTCCCAAGGAAGTGGTTGAAGTGACGAAGAGAAAGTTTCAAGGAACAGCGTTACTAGGGGATCTCAGCCGTAGGACTTAGAAGAAATTGTTACAAGTAAAAGTAGTTAGGACCATTAGTAAGTAATGGTAGTCACAGATGTTATCGGTCACTTTAACAGCTTTATTTTGTGATTGAAAGTTAGACTGAAATGATTTCATTGAAAGCTATAGATTCTAGAAAGTTTATACATATGTATCTTACTTTCTAACGTTTTACCGGAGGCATCAAATTGACTGAGCATCCGAAATAAGCGAACATATGGATCATGCATCTATTATAGGTTTCCATCGTTGTCTAGAGTCGAAGTCTCTTAACAAAATACTATTGGTAGTAGGCGTTTTAATAATTCGGTGATTCTATGCTTAATGGTAACTTAAACTTAACTAACTCACGTTCTTTCATACCAGAAGCCTTGAGCTCTTACTTCTCCTCCCTCCTACAAGTTATCAACAAAGAAAAGGGCTTAGTGGTTTAGCTAAGTGTTGAGGTGGAGCCATTTTTCTCATCTAGTTCTTAACGACACAGCAAAAGCAAGCCAATTCTGTTAGTTGTACTCACACCAGGTTCAAATTTGCGTTACTTGTTGAGGCCAAGGTCTGACGAGTAAGCAACTATCGGTAAAAAATCGCATTTAAGTAAATAATGTAGTCGCGGACAAAGCTCTTCCAGACAAGCCACAATCCCCGAGTTGTGCCGTAGATAAGGGAAGAGATTCTTGAAATCACCTGCGGCTAAGCGTAATCAAAAGGGCAGCGGTCTCTTGACGACCCCTACTCATTCACTCGAATGACAGGAAAGAAAGCTTGACCGACAATGACTAGGATGGATGGGCATTGTACGTATCAATGCGGCTAAATCATCAAGATTTGCTTCAAGTGTTAAGTGATATGACTAAATTTTGGGGACGACAGGGCAAACAAGTTGCTCGGTTAACACCGTTCTTCCTCTGCTACGCGACAAAACTGAAAGAGTTGGCTATGCTGCTATTATTTAGGTAGTGTTTACTAGGAAGTCCATATAAAGACCTGCCCCAGGGGGTGTGCTATCGACACTTCTATGGGGTATGATGATAAATCCACTCCTATGTCAACTTCAAAATCTGCCAACCCACGCCAAAGCTTATGTGCTTGTGTGACGTGGCATTGCTAGCTGTTGATTGAGACTCCCGAATGATATGAACAAACATGATTTGACTGCCAATTAGCACTTCGTAAACAGGTTTCCAGTAATTTCAAATAAAAACACGGTAGTATTATTTCTTCCTTTCCAGAGACCAGAGCTATAAAGCTCCAACTCTCCGAAAAAATATTTGGGAGTTATCCTAAATAAGAGCTTCCTTGGAACAACAAGTACGGGTAAATATGAAATGAACTCTGACATCCAATAGACTATGTGAACATTTGTTGCCATCATTAAGCCGATGTTCGCTTATACATCCGTAGAAAATGGGTGAAACAAAAGAGTTTTTACTGTAAAGTAGCCTCACTTCAAACGACTGTATGTTTGCGTATTACCGGTTCCACAAGGAGAGTGCAGCCCTAGATATACATATTCAGAGCGTTTTAATGAGAGAAGCACTACCTTGTCTTCGGAAAAATATAGAGCTACAGAGCCTTGCAAGAGTTATTGGGATAACTGACTCCAGTTGTTGTAATTTTCGAATACCAGATGTATGGACATTGGTGGGTCGGAAGTGGAAGAAGATATGAAGTTATCCTCAAACGTAGTGAAAACTAGCGCGAACCAGAAGAATGCATGGTTGGATATCCTGAGTTTACCTTTCGAATACAAACAAGAGCTGCGTTTTTTTCTTGGGACAATATTGAACGGTTGAGGGTGATCCTAAAGGCAGTAACCTGGATATATTTCTCTACGTGCTCCTGCTTTTTGACAATTTTATAGAAAGCGTAATATTACCTTACGTTACTCACACTCTAATTGTCGTTTCCGTTCCTGGTATAAGTGAAATTAAACCATTTCAAAGGCATCCGAAAATTCATTTCTCGCTACACCACAGGCACCGGATACTCAAAGTATCCAGTGCCTGTGCCTATCCGGATTGAATGTAGGCTGAATTCGAACGATTTCTTCATGCCAACATGATTTTTGAGGTGATCAAAGGACTGCTCAATGAAAACTACGCCATGCCATGAACATAGTATGCTGATCCCAAGCACAGGGAAAGTAGGAGGGTTTGAGGCAACGTACTTTCTACTATCCTCAGTAAAACAAAAATAAAATACTGAGATCAGGGAAAGAGATAAATAAACTGTAGTTGGAGTTATCCCACCATGCTAAATCCTACCTGGTTTCTCTTGGTGGCAGGATCTGTGATAGGACGACTAAGAAAATACATCCAATGTCGTTAGAAACAAGATGATCGAATCGAGTAACAAGCTTCGGAGAAATGCTAGGGCAGGCCAGCCCCCGTTCCTGTCGAGAAATGGGCAAGGGCTCTTGCCTTGGCGTCGGACGTAAGCAAGTTAGTCCGAACAAAACAAATACGTATCTGCAGGCTAAATGTTGACACCCTAACTAGAAAGACCGAGGAACTCGCAAGAGCCCTTCGGAAAAGGCGCATTGATATCTGCATTCTACGAGAAACTCGATGGTCTGGTGCGAAAAGCTGCGACATTGAACACGAACGCGGTAAAAATGGCTATAAACTTCTCTATTTTGTATTTGTATTTTTGCATTTTTTGTGTTTTTCAACACATCGTCCTAAGATCCCGATCAATTACTAGCAAAGCCACGTTATCTATGTCAGCTGTGGAGTATATTGCAGATTTTTCAGTTGACATCGCAGTAAGCCTATACTTAAAAAAAATGGCGATTGCAGCCCTCCTTGAGGCAACATTTCATTGCTTCTATTGTTAGGTAACTATCAACACCTACGTCAGCACACAACAATCTCTGCATTAACATAACATAGATCCATTTAACTAAAGTACCACCGATATCATGCTCTCTGACTGCATTACAAAGGTGTTGGGAAGACCGCAGTGAAGAGATTCTTCAATTTCTGCAACACCTCCATTGCATACTCGCCCTTGAGATTTGCGTCCTTTATCTTGTAAACCGAGGAATGACAAGCGAACTCACAGAACTTTCTGCGTTATTTATCAGTAGTATTCTTCAGATGCTAGAATGAAGGAAGATACATATTTTAGTCGTATAGCTTTGGAGGTATAAAAGAATTGCGCAGAGAGAGCTAATATAATGGTAAATCTGCATACAGCGTTCCATAGTTTTGCTTTAGATTAAGTTAGCTGCTAAGGTTTTAAATGGTGGTGTTCATATTGATTTATGAACAAGTGGAAATACCAGAAGTTCACGCTTCGGGTATAAAGTCATACACGTTTTAGAATGCACGAAATTCACAAAAAACTTAAGGCGGGTTTCCGGGTAAATTTCTGAAATAAGGAAACATACTATTATTATCTTTTTTATTTGTGCAGATATCGGAATGGGATGTATTTTGAGGCCTAGATTTCATTAAAGTCCACCACTTTGATTTCTTCAGATCTTTTGATTGTATAGGTTCTGAGAACGAAACCTGCTTCACTTCTTGGGCACATATTTTGAATTCTCACCCTCCTATGTTTTACTCAACATCGGAAATAAGATCAGTTTAGAAAAGTACTAATCGAACCCTGCCATTTGATCCTCACTTGACCATATTCTGTGAAAAAAATTTTCGCATCCCACTTTCGCTTGTATGGTGAGCCCCACCCCCCCCCCCCTTTAAACTCGACAAAATGGTGTCCTTTTGTTATCTGTAAAGGGATTTACAGACTACACTTACCCACCAAATTTCGTGACTATTGGTTCAACCGTTTCCGAAGAAATCGGGTATGACAGACAGACAGACAAGCAAACAGACAGGCAGACAGACAGGCAAACATTGAATTGATTTTAATAATGTTTTGTTTCACACATGACCGAATTTCCATGAAACTTGCTATGCGTATGGGAGACATTATCCCCTATACTGCTGCAAAATTTGGTACTCTTGGGATGAATTTAAGGGGGGTTTTCCACTATATTTCTTAAAGTCCGTAATATTCTATTAGTAAGTTTTGGTAGTCAAAGGGTAGTATAGGTCCCGGGGCGAAACGTGGATTGGTACCCACGATGGAGCATAAAACCTGGGAAATGCTTGCTGAACCAACATCAAAAGCTCTACTACCAAACCCTATCTCCACCTCCACGTGGTGACCGCTGGGAGCTCTTTATTCACGAAAAGCTGCAGACGGAGAAGGATGAAGGCGAGTCTCCCGCGCCTAAAAACGGGACAAATTGTACCAACTGGTCCTCCAGGTGTGGGGTTGGGTAGGGCTGACAACCCTACACGGAAAACAACTTGTTACGAAGCCACAACAGGAGCCTCGGATAAGACGGATTTTAAAACGACGGACCCGGCAACGACAAAGGAACAACGATTTGCGCATTTTCTCATGGAACGTGCGCTCCCTGTACAGAGATGAAGCTGATAAGCAGCTAGCCGATACCCTGTCCCAATATAGGGCTGATGTAACAGCGTTGCAAGAGATGCGATGGACAGGGACCGGTTTCCTGGAGAAGAGCCACTACACCGTATATTATAGCGGTCATCTAGTAAACCATGTGCTCGGAGTAGGTTTCTTTGTCAACCAAAAAATGAAACCTGCTCTTATCGGTTTTGAAAACATAAGCGAACGGCTATGCACTCTGCGCTTGCGAGGCAAGTTTAGAAATATAAGCCTTATAAACGTTCACGCCCCTACAGAGGAGACTGCAAAGTCGGAGAAGGATACCTTCTACGAGGCAGTAGAAAGAACCCTCGAAGCCTGTCCCAGATATGATATCAAAATCATACTTGGGGATTTTAACAGCTAAGTAGGGAAGGAGCCCGTATTCAGGCGATACGTTGGCTCCCATAGCTTACACGAAAAAACAAATGATAACGGACTGCGGACTATTCAATTAGCAGCGTCACACGAAATGGTTGTTGGAAGTACCTGGTTTGCGCGGAAAGCGGTCCACAAACATACGTGGGCCTCTCCAGACGGGACCACTTTCAACCAAATTGACCACATGTTGATCGAACGCCGCCACCTCTCAGCCTTGATGAATGTCGAAACATATAGGGGGGCCAATATAGACTCGGATCACTATCTCGTTGGCATGGTGCTCCGAGCTCGAATAACAATACCACCTCGAATCCCATCTGACAATCAGGTGAGAGTGAACACTGAAGCCATCCACAACACAACCCTCCGCGACACCTACAAGAGGGAAATGGATGCCGCAATAACCGCAGTCAACAGTGGACCTGGAGATGAAGCATCAACTAATGATCTTCACAACCACCTGAAGAACGTTATCATGGATACGGCCACAAATATACTTGGCGCCAGCCGCAAAAGGAGTCGGAACGGCTGGTTTGACGATGAATGTAAGCTAGCAACGGAACGGAAGAATGCCGCATACCGAGTAATGTTGCATTCTCAAAGAACGCGGGCACGCGCAGAGACTTATCAGGAACTCCTTCGAGCGGAGAAGCGACTTCACAGACGGAAATGGAAGCCTGCGAGAACCAACAAGTCTGTGAACTAGAAAAGTACAGGGAGCAACCGCACCAGGCGCGGAAGTTTTACCAACAAGTCAGCAGGATGAAGCCTTATACACCTCGATGCTCATCCTGCCGAGACAAAGAGGGAAATCTGATTTCCGACAGAATGGGCATATTAGAGCGATCGGTTGAGTACTTTGATGAGCTACTGAACAACCAGAACATCCGGCGAGTTGGAGGTCCCGCCAACTGAAGACGACGGACAAATACTACCACCACCAAGTTTAGGAGAAACAGTCCGTGCAATTCATCGGCTAAAAAATCATAAGTCGCCAGGAGCCGATGGAATTACAGCCGAATTGGTTAAATATGGAGGCGACCAGTTACACCAAGTGGTTCATCAACTTGTGCTCAAGGTATGGGACAGCGAATCAATGCCTGACGATTGGCAACGAGGCATTATCTGTCTCATACATAAAAAGGGCGATATCACACAGTGCAGCAATTATAGAGGTATCACGTTGCTGAGTACCATCTATAAGATATTCTCCACTATCTTGCTAGGCCGGATAGCCCCATACGCTCAGAACATCATTGGCCTATACCAAAGAGGCTTCACTCCAGGCAAATCAGCGACAGATCAGATTTTCTCTCTGCGGCAGGCGATGGAAAGACTGTTGTAATATGGACAACAGTTGCACCATCTGTTCATCGACTTTAAAGCCGCCTATGATAGCATAGCCAGGGTAAAACTGTACACGGCCATGAGAGAATTCGGTATCCCGACGAAATTAATAAGACTGACTAGGCTGACCCTGACCAATGTGCGAGGCCAGATAAAAGCAGCAGGATCACTCTCAAGACCATTCGACATCAACAACGGTCTACGACAAGGGGATGCGCTATCATGCGTCCTCTTTAACCTGGCCCTCGAGAAAGTCATCCGTGATGCTGAGGTGAATGCAAGAGGTATGATCCTCTTCAAGTCCACCCAACTACTGGCCTATGCTGACGATATCGACATCATGGGAAGAACCACCTGAGACGTACAAACTGCCTTCATCCAGATCGAGCAGGCGGCAATTGGGGCGAGATCTTGGGCTGCACATCAATGAAGGCAAGACAAAATATATGGTGGCAACGTCAGCACCGAAGACGAATCAACCAACAACATCAAACCGCACTGGTCAAACACAAACGCGAACAAGAATAAGGATAGGAGAATACAACTTTGAGACCGTTGACAATTTCTCCTATCTAGGGTCGAAAATCACAACCGATAACAACTACGATAATGAAATCCGCGCACGGTTGTTGTCAGCCAACAGAGCCTATTTCAGCTTACAAAAACTGTTCCGCTCGAAACGTCTCACCATAGGGTCAAAGCTCTTACTGTACAAGACTATGATCTTGCCAGTCCTCATGTATTCCTCGGAAACTTGGGTTCTGAACAAGAAAAATTGCGAACTCTTGGCCGCGTTCGAGAGAAGAATCCTCCGAAGAATTGTTGGCCCCCTACATGAGGATGGACGATTCCGTAGCCTACACAATGATGAAATTTATGAGCGATACCATGACCGTCCGGTTGTGGATAAAATCCGGCTCAATAGGTTACGGTGGGCGGGTCACTTAATCCGTATGGATGAAGATGATCCCACCCGGAAAGTCTATAAGGGCAATATCTATGGTAGGAAAAGAAGACGAGGCAGACCCTGCCTAAGATGGAGCGATGGCGTGGGCCAGGACACCAGACAGCTTTTAGGGATATCGAATTGGTGGACCTCGGCGCAAAACCGGGATGTCTGGAGTTCCTTATTAAGGCAGGCCTAGACCGGATACCGGTTGTTGCGCCGTTGATGATGATGATGAAGTTTTGAGCAGATATGAAAATAGGACATATTTTAAAGCCTAGATTTCATATAAGTGCACCTTCCTGTTTTTTCGGATTTTTGGGTTTGGTACTTTCAGGAACTGAGTCTTGTCTCACTTTACGTGTGTACATTTTGACTCCTTACTCGGGCACTTTATAATTCACGTCAAAACCAATATCAAATTCGGATATTTGATACCCCACATGAATATATAGCCCCCCTTGAAACCCTACGTAAATTTATGTGACTCACTGTATCCGGGGGGTTCATAGTTCCCATCTATCTACCAAATTTCGTTCGGATGGGTTTAGCCGTTTTGGAGAAAAGTGCGTGTGACAGGCAGACAGACAAACAGTGAATCGATTTTGATAAGTTTTGTTTTATACAAAACCTTAAAAATGTTGTTTCAAAGGAATCCAGAGCTAAAACCAGCTTTATGTTCTTCAAACTTTCGAATTGTTCCTTGATACGTTCCAGGATTACCATTTCGCGACGGCAGGAAGTATACAGTTTTTCAGAGCCTTAACGATCATCCCTTTCTTACGCTCTTTGGGAAAGATGTCAGATTCGCTAGGATTTCACATAAGTGAATGTAGTAATGACCATCAGTTCGGCGGAAAGCAATCAACAAAAGCGGCTCTACTCCGTTTGAATGCTCTTTTCGTGCAAGGGTACTCGAATATAACTGGCAATGATGAGGCTGTTAGATTAGCTCGTCTAGGGTTTGACACCACAATGATAGGATAGAAGCCGGCTTTTGAGGTTACGCCATCGACTGTTAAGTTTGCTCGGAACACTTTTTCAAACCAAAGTCAGAAGCTCACGCAGCCGAATGTGGAAATTTGAATTTCTAGACGGCTAAAATGTTTGCGAAAAAACCCGCATCCGATAAACAGTCAATTTTTGCTGCCACTTAATACAGAGCCATGAAAACCCTAGTTAGACTTTGAAGATGGTATCGCTCCTTAAAATACCACATTGAGAAAATCATGGTAGTGACGTCAGTTACGTACATATACCTATGTAGCAAATGAAAGGACGAGGAGGGGATAGTTTTGCATTACATATGCAGCTGCTCGGGCTGCTGAGCCAACTTCAGGAGGAGGTAATTCAGTGAGATTTTCTTCAATGAAGAATCTGCAAACTTTCTGCCTCTGGTGGTCGTCTTCAGTTTCGAAAAAACATGTGAACGCCACGTGCAAGAGGCCGTTTAGGTAGATGCTTCAGGAGACAGTACAATCGTGTGCCTAGAGGTATGTTTGCACAGTTCACATAGCCTAAACTAACTCAACTTCATTTTCGCAATTTGGGCTGCTACTTTCGTATCTTAGCCAAATTTTCCACTGATATTTGCACTCACATTTCCACTGATATTAATCTGATGGAAGAAACAAACCCAAAGCAAACCCCAACGCCATTGGATTTATATGAGCGGATACATATGATATCTATACTACCTAAATCTCTGGCTTGTTCTTCTATGACCAGTTTCCTGGAAAGATCATGCGCATACGCAGGACGCGCTGTTGACTAAATATCCAACTTCTTACTTTGACCTATTAAAATCTTCTAATGTCGCCAAGCCCACCGCACCAATCATCCAGATAACCATATTCTAACCAGGTTACCTACAAAGAATATTTGTAATTAGCTCAGGTTCACCAGCTAACGACAGGCCTTCAGTTCGAGCGAACATCCTTGCAAAGTCATGTGTTATTTATAGCATTCCTGTTACACCTTTCTATGCGTTCTGCACTTCACTTTTCCTTCGATCCGCAATAACCGCTGAAAGCCATGCTCGAGCCAGAACGGAGCCAATCTCGACATTAATGCAATCCGCACAATAAGTGCGTTCAAATGCAAGACTGCATCGAGTTCGAAGAACTGCCTGGAAGTCATATGCCTGGAAACATTTTCCTTGATAGTTTCTTAACCTCGAGTCACGCGCACATGCACAGTTCTCCTGCAAGACGGCAAGTCCGAGCGGCATACCGGCATTGGTATGCGGTAACTTCCGATTCTTTGACCTGTTGTTACAATTGTCGAGGTCTTGGGTGCAGTACTTCCACTTTTTCATCTCGTTTTCTTCAAGGGGTCTCATGTTGCAGCGACGGCGGGCGAAACTGAAATTTTCCAAAGGACATGAGAACATAGTTGCTGGGACAAAGGGCTCTTGGGAATTATTTACGATCAGTTGGAGCGGAAATCGAAAAGATTCTACAGAACCGCGTTGAATATTTATAGATCGATAGTGTCGCTGCACCGCGGAGTCTTACTCACTTCATTATTTCGTACGTTAACCTGCAATGCTAAGTTGGGAATTCCACATGATTATCTCGAGCTTCAGAAGAACGGAAAATAATCCTATTCTTACCTCGTTTTCTCATTGATTGAACTTGTTTTTGATTTTCTTAACCCTTACTACGAAACCTGGAAAGTAATAGTGCAATTACATATAACACATGTCTGTATCTATACTTTGCAAGTAGGTACATATGCTGACGAATCAACTTTTCATCGTCATTTCTGAGTCTTAATGTCAATTTTGGAGTGTCCATTTCATACAGTAATTCCATACTCTTATAAAAAAATTCTAGGATCGTAATCGAGGATTTTAGGACATCCCAATTGTCTTTTAAGGAATAAGACCAACTTAAAGTTAATTTACTTTCAATTACAGTGAAAATCTCAATGAAAGTTGGCTAAAAAAAGGGTAATATTCTTCTAGGGTGCTATCCACGAGTCTCAGTGGTTCAGCAGCACTAAATGCATTAACTTCCAGTGTTCAATAAAAAGTACAACAACAGACCCGTGGTCCTGCAAAGAGTTAAATTTCGCAGCTCCTCGAAAGGAGATAATGAATTGTGGCACGTTCCTTCTTAAAGGGAAGAAATAGCACTTAACAATTTTATTAAACGAGTTCTCGTCAAGTAAGTGAGGTCAATAGCTACTGCTGAAGGGAAATAGTGGAAAAGTACATTGTCTACATACATTCAACGGAGTTAAAGAACGTAATCAGATCAGAGAGTGACGAGGTTGACCTTCGATGAGATTCCGCGAAAATTATTTCCGGATGTCATAAAAGAATTATTTCATTATGGAGTTATTGAACCTAATGGGGAAATGTGATATTACAAAGATTATTTCGAATTTTTAAAGTATTCATAAAGAATTGCAAGTAACTGCGTAACGGATAAATGGCTGACTAATCAGATAATAGTGCCAGAAATTTAAATAAACTTGTGTCAGGAAGATGTGTCTCAGAGGAAAACACTTCAGGAAAATTACCTCCCATTAGTTGAGATCATATTTTCTGCGATCAACATTTCCTCTGCAAAATTATCCTTTGATATGTATAAACCTCTATGATTATTTCTCTTATAAAGCTTAATTAATAAGTCTTTACTAATTTCCAAAGAATGATCTCCAGGTTACGGAAGGGCGGCAACGTAGCATCTGCAAGACGATTCATCTTTCTATTGCTTTCAGTCCCAGTTATCGTCGAAATTAATTTGACTGAAGGGATGAAGACATTTCCACGCCTACTTTATAGCTGAGTGAAGAAAATATACGTGGTAACCATGAGGCTACCATTTTCCAGATGATGTATGAGACGTGAATAAACCATACCAAAATAACTACAGAAGCTGGTTGGACGTCTAGGAAACTCAATGAGAAAATGTTTGAGGAAATGCTGAGCATGAAATGCTTCCGTGCCACCTTGCTTTGATTGCCTCAAACGAATGCAGAATTTCTGATCGAATTGAGAAATTGTAGAATTTTTTTTAAGGGATGGAAACCTTCAAAAGGCTAACTTCAGTGTTCAAGATCCCTAATAGCGTGGGATTTTTACCCACTAAAACCACCACTCGCCAAGCTACGACTGAGATTTGCCCATCCAGCAGCTTTCTTTGCATATTTAGGTTTCATTTTTATCGGGAGACGACCCTTCGCAGAGGAGCAGCTGTTCCTCAGTAGCTTATATTTTTAGGCATCCTTTGTGTTAGTCAGTCGTTTGACTTTACTCTTTTCAGACGTCTCATTACACCAACGATATCAGTCAATTTTTGGACTTCGTTATTCTTATATGATCGTAGTTGGTGGCAACTGTACTTTCAGGTCGCTATGCAGATCCACATTACGAATGTACCAGGGAGCGTCTATTATGCCTCCAAGCACTTTATTTTGGAACGTTTGTATGACCTTCAGTTTTGATTCTTTGGAACAAGCCCAGAGCTGGATGCCTTACGTCCATATGGGCGTTAGGATTTGCTTACAAAGCAGGCAATTCCTCCCCAGTAGCCAGTACATCTGACTGCATCTGGCATTTAGCTCGTCCTTCTTTCTTAGGATGTATCTTTTTCAGCTGAGCTTAGCATCGAGTGTATACCTAAATATTTTACCTCACTCGCTTGTAACACATCTTGTGTTTGTGAAGTTAATATACAATGATTTGCTTTCGTAGACCAACATCCTACAATGCTGTCCATGCTGTTTGTAACTTTATTTTTGCTTCTTCCGTAGATTTAGGGGTCAAGCAGTGGACTGCAGGATAGACTGACGCAGAATATAACTCCCAAAGGCCAACCAATCTCTCTCTGAGAATGAGCTGTCTCTCCTCTAAGGTGATGTGTGGCTTTTCGGGAACCAAGCCTCTCGTCTACCAAGACCGTTGGTGAGGGGTGATAGACACACCCTATACGAGGTGACCCTACTATTAACAAAACGCAACGGATCTAGACTGAGGAGTCGAATAACACCTCCCCCAATTCAGATTGTCATGCGAACCATGGCTATTGGATAGTTTGCAGCCGGGGGTAACTGACTGTATTCGAACGGAGCCCCACTGATACCTGAACCCCTCAGTGAGTAAGTTAGACCTTACCGTGGACCTCCTAACCCCCAGACTCGTGGGAATCAAATCAGTACCAGGAATAAAAATAAAAAAACTAAAACGAATAAAGTGGGACCTCATACCGCACACAGACTGGTTAATCAAGCGGAGGCACATCTCCGAAATACTGAGAGCCAGGTGATCACACCCAAGATGGGAGAAGTTTAGACAGCAGTGGATCCAAGGTCAACATTGGTATGCTGCGTGGACAACAACCAACAAACGCCACTGCTTAAAAGCAGGGACTAGCAAAAACACGTCTGAGATAAATATATCAGACGTCAGGAAGGAAACAGGTCTCAATGGCGCAGATGCTAAATTGTACTTGCGCTACCTAAACGAAGGCTTGAATCCAGAGGAGGCCCTTGAGAAGGCTCAGGAAAAACCTAAGATATTTTTGACGGAGCCGAGAAAGTGTGGAGCAGCGGGGATTAGCACGCATGAATAGAATGCTCCTAAAAAATCCAAACCTGAACCCAAGGGGGAAACCTAGACAGGTCAGGGGTGAAGGCAGGACTCAGGACGCCCGCAATTAGCTATGCTAGTGCGGTCAAGGGCATTCGACTGGCGATACTGCCCAAAAATATTTCCCGAGCAAATGCTCACTCGTGAGGAGCAAGAAACCATCGAAGACCTTGTCGTCAGGCAGATGTACAAGAGATGGACTTCGAAACTTGTGTTCACCGGGATACGCTTTCGAGCAGCGCAGTGATGATAGAGACGGAAAATCTCATGGACCTCCTAATCGCTGCAAGGAGGAAGCATGCAGGTAATTTGGGACTCCTCTTGTGAAAAATCAAGCGCTTGCATAATTCTTAAACGTAATTTAAAATATATATGTCTTTCAAAGTTCCTGACCGGGGACCTTGTGGCTACCCGCTCCGCGGAAGGAGCGGGTAAAACGGACCCTTTTCACCCTAAATCTTGCAGACCAATTTGCCTAACATCGTTTGTACTCAAAAACGACGGAGAAGCACACAGACAACCTCTTCTTCTTCTTTTTCTTCAGCCTTTTTCCCGTTCACAAGTGGGGTCGACTAGTCGTAATAGGGTTCGCCATTTGGCTCTGTCGAATGCTTGATCTGGGTGTAATCTCGAGGCTTTTGAATCCCCATCCAGCGTATCAAACCACCGTTGTTTGGGCCTGACTTTTGGTCGTTTACCATCGACTTCGAAGTTCAGACCAATCTTGGCAAGTGAATTCTCTAAAACGTAATCTCCTGCATCACTGTCAACACGCTTACCGGGCAGGACGGTCAACTGAAACTGCTCTGTATCAGCTGGCGGATATACTACGGAAGGCCATAGAAACAAAAGAAATAGCACTGTGTGTGTTTTGGATATTGAAGGAGCATTCGACAAGACATCGCACACAGAGATGCAAGATGCCCTGAGTCGCATGGGAGTGGGAAATACCCTGGCATTTTAGATGGGCAAAATGCTAGAGAGCAGGGTTACGAGGATGACATTATTTTAATTAATGCAGGAAGGCGAGACTACGGATCAATCCAGCCAAAGCCACCATAGTACCATTCACTAGGAAACTTAAGCTTGATCACCTGACAGCCATAAGGTTACATGACATGGAGGTGAAATGATATGGATGACAGTCAAAGTCTTAATGTAAGTTGGGTTACCATACCCAGTTCTGCTTTCCTTCTCCTGGGTTGATGGGGGCTTTTAATGTGCAATATCTATTTGCAAATCTGAGACACTGTAATAGACGCGAATGTTAAGTTTCTTGAGTTGGTTCGTCTAAATCATATACCCAAGTCTTCCATAACTAATGGTCAATGGTATCAATGTCCAAACATATGAATAATAATAATAATAATAATCGTTGGCGCAACAATCCATGTTGGATCAGGGCCTTGAAGTGTGTTAGGGCACTTCATTCAAGACCGTAACGGTACACTAGGAGGCAATGTGGTCAGCATTGCGCTCGCCCGAGATTATTACCCTGATTTAACTTAGGTACTCATTCACAGCTGAGTCGACTGGTATCCGATGTCAAATCACGATACAAATTCCACTGCCACCAGTGAGATTTGAACCGCGACCTTCCGTATGACAGCCCTGCGCTCTAACCACTCAGCTATCCGGACACATATGAAGGCGAAGATTTAATTCGGGTTTCATCAACTGTTTTAGACACTGCGCTCGTGTGTTTTAGGAACTTTTTGTTTTAATTCATTTTAAGATACGGTAAAAAGCTCAAGTTATGAAAGTACATTCCAAATGCTGAGCTCGAAGTAGTTATTATGGATTATCTAAAAATGGGTATCATGACCATAAGAACAAATTACCAAGCCAAACGTTCCACTATTGAGCGAATTAAATTAACAGGCCGACAATTTATCAGAATCGTCACAAGAAGTTCATAGAGATTGGAACAAAACTTTAGACGAATAGTAGAACATGTGGCTCTTCCTTCATAGTGAGCTTTATTATATCTAACACGGATTTGTTCTAGTAGTGAATCAACCAGGAAGAGGCAACAGCAAGCAAACATTTAAAGAATCTATGAGGAAGGATAAAGCCGCTGGAGTCTGACACCTTGAAAAAACTACGAATTAAACATTTTTACCTTACATTCAGCGCCATAGCCGAAAGATGATGAATTTATATGACCTTGGAAACCATGCTTACCTCTCCAGTGATATATTTAAAATACAATGCAACCTATTGCCCATCCTTTCCGGACTATTTGGGGGAAAAGATTGTGTTTCGTTAAGGAAACAAGGACAATAGTCAGAGTGATGGTGTAAACGCAGTGACTTTTACATTGGTGACTCAAACTATCGCAAATTATCTGAACGTCATTCATTCATTTTCAAATAAAATCTGTCAGTCTGGTATGGTGAGGTTCACTTATGATGAATTGAGATTGATGCCAGATTGATGAGAAACTGATCATCCTCTTATGACCACTAATAGGGGCCCTCCCGCTACTATGCTACATACCATTGTAGTTTAGATTTGGTTACAAAGTACTTTTTTGCTGTGTGAAGGCCCAGTAATTGCTGATAATAATCTCTACAATAAGGTAAAATATTAGGGGATGAAAGTTTTTCAAATACTTAAACTCAAAACCATTCAACATTGGAAAAAAAAAGACAAAGCTAAACTTCTCCAAATAATTGTTGGAAAGTAACCTAGTTCTGAAGAAACTACCAAAAATAATTAGTATGCGGTCCTTTCCATCGTCTACAATCAAAAAACTTATTCAGTCGCTATGAGTTAGAAACTTTCTGATGTTATGCCTTTTGGTTTCACTCAATTCATCCACTTTTTTCTGCGAAGTGCTTTCATTATCATTTATCCCCTAAACTCAATCAAATAGAAGCGACGCAATAAAAAATCAATTGTATTCGACTTGAATCTTAATTTTTCGAACATTCTACCCTGAAACAGCACAATCGAATCAGTCCCAAATCCACCTCTGATCACCTACACAGGTATCCACTTTATAATATTCCAACACCGAGAACACTTTGGCTGACTTGGTCAGCGATGTTATCGACACCAGCATCTCCATATCATTGAAATGCGCAAAGGTAACCAGAAAATCTCCAAGGCAAATTCTATAAGCGGCAATTTCGTGGCTCCTTTTCTGCTCATTCTGGGCGAGCCTTTTTAGTTTTATCTTATCCAGTGAGTGAAAAGGTTACGAATATCGAAAGTGTCCTTAGCTAAGCTGAATTCAACTCTCAGTTTCCAAGGGTGAAATCCTTTCTGCTTGCATTTTGTGATAATAAAAAGTGCAGAGTGTTCGCAAACCTCAGATCCAGCCAGATCTTGTGATCATACACAACAATGGAGCTAAAGTGGGTAAGGCGATACCAACCAACGAGAATTTTAAATCATGCAAGTCTCTCCCGCAATCGAGTCGAAATGTAGCATAATATACTTATTATACATATATTGGCTGCACCTCAAGAAGTTCTAGTAAGAAGTATCGTGGGTTCTCAAACTGTAAGCGAAAAGAAATTATCAAAATTTGAAACAACAATGTAACAAGTTTTACGGATTTTTTTTGCTGATAGTGAATTGTTTCGATGATGGCAGATAAATATCTACAATTGATCAGTTTCTTGGATACTACGTTTCAATAAATCTTTACTATTGAAAACCTTATTATTTAGCAAGTATTGCTCAATGAAAGATTTGTCTTTCAAATTTTTTTTCCTTTTTAAAATCGGTTTACTGTCTGTCCGTCACACGCATTTTTCTCGGAGACAGTTATAGCGATTGACACCAAATTTGGTAGAAAGCTGGGAACTGTGAACGCTCACGCATACAGTGAGTTACATCCGTTTATGATGAAGTTAAGGGGGGGGGGGGGGGGGGGGGAAAAGGAAGGTGTAATTTTTTTTTCATCAAATATGGTCATGTGGGATATCAAATCAAAGGTCTCGGTTAGTTCTTTTCGAAGCGGTCTTAGTTTTGACATTTGTTGGAAAGGTGGGGAATGCGGGGGGTTGAAACTGATCATTCCTTTAAGGGGGCCATTCTCAGAAACTACCAAACCGAAAAATCTGAAAAAAATCAGGAGGCTACCAGTATATGGTGCTTGGGCTCCGAAATACCTTCCATACTATCTATACAAATAAAGTCAATAATAGTATATTACTGTAATTTTTAGTAATCGGCTGCAAAACCCCCCTTAAGTTCATGCTAGCACCACGCAACGATATAGGGTATGACATAGAGCACGATCTCACCAAGTTTGGTGGAAATGGCACTATTACTAACAAAGTTATAATACGTCAAAATTGTCGCTTCTTTGCAAATTTAAGGCTATGAATGTCAATATCATCCGGAAGTGGATAATCTCACATAATATATGCATATATTACGTGCTACGTACTAAGAAATACACAAAACCTTTCATACCTGAAGCGTCCAGCTTCCGGTTTCCCGACTTGTTATTGGCTAAAAATATTTGGTAATATATACAAATACGTATTTCGGGAATCAACTGTCCTCTTCTTCAGTATTTTGCCTTCTGAAAATTTTCTTTACTCTTCTCCCACTTCTCCTTAAAAGTTCCACCAAGGTGGGAAAATTGTTGCCCATGTCCGTTTTAGCCTTTTTTCAGGGAGAATTTTCGAGACGTGGAGACTCTCGTAAGAGTCTAGTTTCCTAACGTCGTTCACTTCCTTCAAAATATTAGTGTTGGCCAACGACAAAGGGTGTCCCTGGGGCAGTGAAAAACGGCAGTAAAGTCATTGCCAGACTTAACGAGGCCTGGGGGATACAAAGTGATGAAATCTCCTCCCGAGCGTACCGATCAAAGGAGCCTTATAATTGTTCGAACAATGGATCACGACACACGAAAACTAATGCGAATGGAGGAAGAAGGCTAAACTTTAAAAGAAACTGGCCTTCATTTGTATGAGTGAATCCTATTTCACATTCAGGAATACATTTTATAAAGCAATCTCCGGGGGAGCAGCACCGCTGCTATGCCAGGTATTTATCGAAAACCTGGAGAATGAACTTGAGGTGGCTAGGAAACTCCCGAGATTCTGGGTCAGATACGTGAACGATGTATTAGCAATCAATAAAGGAAAGAGGTAGGAGCAATCTTCGAGAAACTCAACCGGGCACACAGGAGTATCGAGTTTACCATGGAGATCGAACAGAAAGGGGAAATACCGTTCCTAGACTTAAAAATAATCCGGGAAAGAAGGGATTTTTAATTCAACATCTACAGGAAACCGACCTTGATACAACAAACCATCACATACACCTCAAACCACGATTTGAACTTTATGATTCACAGGATGGTCACAACGCCGCTCAATGAGGAGAGAAAAAATAAAGAAATGAACTACATCCGGGAAACAGCCAAGGAAAACAGATACAATAGGAACCTCATCGAAAATCGGATCAAAAAGAAACTACGCCAGGCTTCAAGACAGAAACGTTCAACACTCCTCCAGGAGGTAAACACGGAACCTAAGCAATGGATAACATTAACCTACTCGGGTCGGATTCCGGGTTACCTCGAGTAGCAGACGAGACCTACTTAGGACCCGGTTACAATCAGTCAAGAACAAAAAAGAGTGTACGTAAAAAAGCGGCACCGACACTTTAGAGCCCATCCGTATACGGAGGGGCATTTTCCAAGGAGATTCGTTGAGTCCTCTTTAGTTCTATATGCAACATTCTCACAAAATTTCGTGTCAATAAATGCAATCGTTTCCGAATAAATTGTGTATGACAACCAGATAAACAGACAAACGGAAAGATACACAATCTAAGAGGCATACAGATGGTTAGACGAACACAGAGACGGACGGAGGGATCTACAAAGAAACATACGGACAGAATATTAAAAAACTATATTATTTATAACAACATTAATATACCCATGGTTAATTGACTAAACAATAAAAGAAATTAAAACGCACAAAATTTTCTAGTAAACATTGCAATTTTTAGCATAACAAAGAAACCCCCAAGTTCATAACCATTCATTAATTTTAACTCTTTTCCGAGGTCGAAAGCTCCAATGACTCCGCTATGTACAGAGGTAAACTGCATGAGTGCATCAATTTTGGAGGCTACCACGATGTTTTGTGCAAAAGTCATTCATTAGAAAAAGCATCATATTAACTTTCATTGGATAAAAAATTTAAATCACAGCTTGTTTAAATTGACTGTGTAAGGTGTTTCTAATTGTCTTGGAGCTGTTTTCAACTAAGTATTTTAAGGGGTTACTAATGATGGAAAATGATAAACAAACAGCAATAATTGCTTAGTGATCTTTCAATAGATCCATTAAAAAACTTACGATCTGCGGTTTTATATAGGGCAGAAGCAAATTCATGAGGACCTTACCTGTTCTCCAGGAGCTGCTTGACCAAAATTGGTTACCAGGTGTTATTCGCTTCTTTATTCAGACCTACAAAAAAGACATGGTTGTGAATTATATGAAAATATTGAAAATCCCCTAGTTCAGGCCGGGAAACTTGATGTTATGTACTCGAAGAGGAGGCCCGATCTACGAGGTCCTTTTAGGACATATTTTAAGAAGGTGGTCTCTATTCGAATGAATACGATGCTTAGGCATGGCCAAAAATACCATCTGGGTTTACTATCGGCATGACAGAAATGACGCCAAAGTGGGGATTTCAAAGACTGCGATGATTAAGGAATGTTTCGACGCAGAACGTTTCAACGCCAGGTAATAGTTTTCCACAATGTTTTTTTTTTAAATTATCTCTATTATATGAGTTCATACCGTTGATTGAGTTCCGATAAGTAAAGCCATTTAAATTTAATGAGGTTTTGTTTTACACACATTTAATAAATGTGGCGGAAAGAGCCACTGTCAGCTAAATGTATTGAAAATATAACTGAACAGCTGCTACAGGTAGCAAAGTGAACCATTATAGCTCTAACCCAGGAAATTTCCCAGATTACATCTTCGGTAACTTCTCAAGATATGTATGTCCAGAACAATTTACTTTTAATCTATATTTTATAATGTACGAGTATATTGATGATACAAGGGCAAGATAATAAACCTTAACCTGGAACTTTTAACCATAATAATCTTGGGTGGCATAGATTATTTGATCGGTACATTACCTTTTACTACATTGCTACTGCTAATTCCAAACCCATATCTATATCATATGCGCTTATTCAAGAATATACGTTAAAATACACTCCCAACTTTATGATGATGAAAACCTGCGCGTCATCAAACGAATGAACTCACATATCAGATACAAATGTTGGTGAAAATTGTTATCTGACGTCGCAACGTTCCACGTCGAAACGACCTGCTTCCTCCTCTTCAGGCCTCTTCAGGTAAGGCAGAATAAGTATCGACTGAGACCTTTTATCCCCGGGAGGAGGACTCATCCAAAAAATTTCCAGTAGTGGGTACAGTCTACTGCATCCATACTTGGGATGCATTGTCCAAATTCCGCATGGACCAGGTAACATCCTAAGTATGCTACATTGGAGCATAGCATCATCTTCAAGTCAACTAGTTTTTACAGCAAGGAGCAAGCAAATTCTTTGTATGCGACTGTTTGTAATTTAATGACATATTTCCAATCCAGACCAGAAGCATAAATTCACTTCTAGTGAAGGGAATGAATTGTCTGTAGCGGCCGTTCAGTGATTTCCATTTGTCGAACTAATGTGAGGGCACATTCACACACTCCCCCAAAAACTCGCTTTTGCATGGAAAGAGTTTCAACAACTACCTATGCAGACCTGCCAACAACAGCTGGCTATCTCCACTCCGACTCCTGACCGGTACCACATTCCACTCGCCAAGACTTACCACCAAATCCCTCTGGATGATATTCTGGTCACCTCTTCCACCGAGTCCTAGCATTTGGTACACCTCGAGTGCATTTTTTAATCCCCACTTGACAATCGCCTAATTCTTAACATTGAAAAGATTTATCCAACAGGTGAAATTCCTATTCCATTCCATCACTCTTGACGGCATACAACCTTAACCAGGCTTCAATTAACGTCTTTTTGTTTTTTATTAAGGCTAAGAATTGTCGGAAGTTTTGTAGTATTCAGAAGCCGTCTGGTTGCACGATCAACCAGCTGGTAGACACTATACTTTTTGGTATTCTCTCAGCAGGATGCATCTCTAGTCACGTTTGTCGATGTCTCAGACATCGTAGTGGGCGTTGGGCTGCACCTCATGGTGAATTAAAAATGGCAACCGCTGGGTTTCTTATTAAAACAAGTCCGCTCTTTCGAATTACAGCGCCCAGGATCGTGAATTACTAGCTACTTATCTGAACTTCAAGTACTTCGATTTTTCCCTTCAAAACAGGCGTCCATTGTCTTTACGGGCTATGAGCCTCCTCTAACTTTGCAGTTCCTGCCGCAATCATCACAGACCAGATGATGCAATTCGAATTTACTCTCTTCTCAGAGTTCGAAAAGCTCCTTGAATTCAAACACCAGCGGACAACTGCATACCATCAGCAGTTAAATGCAATATTAGAACGCTGTCATCGGACGCTTAAGGCAGCTGCTTAAGCGCCCGATGAGACGTCCTGGTAGTAGGTCTCGCCTTTCGTTCTGGCTCCGTACAGCCGTCCGCGAGGAGTTTGCTGCCTCTACTGATCTGGTCACTTGCCGGCGATCTTGTCCAAAAGTGGCGGGCTTGGAAAGACCAGATTTTTACGCCTACTACAGGATACCGTTTCCAAATTGAAGCTCCCTCCGCCATTTCGTTACACACAGCCAGCGGTTCACACCCCTAGGGCGCATGAATCTTGCATCCACATTCTGGTGAGGACCATCACTCGAAAACCTCGTATACGAGGACCCCTATAAGGGAGAAAGAACGCGTTCAGTTTGGATGTGGGTGGTAAATTCAAGACGGTCTCCTTAGATAGGCTGAATCCTTTCTTCCAGGAGGCAGATGGCGATGGAAGGAAGCATGAGTATCGCGTACGTTTTGACGTCCGCCAGTCGACCAGAGCGAGTAGCTTAGCCGTGAGTTCTCTCTCCGAAACTTCTCGGTTTCACCTGGAGCGGAGTACCCTTTGATTCAAACTATGCCAAAGTAAAGGGAAAGAAGGTATTCGTAACTACTCTTGGACTGTCGCGATCGGTAATATCACGTTGGAAATTTTAGATTTCAAATTTCTTAGAAATTTTATTTAGCATTGCTGCGAAAACGGTTTTAGCATTTGTGAAGGTATTCGTAAATATTTCGTCTGCAATCAAAGTAAAATAAGCAAATTTTTAATTTTCTTTTTTAATGGTCCAGTTCATTTTCCTAGCAGGTTGCGAAGTTTTACTTCAATGCTGCCATTTCTCCATAATAAGGACATTTGTCAATGTAGCTGAACAGATTTTATTACTTCACCAAGGACAAATCATATTGTGCGCTGATACAGAATATCTATTTGTTCTACCGTTCTTCCATTATTCGATGGCAATAAGACTGTGCTGTAGTTTTATTATTATCACGGTTCTTATTGTGATAATAAACCTAATAGGGGGAAGCTCAAGCCTTACGAGGATAACTGGGTTTAAAACGAGGGTTAACATTTAAATATTTCTACTAATACCCTTTTAAGGCCAAATGGTGAAATTGAAGTGAATAATTTTTAATAATTTTAAAGAAAAAGACAAGATTAAAAGGAATGCAAATTTTTGAAGACGTGTATTCTCGAGTAAAATGAACCACTGCAGAAGAGACTCTCCCTACGCATTAATACAAGTGTGGGTTTCAGAAAAGAGTAGGAGTAGTTAGGAATTATAAACAGAAGAAACCATGGAAACGCAGCCGATTTTCTACGCCACTCCAGAGCAAAAGCCAACATCAACATTAGCACTTAAGGGCGGAGTTTGTTCAATTTATGAAGTTGGAGGGGATTCCTATTGTGATGAAAGCCACTTTAGAAAATTATGTATGACGTCAATGTAAATCGTAGTTATGACAACTAGTCAAGACGCCAAAATTGTATAACAATAGGGCGAATGTTTAGATACGATAATTGTTAACAGATGACTCTAATGTTGGCAAGAAGATCTTATCAAAGACGCAAAGTAGTGTTCTAGTACTAGTGTTTACATACCTTTCTGGAATGTTTCGTGAGGTATAAAAGAGCCAGAAATCCGCCTACAGAGTCGGTCTAGTTCTAGAGTTAGAACAGATAGCGACGGCTATAAATATGCCCCGAATGTACCGGTTAAAGGAATTGTTCTATAATTAATTATACAGTACGGTTTAATTTAGTGTTTAATAAACGCTTATATTAAAGCCATAGAACGGGTTTTTTTAGTGCTGCGCAATCCAGTGATACGAGCCTACGTAAAGCAAGTAACGAGTACAAATATCTAAGAACGTAACAATTGGTGATAGCGACAGGATTACGTAAAGGAAATCGTAACAATTGGTGACAGCGGTGGAAGTACGTAAAAGCAAATTCGTAACATTAAGTTTCATGAACTTTTTTTCAATTCCTTTTTCTCAGGTTGAGGATGCTGGAGTCCTGAGTCCATATCCACTTGATGACGGACCGGACCACTTGAACCGAAACCGTCAGTCAAGGTTTTTTCTTCTCTTTTTTTTCAGCCCCCAGAAACCTTCAACTCGTTTTAACATCTGAGATTATCAGTTGAGTCACTGGGGTGTTCATTTCTTTATTTATTTTCCCAATAAATTTTTAGATTTCAGTATACACCGCATCCTTACTTCTCATCATGTTTTCATATGTTTCGGCAAATTCTTTTCCGACATTTGTGAATTTCCGTTTCCTTGCTGCTGTTTACTAATACATAAAGTAGTGGTGATTCGAACTTCTTCCCTTCACACTTAAATGGTTTTTGCAGTTGCATCGTATTTTTTTGCATTTTCTCAAAGTATAATATCTTAAAAATATTCTCTAAAAATTTGAAGTGAATCTGTGAATATTTCCAGTTATTCGACAGTTAACAAAGGGCTCACGGGCGCACCGGCATGCTCGAGAGCAGGTAGCTAGCAGCAGCTACAAGCGACCCATTTCTCGGGTTCTATTATCATTAATCACTCACACATTTCACACACCGATTTGGTGATGGACCGAACCTCTTACTTCCTCTTTTGTAGTCCATGGACTCCGCTTTTTTGTGTTAAACACGTCACGTCACCGTCAGTCAACTTTTTCGTTCTTCTTTAAAACTTGGGTGTTTAACCCAAAAAAGAGGAGTCCGCGGGCTACAAAAGAGGAAGTAGGTTACTTCCCAAGTGGTCCGGTTCGTCACCAATCTTGAAAAAGTTTCCTGGGGTCGCCATTTTGATAATTTTTCCTTTAAAAAAAAGGCTCCAATCAGGCACTAGCATTATCTATTAATAAAACTATTTCTGTTGTTCGATTGATTTTAGATAAATCTCCAAGGATTTGTGATGGTCTCCACAAGCAATTTCTGTTGGAACTAGATCAACACAAACAGCCATAACTTTTAAAATTATAAAATTTGTTTTCAAATTTTTGTGAAGTTGAGTCGAAACATTTATAAAATAAAATAATTTACTGGCAAAAAAAATTATTGAAAATTATCTTTTTTTCATGTCTCTGACTATCCCTAACCCCTTAATAAACAATGTCAAAACAGCCTTGCACTTACGGTAGCTGCATGTCGGCCACCCTTTTTCCGTTCTACGATTGGTTTTGCTTATTTTAGTGTTTTTCTTGTAATAGTTTTTCTCTGAAGCGTTTAGGTGTGTATGCAATATGTATGCAAGTACATACATACCTATTTAAACAATACCTGAAATCTGAACATTTTCCAAACCCACATGAATCAGAATCTTAGAAAAGGGTTCTACATTTGAAAAATTGAGCTTTTTACCATTGTTTCATCAAATTGTCTTTGTCTGCCCCACGGGACCTTTAGGTATATACAGTGAATATGAGGTAATGAATTCTTTCCTTGAAAATGAAAATAATTTCAACCTAAAATGGAAGTACACCGTTCTGAAATTTAACTTTACAACTCCCAACGAAAAATAAAACCCAACATGAACGATAATTTCCTATTATACTTTCAGATGCTTCTACTTTCATCCATAATCATCTATGTGAGTTATTGCTTCTTCAGACGACGAAATTTTCCACCAGGACCACTCGGCATTCCAATTCTTGGCTACTTACCGTTTCTCAATCCACGCCTACCGTACATATCTCTGCAAGACCTCTCCCGTAAATATGGTGCAATTTATGGTCTTTACCTAGGCTCCGTTTACACCGTTGTGCTCTCAGATGTTACTATAATTCGCGAAGCACTCAAACGCGAAGAATACACCGGGCGAGCACCTCTCTATCTAACGCATGGCATCATGGGTGGATATGGTATGAAACATATAGAACATCACTAAACCAATGCATAAAACGAAAGATTCAAGCGAGTAACCCGCTAATTAAAAATTCATAAAATTTAATTTCACAGGTATCGTTTGTGCCGAAGGCCTTCTCTGGAAAGATCAACGTCGTCAATCAAGCGAATGGTTACGAAGACTCGGGATGAGCAAGTTTGGAATGGTTCGAAGCCGTCTGGAGAAACGGATCAAGGCCGGAGTCGAGGAATTCTTGCAGGTCTGCTGTTAAGCGAATGAGTCACATTTAATCTGTTACGACTAGGATAAAGCCCTCGGTTTCTTAGAAAGAGTTCCTCATTGGGAATACTAATCGAAGGTGGCTTCGAGGAAACTCCGTTTAAATTTAGAATGCTCTTCTTATTATGCTGTCCACTTTCGCTCCAGTTCAATTTGAGTACATATTCTAAAAACGTATATTGACTCGAAAGCGTTTGTCATTTTCACTTTCAGATGATGAACAATTCAGCAATAAGCAATAAATGCGCTGAAGGTAAAGAGCAATTTCTGGTGAATCCAATGCACGCCCTGCTCCATTCGATGGGGAATGTTATAAATGATCTGGTATTCGGCATCACTTACGAGCATGATGACGCAACTTGGAAATATTTGCAGCAACTGCAAGAAGAAGGCGTCAAGCACATTGGCGTGTCGGGAGTCGTTAACTTCTTGCCACTTCTCAGGTACATAATTGGGTTTCCATGATTAATGACATTATTAAACCGATCCATAAATTGATTACCGCACTGACTCGACGCCGCCTCGAAAACAGGTTTTCGCCGGCTAATAGAAACACAATCGCCTTTTTATTGGACGGCAAGCGGCGAACCCATGCAATTTACGATAGAATCATTGAAAAGGCCAGAAGCGTACTGTCGGCAACCACGAAGAACGGTTCTAATGCGCTAGAAAGTGAAAGTGGCGAGTCCATTGAAAACCCCAGGAACGACAGCAGCAATGATGATTGCAGCTCTAACCTTAATGTCGGCGACGTCGATTGCATTCTTAAATACTTTCTTCAAGAGAAGGAGCGGCGGCTGTCACAAGGCGACGATTCCGCCCACAGTATTTACAAAGATATTCAATTACGTCACCTGTTGGCGGATTTTTTTGGCGCCGGCGTCGACACAACGCTAACTACCTTACGTTGGTTTTTACTCTACATGGCAAAAAATCCTAGCTTGCAGGCACAATTGAGAACGGTATGACAATGATGTTGGTTTTTCTTATTCGCAAGATTTTTGTTTGGTTAACCCTTGTTTTGTTGTTTTTAATGTTTTAATTGGTATCGTTGATGGGTGGGGGTAATGGGCACAGAGTAGCAGAGAGTAGAATTGACCATGGGACGCCAAGCTTCAATTACTTTAATTTAGAATAAAAGTGAAAGTGATTTTTTAAACAACAGAATAATTTATTTAGAGGGAAGGCCTGAGGGTTGAAACGAATAAGTAATGATCAAAGACACTCCTAGGGTTATGACTTTTCAGCTTGGATGCTGTATTTACCGCACATACAAGGGTTAAAAACATCTCTCGGCTTAAATTGTTTTCCATAAGTGAATTTCAAAATGTGACACTAAAACTCTTCAATAATAATAGGCTATAATCGAAACTTGTATGATTAGTGATGCCGTTGTTGCTGATGGCGGTCTTGCGAATGGCGACGCTGCCGTTTGGAATCCAAACTTGAACGACCTTGAAAAACTGGATCTGCTGAAAGCCTGCATATCGGAAACACAGCGTATACGATCTGTTGTACCACTCGGAATTCCACATGGCACCACAAAAGTATGTTCGCTCAGCAATAATCATATTTTTTCTAACTACTTTATTTCAGCAACTTATTCAATATACATTTTGAGTTGCGGATAATCCATTGGAATTTCGTGCTTATTCTTTATGTGTTTTTCTTTTCTTTCTTGTTGTGAGTTTTTCTTGTTTTCTTTCATCGCTTCTTATAGGAAACAGAGCTATGCGGATTTGCAATCCCAAAGAACTCCATGATTATACCACTACAATGGGCCGTTCATATGAACCCAGAATTTTGGCCAGATCCTGAAAAATTTGATCCTTCTCGATTCTTGACTGCCACTGGAGAATATTTCGCGCCACCGAACTTCATTCCATTTCAGACAGGTGAGTGATAATGCACATTATAACATTTACGAATTCACCTGGCAAAGTAGCAAACAACCTTCAGATAACACGCTTTCAACTGCGCCTGCCAATATTTGTGATATTCTAGGGCGTTGTTCTTGGGCTTGGACTTGTATCCGATTCAAATATCTGAAATAATTCGATTGGTATGTGCTTTGCATAATAAAAAACTTTGAATTCATATCACACATTTTTGTGGCTTGATGAGTCATTTGAAGTGATTTGATGTGATGTCTGTCGCCTTATATAGGAAAATTACAAATCTGCTGGGTTTGGATTTTATAAAAGGTTGGCGCCAGGAGAGAATGCACAGAAAAAAAATACAGAACAAAATGTTCCAATGCTTGTAAAAAGCGAAAATCTTCTTCAAAGACGACAACCCATTTTATGTAGCAATTAATAGCAAAACCTCAACAAATCTTCTGTCTTCTTCTGCAAAAAACCTGACGACTTCAAATAAGTTCTTGCTATTACCCAAGAGATGGCGACAGTGGAACCATCATCACTGCACTGCTTTAAACGGTCTGCATCAGAAGCAGTTAAGTTCTTGAGCGTTTTACGTGAACACCTGTCTGGAAGACTTAATCCCACGGTCTTCTTAGGACACGAATTCATTTTGTGACCACAATCAGAGCGCCGCTGTGACAAGCAACAACGGTACCAGTCGTTACCAAGTGCATGGCTTAGCATTCATACTGGTGGATACAAGACCTACCTAAATCTCTACCGAACTAAGGAGTACGGCACCCGTGTTGAAACGCGACACCACGCCGAGGCCCGAAGGTCTCTTCTCGCTTGAGCATCAACACAACCCCCATTAAGCTCCCACTAGGGGGCCAACCGCAAACAACCGAGCTGTACTCACATATAACGGGAGTTCACTCGAAATATGAGAGTCCAGGGGCTATTCCGGTTCCCATGGTACCAGTATACCCCTGGTAAGGTTTCGTGACCAAATTGCCACTTCAGATGAGTCCCCGTGCAGACTCGGGTCTGATTACGTTTGGAGCATTCACCTACTGCATCACGGCCGGCAAGCCAAAGTGAGTACAGTGTCTCCCAGTGTCACCACTATGGAGGTTCTCCTCGGCCACTTGGTTTTGGTTTGGCCAACACGGTTGCCGCCCCGTCTTCCTTACGGCCGCCTCTGAACACTGCATCAGAAGCATACAAAATTCTGATTAAGACATGACCATTTTCTGCCGTGAATAAAATATATGGAAAATAATGATTTGATGTAAAAGGTAAAGAGCGTGCGGAATGAGTTTGAAGACGGGAATATGGAGATTTTCACAAAGACTCACTTCTCAATGAGGACCAAGCCAACAGATATTTTGAACTTTGCAAGCTTATCAGCAAACATATTCGAGGCACCAGGGCTATTATTGCCCTTGCTAGGGGAGGCGAATATCATGCAGAAAGTGAAGCCCAGCGTTAACAGAAGACTTCTCATCCACATCGGCGACCAATTCAGGTGGAGGAAACTTTCTTCAACCGTTCTCAGCCGCATTGGTTTTCCACCTCTTGTGGATGAAATTGCTAGTCACAGTAATATAGGGATACGGAATACTCCTTCAAAAAAATAGAAATCATCTCGGCCAAGAATATTCCCAAACAGGGTAAGGCCGTTGCGCTTGACGGTCTCCCTACGTTACTGTTCATCACAGTTCCCGCTGTATCTGCTGAACTGCTTCTTCCACGCATTTGTAAATCCTGTGAACGTTAGAACTTCCCTTGAGTGGGAGAAGGGGATGGTCATTAAAATTCCAGCGAAGGGAACCCGTCTTAAGCTATTATATTGAAGTTGTATGTACTTGCCAAGATAATAGCCAAAATTGTACTGGAACGCGTTAAAGAACATTTCTCATGCTTACTCAACAAGGAGCATATCTGAAATGCTTTACGAAAGAGAGGCATTCTAAATAAGCTAATAGCTATTATCCGAGCGACATATGTATGCATGGAGGAGGAGGTATGGAGGCGACCAAATACATCAAATGTTTCATCAACTTGTGCTCAAGGTGTGGGACAGCGAATCAATGCCTGATGATTGGCAAAGAGGCATGTATTTTTCGTGATATCTTGCGTTTCCGCCGGCGTAGAAATGACAATTTCGTATTTCCTGAGTCAGGCGCGCCTCCTCTTTCGATCCAGGTATCTCCCACGGGAATCCGACGATTTTCGACTTTTCGCTATTTTTCCAACCCGGGGTTAAGCAAAATTTTCAACTTCCCTCGGTTTTCCGTGATATCTTGCGTTTTCGCCGGCGTATCGATCGAAGTGTCTCCCACCGGAATCGGACGATTTTCAATTTTTTACCATTTTTTCGACCTCGGGTTCAGCAAAATCTTCAATTTTCCTTGATTTTCCGTGGGCTCAAACTCACTGGATTTGCCGTGATATCATGCGTTTCCGTCGGCCTATCCATAAAAATTCTGCATTTCCTGAATCTGAGACGCCTCCTCTTTCGATCGAGGTATCTCCCACGGGAACCCCACGATTTTCGCGTTTTCACTACTTTTTCGACCCGGGGTTCAGGAAAATTTTCGATTTTCCGCAGGTTCAAACTGAATGGATTTTCCGTGATATCTTGCGTCTCCGCCAGCGTATCAATGAAACTTTTGCATTTGCTGAATCTGGGGCGCCTCCTCTTTCGATCGCGGCATCTCCCACGGGAATCCGATTTTTCGCCATTTTTTCGGCCCGGGGTTCAGTAAAATTCTCAGTTTTCCTCGATTTTCCGCGGACTCAAACTCAATGGATTTTCCGTGATATCTTGCGTTTCCGCCGGCGTAGCAACAAAAATTTTGCATTTCCCGAATCTGGGGCGCCTCCTCTTTCGATCGAGGTATTTCCCACGCGAGTTCGCCGATTTTCGACTTTTCACCATTTTTCTGACCCGGGTTTCAGCAAAATTTTCAATTTTCCTCGATTTTCCGTGGGCTCAAACTCAATGGATTTTCCGTGATATCTTCCGTTTCCGCCGGCGTATCAATAAAAAATTTGCATTTAATACATCTGGGGCGCCTCCTCTTTCGATCAAGGAATCTCCCACGGGAATCCTAAAGGCGCATTTGAGTACCTAAGTTGGCCGTCCCTGCTGTCGAAACTTCGTGAGTGTAACTACCAGGAGTTAGCTCTGTGGAAGAGCTACTTTGGTCCAAGGTGTCAATAAGCGTGTGTGACTGGCTGTGGAGCGCGGCTGCCCGCAGGGATCCATCGCAGGCGCATTTATATATAACCTGATGATGGATGTTAATAAAAATCGTTGGCCAAAAATCCAATTGGCTAAAGGCCTTGAAATGTGTTAGAGCACTTCATTCGAGACCGTAACGGTAGACTACAGGATTACAGTACCTTGTAGGAGGAAATGTAGTTGTGCTCGCCGAGATTATTACCCTGATCTGACTCAGGTACTCAATTCACATCTGAGTCGACTGGTATCCAACTTCAAATCACGATACAAATCCCACTGCCACCAGCGAGATATGGACCGCGACCTTTCGTAAGACAGCCTTGTGATCTAACGACTCAGCTATCCAGACGGATGATGGATATTGGGTGAGCTGTGGTTGAATGTGTTGCATACGCGAGTGATCCTCTCAATGTCTCTTATGTAAGTTTCTGCATTGAGTGATGGCCTGTCTTCGCTTCTAAATGAAATCGTTCTCCCCACATCATCACCGGCCCTCCTCCTCTGTCGGTCAGCGCAACTGAAGTCAAGGAAGCAATAAAACGAATGAAATCGAAGAAAGCAACAGGACCTGACGACATCACATCTGAGCTCTGGAAAGCGAAGAACTTGAATCCAACACTGTGACTCAGCGAATTCTTTAATCGGGTTATTCTGGAAGATAAAACACCATTTGACTGGCAAGAAAGTACCACTGTTCTAATATGGAAAAAGAAAGGTAGTCCTTCAGAATATTCAAATTACCGGCCCATCCGGTTACTTTCTCATACCATGACGATTTTCGAATGCATTCTTGACAGTCGTATTTGCGAAATCGTTGAAATAACCGCGAATCAAACCGGATTTGTGAAGAACTGCTGACGTAATACACGCTGCGCGGTTACTCATGCAGAAACACCGTGAGAAGCATCGACCTCTTTACATTGCATTTCTGCATCTAGAGAAAGCGTTATACCGTATACCGCATGAACTCATCTGGTATGCTCTACGACAACACTTAGTGCCAGAAGCACTCATGCCCTGCGTTCAATTGCTCTACCACGATCCGAAAAGTAAAGTTCCAAATGTGGCGGGTATATCAAAACCGCTGCGTGTCTCTTTTGGTGTTCATCAAGGAAGTTTCCTCTCACGACTCCTCTTTGTTCTTGTTATGGACACTATTATACGGGATATCCAATGTCCAGCGCCCTACACTATTGTGCAGATGATGTTTTCCTAGCATCTAATAGCAAAAATTATTTCGAGCAATTTATTCAAAAATGGAATGATCGCCTCATGCAACGCGTCTCAGATTGAATCTGAATAAAACTGAGTTTTTGACGACCCCAACGATCCGCATGAAACAGGCACATTCACTGCCCAGAACTGAGCGATTTAAATACCTCGGGTTAACGCAATCAGCCAATGGAGAACTGCGCTATGAAATTGCTTCACGCATTAACGCAACCTGGCTAAAGTGGCATTCCACAACTGGTATTCTTTATGATCGATGTATTAACGAACGTTTCAAATCCAAAATTGACCGCATTGACGCCCGTCCTGTTGCTCTCTATGGTTCTGAGTGTTGGCTGACCATAAAAGACAATGAACGGCGTCTTGCGATAATGGAGGCGAATATGTTGTATTGGACTAGTGGTGTGACACGTTTTGATCACATCTGGAATGAGGATATCCGCGATCGATATTCAGTTGCACCGATCGTGAAAAAACTGCGAGAGAGAGGTCTTCGATCACCACGTAATTGGTCTTAAAATCGAAGTCGATGGTAAACGACCAAGAGGCCCGCATAAACAACAGTGGCTTGATACGCTGGATGGGGATTTAAAAGCCTCGCGATTGCATCCAAACTAGGCATTTGAAAGAGCCAAATGGCGAAACCGATCACGACGAGCCGACTCCGCTTGTGAATGGGACAAAGGCTGAACAAAGGGAAGAAGAACATCGCACTGAGTGTAGCGTTCTCCTCTTCTTCACCCGACTTTAACTCGGCCATCTTGAGAATAAAGGGCAATTCTACCCTGGTCTGAAAAGAGAAAAGAGCCTCAGTTCAGGCAGAATGTTTTGAGCAAAACGGAGTCGGGCTGTTTTATGATTGAGTTGAGCCAGTCGCGTACGTATTGTATGCACTCCTCAAGCAACAAGAAGCCGGTGGCTCATTATTATAGATATCTGAGACCCGTTCCTTAGAATTCCAACTGCAAGAAATGGATCGTCAGCTTGGTATATTACCCTCAGTCTCTCTGTACCTCAGGATCGACCGCCGAACCGTCGTAACGCTGGCATCTTCCGTTCATGTCCAACACAACGATTTGGATGACTACCTCCATCCAGCACCACATCGAATTCATTCTTTCCCAGAATGGAATAAAGCAATGAAAAACGAAAAACAGAAGAAGAAACAGTTTTTACACACACGGGTGTATTGCACTCTGATAGAGAACTGAAGGCTCTCATATTTTTATTTGTTAATTCTGAGTTTATTTGCAAACTTTCGTCCCGGTCTATATGGGTGTTGATTTAGTCCCAAGTATTCCATTAATTAGTACAATTACAATTACAATGAAATTCAAAATGCGCCGGATTTTTGAACCCGATTGAATTTTTCCTAAGGAGTACGAGCGGATCATTCTGAATGGAGAATATTTCTTATCATAAACTTTATGAAAATGAATCCAGAGATATTCGAGAGGTGAATATGTTCTGAAAATCATCATGAGTAACGAATAAATCCATCTTGGAAACAATGAGTCATATCTGCCATCCTTTTGACCTTTTATAGTTAGTTATAATCCCCGATATACTGCAATCTGGGCCTTATGCCTACCGAGGTGTTGGTTGACTTAAGGGGGTCATCCCATGTGAAGGCGGTTTTTTTCGCTTTTTTTAGAAATCTTTTGTGAAGAACTGAATGAAGATACAAATACGAATTTTTCACCATATATTTACTAATATTTTGAGCATGCGTAGTAACTTTTCCAGCCCGATAGCACAATTCATTATTGAAATACAGAGAAATGTATACACCCATCTCCAAAAAAGGCGTTTTTTTGCTTTTTTTTGGTGGCATGTTAAACTTTTTTTTGTGAATTTTGGTGTTTTTTAAGGCTTCTTTAATGAATGAAAAAAAACTACTGACTGAATCGCCATTATCCTAGTTTCCGGACCGTAGAAATATGTTCTGAGTCATGAAAATTTCAAAGAATTTCGCTGAATGTGGTTTCGAGAAAAACGCATCGAAAGAGTAGAATGTGATTTTTAGCCATAAAATCTTAACTGATCCTTCATTTGCTATACCAAGTCCATAAACCTTAGCTTTCTTCATGAAATACAAGTATAGCCTTGGCTTCAATTCTTGTCCTTTTAGGGAAGTCATTCGGACCGATAAATACGCGGTTTCTCACGACGATCGACATAAATCTGACACGTGACTTATTATGTGTTTAACACTATAATTTTCGAACTGTTCCGAATATCAAAAAAACACTTTGCCCATATATTCTACACTATATCGAGATACAATTGATGCCAAAAACAAAAATTCGATTCCCCGGATCCGACACACGGGATGACCCCTTTTAAAGGGAAGGAGGTCAATTTTGATAATCTTTAGATCAGCCTGCTGCGTCAAAGATCTAAAAGTTAAGGCATACCAAGCATGTGTTACAATTTCCTGAAATGGTTTGGGTTATGTAATGAATTCTAGCAACCTTTTGCCAGCCTCCCACTGTTAAATACAAAGATATTCCAACTAACTTAAAGCAGATCAGGTGTATGTCAAGAGTTCATGAAGCTGAAATGAGAAACAAATTAGATGATCTGGCTGCAAAAATAAATCCCGTGCGCTCTATTCACCCAATGTACAGAGAATCCCCATCAAGACATAATCAACCCTTCACCGTTTTCCAAAATAACATCATTTGGATAAACCCAACTGAACTCACTTTTTATTATTAATCCACTTTGCATATAAATTCCATCGTTTTTAACACCAGATTATTCCATAGGTAAACGAATTTGCTTGGGCGAAGAGCTGGCTCGTATGCTACTCTACCTGTTTGCTGGCAGCATTATATACCACTATGAATTCACTCTATCGGCCGAAGAATCGAACGTAGATATGCAAGGTGAATGCGGAATAACCTTGACCCCGCCGCATTATTCGCTGCTTCTCAAAAAAGTCAACAATTGAAACCACCAGATTTTCAATCAATTCGTATTGTATTTTTTCAAATGTATCTTTTAATCATAGTAATAACATATTTTCTGCTCTACACTAAACTACATCTAAATAACAAACAGCTTATAGGTAAGCTGAATACATGATGATCTACTTGATCTTTTGTTTTTCTTACAATGCATATGCATACATGAAATATATTAAACAATTTACAACAAATGAATATAACAAACTACGAAATATAAATTTGTTGTTATTATTATTGGTTTTGATTTTTTGACTGATTTTCATTCTCTAATTCAAATTGTACAATAAGGTTTCTCTCTATTGGCACATGGAAGTATTTGTTTGTTTATTTATTTGATAGGATCTGATAATAAAAAGTCAACAAAGAAATAGATTTTTTAAATAAAATTATTCCTTTTGCTCCATAAATTATTAGTCTTTCTTTTCCTCGCAACTTAGGCAATTTTTAATAAATTTATTTTAATGGTATTTATTTGTGTTTTAATTTAAAACACCAAATGCAAAATTTTAAATTTACGCCTATCGCAAATAAATTTTTTGTTTTTTAGTAAAAATAATTTTGAAATAAAAGTCGAAATCTTCAGAATCGAAATATAAATTTTCTAACTACCTTGCCGAAATGTCACCAAAATTTTTGAAATGTAATAAAAAAAATTTTTTGATTTACAATAATTTACGAAACTATCTTAATAAAACACAATTATCATTTATCTCTTCTCCCTTTTCTTTTGTTCAAGCGAAAATAATTTTGCATAATTAGGTTGTAGGTAGGTTTGTTTAGAATCTAGGACCACAGTTTGTTTTGATTATATTTTATGTTTTATGTTATCAACTGAACACAGCTCTGGGTGGAATTTGAAATATCATAGCATCGATCATTTGTTTTTCTGATATTCAAATTTTGTCTTAGCTAGTCTGCATATGTTTTTGAATACAATGGTTTCAGTTTGGTGGAAACTCCACGGAATTTCCCCAAAGATGATCAATGCAGGCAAGATGTTTTTTATGGAAACTTTTCTACCTTGCAATGAATGTTATGAAATTCAACATCACTTGGAACAGAATCAATTACTTGGACTTTTCACTGGAAAAGTTCAATTCTACACCTAATCTTCGTAACTAATGCTAATACATTGTATCAATTAGAGGTTGCTCTTCAACACAGCTTATTCTCTTTATAAATTATGAACACTTTACTTCAGTACCTAACTAGTAATCATAACATAACGTCGGTTAGAATGCAGCTACTGCCGCGTTACAGGAACAAAACCGTGCTCTTCCACCACCATTACATTGTAGTGATGCTGGAAAACATACTGAAAGTCTCATGGCTTGGTATCTATCTCCTTGGCACGAGACTCACTCGTCTCCGGCGTACTTCAATTAGAACCGAAATTACGAATTGGGCTCTGATCTGGTGTGTTGGCCATGGCCTGCAGTGGTCGTGGAGTTAGGACCACTTTGAATGATTCTGGAGTGATGGTAACGCCAACGTTGCCCTTCAAGCTAGGCAAAGGTTGTCCTTCGGGCAAGCTCATGTTGAAGGAGTGCATGAAGGATGCGAAAAATAAGAAAAGTTCCATGCGTGCAAGTACATCACCCAAACACATACGACGACCAACTCCGAAAGGCATGAAATATTCTGGTTTGCGAACTTTACCTTCGTTGTCGAGGAAACGTCTTGGATTGAACTCTTCTGGGCGATCCCAGAGGTTGGGGTCCATGTGCACGCTGTTGATCAGTGGAATGACATGAGATCCGGCTGGTATGGTGTAACCATTAATGTAAACATCTCTGTAAGGAAAAAAATAGTTTGATTAGTTGTCTGTTAGCAAAAAAAGCGTCAATTAATTTACTATGTCTGTTTTCCAAAATTGCGTAAAATCAAAAGAATGGCGAACATCAATGCAATCGCTAAATAATCGGCTGAGTAGTTGAATATTCATACAATCCTCATAATCCCATTTATTAGCAAACCGTTACTATTCAACGACTATCTAAAAATTAGCATATATCTGATTGGTATATCTCTGATTCAGCCGGTAGCGACTGTTACCTTCTACTCTCTCAATTTGGCTCGTGCCTACCTATCACACAAGAACCCACTCATCCACGTCACTGGATAGAATTCGCATATTATCAGGAAGCTAAGCAAAGAAACCGTTCATTAAAATTCTAGACCTACAAAAATTCTAATCAATTCAACACCGAACAGACCAAATTTCAATTCTTATTTTGGAAACTATTCAACAAAATCCAGTTTGAAATTTGAAAGACCGAAGCCGCCCAATGGTGTCTGATTTTCAGAGTGTCTTTCAATTTAACGACACAAAGACAGTAAGTATTACACAACCTTCTAGAGGCGCCACATCCAATCAACAAAAACCTATTCCTACTATCTTTTTGGTGAATGTGTAAATTTTGACAATAAGAAAGCATGTTTCAGCCTTTCAAAATGGCCGTAAATTTGAATCAATTTGCCCTCCTCATTCGCTATTTTAGGTTGATTTAGTAGTCTGGATGACAAATTTGTTGCAAATGATATTTAAATTAGGCTTTCGTGCACCAACGAGAAAATCCAACACAACATCGAATCTAATTTAAATATAGACGCGAAAAAAAAACAAAACCACGATATATTCGTATTTTGGCACTTTTTTGTTGTTGCTGCATCCATTCAGAGATATTTGAAAAAGAAAGATATTGTCAAGAGACATGGAATTATTATGGTAGTTCCGCGACAAGAACCGGTTCTTGGAAAGAACAATTGTTTCAAGAATTGAGGTTCTTGGTTCTGACATACTGACTGATATTTTCGGTGGATTGTGTTCCAATAAAGAAAAAAAAGTGTTCTTGGATTTCTCTTTGTGGTAATGGTTGTGTTTGTTTGTTTGAGTGTGAAGGCAGGGGAGCTATGTTTGCGGATAGATCTTAAATATTTTGAAGGAAAAATAGTTACATAAAACCACATAATGGAAGCAATTCCACTTTCATTTTAAAGTAGACCCATATTTGGTTTTTTGGTTTGTTGAGTGCTAATTGAGTAACTACTGTTTTGCGATGTTTTGTAATAGGTACTTAAACAACTTAAGCAGATATCTAAGAAAAAGGTTGACCAGGCAGATATCATTTACAACAAGGCGGAAAAGACAATTCCACAAAAGACTACTACTACTACTACTCAAACTTTCAACACTGAGGCTCTGGAAAACGCACCATCAGAGGATCTGGCATTTCTAGAGATGATCAGAAAAATATCAACCACTTCAAATACACTACCTGAAAGATTAGTTACGGTGCAAGAATGCAATAATACGAGGAAGGTTTTAGAAAGAAAGTCCGGACCACGAATAAAAGTCATCAGGGCCTATTTCGAAATTGTACAATTACCCTAATGATATTAAATGCCTTATTCTTGGTATGTAAGAAGGCCTCACTCTCCTCTCGAAGGGCCTGTGTACGAAGGCAAAACTCACTCGTAAAGTTAAGCTAAGACAAAATAGTAATTCGGCTCTAATCTTAAGTTTGTCGAACTCTACTGAGCTATTTTCGTCAGTTCCAGGCTTGCACCGTGGAAATGGAATTTAGTCGCTTGAAGTCTTCGCATAAAAAGAGGCTTTATCAATATTATCGCGAAGGCTTCTCCCCGTTTGTTATATATTCGAGGAAACCTTAGCTCTCCAACTGCAAGAAATCACTTACGAGGTGACATAAAAATATCCAACCTATCACCATTAAAAGTAAATAAATTATTACGACCTTTCTCCAAATTCAATAAACGATAATTTTAGCAAAGTGATATTACTAGCAAAAAAATGTCTACCAAAACTGTTTAATTTCAAAGCTAACTCGTAATGTCTTCATTTGAAGATACGTTCAGCTCTTGACTATTATAAAAGAATTTTCCGTCCCTCAGACACCATATTTGGGAAACCAACTATTGCCTTCTTCAGTGCACTGCTTGTACGAAAATAAGATGCGCTGAGAAAGGAAATAGTTGATTCCCGAAATACAGTATTTGCGACCAATAAATTGCTGTGAATCAAAAAAGGAAAAAAAACATTATTTTCTTCCAAATTTGAAACATGGGTTAGAGAAAGTTGTCTCTAAACTGGAAGTAAGAAGAAAGGGCTCAATCAGTGTCATTTCTTTGCTCCATGAGATAACTTAAAATTTCAAATATACTTTTCTAGAATCTTTTAAATAGTTATTCAGTCTTCGTTGAAATATTTCGATTTTTTTATCTTATTTTCAATGAAGCGTTAATATTTAATATTTATTTTTAAATGTTTTTATGCGGACACACTAATAGAAATAAAGGAACAGAATTGCTACACTCAATTGCTTTAGAAATTTACGTAGATTCGAGGTTGAAGATATCTGCAGGCCCAGTTGATTGTCCTCTAAAAATCAAAGTGAAGTAGAAAGTTTGATCAACACGTAAGTTCAAAGAAACAGTGAATGAAATTCATGTGGTGAAAATATGCTTTACTGAAAATTCTTCAATGCAAAACCGACGAGAAAAACCTACAGTAGCTCATACTACGCTATTATATTCTAACCAAGCCAAACTATCAAACTACGATGTGGCTATCACAAAAATACTCATAAAATTCAATGGAAATAGCAAATACACGTGACTGGAATGACGCCAGACATCTTAGATAACTATTTGTCAATAAAGCGGAAAATATTCAAGGATTTCTAACAAAGTCATTCTAAATACGAGAACAATTAAAGCAAACTCTGGATTTTCCTTGATCGCTTATCAATCCCCCAAAGTATTTGTTCAACACCAAAAATATAGTTAGAATACATAATCAATAACATCCAATTATCCCATGAGTATCTCAACCCGATTGAAAAATCTTATCAAATTACATTGACTTAATGCGAAGTTCGCTACATTATAATCATCAACTAAATGTTCTACAGTATATTTACATGACCCAGACAACAATGAATCTGAAACACAAAGACCCAGATCTGTCTCAGTTTTCATTCATTGAAGAGCAAATTATATTACGTTTATATATAGATAATCTAAACTGATATAGATCTGGTTACGTAGCGTCCATTGCCCTCTCGGCTTCATGGATATAAATAAGAACATCAAACTTTTACTTTCTTTAAATTCTTAGAACTTTACGAACGTATCGTTTCAGTCCCGACGTGGATGTATCATCTTCTAGTCAAATGTTTATATTGTCTGTCTGTCTGTCCATCTCAGTTGTGCCTTCATAAGGCACGAAGACCCCGTTTCAAACGTCTAGATGAGATCGCGACCACTTAAGGGTGATCGAATATACCTTGGCTGAGGCACAACCAGCAAAAACAACTAAGGCCACCTCCGGATAACAAATGTACGAGTATATAACACTACACTCAGTTGAGCTTCTGACATACCGGTCTGTGAACATATACCCATGCATACCTGCATATATGCTGGATTCTTGAATTTTTCACTAAAGACACCGTTATTTGATCGCCTTTTACAACTTTATAATTCAGCTAAAAATAAAAATAACCGCGGGCATTCGCACAAGAATAAGACAAGAACAACACATATAAGCTGAAAGGTGACCCAAAGAAGGTATGCAGTAATATGCCTGGTTAATTGTTAACATAATCCCCACGATCATCAGCATGATCACAACGTGATCGCACCACGATCGCCCTGAACATAAGCTCGTACATTTGAATGGAGTTATCACGATCGGCAAAGTGCATTATCACATTGTTTAAGTGAACCTAAGTGGATCCAACAAGTCTCGTGACACCCATTTCAGCACCATTCACTTGTAGTACCTCAGCGGGCGAGTGCATCCATTCCTGCCTTCCCGGCCGACCAATACGATCGCATTCCCATGGTGTTCTTCTCATCTTTCCAGCTTCCAACTCGCACCATAAGCTTTCGAATTGAGTTAAGTCTCCCGACCCCAGCTGAAGAACTCCAACTTCTTCTTCCAATCGGCTTCTCCCAATTCAGCAATCAACAAAGTTGGAGTCTCCGAGCACCTTATCAACATTTATATAATGCTCGGGTCCGTAAAGAAGACGAAGGAGTAGAGAGGCCGATCGTTGAGTGCCACTTTCGAGTCACCAGATAAAAGGGTTTGCTCGCCCCAGGGGGAAGCTGTGGGAGGTGGAAACGTATTACGGCATCGATAAGACTTGAACAAATATTGCAAGTGCAGCTCGATGCACCTCAAATGTTATCATAACAATCGCAAATAAAATAATAACGACTCATAACATTTGTCGGTACGTACACATATGTGGCTATATGGAAACCTCATTTAGAGTGATAAAACCGGGTGGTTCGCGACTTGAAGGCACATTGAAGCGAGTGCCTTTACGTAATCATACTAAAAATAATATCACTTGCAGTACGTGGCAGCGGAGGTGAATTGCGAATTAAGAGCGAACTAAACAATACTCGAAACATTCAATCCACGATAAAACAAACATACTCGTAAATAGATAGTTTTTGCACATCTAAAAAATCCACAACACTTGGCGCGAGAAACCAGTAGCGGCTAGATCTATCAGATACCATTCAGATACTCCTTATATCTCTATATTTACATACTAGTAGTGAATAGATAGTAAAGACAGATGCATACCTGGTTGGTGAGTGTGTCGTAGCCAATGGTACTATACTCGACCGTCGCATTGACTCCAAAATTGTCGTCTCAGTCAGGGGCAAAAATTGCAGATCTTCAATCGTTGGTAATCTATGACGGCCAATAACCTGATCTAACTCTTCTTGAACTCGACGCATTTGTTCAGGGTTACGTAGCATGAATACATTGATCCAAAGCAATGTGGTTTTAATAGTCTCCATACCAGCAGAAAATAGATCAGCAATCACTTGCATTATTTGGATTTCTGTAAAATTATAATGAACGGAAAGAGAAGAAAAAAAATTAGGTGTTAGTGCCATGGATTGCTTTACAATAATTTATTGTTGTGCAGATTTATATATGTAGCGCTAATCCGATTTGTTTTACATGCTCAGTGTGCACGATCTGGCCGTAATTGATATGTAGGGCCATTAGACATGATCGGTGGATTTCGAAATTGCAATTATTCTTCAATTTGTCTTTGTCTGTTCAAAAGTGTTTGTTTTATGCTCGTGAAAAATTGTTGCAATTAGCCTCGGACTTGGTAAATTCCAAATGCAAATTATGGCGAGGTTTAAGATTTATGAGAAACGAACGAGATTAACTATTCTTTCCGGAGATCACCGCTTGAAATTGATCTTCATCAGAAAATCACCCGAATTTCGTTTGAAAATTTATCTTTGCTATATCAAAATGAAAAGTTAGAACTTTGGTGCAACTATGAAAGAAATTAGATTTTCAACCAACAACTCCTCGAAAAAAAGTTCGCGAAATCTGCTTATTTTCTCCTAAAACTATCTAAAAGATACTCACCAGGATCCTTTCCTTCGAACAATTCTGATTCACGTCCCTCTTCCTTTGCCTTTTTAATTTCCAACAGATACATATCGATTAAATCGCGAATATTATTCTCGTCAAAAGTGCGTTTATGTTCATCGATAACTTCACGATAAAACTCCAAAGTTTCCGCGCGATTCTGGGCGATTTTATTACGCGTATTTTGTTTGCCCGGCAAGTATTGAACGGTTGGAATATAGTCAACTGTATGGATTTCACCGAACAAACGCATTCCTTCCTCTATTAGATAGATGAACCGACGGAAACGGGGATCATCAATTGAGAATCGGACCGACATCATAATGTTACAAATAACATTACTAACAGCAACAGAGATTGCAGGACCCATGTCAATTGGTCGGCCGTTTGAGAGTTGAAGTGTGTGAAGGAGCTCATGAACTTCGGTCTGTAATAGAGTAAGAAAGTTGATTAGTGATCTTCAAGTTTCCGCGAAACTTGCTTTATAAATTACCATGATCCTCTTTTCCATCAAATGTTTGCCAGTTCCCATGTATGTCATGCCAAAATGACGGAGTTTTTCATGGAGAAACCGACGTTGATCTTTCCATAGTTTTCCTTTGCTGTTGATTATTCCTGGAAAAGAAAGAAATAGTTTTGATTATTTTTGCAAGACTGCAATGCACTTAATTGAATTAATAAAATTATTTCCCCTTCTACTCTGAACATATATTTATTTTTTATCTTTTTTATTTATTTATTTGATTTATCGTCGGTTACCATTTATTTCATTACTTAATTGTAGCTATTTAGACCACTTAGCGAGTTATTACATCAGTCATCTTTCGATGACAATTTCATTTATTTGTATCAAATTTGAAACAACTATTCCGAAAATAATTCCCATTTATCGATTCATTACAACTCAACATTTCTAGAATAATTTCTTTCTCGTCTTCAAATATTAAAAGTTTCCGTCTACTTCGGCAATAAGACAGAAACGTATTCAACTCAAATGACAATTCTAGTTAGTCATTTTAAGTAAACTTTACTCACTATCATTTTCTTCACTTTTCTTCCAAAGATTTAAACATTCAGACCCGCGAAATTAAAAGAAAATATCTCAATATTTAAGTTCCAATATATCAGTGATTAGATTAATTTAAACAACGAACTACAACATCCATTGATAGAAATGCTCAGTTTTTTTGTTATTTTTTATTCACTCTTTTCATATTAACACAAAAATGATGATTGATTGTTGAGTGATTATTTATGAATTCTCAAACTAAATATATTCTAAACTTTTGTTCAACTTTTCTATAGTTTAAACATTCGTAAGGTAGAAAAATTAGTACTAATTTATCGATCATTGATAAACAAATTTTCATATCGATGAAAGGCACTTCTATTTCAGACAAAAAATGAGATTTTATTTTATTCTAAACCTCCATGAAACACCCATTCATCACAAATGCAAATGCGAAAACAAGAATATCATTTAATATTGTGGGTCTATATCCCAATTGATAGCTATTTAAGGAAAAGGCACAACTTCTTTCTATCATTCATTTTCTTTGTTATAAAATTTACTTTATATGTCGTAGACTAATATTTCGTTGCAGAAATAAAAGCGTGTTTTTTTATAGATTCTAATTTTTTGTTTAGCAATAGAATTTGTTTTATTTATTTTATTGTAATAGATCTCAAGATTGTCAGAAAATGAATGTGATGTTAACTTTTAAATTCACTGCTATTTATATTAATAACATTTCAGGTTAGTCATATTTTACAAGTTTTAGTTTAATTTTTTTTTGTAATCCCCGAGGATTTTCTGTCTATAACGTTTTTAAAAAATAGAAATATCGTGCACTTTCATTTAACTTCAGTTTCTTAGACTTGCCACTGGAACATTGATTTCTGTTTTATCCCGAGAGAACAGAGCATTTTTCATTTAATTGTATTGAAAAATGTTTCTAAAGAATAATTTTTCTAAAATTTTTGACGCGCAACTAAAATCTGAGGAAGTGTAATTTTTATTATAAGAAAATTGGTACTATAAATATATATAAAGATAAATTTAAATAGACTTTCCAGACTATATGATAAAATGAAAAGGAATTTGTAGTTATTTGTGTAGATTTTCTATTAAATTTCTCCTTCTCCCTTTGAATATACGGATTCATATCAGTCCCGCCCAAATGAAGAAACAATTTCTTAATAGACTATACTAAATCAAAACTTTTGATGTCTATTAAAGTTCATTAACCTCATACACCCATCTTAACATCCCAACTTAACAAATCTCTGACTCTTATCCAAACCAATTTGAAAGGAAATACAACTTACCAAAACCATTTAGTGTCTGCATAAACGGTGTATCCGGCCTACCCGTGAACTCATCACGCCTAAAACACTCACGTATCATTTTATAATCACTCATCACGACTGTCAATTGATTTCCCAATCTCGCGGAAAATATACTACCATATTTCTTAGCCAATTCCATAAAACGGGTATGTTTTTCATGTCCCATAAATGTTAAATAACCGACAATTGGGAATCCCCACGGTCCGGGCGGTAGTGTTGCGATTTGTCGATATAGTTTGAACACATATTGAAAAAAACGGATAATTGTTAGAATAGAGATAAACACCCACAATGTGTGCTGCAAGTTCTTAGCACTCATCTCTTTACAGAGATAGTTAACAAAGTATGAACCGGTAATCATTTTGATTTGATTTTATATAACAGTTCGCCAGATTAATGATTAATTTTAAATTGTCTTTTTCCGTTGAACTAAAATTATTCACAATTATTCCGAATACCGGCAAGTATCACTTTAGTCCGTTGATAATTATTTTCATTTTTAAATCATTCTCACAAGAAATGTTTAAGCCATGCATTCGGCAAAGATGAACAGTTTCAAAAAAAATATCAACAAAATTATATTTAACATAAAAAATCGTTAAGTTCCCTTCCAAAAAAAATAATATCAACACTCGGTAAATTTATATTTCGACTTCAGCGAGTAAAATCTTGCGCCGACTCTTATAACGCGATTTGAAAATTCCGACTATGCAGAGTTTACATGTCCTTGCTACTTTTATAACAGCCGGCTAGCCGTATGAGATTGTCTAAATTCAGAGGAGGGGCACTCGTAAAATCGACAGTAATACAAAACTCAGATACTCCCGTGCCTATTTTTCCAGAGCTGAGATGTACTATCAGTATTGAATCGAAACGACAGTATCGCAATCTGGTACTGGAAAACTGAGCGCGCGTGAGATAAAGTTATTCAGCGAAAGGTACCTAATTAAGCCAATGCATTTATCTTCGCTGAATACAGTGCCTCCTAATTCAGCTAAGCTGAATATCTTTCTTAATCTCGGCAAGATACTTCGGAGACCCATGCAACTGCGATCAAGCACATGCCCCGATCAAGTTGAGACCATCTGAGACTCAACTACTAACCACTGATAGTGAGAATGCTCAGTGAGCCTGACTTCCAGCTAGATTACCCCTCATTCCAGTTGTTTTGTGAGCCCCCGCCCTTCCAAGACCCCATGTAAGACCCCCTGTCTTCAACGTGATTTCTCTCGTCTTCTTTGGGAGGAGGGATTAGATGCTCTTCAGCCGGCCTCAAATCCGACTTGCCATCATTCGTTTCACGACACCACCTTGAGCACTCATGTTGCTGCGTCTTTCTTCACACTAATTCCACGTGAACTCTTACGTACGTAGTGAAGGTCGCTCGAAGACACCGACGAAGATACATATGCATCTTCGTGGACCGGTCTAGGGCTCTCGTCTACAACACTTGAATGTTCGAGAAATTCTTCTCAGCCTGGATCATTCTATGGCTGCGTGGAAATGCACTTTCAAAGTATCCTATGTGCACGCAACCCGAGCCTGGATGATAGGTGGAAAATGATAGGCTGTTGGGTCTACTTCGAATGCGTTTACTATGTACCATCATCATTTACTTTCCCACCAAACTTGAGTCAAGAACGAGAACTGAATCAGATTTTCATATTTCTGAAGAAAATATGTGAGATCCATCTATGTAGTATGTATCTTTTGTGAAGATCGATTTCAATGGAAAATATTTTTGAAAATAACTTTTCAAACTGAACTGCTAAACCTGAATAATCTCAACTTCTGCATTCTTTCATAAATTTTCAGTCCAGAAACTAGCACTCCGCACTCACTATCGAATCCGATTTAAACTTTCACCTCATTCGATATCGGTTCATCGGAAAGGTAAATCAAGTCCATTATGTTCCAATGATTTTATGCATTTTTCTTCGTTTCTTGGCGATCCATACAATAAAATTCGAAATATTTGTGTCAAGTTCAATGCCTATGAGAGCCTCTCTCTACTTCGTTCCGCACAACACAAACTCAAGGCTGGGTTAACGACACGATTCATTGATTTCAAGCCAATAAATGTTTACTGCTGGTTGAACGCTTGAATCTGCAACTTTTACAGATAGTAGATGCGGAAGAAATTTCAACAATAATTTATATTTGATAACGTTCACCGGTGTTTTATGCTAGTTCATGACTTGTGTAAAAAAAGTAGTTTTAGTGGTCATTAACTTCGAAGCTATTGAACTGACGTGAAACGATATTTTCAGTCAAGTAAAACTGAGTCTGAGATGGGGATAGGGAGAGGGTTCTTTTGTGAGAAATGTCCGGATGTTTTAGAAAATAACTTGCCAACGAAGCTATCTGTTATGAAAGGAATGTGGAAGTATCATTAAGTAAAGATTTTAACTAGTGGCTTGTCTACTTTCCGCTAACAATATGTCATCCCGAAAATAAGCTCAGAAAACACCTAAATTTGCAGCAAATTATATGGAAGGCAAATGTTGGCCCGGAACTGCCAAATTAGGAAAATAAAAGCTAGTTAATCCTCTCGTAGATTAAAAATCAGAATCCGAATGCAAATAGTTTTGACTACACCTACGTCTATGACTGTCAGGATTGGTAAACCACGTGAGCAGGGTCTGTCAAAAACAGAAGAAATAAGGAAAGGTGACCATGTAGGTCGACCAATGCCTAAATGCTGCTCCACTGAAGTATCCCGTAGTCACGCGCTTGCGTGCCTCTGTGCTAGCCAGGCCCGGGATATGGGGAATGATCCTTTTGAACTTGGTTCGTTACTTCATCACGTCATATACACATGTTTTATAGGGGAGACTGGGGCAAAATGGTAAATTTTCGAAATCTACAATCTGCATTATCTCTCGATCGATAACAGTTACCGTTTTTTTTATATCTAAATCGGTTTTGTGCTGGGTCAATTTTCTGAAAATTTTGTTGGACTTTATTTTATTATAAAGTTTTCTGCCTTTGTTTTACTTCCGTAGGGTGTATGTGATGTTTTTTATTTTGAGCTATTTGTAGACAGGGTTTTTACGAAATTGAGATCAGTGGGAATATGAAGGTTTTGGATGTTTTTTGGTTTTATTTTTGTGGGGCGTGTAGGTATGGGGGAGTGTAATTTTCGAGTGAAAAGGTTTTTTCATGATTTTTGTTTTGGACATCAAAGTCGGTTTTTTACAGGTAGATTTTATGAAAATTTTGTTGGATTTTATTTTATTACTCCGTAGGACATATATATAGTTTTTTTATCAGAAAAGTCGTATTTTGGGTTATTTATGCACTTCAGATTTGGAAAATGGGTAAAATATGTTGGTTTCGGAATGTTTTTTTTTTTTTGGTTTTCTTTTTGTGGGGTGTGGGCACGGTATTTTTTACCATAGGGGGGGGGAGGGAGGTGTAATTTTAGAGAGTGGAAATATTGATGTTTTTTTGGATATCAAAATATAATAATAGATAATAAGAATAACATGAAACGAGGAAATAAGAGATTTCAGCCATTCAACTTTTTTAAAAACCTTAATTTTGTCAAAAATTAATTTTTTTCTACATTTTTCAGAAAAACGGTCCTTGAATATAAACAAAACAAGTCGGCAAACCGGAAGCTGGCCGCTTCAGATATGAAAGGTTTTGTGTATTTCTTTTATAATAATATATCATTTGAGTGTGCATTTGCACCTAATATAAGCATATATTATGTCTGAAGGCCGTTTTTTTGCTTCCTTTTGAAATTTTTTGTGAAGAACTGGATGAAGGTAGAATTCCCAATTTTTCACCATATATTTATTAATATTTTGAACATGCGTAGTATTTTTTCCAGCCCGATAGAATAGTTCATTATTGAAAGACAGAGCAATTCATACACCCATCTCCAAAAAAGGTGGTTTTCTGCTGCCACGCTAGATGGCGCTGTGATCGTCTTAAAGAAAAATCTACTCAGCCGTTTAACTTGCGGAATTGACCACAGTCCGCAAACTGGGATTATTAAAAATTATTGAGAGCTAAATTTTTGGTGCCTTGTTAAACTACCGGAAAACTACCGAATGAATCGCAATTATCCTAGTTTGGGGACCATTGAAATATGTTCTGAATAAGTCGGGAAAATTTCGAAGAATTTCGTTGGACTGTTTTTGCGTTATGGTGACAGCCGATTTTCAACATACAGTTTCGAAAAAAACGCTTTTAAAAAGTAGAATGGGTTTTTTAACCATAAAATCTTAACTGACCATTAATCTGCTTAATCTGCTATACCTAGTTCATAAACCTTAGGTTTCTTGAAAAAACACATGTAAAACCTTGGCTTCGATTCTTATGATTTTAGCGAAGTCAGTCAAACGTTATTCGGATCGATAAATACGCACTTTATTACGGCAATCGACATAAACCTGGCATGTGACATTTTACTTGTTTAACACTGTAATTTCCGAACAACTCCCAATACCGAAAAATGACTTTGCCCTTATATTCTAAACTATGTGTGATGCTTCAATTTAGAGATATTGAATTAAATGCTGCATATTTATCCTTTAAAATCCTAAAAAGCTCAAATAGAGAATCTAGACCATTGAAATTTGGGACAAAAGCCTCTACTTTATACATTTTTATCGTCCCTCTTTACTCAACTAGGATAACTTTATATTGACGAATAAATGAACTAAAATCAACAGAAGAGAATCACTACGTCAGCGATGGCTTAGAATTGATCAAACTCCAACCTCACAAGCACATATTATTTCTATAATCTCTAGGAGATGCTCCTTTGAACAATTTCTGTTAGACCGGTGCTCACACAGCTTGTTAATAATCTATCTATCTCTCTACCGCACATCATATCCTTCCACAGTATTTCTTCGTCGACAATTGAATCGCTACTAATCCAATTACACAGCATCCCGAACTTCCACTTTCGTGATTTGTATTTTTCTTAGTAAATGCACGAGAATTAAATGTGGGCGCAAGTTAAACCGAGAAACTAAAAAAATCTGAGAGGTTAGATATTGTCTTCTATTTGTAGTCAAGCCTAAAATTGATAGACCAGTAGCTTACTCGAAACTATAATTTTCATTTGACAGTGTAGATATGTATTTCGGGAGCAACTTACCCCCTTCATCAGTACAAAGCTTTGTACTGCAAAATAAAAATTGAAGTTGGGAGTAAGCTACTGGTCTATCAATTTCAAAAAAATCTGCCCTCGTTGCCGCCAAAAAATCGTGATTTATTTAACAAATAAAAATATTCGTAATTTATTAAATAAATAGATAAATAAAATAAATCCTGATATTTACCAAATAATGAAAAACTCTTTTTTTTTCAAAGGATTCTTCTAAAAGAAATTAACTTATTCGTTCAATGGATCGGAATCTCAAAATGTTTCTACAGATTTATTACAACAAACATACTAAAAAACAAAAATTCTTTAAACTGAAATACGTTTTAACATCGATTGAAATACTTATAAGAGACGAAAATTAATCCAAAAACTGATATACGTAGATATTCAGAAAATGAACATCATAAGAGAGCCAGCACCAAAAAAGCAATTGTAGTTGGCCTTTCTTGTTAATTTGTCTTTGCTGGTAATAGTTACACAAATTTTTTTTAGGCTCAAAGTAGAATTACGTTTACTACTAGTTAAAGACTCATTTAAGAATGCACGTGGTATAGATTTGTACATAGCTTTTGAGATTAAAGAATATGTGTATCCTTTCGCGCCTATCTCCTTTCTTTTGAGTGGTGGAATCAAGCCCATAGCTTCCTCTTTTCCTCCTAAATACTGAATATCCTCGAACAATGCACAAAAATCTCTCTGAGTTGCAAGAAACCATGAAACCGCATAAGAGTATACTTTGAATGCTCCAACTTCGTTTCCGATTGCTATGAACCCACCCAATTGACGTTACGCTTTCAAGCAGAAGTGCTTCTGCAACCTACAGGATCTCCACTTTTTCATTAGCCTATTCCAATATCGCTTTCTTACTATTATTTCTATTTTTTTTTCTCCCATGTAACATTGTTGTCGTGCTATTGCCACCATTGAAATATTAGATGTATAGTAGCATATATCGTTAGGGAAAACAATTTGGATCCGTCGCTAGTAGTATTAACTTTTTATTCGACATATATCGATATTTCCGGAAAAACTTATTCCCTTCTTCAGTGCCGAGTGTATATAATACTAGCGACGGAGACGGTTTTAATTCCAATTGTAATTCTTAAAATTTATTTTTTTAAAAAATATTACTTAAATTAAACACGTTTCTCTCGAATGTACATTTTTTCAAGCCTCAGGCAGTTAAAAAGTGTAAAAAAAGGCAGAATACCAAAAGCTTTGTTCATCTTGTTTGAGAAATTTGTTTTGTGCGTTTTCCCACTTTCACATATCTGAAAATTAAAAACATTCCTTGCTATATGTATTGCCAAATTCCAACCCCACCGTTCATATAATATCAGTCCCTTTATTAATTTTATTTGAGCAGATATCGTAATGGGATGTATTTTGAGGCCTAGTTTTTATATCGACCTATTATGTGTGATTTTTTCAGATTTTCCGGTGAGATAGGTTCTGAGAACGAGATCTGTTACACTTTTTTGGGTTTAAACCAGCATCCAGGATCAGTTTCGGAAAGTACGAATACTCCTCGCGACCATATTATGTGAACAAAAACTTTACTGCTTCCTTCGCATGTATGGGGGCTCCCTTAAATCCTGTATAAAATGATGCCACCTATTGCGTGTGCAGGGATTCACAGGCCGCACGTCTCGAGTAAATCGGTGGTGACAGATGGACGAACAGACGAACATTGAATCGATTCTTATAATTCTTTTTTCACATAAAACCTTAAAAAACAACTTTCATCACAACAGTGAACGAACCACTGTGATTTTTTTCAAATTTTTCGATTGGATATATATGGTCATATTTTGAGTCCTTACTCCCCTACGTTCCATCCGAGATCAAATATGGGACCAGCTTTGAAAAATACTAATTGAGCAGTTAATTCGCACAAAATTGATAAGTTTCAGCTGCTATAACTTTGAAACTGATAGCCAGATTTCGAAACTGTCTATGTCTATGCAAAATTTAGTACCCCTAGGATGAACTTGAGAGGGCTTTGAGACAATTTCTAAAAGCTGGTAATATGCCTCCCTGATTTTTTTTCGGATTGTTGGGTTGAGTATTTTAACTCCTAACTCGCACACTTATCAGATTCAGGAAGTACTAATCAAAATCTTTCATTCGATAACCATATTCGATGAAAACGATTTTTACATCCCCCTTTGCATGTATGAGGAGCCACCTTTAAACTGCACATAAATTTATGCCACTCACTGTATGCATGGGATTTCATAGTTCCCGTACATACACCAAATTTCGTTCGATTCGGTTTAGCCATTTTGGAAAAAAGTGCGTGTGACAGGCAGACAGACAGACAGGCAGTGATTCGATGTTGATTAGAAAAAAAAAATTTAAAAAGGGCTCAGCGAACCACTATTCACAACGAACGAACAAGTCATGGCCAGAGCAAACGCCCGGTTTGAGGACCTTCCAATATCTTACTTTTTAGACACATTAAACAATTTGGAGAAAAGCTTCGAAAAGTGTATAAAGCTGAAAGGAGTTATGTAGAAAAATAGAAAAGTCACTCAAAATATTTCGTTTTTCTATCTTTTTTGAGGGATAAATTAAGCAAATTCCGTATATATCTTTATATTTTACCCTGTGCAAAAATTAGTCAATGCTGTTTGAAAGTATAAAGATACTCTCATTAAAGCGCATGTGTTGAAGTTCGCAGAAAAGTTTATTTATTATCATAATCTATAATGTGGGAGTAACACATTCGGTTTGAAATTAGGTCTCCCTTTCTTTTTCTTCCCTTTTCTCTCAAAAAAGAATACTGGTATCGCATTGACTCAATTTTTCCAAGAAAAATTTCTTTTCACCTTCTTTTTTTTTCTCAATCATTGTTTTAGTAGAAACATTAAGTTTGATAGTAATTGTTTAAATATGTGATTAGCTATGCAACATTATTCAGTTACAATGAGAGTCCTTAGCAACGCAATAAAAATCGAATTTATTCCTGCTGCAAAGGGAGGTAGATCAAGCCGAGAAAATACAATATCATTGTGGATCGATAAAAAATCTATAATCAAAATTATAAATAAATTAAATCCCAAATTTCCGCACCAAAAATAGAAGCTCAAAAAAGATTACGCCAGCTGCCGCACGAAATTTCATGCGTTACCTGGCGTACTTTCGTTTCTGGACAGCTAAAAGGGACAAAAGAAGCTAGTGCTGTTATAAACAAACCCCTTAGTAAATGAAGGTTCAAAAAGCATTGAAAGACGAACTAGGAAAAGCTAAAACTTTCTCCGAAAAAATCTCCAAAAACGGGATATTTTTGAAAAAGTTCGAATCTTGGAGTACTTAATATTCGAATTTGATAAATTTCTAAGCGATTAAAAATTAATTTATTGGTTTTAAGTTAATTTGATCCGATAAGACCAAAATAAATTGGCTTCAATCATATAGACGAGTGTGCCACTGCGAAAAGTAACGAGATCCTTGAAACTGGCTGTGCTTGCATCCTTTAAGAGTGTATTACACCAAACGCAGTCGAACTGCTTATCAAAATACATCGAATTATTAGTAATTAGTATTATTTACACGTTCTTGTTGTTGTCCCCCAGTAGTTGTAAAGATAGGGGAGTATCGTCGTGGGGCATATTTCAATATTCTAATGACCTTAAGGATACGGCAAAAATTGTAATGAAAGGGATCAGCAATTAAGAATTTGAAGTTATGAAGTGACTACCCCAGAGTACGTATTTATCCGGATGAAAATTGTTGATATCACCTTAGGTAACAGCTCTCCAACTATGCTGGGTATCCTTATGGAATCAGTCAACTCTGTGGAAGAGTTCAAGACTAATAGCAGAATATTTCGAAAGAGTATATTTCCAAGAAACATTGGACAAAGTGCTAGGTTTCACATAGTTTTTGGCTGATGAAAAAATGAGTCAATGATATTGGATCTTTTCTTAGTAGATAATATACTAATGAAGTGTAGTTCAACAAAATAAAAAAATGCTTATTCTTAAATTTTCAATCGGGATTTTTTCCATTTTCGAATGACATTGACTCATTTTTGTTTCATACTGTAAATATTTATTCCAAAAGCTAGTTACTCCCTTCATCAATCAATTAGCTACCTAACTTGTTTAATTAATGCTTTTTATATTGGTTTCTTCCTTCAGACACTCTGTTATCTCCAATGAAATTCAAACTAATATTCACAATTTGCTTATTTTCAATTTTCACACATAAATAAACAACAGTAAGGTTAAGTCGGACTGAGTAATAAGTCATGTAACCGAGAAGTGAACCAAAACCAACAATGCAAATCAACCTGCAATGTTGGTGAGCTCCGCACGTAAATGTTTCACAATATCACCTAACTCCAAACCTGAATAGGCTTCCCCTGTAGTAGTGGTTGGAGCGACCGAAGAAATATCATGCACCCCCCTTACCTGTGTGACATGCTGAGCTAGGATTCAAAGCCTTGCTAGAAACTCAACGTGTGAAACCGCAGGAGCATCACTCTATTCGTGTGACAACCAGATAGAAGGAATTAGGAGGAATTATTTGGGTGGTCTTAGCCAACCTAAATGTTAATAAAATATAGTGGTATCACAGCAGTCGTTTCGAGGAACTCCACTTCCACTCGTCAACAACAATGAAATTATCATTTATCGATTTAAACATCCTCTCAGTCCAAGTAACATGACCGATGTTACATATTTCCACACAAGTCAAATAATATTTTTTTTCCGAATTTCGAATGTGACATGTTGATGCAATCTATCATACTTTGCACTTCGCAGGATTTGAAGGAAGTCTCTGGCTGATCTAATCGCCACCATTGACTTTGATCAAGCCGATTCCGCATTCCGCACAAATAAAAGGTGGTTGCTTTTCATTGGTCACTGTACAAATATAATAAATCAATAACTTGCCTTGTTTTCAAAAACACCCATTCAATTTAAAAATCCCTTAAAAAATATCAAAATATTTCCCAGACAATGTTTTTACGGTTTACCATTGAAAGACCAAATTCCGCAAAATTGAAATATAAATCAAATAATGATTGACATATTCATGCTAAACAAACTGAGTCACTATAGATTGTATAAATAGATGAGATGAATGCACTGGAATACCGCCCCATATCTCCGAAGGACAGACATAACCTTTCCTATCAGGAAGCTTTACCATGGGGTGGTTGAAGGTTGTATGATATATATGTATAAGCAGTGAACTTACAACGTAGCAGAATATAGTAAAACGCATGGACGCAAGGATCCCCACCTTTGGCATCAAAAAATATATTGACACCAGCAAATCCGTCAGTGTTACTTTCGCTTAGCAACCAATCGACTTACATTGCAAAACGCGAACATTCCTATGCGTTTTCTGAACTCATACGTTTTTTATCATTGGTCGATCCCCACTATCACTAGGATCATCGAAACTCGACATCTTTTCGGTTCGTATGTTATAGCGTTTAATCAAATTAAATGTCAGATGTTAAAAATCTCCGAAATTGAATCATTGACACTCCCTTATCAGAGATCGACTACCATGTCGTACATTTTAAGGCAATTTGCTGATGAGTATTCCAGTGATTTTCATAAAACACGTACACACGATTAGATTGGATTAGCTCACGTTTATTTTAATGAAAATATACATTATATAATTTCAAATATTGCATTTTCATAATTGCTTCTATTCGTGTAATCATATTTCAAGTGTGTTAATTATTATCAATGAATTTTAAAATGCTTCTAATTGACATCACCTGAACCCGGGTTTTAGATTTACACAATATTTGAGCTTTTTACATGAGACTTACATAAATTAATGTGATATGTTATCTCATTTTAATTTAACCACGCAAAAAAATCTCTATAAGATGCCAGAATATTCAGGATAATATAATATTTAGAAACACTGAAGAATATATATGAAGTAGTCTACCATGCTGAATGAATGTGTAAATATTGAATAAAATATGCAACAGCTACTCATACCGTAACAACATAGACGAGTTAAATACACAGTGACATCGGCATAATGATAATTTCGACCTGGAAATAAATATAATTATTCAACATGGTTTGATATCTGATTTCCATCTACTATTTCATTCCCGGTTTATAATAGCTCTACATTATAGTGCGGTCTAGCCCTGTCTGCAGTGGGACAGCACAAAGACGAGCTCAAACATCCATGACCACGCGGGATCCTAACCCGAAGCAAGAATATCGAGTAAATTGATGATCAATCAACTCTACTTTCGCACACAATAAATTCTATAATGAGAAACATTTTCACGGAGAAAATAACCCTACCGCACATGGGCCTGCTACCTCAAATATTTTTTTTCGGCTTTTCTTTCGTCTACCACTTTCTGTTCCCTGTAGGAGCCTTTCGTATACTTTTTTGATGGTGGGTTTTCTCACCTCTTTTCTTTCACATTTTCTGGCGTGCTCTATTTTCTACGAGACTTTTTAATATTCTGTGCAGGTTTCTCAATTCAAAACGAAAAATCCATTCAATGACTTGATCATTCTGCAATCATTTCATTTCCAGATTATGAATTCTATAAATCAGAACCCTTTACATCACTCTATGGCACCCATGCCAATTCTCTCACGGGGTTGACCTTTCTTTTTCGTTCTACCCTTTATCTTCATTCAAAAAATTTGTTCAATATATTTGCTTCCATAATTTTGCCGGGGCAATGGCTTGACGTTTATGCCATTATTTTGTATCGCATCTAGCATCGATCTCAGATCGATTATTATCGATTATTGTTCAACACCGCGACGATGACAACTTTATGTGACAATGCGAACTCAACCATAAACCAGGTACTCTCCTGCTCCTAATTCTAGAGACATGTAAGTTCCAAGTAGAAGTTTAAAAGAAAGTTGCTTACATTGGCGTAATATCAACATCATTTATACCAACAAGGAGCTAAACCGCGCAAATTGAAATGAAATAATTTTCATCGCATAATCCAATAGGTACTTCTGATCCTATACCTCTTCACGACAATTGAAAAATTGCTCCTCAAAGACAAGGGGATCCAGATCATATCACATATTCAAATACGACCACAATATTAAAAATGTATAATACATAGTTAACCAAGTCGTTTGTTAAGCAACCCTAATACCACGTATCAGCGTTATATTGGCTAGATACGCGATGCAATTCTTGACAGTCTCAAAAAGATCAGTTCTTAAAATGAAGCCATTGACTTAATAATTATTAATAATAAAATCGTCATGGGTTTCAACCTGGCATCTGATATTAAGCATTCTCCCAGATGCCTAAAACTCCTTTGCACAAGTGTTGGACGTTGTTCCAGAACATGTGTGGAGGTTTCATGACTTTCCTCACAGAATCTATATCCCTAGCTTCCCCAGGTGATAGTTTAGTCTGCAGTGACCAGTCAGTATTCCCACTATGATCCGGAGGCTCTTCTTGATGAGGTTTAAACAATCTTTCGAGGGCTTGGGTTTATATCCCCTCATGAGCACCCAGGACTGTTCCATTCCTGATAAGTCCGCCCATAAGCTGTTCCTCTTCCTCTTTCAATGCCGTAGCCATGAACCCATTTCCAACTCCACAGAATGGCTCTGGCCCGTATAGCGACGCGCTGCTAATTTCCTGGCTAGCTCGTCCGTTGTCGTTGCTTCATTGTTCTCTAACCCAATATGGCCTGGAACTCAGAGTATCCAGACCTTATTGAGCGAGCCGAGGGTGTTCAATCTGTTCGTCTCTGGTTTGTTCTATTCCTTCACAGAATTCATCCAGGTGTTTTGAGTAGGAGTCCCTCTTGGGATTCCTTATTATTCGTCATCCGTCAGCCTCCCATTCTTGACCGCTCAGCAGAGTGTTCTCTAGAGTTATGTCAACCTCTTGTTTGGTGCTACGAATGTTGCTATGTTCCCTACATTATGTATTTCTAACATATTATTGAGGATGAATTCCGGAAGACACTCACCTCTTCGGTCAATGTCGCTGTTTCTCCAGACATCATGGTGGGCTTTGGCATCGCAACCGAGAAAAAGTTATAACGCTTTCCTCTTGCAGACCTCTGCCAGTCTAACGACTAATTCCTGTTGGATCCGGGTATCTTCTTATGGGAAGAATCCTGATGCCACGACTGCCTCTCAAGTTGTTCTTCCGCCTTCCAGTTCAACTTAGATAGCCAGTTAGAAACCCTGAAAATATATGAATCTTAAGTTTCTTTTACGAATAATCATATAAGCTCTTAGTTTTTCACAAGAGAAATCCCAAATACCCGTCCCCCCCCTCCTTGCAAACCGCCAATCTGCCCCCGGTACACCCAGGGTTCTTGAGCCAGCACTATTCGCATGTTATCCTTGGAACTTGCACTTGCAATTACTCAATACTGCAGGCGCAGCTTTTGGATGGTGGAGATTTACCTGGGCTATTTCAGTGCTGGCCATCGATCGTTAATGCTTGGAGCTCTTCTCCAAAGTTGGAGCATTGCCCTCTTTTTCCGCCATGGCACTTCCTTTCATTTCCTTGTCCGACTTGAGCCGGACTGATCAAGGTCGTTTAACTTCTCCTCTTCTTTGGGCATCAGGTTCATTTCGCTGCTTGGTGCTACCCTTTCAGCCTCGATGGCCTCTGAGATTCTTTCGAGGACCTCGGTAGACTTACCACCCGTCGTCCCCGAAGTATCCTTCCTTGGTTTCTCCCTGTCTACGTGCACAGATATGCCACTAAATATGCAGTTCATGAGCCAGTTACGATGTTTAATTGCTTCTAGAATCGGTCGTCTACCCCGCTCGTAAGGAGTTTGCCTTTGCCTTCCTCCTTGCTTCTAAAAACACTCCATAACTGAGCATGGAAATCTATGTTTTGAATGAGGAGCGCGTAGAAGCGTCCCCGTTTCAATCACTGCGGCTTTGGAAAAGTAGACATCGCCATGTGTGCTTTTGTATATATCATCCCCAACACATGTTGACAGTTCCGTTCACTTCCATCCTGACGGTTTAGAGACTATAGTCCGCCGTGTCCACCGTTGCTCAGTCTACCAGTCGAAAGTGTATGACGGTAAACACAAGCGCCTTCATGACGATGAAATTGTCAATTATTTCCTACTTCTCGAATGCTCTTTACCGCATTAGTCCAGCCTTGCCCCCCCCCCGCCCTCGAAATTTTCCCTCTCTTGCGTTCGAGTTTAAGTCTTTTGGAAGTATTTCCTGCTGGGCTAACTTCCGCTGCTCCCCATTTTCTTGGCTTTGAAACTGAAGGCTTTAGTCTGTCCCGAGCCTTCTTAAGGGCATATACCTTGTAGCACCTGCGCCACTGATGCCTGTTTCCTTTCTGGTGACCTCAGACATATCTTTGCTCGTCCATACTTTTTGGCCGGGGATCGTTGTTGGTTGTAGTCTTCGCTGTAGGCCCAATTTTATTTGCTTGACTTCCCAGCTTCGCCCTTATTAGGTGTGCCTCCACTTGATTGGCTAATTTGTGTGCGGTACGGGGTCCCGCTTGTTTATTATTTTGTATTATAGTATTACTCGTGTAATTCCCACGAGCATGGGGTAAAAAGGTCCGCCGCATCATAGCCCCCTCCCCCCTAACACGGTAAGGTCACGCTTAATCACTGAGGCTACGAGGTATCAGAGATTTGAACCTTTGTATTTCTATTTGATTTGACTTATGTTTGTCAGATCTAAAAAAGTAGTTTATCATAACCCAAATCAGCACTGTGGAAAGAGGCTGTAAAGGAACTCAAGAGGTGAGAAAAGAACTCTTTTCTCCTTCTGAATCTCATATTAAGTAGTGAAGCCATATGTACCTAATAATAATAAAATGACATAAATATCTAAGATCTGAGTGGTTAGGACAACTTTTAGGATTCTGAGAAGGAGGAGGAGGATTTAAGATTTTGAGGAAGAAAGTAACTGAAATATAGATTAAATCGAAACATTTTTGAAGGTTAACCCATCCAACGAAGAGTCTATATCCACAGAGTCGAACATATTGCATAAAAACTCATTCCTCAGATCAAGAGGACGCGCATAATCGAAAATAGTAAAGACCACATATGACAGCGAAAAACGTCAGAAGTTGCATCAGGGAATCTAAAATGCATAGTGCAACCTATGCATTCTCTAGTGTGCATTCAATCAAACTATCCCTTCATCTTTATTGTGATTTACTGACTATGATACATTCCCCGAAATATATGTATATCCCAATTGCTCCGATGAAACCAGTTTAATAGATGAATTTTGATTCTGGAAGAAGGAACGAGGAGATGTAAGGTACAGATAAACAACAACAAAACCAGATCATTCAGCCTAATGGACCGTCGAATCCCTCCTGCCTGGGTCAGTGACGTTATATTGAGAAAATGAAACAGTTTGTACACTTGGATGATACTGTTTCTGCCAATAATGGTGACACTGAATTTGATCTATTCTAAACTATGAGGAAAACGCCACACGCTTTCGTTATGTTCAAAATTTCGGTAAGGATATGTAGATTTTGTATCTGTGCAGCTGCATATGAGTGAAAACTGGCCCGCACTATATACTACACAAAAGTTCCGAACCGTTATTAACGCCTTATCTTTGTAGCAAAAGTAAAAAGGCCGCAGATTTACTGGTGAATAGGTCACCCATTATCGAAGGAAAACATTTCTACTTGGCTTTACCAGGGATTACCCACTTACCCAGCAACCTTGACAAATGGACCTCTTAGTTGCTTTGTCATTGCCTACATGCACACGAATAAAAATAAAAATCTGAAAAACCAACACCAGACTATGTTTTCAGTTCTTCTTACGTAGATTCAGACTCGCGAATTTAAGGTGTATTGAAGTTGAAAGTTCCCCAACGCAAAGACTTCGTACTTGCTGCAGGTAAAAAACTCTAACTCTGGAAAGTCATGGTGCAAAGTTTCAATCATATAACAGTCTGCAGTTGATATTTTCCAGAGGAGCATCCAATATAATCTTATTCAGGGTCACGGAAATTTGAAGCTCTCTCTCGGAATAAAAACTCTTTTTTATGCTTTTATATGAGATGCAATATTATAGTACATACATACACATATGAGGGTTGTTGAGTATAACTGTCTGGAATTCACTTAGTAAAATAGATTAAATTAAAAATATTCAGCAAATAATCAATCTACTAACAGACAAATCAAGGTCTTTTTGCCGGGCAATCAGTTTAATACTTTGCTGTTTACGCGTTTTTAATTAAAAAATTTGTTTTTATTTTGCAGTCATTATGCTGAACATGTGATGATGCTATATTTAGATGCGATGAACAAGTTGGAGATGATTTTGCTTTGGCCTTGACATTACTAATACTGGTACAAGTTCAATGATGTGTAATGAATCTTTAAATTTATTGATTGGTCAATGGTTAATTAATTGATAGGACCGTTTATTGAACTACGCTCCAAATGTACACATAAGAGTAAATATGATAATCGGTGATTACTAGTATGCAAAGCCAAAATGCATTTATCAATATTTTTCGAACTTTGAGAATTGAGGATTTGCGTTTTAAATTTTTTGCATGGCAAAAATAGGGGATGAATCAATGAACTATTGTCGAATTGAAATTAGCATGCCTGAAAACGCACATCCAAAAATTCATTTTCTTATGTCATACCAGTAATTTTATCTAATTTACTAGAACGTAACTGACTAATAGGACTGCTGACCCCATAGAAGGTTCATTTGAAATATTCACCCTTGCCACCTTTGTAGTAAATGTTAATTGGAAAACTGCTTAGTAACCATTATGGGTTTTTGAATTGTTTTAATCTTTTAATGAAACCACAAAAGAAAATGCTTATTAGCACTTCCCGTATATATTTGTTTATTATTAATTATTTATATAAATTGAAAAATAACTAGGTTTTTTGCTTAATTCTGTATTTTTTTTTTTACTTTTTATACTATATAAAAAGTATAATAAATAAAAAATACAGAATAGGGAAAAAACCTAATTTTTTTTAAATTTATTATCACTATAAAAGATAACATGTCGGGAAACCGAAAGCTTGACGCTTCAGGTATAAAGGGTTTCGTGTTTCCCTATATGAGGAGCATAACGAAGTTCTCCATTGGCTGATAGCATTGGCTCGAGATATTTAAATCGTTTAGTTCGGGCAATGGCAGTAACCTACCCAGAACTGAGCGAGTTAAATATATCGAGTCAATGCTATCAGCCAATGGAGAACTACATAGTGAAATTGATGAAGTGGCATTCCACAACTGGTGTTCTTTGTGACCGACGTATCAGCGCAGGTCTCAAATCTAAAATTTACTGTAATGTCATCCGTCTGCCGCTCTCCATAGTTCTGAGTGTGACTATAAAAGGAAATGTATGCCGTCCTGCGGTAATGGAGACGAAGATGTTGCATTGCACTGGTGGCGTGACACGTTTTGATCACGGCCGAAATAAGAATATCCGCGATCGACATGGGGTTCCACCGACCGTGGAAAAACTGCGAATGAGGCGTTTTCGATTGTGTGGTTACGAAATTCATGCTAACGAGAATTCACTTACCAATATTGGTCTGAACATCGAAGTCATTGGTTAGCAACCAAAAAGCGGGCGGAAACAACGGTGGCTTGATACGCTGGATGGGAATTTAAAAGCCTCGCGATTAGATCCTGATTAGGCATTTGATAAAATAAAATGACGAAACCGGTCACCACGAGCCGACCCCCCTTGTGAACGGGACAAAGGCTGAAGAAAAAGAAAAAGATGTGAGGTGCGACGAGTGACAACTCCGTGTCACATAGCTAAAAATTAAATCCTCTTTATTTTTTAGAAAGCGATTTAAATAAAACATTTGATGGAAAGCCCTGAACTGATAATAGTCAACCTTCGCGTCGCTACGCTTCACATTCTCAGTTTAACATTATTAGCAAATGCGAAGAATTTAACCTACATCAGATATAAACAAGTCGGGAAACCGACATCTTGGCACTTCAGGTATGAAAGGTTTTGTTCGCTTCTTCTGTGAATATATTTGAAAGCAGAACTATCCTATTCGTACGTAGTCCGTTATGGACATGCATTTAGCATGTCAGGCTACTCACTTTAGTGTGACATTGATATTTAGTTACAGTAAATTTACACGGTAAAGTCAATTTTGAGTTACTGTAAGTTTGTTAGTAATAGTACGATTTTGATCAAGCTTGGGGATAACATGCTTCATATTATTTTCTATACTATACAAACTTCTATAATTCTAGGATGAACTTAAGGGGGGTTTTTACTCAATTTCCCCAAAAATATGGTAATATACTATTATTAACTTAATTTTAACAGATGTGGATATGAAGAGTATTTCGAGGCCTGGACACTATATAGAGGCAGCCTCACGATTTTTTTCAGATTTTTTGGTTGGGTAGTTTCTGAGAATAGGTCACGTTCCACCCCTCCCACTCCTCGCCTTTCTAACAAATCTCAAAACTAAGGCATCGAAAAGCACTAATTGAGACCTTTCATCTGATACTGAACATGACTATATTCGGTGAAAAAAAATGTTACATCCCCTTTTGCATGTATGGGGACCCCCCCTTAATCTTAACGTAGAAGGATAATACTCACTGCATATCTGAGCGTTCACAGTTCCCGCCTTCTCACCTCTACAAAAAAAAGACAGACAGACGGATAGACAAGCAGACATTGAATCGATTTTAATAAGGTTTTGTTTTGCATTAAAAAGGGCTGGGGAGAAATAGATTCTTCATGAATGGAATTTTAATATTTCACTCGATTGTCTATTATTCTCATTAATTATGACGTCAGCATCTTGTTTGTATGGCTTAGGATGCTGTCAATTCGCACGAAATTGATAAGTTTGAACTGCTATAACTTTGGACATTAATAGCTGTATTTTCATGAAACTTGACACGTGTATGCACGAAGCTGTCGGTCTATGTCGGTGAAAAATTTAGTGTACCTAAGATAAACTTAAGGGGAGTTTTTCAGTAAACTTTTAAAAGTTGGTAATATACTATTAGTAAATTTATTTGAGCAGATATTGGAATGGAACATATTTTGAGGCCAAGATTTCGTCTAAGCGCACCACCCTGATTTTTTTTTTGGATTTTTAGGTTGGGTAGTTTCCGAAAATGGGTTCTGTCTCACTTTAAGTGCATACATTTTGACTCCTCATTCGCGCATTTTTAAATTCACGACTAAACTAATATCAGTTGCAGAAAGTACAAATCGAGACCTTTCATTTGATACCCTAGACGACTATATCCGGTGAAAAAATTATTGAATTCCCCTTTTGCATGTATGGGGAGCCCCCCTTTAAACTCCACCTAAATTTATGCCACTCGCTATATGCGTGGGATTTCATAGTTCGCATCTGTCTACCAAATTCCATTCGGATCGGATTCGCCGTTTTGGAAAAAAGTACGTGTGACAGACAGACAGACAGACGGTGAATCGATTTTAATAAGGTTTTGTTTTACACAAAACCTGAAAAACATGCACTCAAATTCCAACTCAACTTTCTATGTGTAACGTCCTGTATCTATCTTTTCCTCCTAAACGCATGCCCCTTCATCATATCCTGTGTTTATTTCCTCTACCTTACTCCCCCTCTCCAGAACGAAAATTTCTTCGACAAATTATCAGAAGGCATTGTTCCCCTTTTTCCTTTCATCCTTTATGGCGACTTTAATATTCCAATGCTCTCTTGGCCTCTCAGCCTGCTATCGCTTCCTAAGAACTTCTCCCACCCTTGCATTAAATTATCCAATTTCATGAAAACTTGTGCCACCCACAAATTCAACTTTCCAGAAATTGTTTAAATCGCACTCTTGGTATTGTCTTTTCCAATCTTGGTTTTTTTTCAACTCTGCGTAGTTTGGTGAAATCTCTGGCAGTCTGGTTTCACATTCATAATTTTCCAAATCCCATCCAGCTACCACCTCCTTTCATCAATTTCGCTCACCCCTGTGGTTGCTCCCCCTAATTATCTTGCGATTTACTCTGCCACTACTTTTCCTCAATCTATGTTCTCTCTCCAGAGTCTTCTTTTCTCCCACGATTCATGCCACCTGCTTCGAATCTCGCGCCATCCACCTGCTCAACCCTTTCCTAGTCGAAGCCAATATTAGCCACGACCACGCCAGGCCTCTATCTGATGAAAAGCGTTTGAGCCTCTTTGAGAACCAGCCTGTGGAAAGAGAGGTTCATCATCCTCATTCACAAAAGTGGCGATCGCATTGTTGCTGAGCATTACCGCCCTATTTCGCCCCTCCTCTTCTGTTCCAAAATCTTGCAAAGGTATGTCCGCGATTGGTTATCCCCCCAATTTAGCCATATAATGGCGAAAGAGCAGCACGGATTTGTTAAACTTAGATCCACTGCCTCCGATTTGCTCGGCTTCTCCAATTTTATGGCCAAATGTTTGAATTCTCAGCAGGAAGTGCACACTATCTACCCTGATTTTTCTAAAATTTTCAACACTATAAATCACAAGATACTTTTGTCCAACTCAGTTCTCTTAGCATGCTCATACCATTTGTAACATGGTTTGCTTCTTGCCTCTCAAACCAATTCTATTGCCTTTCTTTTGATGGATGCACATCCCCCCCCCCCATTCACATTACACAAAACTCTATTTTTAACCTGCCTATTAGTTTTTTCTTTATGAGTTATCTTCCCCCACTCTTTGCAGATGCCTTTAAGCTGTTCTCCATTATATGGTCATCTATGGACTGTGTCTCTCTACAAAACCTAGACACTCTGGTTCGCTGGTGCTCTGATAATACGAAAACGCTAAACTTCAGCCAGTGTCACTCGTACCCATTTTTTGTTTCCTCCCAACCCTCTTTAATTCTCTTCAACTCCCTCGTTCGAAGTGTCATAGAGTATTGCTCCATGATCTGGGCGCCCTCCCGTAACTACGATTGTCTGGCCCTAGAAAAGGTGTATCGTATATTCAACAGCTCCCTCTATTTTAAAAAATACCTTCCACGTGATGGTTCCTCCTCCCGTCACCTCTTCTCCAATCTCCTCTTCGAACAACGACGTAGAACCTATCTCTATAGTTTTTGTCAAACTTTCTACGCACTTGACACACCACCTTTTATAATACAAGCAATGCAGGCATTTTTGATATGTCCTTTGTGACACTCGAAATATATTTCCATTTCCTGATTCCAAGACTATGTCAATGATAGCGACCATAAGGTTATCCTAATAGAGGTTCGGTTCGACGGACGAAGAGTCTTCCGTCGATGAATAGTAATATCGATAGGCTGAACAGCTCAGCTCAGTAGATAGAGTGATAGTTCCTATTGATGTCAGTTCTGATCTGCGCAAGTGCTGCACATATATATGTTTTTTTTTTCAAATTTATTCTTACATTTCTTTCCAAATTTACGCCATCGCCATTATGCCCTGCTGAAAACCTGCAGTACCACTCAAACAATCTATTTAAACCCGATTTGTTCTTAACCTGCCCCAGTAAAATTTCCGTTGATCATACTCAAATCGCTGCGTAGAAAATAAATATAATTTATAAATTAACAAACAAAAGGCTTTGGCTTCTACGCACTTCATCAAAAGTCACCTCTGTATGGAAACCATAAAAAGAGCCACCAAAACTGGCCTTCACCCATCAGGTACTTTTCCCTTGAACTCTACGGAATTTTATTTTCCCAAATGGTACTTTCAATTTTCATCATATTATTGTTTACTTCAAACTCTCGATAGCAATTTGTTGCCGGTAAACATCTTCAGACCTTGAAAAACAACTCCATTATTCAAATTGGAATGATTGTTACGAAACCCAATTCTAGGTATTCTAATTGTCAGACCAAAGAACTCATCGAGAGGGTCTGATTGATACGTCCAAAGATTAGTCAATGCTATCGATTGGCGTCACGAAAACTCGGTGATGTAATAGCGAACTAGAATTCTAGAGAGAAAGTGCAAGTATTCTGATCACATTCTACCCATGAAGAATTTTCCAATTCTTTCCGCTTTGGATTGAGTTGTAGCGAAATGAGTCTAGAAAGTCTAGATTATGCAGGGTATGCGGAGGTGAGGGGAAAACGAAGCCTGGAGATGTATTCTGAATATCTAATTATTGTTTTTGTTCCTCTTCAGTGTTCCACGTTTCTGATGGGTCTTTTTTTGTAGAACGATCTGCCCAAAAAAGGCACCGCATAAACACTTAGTCACGGATTTCTTCCGAAAAGCTGCCATGCGCCAAGAGTACGTACAACTTGGCGACTTTGGCATGCACCTATCCACCATATCCACGTCGATCTTGTTTCATTCATGCTTATGGTTAGCCCTCGGCCATGCTTGCTTGTCCATTCAGCCGGGAGATGTGTAAACATGCCCCTGAGCTAGTTCCAGCAGAACCTTCAAGTTGGCTACCGAGAAATAGCGAAAAATGGTCACCTCGCATAAGCATATGAATATATGTAGATAGGTTTCGACCATCATCATCAGTAAGCTCACGCTCGATTTCTTTCCTACCTAGCAAAGACTCGCATTTATATGTGCCATTGACCTGTTTTTCTTTCCAGCTCTTTCCATAGCCACCTCTAGTTGATATCGAATTCGAGGAATAGAGCATGGACACTGCGAACAACATCAATACGCGATTTATGTCATTCATGGATTTGTTGTTTTTATTCTTCTCCTTTGAACATGTTGCTTTCGATTTTGTTGCTGCTCAGATCATTGGAGTGTGACGAAAACACTGCGAAATTATACTATTGTGAAAAAATATTTGACGTTGGAAATTTTTAAATTCCTGGTAAAATGTTGATACCTTAGGGAATACCATTCCACTTGAACTGAAGTCCGAGAGGAACTTTTACTGGATATTTCCTTACAATGAGGTTTGAGATCATATATGTACGCATATTACCAATTCCCATGGAATCTCCTTTCTTAGAATATTCGCCTCAAAGGAATCGCTACGTCCAATTCTATTAAATATGGCAAGGAAATTTGATCTCTTCGCCAAATCAAAAGGGGATACCGAACTCAAGGTACCTCAAATGAGGTTAATACCCTTTAAAACGTGCCCGTAGAATTTACCTTGGACGATACAATGAACTCTTGTTCACAGAAATCCTTGACTGAAACTGCCGTAACACGTGTCAGACTGCTCTCAGGACTCGCTGGGTTGGGATGCATCTAACATGTTCTTATTATTTTTGTTCTGTTACTTCTCAACTAGCAACCTGGATGATTATCGAACCTGCTCATTGATTCGCTCAATATCAAATTCTTAGAAATTGGTTCAAATGTCACAAGTAGAAAGTATTGGACCTTTGAATGCTGATTAGGTTGAACACAAGCAAATGAACTGAAAACTGAAAGCATAGCAATTCAGGTGTAAAAGGTTTTATTTTATTTTCATTTATTGGTTCCTTTATTTCTTAAGTAACTATCGAGTGTATATGGTTCCTTAGTAAGTCAGACTATCCACTTTAATGTGACGCTGACGTCCTGCAATCCTATCCTATCACTTCAAAAAGTAATAACAAAGATACCTGATGGTTTCGTCCAGGTGGATGCAAATCATCAGATACTACTTCACCTTTGCCTTGGAAGCAGCGTGACCAAAAGCGGCTACAGGTGGTAATCTGCCTTTGCCTTTTACGTATAATCGCACCCGACATGAGTCCGAATTACATCCAAATGAAATCCGCCTTTATATTCAAACCCAAACTCGGCCGGAACAAAATTATTTTATTTGAGGATTGAGCGAGTCCTAAGTATGCATTCAGTTGATGTCGGACCAGACCAATTGGGGAAAAACTTTCTTCTAAATTTCTGGTCCACCCTCATTTTTAGCTAAATGCCAAAATTTTCAAAAAAAGTGACTGACGGTTTTATCCAGAGCAGAAGCAAGTCATCAGAGACGGATTTTACTTGGATATGTGTTTGCAATTATACATCCATGGTCATGCTGCTCCCAGGGCAGAGATAAGGCCTCTGCCTGGGCGAAACGGTCTATGACTTTTTTGAGAATTTGTGTATTTAGCTCAGTGGACTATAAACGTGGAAGAACGTTTTTTTATCATTTGTCCTGTCTGACATCAACCGCCAGATGTCTATAATTGGAACTCAACCAAGGCCTACGAGTCACTGCATGCATACAATTTTATAAAAATATCATGCCAAAAAATGCAGGGGCATTAAGTCTCCAAATGTCTATAACTGAGAAATATGGCTGTCATCGAGGGACCGCAAATTTCTCTGCTGTTACAATGCATTATAGTCATTTTCTAGCCTTAGCTTGATAAATAGACTTTTTCCAATCACTTTCGCCCAATGATAGTCACCTTTCTTTGTACTCCCTTCCACTCCACTAATGCCAATATCATAATCTTCATAGGTGTGATCGCTGCAGATTCTGAAAAGCCTGTCAATGTCAATTTTTGATTGATTGATTACAATTCATATGAATGGGCCTTTGAATGTTTTAAAGCTTCATCTTTGTTTCTGGTTCATTGAAAATATTCAATATTTCTGGATCCAGTCGATAGTGTATTTCCCTTCGGTATTGATATACAGAGTTTTAAAACTGCTTTATAAATTTATTTAGCAGTGTACAATCAAATTTCACAATTCTCCCATAACACAGGTGTGGTAACGAACTATTCTATATTAATGGAACTAAATACTATCCTTAACTTGTAAAATATATTGTCCTCTTTTAATCACGGCCACACAAGCCGTCTAGAAAATTATTCCCAAGAAATGAAAAGCCGTAAGCATTTGTTTCATTAGAGTCACAAAAGCCATTTCAGTTGGTTTTGGCTCTGCGCTGGCTTTAGACATGCCAAAGATTAGGACTAAATAAAATTATTGTCGGTGATATTCCATTCGTTTATGTTTGTCCTGCAAATGGGCAATTTCAACTTTGTCAATATTTTTGGCGGTGGCAGCATGGAAATATCTTCAAACATATCCCTACCTTGATTGAAGAGGTTGTATCACTTGTAACCCATGGCAAGGTTCCCTGTGAACAGATGACGTATATTCCAAAATGGTTTCCTGAGTTTTCCATCATTTGGTAAGCTAGCTAATACCCGCATAAAATTGGATTTTCCCCTTGTTTGCAATTTTCTACCAAATTAACGTGATTGATAGATTATTACGCACTGGATAACTTAACCATAATATGTACATAATCTGGAATATATATACACAGTTAATGTGCTTCTCTGTTAGTGCAGGTAAAAAAGAGGGACATTATCTGCCGTATTCCTATCCATTTGTAAAGTTTGTGACCGTTAGAATGACACTGCATTACCTTACATTTATTTATAAGTAGCTAAACGATCATTCGATCATCCGATTAAATATGTTAAGCATTATTTCAAGTTTGTTCTCGGATGGGGGCGGTATGAAAGTTTATTTTTAAATTTTAGTTAATTAGACATTAATTCGTACCCACTATGCAATGCTACACAGTTTTGTCGAAAATCTACTAACAAAGATCAAGACCTAAAATTGAATTTTTATTTAGGTACAAATAGTCAAATAAAAAGTCCCTCACTGAAAGAATCCACAGAACCTTTCATCTGCGTCCAACATCCAGCTTCTAATTTCTCGACTTATGCCTTTCATTATATCTACCTTTTATTAATTTTCCAACGAAACTTTTGTTATTAAATATAATTTTGTGTTTATTTTTTTCTTTGGTGTTTTTTTATTTTATATTTTTTCTTTTCCAATATTTTTCTTTTCTCCACATACTTCAATTGGGATTAAATTAACAAAAAAAAACAGATAGGAAAACGTTGGTGTGCGTATGGGCCGTTTTCCGCGATATCATCCTTAAATAACCCTATGTAATAGCCGCTGTTCATGGTTTTTCCCTTCTGTCATAGTCGATGAATATTATACCATGTGCATCTCAAAATACTGATACTGAGGGCACTGCTCAGAATAGTCAACTTGTTGTTGTTTTTAGTCAGTTCTAAGCTCGTGCGGCACTGAGTTTGAACAGACCTTTCGTATACCCAAACAAACGTGCACGATATGTCCAACACGTTCCTTTGATATCTTTAGAGCCTCAGCTATCTCGATCAACTTCACTTTTGTGTTTTTTCTATGTTTTCATCGATAACAGCCTCTTTGGGGCGTCCACTGCTTCCTCGGTGCTCATTTTGCTTAGTTTAAACTTAGCAAACCACTTCTCAATGGTTGATTTTCCTGGTGCAAAGTCCGAATAATATTTATCAAGCCAATCATTGGCTTCAAAAAGCAAGCAAGCAGCTTTATTAACACTCGAAATTCCTTTTTAACCATTTTCTTCAAACTTACAAAAGCTGCTTCATTGACTCTGCTCTATCCCACAAACTGACAATCTGACGGCTGTCAAATTTGTATAAGCGTCTTTTGAAGTGTAGGGCTAACTAAAAATCATACGGATTTAATACTAATAGTCATCCGTGTTTTAGTCTACGAGCTTTTCATTCCAACTGTTATATATACACTTATATACTTCTGAGTGAGACAAAAACTGAAGAAGAAGAAGAAAATGGTTGATCGAAAGTTACCTCATTCTTTTAGATCTGAAATTGACACTTATGCTCCATCGCATGTTGCTAAATGTAGGCTAACAGTGGGTGAGAGCATGGGTTTTCACCTTTATTAATTTTCTTCAATATTTTCTACCTATCGTGATAAGCTTATGTGCAAAATACATCTGAATGTATACTTTATATGGCCGTAGTTAAAATGGGATCCTTATCCGCAATCAATGTCAATTAAGACCTTGTAAGCTTCGAGTTCGTTGGCATAATTCTATTGTTTCTTCTTTGAGGAGCATTAGGAGTCCATGTAATCGCCTTCTTTTTCTTGTTCTTGTTTTTTTAATTCATTTTCAGTAAGACTACGCTTTAGTCCGATTACAATCACACTTAATGCAAGCAGAAAAGCAACCAGGAACATCCATCCAACTCGAGTTTCGAACTCAGGTGACAAGATCAAGAGGTTAACGTTCAACCACTTCGGCCCCGTATCTTGTTTCCCATATTGTCGTGGGGTTTTTCACTCTAACCCAAAACGTGACGCACGAGTGCAGTTTGCGGGAAAGGCAAGTACCTGTACCTCCCGCTAAGAGGATCCTCCCTGTGAATACAGGCTTTTATTTATCTCCTGTTTGTCCCAATTCAAATGTAATTATTTTGACTTGCCTTAATTGACTTTCACTGAAAGACATTTACAGACTAAACCCTAAAAAATAAGTTCCAGTCAGATTTGGTCAAATACTTCCGCGCTATACTTTAACAATTTCAAATTCACCTGGAGAAGAAGAAAGAAGAAATTCCATAGAAGTGACTTACGTGTGCTGACCTTGAATTTTCATAACGCGCTGCGCGGTGGCTAGTGACACTCGTCGTTCGCATGATTGGCGGGGCCAGCAACCACGACCGCGCCGGCCGGTGTTTTAATGCAATTTGCATGCAACCAAGCGATCATTGCCACCTCTTCGTATTCTATGTATACCTATGTGGGCTGGGAAGTTTCCTTACGTCATCAAGTTGTTGTCTATGTCGATTTTGCGTCTTGCGCAGGTACCTCGCACGGTCAACAAACAAGCAAGCAGTGCGTCATGGTAATGCAATGTTACATTTCAGCATCACGATGCACTCGAGGGCGGTGCAATGCATCTGATACCGAGAAACTGCATCCAGTCATCATATGCACGTTCCGCGCGAAATTGCCGGCTGCAGGGCATTGGCCATTCCCATGCTGTATCAGCCGGGATGATCGTATGACGACTGCAACCTGCACCACGACAATGACGTCACAGGGCTTAAGTCCAAACAACAACATCGAAGCAGTGCAGCGCGTGTTGCACTTACACTTTTTTTCAGTTTGTTGGTCATTCATTTATTTTATGGCAAACATCGCGCCTCCGGTTGAAGTGCAACAACTCCAAGATCCTCAGATCATCGACTACACGCGCTCGCCAAAAGCTGGCAAATTAACCGGTTGCAATCGAATCAATTGTTGTTGCAGTCATCGTGTCGGCGATGTACTGTGCTGAAAAAGTGAAGATGAAGCGGCGTTCAAAGGAACATTTCAGATAAGATTACGAAAAGGAAGAATAAATGATCGAGGTTTGGTTAACAGATACTCTAGATGAATTACTGACGTAGATACGAAATAGCCCCAGACATTCTCAAAACGAAGCTCCAACTATTTTTATTTAGAGTTAACAACCCAAGTCTGTGCTGGAGATTACTATATTATAAGCGTGAGCATAGTAACCTAAAATCCTAGCTAGGTTTCTTTCTAACTGGATAATTTAATTACTGCAATCAAGGTACGTCTGAGGTCACCCTTTATAGATGTTTGGTTCTTCTTCTCTTTCCCTTTTTCTCTTTTCTCTAGCCTCTGTCCTGTTCAGAATCAATAATTTTTATTTCAGCTCCTGTCGTGGGCTATTTACTGCTAACTCCCAGCTTATATTATCCTTCCCCTTCGTGGAAATCTAGTTTATATTCTGCCGCCCCTCAGTACAATCAATGAACTTGCTTCACGCATTAACGCAATCTGAATTACTTAGCGTTCCACAACTGGTGTTCTTTTGCGATCGACGTATCAACGAACGTCTCAAATCTAAAATTTACTGCAATTTCGTCCGTCCCGTCACTCTCTATGGTTCTAAGTGTTGGCCGACTATAAAAGACAATGAACGGCGTCTTGGTAATGGAAACGAAGGTGTTGCGTTGGACTAGTGGCGTGACACGTTTTGATCCGAAATGGGCTGAAAAGAGAAGAAGAGTACATCCAATCCTTGCGGATACTGCTTGAGATCTAATAAGCATCCTGACGTGAAAGTGGCCTTCATAGCTTTCTTATTGATTTGTTTTGGTTTCGAAAACCGTTTTATTCATCGATTTTGAATCGAGTCCATAAGTGTGCCAAAGGAACAATCGAAATTCTCATCCAACTCAAAGCGATGCAAATATGTTTGTAGCCACCATGTCTCGTTAGCACTTGTGTGAGGAGGCCTATTCCTCAATAGACGTATTGGTTAGACGGCCTTTCTCAGCGCTTTCCCACCGTTGGTGCTATCTGCTGAGTCCTCGGAAGTCCCCAGTCATATCGGATTGATTTGTTTTCCGTCTCTTTTATCACTCCACTTTTGTGGATTGCTAAAAGAGAAGGAAATCAAATGTATCTATCAAGTCAATTGCTAACGAAAAATATTGGATTCCTCGCATAGTTCGCGAAAATTGCCTTGCTTGCTGCCACACATGCTATTTCTAAAAAAGTTTTTCGATGGATGCAACATATTCTTAGTATATGTACTCACTCTATATGAAGGTCTAGTTTTTCCTATCTTATCCCTTCTCTCAAGCGATAGTTTAAATGGGTCATGGGTTTGTCATGGGTCTTGTATGTGGCTTCATCCTCATAAACAATGTATTGATAGCAGACAATTTTGTCGCTGCACGTTGCAGATGTGACTTGAAGTTCATTTTCTAGGACTTCGAACATAACTTCCAGGTCCTTGAGCGTCGGTTTCGAAGCAATCACCTCTATCTCTACCAGGCAGTGTGCAACGGCCGTCACTTCGATATCAACTGTGAATCCAATAACTATCATGCCGTTATGGAATTGTACTGTTATTATTCACAGAAAAGAACAAAGTATTAATCCTCCGTAAAGAAACGCTGTGAGTTACCCAATGTGCCTTTAAACCATCGTAAAGTTTAGTATTGATTCGATTATATTGGCGCATTTCTTAGGACTAGTGACTTTCTTCACATCTAAAATTACTACGGTACAGGATTTATCTACCTCAGTTGCGGCCACGAAAACGTGGAAAGCATAACCCGCAACAAATGAGCGTTGGTTGAGCTCCGTGGTTCGGAGCGGACTTCCTTGCATAATCGACTGAAAGTCTGGATTTACTTGACGGAGTGGGCGCTTTGAGCTCTTCCGTCAAGTTTCTATATTCAACGTGTAACTTCTCAAATTTGCACTGAATTCTGTTACACCAGGATTCTAAGACTGACTTTGCGGCATTATTCTATAATAGTTTCTGAGACATAATGGGCATGATATCGAAGCATCACATGCTCTTCAAACGATACCTCAAATGAATGTTATCGAATTTGTTGTATATTTAACCCCAAAATTACAAGGAAGACACAGAGCTACCCATCATACTATCGCAATGAACAGTTCAAAGTTTTTCAGTGTTATAGAGACAGCAAGTTAATGAAAATTAAACACTCACAATTTTTGTTATGTATGGTATGGTATGTCAGCCATTTAGTCCTTTGTCATCTGACAATCCTGTAGCTTTCAAATCTACTTACCGTGTAACTTTAAATATTTTTAAAATATTTTCTCAATTTGTATCTACATTCGTATTGTGCAAAATATTGTGACTAGAAAGCACCTTTAGGTCACATCCCGAGGCATTGATACCGCAAATATCTAACCACCTGTCATCGTGATAACCAGTTATCAAAGCCGGCGTTCTCAGAGTTGATTTCATGAGGACGTTGAAACTGTATAGGCGATTTAGGATTTCAATATTTGAAGTTGAGGTCCCAAATTCCTCTCTTACGAAGAACATTTGCTTTATGTGACTGGCGGTTAATCAATAGGTTCCGAAATCAGGAGTCACTAGGAACGTTGGCATAGCTACCAGCATTTCAAAAACGCAAATCGTTTTGAGCACAGCGATAGGGAAACGGCATATCTGCTCTAAGCATTGGATCAAAAAACGACCGCCTTGAAATTCTGTCAATTGCAATTAAGCTCTAAACTACGTGAAATAATTCAAAGGACTTATAATTAACTGAACTAACTTAATTGATTATAAGTTTCGTTAATAAAGAATTTATCTAGGGCTTGTTTCATAGGTATTTCCTTGTTATTATATAATGGTAGAAACACCACGGCCTTTTGTCAAAAGCAAAACCTGATTGAAGTCGATTCACTGTCCGCCTGTCTATTTATTTGTTTATCCGTCACACGCACTTTTCTCAAAAACGGAGGGGGGGGGGGTGATTTCCAAGTCCACTAAATTTCATCAAAATGGGTATAGTCGTCTCCGAAAATGTGACAGAAAGACAGAAGGCCAAACAGATTAACTTTGAATTCAAGCTGATGAGAAAAGATCCAGCCGATTTTCGTCTCGAATGTTACAATTATCAAAAATTATGTGTAACATATTGCAGAGTACTTTTCCGCTTTCATGACTGGAACCGTGCATTTTTTAAAATCGCATCTAAAGAACTTTGGTGGAAAAAATTGCGCCTACTTTCCAGTTTGCCTTGTTTTCGATATAATCTTGCAGGGTAGAAAACCAGACCCAGGGTCGAAAGTATGAAATTCCCTAAATTGCGGAATTGATCTCGGTTCTGGCCCCTATATTCTAAGAGCCAACGGAACCTAGACCTACTAAACTTAAGATTTTCCCTGTCTGAAGTCCCCATAGATATAGGAACGATTTGGTATTATAAAGTTTAAGTCATAGTGGCTTCGACAGGTAACAGGTAACAAAGGTGAGTAAAATTCCTGCTTGAAAGTGTCATAGTATAAAGGGTAATTTTTTACATTTTCTTCGGGATAAGTTTTACGTTACCAGGTAGTTACTAGAGTGACAATGCCTCGTCAGATACCCCCAAAAATTATATAAAATGGAACTGTACCTACGTCATTAGTATAAAGGTTTTATATATTTCACTAGTGTAACTATGAAAACATGTTTTCTCTGTAGCCAGAAATGGCAGTTTCAACATCCGCCCGACCAGGTTCCACAGGCATTTTAATTTGTCATCTTTACACGACGAAAACCATAATAAACTATGATAGCTAGACCCTTCGAATAAACATTGAATCGTAGCAAGGACTTCACTCTAGAAAACGAAAGTTTATTTGTGGAAAGAGAATAAACTGTGTAGAAGTAACAGGTTTCCAAACGCATAAAATGTGTTTTTCTTTCCTAAAGTGTTGCCGTTTCTCCGAATTTTAACGTACACAATGTACTAATTTTGTGATAAAAAATTAACCTCCCTTTTAAAGTCGTAACATTTTGTAAACATCATTTTATTTTAATAATCCAGTCATTGAAGCTGAAAATCGGGCGCGGCCTCCGAATTCTTTCAGTCAAGACCAATTGACATGATATTTAGAGTGGGGATAGAGGGTAGCATACGAACCTTAACTCTGTCCATATTGTACCTATAGAAAAATAAAAAGATTCATCCGTTTTGTTATTTAATGCGTTGCTTCTGTTTAATATCTTTTTTCCACGAAATGTATGGTTTTCGAGTTATTTTGGGAAAACTCATTGAAAAACTTTGAAAAAATGACCCGCACCCGCTTTTTGAATGTATGAGGACCCTACCTGGTCTGATGGATGCTGGAACTGCTAAAAACATCTGGCTGCAGAAAGAACATATCCTTTCAGTTACACTAATAAAATATAAAAATCTTTATCCACGTAGGTACACTTACATTTTATTGAATTTTGGAGATGGGTGTCTGACGAGGGGTTGCCACTATAGTAACTATCTGGCAATGTAAACCTTGATTTCTGACATTATTTCGAAGAAAAAATAAAAAAATGCCTTCAATACTACGACAATTTCAAGTAGGAATTGTATTCTGTTGCCTGTTACCTACCGAAACCACTACGACTCAAACTTAATAATTCCCAATTGCCCCTATACCTATGGGGACTTCACACAGAGAAGTTTTTTACTATGGCGTAGATCTCGGATCTGCCGGCTCTTACTCTATTGCTAGTGTTAGGGTACGTCGATTATATATGCACATCCTGTTGTTTTTATGAACTATTATGAATTTTATTGTTGGAAGAGCTAAGTTTACGCCTCATTTGCTTGTAAGATCCGTCGCTGATTTAATTGCTTCTCCCTCCCCCTCTTCACCAAGGCTTTTCCCCAGGTAAATCCAATAACCAAGCACAATTTTGTACATAACATTTCCATCAGTATCACCTGCTTGGTATAACCCGAGCAGAATCTGGTACACATCCGCGTTATACTATCAGTATTCCTCTAGCCCCTGGTTGAGGACACCATGTATGTGACCTAGTAGGTAATTGCTTCTCATCTTTTTTTAAATTCCGAAAAATCGAATTTGCAGTACCTACCTTTTCGAAATTTTCACTTTTCGATCTACAATATCTATATTTGAGGCTGGGCAGTCCTGCTACCCGCTAAGAATCCTGACATCTGTGATACTGGATATTTTCTTTTTCTCATTATTTTAGCCCTGTCATTTTGGAAGTGGTTAGTGCTGTCTGGGTACGACATGTTCTTTCGTCAACGTTGCAATGTGAACAGCGTATTGAATTTAGCCAGTTATTGTACAGTTGTTACCCATGAGATTTTTTCTGTAGTCTCACGTATTCATATACACCCAATCACAAAAACCAACGTCCACTTAAGTCCTTGGAATATATCAAGTTTTACAAAGAAAATATCGAATTACAAGTAAAATATTTAGTCAGACATTAAAGCTTTATAACAAAGCCGTCAGTCAATTAGAAGGTATTTCAATGACCAATAGTTACTTATTTTTCTTTTAATGACAAAAAACTCCAGAATCCACCAAAAATACCATTCCTACCCAAATATATCAAGATTTTGGATTAAATCCGCAGTTTTCAATATTTTGGTCAAAAGTGAACTAAAACAACTATAATATGCCACAAATTTTTGATTAGATTGAAATTCGGGCTACTCCCGGGACAAGGAGCAAACTTTATGACAAAATGCTCCCCGTAATGAGTCTACCGGTAGGAAATAAAAAAAAAATCAATTATATAAACTAAAATTGGAAGACTTATAGAAAGTTCCTTCAACCCTGGCTGGATGAAAAAGTGCAGAATCTTCCTAAAATACGGCATTGTCCCACTTCGTCAAAATCTCCTGTGCTGTAGTCATCCGACCTTCATTAATGTTCCCAATGTACTCTTCCCAACGGCACTCAGGGATGACATCAAGAAAATTATTGGTAATTGTCGACTTGTTGCATCCCCATATCATCACTTCCGATGAATGTTTAGTGTTGAGCGTCTTGCCAGCACCGACACTTCCGAAAATTTCATCTGGGCCAAACAAATTAAAATTACATTCATCCGAGAAGATGACTCTTTTCCAATCATCGACCGTCTGCTGTTACGCCAGATTTACTCAGAAATGGCTGAACCGATTTTCAGGAAACTTGGTGAAAACATGTGGTCTGTGTGTCTCCGTAAGACCGATTTAAAAAGACTATTGAGTGGAAACTTCTTTTGTTATTGGTTGTATGTGTTCTCATGTGTAACTTTTCCCGCTTAACTTATACATTGGAACCGCGTAGGAACATCATGAAATCGTTAGACGAGAGGAAATATTATGTTTATTCTATGGTGAAGTAGAACTCACCAATGAGTCCGTCTCTAGTATTCTGTGCAGGTATCTGGAAATTAATTTTGAATTAATTTGAAATTGCCCTTATTCTAATTATTTGAGGTTTAAATTTAGCTATTTTTTTCTTGAACAGTTTGTCTACTATGAAGGCGGCTCCTAGTAAGTTTTTAATGATTTGTTGCTAACTAGCGTCGATCTCGCAAACTAGCCAAATCTTAAGGTTGAATCGAGATAATCCACGAAAAAGCTCTTACGCGATTTCATAGTATAGCCCAATTTCTAATCTAAGGCCTTTGTCCTGACTTCATTACAATTGGTTGTCTTAAGGAATAAGTTCTCCACACCTCGCCCTTCTTGAGTGTGTTTGGGGTTTTCTAATTGGGAGATCAAAAATTCACCTGCATCTTCTTCACTCCATCAGTTTCATTGAAAGTCCATCGTATGTCAATGGTAATTCGAAAAGATGAAAATAGGACACATTTATAAAGGACACTGATTTTATTATCTAAAATTTTGTACTTCTAAGATGTACTTAAGCAGGATTTTCAATAAATTTCCAAAATATAGGAATATACTTTTTAAGAATTGTGGGGTCCTTAGTCTGCATCAACTTGATGTCGGACCGGACCAAATGGGGAGTAACTTACTCCCTCTTTTTGGGTTCACGGACCCCTCGTTTAAGGTTTCGCACCCAAACTTAAAAAAAAAATGTCAGGCAATGACGGCTTCCCGGTTTCTTACCAGGGCAGAGCCAAATCGTCAAAAAGCCCTGGTAAGAAACCGAAAAGAGTAAGTGGCCCCCATTTAGTCCGGTCCGACATCGAATTGATGCGAACTAAAGACCCCATAATTCTCAAAAAATATTTTCAGCTCTGCCTAATCTTTGGTCAATAGAATTGGTGGATTTGCGCTCAATATAATTCTTAGTCGTGTTGTGTTCGGCGAATTATATAAAGGAGCACTTAACATCTGCGAACCGCTTCGGTCACACTGCTCCCAGGGCAGAGGTGAGGCAGCATCTAACGATTTGCCTCTGCCCTCCTGGTAAGAAATCAAAAAGCCGTCATTGCCTGACATTTTTTTGAATAATATACTGTTTTAAAAAAAAGACGACTTCGACTTTATCGAACTTAGCAGCGTGACCGAAGTGGTTAGCAGTAATTCGCTCCCGTTTATTAATTCGAAAACACGCCATGGCTACGAATTATATCCAGGGGAAGAACAGCCCAGTATTTCTGGAGAAAATTTTATTTGGGCAGATACAGAGTGGACGGTATTTTGAAGCCTAAATGTTATTTAGGGGCGTTAACAGATAAGTGCCTCCCATGCGCGCATGCCATAAACCAATTCACAACACATAAGCCATCATTAAGAGTATAATAATGGCAATGAAAACACTTTCCACGGACGCTGCATTATTATATAATGAAGATGCTGCACTATACATTTCTCCGTTGCTTGTATTTCCTAAATTGTACTCGGCTGCTTGCGCTCGGTCAAACAGTCAAATGGTCAATCATTCGCTCATTTGCCAAATCTTGGGACATCTTTGAAGGTTGAATCGATTGGAAACCCATGCTGGCTCTTTCAATGTCATCTGAATTTTGAAGCGCCATGCGATTCGAATGCAATGACTCAAAGCCATTCAATGTCACCGCCAAGCAAGAGTACACACAGCATTTTTGTAAACAAATTCATTCTGACGTCAGAGGACCCACTGTACGGAATACTGTACGCGCCCAACCGGCGGTCGAGCGGTCATTCAATGAACGGAAACTTGACCGATAATAAAAACCAACTTATTATATTCGCCGAAATGATTCACTTAATGTCCTCTTTACGTAACGATTAAAACCGGAGTAAACCATATTAGGAAGGAGCGTGGCACATCGGGGTCAATTGAATACAACGCACAACAAACATAAATAACATGTCCCAACTCACGCGACTTGTTCTTTTCGCAACAGTTTTCTAACGACTTACTATGCCATATTGAAGATCTCCCATCATAATATCAAGGTTGTTTGATGAACCCGAGAAACCCGTAACTGGAAGAATGCTTCTAATTGAGAGTTGAAAATTTCAACCTTGCATCTCACCAATTAGAAGCAATTTGAGGATCAAGGAAGTGGTCAAAAATTGGTCTGACGGGTTGTGGAACGTTCTGGCAAGGTAACATAACTGGGATGGGAAGGCCAATTTATTGCCGAAATAGATAATTGAGATGAATTGAATTATATAACAGGGAATTAGGTCATCGAATTGCTTCTAATAGAAACAATGCATGGCAAATTGGTTGACACTATGAAATTTGTAGAAATAAGAAACAATAGATCATGATAACTGCATATTAGACGCGTGAACAAGTTCGGATTTCTTCCGCTCGCCAAGTATTGTCAAAGCCCAATTTAACAAGTAATAGCAAGAAATGAATGTGATTACTTCGGTTATATGTGTCGTTTTTTCGGCTTATTTTATAATGAACAAGTCGGGAAACCGGAAGCTTGGCGCTTCAGGTATACAAGGGTTTGTGTTTCCCTTTGTGAGGAGCATACCGCAATTCTCCATTGGCTGACAGCATTGATCCGAGATATTTAAATTGCTCAATGCTGTCAGCTGCAGCAACCTGTCCAGAACTGAGCGAATTAAATATCTCGGGTCAATGCTATCAGTCAATATGGGGCTGCATAATGAAAGTGTTTCACACATTAATGCGGCCTGGGTGCAGTGGCATTCAAAACTGGTGTTCTTTCTGATCGACGTATCAGCGCACGTCTTAAATCTGAAATTTACTGCAATGTCGTCAGTCTGCCGCTCTCTATAGTTCTGAGTGTTGGACGACTATAAAAGACAATGAACGGCGTCTTGCGGTAATGGAGACGAAGATGTTGCATTGCACTAGTTGCGTGACACATTTTGATTAAAAGCTCTTCGTCTTCGATGGTATGGTCACGTAATTCGCGTTAACGAGAATTCACTTACCAAGATTGCTATGAACATCGAAGTCAATTGTAAGCGACCAAAAGGCCGACCGAAACAACGGTGGCTTGATACGCTGGATGGGCATTTAAAAGCCTCGAAATTGAATCCAGATCTGGCATCTGATAAAATAAAATGGCGAAACCGATTACGACGAGCCCCCCGAAAGGGACAAAGGCTAAAGAAAAGAGGGCATGACAGCTCCGTGTCACATAGTTAAAAATTCCATTGCCCTCTAGTTTTTAGAAAGCGATTTAAATAAATCATTTGATGGATTGATAATAGTCAACCTCAGTTTCAGACTCTGAAGCAAATGCGTACTTCTATGATGAACTTAAGGGCGGATTTCAGCCAATTTCTAAAAGTTGGTAATATACTATTAGTAAGTTTATATGAGCAGATAGCGGAATGGCTCATCTTTCGAGACTTAAATTTCCCATAAGTGTTTCGCACAAAACCTTAAAAAGGGCTAGGTAGAAGTAGATTCTTCATAAATGCGAATCTAACATTTCACGCGATTCTCAATTATTCTGGTTAATTATGACATCAGCATCTTATTTGCATGGCTTTAGAAGCAGTAAATTCGGGGCGAAATTGCTAAATTTGAACTGCTATAACTTTGGCGTTAATGCCTAGATTTTCATGAAATTTGGCACGTGTGTGCGAAATATTTTCCTCTATGCTGGCGCGAAATTTGGTAGGATGAATTTAAGAGGGCTTTTCAGTAAATTTCTAAAAGTTGGTAACATACTATTAGTAAGTTTATTTGAGCAGATATCGGAATTGGACATATTTTGAGGCCTAGATATCATTGGATGGTCTTGGTGCTTGGAGCACACCATCCTGATTTTTTTCGGATTTTTTAATTGGGTACTTTCCGAAAATGAGTCCTGTCTCACTTTAGGTGCATACATTTTGACTCCTTACTCGCACACTTTGTAATTCACGCCAAAACTAATGTTAGTTTTGGAAAGTACTCATCGGTACCTCATTTGATACCCTACACGACTATATCTGGTGAAATTTTTTTTAAATCCCCCCTTTCCATGTATGGGAAGCCCCCCTTTAAACTCCACCTAAATTTATGTCACTCGCTATATGCGTGGGATTTCATAGTTCCCATCTATCCACCAAATTTCGTTCACATCGGTTTAGCCGTTTTGGAGAAAAGTGCGTGTGACAGACAGACAGTGAATCGATTTTAATAAGGTTTTGTTTTACACAAATCGCAAATCTTATTTTTTAACGCCGAATAGTGAGTTTTTTATTCCACATATACCGATATTTCAAGGACCAGTTGTCCTCTTCCTTAGTGAGTTTTTGTCTGACCTGCTTATGGACCAGCTTGTCCTTAAGGGGGTCATCCCGTGTGTCGGATCCACGGAATCGAATTTTTTTTCGCATCAATTATATCTAGATATAGTGTAGAATATATGGGCAAAGTGATTTTTTGATATTCGAAGTCATTCGGAAATTAGAGTGCTAAACACGTAATAAGTCACATGCCAGATTTATGCCCATCGCCGTAATAAAGCACGTTTTTATCGGTCTGAATGACGTTCGAATGATTTCACTAAAAGGAGAAGAATTGAAGCCAAGGCTGTACATGTGTTTCTTCAAGAAATCTTAGATTTATGGATTAGGTATAGCAGATAAATGGTCAGTTTAGGTTTTATGGTTAAAAATCACATTCGGGTTTTTAAATGGACTTTTCTCGAAACAGCACGTTGAAAATTGGCTGCCACCATAGCCCAAAATCTATCGAACGAAATTCTTTGAAATTTTCACAACTTATTCAGAACATATTTCAACGGTCCGCAAACTAGGATAATCGCGATTCATTCAGTAGTTTTTTTTTTATTCAGTAAAGAAGCCTTAAAAAAACTCCAAAATTCACAAAAAAAAGTTTAACGAGACACCAAAAATTTACCTTTTAATATTTTTTAATAATCCTAGTTTGCGGACTGTAGTTAAGTCTTGACATTAAAATGCGTTTAGTTTTTTTCTGTAAGATGATCGTAGCGTCCTCTAGCGTGGCAGCAGAAAAACACATTTTTTGGAGATATGTGTATAAATTGGTCTGTATTTCAATAATGATTTATGCTGTCAAGCTGGAAAAATTATTACAGATACTCAAGATATTAATAAATATATGGCGAAAAATTCGTATTTGTATCTTTATTCAGTTCTTCACAAAAACTTTATAAAAAAAGCGAAAAAAAAAACGGCCTTCACACGGGACCCCCTTAAATACCTAAATCCAGACTTTAATTAATTTTGTTACCTGATTAATCCAAAAAGCCAACTGTTCACATTTCCTAAATCACTGTTAATTCTTTTTTCCTCCCATATCTTGTGGATGAGCAAACCCTCTAATGCATCCAATTTGCGGAAGTCATTAACCTCCTTAATTACCTTTAGGTTATTCTCAGTTATTGTATGTTTCTCCTCAATGATGTGGCTGGCTGCCAATGATTTGAGGGCATGTGTTGGTCTACTTGTTCCTTTCGCCAGATTTGCTTCCCTTATATGTTCGTTGAACCTCATTGTTACTAATCTTCTAGTTTGCCTTATATATGATTTTCCACAATCCATGCAGGTTATCTAATAGATCCTGGTTTTCTCGCTATGCTCCCTGGGGTCCTTGACGCTTCCTAATCGTGGCTTCAGTTGGTATGGAAGATATCATTCGTGCTGGTAGATATCATTTCGATGTCACGTTTTCTTAGGATGTTTTTCACCTGGTAGCTAATGATAGGATCTCGACGTTTTTTAGATGGTCTAGTTTTGGAAAAGTAGTTCCTTTGTTTTCTATAGTAAAACTATTAAAAGGCAAAGTTTCCTGTTAAACTATAGACTTATTGTTTATTTAAGAATTACATACTTTCTCTCGGCATATCATACCCATCTAACATTAACGCATGAGACCTCAGTGCAACATATCCCAAAAGATACTCTCTTTTCAAACTTCACCGAAAGAAGAAGATACTTTCGCAGTACCTAATGTCCCTTAGAAACACGATCGGAGCATATAGGACAGAAAATAAATCAATAGAAAATATAGCAGACTTTTTAGTTAACAAATCGTCGGAAGTTTTTACAGATGACGAATTGACTTTATCAAGAGAAGGCAAGGTCTCTCCTTAAAAACATTATTCGGTACAATACAGCAAAGGGACAAATAACACAATAATGAAGAACGGACCATTAAAAAACTAAACCAGGCACCAGTTTTTTTATCTCAGAGCAGATAAAGGGAACAAACTGGTAATACTAGATTGAACGACCCACGAAGGCCTGGTACTCCAAAAATTAAAAAACGGCAACTTCTTCAAACTAAGAACAAATCCTCTACCAGAGTTGATTAAAAGAGTGGGGAAAACACTAAGGGAGTGTGTGCATTACGCATGCCTAATCTCTCTTTGCCTAGGTTCAGAATACAACCCAACATACATTAAAATGTTTAAAAAAACACGGGAAATTCCTCCCCCTCCCCCCCTTCCTACAATACTGCGAAATGGTTACTACAATAGGTCAAAGCTATCGATTATTACCGTAGAAAATATGCCATAAAAAACATCTTTCGGGTGGTCGAGAAGCTGAAGGATGCTAAAATGATTCAAAATGAAATCCTAGTTTCGTTTGATGTGTACCCGTCAAACAGGCCCTACACAATTTCGGAACGTTGCTCAACAAACACCATAACTTAGCCAAGGAAAAGAGGCAGAATCGCCAATATACAAAGCTAGCGTCAATATATATGAGTGAAAACTACTTCACTTTCCGGAATGAATACTACAAAACCACCGCAGGTACGGCAATAGGTCTACAGGGACTAATGGAACAGCGTGGGATAATGCCCACTTTTCGGGTTAGATATGTTGATGATGTACTAGTTATCGTGGACAAATTACTGTTGAATGGATTGCTGGAAAAAATCAATCAGCTCTATAAAAATATAACAAAATCTATCCAACCAAATTCCTTTGAAATTTTCAGGATTTATTCGTAACATATTTCTACAGTCCCCAAACTAGGATAATTGCGATTCATTTGGTATTTTCTTTTATTCATAAAAGAAGCTTTGAAAAAACACCAAAATTTACAAAAAAAAAGTTTAACAAAGCACCAAAAATGTTGCTTTCAATATTTTTTAATAATCCTAGTTTACGGACAGTGGTTAAGTCTGCACGTTAAACTGCCGTTTATATTTTTTCTTTAAGGAGATCACAGCGCCCCCTAGCATGGCAGCAGAAAAACACCTCTTTTTGGAGATGGGTGCATAAGTTGCTCTGTATTTCAATAACAAACGATGTTATCATGCTGAAAAGAATTACTAAGCATGCTCAAGACATTAATAAATATATGGTGAAAAATTCGTATTTGTATCTTTATCCAGTTCGTCACAAACAAATTCTAAAAAAGCGAAAAAAAAGGACCTTCACATGGGATGACCCCTTAAGTGTACTATTCCCCAATCAACGCATCATTACAATTGGGCCAAGAGCCATGTCACTTGTATAAAAGAGAAAAGTCCTCGCTGCAACGGTCTATTTTGTTCTCATCTCGAAATTTACTTTAGGATTAAACTTTGCATTTTTTGGTAATCAATTATCCAATTCAAAGAATGTCGCGATAAATTTCTAGAAAATAGTGACTTCATCCCCTACGTGCTATTTGAAATTCAATTTAACTCAATTCTTTAAGGTTATTAACTTCCTCAGTTTCAAACTACCAAATCCTTCGTAATCGGTTGCAAAATACTTCCAGAAAATCTTCAAACGTACGTATTTCGCAAGAATGCATAAATAAAGCACCGAACAAAAACCAAAACAATTTTTTTCTTGTTTTTAATGTTTACAATCTATCGCATAAATCTGCTGACGATATCAATACGCGACACAGGTAATCCAATAAATCTACCGTGCACACGCTCCTCCGCCTGTCGATTTCCTACTACTACTCTCCAGCGCGGGTTTTCTATCTTTTTTCAGAGGTTCCGTGCCGAAATGTTCTAAGAAGACTCTCCATTGGCATCGCCTCAAGTGTGAATCAACGTCATGAAACCAGAAGATCTCTCAGAACGCCCTCGTACCGCGCAAACAATGCGAGTTTTGGAATTCCTATGCTAACAAGGTGTATCTGAACAGCATTTGGTCTTTTTGTGGCAGCTTAGAACGATGAAGCGCTTGGCACCTGTCCTCGACCAACAGGAGCATGCCACGGCGAGGGTTAAGATCATTCACACTGCGCTACATGCTCGCCTAATCCGTCGCGACATGTTGCCAACGGACAGATGTTGCTAAGGCACCCGCCGCCTTTTCCACTATTTCTGATCGAATGATGTAATGGAGAATGATTTCAAGGTACCGGCCGCCGTGACCTCAACCAAAGGTGGATGGACTTTGCAGCGTCAAAGCCAAGGTGGGGATCGATTCCGTGTAACTCACCCCCAGCCAATATCTTCACGTACAGGAGCGTTTAAAATTTATCGTCAACTGTAACCGTAGATTAACAATTGCCTAATTAAAAGCAGAAGACAAGAGTATTGACCGATAGGATGGTCCGACATGTGCCTGGAGTCAGGTCCACCATTTGCAACCGCGGAAATCAATGCTCCTATGATGCACACGTGATACCAGGGAATGCACAGATTTCCCACAGGACTTTTGGAGTTATCACAAACATTTGTACTTTTGTTCATCAAGATAAAGGGATTTGCTGAGTTTCCGGCCTTTTCACTGTTTTTAAAAATAATGCATCGAAATTAATCCACATTCAATACTGGAACCATAAGTGAATGGTTGAAACCCTCCTGCATATTAAATGTTTTAACCACAATAGCTTCAAGGGCAGTACAAAATGCAATTCACCATTCCGCCCCTTGCCAAAATCCCAAGCTTGAATCCCACAGGCAAAACCTTCCTCCCAAGTGCTTTCAACGTATGGAAAAAATAGTTTAGATTCACTTTTATCTTAACCTTGAATCCTTGCTTGCATTCAATCAGGTCTTTGAACTCTAAATCTTTGCACTAAGGCTTTCTAGCGGCAAAGACCTCTCGGACCTTTCCTCCATAATCTTTTCCCGCTGAAAGTGAATACTTTTCATTAGAGCTACAGCGTAATTCATCCTTCGTTTTTTCTCTTGAGTGCCCTCAAAATTCGGGGCTACATGAATTTCAAAGGAACCACTGCAATCTGACCTGCACATAATTCTCCATTATACCGAATCCTGAACCCGAATTCTGAGAAGCCCTCCGCAATGAATAGATCAATTGCTCGTTTTTGAATTTCTCTATTCGGGCATGGACCCCGAAAGTTGAATATCCTTTTTCTTTGAACTCCATCGTTTTCAAAACGGCAAAGGGCACTCAACTCATTTGTGTGCATGTTATGTTAAAATTCAATGGTGACTTAAAAAAATGTTGCGGCAAGATACTTTTCTCAGGTTTCCAAGAATTCTATTGATACTGGTCGAGGTCTGGGAATGGGACTGATTAGAGTCATTGGACCGAGATAGGATAGTAACCTCAGTGCTATGCAGTGCACTTTGGCCTCATGGTGTGCGAGACGATACGCAACACGTGTGGCTGTCATTGACCTCATATGCCAACCCAAGATAATATCCAGGAGCCGATGTTCTGGTTCAAGTATGCCCTGTCTGCGCGTCACTAGCCCGTCCAACCAACGCTCACAGAAAATGCGAGAAGGAAGGTCCTAACCGATCGCGTCGATTTGAATGCCCTACGATAAATATGTTATTGCCCTCAACCACTAAGTATGTATACACTGCGAGTTTGATGACCTCCTCAAGATATTTGAGCCAGACAGGGCAGGGGTTGATGCTTGATTAAGGAATAGACTATGTATTCAGTAACCCTGTGAGATGCCGGTCAGTGGTCTAGTGACTTTCTCAGTCTATTTGTTTGGGCGTCTGGTGCTCCTCAGGAGATAGAAGCAATAAATAGGAAATTTTCCGAAAGATCAATAAACTCAGAAAAGGTTGGATTTTTTTAGCGTCTGGAGGCTTCACGAGAGTGCATAGAAACAACTCAGAAGGCAACACGAGGAAAGATCATAAGATGCCATTAAGTCAAACCCATCGCGTTGGAAAAACATTTAAGACGGTTCGAGGTGTTGGTTTTCTAACTCAGATAAGGTAGTATATACGCATGCAGACGTTGAACCCATTTTCATGAAAGGGAAGTCAACAGAGTTCAAATGGACTCGAAAAACCGAAAATTCTAGAACCTCCCCAGAATGTTTTGTTATACTTTGTTGATTGATCTACGGAAATTTTCCACAGAAATCCTTATTATATGTACACCCCGCGACAAAACAATGCTCGGCGAAAATTAAAAAAAAACTTTATTAATACTAATAGATGATTTTCTTCTATTATATTAAATACTTTGCATGGTATTTATAACAATAATCGAAACAGAAAAAATAAGCAAAGCGAATCAAACGGTATCAATATCTGCATATCAGAACCAGAGCTTGTCAAGGCGATTACCTACCCCTTGTGAATCTCATGATATTTTCGCAGTAGGATCATGTGCGTTCGCTTCAATGATGAGTAGACCCATTTTTTTTGGTTAGCGTATCGCACATGCATTTAGGCAAAAAGGAATATAACCTCTATTAAAAAAGAGATTGGACGATTTGTCTCCTTCGAAATGAACTATGTTTCTCGCGGAAGTTCTCGATAATATCCAAATCTTGAGAACGTGCTAATCATGAAAAAGTCCGCCATGCTATTAACATAGTATGCTGCCCCCAATCCCAGGTAAAGGAGGAGGGTTTGAGGCAACTTACTTTGTACTATCCTCATTAAAATAAAAATAAAATGCTGAGATTTGGGAAAGAGATAAATAGAGTATAGTTGGAGTTATTCTACTATGCTAAATCCTACCTGATCTCCCTTGGTGACAGGTCCCGCGACTAAGAAAGTGTATACAATGTCGTTAGAAACAGGATGATCGGATTGAGTCACAAGCTTCGGAAAAATGCTAGGGCGTCCACCTCAGTCGACGCGCAAGGGCGGGTCCCGATCCTATCCCGAAATCGGCAAGGATTCTTGATGCAAGGACGGCATCAGGACGTAAGCAAATTAGTCTGAACAAAGAAAATACGTGTCTGCACGCTAAATGTTGGCACCCTAACTGGAAAGACCGAGGAACTCGCAAGAGCCCTTCGGAAAAGGCGCATTGATATCTGCGCTTTACAAGAAACGCGATGGTCTGGCGCCAAAGGCTGCGACATTGAACGCGAACGCGGTTAAAAATGGCTGTAACTTTCTCTATTTTGGTAGCCCACATACTCAATATGGTGTTGGCATTGCTATCTTAGAGGGTCTCCGTGGTGCCATTAAAGAAGTCGAACAATTTGATAATCGGTTGATGAAGCTCACCATTATATCAACTGATCGCACTATTCACTTCTTCACCGCGTACACACCACAGACAGGTCGACCTGATGCCGAGAAAGATGCCTTCTAGCAACTTCTCGATGAAAAGACTTGTTACGTACCTGCTGACGACTATATCATCATTGCCGGCGACCTTAATGGTCATGTGGGTGAAAAGGCAGATGGTAATAGGTGCCATGGGGAAAGGGGTTTGGAGTGTGCAATGAGGGTGGCAAGTGTATGATCGATTTTGCGGACACCCATGACATTTTACTTAGGAATACGTGGTTCGTCAAACGATTGCCTCATTAACAGTAAAACGTAAATCGACTATATTCTCATAAGACGTCGACATTTTATAACGATCGCTGATTGCAAAGATATTCCCTTTGAGACCATCGCACCTTAACATCGGCCATTGATTGACGTCCTACGAATTAAGCCGTCAGTGCAGCTTGGTGCTCAGAGGTGGCGGTGAGAAAAACGGGGCGGGAACCCTATCGGCTAAACTGAAACCAAGTGGCCGAGGAGAACCTCCATAGTGGTGATGCAGTAGGTGAATGCTCCAAAGGCCAAAAGGGTATACTGGTACCATGGGAACCAAGATAGCCCCTGGACTCTCATACTTCGGGTGAACTCCCGTTGTATTTGAGTACAGGTCCGTTATTTGCAGTTGGCCCCCTAGTGAGAGTTTCACGGGGGTTGTTGGTTATGCTCAAGCGAGAAGAGACCTTCGGGCCTAGGCGTGGTGTTGCGTTTCAACACTGATGCCGTAATCCTTAGTTCGGTAGAGATTTAGGTAGGTCTTGCATTCACCAGTATGAATACTAAACCATGCACTTGGTATAAATTGGTACCGTTGTTGCTTGTCATAGCGGGGCTCTGACTGTGGTCACAAAATTAATCCGTGCCCGTAGAGGACCGTGGGATTAAGTCTCCACGACAGGTATCCATATAAAACATACAAGGTCTCACTGTCAGAGTAACTGAAGTCAAGGAGGCAATAAAACGAATGAAATCGGGGAAAGTCACAGGACCTGACGACATCCCATCTGAACGTTGGAAAGCGAGGAGCTGGGAACCGACATTATGGCTCAGTGAATTTTTTAATCGGGTTATCCAGGAAGGTAGAATACCATCTGATTAGCTTTCTTGCTACCGTCGTTCCAATATAAAAAAAAGAAGGTAGTCTAGCAGCGCATTCTTGACAACCGTATTCGCGAAATCGTTGAAATAACCGTGAATCAAACCGCAATGCGCACTGCGTGGTTACTCATGGAAAAACACAGGGAGAAGCATCGCTCTGTTTACATTGCATTTTTCGATCTAGAGAAAGCGTTTGACCGTGTGCCATACGAACTCATCTGGTATGCTTTACGACAATACTTAGTGCCATAAGAACTCGTGCGCTGGGTTCAATTTCTCTACCGCGATCCGAAAAGTAAAGTCCGAAGTATGGGTGTATCAAAATCGCCTCATGTCTCTGTTGCTTTCGGTGTTCATCAAGGAAGCGTCTTCTTACCACTCCTCTTTGTTCTTGTTATGGACACTATCACACGGGACATCCAACGTCCAGCGCCCTACACCCTGCTTCATGCAGATGATGTTTTCCTAGCATCTAATAGCAAAAATGATCTGGAGCAACTTGTCCAAAAATGGAATGATCGCCTCATGAAACACGGTTTCAGATTGAATCTAAACAAAACTAAATTTTTGACGACCGATCCCCATGAAACAGGGATAATCACTGTCAGCAGCAGTATGGATTGTTGCGCCAACGATTAATATTACAACAGCGAATATATTCAATGTGCTTATTTTATTCTTTCCCGAGAGATGTGATTACATCGCCACCTTCATACGTCCCAGGAGTTTGGACAGCAGAGCATCCTTCAGATCACCAATTCGAGTATGGGTTCCTTACAGAATTTCTTGGTGTTTTTAGAAGTCTGTTTCGGTTATAGTTTGGATGTAGAGGTCATCATTCGGTATGCATTTGTCTAATCCAAATTTCTTTCGAATAGGACGGCTAAATATGTCTGCTATTCAGAACAGATTTCTAAGATAAGGGCTCAACAAATCTCTCTGAAAAACACCTCTTCGAATGGGGATAGGCTCTGAGGTGTACCCACATATGAATGCAAAGATAAGATGGTATGCCACCCTTCCATAACTGTCGCCAAAAATTCATTGGTTTAGAATTAACGCCGTACAGATGATGGACATCGATTAGCCAGGTGTGCAGGACGATGTCAAAAGTCTTGGCATAATCGATATAACAACTAAAGAGGGCTTTAGTTGCCTGTCCTACAACGAAGGAGTTGATAATGGATTCCACTTTGCAACCCTTGGATCTCCTCGGACAGAATGTTGTTTGTCTCGAGGTGCGCATTGACCCTACCACTAATAATGATGAAGAGGGTACTCAGCATGCTGGACGGGTAACCCCCAAATACCTCCCCAATACTCCTTTGTTCCGTTGATAAAAATTTGTACTGCCTGGTCGCTCTGTTGAGATTCGTTGAGTGTTCTGAAAAACACGTCTGGAGTGGCAGTTGCCATACCTTCGGAACCGACTGCATGCGACAGAGAGTTTTTACTTCAGTGTGTCCAGAATTTCAACCACGGGTGTTTTACAGGGATGGCATAGTTCCGGAAAACCCTGTGCACCATCAACCGTCTGCTGGCATTGTCAGTGCTGATTTGAGTCAGTCGACCTTCTACACAAATATGGTGAATTTCTTCGGTCATTCAAACCAATAGCGCCGAAGTGAATCTTTTGCCCGCGTAATCTGGCAACCGCAACTGCGCCACAATGCAAAAGTGACTCTAGTTGTAGCAGCGACATTTCAGCAGAGGTTCATTTCCCCAGTCCACTTCCTACGGCGAGGTGCCTAAACGCCGAATCGCCCAACGATTAGCGATTTCGACCCCGTCCTGTCCATTACGGAAGCCCAACCCAGTTAAAAAAGTCAACTGATTCGCGCCGGTTCTCCCTGCGCGACCTAAGATTTCTTCTTTTCCTCATCTAATGGATTTGCGTTTTTTACTAATTTTTTTTTTTTTACTAATTAGTAAGACTACAAGGCCCTGCACTTCCTTCACCTACCTTCTGAGGCACTGCGATGGCTTACAGCCTTACAGACTACAATTATTCGCTCTCTCTTTCTTACACAACCGAGCTTAAGACTAATGAAGTTTTGTTTGAAATGAATTTAGATTAATTTTTTCTGATTTGATGATTTCTGCTTCTCCTCTTCCTTGTTAATTCCGCAAATCTCATATTTAGTAAGGAGCATTTTCCGATATAATGCCTTGCCTTAAATCTCGAAGTACTGGCTTCTTTGCACACCTGAGACAGGAGAAGTATCGATTGAGGATGCAGTCCTTCGCGAATTTCCCCTCTCCACCGCGGCACCCAGGTCCGGAGTTTTACAACTCCATGCGCGCGGTTGAGCCGTCATTTTTCAGACTTTGTGTGAAATAAAACCTTATTGAAATTTGAATTCTGTCTATTTATCTCTCCTTTCCTACCGGAAGCTCCGAATGGCTATATTTTTTCCTGCCTTTGGATTTTTTTCGTTAATTTTTTCTCGATCATGAATTAAATTAACGGGAAGTCAATTTAAATCTTTAACTTGAGAGGTCCCTCTTCCCCTTCTTCTCGGCTCTCAAGTTGTCAGTACCAGTCCACGGCCGCGATCGAGCCGATATTTTTTTTTATTTTTGTGTGACTGCGTTTGTTAAGATACCTTCGCGTGATGTTTCCTTGTTTGCTTTTCAGGTTCTGGTGCTGATCGATGAAAAGGTACGAAAAATATTCTTAAATGACATGTGAGTAACTGAAGTATCCGAGGAAGCGGAATCCACGGAGAATTTCCTATGTGAATGCCCCGCCTATGGATGCATCAGGCATCAGATCTTTGGTGCCGATGTTCTCCAATTGCGACGGGTAGCATCACATCCACTAACGGAAATCCTGCGATACGTTAACGAATTCGGAATATTCCGTTAGACGGGGGTGGCGAGTACAATGGGCCAACACGGCCTGAGTGCTTAGAAGCTGTAGCTTCTCCCCCACCATACACACACACACATACACACACAACTGAAGTATCCAAGAGGACCCCCACATTCTCGATATTCTCTGGCTAGCACAATCATATTCAATTTCAACTTTTTTAGATTGCTCTCCCCTATAGGTGGATTCCGGCCAGCTACAGATCGAAGTCTTTACCCATGTCAGGCTCGATGTTTAAAAATTACTATTCATTTTCGGTTCCGATAACAACTATGACGATGAAATCCGCGCACATTGTTCGCTGTCAACAGAGCCTATTTCAGCTTACAAAAACTGTTCCGCTCGAAACGTCTCACCATAGGGTCAAAGCTCTCACTGTACAAGACTATGATCTTGCCAGTCCTTATGTATTCTTCGGAGACTTAGGTTCTTATAAAAAAAATCCTCCGAAGAATGTTTGGCCCCCTACATGAGGATGGACGATCCCGTTGCCTACACAACGAGCAAATCTATGGCCGATACCACGACCGTCTGGTTGTGGATAAAATCCGGCTCAACAGGTTGCGGTGGGCGGGTCACTTAATCCGTATGAATGAGGATGATCCAGCCCGGAAAGTCTATAAGGGCAATATTCATGGTAGAAAAAGAAGATGAGGCAGACCCTGCCTGAGTTGGAGCGATGGTGTAGGTCAGGACGCCAGACAACTTTTAGGGATATCGAATTGGTGGATCTCGGCGCTAAACCGAGATGTCTGGAGTTCCTTATTAAGGCAGGCCTAGACCAGATACCGGTTGTTGCGCCGTTGATGATGATTCATTTCCGGTGGAATTTTCAGATAGATGATCCGGTTGAAGGGGTTCATGTCCTTTCGATCCCACCCGTTTGGTATTGCGTTTGATGTCAATTGCTATTCTCTACCAACTCATAACAGAAAGCCTAGGTATCTTGGCAGTTTGAGATAGTTAGTTTCTGAATTCCTCCCTCCTTGGAGACATTTGCTAGCACTTTTTAAGCGATAATGTTTCCGCTGATTGTGATTAAGTTGAGGTGGAGGGTTTTTATGGTATTTTCAAATTTCAAACGATTCAAAAGAGGCTGATAGTTTACATCAATATATTTTCTGGGTGAAATTGGGTGTTCTCAGCAAGGTCAAGTTACAGTCTTTTTCTAAATTTATGCATAGATAACCAAACATATTTATGTACGTTTGCACAGGTAGATGCCCTGCACAACTGCTCACAATTTGCACTATAAATGGAAAGGTATGATAGTTCCTCCCTGTAAATCCATCAATTAAATATAGATAAAACTTTCTCCAATCAAGGTATGTTCTTTATATATGTACTTAAGAATCCATAAATCGTTTCCTCTAAGAAGTCCTCCCAACAAAAATTCCTCTAAATTTCATTATAAAACATTATGCATGTAGAGTAGTAAGAAAGTAAAAAAACTTGCATTCGATAAGAAACCATCATAACAAGAATACTGTCATTTCCATTTTTCTACTTAAAAACCTTTAATCGAAACGCCCGACAAAAACATAAACAATTCTTTTGATCTTGGCCTAAAGCTCTGATTAATTACACGTCTACGACATACAGACATGAATTTCATGAAAAAAGTCAGACAAACACAAAAATTAATCAGCAACTGAATTGTTGTGGAGGAATGTATGATTCTCACGCGGGTGGTTATCTAAATTTGCTAGAACCATGACCACTATAATTGAAATATGAAATTATCTTCTGAATGCACCAGGAGTTCCGGCTATGGCGGTGTGCGTGCTCTAATATTCTAATAATTTTAGATTGCGGATTATCAGTCCTTTGGCGCCTCAAAGAGCAGAGTCCGACATTTGCTTTGCAACATCTTTGAATGATAGGCACATTTGTTTTATTGCTTTGGGATTTTCAAAAATATTAATCCCGGATAATAGTGGCAACGGTTCCAGCATCTTAATAAACATGTAAAGGTCGCATACTTTTATTGCTGCAAGCTGAGATGAATGAATTAAAGCAAACATTATCTAATCGAAAAAGAAAGTGTAAAACTTGGTAATTTATTTTTTGTTACTGGAAAGCAAGAAAAATATTATTGTTGCTTGCCAAGATTAATTGGTTACTATAAAAAATTAAACCTGAAAAATTGTCAATTCTTGTCAACGATGATTAATCCGGTTTTGTAATCTGGCGCAATAATGAATGAAGAGTTGCTTCGAGTTGGATTCCTGCAGACAAAATGACCAGAAGGTGAAGGAAACGTCCAGGAAGGAAGTAGCGGCCTGGAATTGTGAAAGGGTACTTTTCGACATAGCAAGAATGACGAACGAACTCCATTTATTATTGTATCTTCCACTTTTTACAGAACTATGATAACAATATGTGGTCAAATCTTAGTGACTAGAAAAACATAAATTCCTTTCTTGTTGAACCAAGGTGCATTTATTATGTTACTATTAAAAACATCTTCGACTGAGTTTGTTGGAGCAGTTTGATGTTGGGAATTTTTACTATCTGAATCTGAATTCCATAGTCTAAATGGATTTAACTAATGACTTGTACAAAAGTAACTTGTTGTGCAATGACAAACTAGATTTTCAGTTAATTAGCCACTTCTAGCTTAACTTGCCTTCGTTTAGCTTCGATGCGTCTTCCCCAAGTCAATCGAGGTAGAAGCCAAGATATCTGGCATTGTCAATTATGGAATATTGATTCTATTTAACGAAAAGTACAGACACCGTTTTCGAATTCAGAGCAAACATAACGTGGCAGCGTTCGCGCGAATTCTTCATGCTGTTGGCCACCGCTCAAATTTTTTTCAGACAAAATTCAAAAGATCTGAAGTCATCCCCCGGGCTAAGGATCACCACATCGTCCGCAAACGCAGTATAGGCAGATTATCGTCAATTATCGCTTCCTTGGGAGATACCCGCTTCGATAGAATGGCGCTTGAATGTAAAACGGTTGTATTTCAATTGGAACGATCAACCGTTTATACAGGTCTTCAGGATATCATATATGTTTGCCGGTGGAATTGTTCTAATCTTATACAATATTCCTTTATACCACACTCTGTCGAAACATGGTTCGCTGAAATTATTCCGACCGATCCAGTTACTTTCCCATAACATGAAGATTCTTGTCAACCGTATTCGCGAAATCGTTTAAATAACCGTGAATCAAGCCGGATTTGTCAAGAACTGCAGAATTATTAACGCAATACATACTGCGCGATTAATCATGGAGAAACACCGTGAGAAGCTTCACCCTGTAATTCGCGCTAACAAGAATTCACTTGCCAAGATGGTCTGAACAATCAAGTCGATGGTAAGCGGCCAAAAGGCCGTCCGAAATAGCGGTGGCTTGATACGCTGGATGGGATTTTCAAAACCTCGTGATTGTGTCCAAATCAGTCTTTGATAGGACCAAATAGCGAAACCGATCACAAAGAACCGACGCCGCTTGTGAACGGGACAAAGGCTGCAGAAAAGAAAAAGATAGTCCGAGATTTAATTTTCCTCTACACCACGGTGACCGTATTGAATCTAGAGATAGAGCTCAAACGATTTTTGCATTCCTGAATAATTTTCGAGGAGATCATAAGATACTGTAAGAACTGGATTCAGTACTCCCAATAACTCTTCCAATGCTCTGTGCCCCAAACGTCCGGTTGTTTGTTGTTATCCTCGCAGTATACCAATATTGAACTTAGATTCACTGCTTGACGTCCCAACTTCTCCCTTCTTGGGTATATTCACCTGGCTCTCAATATTTCGGAAATGTGCCTCCGCCTGGTTAACCAGTTTGTATGCGATACGGGATCGCGCTTGTTTAAGCGTTGTTTTATTGTTTTACTACAGGTACTCATTTGATTCTCACGAGAATAGAAGCTTCCACCGTGCCATAGCCTCACGAAGCACAGTAAGGTCAAACTTACTCACTCAGGCGGCTAGGTATCAGTGAGACCCCGTTCGAATACAGTCAATTATTCCCGACTGCAAACTATCCATTGGACACAGTTCGCATGACACCCTGGATAGGAGCGGTGTTTTTCGACTCTAGATTCATAGCGTTTTGTTAATAGTAGGTTCACCTCGTACAGGGTATGGCTATCACAACTCACTTGGCTTGGCACCTGGAAAGCCACATACTGCCCTAGAGGAGAGACAGCTCACCCTCAAAGAGAGATAGGTTCGCCTCAGGGAGCTATATTCCGAGGCAGTCTATCCTGCAGTGCACTGCTTGACCCCCGTTTCACCGTCGATCTAATGAAATTAGTCTATGAGCTGCTCTCATTACAGTGCTTTGAGTAAATATATCAAGAGGCCGCAAGTTGAGTAATGCATTTAGAGCTGGGCCGGATGTGCCCAACACGCCAGTGAAAGAGCCAATTTTCGTACTCCAGGCATGGCTGAGCCAGTTTGGATTTGGCCCGGAATGGAGAAGAAAAGTTCGTATCTATGCAAACCTTGCCAGGCTCTGCATAAACGAAAACTATTTTACGTTGAACATTTTTTCACGCTTGCATGATCCTTCTTTGTTTGCAACTCGAATCGGCGCAGATCACGCAAACGTGAACGAACTGCTGACAATTTTGACACTGGGGTGGGCCTATTTTTTTCCGAGGTTCTTCCAAGGAGAAGATAACGAAGATTGTAAATTGGAGATTGATGGATTCCCGTCCAGTTCGATAGAGAGACTGCAAGGCTATGTTTCGATTTACTATATTGAAATAGACTTAACAGCGAAATCACTTTTGGATAGTGCTTGTTTTATTTCGTCCGAATCAACACCAGGCTCAGTACCTTTTATGACGATAACTAGTCCTTTACTACACTTCAGTTGGTAAGTATAGTAGGGCCTTTTTAAGATCGTACTAAGAAACTCCTTTACGAAAATTATTTTCGCTATAGATTTATATCTTTGTTTCATAAATGTTACCTTTTGTAATAGGAACTGCTTTACAACCGGTTCAGATCGAGAGGCATCGAATAATTTGAATCGGTTTTAATTAGAAAAAGCGTTCGATTTGTTTTGAATAATTTGGCGGGATTCATTGTTTCTTTTGATTCGCGTTCGCGTTTAAGTTTCATAACCGTAATATAGCTATCAATACTAATCTGAATTTTATCATTGGACCAATTTTTATGTACATCATCCAGTTGTTCGTATTTACTCAACGAAAATGTACTGATTGGTGTCAGGTTTCTTGGATTCTTTTTGTTCGGTGTAAAGCCCTTCCCAGCAATTAACCTATCCATAAATTCATCCTGGGCGGGGCATGTAATTGTTCAAGGCGATTACACAGAGTGTCCTGTGGACTGGCCACTCCACCAAGAAGGTTTACAAATATTACCAATTAAATCGTGATCGGGCAATGTGGAGTTAGAAAATCGCAAAGAAATTACATAATAGCTTTTGCTCAGAAAGATCTCGATGCAAATGGAAGTAACAAGCTGAACCCAGCCATCAGATTCAATATTGAAAATTGAATCAAAATATATCGGGTCAGAAGAAAAACAAATCCTACAGGCGCATTGATGTGAAGTTGAGCCAGATGAAAGGCTCAATCATGACAGCTAGGGAGAAAACCATTCTGTACGAACCTTGTTGTAAAAGGAATGAATCATTTGACGTAGAATGCCAACAGCCAAGCGAAAAAGGCATCTTTGACCTACTATAAATTAATAACACTTGGATTTCTACCGAACTTTACAATTACATACATTACACTGTGGACGATTCCGTAGCCTACTTAACGGCGAAATTTATTGGGCGATATTACGACCGTCTAGTTGTGGAAAAAATCCGGCTCAATAGATTGCGATGAGCAGGTCTCCTAATCCGTAGGACTATGGATGCTCCACCCGGAAATTCTATAAAAACAATATTTGTGATAGAAAAAGAAGACATGGCAGACCCTGCCTCAGATGGAACGATGGCGTAGGCCAGAACACCAGTCAGATTTAGGAGATATCGGATTGGTGGAATTCGGCGCAAAACTGGAATATCTGGCGTTCCTTACTAAGGCAGACCTAGACCGGATTTCGGTTTGCTGCACCTTTTATTTTGGTCTGCTTTTGTATGTCTAGGATGAATTTAAGACTTTAAATATAGCGACACAGTATTATTAACTTTTTTAAACAAATACCAGAATGAAGCTTATAGTGAGGGAGAGACTCCGTCGAGGTTATCATCACAAATGATTTCAGATTTTGCGGAGGGCTTGCTTCTGAAAATGGGCCCTGGATTTCAGTATAGAAACCATCCTTCACACAAAGATCCACATTAGATAAAAAATTGAAATAGCTTGGTAGATTACAGTGTGGCTACATTACCATCGAAGTTGATCAAACTCAACTAAGAAGAAACAGCTAAGTAAAGTAACGAAATTGATCGTGAAGCTCCACCCGCAATAATTGAAGTTCCACTGAAGTGATGCCCACTTGCTCGCCTCTGTACTAACCAGGCTGGGGAATGTGCGAGGTTCTTTTGACGTTGCAGTCCTTAAAATCCCGTTCACAAAATTTTAGTGTGTCCCTGAGCCGGAGCGCGGTACCGTACCAAATCTTGAAATATAAAAAAAATATAAAATAAAAAAAAAACATTCCGCAAAGGCAGCGAACGCGAAATTGGAAATGAAAATAAGTAACAGCTGGACAGCGCACATAGAACCGATAAACTCGAGACATGAGTGCCGCGATCGGGAGGGTAGGTTCACGAGAGATCACATCCTCCTTCAATACATTTCTGCCCTCAAATTTTTAGGAAAAGGGGCCTTTGAAAATGTTGTGCATATAGAGCCGGAAAACACAAGAGCTGAGTGCTGCAATCAAGAGGGAAAATCCACGACCGACCTCACCGTTGGTCGATGTACCTCCTTCCTCAGACTTTTAGGAGGAACAACTTTACTCAAATAATTAATTAAGAAAGAAAAAAGGAAATGATAAAAAAGAAATCAAAATGTTGTTAATTAAATAGAAAGGCAAAAGGGGGAAAACAAATTTAATGACGAAGATGAGAACTGTAGTGTCTTCATTCCTCGAACAATTGAAACTTAACAAATACTAGAAGTCTTCAGGAAAAGTTGTCATAATTTTAAATAGAAATTAATTTTTTTATTTATAAAATGGCTTTTTGTTGTTTGTGGTTTTTATAATTATAAATTTATGCTAGTGAGTAATAGTTCAAAATGTTTTAGGGTTTCGAGCAATTTACAGGTGAGAAGATTTAGTGATAGAAATTAGATAGGAATTTATACAGGAGTATCCGGATAGCTGAGTGGTTAGAGCACACGCCTGTCGCACCGAAGGTGATGGTTCAAATCTTACTGATTTCAGTGGGATTCGTGTCGTGATTTGACGTCGGATACCAGTCTGAGTCAAATCAGAGTATTGCCCCCTATAGGGTGCTGTAATCATGTAGTATACAGTTACGGTCTTGAATGAAGTGCTCTAACAAACTTTAAGGTCCGGATCCAATCGGATTGTTTCGTTATTTCAAATATGTTAATGTTCTTCAAATAAGTATGCTAATTTTCCTACATAATGTGAAGTGAAGAGAGGATTTACGAACTTGAAAGAAAGAAGAAAATGCTGCATAACAGCAAACGATTTTTATCAGTTCTGGGCAGAACAAAGGTGAAATGAAATAATCATTTCAATACATCGTCATACTTAAAAACCCAGCCTGAAATTCCGAAAAAATTGTTTTTTCTTTTTCAATAAATATCAAAAAAAAAAAAAAACATTTTTTAAAAATTTTACAATGTTGTTATTCTTTTCGAATTATTCGGAATACAAATATGACAGAAAACAAAATTAATAAAATAAAAAGGTGATTTAGTCATCAGTAACTAAAATGGCTTTCCCGAATTAAACTGGGAATTCTTTATTCCATCTCCTGGAATTCCAAATAATTCATCTAGAAAACAGATTATCTCATCTTGACCAAAGTTTCGTCTTACTTTCTGAAAATGACATCTCTTGCTGCGCTAAAATGTCAGAATATATCAAAATTTGGTATTTGCCCTTTGGACACACCTTGCAACGGTTCAGATGCATTTCCTTTCCGTACTTTCCATTTTTTTAAATAATTTATAAATAAATGGTTTATACATATATATATATATGTCCAGAATATTTACATTAATCCATATTTTACAATTCCAGATTATTCGGTAAATTTCACAGTTTCGATTGAATCATTAACAATACGTTTTGGACCTTTGCGCCGTCCAACGTAAACAAAACGCATTTTTTTTTAAAATCAATATAAACAATAATAAAGAAAAATTCTAAAAGCATATGTGCATATTCACAGTTATATAAGTCATATTTATTATAATATAATTGAACAAATGAAAGTATTGACCACTTTCGTTTGTTTGATTGAAAGGAAAACATTGTTAATAGTCTGCACATGCCGGCAGGCTGATAACCACTCACTCCACTAAATTGGTATAAACAATAAATATCCCATTTCAATGTTTACAATGCAATGATGATGGATTGCATTGCTTACTGCATTCGTTATTTATCTTCGCAGTGCACGCGCGGCATTGAAATTCCGCTTAACCGTGTTATTGGTTAAAACTGAGATTCAACAACAAACTGACCATAATAATAAAATAAAATTACTTTCGGGAAAAATCAACAAAAGTTTATTTTCAATAAAAGTATTCTACTTTAATGTACGAATATTGACTTACATCAACATAAAATTTTGAAATTTCTCCAAAGAAAAGTTCAAAGGTTTATTTCGTTCCATTACAACGAAGGGCAAGGGGAGAAAGCCACAAATCTGCACCGGATATGACTTTTTGGTTCTTATATATCTGGATCATCTACAATGCGGTGTGATACGCTCCTCTTCCGCTTGGCTATTTTTTTCATAGCATGCCTATCTTAGATTATGTGCTCATTAACGATTTCAATCAATACTGTCGTATGTAGTCATGAACTATGGTAAACCTTACCATAATACCTGCCAGAAACAGCCGCGTTCTATAGTGTCTGTGGAGGTATAAATGAAAGTGTCCTTATTGCGTAAAAGTGACTTTAGGCGATAATTCAGGCACCATCATCATCAACGGGCCAACGACCGGTATCCGGTCTAGGCCTGCCTTAGTAAGGAACTCCAGACATCCCGGTTTGGCGCTGACGTCTACCAATTCGATATCCCTAAAAGCTATCTGGCGTCCTGATCTACGCCATAGCTCCATCTCAGGCAGGGTCTGTCACGTCTTCCTTTTCTACCATAGATATTGCTCTTATAGACTTTCCGGGCTGCATCATTCTCATAAGGACTAAATGATTCGCCCACCGCAACCTCGTGGTCGTGGTATCGCTTCTAGATTTCGTCATTATAAAGGCTGCGGAATCGTCAATCCTCATGTAGGGGACCAAAAATTGTTCGGAAGATTCTTCTCTCTTCTCTTCATTCATTAGTCTGGCATAAGTCGGGCTGATGATGTTAACGCAATGACCCGTTTCCAAAGCGTCGCCGTTTCCAAAAGCGTAAATGTGTAAATTAAAATATGTTTCAAGAATAAATATTTTAGATTTTTTGTTGAGGATACTGGGAATCCTGACTCCACATCCAGGACTCCCAACATCTTCAACAAAAATTCACTTGGGCCTGATTTAGGTCTGAACTTGCGACGGATTTCGCACCACCTGTCGCTACTTTCTCAACGCCTACTTTCCCACCGATTGGAAAGTACCCGCATGGTAACCACCTCACAACAGAACCTTAACCCACTCAATCCTGATAGTCCTTTCTGCAATCCTTTTCTCACTGTTTACCGCTGACATCCCCAAACCAACACCACACCGGTCTCCTATCCGAAACCTTCAATACGCCAGCTGACCTAATCCTTTATATCACCACCAAAGACATCTCCCACAGTGAAGCTCGCCTGAATACTTATTTAGACGAGCTTTATCATTATTTCACCCGTTACAAACTGGCAACTGGCGCCTTCAGGTCATTGTATCCTATCCTTAAATACAATATCCCCACTTCGAAAAAGATTAGCTGTTTTGTTATAAGCATCTTATCCGACCATTCCTCATTTTCGGCTTCATTTTCTGGTCCGATTGCTCCCCATCCCAAACGGAACGACTCCGCCTTAAAGAGCAATGAATCTTTCGCCACTACGGGAACATTTTGAAAAGCGAAGACCGGTCCAAATACATTTCCAACCTGATCCTCTACAAGTCCTGCCAAACCCCACGTACCGATGACGACTTCCTAGTCAACTGTCAATCCCATCCCAATCCCCTTATCTCCAAAGCCATGCAAATCGAGATCGTTGAAGATAACTTTTTTCGAACTCATCTGTGTCCCCAGATCCTCTTATCGCTTCAATCACAGAACCGTTTTTTTGATCACCAAGGTAGAATAGTCTTCTATACAGGCAATTACTCCGACTCCCAATTTTCTTAAACCTACCCATCATTAGCGCTCCTCCTAGCTGCTGATTCCCATCCCTCTCCCGCATGTCACCCATCCTGCCCCATTCCTTTTTCTTTCCCCGCCCCACTCTTTTTTTTAAATATGTTCAACGTGTGGATGTCTTTTTTCGACTTTTCCTCCAAACTGAGCTGTAAATTATATTTAGAAAATAAAAAAATATTGGTTTTTCGCAAATGGTTGTTTTTTAACTGAGGTGAGGCAGCGTCTGATGAGTTGCCTCTACCCTGGACGAAACAGTCAGTCAACTTTTTGATATTTTAGATATTCTCGCCGAAAATAAGGCATCGAAATTGTGAACAAAAAGAAGGAATTAAAAACAATAGTAAGACTGCATTTTTCAAGTCTTACAAACAATTACGTGACTTACACCAAATACCCATAATATTTATCTAATGGGCTTTTACCCTAAGTTAATTTACATAAAGTATCTAAATAAAATTTCCGCTCATCGTAACAAGTATGCATCCAATGCTATTCAGTTCATTCACATGCATGGCGTGTAAGTTCCCAATTTTCTTCATATTGGCCCTTAGTGTGAAATGGGTAAAAACGCTTAACAATAAAGCTTTCAATGGCAATAGTGGAAAATTGTTACATGAAATCGGTAGTGGAAAAATACAAGTTCAATTAGTTTACCTAAATCAACAGCGCGCCACAATGCATATAAATATGACTGCGCCTGAACGTGATGAATTATAGGCTTGCAGCTAGTAATCAAACATTCTTTGAGTAGTTTTAACCAGCGCCTAAAGACCTAAGTTTTGTTTTGAAACTTATTTAAACATTATGCCTACAGATTTCCATGCAATATGACCACAGTCATGGAATTTTTCATAAGTTGGGCGTATTCTTTTCCCATCTAACACTCCGCCCTATATTATTCGCTTCTAATCTGTCTTATGATTGATGCTGGACCGGACCAAATGAAGAGCAACTTACTCTTACGTATTTTTTGGTCCACGGATCCCTCGTTTGGGGCATGGCACCCAAGCATTGAAAAATCGGGCCCAACGGTTTCGTCCAGAGCAAAAGCAACTCATCAGACGCTGCCTCACCTCTGCCCTGGGAGCAGCGTGACCCTAAGTAGCAACAGGTGGAAAACGCTCCTTTATATATTCGCAAAAACACGTCTAGAGTGCGAATTATATACAAGCGAAACCGCCAATAGTTTGACCCTAAGCTAGGCTAAAACTAAATTATTGCTTAGGATAGTGAGGGATCCTAAGTCATCACTGGAGGAAACGGCAGAAGTAAGACTAAATAGAAATCAAATAGTCATTGGAGTTAGACGAGATTACTATAAAAGAGGAAATATGCCAGGCTTTACAGTCCCTGCTAGTCAATTCATCAGGCTGATATTCTATAGCTAAGATGGAGTATGGTGGCACGCTCTTGAAACGGAGAAAAGAGCTATCACTGCCAGCAAAGTCCGGGTCGGTTGAGTCGTCTGCCGACTTCGAGGATAGATTTCACTGAAAAGATGCGAATTCGGGCACAGGGTTAGAAACTTTACAATTGCGTACGACAGATCCAAACTGTATCATAATAAATACGAAAAAAGGTTATATTGCTAAAGATTGCGATGAAAGAAGGACCCAATTGTCTCTTCTGCAAGCAAATGAATGACATCGATAGCGCCCACACCACAGGCATCAGCACGTGTCCGGTGTTTAGAAAAGCGATCAACACTATGCCCAAGCAGAGTTTTTACAGCCAAACTTGAACCATTGCCAAGCAACTCAAGGCTTACTCTCCCAGACGGCACTAAAAATATAATCGACTTCCCCATTGCCTGCGGTATGAGTATGCGAAAATCGGGCCATAGAAGGAACAACGGGATATCCAGAGTTTCCAGAGTTTTCTAAACTAAATATCATACCGATTCGCTGATCACTTCGGGACATGGTATTCAACATACGGGACTATTTGAAAGTCCTCAGGTTATTCCTTACTTAACAGGTAACTTTGCAGCAGTGTTAATAAAAGTCAACTTCAGTCCGGCCCGTTTAATGCCTGCTGAAAGTCAACATCTCTTGGGACCGTCTCTCCAGGATTACTTGATTATGAAGTCAAATAAGTTCAACTACAAAAGTGTACCACCAACTCCTTCAAAACTAATAAATCTTCTTGAGATTCCTTGACTGGAAAATATTCTCGGAACTTATTATCATACCTGAATTTCACAAGTGTACGTAAAAAAGTGTAATCTAGGCGAACCATCAATATCTTTTCCAAAATCCACCTGCCAATTTTTCTTCATTGATATTCAAATCTTTTTTAATCGCCAAATTTTCTTGCATAATTCCACGCACATACCTATTCTCCTTCCAAGACACACTCCTATCAAATATTATGAAATTCTAAGCATTAAATTCTATTCAAATTTAAATATTCTTTTTTGTATTCTATTTACGCTCTAAATGAAATTAGCGTCAAGGCCATATGAAAAGATACTCGGTTTTGTTTTCATCCACTACGAAAACTCTATCGACGTCCAGTTGAAGACGTTCCAAGGCGATAAAGTAGTAAGAAACCAGAATTGAATTCAAGTAGAAAAGAAGCCGGAAAAATGTTTATGATGGCTCCAATTCGAAGTCTCGTGAATACTAAAATTCTAATACGATTAAACTGAACGTGACTTACGTATTAGATTGCTTAATTTCATCTATTCTGTTATGGTTTGTTTATAAATTTGCCAAGATGTTATCACTGCTAATAGCGTAGTTATAAGTTTTTTGCGTAGGGGATGGATAGTAAAAGTTTCCATTTGATTTATTCTAATCTATTCTGAGAAAGTGGTAAAAAATATTCTAGATTCAGTATGTTAATTTTTTTCTGAGACGTGTATAAATCTTTAGAATATTCGAAGGTTTCGTTTGCAGAATCTGCAGGATTCATGACTTTCAGCAAAGTGTAAATTCGTAAACTGAAATAGATTTCATCATATTTATATGCATCTATTGAAATTTCGTATGAAATAAACGAATAAATCAAAAAGGAAGGCGAAAGGCACAATATTTTTCCCAGTTTCTAATGATCTTTTCTTTCACTGTGATTTTACTCATACCAAGATACATTGAAAAGCTTTTAAATCTCAATTCAAAGCTTATTTGAAATTATTGATTTCTACATTAGAAATTTTCAATCATATTTCATCAGACAATTTCGACGTGTAATTTATCACCATTAAGTACACCTTCAAAGGCCCACTTAACTGAAGTACAAAGTTTGATTTATATATACAAATGTGCAGTAAAAATGAGGTTTTGTGTTCTACATAGTCAATATGCGATTTTTTGAGCTGAAATCGTAACGGAAAGTATTTAGAGGCATCGATATCATATGCATGGACCATCATAATTTTTTATGGTTATGTGTAAAACAAAAACCTTATTAAAATCGTTTATTGTCTGTCTGTCACACTCCATTTTTCTCGGAAACGGTTATAGTGATAAAACGCATTTTGGAGGAAAGGCTCAAACATACAGTGAGTTACATCATTCTACGTCGAATTTAAGAGTGGGGGTTCCCATTAATGCAAAAGGGGAGTGTACATTTTTTTCACCAAATATAGTCATGGGGAATATCAAATCGAAGGTCTCGGTTAGTACTTTCCGAAGCTCGTCTTAGTTGTGACATTCGTTGAAAAGATGGAGAGTGCAGGGGGTCGAAACCAATTCTCAGAAATTTCCAAACCGAAAAAAATCAAGAAGCCGCAACTATATAGCGCCTAGACTCCGAAATATCTTTCATACCGATATATATTCAAATACAGCTAATAATAACATATTTCTATAATTTTTAGTAATTTACTGCCCTTTAAGTTCATCCTAGGCGCATGATTCTACCAAGTTTGGTGGCAATCGCACTATTTCTAGTAAAGTTATAATAAGTCAAAATTGTCGCTTCTATGCAAATTGAAAACTTTGAATGCCAATGTCACACGAAAGTAGTTTTCTCACATATATATGCGTGCTAGGTATGAATGGGGCAAATGCCACTCAAATGCTTTTATAAGAGAAATACACAAAACCTTTCATTTCTGGAGCGCTCAGCTTCCGGTTTCCCAACTTGTTTAGATTTTTCGGTTGGATAGTTTCTGAGAATGCGTCCTTGTTAAACCAATGTCAAAATTAAGTTTAACTGTATTCGGTGATTATTATTTATATTTAAATCCCCCGTTTACTCGTATAGGGACCCCTCCTACTTTAGTGGAACGTGGAATAATGTAATTCACCGGAAGTTAACAGTTTCAACCATTCAATCAAATTCAAAAATTATATGAAATATAAAATGGAAAAAATTAAAATTGTTAATTCTATTCAACATTTCATGATTTTCTTATGCTTTTCAAATATAACAGTTATGGTCCCCTAATACCCTTACACTCAAACACATTCTCATTTCAAAAATATTAATGGTTCAGTGAAAACATTCGCCCCATTCGTTACTGCCGCCGCCCAAGTTTTCAGGAAAAAAGGTGATTCGGGAATACATAAAGTGTAGTTTAAGAGTGTGTTGTTTTCTTAATAAATCAGCACTACTTTCCCATAATTTTATCTATAGTATATGGAAATTTTTGTGGACCTACAAAAATTGTACCTTTTAATTTTATGTCTGAAAAACTTTGAATCATCTTAGGTAAATATTTAAAAGTAGCATGGCTTCAACGAAATTTATTATCAGACCCAATTTAGTTTGTAATAGTGGGAAAATTATATTTTGCGAATCTACTAAAAATGTATATTTCATCTTATCATTTCGGATAGGACAAGATATTTCCATGTAACACTGTTCTTTAGCTGGACTATTCCTTGTTTCATAGGTTTTTGACTGCTTTCAGAAAGTCGATAAGCAAAGATGATTTTATATTACTGTTATGAATTTCCAAAATGCTTAGATGGAGGGTTGGAGACTACCTCCACAGCATTGGTGATCCAAATTGGAAATAATATTTTTCCGCTTTCATTAGTAGGGATTAGTATAATGAGAAAATTAGTGTTTCACCAAAAGTACATACAAAAAAGTTAAAATTTGGTTTCTTTGGTCCAAATGTTTCAAACTTGAATGATGCAGGGGGTAAAAAAATGAGGACAATATTCTGAAATTTTCGTAATAACACACAGGGTCGGCAACTTTTGGCTCTAGCTGAAACTCCAATCGAATTTTCGAATCTACATTAAAATAATATAACAATTATTCATAGAAATTGTATAAGATCATACACGAATACAAATCTCTTTGTAGTAATAATCTAAAACTTAAGTTAGAGGTATATATATATGTATTCAAACATAGTAACTGATTTCGGCAAGAGAATAAGTAAAAACGGTTTATGTTACGTTGTATATACCCATTCCACTGCGCAGTTGAATACAATGAGTTCCATATATTCGAAGTCATCTATTTCAATATTTGTAGGGTTTCAAAGGTTAATAATTGCATACATCTAACCAAATCACGTCATTTCTACACCCCCTTTTCAACTGAAACGGCTACGGGCTGATAAATTTACAACTAGTATTACTACGTACATTGTTTTCATTATTCCCATAAATTGGTTTTGTCGCGTCATTATGTACATATTCTCACATTATCAAGCCTAGAATGCTCTTTAACTTACTAACTGGTTCTATAAATCCCATTGGTGCTGAAATCTTTCTATTTCGTTATTTCCTTTAGATTATGCTGATAATGATATGTATGGAAACATTTATGCATTGACGTCTTTATGATCTTGAAATGAGGTTGTATAGTTGGAATATAATAGTCAATACTCCAAACAAAGTCACTATTGGCCTCAAGAATAAAATTTAGGATGTGTTTGAATCAGGACCTTGGAAAATCATTCAACTTATAATTAACCTAAAACAGAAGATTTTTTTATATTCATCGATCTCACAATTATATTAAATCCTTCCTTTCTAAAGCAGTTTTTCGTGGCAAATACATATATAAATATGCTTAATGAACATAAAAACCTTTTTGACAATTAAATCTAATTGCAAATTTCTTAAATTAAAAAAAATCTGAATTTGGTGATTAATTTTATGAAAAGAAATAAAAAATATTTTCAGGTTCAGCACCGATAATAATGGCAAGCACTATAAGTATATTAACGAGAAAATATGTTAAATTTTCCGTCTTTTTAATATTTTCGTATATAAATTTTATCCCCAACATTATGATCTAACATATTATATTGAAAGAACATTGCTCCATTCAACCATCACTTTCGTAATTAAATTACTTTGTGCGAATCACAGATAACTCTTCCTTTTGTTTGAATTTATTTGATTTATTATTGTTTGATGTGATTGGAAGGCACTAAGGGTCACGGCGTCATTAAGTTTTCCAGATTCTTATTATCTCCATATGAAGCAATCATTACTATTATTTAAATTACGACAGATTCTAGAGTATTTCGTAGAATAAACATTTTGGGAATATAGTTTAAGTAATTAAAAATGAGTAAGTATAAGTCAAATATCAATAATGACAATTTTTTGAGGTGAATTTGATTCTGTACGCTTTAAATGTCGTCAACTTCCTCTTTAAATAGATTTAGACATTTTTTTCCCAGCGTGGAGTTGCTAACATGCCCTACATTTTATTGACTTCATACAAATATATAGGCGTATGTAATTATGTGTTCTGGGAGACAAATTACCAAATCAACTGTGATAGTTGCTAGGGCTACTCCTCTAATATAGAGTAGGTCACTATAATACGTAAAAGACATTTATCTTCGTCTACATTGCCGCTTAATTTATATATTCTCTTTAATCATAATACTGTAATTGTAGAATTTTCAATCGAATTTTAGCGAGTAACGTATGGATATATTTCACTTGAGTTTTAAGAACCCGATATATTTGATTGCTTCAAATAACTTTGTTTAGTTTTTTACATATAATTTGTCAACTAATTGTTTGCAAAACGAAGAGTCACTCGTGTTTTTTAGTTTGCACGTGCATTAAAGAACAGCAACAAGAATTTTCAATTTTCTTCCTTTATAATTTTTGCATCTAATATTTAGTTTGCTGCGTTAACGACAGCTTGTAGTCGAGTTGGCATTGACTCTAATACTTTTTTATATTATAAATATCGGGTATTTTATACCATTCATCATTAACTATATTAATTAATTGTAACTTACAAATGGAACCTCTCTCAGCTACTTTTTTTAAGAAAGGACCATAAATTCTCCATAGAGTTCAAGTCTGGGCTTTGTGCAGGAGCTTCAATTGTTTTTGGGTATTCTAAAGTAGCCACGGCATGCAAAAATGAGGTTTGTATTTAGGATCGTTGTCCTGGTATAGTTTAAATCGGAGTTTTTGAGGGTTGTTTGGTTCAGTGAACCCGAAATGCTGTGAAAGTTTTTGAAATGTGTCTTCAATATGTTTAAATAATACTCCTTTTTCATATTTGCTTACGTAGATCTCACCCACACCCTCGTTTGAAATACATCCCTACATCATTATTGAAAGTTTTCCGAACTTCACTGTGCGGACGATGTTCGGGTTTTCAAACGCTGCAAGCAATTTCCTCCACACTGTAGTTGGCCCCTCGTTGTAATAGAACATAATTTTGCTTTCGTCGTAGAAAATTAGGTCGTCCCACGACGATTGCAGCCAAAGATGAATTTGCAAACGAAAGCCGCTTTGACACATTTTGCGAAAAAAGCAATGGTTTCTTTCTCGCTGCTCTGGATAAATACTTATTAGTCAATAGCACTTTTCGTATAGTTCCATGCCAAAATTTTAATTTGCACACATTTTCCAGCTCAGTTACTATCCAAGTAGTACTCCTGAATGGATCATCCTTAACCCGTTTAAGAGTCCAGCGCTCAATGCGTGTACGGCATTTCACACACGTCCATAAAACAAATAATTTTATCTAGAAAGAATAGTATCGATAATAATACACTTGACACCAGTAGTTCTAACATTAGTGTGAAGAAATTCTCCAAACACGGATGTCAGCAAGTCGAAAACCACCACAATCCTCCCTTCATAATTAATGTCAAAACTAATATCGGCTTCGTGAAGTACTAATCGAGACCTGCTATTTTATACTCCACATTACTATATTCGGCGAATAAATTGTATGCCCCTTTTTTGCATGTATAAGGACCTCGGCAGGGTAATTTCTGAGAATGGGTCCTGAAATTATTGGCCACTTTCTAACCCCTGCAGATATCTCGTTTTTGCAGCGATTGCCAAAACAAAGACCTGCTAACTTGCATGTTGGAATCCTCCCTATCAGAGATAACCGGATATCAATATATGTAACTAATAGTAATGTTCTGAAAAAAACAGAACTGTAGTAACTTCCAATCGAAATTGCACGAAAATGTTTTCTTTTTCGCTACGGCTATAACTCATTTCGGGAAAAAAAAACTGCAAAAAGGCGGGCCGATTAGAAAAAAGGTTGAAAATAGCGCTGTTTTAGATCACGTACTCATGTCTTTCTCGCGTTTAACGTTGATTTTCGAGCTATTGAACGAGGGCAACAGCATGAGAATATTTCAGGAAAGCTGTAAACAGTAGGCGAAAAAAGTCGAAAAAGGCCAATATCCAGTATACTGGATATCGTGAACGAAGGGCTTAATCTCATAAATTTTTTCCTTTATTATTTTCTCTCAATTTAATTCAATCAATTTAAATAATTAAAAATAAAGTAATTTTAGTTATGCCATAATTAAAATAATCTTGTTTATCCCATAATGGAAAGTAATTTGAAGCCCAGATGTCGACAGGCATTCAATGACTTTTTTTTCCAGATTTTTTGGCAGAGTAGTTTCTAAGAATAGGCCCTTGAAATTAGTAAACACTTGCGAAGCCTTGCACACCTTCCCCTAATACCACAGATAAGACATGCTTCGACTAATCTCTAATCGACACATCATTAAATGCCCCACATAATATATTCTGTGGTAAAAACGTAAGGTTCCCTCTGGTATGTATGGAGAACCAAATTATCAATATAATGAAAAGTATTCAAGAGTTGCCAGGTATAGTGATAAGAAGAAAAAAAGACTTGTAGAAAACAACATAACTATCGGTAGCTTTCATCAGAAATTGCTGACCCTCTCGTTATCAGACTGAGCAGCCTAACCTAAAACGACTGCAGGTGTTCTTCGCTCGAAACATATTGATTCAGAAACCAGACAAAGGTATGATTTTATTTATTGAACCACTGCCGACTATCTGCTCAAAAAAAGTGATCCGTGCACTCGAAGGAAGGAGTTAGTTGCTCTTCAAAATTAATGCGATTTTCCGCCAAGTAGACTGTTAACTGGTGACCGCTTAACAAAAAACTTCCTACAGACCAATAGGTCTGCTTCTAATTCTCTCAAATTTATTTCAAAAATTTCTGCTGATGAAAATTCCGCTTTATGTAGACGTTGAGTTCAACGTCTCCCAATTCATATTTCTCAAAAACCACTCCTTTGCAAATCCAGAGAATTGTAATTAGATCTGATAGTGAAAACAAAACGTTCTGCACAGCCACAATCATGGCCATGGCACAATTCTACGACAAGGTAAGCTACACACGAAGGCCTAATATACAAAATTATATTACTCTTCGCAAAAATTCATTTTTGACTCTTTGATTCCCCAGTGCATATTTTTCCAATAGGAAGCACCTAAGGAAATGCACTGTACCCCGAGCAACAGCAAAACAGCTCGTCTTTTCAACTTAGACCTGCCTGGTGCCCTGGAAACTTCAAAATTTACGAATGGTACAGCTATTCGGAGTATGGACTCTAACATACCATCATCATCAACAACCGGTATCCGGTCTAGGCCTGCCTTAACAAGAAACTCCAGACATCTCAGTTTTGCGTCGAGGTCCATCAATTCTAAAAGCTGTCTGGCATCCTTTTCTTGTTTTTCTACTGTAGATATTCCCTTACCCGCCCGCCCATCGCAACCTATTGAGCCGAATATTATCCCTAACCACATGGTCATGGTATCGCTAGAGGCCAGAGAATCCATTCTGCTGTAGGAGGCCAGAAATTTGGTTGGGATTTTCGACCCTAGATAGGGGATGTTATCAACGATTTCAAAGGTGTAGTCTTCTATCTTTCTTTATCTTCTCTTCACCAGTGCGATTTGATGTTATCGGATCTTTGGTGTTGACGTTGCCACCATATATTTCGTCTGGTCTTCATTGATGTGCAGCCCAATATCTCGCACCGCTCGATCAGGATGAAAGCAGTTTGTATGTCTCGGGTTGTTCTTCCCATGATGTCGATATCGTCAACGTAGCCCATAGTTGGGTGGATTTAAAGAGGAACATGCCTCTGGCATTTACATCAGCATCACGGATCCTTTTCTCCAGGGCATTGCTTTTTTCTATCCGATAGTGTTATTCATTGGTCTTACAAATACCGATATTTCGGGAACCACTTGTTATCGCTGGTATCCTTGTGTAAGCTATTGGAGCCAACATATGGCCTGAATACGAACTCCGTCCCTACTTGGTTGTTAAAATCTCCAGGTATGGCTTTGATATCATATCGGGGGCAGGCTTCCAGGGTTCGTTCTACTGCCTCGTACAAGGTATCCTTCTCCGACTCTGTAGACTCCTCTGTAAAAACTATAATATTAATGTGGCTTATATTTGCGCACAGAGTGCATAGCCGTTCGCTTATGTTTTCAAAGCCGATACCAGCAGGTTTCAATGTTTGGCTAACTAAAAATCCTATTCCGAGCACATGATTTAGTGGATGGCCACTATAATATATGGTGTAGTGGTTCTTGTCCAATAAACCGGTCGCATCTCCTGTAACGCTGTTATTGGGAAAAGGTATCGGCTAGCTGCTGAGCAGAATTCGGTCTGTATAGGGAGCGCACGCTCCATGAAAAAACGTGAAAATCGTTACTCCGTTTTCGTTGCCGGGTTCGTGGTTGTTGTGTCAACCTAGTCCGTAGCTCCTTTTGTAGCTTAGGAGCAAGTTGTTTTCCGTGTAAGGCTGTCAGCCTTATCGCGGGGGAGACTCGCTTCCATCTGGAGCTTTTTGTAAAGAAAGAGGTCCCACCGGACATCTAGTGGAGGTGAAAATAAGGTTTGGTAGTAGAGCTTTAGGTTTAGCAGGCGTTTTCCAGGTTTTATGCTCCATCGAGGGTACCAATCCACGCTTCGCCCTAGGACCTATACTATCCTTTGATCACCTTAGTAACATACTATCTAGAACAGAAATTCTTGATGTTCACTTAAGGGGGTCATCCCGTATATCGGATTTGCGGAATCGATCTAGATACAATGTAGAATATATGCGCAAAGTGATTTTTTGATATGAAATTGTAGTGTTAAACACGTGATAAGTCGCATGTCAGATTTATGTCAATTGCCGTAATAAAGCTCATGTTTATCGGTCCGAATGACGTTTTAATGGCTCCGCTAAAATCATAGGAACTGAAGCCAAGGCTTTAATTGTGTTTCTTCAAGAAAACTAAGGTTTATGGACTAGGTATAGCAGATTAATGATCAGTTTAGATTTTATGGCTGAAAATCGCATTCTACTTTTTAAATGAGTTTTTCTCAAAACCGCATGTTGGAAATCAGCGTATAGGCCAAAATCTATCCAACAAAATTCTTTGAAATTTTCACGACTTACATATTCATTCATAACATATTTCTACGGTCCGCAAACTAGGATAATTGCGATTCATTCAGTAATTTTTTTTTATTCATTGAAGAAGCCGTAAAAAACAACAAAATGCACAAAAACAAGTTTAGTACGGTTCCAAAAATTTAGCTTTTAATATTTTTCAATAATCCTAGTTTGCGGTCAAATTTGTACGTTAAAATGCCGTTTACTTTTTTTTCTTTAAGATCATCGTAGGGCCCTCTAGCGTGGCAGCAGGAAAACACCTTTTTTGGAGATGGGTGTATAAATTGCTCTGTATTTCAATAACGAACTATCCGATCTGGCTGGAAACGCTTAAGATATTATTCTTCTCAAAAATTTTTTAAAAAACGCCAAAAAAACGTCATTCACACGCAATGACCCCCTTAAAGAGGCAGGGGGTGGTTTACACCGTTGAGAGCCAAACTAAAAGTTACCAAATTACTTCCACTCTTAAACGCAACTAAGTCTTTTAACCATAAACATAGAATGATTCTTCAACAAAACGTCTAAACTTTGCAATGTAAATTTGTTGTTTTATTAATTCGTCCGGATTATGGACCCCAGCTGGAATATCGTCTCCAACTGTAGGGAACGAGTATCTCAAATATCGAGTTGCTGCAATGAAGTCAAGAAGCCCATTTGTGTATCTATCAGCATGAAATGCAACTGATTCTTCAACTTTCCTCTCTCCGGCAGCTAAGTTTGGGAGCCCAGTTAGCAGGAGCAACAATTAATTAATAATTTCAACATCCCGGCTTCCTCTGTTCTTTTATATCAACTATTTTTTTCCTCTCCTTTTTCAACTGAAATTTGGATGATTTGATCTGAAGCTTTAAATTAAAAACGACCTTTTGAAATGACCCACAACCACCTCTGATTCCAATTTTAGAAGAATATTCAATAATTTATGAAGCATTGGACATGTATTAATATTAATTGACGGGACTTCCCCTGATTCGAAAGGATGTTTGCTACCTGGTAAATAATCATCAATTTGCTACATAAAATTTCAGTTCACTCTAATCTGCATAGTTGCTCTAGCCATTTGGTATTCCCCTGCTTATTGGAACAAACAATCTAACCAAAGCATAAATGCCACCATCCAATCGAACTGCAATATTCACCTCTGTAACACCTATAATAGTCAACATTATTACTGAAGAGAATTTGTCTATAGATATCCAACTATTCGATATTCAAAGATACAAGATTTCATTGAGAATCAACACGAAGCCCATGCATATATACCGGGTAACATGATTTCATATGTTGAGGTGCAGAAATATAACGTAAGATTATGAAACAGAAAATTTTGGTAAATTACTCTACTCGCACGAAATCTAATTTTCCCATTAGTACGCATACCGTTATCTGCCTTGAAGCACTTTCTAAATTATGATCAGTCAGCTATGTATGTACTTGATTTGTATACATACCTTTCTACTTGTCGGTATATACTCAAATATGTTTGCTGGTGCCCACTACTTATCTCTACTTAGCATGGAGACTTAGTGATAATTATTATCAAATTAAGAAGTAAGTCACAACTTGCTTACGACTTTGCCATAGGCATCATCTCTGATTATCGGTGAGATTTTTTTGGGAACTTGCTGACCTACTGACATTATGTGCACGCAAAAGCTTTGTAGGGAAAAACTACATTTTCGCAATAATAGTTAGATTAAATAGAGATACGTTTGTACTGTTATGATTCTATTATTAAAAAAGTCCTTAGCTTATGTTACGTTTGTCAAACCAATTTCGCAGATCATGCTATGGGGAGGCAGCAAAAACAGAGGATTGCTTGGCTTTGCGGTCAACCTCATACTACACTCGTGCGATTAGCCTCTTATCGATTACAGCATTATTTTGCTTTTCACTTTTGTTCGAGCGTAAAGATAAAACTTCTTGACAAATAGAATATTTATTAACTTTACACTATCTTGGAGGGTTTCGTATCGTGCTCCAGTGTAATGTCAAAAATCCCTGCAAATTTTCCATATCTAACATGTGCGTAAGTACACCCTTTGAAGATTTTCAGATACTTTCCTTTTAAAGTGTAGAAAGTGACTAGACCCTTGGTGCTTGCAATCTTTCATGTAAAACTCCATATAAAACGGTGATGTGATGCTACGGCTGAAATTGTAGCAGATCAGCACCAAAAATCTGATATCTGATGCGTCAATAGGCGGGGCATTCATATCGAAAATGTTCCGTGGATTCCGCTTCCCCATTACAGGATGGACATGTATCAGCTTGGAGAATTCCTATTTTGAATATTCCAGCTAGTGAACTATGGCCTGTCAGAATGCTCACAATACTTCTGTAAATCTTCCTGCTTTTCGATGGATAAACGGATAAACAAACATACTGCAAAGTTTATCCGTTGCAGTATGTTTGTTTTAGTCTGACAAAAAAAGTTTAGTGTGTTTAGCAACATAAGGACTCAGCCACCTGTCACTATGGGAAGCTTGTTTGGTTCCGTCAGTATATCCTGACATGCATTCTTCTGGTTTGTCCCAGTTTTCTCTTCGTTTCAAGATAACATCATATCTTCTACCAAATAAATGTATGGGGATCTTAGAATCAGAAAGCATTGCGAAAACTGGCTTCAGTTCTCTCAATAACTCTTCCAATGCTCTGTGCCCCCATGTCCATTGTTTCCCCATAGATCTAATCGAATCCTCACATTGCAGTGCTCTGAATAAACAAATCCAAAGGCTGCAAATTGAGTAACACAATCCGAGCTGCACCGGATGTTGTACTCATGGCACCAGTGATACCCAGACATACAGTTCTTTGCAGTGTGGCTAGTTTACAGCGAAAACTCTTTTGTTTCACCTTAACCCACCACACTACGGGTGCCTGAACGAACATCTTGTCTAGAATAACTCCCAGATATTTATCTTCTGCGGAGAGTTGAAGAGTTGTAACCCTCATCCCTGAAAGGCAAACACCTTTCTGTTTCCTCCTTTTTGTAAATAATACCACAGTGGTGTTATTTGGATTTATTGAAAGGCAATGCCTGAGGCACCAATTGTCAATCAAATCAAAGGCGCGTTGTGGATTTCAACACACCGTCTATTGCATAAGCTTGGGCGTCTATTGGCAGATTTTCCAGTTCGCATAGGAGTGAGTCGATCAACATACTCCACAGAAGTAGCGATAGTACACCTCCTTTGAGGCGGCCTTTCGTTGCTGCCTGCATTAGGTGGCAATCGACACCCACTTCAGCACACAACATTCTCTGCGTTAGCATAGCATGGATCCACTTCATTAAAGTATTATCAACACCATGCCCTCTGGCGGCATTACAAAGAGCTTAGATATTGTCTTCTATATGTAGTTAAATCTAAAGTTGATCGACCAGTAGCTTACTCAACAAGACCAAGCTCTTAGCCTGATTAGGCATCGTATTCTTCCCATCGACGCTAATATAGGGAGCATTGAAGGTGTTAATCAAATTGTATAATATTTATAAAAAAATTGTTTGTAGAAAGGAAAAGCTACTTCTTTTTACATTCGTCACTTGTTCGCGTTTTGTCATGTAGAAATTCTAGCCTGTTATTGAAAAGGGGAAAGGATAGGCCACACATTAAAAAAGCACAACAACTCCACTGCTGACAATGCCATGTGGTCGTCCTAGAAACAGTGCAGGAGAAGTGTATTTCGTCAAACTGGTAACAATGATTCATACGCGTAGTTGACGTGTTATGCCCTATTTGGAGAATAATGGCAACCGTAATATTTATTCCCTTACGCTTGACTATAGCGTAAGCTAGTTTGTAAGGCAGAGAGCTTTTTTATTTCTAACGAATTTGGTGAAACTCGAATATTCTGCAACCTCTATCGTCTAACCCCCTCCCCCGGAAGGAGGTTTGATGAGAGGAAGGGGCTGAAAAATGACTTCATCGCAAATAGGTAAACTTGAAAGTTGATGTGACATATTGGCGTGGACCACAAATGCGGAAGAAAGCTTCTTTTCAATTGGTCCGGTCCGAATCAACTGGATGCGGATTTAAGGAACCCTTAATCCCCAAAAAAAGGATACATTATTATACAAACCAATTACCAATTACTTGCCTAGCTATGTTGTGTTATCTCGTCTATTTTGCTCAATTTATGCAGTCATCTAGTAACAAAGGTCCTAAATGTTTGTAGCAGTCGAGCCCTTGTTTAGAAACCAGCTCATTCCATAAGGTCTGATTACCCAAAATAAAGGAGATTAAATGATCATTCTTAGCATTACTAACGCCACAATTTATACAAACATCAAACTACCCCCCTCAAACTACTACCTCCCGTAATAATTTGGCAAAAACTGCATTGCATAGCGTTCAATCGAGTAAAGAGTAAATCATGATTGATATTTGTGGAAAATTAAAAAATGACGGCATAGCTACCACTCTTTAGCTGGAATAAGGACTTTTTTAGTGGTAACCCCAAAATTATGATAGATCATGTCTGTCCGATAATAAAATCAAATGACATACGTTTGTTCAATTTTTATGACAAAACCTAACCAGGAATATTATGCGTATGTCAACAGAGATAACTTCTTGACATTATACGTACAAAACTATAAAAACATAAGTATTAATATTTGCGGACAATTAGATTGGCGATTTCTTAATGATATGTCAACGGTGTCAAATAATTAGTTTGCGACATACCGCTTTTCAGCTCCGATATCGCGGTTACAATTTATGAATAAGACTAACTAGCTTTAGAGTATAGACCTTCGATGCAATCATACTCATGCTGAATATTATTTGACCACAACGCATTGAGTAAGTAAGTAATGGTTACAATGTATCGATTGTTACATTATTTGCTAAAATTTAGATTGAGATTCTGTCGAAATGTCCACTTTATTTTAGAAGGGATATAGACACCTCTTTAAGAGGTAAGCACCGAAGTCATTCCATGCATTAGGTTTTTTTTATTTTACGGCCGGATCGATATTTCAGAAGCAGCTTGTTCCCTTCCCCCCTGCTGAGTGAAAACAAGAACAAGTTGGCTCCAAAATATCAATTTGCGATGAAACAAGTCGAAAATCAGACCCTCGACGTTTCAGGTTTGGTTTATTTCTCGTCTAAGTATATTTGAGTACAGAACTATTTCATTTACACTTAATCCGTATAATAGAACTGTCATATTTTGCTTCTACATTAAGTGTCTCCAAAAACAGATGAAGATGGAAGTAATGGATTGTAACTCTCCAAGTGGTAGCAAGTCACAGACTTCGAATCCATCCACAACTGGATGAGGCACGGATTTTTAATGCCCCACCAGATTCATGTTTCCGCACGGAGAAATCTGCAGAAGACAAGTTCTCCATTTGGTGGAAAACCTACACCCGGTGATTATGGCGCAAGCAGCCAGAAAGGATAGTACAGCAACTCCCTTAATGAGAAGAGCTGGAAACCTGTCCGGCATCGTACGCAAGAAAACGAAACTTTCGGCGGAAGGTGTGGATAAGTTAGTAACCCCGGTAAGATCCACATTGGACTCAGCAGACTTTTCAGTTGGCGGCGGTTTTCCCATTAGACAACACTTATGTCTACAAACATAAAGGTTAGTCAAATTAACCTGCAGCATATCAAAGCCCCTTCCTATCCTTCCTAAGGGATCTGGTAGTGAATGCAGAATTAAATGGCCTTGAGTTTCTGCAGGTTGTGATACGAACGCTCAAAATATTTGTTGGGGAAATAGCAAATTTAACTCTAGAGGAGAGAAGCTGTTTGGTTTTATCTCTACAACTGGTCTGAAGACCACGAACGTAGGGTGTGCCCCTACATTTTTGGGGCCAGGAAGAAGTGAAGCCATTGACCTAAAAATCTACACTACAAAGTTGTTAGAGTTGACTAGCGTTTAAATATTGCAGGCAAACAGTCTGTAATACAAAGACGGAACCCTAGGAAAACAGACTGGACAGTTCAATGACCTTCTTGGCAATAAAGTGCAGCTCGCTGGACGACTAAAGACTCCTTTTGCGCTAGAAGATGAACTGACAACTCTGAATTGCACACTTTTAGAGTGCTATGAGGAGGCTTGTCCAATTTTCCGGTAAAACGGTTGGAACCGCGAACTGCAAAAACTCACGAAATCAACCAGACATCTTCTGAACCGTGCTTGTAAAAACAATAAGAATGAAGGCTGAAGACTCGTCGAGACTCCTTTAAAGTGTACTGTGAAAAACTGGAAGGTGAAAGAGAGAGTTCAAGGCTGTGCAGGGTCTTTAAAAGGGCCAAGGTGGACTCTTTTAAAAAGCCAAGTGGCACTTTTAAGAACTCCATACTGGAGTCAGTACAGATCCTCTTGGGAGTACACCATCAGGGAGAACTGGTGAGAGAAGTGGAAGGGGGAGAGTTGGCGGTTTCTGCAACCCCTTCAACGTGCAAGTGTTGTAAAGTGAACTGGAACACTGTGAAAGCGGTTTGTTACAAATGAAAAGTTGAGAGCTGCCATACTGTCCTTTGAACACTTTAAAGCACCTGGCATAGATGGCATCTACCCAACAATGGTAAAGGAAGGTATGGAGCACTTAGAGAGCCTACTAAGAAATTTTTTTCATGGATGTCTTGCGTTGGACTACGTGCCTACCTCTTGGCAGAAGGTTAGGGTAATCTTCATACCGCAGCCTGGGAAAGGTGACTATTCAAAACCAGAAAACTTAAGACAGATCAGATTGACATCATTCTTGCTGATAGGTCTGGAGAGACTGATTAAGCGTTACATTCATAGGAGGGTGCTTAGGTTGCACGCATTAAATGAAAACCAACATGCTTACCAACGTGGAAAGCCCTATGAATCTGTTCTTTATTCTCCGGTTTCAAAGATAGGGGAGGGTGAGTGCGCAATGGGGGTATTCGTGGACATTCAAGGGGCGTTTGACTGTGCACCTTTCCAAAAACTTCGTAATGCCGCCAGAGAGCATAAGTGTTGATGATACTTTAACGCAGAGATCGCTGGGCTGAAGTGGCTGTCGAGCGATACCTAACAGCAGAAGCAACGAAAGCCTGCTCCTAAGGAGATGTACTGTCGCCACTTCTGTGGAATATGTTGATCGACTCACCACTGTAATAATAATAATCGTTGGCGGAACAATCCATATTGACTCAGAGCCTTGAAGTGTGTTAGAGCACTTCATTCAAGATCGTAACGGTACACTACAGTACACTGTAGGAGGCAATGTGGTCAGCATTGCGCTCGACCGAGATTATTGCCTTGATTTGACTCAGGTATTCATTCGCAGCTGAGTCGACGTTAGACGTCAAATCACGATACAAATCCCACTGCCACCAGTGAGATTTAAACCGCAACCTTCCGTACGACAGCCTTGTGCTCTAACCACTCAGCTATCCGGACACACTTTACCACTATGCGAACTGTAAAATCTGCCAATACGCGCTCATGCTTATGCTGGTGACGTGGTTGTACTACTTATCGGTCGAGATCTCGAAACAGAGTGTAGAAATACACAACGCGCCGTTGATGTGATTGGCAGCCGGTGCCTCAGGCATGGACTTTCAGTAAATCCAAATAAAAGCGCCATCGTATTATTTACAAAAAGGAAGAAACTGCGTGGTCTCTACCTTCTAGACATGAGAGGTGCAACCATTCAACTCTTCGAACAAGTGAAATATCCTAGAGTCGCTCTAGATAAAAAGCTTCTTTGAAACAAACATGTAAAAGTAAAGTTGAAACGAGCTCTCACAGCTGTACAGGCGGTCCTTTGCCTCGACATAGGGCCTCAGACCACATGTGGTAATGAGAATATACGTTAATACCATTAAACCGACGTTTGTTTATGCATCCATAGTGTGATGAGTGATACAAAAAGTTCTCACCGTAAACTAGCCGCACTAAGAAGAACTGTGCCATGAGCACGACATCCGTTGCATTTAGAGCTGCAGCGGATGTCGCACTACTCAATTTGCACAGCATTGCAATGAGAGTAACTCATAGACTAATTCATTTACAGTTATGGGGAAACAACGGTCATGGGGGCGTAGAGCATGGCAGAACTGAATCCAGTTCGTACAATGCTTTGTGATTCTCGGATCCTCATACATCTGTTTGGTAGAAGATATGAAGTTACCCTGAAATGTAGGGAGAGCTGGGAAGTCAGTGAGCAATGCGTAGCGGAATACATGGAGATCTTCTACAATGGTTCAAAAAGAGAACAGAGTCCAGAACCCCCCAGCAGGAGTCTACCTCTCAAAGTGGCTTTTCCTTTAGAACAATATGCAACGGTTTTTCAAGCTGAAATATATGGGATTCTAAGGGCGACAACTGGGTGATGGACGAGCGATTGTAGGGCAGGCACATCGCAATTTGCAGCGATAACCACGCTGATCATCTCAAAAATCGTTCAGGAATGCAGAAACTGTTTGAACTCTTCTCTAGATTATAATACGGTCAAATTACTCTAGGTACGTGACCGGAACCAGCAATTGGAGTATCAGTAGCATTGGCTAAGTCTGTTTTCAAAAACTAGGAACAAACTTCCCACAATGACAGGTGGCAGAACTTAAATGCTGCTAGACACACCAAACTTGTCCTATCAGAACCTAACATGCATACCGCAAAGTTTGTAATGATGAAAATCAGGAACACTTGTTGCAGTATTGTAGGCATTCTGACAGGCCATCATTCAATAGCTGGACATATGTTCAGAATAAGAATTGTATAAAATGATACGTGTTCCTCTTGTAATGAGGAAGCGGAATCTACGGAGCATTTTCTATGTGAATGCCCCATCTAACATATGAATGTATCAGACATCAGATTTTTGATGCTGATTCTCTTCAACTACAACGGATAACATCACATCACCTAGAGGAAATCACATACATACATAAACAAATGCGGAATATTCCGTTGGACTAGGAATCGAGTACAATGGACCACTAGGATCCGAGTGCTCAGAGGCTGTAGCTTCTCCCTCACTACAAACACACACACACATACAAATGTAATGATTTCACTCTGCTTTCATAAAAAATTCATGGAAAATTGAAATTCAACAACTATTGGGATAGATCACTTTCGGTTAAAGCAGTAAATACAAAACGGGCGAGAATGCGTGCGTGCACAGTGAGAGAGCTGTCAAATGAAGTTCATTACAAGGACTTGTATGAAGCAATATACAACAACTCCGATGCGCAATGCGGCACGGAAAAAAGCTCGAAAAATTGAACTTTAACGATGCGTGAGAGATAGTAGTTGGTTGACACTTCACGTTATTTACAATATGGCGGCACTTTTCGTTTTCGACTGTTACTTTTGAGTGTAATTAATTTGAATGAATTCGTTTTGAGAACTGCGGAAGGCACTATTTACGTTGCAAGTGCTAATTATTAATGTCACTTGCATTAGTCCCGTCGCTTCCAGTAGCCGGAGGTATGTGCACTTTTAGTGGCATTTAATTGTGTGATTTTCACTGCATGACTGCACGCAAGTCAATTGTCGGCGCACAAAATTACGGTATTGCACTAATCTTCAAGTTAATGCAATTAGTTGACGCATCTTCCTGGACTTTATGAAATTGATATAATTAAATGCCACTAAGAGTGGCGTAATATGTCATTAGAACGAACCTTACCGACGTGAAGCGAACTTTGCCGACCTGAAATCTTGATTGTACATTGAAACTGGGTGCGGATCGAAGCTTCTCTCGTGCGCATTCCGTATGCATCTTAATTGTGTTTCCCGCTTAAGATACAAAGTATCCGTATTTCCTAGGACTTATCTCTCTCTTTATAGTTGTATACCTCAAATGCTATTTTAAAATTGTATGTGACGTGAGAAACACAAAACCTTTCACTTCCAAATAGCACACTGTCTTAAGGTTATTTTTAAATTATCGTTGATAATGTTATTATGTAATCAATTCTAATTTTAGCAGGAAATTTTTTATTTAATTTTCCTTTACATTTATGCAAAAAGTAGGTTTAAATTTACGTCAACGGTTATGTGTTGTATCGCAACAAGATGATTTGTTTGTTTTCTTAAGAACGAGCATAATATCTATGTTTCTCTCCTGAATTTTTTCAGTAGCATATTTCTTATTTTTTTTTTAATTTCACTATGGATTTACTGGAATATTAACCTATTTGATTATTATCCGACATTTCTCTACATTTCCAAAAATACTTTCATCTAATGTGCCCTTCGAAATCTCCTTGTTGTCTTTGATTTCCTTCTAACTATAAAACTCCTCAATCTTTGCGACCAACTCGACATTCTTAATGAATATGTTCTACACAAACGATGTTTGTAGATTAATCTAGATATATGGAGAGTTTCAAAAATTTTCTGCGTCTAGATTTAAGCATAAAAGTGCAAGCTGTTCAGACTGTCACAGACACGGGTTTAGTTGAAGCATTATCCCCACATAAAGGTACCCGAATATGAGGATGTCATTGGGAAATTTTCAAAATCTAATGATATTCTATGCATTCCATTGCTAAGATTGATTAGAATTGAATATATGAATCGGTTATCCTGGAAAAGAATAGAATAAAACAGTGGTAAGGGATGAGAAAGGGACCATTAGAAAACTAAACCATATGAAGTCTAAATAATTGGAAATATTTTACAATTCAAGCCTGTTGCTGAAAATTTTAGAATTATTTGTTAATTGTGATAAATTGAATGGTAACTTGAGTTTCTAGTCGATTTGCTCTGAAAGATCCGAATAATAATCATAAAACTTAGTTCATCGAATCTATACTACCCCACAAACAAGAATATTATTAACGTCATACTTCCCCAGAAAAGCTTCAATTTTCCGGAAAACGTGACGCTAGTCACGTGGCAATTCAAGTGTTAATATAGTTTAAGTTACAAAATCAAAAAAAAAAAATCACCATCATGAGATTAACATTAAAATAAAGTTAAACGTGATACAGTCGTAACGTAATAAATGCTCATTGAGCAGTCAATACGTTTTTTGGGTCTGTGCCATTAAAAAAATGTCCGTCCGTCGCCTGTCTGTCCGTCCATCCGTTCATTCGCTTACATTTTAAAATTTTAAATTCGGAACTGATTGCAAATACTGCCTATGTGGGAGTAATTGTTGGGAATGAATAATGCTACTTGCACTTTGCCTAAATACTTGAGAAATTGCTTTACACGCTGTGCGTATTCGAAAACTGTGTCAATTTCTTTTTTGAATTGCAATATCGTTGTCCTTGACACTTTTTACAATAATACAATGCACATACATACGATTACTGCAAAAGTATCGAAACGCAGCAGTAGGCATGAAATTTTCATTGATATTGAAATTTGCATTATTTTTCGTTTGACTTTTCAAAAGCAAATTAATGCCCGATTAGAGGACTAATTTAAAAATCAGTATCATATCGTAGACATTGGGTCCCGATTGAAGCATAAAAAGATCACGTTTTGAGTCATGGAAATGTATGAAAGTGTTAAATAAGGTTTGCCAAGTCTAATATTCTTACTCAAGCCCATAGAGACAAAATCAGGACCCAGGACAAAATTTTGAAAGCCTCCTATCGTTCGTCTATTTTATTAAAGTTTCTATCTAGGACCTCTAAAAAAAATCCAGGCCTCGAGGGGATCAACCCCCTTTTATTGACAGGCCTGCCGCGATCTCCTAACAAACAGCAGTAAACTAACTGACGAGGTCTCTATTTTACGTATAACCATTGTAGACAGGAGATATCAATTTAGATCTCAGTATCTATGAAATGGAACACGTTATCTATCATATAATACAGAAGCAGTTGATCGACATTATGTGATAGAAACACAGAGAATGACACCATCCTGTTAGGGTGAAATTTGAAATACGTACGAAAATTTTCTCTTAGAAGTTCAGTGATTGAACTCAACCTCTCGCTGGGATACATTTTACGATCCCAACTCTGAGATCACATTTTTTTGAGAATTACGAGGTCCTAAGTCCGCATCAACTTGATGTTGGACCGAACCAAATGGAGAGCAACTTACTCCCTCTTTTTTTAGTCCACGGACCATTCGTATAGGGCTTAGCACCCAAAATTTCAAAATATTGCAGTTGTACGGTTTCTTACCAGTGCGGAGACAAATCGTCAGACGCTGCCTCACCTCTGCCCTGGGAGCAGCGTGACCGAAGCGACTTGATGATGTAACATCTCCACAGCTCCATTATATAATTCGCAGAACCCAACATGACTACGAATTATAGGGAGTAAGTTGCTCTCCATTTGGTCCGGTCCGGCATCAAGTTGATGCGGACTTAGGACAGCGCAATTCCCAAAAAAATATTTTCAACTCCGGCCAAGCTCTGGTCAATATGGCGGATTTACGCTCAATATATTTCGTAGTCATGTTGTGTTCTGCGAATAATATAAAGGAACATTTAACATCTCCAAGCCGCTTCGGTCACGCTGCTCCCAGAGCAAAGGTGAGGCAGCGTGTGACGATTTGGTTCTGCCCTGGTAAGAAACCGTAAAACTGTCATCGGCTAATATTCTGAGATCATGTATTTACATTTGGGTTGCCTTTTGTCAATACTATCCCTGCCATCATTATTACGATTTCAACTCCGTTCGTCTCACATGCTCAGTTATATCAACTTCAACTGATAAGGACAAAATCTGATACGATTTGGTATTGAAAGAATGTAATTAGGATTTCTCTGATCAGCCCTGGCAAAAACAGATCCTTCCATGGTCAAAATAGAAGAAAGAAATAAGTTTTTATTTGAAAAACTTTAGGCTATTATCTTTTCTACTATCAATCTAAAGTGAATATCGAACAATTGTAGCCTCTAATATGTCAAACTATTCACTCTGCGATACGAACATCGTACAATACCCGTGTAATAAATCTACACAAAACACAAAGGGCAACTATGGCTTTAATGATAAGAGCAGCATTTTAGGCAAACTTTCTAGTATCGTGCTTATGCATTTTGGTAAAAAAATATTCGGTTTAATTGAAGGAACTTAGAGGGATTCTTTCTAGTTAATTTCTAAAATGTGGGAATATCATCATCAACGGCGCAACAACCAGTATCCCGTCTAGGCCTGCCTCAATAAGGAACTCCAGACATCCCGGTTTTGCGCCGAGGTCCACCAATTCGATATCCCTAAAAGCTGTTTGGCGTCCTAACCTACGCCACCGCTCCATCTTAGGCAGGGTCTGCCTCGTCTTCTTTTCCTACCATAGATATTGCCCTTATAGACTTTCTGGGCTGGATCATCCTCATCCATACGGATCAAGTGACCCGCCCACCATTATCTATTGAGCCGGATTTTATCCACAATTTGACGGTCATGGTATCGCTCATAGATTTCGTCATTGGGTGGGTTACGGAATCATCCATCCTCATGTAGAGGACCAAAAATTCTTCGGAGGATTCTTCTCTCGAACGCGGTCAAGAGTTCGCAATTTTTCTTGCTAAGAAATATAGGAATATAGTCTTATTAATTTATTTTTAACAAATGGCGAAATAGGGTATAATCTGGAACCTAGAATTTATATAAAGGTACAATTGTTAATTTTTAAACATTTTCTGGTTATGATATTTTCTGGGAATGAGTCCTTTCTTACGGATTCTAACCCTTCATTCCCAATCGTTTACAATTAAATACAAAAGTAAAAAACCAGCGCTATACTGTTTCACAAAATACTAGTCGAGACCATCCGTTTGATACCATACATAACTATACTTGACACAAACTAGTAGCATAATATTCTTTTTTTTAGGATACAGGGAGTCCTGAGTCCACATCCACTTGATGACGGACCGGACCACTTGAGAAGCAACTTACTTCCTCTCTTGTGGTCTACGGACCCCTCCTTTTGAGTCAAACAACCAAATATTTAACAAAAGTTTAGCATAATATCCGTCAAAAATGGATAAATTTTATGAATAGTTGGACTGTGCATAGGAGTTAAATGCTAAATGCTAATATACAAGAACTTGTTCACCAGTAATTGAACTACAGTGACCAGGTATTCAGGGTAGTTCCACCATATAGAATCTAGAAATAAAGTTCAATCTGTTTCTATATTCCTGAACAATCTTTGAGGTTATCAAAGGCCTGCTCAAAGCCCTCCATTCAGCTTGACTATCGCTCCATATTGCAATGTGACTACCTTTTAATCGCTTGTCAATCACCCAGGTTGCTTCCCTTGCTGCCAAAACCCCACTCAGGGTATCCACTATGCTTGAGGATAACATCATATCCTTGACTAAACAAATGCTTGGGAATCCGAGAATTAGAAGGTGATGCAAAAAATGGATTCAGTCCCCCAATAATCCTTCCGTTCTGTGCGGTGTTTCCCCATAGATATAAACGTGTTAGTCTATGAGCTGTTCTCATTGTTCTCGAATATGTAAATCCAAAGGCTGCAAATTGAGTAATTCATTTAGAGCTGTGCCGGATGTCATGATCAGGGTACCGATAATACCCAGTGAGGCTAGTTTACAGTGAAAACTCTTTTGTTTCACATTAACCCACCACCACCACACTAATAATAGCAACATATGTATATTCACATTGCTCCATGAGACTTAAATCCCCATATCGAAGCAAAGGTCCTCCTACACAACCCACTAGCAATGAGAATTCGTTTCAACTTTACCTCTATGTGTTTGTTCCAAAGAAGCTTCTTATCTAGAATATCTCCCAGACATTTGACTTCTTCGCATTCTGACTGGCCATAATTCACTAGGTGAATATATGTTTGAAATAGGAATTCCATAGATACCAACGTGTCCTCCGAGTAATGAGGGGGAGAAATCCACGAAGCATATCCTACGTCAGTGCCCCGCATATGAACGTATCAGATATGAGAAGAGTTCCGTCGACACGCACTTGATTGCCTGTTCACTAACCAGGCTCCGGACCTTTGGAGGGGGACGGAGTCTTACACATGTCATTTAACAAAACTTTACATGTCCTTATACGTGGTATGAGTAACCGAAGAGACCCACTATAGAAAGTTCGTTTGAAAAGGAAATTGCTAAGTCACTCCAGTCGTGTTTAAATTATAACATACGTGAGGAACCGGCGGAGCTTTTTCGGATCTCTCAACAAATTACAACATATCGTCCATACAGTGCGAGGCATGCTGATTACCGCCGAAGGCACCCGCCATGCCATTACGCCGGGCGTGAATTCTGGGAATATTACCGAAGAGAAGGTTCGACGAGCCATAAACAGCTCGAAGAACTGGAGGGGCCCTGATCTAAATTACCAGTATACATGGCGATACGCACATCAGACCATTAATCGGCCGTAAGAATTTCCACCCTTCCTCACTGCGATTGGAAGACAAAAGTGGCAGTAGATAGGTTACAAGTTAAGCAGGGGCAGCAATTGCACCACCCGGCTCCGAAAAGTACTAATCGAGACCTTTCATTTAATAAAAAAAATGATGGAAAAAATGTTTACACCCCTCTTTTACATGTATGGGCATGTACGGGGACCCCCTAAATCTCAACGTAGAAGGATATCACTGCATGTCTGGGCTTTCACAGTTCCCGCCTTCTCACCAAATTTCGTGTCAATCGGTATAGCCGTTTCTGAGAAAAGTGCGTGTGACAGACAGACAGACAGACATATTGGCAAACTATTCGAACAAGTAATCTATAACAGATTACTTCCAATTGCTGAAAAGGATGCCGGTCTCTCCGAAAATCAGTTCGGTTTTCGAAAGAATAAGCTAAGACCGCACTTGACGAGGGCATGAAGAAAGGCATCAATTCCGCTAGATGGAGCAAGATACTTGAGTCCCTAATCAACTGAGGCGTGGCGAAGTACCTGGTGCGCATCGTTGCCGACTTCCTAATCGATAGGATTCTGTGCTGCGAATCAGATGAAGGAATGAAATTATACCAAACAACTTGCGGAGTTCCACAAGTGTCTGTCCTAGGGCCACTCTTGTGGATTATTATGTTGGAACGCAAACAATTCATTCCAAGCCTGCGCTTAAGTACTTAGGCGTAATGATTAACCCGAGGTTAAACTTCAGATTGCATATGGAAGGTGCAGCAACCAAGGCATATAACATTGGAGCGCTGGTTGCGAGAATGCTACCAAATATAGGTGGCCCAAGGCCGAGCCGTCGACTCCTTATTTCGAAGGTGGTCAGTTCGATCCTACTGTAAGCAGCCCCAGTATGGGCAGATGCACTGGAAAATATAGCAAATAAGAGAAAGATTGGAGCTGCATATCGCATAAGTGTACTCCGAACATATTGCGCTTACAGAACAATATCCAATGAAGCACCTTGCGTGATAGCAGGAAATTGAAATCTTGACGAAAGAAATACAACGACTTTACGATCGAACGTATCTTACCGGAGAATCCCCTGCCCGTCGGCGACAGTTCGCACGAACTGAAACTGTCGCGGAATGGCAAGAGAAGTGGGACGAGCCAGAAAAAGGTCGCTGGACTCACAAAATCATATGGGATATTCGGAAATGGATGGAGCTACCCCACGGCGAAGTAGGTTTCGACCTAACTCAATTCTTGAGCGGACACGGATGCTATCGAGCATGTCTGTATCGATTTTCGCTATATTGCCCAAAGCGCCCAAATATAGCAGAGAACGCAGAATACGTTTTTTCCCATTGCCCGCGATTCGCAGCCCAAAAGGCTGCATTAGAAGCTACAACCGGGGAACACTTTACACCCGAAAATATAATGGAACATATGATGAAAGGAAAGGGGGGCACCACGATTGATTATGCCAAAGTAATCTGGCTAGAACTTCCTAGTCGATATTCAGTTCACGATAAAACCCGTTCCAGTAAAATATCTTAAATTACACTTTTACTATTTTATTAGTCTAGACTTCTATTTGACTAGATCCAAGATCTACTTTTTTTAAGGTTCTCAGTCAAAACAAAGCCATATTTCTTATCTATTTCTATTTTTTGTTCTCTGCCTTTCTGCGACCGCTAATTGAAAAAGCCTACCCCTGGCTTGCATTCCTGTGCTGCTCCCTTTTTGCAATAAACTCCGCAAATTTATTGTCTCCATTAAGGCATAAACTGATTCAATTAAAACAACTTTTCGATGTATTGAACGATTGGGTAATCAACGGTTCTTTTTGTAGAGTTAAGAACCGTGCAAAGGTGCAACTAGAAGTCAATAACCATCAATAGAATCTGATTAGAGTGAGGTATGGGGTTGGTTTCATTCAATCGACCTTATATCTATCTATGAGTAGAACATGTCCAGGTGTTATTTCACCAGCTAAGCTTAGAAGCACTTCTCAGTTATGTTCGCCTGCAGTGACATGCAAAACAAATTAGATACACATGTAGATATTGGATATTGCGTATTTCCAACGTATTCTTGTACAACGATCAGTAGAACAAACTTAATCATTTGAATTAATAGCTGAAAACCAGTGTTCGATTCTTAATTCTAAATAAAATATGGAATTTCTAATAAATGAATAAAGTAGAAGGACGGTTAATGAACTATGGCATATTGGAAACGGTGTAGGAACGTTAGAAATTTGACGCCATCAGAAACAAAGTCTTTCCAATTTGGTGTGATTATCATATCATCGAATCGATAACGTCTTTGATGCCGGTTTTGGATCATGGCAGTTCAAAGATATTTACGCAATCGAAGCAATCTTTCATCATTTGACAAGCTATTCGGCAGGAGGTAGATTTCATTGAATGCTCACTGAATCAGGGACCAGATCAATAAATCCATTCTATTGTCAATTTCTATCAATCATTTTAAAAACGAGTATCACTTTGGTCCCAAACTTTTTAACAGCTCCATTCTGTGGCGTTCTCATCTTGCCATAACCACATTTTAGTAATTCATCTATCGTTTAGGATATGGTACTTGCAGATTAACCCAAAACTAGTTTCGTTGTTTCTCTATGGACGTCACGTGCATGAACTCCTCAAACTGTTTACCAATCACGCTAAAATTTGCATAAAGAATTCCATAGATTTCCGGAAGCGCCATGTTAACGTGTGGGATCTAGCTTACCAAACATGTCGAGTTCTCAACATATGTGTTATGTGAGTTCTCATCATACTCAAACATCGCTTTGGTTGAACCTCCATTCAACCGGTCCACATGTGAGCAAGTCCGGCTTCAAATGAATTCAAGAAACGTGAAAGAGCAGAAAAGTTGCCAATTAGTAATTCAATTAGTAACTAGAGATCTACCAACTGGCCGACGATATGCCTTAACCAGCTCTGAATGGAGGAATTACAATGGTCTAGTCACAGATAATTTACGTTTAATTTGCAAGGTTACTACTGGCCATACACTATTCATTATAGTGCGGGTATCTGCCAATCTGATTTACTACAGCTACTACGCGCGTAGTAAGCGTGGAGTAATTCCCCATAAGTTGTTTAATGGAAAACGGCGTGCATATCGTGATTAGATAAATTTTGGCGCGCTAAACCGGAGAGGTTGTTCAACTGCCAAGAATTTGAATAAAAATAAAATTATCAACTGTACCCCAAGGCTAAAATGGTTCATATTGAAAGTAGGAAGAACTTCACATTATTGGAACATACTTAATGGTGGATGGATTCGGATTTCCAGGTTGTAGACTACTATCACGTATCAAATCGCGAATTCCGTGTACGAAAACGGAATTTGAGGAAAGAGGTGGAAATGCATTTTCCCGATTTAGCTCTTTTGAGTGTTATCTCTAAGCATACGAAGACAAACCTGATTTTTCAATTGTTGCTTGCTTCGAGTCTTGGTCACCAAAATTATATTATATTATTTAATAAGTTATATATATATAAGTATTCCGTAAAAATGAAATATAATAAATTTTCCGTAAAAATGAAATATCATTTATACCTTTTGTCCATTATAATTTGTGATAACTGTTGATTAATATAATACCATCCACATTTAATATTTACTGAAAACATCTTTAGCAGATTGGAGTTCTGATTCTTGTGGGTATATTTTAAATATAGTTGGTTCTTACGAATACAGTCTTGCCTGCTTGCCTTAAAGGGCGACTAAACAGGATGGAAATTAGCGACCTGCTAATTTCGAAACTTCACTCTTATCGAAACGTTAACAACGCCCCGGATTGAGACAGACCTGACGACTACGACCTTTGACTATCGAAAACGGTTCGCTCCTCTACAACGGTACGAAGGGCCCCCAAGATTCCTCCAAAGATATGAACTGAACATTCTGGGCCTAAGCGAAATAGGATGTTGGGACTCTGGACTCCTCCCTCCTTGCACCACTTATGGGAATGTGCTTTTGTACTGTGGAAAGCCAAGTGGTAGCAAACGCGAATCCGGTGTCGAGTTGTTATTGACGGCTACCGCAAATTACGCTATCTTAACCTGGTAGGCGGTTTCTGACAGGATTCTGACTGTAAGATTCCGGTCCATATTAAAGAGCATCACAATTGTATAGTGCTATATTCCAACGGACATTTGCGGTAAAGTGGAGAAGAATGCTTTCTATAAGCAATTACACGCAGTTTAGGTAAGGCTTCCTAAGGGTGATATTGAGGGGGGTGATCTGAATGGAAAAATGGGCTTTGACATCACTTTGGTCGAATATGTGGTGGGAAAATACGATCTTGACGACCGTATAATGGTGGAGTGTTTGTGGATTTCTGCAACTTCCACCTTATCCTCATCTGATGGGCACTTGCTTGTATGTTGCGTCCCCCACCTCTAGCAGAGGTACGATACAATTTTCGCTCGACAGTGGGAGAGCATTGGACTACCATCAAAAATGCTCTCTCTCACGTCATCGACCACATCCCAAAGAAGCGTCATAAGATCTTGATGAAAGGGATTGAACGCTCTATTGACCGCTGCGAGCTATGGCAGGCCTGATGCATCAAGAAAGAACTTGTATGTGTTCGCGAACCTTTCGATGCTCCTGTAGGAAAAGTTAACGATCGACTCCTCATCCATGATGACGAGCAGCTAAAGAGATGGAAGAAAAACTTCATCACGGATGTGAATGAAATTGCTAGTCACCGTAACGTGCTCTTCCCAATAGAAAGAAATTTTGGTCCATCAATGCATTCAAATGGACTACAGCCGGATGGGCTTGACGGTTTTCCCCCAATGTTATTTATCACTGCACCTGCAGATCTGCTACTTCCACTCGTACGGAAATTCAAGACATTTCCGAAATAATGGGAAAAGGGGATGACAGTTGAGATTCCAAAGAAGGGTACCCATTTTGAGTGTGGCAATTGGAAGGGTATCCGCTTCCTCCTCGACACCACAAAGATAATAGCTAAAATTATCCTAGAAATAAAGACCGAACATCATCGATTCGCACTGGTCAAACAAGAACAATAAAGATAGGAGACAACGAATTTGAAACTGTTGAAAGTTTATCCTATCTAGGGTCGAAAATCACAACCGATAACAGCTATGACTATGAAATTCGCGCATGGTTGTGTACAAGACAATGATCTTACCAGTTCTTATGTATTCCTCGGGGACTTGGCTCAACAGGTTGCGGTAGACCGGTTATCTAATCCGGATGGGTGCGGATGATCCAGCCTGGAGAGTCTATAAGGACAATATCTATGCTAAAACAAGAATACGTTGCAGACGTTGGCTCAGATGAAGTGATGACGTTGTTCAGGACGCCAAACAGCTTTTAGGGATGTCGCTTTATCGACAGAGATCAGTCTGGTTTCCACTCCGGATCCTCCTCCATTCACCTCATCAACACCCCCGCGCATCGTTTTGGAAAGGTGCGTGGAGTTTTACCTTTCGACAGTGTGAACAGGGAGTGTACCTCGTATGTTCTACGCAGGAGAGGCATTCTGAAGAAACTTATTTCTATTATCAGAACTTTATATGATGGCGCAAAATTCTCTCTCTGCTGCATCGTGGTAAAATTTCATAGGGTCAAAAATGAAGTCCACAAGAGTTGCATCTTTTCACCGACATCATCTCTTCTTGTTATCGATGACGTTCTTCATGCTACGAGTGGCCTCAAGAACATTTGACGCAGAACAGTAAAGCAAGAATACGGGCTTCTCAGGAAGTCCTTAGGGAGTTGAAGCACATTTCATTGAACCGTGAAGGATGGCACGTTGGTGTAGTTGACACACTGTACTCCCATATGTATATATTCGTCCCTTAAAATAAATAGCCAACTTCCAACCCCCATGATGTCAGAATTGATAATTACTTCAGAAAGTATTACCATTGTACTTTCGTTTAATACCCCACACGGAGTAATGATGCAATATTTGTGCCACATGTTGTGTGTATGTAGGCCACCCTTGAACTCAACATTAAAATTCACCGTATACCGGGGACTCGCAGTTCCGACCTTTTCAATAAACTTGGTGAAAATAGGTGTAAGCGTTTCTAAGAAAAGTCTATGTAACAGACAGACAGATAGGCAAAGCAAACGTCGATGAAGATTACGATTGGCGAACAAACCATACAGTCGCAACCAGCGATCAAATATCAGTTGTCCCCCAAGAATATCGGGAATCACATGCTAGCCTCTGAAACATCTTAGAGGGTGGTGTAAAAGCTAATGAAGGCGATCCACAATAGCTTAAGGAAAGAGGAACTTTGGTGGAAAACGATAATTACCAATTCGAGCCGCAGTTCGTAACTGATCCTGCCCCACGTTAGAATACCGAAATGGTAGTCCTGTAGAGTATGCAAAGGAGTAGGAGGCGGTTCTAGTGAGGAAAAGTCTCTCATAACCATATGGCACGAGCCAGCGGAAGGTTTTGAACCTTTCCACCTTCCAACACCGAGAAAAAAGACAGACAGTGAACAAAAAGGCGAAGAAGAAACCAAAGGTGCAAATTGGCCCAGAGGCAATTGTAATCGCCAGTAAAGGAAATCGAGGGACACAGAGCTGTTACGAAAGAACAAAGGCATTCCTGTCAGACAGACACATACTAAACGGATTTTAATAAGATTTTGTTTTTATACAAAATCTTGGAAATTGAATAATGATGGTTTGCATTGCAAAGAAACAGATAATGACAAAATTCATTAATATAATAGTTATTCTTGTACTATCTGCGACTATGAAGCAACATCGTCGTAACATTTCAGAGCTATTTGATTCATCATTCTATGACTCAAAATATGTAACTTTTATGAGTGAAAAACGCTTTCTTACATTATTGCCAGCTTAGCATCTCGACAGCAGTCCGATTGAGTATTGAGAATGAGTGACAACTTAGCTCCCATTTGGAAAGCTTAGGGTTCTACTGTAAAAATTCAACCAGAACATCGCAATGCCAAAAAAGGATAGTACCATCCCATGGAGAAACATATTTATTTGTCTGGGACTAATTTTCTTATGTCATGGACCGTCCACTCGTCAAGAACCCTCGCTGACTTCACGACGGGACCGGGGTCCGACTGCCACGCCGATTGATGTGAATGTCATAACATTTCTCCGGAGGGGTTTTTTATTCAACGCGATCATATTTTTTCCAACGACGCCTTCAATGCGTTTTTTTGTTTGACCTGTCACCAAGTAATATTAGGTAGGACTTAACACAGTAGAAGAGCCTGGTGCTGTAACCACTGAACCATCATTTTCTAAGGAATGATGTACAATAAGGAATAAGTAATATATTTGCATCTGAACCTTCGTTGACAACAAGTAGTGACAATTTATAATCTAATAATAGACGACGAAGTACGTCGCTACTCTTTTCGACGCGGGAACATTTTGCCGCTTTGATGCGAGTAGTTTTTATCGCTAATTGTTTCAGAAGCAACCAATGTTCATTTTGGCGTTTGTAAAAAGTTTTGATACAAAAAAAATTAATAAGAGAGAAGAAAATTTTTCTTTGAATTCATAAAAAGAACTGTCCTTGGTCGAAACTATAATAGCTCGCCCTGCTACCTGAGAAAGGAATTGAGTTATATTTTTAATTATCCAGGCGTCATATGGTGGCGGCTTCTTGATTTGTTTTTAGATTTTTCGGTTAGGTAGTTTCTGAGAAATGATCATTTTCGGCCCCCCGCACTCCCGACTTTTGTAGCAAATGCCAAAACTAAGACCGTCTTCGGAAAGTACTAACTAAGACCTTTCATTTGATTGGCATGACTATATTTGGTGAAAAAAATTACACCTCCCTTCTGTATGGAGAATGATATGACTCACTGTATGCGTGAGCGTTCACCTTTCCGCCGAATTTGGTGCCAAACGCTATAACCGTTTCCGAGACAAATGCGTGTGACAGACAGACAATCAGACAGTGAGCCGATTTTAATAAGGTTTTACACAAAAACCTTAAAAAACAATGCCGCTCTACGAGTAACATTGCACCAATTTTATTTTTAAAATCCCCGTGGGTACGTTTACAACCGGGATGTCAGAATCTGGACGCTTCTGGTATGAAAGGTTTTGTATGTTTGTAAAGTGAAGAATTTTCAATGTACGTGTGCCCATTCGTACCTAGCTTATTCTTTCACGTATTTCCAAATCCTAAAATATACATATCACTCATTGTAAAGCGACTCACAAACCATAAGTTCTCACCATATTTCGTAACACTGCTTCGGAGTAAATTGATTGCGACAGACAAGCCGAGAGGCAATGAGTTGAAAAATTAGTTTTTTTTTTCACAAAACCTTAATAAAAAATCGGATCCAAACTCGTGGTGTCTAAAGGCTATTTGTTTACATTTTCGATTCTGGCTTATAAGTATGCATCAAAGTGTCCGATTTGTTTTTACTTTTTTTGAATTGTAATCCATTCTCTAAACTTCAGAGCTATTTCTCGTATCGCATGCCAGTCATAAAAACGCCCACAAATAGATTCACTTTTGAAGTATAATCACGGCTCGGCTAAATATAGCACTTACATAATTGCATTTTATTTATTCCTCCCAAGACCAGTTTTTTTTCCAGCCATTACAATGATCCACAAGCATCATCCGCCCCAAACGGTGCCAAGTCTTCATAGACACCTTTTTTCGATTATTCCAATATTCGCCATGTTTTTTGCTATTCCATAGTCGAAGAGCGATTGCATTTGAAGAATATAAATCCGGTCTACTACGGTCATGTCAACGATCTCTTGATTAGCTTGGTCCTAATACGCCACTCCGCGCTGCATACATACATGGCAAGGTTAAACACGTGCTACCATCTAGACGTTGCAAAATCAACCATTTCAAAGTCAGTCAACGCCACCGCATCGTCTCGCCGAATAATACAAAGTGACCTTAGCAACTACATAGATGCATTTTTTACTCTGAGAAGAGAGTCCAAGATTTGTTGTTAATTTTTTTCGCGGTGCGCAAAGCGGTCCCGCAACTTCGACTTTTTTCCGTTTGCATGCATGTAATATTTTCTGCAATGTTTCTTGCTTGCCAACTCGGACATTTCTGAATTCAAAATAGAACTGCAAGCAGAAATGTTCTTGTAGTCCTTGAATTTTGGCTGATTCAAGTAAATCAACTTGCGATAACTACCAGGAAACCAAATAATGGATTTCTGGTTCTGGCGCCGGGGATTAATTCGTCAATTCAACTCTCAGAATTATCAACGCTTCGCTACCGTGCCTTTGGCTTTACGACTAAGCGTTCATTATGAAAATAGCACTCCTCGAGAATTTTGGCAGTTAAAAATTTTCACTTTCCCCGGTTAGAGTAAAATTTAAGCAATGATAGCTGTATTCTGTTTAGTCTGCTAAAAATGAACGAACGGATTTCCTTATCTATTATTATTATTCTGTTAAGGGAAAGTCGCAACTCGTCTATAACCGCCAGGAACTTTAGTATGTTCCCTACTTCCAGATCTTTCAACTTTGCATCTGATATTAAATGTTCTCCTAGATGCCTCGACCTACTTTGCACAAGCGCCGGACACTCTCCCAGGATGTGTATAGGACTTCATCACACTCCGCACAAAACCTGCAGGCAGTGTCCGTAGATATCCCTAGCTTCCCTAGGTGATAGTTTAGCGGACAGTGACCAGTGAGAATTTCCACTATGATTCGGAGGTTCTTTTTGGTGAGGTTTAAGCAATCCTTTGTGCGCATGGGTTCGTATCCCCCAATAAGCACCCCGAACTGCTCCATCCCTGGTATAGTTTCCTCAACCGTTTCTCTTCATTTCTTAGTGTCATAGCCATGAAACCGTTTCCGATTTCATAGAAGGGTTCTGGCCCGCGTAAAGGGGGCCGGGCTTCTTGGTTAGTTCGTCGACTGTCTCGTTGCATCCCAACCCAGCATGGCCTGGAACCCAGAGTATCCCGACCTTGTTGGACGAGCCGAGTGTATTCAGTCTCTCAAGGCATTTCCATACCAATTTAGAGTTCCCCTGGTTTTTTTTTTCCTGTTTTTGGCTTTTAGTTTTTAAAATCATTTTTATTTTTAAGAAATAGGTAACAATAGTATATAGATTGGAAAAATGAACAATGAAAAAACAATTTTTTAAAATAACAAAAATAACTTAAATCTAATGTGGGCTTTCAAAGTTTTCGAATAACAATTTACAGGCAGAGAAGAGAAACAGTAAGAAATAAAAATCTAATTTTACTATAAGTTGTCGCGAAATGGTCAAAAACCCGACAGAATTCACTTGGCCTTAGTGGCAAATAAAGAAATATAAAAGTAATAATAGTAATAAATGTTTTATCGCTTCAAAAGATTCTTTTAACTTAAATTATTGTGCTTAAAACTATCATAATTATATATTTTATATTATATATTTTTTTATTTTTTTACAATAACATCCATAGTTAGAAAAGGTAATAATAACAGTTGTAATATTTACAAAGAAACAAAGAATAATAGCGTATGTATGTATAAGTTACAACTGAAGGCAAACTCAGCACCCGTTCAATATGTACATATTTACAGAGCCCCACCAAGAAACAAATGGCAGAACTGAGCACGACCACCGCTAACCGGCATCCCGCAGCTACCAGTGCCAGGATTTCTCTTTTTCATCCCCCCTATCAATTGCTCTCGCTCTGGAGTATCTCCAGTCGAATCCCGGAGCCCCCACTGTCAAATTCGGGGGGTATTCTATCCTTTTGTCCGTGGCCCGTTTATGTATATGATACATAACCGGGTCATCGGCAGAATCAAGAATTAGACCATTCCTGTCAAGATACACGAACGCTTCGGGAGGAATGAAGCCTGTCGTGAGAGTTTTCTCGAAATACCCATCATTTGGGTGGAACGGCTGCGAAACCTAAGGGTTCTTACCATGCGAAGCAGATCCCACTATATGATTCTGAATCAATCTGACAATAACTGTGTCGATTCTTGGCACAGCAGCAGCTGCATACATCACTTCATTAGTTACATAGTGCTCATATTTTGGCGAAGCAATCCTATTAAGCCCCGTGCAAGCACGCAGACATTTCCTTTCAAAGATCCTTATTTTCTCCATTTGGCTAGCACTCAAATTAAACCAGATAGCACACCCGTAGGTGAGCACCGGTCTAACCAAAGTAAGATAGCAAATAATCTTAACCTTCCGGCTAAGATGTGGAACATAAAAGAGTCTTCGAAGAGACATGAATGCCTTGCGAGCGCTTTCTAGCGCGACTTTAACGTGCTTGTTAAATTGGAGACGCTCGTCAAGACGCACACCCAGGTATCTAATGCACTTCTTATGAGGAATGCGCTCAGAACTATCCTCGTTCGGGACAATGTGGAAATCTCTCCAATTCCTTTTCAAGTTCCTACTGGCATACGCCAAGGAATTTCGAAACAGAATCGTTTCACACTTTTGCGCTTTGATTTTCATCCGCCAACTGTTCGTGAAGAACTTAATATCATTGAACATCTTCTGAAGTTCAACTTGCACCTCAGTTCACCTGGTTGGACCTAAGTGCCTTGATCGCTGCTTGGCTATCGGTGAGAATAACAATTTTTTACCCCCTGTAGTTCCTTTGGAGATTAAAAGAGGCACATCTGTCTACGGCGTATATTTTCGCCTGAAATATGCTAGTGTACCTGCCCATTGGCTCGAAGTACATTTTCCCTGGACCAATGACACCGGCACCCTTTATTTATTGAGCAGAGGAAAGAAATACAGAAAGAATAGTAACTTAAAAGCTCAACCATGACTAATTAAGTATGTAACGCTAACCTACTGAAATATCCGGCCTCGCCAGTTACATGGTAAAAATCACTCTATAAATGATGCATGTCAATGCTCATTTGACATAACATGTGCTTAAACCTAAGAATAATTTGCAACTTACAACTAAACAAGCATAACACAAAACAGCAGAAAATATGATAGTACTCCGTACTGGAAAACTGGAAAAAAGGAGTTTTTAGGCACCGGTGGACAGGATTGATCGACGGATTTGGAATAAAGCGCGGTTCTTTCTCAATGGTGGTAGCAAACTGAGAAAAAGCTACCTTTTACTCGATTTGGACCTGTGCAAGGAGAGTGACCCAAGACGAGGGGGATGAAGAGGACTGTGGGATTGCGGAGGATGTATTGTGGACCCTAATTGGTAGAAGGAGGGACCTTAATTTCGGGGAGAAGTTAACGATTGCAGATATCACATATTATACAGGCTAATTAATTTTGATTGTCTTGTAAAGAAAAATAATGAAGGGTGATCTGCACCTGCGCGGGGATTGACTGCCGGACCATTGGCCTGACGCGGTTAGCCTCTGTGAAAGTCGGGGGGAGGAGCTTTGATAAAAGGAGGGGATGAAGGAAGGAGGGGAGGCGTGATTGTTGGGAGGAGAATTACTGTCCGAAAGGCGAGCCAGCCCTGACACGTAGCACCTCTGCTCGCGTAAAAATGCGTTGCGCTTAGTGTGATTTTTTATCAGCGGGTTAGGGTGCGACAGCCACTTTTTCAGTCTGACGCGCAACAGCTTGGTCATGTGCGGAATTATGGGACAAACCCCGGAAACGTCGTACAGGAGAGAATTTTTGTGAAATTTTAGGTTTGGCCTTCTGTATTTGATCGTGCAGTTCCTGAGTATCGTCTTTTCAAAGCGTTGGAGGACTTCTACTATGTTCGGTGAAATGGTAATCCATGCTGGGAAACCGTAGGTCCGGATTGGACGAATAAGAGTTTTGTATAAAAGGGTTTTGGTGGCAGAGAACAGGATCCGGGATAAGGGGAGGTTTTTTAAGGCAGTTGAGGCCTTAGAGGCATTGGCAATAGCAGATCTGAAGTGAGGGTTGGATTTAAGTTTGTTGTTGAAGGAGATTCCCAGGTATTTCATGTTTAGTTTCAGCTTGAGTGTGTGGTTGGCAACGCTTAAATGCAGGTTTTTGGTTTCTGGTACTGTGTGCCAGTGGCATTTCCCACTAGGGTTTCTGAAGCAAATAACCTCAGACTTAAAGGAATTAACGGTGATGGCCCACCGGTTGAAATAAGCGATGACCCTATTGGTTAGGAGATGGAGAGAGAGAGGTTAGTGAGGGCCTGAGACCACTCGCATATAAGATGGTATCATCAGTTAAGAGGATCCCTCCTGACGCGCATTGTCGTTGGGGGAAAAAGGCGGGTGAAGGGCTGCCTTAGTTGCCGTTAGCGTGGTGGATAAGTTTACGGGAGGGAAGGGAATATCATAGAGGAAGATGTTAGGGGCCTAGAATTGATCCCTGAGGGACTCCTGAGTTTACCGGGAAGTCGATGGAGCGAAGTCTATTGAAGCGCACGTGGCAAGTTCTGTTAGAGATTATGTCACCAAGGATTCTGAATAAAGGGAGTGGGTAATGGGACTGAATTAGTTTCTAGAGCAAACCCTCTGTCCAAACTGAATCAAATGCCTTTCCGAGGTCAAAGGCGCAGGCTACGGTGCAATGGCTATTTTCCAGGTGATTGAGGATATGGTCTTGCAGATACAGGATTATCTGCTCGGTGGATGTGACGTTTTCGAAGCCAAATTGATTAAGTGGAATGATAGGGGAGTAGTGTCTGTTGAGGTGGCTTAGTAAGATACGTTCGAAGATTTTGCCAATATTGGAAAGCAGAGAGATAGGCCTCATATCTTTGAGGTCGCCCGAGCACCCTTTCTTAGGAATAAGTAAAAGGAAGGCTGATTTCCAAGCTACCGGGAAGTGGCCTTTGTTGAAGAGGATGGCGAGACGTTTACTGATAGTAAGTGCACACTTTCGTAGAACAAAGCTAGAGATGCCATCGAGGTTCGAAGATTTTTTATTGTTGGACCGGGAGATGGCAAGTTCGACTTCTTTTAGCGAGGTAAAGAAAGAGGCGAACGGGCCTGTTCTGACTATATCAGCCGGGCATCTGGGAAAAGATGCCTTCCAGGTTCAACCTTTTATCGCTGACAGTAGTGGTCTACGATAGCATAGGCAGGGTCCCAACATACCCCACATCCCTTAGTTGCGGTAGGTGTGTTAGATAGGCCTCGCATCCATTGGTATGAATGCTAAGCTTATACTCAGTATAAACCAGTACTTAGGTGCTGGTCAAGGGGGCTCTTATTATGGGCTCCATGTCCGAATTAATGCATGTACAAAAAGGACCGTTGGATTCTGCCTACAAGGCAGATACTCACATCAAACCCCCAAGACTTTCATACTCAAAGTTTATTTCCATACGGCCAAAGCTCTTACTGTATAGAACCAGGATCTTTCCAGTCAATTCCTTATGTATTTTTCGGAAACTTTACTCATGGGTCATAAGGAAACAAATTTACGTAGTTATATTCGAGGGAAAGGTCCCCCGACGAGTTTTCGCTCCTCTACATGAGGGTGGACGACTCCTAAGTCAGTATAACAATAAAATGTTTCAGCAATATTGTCGTGCAGTCATGGACAAAATTAGACTCTTTAGGTTGCGGTGGTAGGCGCGAAGGAAACCCTGCCCAGGAAGTTTGTAAGGGCGATTTCTAGAATAAGAGACGTCGAGGTAAGTCCAGGATGCTAAGAGTATATTATCGGCAACGAAATGAATGGGCTTGGCTTGAAACTAGGAACAAAACACTAGTTGTCATGCCAATGATAATGATGATTCCCTATTATCCAAGTCTAAAGAAGGCAAACAAGCCTCTCTATTCTTGTGCATGCTGCCCTCCTAATCAGACTCATTGGTTCGACTCCAGAACAGTCGCAATTGACATCAAACAGAAGAAGAAAAAGGTCGACCGGTATTGAGAAGATTTCATTCATAAGCTTTAAAAAGTCTTTGGCATCAATCGCATTATACGACCTTTGTTTGGTAAAAGTCCACATTCAAAGAAATAGATTATTCAAAATATAATTAAACTTAACTTTTAAAATAGAAATATTTGTGAGTGATCAACTATTGGTAGTTTGAAACGTGGATGTCATACAGGGGTCATCATAATTTTTATTAGACTTTTCGGCAGGATAGTCTCTGAGACTGGCCTCTTAATTAAGTAATTTCTTTCTAAACCCCGCAGTTCCCAAATTTATAGCCGATAGCAACACCAAAACTTGCTCCGGCAAATACTAATCGCGACCTTTTCAGTTGGCGCTGCAAATGACTATATTCCGTGAAACGAAAATACCCTTTGCACCCCTTGTATGTAGAGGAACTCAGTACAGGGAAATGTCATTTGTGGTATGCGCGTGCGTTCACAGTTTTCACCTTTACAAAATTTCCGATTGCTCTGTTGCTGGAGTTGTCAAATGAGGAATTCTGGTCTCCATTCCTGGCGTCTAAAGGAGAGATTCATAGATGAATCAAACCATTATGAAAATCATCTAAAATTGAGAAAGTCTCCCGGCATAACAATTCGAGGCGACGCACATCTTCGGCGTCAAAAACTGGAGGAGCTTAGCTGAGAAGTTTTGATCTATTTAGCGTAAAAGTCCAGATATCGCACAGTTCTTTGAATCCCCTTTTAAGAAAAAAACTGAATTTAAAATATGGCTATGAAAAGTACTGGTTGGGCTTTTTGGCCAAAAATTAAGAAAAACAAATGGAAGTCAATAATGGCATACCAAAGGAATCAATTTTTATAAAGTAAATCAGTCTAGATTCTAACAGGCAGTGAAGTGAAACATTGTTCCTGCTATGCTATGACGTAGCATTATCGTCTTCCATATAAAGTTGTGTACTATTTTTCTGAGTTTTTAATGAAAGCAAATATGTCCGAAGATGCTTTAGACGCCTGATATTCCTAGTGCCACATTCGACGAATCGAATGGAGAGTTTGCGGTTCAATAAAAGGCAAAAATACTGTACCGGCATATTTACCATGGCATTAAGTCGTATCCAAGAGTGTATGCTATGAAACCTCTACGACTCCACGGATTGATGTCATCCTGGCCGGATATGCGGTAGTATTCCTTAAAAGGCGTTGGTAGCCAAGTGTCTAGAAATTGAGGTCAATGAAAAAAATTTCATCCACTCGAACCGATTCCCGCAAATTCTTAATCCGTAAGGGGATAGCCGTCTTTTCGATAGAAAAGGTGGATTCGTGTCGCGACTCCCATGCCAAATACTTGCGTAAACCTGAGCAAGATATCCTGGCTTTTCCTAAGCCCATCACCAATCTCTTTGCCTACCCGTTTCCAACTACTCAAATTAATTTCCTCTGACACTAACGATAGACTAGTTTTTAGTGATCTTTCTTTCAAGACCTTGGAGATTCGAAAATGAAGTTTGATGGTGAGGAGGGATTGAAACATTATAGCAGTTGTTGGAAGCCTGGGACTCCGACTAAAAAATTATACTTATAATGGGGGCAAAGTATTTCCCTTAAATTAGGAGGTTTTAACACATCCGTCATTCCTACCCATGTCTTATTCTGTAAAATATATACCCGTGCTTTTTGAAGAACCACGGGCGAGTCAGCACTTGAAAAGTTATATTATACTGTAGGACACCGCATGTTGTTCGTTCTCTGAAACGTTTTGGGATCCACATGTTCTTTAATAATATTTCTTAGATTTGAGGTGAAAAGCTCCTGTTAGACGTTTGCCTAGATATTCTGGAAGGTCGTCTCTCTATTTGTGATCCATGCTTGGTTGTATTAAGTTTGCCAAGGCTTGTTTGTCTATAGTTATGATTATAGCCGAATATCTCCCAAAAAATTGGTGAAGAGGAAACAGGTTTATTAGCCACTTGTTGCACTAGGAAGCAACTAAGGTCCAGCATTTCTGAGAAGATTTTTGCAGTAGTCTAATAGTTAGTATTTAATATATCTATGGATATCTAGATAGAATATCAAGTCAGATAATACTAACTTAACACTGTTGAGTCAGCTTCGCTGCGATTAAAGAATAATGCCACCAATTCAGATCGACGAACGAGAGAAAGTTTTCCAATGTCCTATCACCTGGAAAGGCTCATCGGAAATAATTTCCCGAAGTAATTGCCAATCCACTTATATGCATTAGCGGATAGAAGGCTAAAATAAAAAATGCAATTCTTTTAAAACAAAGATAATTAGAATGCGAATAGGCAGCTAATCTTTTGTTTCTCTACTTTGCATAAGATCTTACCGGTTAGCAGTCAGCGAGAATCATCTTCACAGTTCAGCGATGTAGAAACACAAGAAAAAAAATGGAAGACCTTGATTTGCACTTTTAACAATAGCAAAAGTTGAGTAAACACTTTTTTTGTAGTTTTAATTCGTTTAAATTTTTGGTTATGCTGTCGCATACTGAGTATGGTGCGAGTACCAATGTAACCTGTCTGGAATGGTTAGTGCGGCGCAGCGGAGCATTTATCCACGGCGCAAAAGAAGTTATGCAATATCCAAAAAATATTGTATTTTGAGCACACAATAGCGAGTATCTTATATATGTTATTACTGCGATGTGCATAGATGTACATGCATACTAGTACACGCATTAACGTAATGTAAGTAGCGTTTTCTCGTTTTTCTTCTTTTATTCCGCTGCACGGTGGGAGTTTATCGACTAATAAATTTACGAAATTGACCATGATCTGAATATTGTAATTTTTTTAAAGCTTTTCAATGTGCTGCAGTAGTCATCGAATGGTGTATTGAACTTTTGAAGATCAAGTCATTCAAAGGGGAAAGAGACGCGTGCGACAAGTTTCGTAATGGGAAACTTTCCAGGTGAGATTTATGTGCATTTCGCATCCGGCCTTAGAGAACCATAACAATATCAGTTACAACCTTTGATCTTAGGAATGTCATTTTGATGGAAGGTGACTCTACTTCAGGCATATAGATATGGTGAAGTCAAAGTTATAGATTTAAAGTGTGAACAGATGAGGATAAAAATTACATAGAGTCCTAATCAATGGCCACGCAGAAGGAAAACTGGGCACCCATCACTGCAGTTTTGAACTTCGCCAAACATTGAAGAAATTCCTCCTGATATTGTCGTCGTCTCGCCCTTACTTAACATCCATAAGTATTTTTTTTAAGGATTGCGGGGTTCTAAGGCCTCATCCACCTGATGTCGGACCGGACCAAAAGTGGTGCAACTTACTCTCTATTTTTTTGGTCCACGGAGCCCTCGTTTAGGGCTAAGCACCCAAACTTTTGAAAATATTAGGGGAAGACGGCTTAACGGTTTCTTACCAGGGCAGAGGTGGGGCAGCTTCTGACGATTTGCCTCTACCCTGGTAAGAAACCGTGAAGCCGTCTTCGCCTAATATAGATAAGTAGTTTCTTCGATAGATCAATGACTTCGATGCAAGATGACACCCCAATTGCATAAACGATTTTCTTCTGACACCTTTGCTTCTTACTCAGAACAAAAAAAACTGAAATGGAATGTCTGTCTGTCTGTGGAAATGGGCCAAAACAGAAAAAAGTGATTTTCGTACTTTAGTAAAGCACTACTGTTTGCAGAGAAAAATCATTAAACAGACTGGAGAGAGATTTAAAAATATTATAGACACTACTCTCTAAATTTCGTTGCAGTCGTGCAAGCACAAAACACGTTGACTGATCAGGACGTCCTAATGACAATCGCAGGGGTTTGGCTTTTGTACAGAGGACCGGTTCAACGAAGGATGACTCGATATAGAATGTAGAAAAAATCAAAGTAGATTTTGTTGTTGTACCAGTTAATGATGGACTCTGGATTCATCGTCTGAGCAGAAAAACTTAGGGGATATTAGGTAGGTCGAACGAAGGAGAACTGGGAAGTCAGTTGTTGAGAGGATTTGCTTCATATTCTTTGATGGAGAAGGAGGTTCTTTGTGATTTCTGAGTTGGAAAATCGGGAAACGAAAGTAAAGAAACTCCAGGATATAATTAGATGAAGTAGATTCGGCCTGAAATTTGCTTTGAAGTGAAGTTGAAATAGTCGTAGCATCCTCGTGTCCTTTTTCAAGAATCACAGGGAAAGTTTCTTTGGAAGCAGCTTAAAATCCGGCTGGGTGCAGATCAACGAAATTAAAGATTCTACATTCAGTTAAACTGAATATTGTTAGCGTAAAATCAAACGAGAGCAAGTTTGATGTGTGCTTTCCGTGGAAATCAATCACTATGCGCATCAGTTGCGGCATACTATCGATAGGAGTGTCGCTCTAATGCCGCCCTCGTTCTCATTTTTTGTCCGTATGTTTCTCACGAGCACAATTCAGAGATTCACGTATGAATCAGCAACCGCTGACGGCGACCAGAGAAGAAGCATAAGGGAAGGTGGCACAGGCCAAGCAGTAAGAACGACGGACGGGCGGTCAAAGACGAACTGACGAAATGTTTGGCCCAAAATATGGGCGGATTTACGCTGAATATAACTCGCAGCCATGTCATATTCTGCGAATTATATAAAAGAGCATTTAGCATCTGCGAGCGGCTTCGGTCAAGCTACTCCCACGGGAAAGGTGAGGCTGATGATTTGCCTTTGCCCTGGTAAGAAACCGCAAAGTCGTGTTCACCTAATATCTTCTGAAGTTTAGGGTGTTAAGCCCTAATCGAGGAATCAGTGGACCAAAAAAGAGGGAGTAAGTTTCTTTTCATATGGTCCGGTTCGACATCAATTGGATGCGAGCTTAGGATCCCTCAATCCTTAAACAAAAATATATTTAACTCGTCTTTGGAAAATATGCCAACTTAAGCGTTGTTTGGAAAAGAACACTCAAAATAACAGCGAGTATTATATCAAAATGCTTTGAACGATTATTCCCAAACAAACGTTTACAGGTAAGGAAGGTGTGAAATTGAGTATGCATATTTTGCTGGTCAGATTCAATGAAGAATGGATAACTCTGTTAGAAGCATAACGGGGTGTCCAATTGGTTTTCAATCCTACGCATACGCCATACCAAAAGATGAAGAGGGGGTCGTAATGGCCACAAAAGCTACGACTAAAAAAGCAATATAGCAAGAAGAGGAGCTGGAGTATACCGACTCGGGAGTACTTTTGTAGGATCCAGGGTTAGCAAACAAAATTGCAAAAAATACCGATTTTATTATTATTATTATTTGTTTTTTTTTTGTTTCAAATCTACCAGTTCTGAGATTAACTGTCCGCAATGGATTGGTTTTCGGAATGCCTAACTTATATATTTTTCGGAAAAATAATAAAAAAACAAGAAAACAAATTTTTTAGCACGCTTGACAGCTAAAATAACGTTTAATAAAAAAAAAACTTCATTGGCATATTGCATGTAGTAGAAATGCTGAGAAAAAAGTTTGAATTTTGTGTAATTGTGCATGCCCTTCAGACTTCGAAGTACTTTTTAAGCCAGTAAAAAATCGACTTCTTCAAAATTATATAATTTCGGGTGAATAGGTATAACTGGGTGGGTGTGACAGACAACAAAACCTTAAAAAGGGACAAAAGGTACCAAATAATTAGAAATAGAAATATACTATAAACAAGTTGGGAAACCGGAAGCTGCACGTTTCAGGTATGAAAGGTTTTGTGTATTTCTTTTATAAAAACATTTCAGTGAACATTTGTCCCATTAGTACCTAGCACGTAATTTATGGATATGTGAGAATATCCATTTTCGCGTGATACTGACTTTCAAAGTCTTAAATATGCACAGAAGCAACAGCTTTGACCTATTATAACTTTGTTAATGATAGTACAATTTCCTCTTTCGTGATCTAGGGTGATCTTAAGGAGGGTTTTGTAGCCAATTATCAAAAATTATAGTAATGTACTATTATTAACGTTATTTGAACAAATATCAGTATGTAGGCTATTTCGGAGCCTAGGCACCATACAGTGGCAGCCTCCTGATTTTCTTTTCAGATTTTAGGGTTGGGTAGTTTCTGAGAATGGGTCTGTGAAAGAAATTATCACTTTCCACCTTGACCACTGCTGTAACTTTGCAACGACTTCGAATTTTGGAAAATTACTTTTCCAGTTTATTCTACGTATGCTCTAGATTAGATTTGTGCGGAACAAAAACATTGATTTTTTGAAACCGTCACAGGGGTTGACCCCTTCGAGGAATTCCCTCACCGCGCCTTTTCCACACAAAGCTCAGACTTTCAGGCTCTAAAATGATAACCATTGGTCCTCAGCGAGAGTCCTTGCTGTCGAATTCATCCGAACAAAGGATGTTTTGCTGGTTCCATAACAATGCTTTTCTTCTATCGTCAAATCCCAATTTGGAGTGCTCTTTCAACGGAATTCTGATTTGTGACGAAGAATACTCGTTGTGGACCTTAACTCTTCTTTCACGAAGACGCAGCTCCCTACTCTAGTCACCTCAGGGCAAATTTCTTATAACAATTTTCATAAACCGATAATCTATCGTAAATCTCCCATCACAATCAAACTCATTCATCACAGCCATCGACCGTAGTCTAAATACCCATAGCAACAACTTAAAAATAGCAAAAATCAACAAAGATTTTTATTTATAGAAGCCTGAAAATTAATGGACTCAGAGGGATAGTACATAGTAAGAACTTTTTTAAATTAATTTTAAAATAAAATCTCGGACAGATATTAAACTTTGCTTCTTGTGGAAGAGTCTACGTTTATTCCAACATTTTAAAATCGTAGACGACTTTAGCTTGCAGTTTTATCAAATCATGTCCTGTAAACAACAGAGCCAGTCGAAAACAGGAAGCTTAAGGTGTTGAAGATGTTTATAAAAAAGCAAAGATCGTTTTTTAACTTAGGGACAAGCCATTTATGCATATGTGGATATTTCAAAATGATGTCTCCGGGCAAAGCGCCTTCAGACAAACCACAGCCCCTGGGGGGGTCGTCACCGGCATCTGCAGCTAAGAGCAAACCAAAGCACCATTGGTCTTCTGACGATCCCAACTCTTCAACCTAAATGGTTGCAAAAAGGTCTCGAGCAGCAATGGTCAAGACTGGCCGATGGATAGCTCTTGTATAACGACACCAATCTATCCCGTTACGATACCAAGCAGTGCGAACAGGTTAGTTGGAAACTTCTCCTAGCCGTAAGAACTGCATCCTCGAAAGGCGTTGAAATTCGCTTTGAGTCGGTCAAATGTAATCAGGTCTACATATACGGGAAGAGATGTCTTCAAAAAAAGAGGGACAATCCTATTTTAATAAGGTTTCAAAAAAACCTAAAAAGAAGTAAAATAGTCGGAAAGGACCATTAAAATAAAAATATCAAAAAATGACCGACAGATCATCATATTAAAATAGAAAAGTTACTAGCTAGCGGCTAGCGATAGTATCGAAACTTAGTTTCACAATATTTGACACAAAATCTTAAAGCACAACACTTCCAGACTGGATCAATTGAGGTTGAGGTTACCACTCAGAAGGCGATTTTTATTTATATAACGTCAAGTATATTTATATAAAGTCAAGTAGAAGGTGAAAGTAAGACAAGACGCGTTTTACACGAGCTATCAATGGCTATGCAGTACAATCAAATCGACTGTCCATTAAGGAGCGATGAATAAGTCGCCCTAGAAATAAGTGATCAGAGTAGTTGAAAAGGAACGTCAACTTCTCGAAAAGTCCTGGTCAGAAGTGTCCTTCATGTCCATTTGTAAACAACCCACTGTTTTTCTTTTCAAATTTATTATACGGAGCGTGTTTTAAAATAAACGTAAGATTTACCAACCAACTCGACTAATCTTGCGGACTTCACCAACCATCTTCTTCGGGACTGTCTGTCTGCTTTTTTTCCATTGATAACTAAAATAGAATACACTGAGTTCTTGGCAGGAGTTAAATTTTCTGCTTGTATATCATTTGGCTCGTCATCACCCAATATACAATATGCATATAATGCTGAGGGTTCTTGTTGTCATAGAAAACCTGGTTTCAGACCTATAGCAAAGCATCTTGAATAATGCTTATTTTCGTGAATTTTTGACCATTCATTCTGCATAACCGGAAATCATAAATATTCAGCAGGTGTGATTTGTATTTTCCATAATATTTCAATAAATTAGGATATCCAAAGATATTTCTGAAATAGTTTTTTTCAAGAAATTCTTTTCCCTAATCTGCTACAATTCGCATATCGATAAACACTAAATTTCATGCGTTTTTACGATCATTTTTCCTTGCAAAAAAATTGTCGAACAACAACTCAACTGGAAGCCAATAAATTCAGTTCGGATGGAAAATCAAGATTAGCAAGATTAGTTGGTGAGTTTTTAAGAAAACAAGTTATTGGAATTGAGAATCTTTGCAAAGAAAAGGAATGAGATAATAAATATTTGGTCGTAAACCTTGAGAAGTGCATTTAATTATTTAAGGCATTTTTTGGTCGTGGATTCTAATTAGGCAGATATCAACGTCTAGATTGACTTGTAAGAATGTTTCTGATGACGTTGACGATTTTATTCCATTGAAAAGTGATAGGCATGATTAAGGATACTAATTTGGTCCGACTAATTTAAAAGTATTGTAAATAAGGCGATAGTAATCTGATATATGACATATATATTTCCTAAATACTTACAAATATGGCTCTATACATTCATTTAATTAAGTTAGTTTAAAAGTTTATAATAGAAGAATGAATATAAACCGCGATTTCGTCAATACCAACTACTTTTAAATAAATAATCAGAAATTCAACAGAGTAGTAGTAAGCCAGCGAACAACGAGTTGGCAAATGAGTGAGGCGTGCGGTTTAAACGCTTTATCGAAACTATGCCTTCTATCAACTATCAAAAAAATTTCAAGCCTGACGAGAACCACCTCCTTCTCCCCTAAAGCTAAAAATATACCACATACCACTTCCATTCAGCATCACACTCTTCTGGATCTGCTGCTCCCAGGGCAAAGGTGAGGCAGCGTCTGAAAAGTTGCCCCTGTCCTGATAAAAAATCGTAGCCGTCTTCGTTCCTCTTTTTATTTTGGAAACGTGGGGGTTAAACCCAAAAAAAGGAGTCAGTGGACCATCAAGAGTGGGACCAAATTGCTCTCCATTTGGTCCGGTCCGACATCAATTGAATGAGGACTTAGCACTCCCCAATCCCTAAAAAAGTCATATAGATGTTCCCAAAAAGTGGACGCAGAACGGAGCCCTGTAGGATATCCGCATATGCAAGTCACTCCCTAATTCCATCAATAGAGTCATACCGAAGCTGTCTTCCCTCCGGAAAGGTGTCGAAGAAACAACTAGATAACTGGAAGTATCAGTCGTCGCTAAGAATGCACCTCATATGTGTATATACATATATATATAGTCGTTGCCTAATACTATGTCAAACTCCGCAAAAAACCTAACATTAATCATAGATATGGAGTGCATGCTGCCGACACATATTCTCGAACCCGATTCTCTCCTTACTACGCTCCTCAAAATAATGTGTAAAAAGATTTACAAGTCTCTAGCCAAGCTATTAATATAAGTCAGCATCTCCTTGATGATTTCCTATTACAACCAACACCATATCTCTTGTCTGTCTGTTCGCCTCATACGCTTTTCTCAGAAAATGATACCTACTGACGTGAAATTTGATGTGAAGGCTATAACTGTAAGCCCACATGGATGCAGCGATCTCGGTAGCAAAAAAGTGGACTGTAAAATTTTTTTTCTCGAAATATAGCCATATGGGATATCAAATTAAAGGATCTCGATTAGTAAAAGCAATACCTAGTCCTATCATCAGGTCAATTATATTAAGGGGCTGTTTTAGTGTCCGGGGTTTCTCAGCATCCCCAGCACTTATTTCTCTTTGTCCTGCGACAAGCAGGTAACAGGTTCATTTCCTTATATGCAGCATATTTACTTTCCCCCTACCCAGCTCCCATGATCACCTCCCTATATGCAATACCGACATTCGCTCATTTCGAAATAATTATTTTTGTTTTTATTTTTTAAATTCTACCTACAAAACTCTCACACCTTTTAACTTTCCGCAAGACCCTTAAATATATTAAAACATTTCAAGGTGAATATAAAAAAATTCAACATTTCGAAAACGATCATTGGCCTTTTTGTTATTGTGTGTACACAGTTTTAAATCATGCTTCTACAAAATGCAATCCAAAGACTAGTTTCTGACTAAAGCGAAGTATTCCGTATACGAATTCTGTGACTCAGCTATACCGCTGTCTGGTTGGAAACCCGTTTAGGATCAATAGCTGGTGCGTAGGTGAGTGTCATTTTAGGCAGAGGTTTGATTAGATTGATTACTCGAAACTCAAAGCGCCAAGATTGGAGACATTCCGGTTTCAATCCTTTCATTGTGGCAGAATTGTGAAATGTCCCTAGAAGGGGAAGAAATTGTGACGAAGGTGCTGGTGGAACTTTGGATTACACTGCAACCAAAAAAGGAATGCTCGTGATTGAAAAGTGATAAGCGATGACTTGAGATTTGAATTGAAGTCGCCTATCAAATCATGCTTACTGCATAACCAAACTTTTGAATTATTCTTCACCATTCAGCAAAGGATGGCTCTGAGGACAGAGTTAGTAAAAATTTCATGATCATGTCCGTTAGCAATCGAGCGCCACCAGTTATGAAGCCTCCACTAAACACAACATTCACGCCATGATGTATTGTGATCAAAAGCTTTGTGACTCTAGGATAAATATCAGTGAAAGAAATTACCACCCTATTGCCTCCGCACGCCCCAGCTTTCCAACAAATGACAAAAGTAAAACCGGCTTCGGAAAGTACTAATCAAGACGTTTTTTTAATACCGCACACAACTATATTTGGTGAAAAACAATGCTATACGCTTATACGAATCTGGACACTTCAAGAGTTTATAAAAGGAAGCAGACACCGACGCCAGGGACGGTGCGTACAATCAATCAAAGGTAAACGCTCACCGTCGATCACGCACCCTGATTTGCTGCAATATGTCATTAGTGTTATTTCCTCACAAGTCCCAAGTGAATCGAACCTACCCACTGTCTAGGTAGATCGCGATGAAAACCCAGAGGTAGCCCCAGAAGGAGTTCTTGATACCGCGAAGTTCAGATTCCGAAAGGTGGGATCTACCATTAATGCGTTCATTATGGTGAAGTCCTCGATGTTTAAAGTGGGTACCTGTCTTGAAACTTAATCCTACGGTCCTCTTCAGACACGGATTGATTTTGTGACCACAATCAGAGCCCCGCTGAGACAAGCAACAACGGTACCAGTCTATAACAAGTGCATGGCTTAGCATTCATACTGGTGGATGCAAGAATTACCTAAATCTCTACCGAACTATAGAGTACGGCACCCGTGTTGATACGCAACACCACGTCGAGGCCCGAAGGTCTCTTCTCGCTTGAGCATAACCACAACCACCATGAAACTCCCACTAGGGGGGCCAACCGCAAATAACCGAGCTGTCCTCACATACAACAGGAGTTCACCCGAAGTATGTGAGTCCAGGGTTCCCATAGTACCAGTATACCCCTGGTAAGGTTTCGTCACCAATTTGCCACTTCAGATGAGTCCCCGTGCAGACTCGGGTCTGATCGCCCTGATTAGGCCTTTGGAGCATTCGCCCACTGAATCACGGCCGGCAAACCAAAGTGATTACAGCGTCTTCCGGTGGCACCACTATGGAGGTTCTCCTCGGCCATTTGGTTTTAGTTTGGCCGATAGGGTTGCCGCCCCATCTGCCTCACTGCCACCTCTGAGCACCGAGCACCGCGATGCCATAAATCCTGCACGGTATGATTTTGCAAACTGGTGTAAAATAATTGACGTTTTAGCCAAATTAGGTACTCCCAAATAACTGGTGTGCATTATCATGGAGTTTCTCCGGGAGAAGTCACGGACGATGGACCTAAAACACATCGGACAAACTTTTTAGGTTTTTGGGATGGTTCTCCCTTATTGGTTGTCGCTCATCATTTAAATTGGTTTTTGACCATCCACAAATCTAAATGAGTCATAACATAGTATATTATTATATTTTAGAAATTTACTAGGGGCCCCCTTTCCCAATGTAGAGCATCATGCTGTTGTAGAAAGTTGCCCACTATTATTAATAAATTATAATAGGTCAAAGTCGTTTGTTTTGTAAATTTTCTATCAATTTTCAGCGTTGTGGTGAATTTAGTTTTTACCTCGTTACTCCTTGAACCAACTTCATCCACTAGCAGGGATATTTCACCTAACAAATCCCATTAAATAAGCTGGTAAGCTGGAGGTGTCGGTAACTGTCATCTCTCATTGCCTGATTTGTATATCTTTGGTAGACTTCTGCTCCGAGGGAGAAACGGGTTAGTTGTCCTGAGCACTGATGGGTTCTCTATTAAGTTTGAGCATTCTTAACTCATAGCGGCGGCAAATTCTCCAACACAGAAGATAGCACGATGGCTATTCAAAGATTCAACGAACTAAGGGTATCAACGGCAAAACGAAATATAAGGAACAGAGAAAAACTTTTGGATGAGGAAGGTATGGTTTCATTTAATATTAAAGCCCTCTTCCTTAGTATACTATCAAAGGAAGCACTGGCATACTTAGAGGAAAAACTAATCAATATCGATGAATCTTCGTGGGAATGGAAAAGGAATGAACGACAATATATGAAGTTAGCTACCCTTTGTACGAGGGAAAGCTACTTCATGTTCAGGAATCGATACTTCAAAGTCACAGCGACATCCTAATGGAGCGAATAGAGGAACGTATAGAACAACTTGGCATTTTACGAAGATTCTGGGCCAGATATGTTGACGACATTTTTGCAATTTGCCAACTTGAAACCGTACTCAACAAATTGAATACGGTCCACAAGAGTATTATATTCACCATGAAAGTCGAACACAACCACCAACTACCCTTCTTTACTCATCATCAACAACAGAGGAAAAATCGAATCGAAAACCAACATCCACGCAAAGAACCATGCCAGCAACCTCACAACACTCCTTCTCACAAAAAATGGCACCGTACAACGCAATGCTCCATCGCATGATAACCACGCCTTTATCAGAGAAACATTAAAACAATGAGAAACGCCACATCATTGAAACTGCGGAAAAGAATGAATTCAACAGGAACACCATAGAAGGAATAATCAGTAAAACAATGACGAAAATGGAAAGGAGTTACCTGACGACATTTTTTACACAAGCGGGATCATCTAAAAAACGTCCAGTTCGTAGCATCCATTCCCAAATTAGCTACCAGGTGAAAAACATCCTAAACATCCTGAAGACACGATTAGGAAGCGTCGAGGATCCCCAGAAAGATAGCGGGAAAAGGGGAATCTACCAGATAACCTGCACCGATTGTAAAAAATCCTATATAGGGCAAACTAGAAGATTATTAAAGTTCAAGAACATATAAGGAAAGCAAATCTGGCGGAAGGAAAAAGCAGACCAGCACATGCCCTCACATCATTGGTAACCAGACATATCATCGAGGAGAAACAAACAATAACGCAGGATAATCTAAAGGTAATTAAGGAGGTTAATGACTTCCGCAAATTAGACCCATTACCCCTTTACCGGCATTGCGACCTCATCGATTTTAGCTTCTGGAGGCAAGTACTAAACACGTATTACGAAAACTGTCACACACGCCCAACCTGTGCACCGATCGTCTTGAAACTGAAGGTATAGATCAGAGTATATCTAATAGGCAGTACCCACACTCAATGAACCGGACTTGCGAATATATTGGGGAAACCTATCCGTACACTTTGTAGGCCCTCATCTGGCAGTAACTACATGTGGTTTAGTGCTTATGGTGTGCCCGGATAAGGTTCCCCAATTAATTCGCAAGTGCAGTCCATTGAAGATGGATACTACTTGTTAGACGTACTGGGGGTTGAATGCCTAAAAAATGCAGAACACGATATTATGAAGTGTTACCACTTTTTCCAACTCAATTTCCCTCATTATCATTACTTTTTGAATAGCCCTCGTACATACCTGTATGCGGCGAACTCGAAGGACACTGGCGCTTGCCACCGGTTACGAGATGAAGAGTTTTGGGGTCTCAACTTCGAATTTCTGCTAAGTGAAGGACTATTATTTTCATATCAAGTAGTGTAGTGACCAGGTAGTATCCAGTATAGTAGTCATCTCCAGCCCAAAAAATATCAAATCTCTTGATGGGCATGTTCCCCCTACTTACAATCTTCATTCATACCAAACATCTGAAGACATATCTTGGATACAAAGTTACACAATATCAAATTTACGATGTCATTATTGTAGCCAATTAACAATTCCACTGTAGCCGGCGTCACGTTATCCATTTGCCAAAATTTAATGAAGGCGTGTTTAGTCTGCTGCGCCTCTTGTTATCGCGTGGGCTAGACTTGATGGGATCCATTTTCGGCTGACTCTTGTGTGGCCTAAATCAATACGTTGTCTATCATTTCCCAACCTAGCAACTCGCCGACTTTACAACTTCTGGAGCTGAATAATAATGAGGTTGCAGAAAAATCAAAATTTGACTCAAGAGAAAACACATATAACGTGGATCAGGTTACAACGATTATAGGCATCCATTGACCGTTGATTTATGGCCACTAGTGAAAGTGTCATAATCGGGAGGTTCATTAAAATTCGCGGCTACATACTGATGGGCCCATTGTTGGGCCTATCTAACCGCACCGAAATATGGTAGTAATCACCAACTCGTAGGAGCTACCCACTAGGTAGCAGCTTTTTTTCGGCACACATCCAAGGAAATTGTTTTTGCTAATTTGAATAGGGATTACCGTGAATTCAGTGGGTCTATCGTTCACAAAACTTTAAGATACATATGTGTGGAATAGTTCCATTGACCGCAGAACTTTGTGAGAAATTCGATATATATCAGCTCTAAGATTTTTCGTATTCTAGGAATGTGATTCAGATTTGATAAATTTTAAATCCGCGTGATAGGTTCTGATTCATCCATTTTTTTTTATGGCTCTTTAATTGTGTGGTAACGCAGGTTGGCAAACAAGATCGTCATAGTAAGGACACCGGTTTTCACTTTTATTTTCTAATTTTCGATAAAAATATCTTTTATATACCTGAAGTGTAAGACCAAAAGCGCAGGCCAAGTTATCCCAATACATATATGTGTCATGGTTTCCTGTTTATCACGCAAATAAAATTGAATCCCAAAAATAGGAGGCAAACTTAGATACCCTCAGTTGTCATTAATCGCTTCATACTAGGTGCAAAGCTCTAACAATAATGTCGCATCAAGGGCATTACCTAAACACAGTTCCACTTCTGCGTAATATACCTTTTCATTAACTAGGAATACCAAATAATGAGGAAAATTGCGAACTACATAAGACAGACGTGATAATGCATTCTCATTTATAAAGGAAGTACATTAAGTAGGGAAGGTTTACCAAAGAGGACGAATATCGTGATGAAAATGGATTGTTGACGATATTCTCCATTCACAGGTTGAAGTTTGTTTATTATGAGTTCATAGCTGCATCTAAGTTTTAAGTTTGATGAACAGTCTGCAATTTCGTCAGCCATGGTGCAATTTCGGGTCAAATTTCAATAGTAGTAACCTGAACAGTTTTTCGTTTCTACCTAAGATCAGGTGGTGGGTTAGCGAAGAATTCACCCACAGTGATCATTAGGCGGTAGTGTTTGAAATCAGAATAGCGCAGAATCCCAAACTGGCAGGTCCGAAATGGAAAGATACCCTCGTCGATAAAGATGCGTTTGACTTGGTGATGAACTCCTCCAGTATGAACCAAGTTGACCAAATAGCTAATTCAGAGAGTTCCCAGCAGAAGAAGCTCATCATGCTACCGGTGGAGTGAGGAAATGAAGTCGCTGAGGGCGAAATGCCTGCAAGCCCGAAGAAGCGTCCAACGTTTGAGGAGAAGGTTGCACTTCCAGGGGCTGCTCTCCATATTCAAACAATTGAGACATGATTCGCAGAAAGCCATAAAGCAAGGCAAAAACAGAAGCTTTAGAAACACAAAAACGCACAACCTATTGAGTGGTGATATTCAAAATAAAGGGGAAAAATCACCGCAATTAACTTGTCCGACAATCCTGGCATCAACAAGTGAAGACACTGTTCCCGCAAAAATCGAGCACCATCAACAAAGCAATCGGTGCAGCTGATTTAAAGACCATACCGCGTATCACCGAGGACGAATTGCTCAAGGTATGTAAGAAAATAAAGGACAAGAAAACACCGGGACCTGATGGTATTCCCAATGAAGCAGTGAAAGCGCTCGCCCACACATGCATGTTTATACAAGCAATACAAAAATGCCTCGACGAAGGAATATTCCCTAAAAAATGGAAACAGCAGCATTTGGTTTGTTTCCAAAAGGAAACAAACAACCTAGCAAGCCGTCATCATATCGCTCAACATTGTCTTATAGATACATACGATAGAGAAGATACTGCCAACAGATTGCACGAAACAACTGAAAATGAAAGGACTCTTTCCGATATGCAGTTTGATTTCTGGAAAGGTCGTTCCACCGTCGATGCAATAAAGGTGGTGGTAGGCACTGCTGCCACTTCCATAGAAGGTGAGAGATCGACCTGAAGAATACTTTCAAATCAATAAACTGGTCGGCCATCAAAATGTTTCCAATGTTACAGACAGGGGACAGGGACAAATTACTACCGTGCCTCAGCTGAAGTCCTTCGGGGGTCGGTAATGGATCCACCCTTGTGAAACATCATGTATGTGGAGTCTTCCCTCTGCATTTACAAAAAGGGCTAAAAGTAGTAGGTTTTGCCGACGAGATTGCTGTGGTTGTAGTTACAATGCACATTCACGAGATTGAGACAGCAGTCAATGATTTCGGCAAAGCTTAGGTATCGGGGAATGAAAGGGGACTTCGAGCTCTGTGAAGGGCACGTTCAAAATGTCTGCGTTACGTGTGCTATAAGACACAGGACGGCAGGTGCAGCCGTTAGCAGCGAAGAAGTCCATTAGACTCGAGGAAAGTTTAAAAAAAAATGTGAATAGATCCAGATAGGATCTACGTTTTTGTAGGAAGGGAAGGTGCAGAGGGGAAGCGGGAGGGGTAGTCTACACGAGGGAAGCTTTTCGTAAAGAGAACGGGTGGATTTACGTTGCACATTTTCAAGGGCAAGACAATCACAGTTACAGGAGGGTGACCACATAACGGAGCAGTACTCGAGAGTATCCCTCATGAAGGGAAAAGAGCTACGGAGGGTTGGATGGAGCCAAAATCGGAGGAGGAGCGAAGTATAAAGCCTGAAAATTTGCTGCTCGATTAGTGACTTCGAGGCAATGGGTGTCAAAGCGGAGCTTATTTTCGAAAATGACTCCGAGGTTTTGATTTAAGCAGGATAAGGAATATCCGTTAAGAGAGTAGGGGAAAGAAGTGGGTGAGGATTTTAGGGAGTAACACATAGAGTGGCACTTTCTGGCGTTTAGCGACAAACCATTAGTCTAGGTTAGAATGAAGGGAAACACAGTCAATAGGCGACGATATAACGGAAAACAGCTTAAGGTCGTCGACAGAGGGGAAACAGGGACAAGTAAGGAGAGGGGCCAGAATAGCTTAGGAATCCCTGTAGGACGCCAGAGGAGAGGGAGAAGGAGCGGAAAGTACATCCGTCAGAGACGCGGCAGGATCGGTTGGAAAGGTAAGAGGCAAGCCATACAACAAGCGGTATGGGAACGCTTAGAAGCAAGAGTTTTGATAGAAGTATCTTGTGATGTACAATGGGGAAGACTTTAGCGAAGTCGGTGTAAATGTTATGTCCGCGAATTTAGAGATTTGGCAACAAAGTTGGTAAAGTTAAGCAGGTTGGAGGCAGTGGACCTACGCTTAACAAAGCCGTGTTGCTCTTCCACTATGAGGTGGCCAAAGTGGGCGGACAACCAGTCGCTGACATATCTTTCCAGGATTTTGGAACAGGAGGAGAGGAGGGAAATGGGACAGTAATTCTCGGCAACCGTACAATCGCCACTTTTGTGTATGAGGATGACGAGAACCTCAATCTATAAGCCAGGAAAATGATTCTCTTCGAGACTTTTGTTGAAAATTAAAGATAGGGGAAGAGAGATGGACTTACCAGTTTTGAGCAAAGTGAGGTTTGGAAGACCATCGTAACCAACTCCGACATTGACATTAAGTTTGCCAGTGAGGTACTCGACAAGCAGAGGAGTAAGAAAGGGAATGGTAGACGATGTAGGACAGGCAATATCCACAAGCGGGAGGGATTCAAAGGAAGGACGGGGAACATAAACTGAATAAAATTAACAGCAGAGTAAATCCCAAGATAACTGAGGGAAGTTAGCTGAGGAGCCAGAGAAGTTATTGGACGGAGGGGAGGACTGGACAGCGGGAGTTATGAATGTGGTCCAGGAAGATTTGAGGTTTCCGCACTTTAATGAGTCTTCAACACTGGTGAAATATTCGTTTCTGGACTTACGTATTAAGGATTTTACCGAGGAACGTAGAGATTTGAAAAAAAAACTAAGTCAGCATAGGTTCTAGAAGACAGGAACTTCTTCCTCGCAGTGTGTTTTTGACGTAGTTTTTTGGGACTTCAGTGGTGAATCAGACGGGGTAAGAGCGTTAGCACTTATCGGAGGAGGGGACGTAACAAGGAAGATCAGATAAAATGTTATATAAAATGGGGTTAAGTGCTTGATTACACGTAAATAGAGAGAGGAGGGAACCCAGTTGATTGCCGGAAGGGCAGAGTTCAGACCTTCGAAGTACGCCTTACGAAAGTTGAACTTGGTAGGCTTGCGAGCGACAGGAGAGTAGAGATGCTCGACGTTAGGCTCAAATTCAAAGTGCATGTAGAGTAAGTCGAAAAAAGTCAGCACTGTTGCGGGTAACACCCTTGCGAATGCTGCCAAATATTGACGAATCAAATACGTCAGTAGAGTCTCGAGTCGTTAGCTAGTATGGACTGCAGCATTGATGTCTAAGGAAATCAGGAGAAGCCTATTGCGCTCGTACAGATTATGTGCTCTGAGAGTGATTTGCGACTTTCAAAAGATATCATATGACGCGGCGTTAGTTTTGCCAGGCTATTACCAGTAGACATCTTGGCTGAAGAGATGTCATGAATCTACAACAGTAGAACGACAACCCAAAACGCTGTGCAATTGATCAAGAGCGAGGAATAGGAATTATCAATGGTCAACGAAAGGCAGATGGATGTATAAGCTAATTCCGATTATCCGGATCAATCGTCGACAATGACGACTCACCAGCATGCCCAACCTGTCCAGGCGAGGAAGAAGACGCTGAGCATATTCTGAGCGTGCATCTTCTGGTGAAGTGTATGCTTCCGTCGGAGGACAAATGGCAGGAATTAGTATCATTCGTAACTAATGTGCAAAAAGAGCTCTGTATAGTGGAAGGGAAAAGGCGAGCGAACAGCCATACAGGAATCACAGCATAATTGCTAACCGGCCCCGTAAGGTAATATCTAGCGACAGTTCCGCGAGGTGGGCGGTTGTGGTTTAGTACGTAGGCGCAGAATCGTGCACGTCAGCGGTTTCTGCTGATGTCTTTAGAAGATTCCACATCTTGGTTTGGCCAAAAAGGGATGCCAGGCCTTTAACAAAATAGTTTAATCGTCGTCACATTTGTTTGATTGCTTTGCGATACCTCTTATAATTTCAGCTTTACCCCATTGTCCGTTTGCTGATGATGATTTTCTCACGTCGATATTTTGTAGCAATTTGGATGATTAAAATCTGATGTACATTTCCATCTCATGGGAATGGCAATGGGAAGGCCATATCCTCTCAAGGTAGGATGGTCTTCTGATACTCATACTGTTTCGTATTGGTTGCCATTTATCCCTTGGTGGGGTATAGTGCATCAACCACACCTACGCAGCATCACTTTCGGTTCGCTAAAATGAGCTTTAGCACCTCGATTGACTTTCTGAGCTGCTCCCTTCTTAATGAGTGACCTATCCGCTGTCATTTCCGCCTTCCAATCACATTGCATACAGGTGGCAGGTTTTCACGCCGAGCAAGTTGTTTGTTTGTTTACTCCCATAATACATCGCAGACAACGGTTGATGAAGGCTTTGAGCTCTGAAGTGACGTTAAGGGCCGCTTTCCATGTGCTACTCCCATATAGCAACAGAAAGAATTCTAGTACCGAAGTCTGGTGTTGAAATAACTGCATTTCCAGATTTTAGACAAGGCAACGAAAGCTGATTTAGTGGTGTTAATGCTGCGGACAAACTGCAATTCATATCTCCTTTGGCAGAGACCACGCTTGCTAGATATTTAAATGGATCGACGACTTCGAGGCGCTTCCCATTAATGCCAGACTGAGAATCTTAGTTTTGTTGGTTTTTACTTTTAGTCCTCTCTCCTCTCTTTGAAGAAAGGTCAAGAGAACTGTAGCTACAAACAACCCAACACTAGATTCGGGTCTGCTACCACTCGGCTTTTCACAGTACAGAAGCACATTGCTATAAGTACAGAAAGAGAAAGGAGGGGTACTCCCATCTGAATTCGCTTTGGCCTATATTTTCGAGCTTATATCGTTGGAATTCTCGGTTGATTTGGAGAGAGCAAACTTTCCGGGGACACTCAAATCAAGCTGCCATGCACAGCTAGAACCTCTTCAAAGATAGATTGAACTTCGAAAGGAACATCCGGTTTGCGACAAACCAAATAATACAGAAATCCCTGCGGGAAGTACAAGTCAAAAGTCTATGAAAACCAGGTTATGAGCCGTTCTAATAAATATTTATTCATTCATAACTTCTAAAGCAATTTAGGTCGAATTCGTTCTTCTCAATTTTCTCCACAAATTCTGGACGCCGTATTGCGCGGACAAGAGTAGTAAATCCAAATTCTTGGCATACCAAGAAATATTGTAGAAAATGTGAATCTTCCTGTTCTTGTCTAGAAAGTGTTTGTAGAACACGCTCATTTTATCACCGGAAATATCGTCGATCCCTTTGGCTTTGTATGCTTTGATGAATATTTCCTTTTCCTGCAAAGTAGTCATAAAAAACAGCTACACAGTCTGAAATTGTATTTCGACCTCATAAAATCGTTGATTATGGCGTGACCAGAAGTCTTGATTCCACGATTCCACCTCCAATCGTCTTTCTCGCAACCGTTTCCCTAGTGGAGTTTCATTGGGAGGAATGTGTCGAATAATCGGGCGAATATTCGAATCCTTGCCTGGAGCGCCGATGTAATCATGTTGAGCTGTATGTGGGTCAGGTTTGATGGTTGTGCCAAGTGTGGGAGTTTGTTTTTCCGAATACTGAAATTATAGTGGAAAGATGTAAGGTGATGCGCTTTTGTTTTATGTAAATAGTTTCTCACCCATCGTGTATTTGGGAGGCATCTTCGGTAATTTGCTCTACGAACAAGCGTCAGACCTAACCTCATTTTGGTCTTTAACAACTGTCAAATCTTTTTAGTCCTCCTTACAGGGCCATCTGCCGGTAAACACCAGCATTTATTGGTTTAAGACCTGCTGTTAAATACTGCTTAGCCTGGATTTATTTAGCAACTTCTTCAACTTAGTCTGCATGCAAAGTTTATTCGAAACCAAAGATGGCACTGATTTCGTGCTAACTTCTTAATTTGGAAACAAAAAATATCTAATTCTACGGCTATTCAATTTAGTAGTTATAAGGAAATAATTGATAGCATTCAAATAAAACTTATATATTTTACCACGCTTTAGCAACATTACTCTAACTAGACTAAGGATCTTTACATCACTTCCAGGCCTTTACGGGGGAGCCCCCATTATTAGGATTAGATCTTGTCCCAACCAGCATAATTGTAGGCGCAGAGTTGATATTTCTCTAATTAGAAAAATAGTAATTTTAATCATTCAAACTAGCGGCGGCAACCTCCTCTACCACACACACTTACGGCTACAGGTAAATGAACGTAAGTCTAGGGCTTCCACGAACGTATTCATGACGTTTTTTTATAGCGGACATCAGCAGTCCGTATTAGGCGCAGACTTCCTAGGCCACTATAGATTGCTAGTGGACCTGCAGAACAGGTCTCTTATAAACCTCATAATCCCGCACAGGTCCTCAGGAAAACTTCCCGACTACTCAACTGCCAGCCTTTCTATAATTTTTGAAGAAATAGCCGACCCTCGCATTCGTGCCCTTCTTCAAAAATATAGCAAGATAACTACCAAAAGTAGTCTCTTGCAGCCAGCTAAGCGTGATGTATAGCACCATATCTGCATTACTGGCTGTCATATCTTCTCAAAAGTGCGTCCATTACCACCCCAGAAGCTCGCTCTTGCTAAGAAATAATTTGACACACTTTTAAAGCAGGGGTTTGCAGACCATCAAATAGCTGCTGGTCTTCTCCACTACACATGGTTCCAAAGCCCAAGAGCAAATGGAAACCATGTAGCGATTACAGACGTCTGAATGCTTAGACCATTCCAGACCGCTACTCCATACTACTCATCTACGATTTTGTGCACAACCAACCTTAAGGCCATCCCAGATCTAAAACAGTCAAGGATCTGCGAAGGTTTTTGGGCATGTTAAACTCTATCGTCGTTTCTTGCCCAATAAAAAAAATCTATCCTCAACGCCCACTTGTCTGGCCCAAGACCAAAGATTCAAGCGTGATTGCATAGTCTACAGAGGCCGTCTAGGCATTTGAGCTAGTCAAACGATAGTTGGCGAGCGCTACACTCCTGAAATTCAGCCATATTCTTCGATACCTCAGACATCGCGGTAGGTGCTGCCCTTCACCAAAAGATGAATAAAATCTGGCAACCGTTCAGTTTCTTTTCCAAGAAATTGAATACCTTTCAACGCAACTACAGCACCTACGATCATGAGGTATTAGCCGCATAAATGCCAATCAAATACTTCCGACATTCCCTAGAAGGCAGGCCATTCACAATGTTCGCGGACCACAAATCTGTTACCTTCGTTTTTAAGTAAAAGCCATACAAAGGGTCCCATCGGTAACTTCGGCACTTGAATTTCATAAACCAGCTTATGTCGAACATCCGCCACGTGTCCAGCAAGGACAATGCAGTTGCAGACCCTTTGCCATGCATTTCAGAAGCCAAAATCCCTGCCACGGTCGATATTCCGGCAATTACCGAGGCACAGAAGGATAACGCAGTGCTCCAGAGCCTCAGGAACAGCCCCAAATACAAATTTTGGTAGTTTCCCCTTTTCGGCTCAACCTCCAAAATATTCTGCGAGACCTCTCAAGGGGGAGCTAGGCTATATATACCGGCCACTTTACACAAGGAAGTATTCTATACAGTACACGATCTGGCGCACCCATATTTCTTATCCCCGATAAATAGGCTTGTTAACCCCAGGGTAAGACAGTGCATCGCATGCCAGAAGTTTAAAGTCACGTGCTTGGTACGTACAAAAATAAGTAGACTCATTTCCTTGGTCTACCAAGCATTTTCACACGATCCACATCGACATCATTGGCCCCTTGCGAGACTTGGATAGCTTGAAGTATTGCCTAACAATCATCGATAGGTTCACACGGTGGCTTGGCCGACATTTACACACAATTATGCACCGAGGCCCTTTGTCGACAATAGATCCCAAGCTTTGGAGTTCCAGTCGAAGTCATTACTGACCTGGAAATGCTGTTCGAGTCTACCCTGTTCTCGAAGTTAGGCAAACTCCTACGCTACAAACGCCATCGGAAGACCACGTACCGCCCGAAATCCAATGGTATGTTGGCATTGGACCTTTCCATCGCTGGACCAAGAACCAGGATGTCTGAACATACGGTTTGGTGCGCGTGTATACCTCTCGGAGGCTTGGATGTGAAGGTCACCAATGCTATGTCCGGCATGCGGCTCATGATGACCTTTACGTATGGCTTGGATTCTACACTTGTCTAATCCAAATTCCATCCGAATATCACGACGTGGTGGTCATCAGTATTAGCATACAGCTTGATGTCATCTAAGTACATCAAATGTGTCAGTTCGCACTTAGTTCTTTGGCCATATTTTATTGCAAAACCAGGCCCTCTAGTATCATTCAGTAGCCATGAAAGGGGGTTCAGTGCCATTCAAAACCAAAGGAGATTCAAGGAATATCCCTGGAAGTCGCCTCTACTTATATGGATAGGCTCTGAGGTATTAGCACCGTCAGATGAGGGCCACCCTTTCATGACTGTCGCCAAAAACTTTATTAGTTTCGGATCAATGCGATACAGATGTAGGACATCGATTTGCCAGGTATGCGGGACGCTGCCAAAAGCCTTGGCATAATCGATATAGCAACTAAAGAGGTTTCTTTGGCCTTTAGTTGCTTGTGCTACAACCACCGAGTCAATAATGAGCTGCTCTTTGCAATCCGTTGAACCAATTCGGTAGCTCTTCCGCGCCTGGGACAGAATGTTGTAGGTCTCGAGGTGGGCATTGACCCTTCCATTAATAATAGACTTTATGAATTTGTAGAGGGTTGGTAAGCAAGTACTCGATCTTGTGTCCGCGGTTTCCTGAACCGTGTTCTTTTTGGGGACAAGGTAGGTAATTCCCGCAGTGAGGAAGGGTGAAAATTCTTCCGGCCGATTAATAACTTTATTTATGCTATGTGCCAACCTACTGTGTATACTGGTAAATTTCTTATACCACAAATTCTGCACCCGATCCAGACCAGGGCCTCTTCGAGCTGTTTATGGCTCGTCGAACTTCCTCTTCGGTAACATCCGCAAAATTCATGTCAGGCATAGTGGTATGGCAACCCGCCGACTTTCCAGACAAGGATTCATTTCCAAAAATTCTATGCACTCTATTTGAATTCGTCCCGAACCTCAGCCGAGACTTAAGCTGCACGGTAGAGAGGAGTGCTTGGTCGAGTACCGAAACTGTTGCGTGCAGTGCGGCGTGGTGTTGGCGATGACTTCATGTCGAACACGCTCCCTGATGACGGCCGGGATTGTGTCGCTGCGACTAATAAAGCGGTACTGGTCAGTCAGTCACATACGCGAATTCTGGGAAACACTCGACGAATCTCGGGTTCAACAAGGGGCGGTAAGATGTTGTATCCGCCCCACCGCTATTTCGTAGTAGAAGCGGATGATGAAGAGGTTCATTACCTCAGTCCACTTCATCCGCTACGCTGGTTGTCACAGATTGTGGCGAAACAGCTGCAGCAGGCTCCTGGTCGTCGTGGCGCCTAGACGTTGAATCGACCCACGACTAGTGGTTTCGACCCCGCGCTGTCCATTATGGGAGTCCAACCCAGTCACCCCGCCGGTTATCCGTGCCGGACCCTAAGTTTCTCCTTCTTCTCATTAGATGAATTTTCATTTTATACCTAACCGCCAGATGTGATGATAGCTTCCTCAGTGAGTAATCTGCAAGACTGCAAAGTTCCTATACTTTCCTCACCTACTCCCTGAAACGCTGCGGTGGCGTACAGCCATTCAGACTGAAGTTATCCATCCCTCCTCCTTTCACAACCGGGCCTGGGACCGACTATGGCAGAGTTTATTATTATTATCACGTTTACTCTATTTCTCTCAATAATTAACACAGATTTTTTTCTTCAGCCGTTTATAAACGGAGTGGGCTCGTCGTGATCGGTTTCGCCATTTGTTTCTATCAAAAGCCTGATCTGGATGCAATCGCGAGGCTCTCAAATCCCCATGCAGCGTTTTAAGCCACCGTTGTTCGATGTTTAGACCAATCTTGACAAGCGAATTCAGAAGTAACCAGGCTTTACAAGGCTGTAGCCAAAGACGAGGGAATATCTTCTGTCTGTTTGAAGAAGGAAGACAGGACATTTACAGAGAATGAGGAGGACAGGGTATACCTGCTTCTCAGAACTTATTTTCCGGGGTTCTACCCTACGGTGGCAGGTGACAACATTCTGCCTGATACCGCAACAATGAATAAAAGGAGAAGAAATTAGAACTGAAAACTAGCAAAAGAGGTATGCTCAGAAGCTAGACTAAGGTGGGCAGTGGGAACTTTTAAACCACTGAAATCTCCCGGAATAGATGACATTTTCCCAGCACTAATTCAGAGAGGCCTAGGAATTATCTTAGTCTCTTCTGAGGGTGGTAATGGGGAGCATAGCACTGGGATACATACCAAGGGCATGGAGATGGGCAAAAGTGGGTCTTTATTCCGAAAGCGGGTAAAACGGAGCGAGTAGGAAACAACCTGGCATTCTGGATGGGCAAAATACTAGAAAGCAGGCAAATAGAAGTACCGACAGGTACAAATTCTATCGTCAAGGCTGTCCACAGCCAAGGTCTGGATACTCTGGGTTCCAGGCCTTGCTGGGTTGGGAGGCAACGAGGCAGTGAACGAACTAGCCAAGAAGGGAGCAGGGACGCCCTTACACGGGCCAGAACCCTTCTGTGGAATCGGAAACGGTTTCATGGCTATGACACTAAGAAATGAAGAGGTACTATACTGGGCGAGCCTACCAGGAATGCGCACAAAGGATTGCTTATACTTCACCAAAAAGAACCTCCGAATCATAGTGGGAATTCTCACTGGTCACTGTTGGCTGAACTATCACTTAGGGAAGCTAGGGATATCAATGAACACTGCTTGCAGGTTTTGTGAGGAGTGTGATGAAACCTCTATACACGTTGAAAGATCTGGAAGTAGGGAACATACTAAAGTTCCTGACAGTTATAGGCTTACTTGAGATTCTGTGATCAATAGGCACTATAACCAATAAAAGGGGCACAATAGTTCTTTAAAGACGCAGTGCGACTTTCCCTTAACAGAATAATAATATTGCTAAAAATTGTGTGATAAGTCGAAGCAAAAACGTGTTAACTCAAAGCATGCTCGTTAATTTCTCGAGTGTTACAAGTAAAAAATGATGTAAGTGACACGCCGAAAAATATTATTTCTTATTTTCGTCGTTATTTTGGCTCGTTTTATCGAAATCTATCGTGAAATCGCGGCGCTAGCAAAATCGGAATCTACCCAAATTAGTTGTTTAAAATCTGTTGTAAATTAATTCATTTCGAAGAGCCTATCTGAAAAATTTATTACAAATTGGACGCCACTGCACTGGTCCTCATAACAACTGTCATTGCCGACTCTTTACCTATCACCTGACGTTTGCTCTGGATACCGACATGGGAAAACTATATTTGCGCCCATCTGTCTCTATCGCACATCTTCTCATCACATTGCAGTCTGCAAAGGGCCGAGTTGTTTTCATTTTTCCCATCTTTCCTCCTGCTTGCACTCTCACTGAATGCACGCCGCTCAGAACATCATTCTCCTCGCGCCATCTCGCTCCCGCCTGGTGGTGATGCTGCTGTGCAGTGGCGACGGCGCACGTCGCGCACTGACAGCCGCCACGACGGGAGCGACATCAACCAGGGAAAACGTCGGACTGAGACGGTGCAGTTGGAGTTCTGCTATGGTCGTGAGAATTGTGTGTTCGGTGACGGCGAGGTGACTTTTGTGGATTCTGGTCGATTTTTCACAGAGAACATCTCAAATTGCCAGTGAAATTGCGTGCAAAGGGAGTTTTCCGCAGGAAAGCACCTCCCAGGAGCTTGGTGGCCGCCAGAATCGGCGCCGAGTCAAGTGAATTCGCAAGTGGCCGCGGTGCTCGTTGCGGAAACGGAAACGACGGTGATTTTCTCATCCAATTTCCAAAGTGTTTTCTTCTCCGTTCTTGGTGACTGCTGCGGTGCGTGAGTCTTTCGTAAGGTCGTGCTGTCGTCGTGAGTTTTCTTTTTCGATTTTCCCGTATTCGGTAACTGTGGGGTGTCGTCTGACAGTTTCGGTCGTCGCCAGGACTCAGGAAGTGATTTGGGGGCTTGTGGCCCAAGTGTGCGCGATGGGGTCGGCAGGCAAGTGTCGTGATGGCTCCCTCCCTGGGGTCCACCTGGTGTTCGCCGAGAAATAGAGTCGGAAGACTCGAATTGGGAAGAAATCGGGCGACAGTTGACTCGACTAGTCGCTCGGCGTATCCTTGGTGTGTGCGTCTAGTGTCCTGTTCGCCCTAACGCTTCTCAGTGCCAGTGCAGTGCCATGTTCGCTATGCTACAAGGATAATAAGCGGTGGACAGACAGACGGACGGGAAACTACTACACGACTCCTCTGGAGTAGTCAGACGGAGTTGTACTTTCATTCATTTCTTCAGATCCTTGACGACAAGTTGATTACGGCGACGGATTGCTTGGGGGTGAGGCGTCCCCGAAAGTGAACAACCCTCGTGCGAAGAAGAGTATAAACAGCGAAACGCGAAACATGAAATCCAAGAAAGCTGACAGAGCCCGTTGCGGAAGCAAACCCAATATGGATCTATGGATATTGTGCTTGGCAGTTGCTTCATTGTTCGGTAAGTTGCCAGTTGCTCTCAGGAACCCTCGTGAACTTTTAAGTGCTATTGATTTTGCGACTTTCGATGTCAACTACCCATCACAAGAGCATCGCTCCGAGACACTTTCCCGCTGAATCGCGCCGACCGCTCCATGCACTGCAGATAAACTCGCTCAACACCACTCGAGCTCATCCAGTTCTGATAGGCCGTGCGGCAGCCGTCTTACAACTTCTTTTTCCCTGGCCCGCATATCGACGTTTCCTTCGGTGTCTTTTTTCTGCTTTGCACACAACCTGTCTGCGAACAATGCTGACTGGTCGATCCCAAGAAGTCGTCGCAAGAATTGGAAGAAATTACGATCGGAGGTAAACAATCGATAGCGGCGCAGGCGACTGGTGAACTCGAGCCGTAGCGGTTGCTGTTGTGTCTTGGCCCGTACGCGAGAGTCGCCTTTCTTTCCGTGCCGTGCCTCACTGGGCTGTGTGCTCCTGGTGGTGCCCCGTCCCGCTTCCCGGCCACTTGTGTCGAGCCTTGCAATAATGTATACCTTTCGATTCGCCTTGGATAGTTGTAGATGATAGAGCCTTTGCTGCTAGGCCTTATCTGTGGCTCTGCATGGAATGGTCCTGTAGTAGCCGAAAAAAGTGGAATCATGTTGTTCACGTATAAAATCCGGTCCTTTGCAGTGCTTAATGGCGATGTGGATATTGTGGACACTGGAGAATGGAAGGCTTTGAACACTGACTTGTAAGAAGATTTCAAGAATTTTATCCAAGATAATAAACAATTATGAATGCTCCTTAGTTGCCTGTTTTATTGTTCGGTTTCTAAGAAAATCAGATTGCGGCCATGATACACGTAATAAGGGAAGTTGGGGCTGCTTATTATTGGAATGGATTTCGATGGACAATTTATTGTGGCATTTGTGTAGAGATATTAGAGGGATGGATACGAAATGAACGAATTCTGCGAAATTATGGAGCCAAGAAGACCATGACCAGAGAAATGGGAAAGACTTCAATAGATTTTTCCAGGAAAATCGAGTGCGATATTTAAGAGCTTACGGCTTTGGATTTCAATGTCTGCGACACGTGAACCTTCCTACAAGTACGTGATGGTCTGCAACGCAGTTTTTCCTAGAATACACTTTGCTGAGTGGGAAATTTATATCTGATTGAAAAAATGGCTTTTAAGAATGCCAAATTATAGAATTTCAGTTCGATGTAGAAACGCACAAAATGGCAAACGGTGAAGTATTTGAAATAATTAAGACTTGCCTTTTCTATTCGCCAGTAATGTTTATTAAGCTTGCAAATAGCTATGTTTCGGGAACCACTTGTTCCCTTCATCAGTGCTATAAGTCTGCTAGTAGGCAATTGGTTCCCGAAATATCGATATTTGCAAGCTTACTAACCAATAGAAAAGGCAAGTCTTAATCATTTCAAATAATTTAATCGCTAGAAACACCGCGAGATTACATTTGGATAAACATTGAAGGAGTTAGGGACAATTGTCGATTTACGGTCGCCAAAGAAACCTACCGACCTAATGAATGAACTTCTCTGTTTTTGAGAATAGGAATACGCCCAAACCCCCAAATCCCCCAAATCTTCCTCCTCAATTTATCTATTGACACGTCGTCTTAGGAAGACCTGCTTATTTCTTTGACAAAGTGGGTTCTCATTTTTTAGCTCTTTCTAAAATTTTACATAGGGTCCCTGGGGCACAATCACTCACTCCATTATGTAGCAGCATTCCTTTGATACTTTTTCCGCCCGTTTAATTGAATCCGGCAAAGGGTCTTTCCTCAATTCCAAGTGTCCTCACGTTCGAAGTTTCTCGAAATCTGTCGCGTCGTAATCCGTCTTGTCGACTCTAACAACCGCATTTCCTTGGTCCGCTTTTAACTGAAATCCCGGTTTCTCTTTTCGGATGCCCAACCCCGTACTGCCATGAATAAAGACCCACAAAACTGACAACGAATTCTGCAAAATTACAATGGCCACAAACTCACCCACACAAAATATCACCAAGTGGCTGCGGAGTAGGCTTAAAGAACTAGGTGTACTACCCGCTGGAAAAGCCATCAGGAATAGAAAGGATTTTATCAGGAAACTAAAGGATGTGGAATTTGCGACACCAGGTGAATAGCGTCATTGGAGCATCCCAGTGAGGCGCTTCTCTATCTAGTAGAGTGGTTACTAAGTAAAAATCCCACGTGCTAGGCGTGGAAAAGAGAAACAGGGGTGCTCATGAAACTTGCAGGGGTATGCACGACGGAGAGCTACCCGACATTCAGAGGGAAGTTCTGTAAAGGAAGGGGTGGCAATATTCATGGGCAAGATTGAGAATGATCTACACTCCAAGGGCTGGTCAAGGTATGTAGATAACATTTCCAATTTTGTCCATGAAGACAAAGTGGAGGAGATTCTGGAAGTCCTGAATCAGGTACATGGAAACCTAAGATTCACAATAAAGGAGATAGACAACAATGGAGACCTCCCATTTCTTGATTTAAGGATCATTAGAGAGGAAAAAGAGATCTCTTTCGATATCAAAAGAAAGCCTAACCAAATTTCTCGAAAAATTTCGTGAAATTCGAACCACTCCCATTCACATAAAATGGACCGTAATGAACCACCTATTGTTCGCTCTGCCCCTAAGTGCTGAAAGGTAGATTTAGGATACCGGAGTGAAGAACGGCTTCCAACCGTTGATTATTGAAAAACTCATTTAGAAGAAGCCGAAATGGCAAGAAATGAGGGCACTGACATCCCTCGCTAATAACTTGGAAGAGAAAAGAAAAATAGGGGTCACACACTTTGCAGCTTCGTCGAAACTTTGTAAAACGATAAAAGGGTTAAACATTGTCATGGTGGCATCGAGTAGGATTCACTAGTTCAAAAGTAGGTTAGGATCCTCCATGGCCAGCAAATTAAAACACGATATATAATTATTATTCTGGTAAGTGTCGCACTGCGTCCTTAAAGAACTAATGTGGCCTTTTCATCTTTGCATCTGGTATAAGGTTCTCCCAAGTGCCTCGAACTACTTTGTTTCAGAACGTGTATAGAGGTTTCAACACACTCCGCACAGAATCTGCAGGCGGTGTCTGTAGATATTCCTAGTTGATAGTCGGCCGTGATCGGTGAGAATTCCCCCGATGATTCTTCTTGGCGAGGGTTAAAGAGTCCTTTGTGCGCTTGGATTCGTGCCCCCCAATAAGCCCCCTGCACTGTTCTATTCTTGATAGGCTCGCACAGTATAGTTCCCTCAGCCATTCCTCTTCATTTTTTTATATAATACTGATTTCGATACGCTGAGTAGAGCACGAAGGAGAAGCGGAGACAACCACGAGAATTAAGAAGAGTTCAAATCCGTGATAACATGGCACATCAGTGAGGAGAGACATAACATGGAACACCGTGGAGGTCATCAACGTACGCGGGACAGTAGGAAGTTAGACGAGCAAGAGACCTTGGCGATCGTAAGAAAGCCAGAAGGGAACAGGCTAAACCAGAACACGGGCACCGTGTAATCGAAGCTTTTGAGAGAAGTGGCAAATGAGACATCGCATGATTTGAATCTGCTCCTTTTTACATTTGTGGGGGATAATTGAGCGACTCACTTGTCATAGTAGAACCATGTGTCTTGGGTGGTTGATAATCCACAGTGCCAGCAAGCGATCAGTCACATAATTGCGTAAGAAGTCGGCTTCGGTAAAAACATCCCACTTTTTTGAATCCTAAAATTATATTAGAAAGCGTCATGCTTTTCTGATGAGCTATGTTCACGAAGGATTATAAATTGATGCTGTTTTCCCAGGGTTTTGCATCATCCAAGAGTCTAGAGTTTCATTATAATAAGTCTTAAAAGACCCAAAAACAGCATCAGCCAGTGGTTGCATTTTATTGGATGAATGAGGAGGTAAAGTCAGAACTGAAACGCGTCTTCTACTGGTACGCCATAGTACATTTTAAAGCACATATAATTAGGCAATTTTTCAGTTTCTCCTTTTGCTCTGCTATGAAAACGACCCTAACTGGGTTATTAGGCGCATATCTCGAATTCTCCTCACTACGTCCTTCACATATCTTGATAACGTGAAATGATTCACAATTTTTAGAATAGCAGCACGTCTCACACTGTGTCCATGCAACTTTTTAGCGTAACCCTTCTGTTTAAAAAAAATCCACGTGCCATTTTGATTTCTCTCTCTCTCTACGATGAACGTGAAGAGGTAGATAAACCAAAGTCGGACAAAATCTTAAAAGATACATGCACAATAGAATGTTATAAGAGCTGATTGAATAAAATAATTACTTTTACCTCTTAAATGTAAAATCCGTTTGGACACAAATTTTAGTTTGACCACACAAAACCGCACTTCATTTTGTCCGGTCTGTCACGTAACTAAAGGGCGCGATTGCTCGCTTTGTTTGGGGTTGGCCTCAGCGCTTTCTGCAGGAATTTCGTTGCGGTAGACCTTTTGGTTCGCTCGATGCGCCGACTGTTTCATTGTGCCCCACCTTCCCTAAGTCAATAGAAAACACTATTTTGTCCATACAGGCGGTGAAGTCTTGGTTTTTCCTCCATCCCGAAATCAGTGCCGGGGGTATTTAATTGGGATGTGTGCGGCTAATAACTTACGATCGTAAGTATTGCAGTTCCATTGAGCGGGGTTCAACTGCTTGGAAAAGAAGCTCAACGACTGCCAGATTCTGTTCACCTTTTGTTGATGTCGGAGGCAACACTTCGATCCCTGTCCCGTGTCATACAAAATTTCACGTGTCTTACCGGTGCGTGGGTCTGTACGGTTTCGTGAGGCACGGTCATTATATTGGGCGATGTTGTGAGAGTTTTGCGCCTCCCTTCCCCAGGGGAACGAATCGTATTTTTTTGGGAGCGCGCAGCGGGGGCGCTGTGGCTTCATAATGTAACAGAAATGACATAATTCTCCCACACAATCTTGGCAATGTGTCCTGGGTCACTGCACTTCCAGTAACCACGAGACTGAACTGATTCGACCTCTGCTTCCCGAATGTTAGGGGGATCGTGTTAGAACCTTCCGCTAAAAGTTTTGGTTGCGTCCAGTTCCGACAAGTGGCGCTTTAGTCCCGTCACTTACGTACGACCGGTCTTGTTGGTTTTCTAATGTTTCGACCCATCCACATAACTTACGAATGGTAGTTATATAAATGAGGAAAATTGCCTGCAGGATTTCCGGTCGCAAGCTGCGTCGCAAAGTCTCAACCAATTTAGCCTCCTTGAGCGGTAGTTGGAGTTTGGACACCAAAGTCGAATATATCTGTAGAACTCTGTGAAAGATCCAGCCACCGAGCGTCTGGGGCGGCTTCTCGATACTTTTAGAACTAGTCCGCCGGTTCTCCCGCAAACAACATGTACGTGTACTCTAATAATAAAAAAAAGTTCCCCAGTATAGTTGATTGCGTCAAGGATTCAATTAAAAAGGAGCTTGTCTATTGGCAGAGAACCCTTTGACCCGTCATATCTTAAACCCCAAGAGTTCCGGATATGGGATGTTTTGGCGGGGGATATCACGCCACGAGCATGACCCGTCGAACTGGGAGTGTCAAAGGGGGTAACAGCGACGAAAGCGATACAGGAGCCCACTGCTCCTCGTTCGTCCCAATTCAATTCAATTCAGTCAAGACCCAAAAATCAGAAACATAGAAGTCCAACTAAAACTCAGTCAAATGAGTTCTAATAAATAATCCAAAATAGCGCTTTTAGTAAATAAAGAAATAATAGTGCAAATTATAAAAAAAAAATATGAGAAAAATTAGCAAATCAGCGACCAATTAGAAGTCCAAAATCAACGAAATATCGAGTGCTCCTTCCTCCCTAAGTGTTTAATTCCTTGTTTATTATCTCCGGAAAACTCTAGATGGCCAGAATGCCATCCGAACCTCAAAAATTGTTGCAACAAATGTGCAGAGAAACTTTCCTCCACCGTGCTTCTTCCCTTTTGATAATTGCTAATACATCATCCACGTATCTGATCCAAAATCTTGGGAGTGCCCCAGCTTTCTCGAGTTCATCCTCCAGGTTTTCCATAAATACCTCACATAGCAGCGGTGAGGGGGGGAGGGGTTGCCCATTGCTACCCCGGTGGTTGTTTTATAAAATTTATTTCTGAATGTGAAATAGGATTCACTCATGCATGTGAAGGCCAATTTCTTGTACAGTTTAGCCTTCTTCTTCCATTCGGATGAATTTTCGTGTGTCGTGATCCACTCTTCGAAGAAGTAGAGGGCTTCCTTCATTGGTACGCTTGGGAGCAGCGCTTTTACGTCGAAGGATACTAATATTTCATCATTTTGTATCCCCCCGGCCTCCGTGAGTCTCGCAATGACTTCTCTGCTGTTTCCCACTGCTCGTTTTCCTATTTTTAGATCTCAAATTATGAAACAAAGAAATACCCGTTTCACATTAAGATAGGGAAAGACCCTCCACAGAAGCTCGGACGGGAATACCTTTCGGCGTATAGCCGCCACTGATGTTAAGTCTCAAAGACAAACACAACAAACGACCAGCTTTTATGGTATTCTACCAAGGATAGGATAGGATAGGGAACTGTACCAGGTGGGAAGAAAAATTAACACTTAGGAATACTTGTTTCTGGGGAAAAAAGGCGTGAAACCTAAAACTTGAAAGATGAAGTCAAGGGCAAGTGGAGCCTAGTCGGGAGAAATGTTGAGAAACTTCTACGACACACCAAAACGAAGTGAGCCGGAACAGGATTCAGAGGCTTGAATCTAGGAAATGTTGCGCCCTACATTGGGCGCCATTTGTAATTACATAGATGGTCAAAAGATTTTCCTTAATGGTCGAAGACGGCCAAGAGGAAAGAGCTATCCCCAAAAATTGAAAAAAAATGGCTAAATTGACCCGCCCTTATTCCCGAGCTTGGCTAGCACAGAGGCTTGCAAACACGTGTTGACGAAACACTTCGATGGAGTTTCAGTATTTGCGGGCGAACCTTCACGGTGTCAATTTAACTAATTTTTTTAGGTTTTTGGGGATAGGTCTTCCCTCTTGTCTCCGGCCACTAAGGATAGTCTTTTAACCATCACAAACCCATTTATGCGATTACACATCCTTGAGTAGCTCTTTTTTTATATATTTTTATATATTTAATTATAAAAGGCAGAGAATGCTTTTTGCTTTTGGTCCATTATTTGGAAACAACTGTTCAATTCAGCCTGAGTATCTAAATAATCAAGAACTACGTTCTTGCTATAGCTTTAAGGTAAGTAAGTTGGGTGCTGGAAGTGCGGAAAGGTTTGTCTACTTTACACTCTGAGCTGCGCTTGCTTTTTAACATTTGTGATTTCAGATGATAAATAATCAAAACATATTTATCTTCTGAAATTGACGATGCGATTGTCATGATCAGGTTGCTGGTTGGAATCCTGGCTGTGAATTGTTTCATGATAATGAAAATTTAGCCCAGTTTCTTTAAAAACGAATAAAAAAAAGCAATTAGAAACAAGGAATTGTGTGTTCTTCCAAAAGGGTGAAAGTACGACATAGGATATGCCTCCATAGGTGATCATTGCAGTTGTGATTAAAGAAGAATTCACATTGAAAACACTAAAACCCAACGGTAGCAGACTTACCAGGATACAGATATTTTATATCCATATCCAAAAGGGGCTCGGTGAAATTACGACGATTTTTCCTTCACTATTGAGTAAAGGAATTGTTTTTTGACCCAATGGTAAAGTGGTTCAATTAAAAGTTCTTTTCGATACATTCAAAAAGGATTCAGATTTTGACACTGAAAAAAACGTTTAAAAGTATTTTGGTCCTGCTTTACATGGATATCCGTTTGCTGAAGGTTTTCAAAAAGGGAATTTGTCTTCACTACGGTATAGGTACCCAATTTTTTTCTGCAAATTTACTATTACTAGGATAAGCGAAGAATTTCTCGCCCAGAGGTTTTTAGTCCCTGCATCCCAATTTTGCTTTCATGTCAGTAAATATTTTTGATTAACTTTTCGTTTCCAATTGGAAACCTTAGCCTAGCTTCTTAGAGTAATAATTTGCTTTTCCACTCTTGACTTCGGATTCGGAAGGTTATCGAAAGATTTAGTTTAAAAACGATTGCTAGAAGATTTCAACATCTTTTTCGGTTTCAGTTTTCATGATTCTGAGAATTGGTACACCTCTGTTTGTAATCAGCGCCGGATATGTCTGCGTCACTAAGAGATATTCTGGCTATAAACTGAGATTACCGCTATTATTTATTAATTTTTTTGTTGAGAATGCTGGGAGTCCTAAGTCCGCACCCACTTGATGGTAGACCGGACCACTTGGGAAGCAACTTACTTCCTCTCTCTTGTGGTCCACGGACTCCTCTTTTTTGGGTTAAACATCCAAGTTTTTCAAAAAAGTTGACTAGAGATTTCGTCCAGGGCAGAGGCAACTCATAAGATGCTCCATTTATAGTGGTCCGGTCCGTCAATAAGGGGATGCGGACTCAGGACTCCCAGCATCCTCAACAAAAAATTCACTTCGGCCTGGTTTAGGTCTAAACTTTTGACGAATTTCATTTCAATATAATTAGCACTCATGTCGTGTTTGCGATTATTTGTAAATGGAGCGATTACCACCTGTCGCCACTTTCGGTCACGCTGCTTCTAGGACAGAGGTGAGGCAGCGTCTGATAAGTTGCCTCTGCCCTGGACGAAACCGTCAGTCAAATGTTAATCACGGCTGGTAATCAATGATGTTCAGTTCTGAAGCTTCCATGACATTAGAAAAGCCAGCTAAAGAAAGTTTTGATTGCAGATGTTTTCTTCGCTCAAACGTTTGAATTCAAATCATCCTTTTCGAACCTGGAAAGTTGTTTGATAAAACCCTGAGTGAGGTTCTCATTCTCACATTGTTTTGCAGGCACTCACAAAAAAGGATTAAAACTATTCAATTGCTCAAGGAGCCGGCAAGTGTGTAATTGCTACTTGATGGAAACAACGTGTAACATGATACACCTCTTCAAGCACATCTACACACACTCAGTGCTTGCGATTTCGAAATATTTGTATGTTGCATGCAGCGTTATGGTTCTCATGGCATACAATATACCCTTTTTACATGGCTTGCCATTAAGTTGTATTTTGTCAGATTGCGATTTCCAACTGCTGTCGGCAGTTTAAAAAAAATATCGCAGCATATAATCAGTTTAAACTTCAATTCCACCGACATATATCATCGGAACATATGGAGACGTTCCAAACAAAATGTGATTTATGTCCTCCCTTTAACTTCCCAATTTACCATTTATAAGTCGAAACCATTACAACACCCACTGTTCTCTTTCGTTACCACGAAAACGACGGCATATGGACATGGAGAGATTGAAACTGGTCGGATTGGCGCTGGCACCGGCTGGCCGGTCTATAGAGGCCGGAGGCAATCTTCTTGTAGTGCTGTGGGTGCGGGTGCCTTCAGCGGAATTGGCTGAGGAGCCGGGTATGGGTCGCGTGGTGTTCTTGTGCCAGTCCGTGGCAGAGACCAGTGGCAGCGCTGATTCGAGTCAAGTTCGTGTTGGCGTATTTCATCCAACGATTTCAACAGAAACCATGCTGACGACAATCCAACATTGGCATTAACCACGCACCACGCAAAGCTAAGGATCGAAATAATGCCAGAAGTCAGAGATGGGATGTTCGAATTCGGAAGCAGCGGATGCATTGATAGTGCGGGGCCACAATTCTGCCGGGCCTATTTGTCTTTTCTATTTTTTGCGTGAATCTGGCCAGCTCTCGATTGTGTCTACACACTGAATTGAACTCCATTCGTCCTTGATTCCCCCCGTGCTTCCTTGGAATCCATGAATAGCAACTAATCGATACGATGCCACATTGACTAACCCCCACTCGACGATTTGAGGTCGTGCAAGTTGTTGTTGGCACTTATGGCGCTTGTTCTCGGTTTGCTTTAGATTATTCCTCTACGACTATGCCCCATTTCAGGATTTTAGGAGGCGAACTCTTGTCTCCTCGCCTTGGGTTAATGTGTTGGAGGCGCCTGGGCTCAGTGTTTGGTGTGATTCCCGAGGCGAGTGTCCTATTATTTCACTCTCGGCCGTATCCTGTCGTGTTGTTGCCGACGACGATGACGTTGCAACAGAATTCGTTCGTGCGGGAAAATTATATTGCCGAATTCGGATTTCCAAGTTGATTCAATGTGCATATGGGGTAGTAAGCGAATATTAGAAACGCACGACCAACATAAAATTGAGTTGGTTGCGATTGATGGGTAGAGTTGCCGTCTAGCTGTTATGTGGGCGAAACGCAATTTATGAAAAAAATATGAAAGAGCTTAAGGGAGATGTTGTATATTTTGCGTAGATTATCACATGGATGTTTTCTTTCAGCTTATTGACTTCCATTGGTAATGGAGTTTAGCAATCGATATATTTTCCGCCTAGCAGTTGCTGGGAACTTGCAGATTTCTAGCAGAAAATGACCCCTTCAGATTAAAAAATATCCTTCCCTATCTCATCTATTGTATTTTAAGAACCAAGTTTCTCATTGAATTAAAACTCGTACCGGAGCAGGAGTAAAGTATTCCCGAAAAAAGTAAATGTTTCAATTCTTTCTAAAGTTTACAACTTGGAACAATGGTTGAAGGATAACTCTTTAGAATACCTCAGCCAAGGGTCATAAAAGATTCTGATTTTTGTAATTTGTATCATGGTGGAGGTGTTGGAGACATTTTCCATCACAGCATGTGATCTGCATACATCGTTTAGTATTATCCTTTATTTCTTTGGACTGCAGTAACCAAAATGAGATCAACATGATAAACTTACTTTTGACATGATACCCCGTAGAAAGTTAGGCCGTAGGTTTTCTTTTTGTTTTCAAAATCTAAATTATTTCTTTTCACAGACCAACATTATGATCCTTTTTCGTACTTGGTAGTCAGTTTAGTAACCTAATATCTTAAACGTATTATGTTTGTCTCGCCAGCAGAAGTTTATTGCTTAAATGAAGGATTTCGTGATTTGTTTCGATGAAGGATCAGCTGCAATTTCCATTTCTTGATAACCTGTTAACTATCTCCTTAAAATTAGGAAACTGTATCCTTTCCATCCAAAAATTGATACATATTAACTTTCTTGGTTATCTGCAGTAAAGATAGGACAAGGTGTTGCCTAGTTGTCTCTGTAATACTTGCATTTGCAACCAGATTCCTTACCATTTTTTTCACAATTTCAGGAATCGATACAATTGCAAATGCTTTTTGTATCGTTCACTGTCTGGCTAATTCTCACTTTTCTTTACAGTTGTATGCTGTTATATTATTCAAACAAGGTTTAGTTTTGACATTATTAAAAAAAAAAAATATGGGAGTGCAGATGCTAAAAGATGGTCGCTTATTTTAAGAGCTTTTTAGCTACATAACATCCGGGCCTCAAAATACCCCCATCCCCAATATCTGCTAAAATAAAGTAAAGAATTCATAGCATATCACTATATTTTGTGAATTTATTGCAAACATGGGCCTGGGGCGGGATAGCCTTTAGTTCCTTCGGTAATTTTTTCCGGTTTCAGCTCTTTTTTGGCGCACTAATCGCTTCGCTGTTGGATATTTTGGATATCACATTCATAAACCCACGTCTCGCAACGAGTAATAATACATTTGATGAACATAGGGTCATTCTAGTTTTTTCTGGCGGAGATTTACGCTGCGCTTCATACCCAAAACAGCAACCAGGATGTGTCTAGTTGATACATAAGCGCGTCCTTCTTACTTTTTTGAAATTATCACCACAGTGGTAGATGTACGGCTCGGAAAAGTCAAGTTTTCTACGACCTCAGGACCTCTCGATAAAGCCCTTTTTAAAATTTTCAAATCGGTTTACTGTCTGTCTGTCCGTCATACCTATTTTCTCTGAGATGGTTGTAGCGATTCACACCAAATTTGGTAGAAATGTAGGAACTGTGAACGCTCACGCTCAGTAAATTACATAATTCTACATCGAATGTAAGGGGGAGTCCCCATAGATGCAAAAGGGGGTTTAAATGCTGGTTCTAATAGGACAAATGCACACCCAAATGGCCTTATAAAAGAAATACACAAAACCTTTCATACCTGAAGCGTCCAGCTCCCGGTTTCCCGACTTGTTTTAAAAGATCCGTGGACACACAAAATATTTACCGTAGTAAAAATTTACAGATAAACTATTCGCATCTTAAACAAATGGCTGCCGTACTTATGGACTTAACACGCTCAAGCTTCATATGAACGCCCAAAGGTTGTACCAACCTAGAAGAGAAAAAATCTTACCGACCCAGTTTACGAACGAGGTTTAAATGAATGAATGAGGTTTAGGATTCATTAGACGTTTTCCAGCGCCATTTCTGTACAACTACTTCAATTCTATTCCAAAATTACATAACTTGCATTGGTCGTGCTCCATTTCTCTTTCTGAATAAATGAAGGCTTGTATTCCATATACATTTCCCCGTCGCAAGGGAGAGATCTACAGAATCACACTCTTATCTTACTCGACTAAGGTATTTCTTCAGTTGAACTACCTAATCACTAAACCACTCTGAATCTATCCTTTGGTTAGTTATAGAAGGATAGATGTACATGTACTTCTTCACTCTTTCGTTGCTTTATAAGATAAAATTCCAAATTTCCTACTTCAAGTTGCACTTTGTAACCCCTTGTCACATATGGTAGGTACGGATTATTTTTGAAGGACCTCGGGTAGAATTTTTTAGTGTTTCGAGTATTGTTTGCGCGTTGAACGTGGCCAGCCTCTCGCAAATTTTCCATCTTAATGATCGTTGATTTCTGTACTTTATCCACAGTCGTTCTCGACGGAATATTCCCGATCTGAATCTCTGCATACTCGCTAAAATTTTTCGTCAATTGCGTGCATTCGCCAATCATTTTGTCGGCATATACACTGGTCTTACCTTTCAATAATTTTGTTAAGATTTTAGCACTCACAAAGCAGTAATACACCTGTAATTCTCAGGCACAACGTATGTAACATAATTTACAGATAAGAGTCTTTGGCCGCCCGTGCGGCATTCTCACTTGATTCCAGTTGTCGTAGACCAAATTGTAGACAGCATTTTTAGTCCAATGGCGATATTTAATCAATTCTGCTTAGTTATCATCAATTCTGACCCTTGATTTGCATTTTTCATCACACGTAAAAATTCGATTCAAAAGTAGTTCATTTTTATTGGGATTCAGGAGAAAAAGTCATGTGTCACACCATGCTTGTTTCTGTGGGAGCCACTTTCTTGGAAACACCGAACACCAACGATAACTCATATGCACTTTGCCCCGGATTCACTTATACAGTAGTCTCCAGTGCATTGTTATCCATTTGAGTCTCAGGTGGCCAGCGTAACCTTTTTAATTCAACGACTTACTGTGGACTAAAAAGTGACTTCAGGATCAAACATTCCGTTAATATTCCAAGCTTTGTTCGACGCTGTGGTTTTGTCGCGGAACTCGATTAAATATTATATTTGAAGTTTGTGCTTCAAAAGCTATTCATTTCATAGGAAACTACCCAATAATTTGGAGAATGTAGTAGAATCGTCTTCTTTCATGGCGCGGTAGGGTAATCGATCTCTCGCCTCCAATTGGTTTCCTAGTTCCTTTCACGGAGATGAGTTAAAACCTCCATCTTGACAGATCAGTTTAACGGAGTTCTTTTTTATTTCGTAGATTTCTCCTCTACTACAAACTGTCGTCACTTGATGAGTTGTAGATTTCACAGCACCTACCGTGATGCATAGTGTCGAAACCATATACCACCTAGCGAACGCTATATTAGCAGTAGCTACGGCAGCAGGAAATATTTTCTTCTCAATTTTTTTTACGCAGCATTTGGAGTTTTCTTAAGAGAACCATCTGGAATACTTCCGTAAGTAGAAAGTCCTGGGGGTTTAACGTGAGTACCTGCTGTGTGGGCATAATCCCACGGTCCTCTTCGGACACAGATTGATTTTGGGATCACAATCAGAGCCCCGCTATGATTGACACAGCTGTACTGGTTTATACTGAGTGCAGGCTCAGCATTCATACCAGTGGATGCGAGGCCTATCTAACATCTCTACCGCAACTAAGGGGTACGGCACCCGAGTTGTACACCGCAACTGCACGCTTGAGCTCCTAGGAGCTCTGCCCGCGATGTAGGCATAACCACAACTACCATGAAACTTCCACTAGGGGGCCAACCGCAAGTAACTTGGCCTGCAGGAATTGTCCTGGACCATATACTCTCAGAGGGTTTCCCGGTTCCCATGGTACCAGATAACCTCCGGTGAGGCTTCGTGGCTAAAGCCACTTCAGATGAGTCTCTTGCAGACTCGGGTCTGATCGCCCTCCTTGAGTACGTGGAGTAAGATCTTCTAAAAGAATCTTACAAACAACGACATCGGTACCATACTTTTCACTACGGTATTCCACTGAAAAAGTCGATAGAAGCCAACCATTGCAATCCTTTCTTTCTTCTCTTAATTTTTCTTCCTCATAATTGAGCCAAAATATTTTTTATTCAAAAAATACTACCACATTTTGTAATCCAATTGTTCCTTTCAGTATTTTTACTTTTTATGTTTTGGTAAAAGAATAGCAGAAACAAATTCCATCAGCATTTTGAGGAGTCAGAAGGTTTGAAGCAATTTGAGTTTTCAAAGGTTTGCCTGAACGAAGGGAAGAACATAGAACACATATTGCTATGCGGTACATTACCTAATATATGCAATGTATAAAATCGTTGTTTGACAGTTAGATATAAGGAAGGAACTGGAAATATCGAAGACCATCGAAAGGACTCTGTTCGTGTACATATTTATAAGCAATTCAAGGACACAGCGAAAAATCTGCACATTTACCTAATTTGAAACTCCAATACGGCAACTCTATACATAGGCCCCTCGTAACGCACATTTTCCCATTACCTGAACGAAGTCAATTAAGCAGGAGGGTGAAGAGATGTTGGAGAGTTCACGCTTCGTGCCAGTGGGTGGGCCTAACTGAACCTGACGAGGGTGACCTCTCCTATAACGTCAAGATGGTAATAATGATGACCGTGGTGAGATGGTGTCGAAGGGCAACTGTGCGTGCTGTTGACGTCATTGCTAGCTGTTACTATTCTCGAGTGGCCTACTGTCGAGAAGGATTTCCCTCATAAATTACAGAATGGAATGAAATGGATGAAAAACGTACAAATGAACGAATGTAAACGAAATAAAGAGAAACAACAACAGGAAAAATTGGGTTTTTGGGTTGTGAAATCTACAATTCTTCCTCTCCATATTTTTCGTCCTTTTCATCGTTCACCCTCTTACATCCCCCGGACTGGATCCACTTATTTCTCACCATCTTCAAAAGCTGATATTTATGATGTGTCCCAGAATATTGAACATTATGTTTTGCTTGTCCTTAAATAATAGTTTTACAGGGTCGAGGCAGAATAAAAGGCAAAAACACTCCTGATGGGATTTACTATGAATGCAAGCAAAAAATATTCCAGCAAAAAAGGTTCCCGGGTCCAGGAAAAAATATGGGGAGAACGAGAAAATATGCGGCATGTACCATAGTGCGTAATTTATATGTGTTCTCTTCAGCATTGCGGTGAGTGAGAACAGCAGAATTTTTGCAGGACAGAAAAGAATTAGAAAGACAGCAGGACATGGTCCATTGGGCGGACTAGAAATTTAGTTTTGGGTACGGTCCAGAGTGAGCAGTGAAAATGGATTTAATCGTGCTTGACAAGAGCAAGGAGTGGAGTAGGAGCGCAGAAGGCCAATGGTGAAATGAAGAAAGAAAAACGCTTACCGTTCAGCCTACATTGAGTCCTCATCCCCCTTTGGTCTATCTGGCTCTTTGAAGTGAGTAATTTATGGTTACAGGAAGAATTTAGATATTACCTAATAATATTTATAAGCTTTAGATACTTTTATGGCAGAAATGTTAAAGGCCATGACATATTCGTATGAGACATGACATCAAAGTATTTCCCTGGAAAAGCTAGGCTGTAGGTAGATGGAAAGTGAGTAGGGTATGAAATTGACAAGGATATTCGCAAATGAAAGAAGATAACTTGCAGACCGTTTACATTGTGGGTGTAGTACTTTGCTTCTTATTCCCGTTTGAAATAAGCTGGTAAGAAGAGGATATGATTAGCGGGAATCTTGAAAGTTGACATTTTCGGATATTGGGTTCATACTATTTTTTCGGATGGACCAGTAAATTTTTACAAATCCAAACCCTTCACTTTCCGTAACTTAGAATGCTGAGGTGTTGTCTGCGCAGAAATGGCAAAATATGGGAAAAACGGGACCAAAACCCTTTAATAAATTTGCATAGGTGACCCAGTATTTTTCTCTCTTTCAGTATAAATTTAATTTGATATATGAGAAGACATATTGGCTCATGCGCGAGCCCATTGCTGTGTACCATTCTGGGGTATCTCTTCTGAAATTGTTTGTGTAGACTTTAGAGTATTGGAGTGCATATGGATAATACATAATAACATTCGAATGCATGATTTGAGAAGCTACGAATAATTAGTTGGAATTATGAAAAGATGCGTTTCATTAAATATAATGAAATAAGTTGGGAAGCAACGAAAACAGGCCTCGGGTTCAGAATCGCTAGCGTTTCGTTATTGGAGTTAAAGGAGTCGGTAAGTAGGCCATCAAGAGGCGAACGTATTCTGATGAGTCCTTTCGGTCTGGGATGGAATCGTACAGAAATAGCGATTGGAATAGCAAATAAAATATTTCCTAATCCTCAACGAATATAGGTAAGACATTTCTTATGGAGAAATTTTTGGTTTCATGGTGGTCCTGTTTCTACTATGTGATGTTGATATTCTACATAAAATGCTTTAGGTTGCAGTAAATTTACGTGAAACAGACAACTGCTAGCTATATAACTCTGTTAATAATGGTAGCATATTCACCAAATTTTTCAGTTCTCTGCAATATGCTATGGCGTCTATTACTTGTAGGATGACTTCAATGGGTAGTAGTAATATATTCTTATTAACAGAAGATATCGATAAAGCGGAGGAGAAAACTATAGGCTTAGGTATTGCATAAGAATAGTATCATGATTTTTTGTTCCATATTTTGATTTCCTCACTGACGTCTGGCGGCCCGCAATGGAAAAATTGTTGGAATATGGTCATCAGTTGCACTATTCTCTATTTCATCCAACGCCACCTATGATAGCTAAGCCAGGGTAAAATTGTACACGACCATGAGAGAATTCGGTATCCCGGCGAAATTGATAAGACTGACTAGGCTGACCCTGACCAATATGCGAAGCCAGATAAAAGCAGCAGGATTACTTTCGAGACCATTCAACATCAACAACGGTCCAAGAGAAGGGGATGCCCTATCATTCATCCTTTTTCGCCTGGCCCTGAAAAAATGATGATGATGAAAGTGCGAGAGGCACTATTCTCTACAAGTCCACCCAACTGTTGGCCTATGCTGAAGATATTGATATTACGCGAAGAAGATCTCGAGATGTACATAGTATAGCCATAAGTTCTGTCAGTCATCAAATCTTTATTTCTCATGAAGTAATAAGCCAAATCGATCGAAAGTTAGAAAAGGGTAGCACTTTCAAACGAAAAAAAAAATTATTCAAAATGGCCGCCGCTAGCAGCTATACTGGCCCGAAATCTGTGAGCCCATGCATCGATCGCTTCACGTACGGTATGAAGTAGCATTTCTCGAGCTGCACGCACGATGCTGGCCTTCTAACTCTCCAAATCGGTGTCAGTTCGATCGCAGGCAGCCTCCTCTAACTTAGCTCAAAGGCTGTAGTCCTTCTGGGCTGCCTGAGACCCATTCATCCATGGTAATGAAGTCAGGAACATGCGCCGCTAATCATTGCTGAATTATCTTGGCTTTGTATACTGTATCAATATCTTTTTGTGGCTCCAAACCGGTGTAAGTTTGATCGCAGGCAGTCTTCTCTAACGTAGCTCAAAGGCTGTAGTCCAGATGGTTCAAATTTGGGCTGCCTAAGACCCATTCATCCGCGGTAATGAAGTCAGGAACATGCGCCACTAATCACTGCTGAATTATCTTGGCTTTGTGAGCGGGATCCGAGTCCTATTGGAGGCACCACGGCTTTCCAGCGAATAGAGATTCACTCAATCTAAACATCAGTTACTCCGTGATATGAGACACCCCATCATACTCAACTAGTGCTAGGAAGTGTTTAGCCAAGATCATGTCAGGTATTTTATATTTTTTATTGACAAATTTTTCCAACCCAATAACTCTACACTATTTATGATTAAAGGTACGAACGCATCTACACGACGCGACGCGGCCAAAAGCTGAACTAAATGTCAAAATATCTTTATATGATTTTATAGGCATCAATATACACTTGAGCTACACTCCGTAGCGTGACATTCAGTTAAATGACACGACGCGGCCCAGTTGCCTGTCAGAGAATAGTTTGCAGTATCACGCGTCATTTCTATATAGTGCACTCAGTGGAATGCCGTGATTTTGTCAATTTTGGTTTATATCTCCCTGTTAAAATGTCAAAACATGCAGCTGCTTGCAGTTGGGTACCGCGCTGGTGAAACTTAACAAGCTCCACAAAAAATAATCCAATGGTGTGGAGTCACATAGTTTTGGGGACTTATAATGCAGGTTTCTTATGAAATGAGGGACCCACCGAATTTTCTGTATTGATATATTGCGTCGTCCTGTTGAAATGTATTGTCACCAGTACTGATTTAGAAAATTTTGGAACAAACGAAAAATTGTGTAATATAATATATCGCTGCAGCGCTCATTGCTAAATTGCAATTTTGAAAAAGTTACGAACCTACAATGCCGAAGCGCCTTAAGACATACCAAATAGTTAGTGCTTCTAGATGCAATCGTAACGGGTGGGCCACTTGTAGGCTGCCTAATTTGAGTATTCGCAATTTCACTTCATCTGGGACGATGAGTTTCGGATAACAATCAGCATCAATTTCCAACTCATCTAGAGATCAATCCATAACCTGTCAACGGGAACGATGATTGTCCAGCTTTAGTTCCTGAGCAAAGAGCACTAAAAAAACTTAACTATTACGAACGTGTTGGTGTCGGCGGCATACGCTCATGTAAAATAAATTCAGTTTTCAATTTATCAATGATTGCCAAAGAATGGAAATGTTTCTGAACCCGAAAACCCGAAATAATAATAAGCTCCACCTGCTTAATCCAAAAATCGCCATTAAATTATTGATTAGCTCTTATTTTTGAGTGGCGTTTTATATTTTGGCTAGTCTACATTTTCAGTTTGAGAAAAAATGCGCTTAATGCTATTTGACGCCATTTTTGAAAACTACTTACAAATATTATTTTGGTAAGGGACCAGCGTGAGTTAGCCTTTGCTGTGCTTAAAATTTGGCGTGAGCCTGCTAGCCGCAAAGATGACTGCTTTGCTATTTTTTCTTGACTTTGCCTATAAAGCCAGGATTGTCAATCAAGAAAAGAATACCAGTTGAACACCTGAATCTCCTATTTGCTATTCGACAGACAGACAGTTTACCAGTTCCTATTTCACCCCAAAATTATGAGTTGAAAGTGGAAAATGAAAGTAGCGTAAGAGTAGAAGAACCTGCAATGCAAGATTTTTGAAACTACGAAGCCGGGAACGCGAGATATTGCGGAAAATCTGGCGCCGGAGAGGCTGGTGGTAATGCAAGAAAATTGAAAATATCCATGACCCCCGGTTTGATAAAAACAAAATCGTCAGTTTCAACATGGGAAGTTTGAGCCAATACGAGTTGATCTCTTTCGGAAGTGAATACGACGAATAGCGTTGTCAGGAGCAAGGAAGGTATTATGATGACCGTATTTTCCACGAAAGCTTCCTTCATTTGTAATGAAACTTATCAAAATTTGATGGAAAATTGAGGTTATTTCCAAACGTTGACAAACACTACCGACTGCAACCAGAAGCAAATCCCAAAAATTATTAATCAAATATGGCCATTAGCTGTCAACACCCAATAATCCCTATTGGGAAGCATAGTACGCGTAGTGAGCAAACGGTGTCTGCTATAATTTGCAAACATAGAGAGTTTTATTCGTCATTTCCTGCAAAATCCTCCTATATACGATGACTCGGTATGGAATTGAATGATTCCGCACCTGACGTGAGTTACATTTGGAGTAAAAATGATGTTTATTTATTTCATTTCGGTTTGAACTCGGTTTTCCTATTTTGAGTTTGAATCGACTGGCATTCAGCGCCAGTCTATAATCTCCTTGGTACTTAAGGTGGGTAATTCAGTGGTACATAATTGAAATATGTAAAGTACGTTGGCTTCATGAAAGATTCAGTACCCTTCTATACTTTGGTATTATACTTATATATGCAGCAAACGCTGGTAATTTATGTTAGCTTACTGAGGAAGAAGATCCGATTCCCGAGAATGGTTAAGCATTACCTCAGCTTAAGCAGAACTTTACTTACCTACACAAATTGCTGCTCCTGACTTATTCAAAGTACATTCTTAAGTCATCATCATCATCGATAAATTGTTTTTATTTTAAATTGCCAATTTGCAATAATAAATTACAAAATTTTCCAATTCTCCCTTTGATCTTAATCCAATATTCTAGGGAATTTTTTCACACTTTAAAAATGTTCTAATCTCTCAATTTCCATTAACTTGCCGCATCATTCACACATCAATTCTCTCAGTAATTCGTTACTTTGATGAGTTTTCTTGCTCCCCTTCATCGTTTCATCATTTATTTGATGTGATGATGTTTTCTTGATGATTTCTTCTAAATTTTTTAATATCATGAATCCATTTATGGCTCACATGTTTATTCCCCTCTATCGCCCATCATAGAAATTGAAGTTGTTGAAAATGTGTATAGGATGTATGCTCGTACGAGTATATATGTATGTGATATGATGAAATGATTTTTTTTTCGAAACATGTTTTTTCGAAAAATTTATTATGATGGAATGATATGCTCTATTTCCTGTGTTGCGTGTAAAATTAAATAAAATATTGATGGAGGAATTAGTGTTATTTGAATTTTTATGCTGGAATTGGATCCTGGTGTGATTCTGTGCTGTTCGTTGATTTAATATTCTTGTGTGCTGGACACGATGGGGAAGCAGAATGCAATATTGCTTTGGTGAAATGGAAAGTTGGAAACGAACAGAGATTCAATCATCAGATATTTATTTTGAATTGAATGAGAACATTGAGTTAGATTTTAGGCCGACATATTTTCTGCGAGTTATTATCTGGGAATACGTTTTGTGTCCTAATATTGGTTGAGCTGCAACGTTGCGAATCATACAGGCAAGTAGACTGTAAAACTTGGTAAGGAGTTCTTAGTTGGGCTATCGTAAATAAGCCAGATACTTTTCATATTGAGCGAAGATACATGCTGTTATAAAATTCTGAGAAACATTGAAATGTCGCGTTTTCCAAAAACTTCACCTGATATCCACCGCACTAATTATGTATATTTGATCTAAAAGGCAAAAAATCATCAATTACTCATTATTGAAAAGTGCAACTCGCACTATCACATTTGGTCAAAGTAGCAACTTTGTGTAGATAACGCATAAGACGTCACTTTGATGAAGTGCTCACCTCATTCGCAAAGTGCTTGTTTATTCACGTCTATGAATGAAAGCTATAAAAATTTTCTACTTGATAAGCGTCTAATGAATGAACTGTTCTATCTTATGTAATTTGAATGATTTATATTTGTAAATGGTTTTGCCGACCTTCATCTACTCACTTCGAAAAGTTTAGAAGAGAAAACCATTTTAAGTTTGTATTTCCTTCTTAGGTATCATAGGTCTTCCAGATCGCCGAATTTCCTCGACTTAAGAAAACTGGTGGTCGAAACAATTTCACTTGGGCTAGGGACCATATGTTCTGTCCTCAGGTTACAGTGATTAGTTATCTCTACTCCGAGCAGTTGAGCTAAAGCGGTTATAATATGATGAAATTATAGTGAGATGCGCTTCTCATCTTTCAATTTCCCATCGGTAAATGTAAGAAATTTTTCGTTAGCCTCGTATCGGGCGAGAGAAATGGAAACGAATGTGCTAACGAATAGAAGAACTTGCAGTCAGATTGAATGCATATCAATCAACAAAACTGGTGTCGATAAATAATGAACTAAATGGATTTTGGGCGAAATTTAAGATACACAATTCAAATTTGCCTGCTAGAACCAGAAACTCGGAGAATCCGTATAGTTGTTATGGCATTTTAAATCATGCATCATCGTCTCCAAGCCAGTGAGCAAACGAACATATGCAACACCCTCATTTTAAAACTGTTATAACAACTCAACTAGAAAGGTTTTCTAGGCTAGCTAAGGCTTGAAATATATGTTCCTTTAGCAAGTCCTTGCAATTAAAGTTTCATGGTTATTAGAAACAAAAAAAAAACCAATATCCAGATATTGCAGTGGAGATCCAGATGAACGCAAGGAAATCGAATTGCCCAGGGTAGCACCCAGATTTTTCAAATGACCGACATTAGTTTTTAAAATAATTCTTCAGTTTTGATAACTGTAGGCACCTACATTTCGTCATCAATTTTGAGTGTGTGAAACAAAACCTTTTAGAAAAGCATCACTTTCCAGAGAAATCGAATGGCATCGTCAGCAAATCGAAAATGACATTGTCCGTTGCGCATCATCTCGTAAACTGCCGCATTTTTTCGACCTTGTCTGTCTGTTTTTTTTTATAGAGGTGGAAAGCATCGAAAGCCACAGTATGGGATTTTAACCTACTAAAACCACCTCTCCTCAACCGCTATGCCCTACGGAACTATCTGCAGACATTTCATCGTGGGGTAAATTAAAGCCCTATCCTCCTGAATACACCTTACGGTGCCACTAACTGCATTCTACACTTCTTGAGATTTGAGCATTTTTGAAATGATCGTTTCCTCTTGTAAGCGTCTTGTCACGAGAAGTTGAAGCTGTTCCTTCTCATTTGCAAATCTCGGACAAATGAAGAGTATGTGATCCGGGTCCTCGTATTCGTTTATACACTCAGGACAGAAGGGAGAAACGTCATGTCCAAAACGATGTAAATACCTGCCGTATCCACCATGTCCAGTTAGGAATTGGATCAAGTGTCAAGTCTAACTCCCCTTACGAGAATCATCCCAACGCCAGACCCTGATTGTGCGCGATCTTTCTTCTCGTCGTCGATCTGCATCTGCATTATGGTCACTACGTGCTTTCCAATTGTATAGTGTTCGCACCTCCTCAGCCAAAATATCAATGGGCACCATTCCCGCGTCTACGAAAGCTGTTTCGTCTGACGTTGTTCGCAATGTGCTAGCGACTCTTAACGCACTCAAACGATATACTGAAGATAATTTTTTCTTATACGCATGAACATTAAGGGTTTTTGCCCAAACGTGCAGTCTCAGTTTTATGTTCCGCTAAATCTACTCCATATGATACCAGCCAATCCTCGATCAGCCTAACCGATGTCTAACTTCCTCTGGGTGTTTGTCCAGTGCCAAAATTGCAATGTCGTCTGCATAGTCGATAAGGAGGAGTTCGATGCGTAGCACATGGTCGTACATCACGTTCCAGAGTAGTGGGGTCAGCATTGATCCTTGAGGCATTCCACCGGTTATCAAATATTCAACTGGGCCTACGTCGGTGTTGTAGAGGAGCTTCCTATCCTCACTGGTGGCAGTGGGGTTTGTATCGGTGATTTGACGTCGGATACCAGTCGACTCAGCTGTAGATGAGTACCTTAGTCAAATCAGGGTAATAATCTCGGGCGAGTGCAATGCTGGCCACATTGCTTCCTACAGCGTACAATTGGATTGTTGCGCCAAGGATTATTATTTCACAATCTCGGCAGATGCCGGATTTTACCTAATACTAGCACTAAGTGCCAAGCATTTAGGTTCGGATGATCCTACCTACTTAAAAACTAAAGAGGCGCTGGTGGTAGGTCAATGGGAGAATCCATCGAGTACTCCCTGCAACATCGAGTACGTATGCAGAATGGTGTACTTCTGCATGGTTTGAACCAGACTGTGCGAAAGCTCCAGGACATCAAGGGAAGCCGTAAGGAATTAGGTACAATACCTGTAGCTGACAATATTATGGGATTTCCCGAGCCAATGGTTCATAATTCACCTTCTTCTCCACGTATTTCCGTTCAATGTTGCTATTATGAGGGATAGCAACATCAATAATATACGCGGAGCGACTCGTCTTGTCAACTAACAATTATTATTATTATATTCAGCTGGCTTAAGAATTTTAGTATATGCTGCCATTGCGCTGAACATGCGAAAGCATTCCTCACGTCGAGCGTGATGATGACACGGTATTTTTTGGTACCACCCTGTTTGATCGGCCGGCGCGGTGGTTTACCACTCTTTGGTAACAGCAGCAGCATTTGCCTTTTCCGCTGAGTCGGGAAGGTGCCCTCTTCCAAGCAGGTATTAAAAGTGGAAACGAACCACTCCGGTCCTGCTTTTATCGGCGCCTTCAAAGCCACGTTCGGTATTCCGTCCAGCCCGGGTGCTTTTAACCCCTACTTTTTCGCAGGCTACGATAGTAAGCTCATCCTCTTTTATACTTGGGATATTCGTTGTAGGATGCTCTCTTTTGACCGCAACAGTTCATTTCCTTTGCAGACATATGGCACGCAGTCGTCTGATTTTGGAATTCCACCACGATTTAGGTAATCTGTGAGCGTTATTTCTGCGCCTTGACAATTTGCTCAAATTTTTCACTCGCTATACCTGTTGGTGCGGAGCTATCCTTAAATATCTCAGTGAACATTTCCACGTCAAATATTTTTGAACTCCACTGCTTCATCCGACATGACTTTATGTCTTTTGGATGTTCCATTCTCTTGCTCCCCACTACAATAAACAGTGTGCTTGATGGTCGCCATGCGTGTAGTGTACACTAACTCGCCAGGTAATGTCTCTCATGAACGCACTGCTTACGAAGGCAATATCCACCGCTGAACCTGTCCTCACTTCCCGGAAGGTATAGGTAGTTCCGGTATTAGCAAGAAGAGTGTCCAGCGAAGAAAAGCTCCCAGCAATGTGAACCCTCTGTTGTGAGAGACTTTGCTTCTCCATTCGGTAGACCTTGCGTTGAAGTCTTCCGCGATGACAATTGGGGATCGTGCACTTGCGTCTAACGCCAGTCCACTCATATTCCACGGTTGTTGCACTGAGCTGAGCGTAGCAACTATAGACATGAACACTGTTAATTTTAGCTCTTATGAATCCATTTCCAAGCGTTGCGGTTATTTCTTCAAACGGGTATCGTCCTGTCGTCCAAATTGCGCACTTTCCACTTCCGTCGGTGGCCCACACCGCGTTATCTTTTCCTCTGTATAGTTCGCTAATAATCGCCACATCCACATCGAGTTCTTGGACTGACTGATTCAAAAGATCGTGTGCGTACTGACAATTGTTGAGATTTATCTGAATAAATCTCATTTACTCTTTGTTTTTGGCTCGCTCCTAGACAACGGGCATTTTCTGCTTTGTGCGGCGTGGCCTTAAATTCGTTAAAACTCTAAAATCTATATTATTTAAGGGGAAAACCACATTAGAAGGTTTTGGTTCGTGTATTTTGAGATTTTAATGAGAAGAATTAATAATTGTAAAGAATCATACCTCCAAATTTCATAATGATCGGGTCATTAATTTTTGAGTTAGAATTCCCGCAAATGTGAAAAAATTAATTTGGGAAAAACGCGCTTGAAAAGGTCCCTTTCGAAGATAAGGCCATTTATGACTGTTAATTACAAACAAAATACAGTTACAACAAATACAAATGCACTCGTAGAAGGGGCTGACGTCAAGTGTTTATAAATACGATAGTTATATAGTGCTACAAGATTACGGAAAGACATAAGACGACTAATGCTTGCAATTCGAATTTCTCTTTGAAATTTTGACAGTATATTCTGAGATAACTAAGTTAAGGCTCTATCCACACTACGGCTGGAAATAGTGTTGCTGTCGATGCAATGGGAACTTCCAGGCTATTGTCCAAAGAAATGATGCTGTCGGACAAAAGAGGTCATCGGACGAAAAGGAGTTTTTCGCAGGAAATTGACCGCGCATTAGCGGTGATAATACACCATAACATTTCGAAATGTCGCACTTTCTAAAAAACTGGCCAAATTATATTTAATGTGAAAGATAACATCATAAATTAGTGCAATTTCGATTATCGCAATTATTCAAAGTGGCATCCTCACTTCATTTGCAAATTATCTTTATTCATGTCTATGAATGAATTGTAACCTGGAAAAATCTTGATAAGAGTCTAATAAATGAACTGTGTTGTGTTATTAAATTTAGATGGTTTGTTGTTGAGATAGAGCGTTTTTAAATTGGTATTTCCTTTCAAAACCTACGAACAGTATACATGTGAAAACGTAGTATAGAGTAAACATTTGGCTTTGCTTCAAAAAAGTTTAAATTAATTGCACTCAAGGCAGAAGTTTTGATCCTTACAAGTGTTCCCTTTTTCACTTGGGGAATGGCTTTCAAAATGAGTGTATTAGCCAGATCTGTGAAATCACACAAGCTTTTGTTGATGGTCAAGTAGTTCGTCGTGAGAGGAGCTGAAGGTAACCGCCAGCGTTGGCGCGTAGGTGTGGTTGACGCGCTTTATCCCACCAAGGGGTGAATGGCAACCATATATAAGTAGTTCGTTGATTTTCGAATTTATACAATACTATCCTATCATATCAACTTGTTACGGAAAGTGGAATAGGGAACAAAATAAGCACGCAGGCAATTCAGGAAACTAAATGAAGCTAGCACATAATATTAGAAAGTGGGAACCCTGCTGGAAACCGAGGAATCGGAGTACCGAAACTCTTCGAAATTCGAAAACGATATATTTTATAAACACCTTCAAAGACCGCTGCGGTGTATCAAATAATTATTTGGTCAAATAAGATGCTTAATGACAAAAATATAAGAAACAAAAACCAGCCAACTCAACATCGAAAAGCTAGGGTAGGGTATCTATGGCATATGGGATCCCGAAAATCCCTTGCTTATCTCCATCTTACCTGACGGATCACTGAGGCCAAGCAACAAGTCCTGGATTCTCTAATCACCTCAATCGTTTCGGAATGTAGAAACAGATGAAGTCTATTTATTGAGTCAATACGGTGGAACTAGTCTAGTCACTGGTCCAGAGAGAAATGAAATCTTGGATTCCTTAGCAAAAGAGGGATCAATTTCTCTCATGTCGGAACAGGAACTGGAGTGTTAGAAGTATTGGCTGAGGCTGCCTTGACAGGTGGCAGAGCTTAAATGCTGCCAGATGCACGAAACTTTTCTTTTAAGAACAAATATGCCGGACAGTTTTTCCTGTCGAAAAGCAGCAAGACTTGCAGAGGTATTGTGAGCGTCCTGATTTTACTATTTACTAGCTGCTCATATGTTCAGAATAGGAATGGCACCAGATGATACGTGCCGTTCCTGTAATGAGGATTCGGAAGCCATTTTTCACATATATGAATGTCACACCTATGGACGCATCAGACATCAGATCTTTGGTGCTAATGTGCTCCAGTTGTGCGAGAAAAAATCCTTCGATACGTAAACGAATCTTGGATATTTCGTTAGATAGGGGAGTCGAGTACAATGGGCTACTACAATCTAAGTGCTCAGAGGCTATGCTTCTTCTACATTTTATATACACACACAAGCGATCGAGCAAATTTAAGATCAAGAGCGATTTCCTCAGAAATAATATCAATTCATTATATTCCCTATTTATAGAGAAACTAATTTGCAAAAATTACACATATCCCTTCTATATACATCTCAAAAAAGGGGGGAATATCAGTGCGACTTTAGAGCTAGGCTATTGATTATGGACCAATTGGTTGCGGGGAAGCAGCTTCTTGGCGAATGTTGGAAGGTCAATATTAATGTTCACCAAATTCATACCACGTAGATAGCATTGATAGAAAGAAACTAATTTAAATAACTCTGCCCTTTGGTATTCCAATAAATAAGCCCGCTTAATAAAATTATAATGGCTCCAGCTTCACCGTTATTTAATCTATCTTTCAATCTTAATCACTACGAGGCAACTTAAGACCTGTTCTTACAATCTATTTAAGAATCGAATGTAAAGGGAGTTGCTAGACAGTTTGGTGTGGGATGCTAGAGACCGCATCCCTAAAGCAAAATACCGGCGATTTAAACACGTAGCGTAGGGGTTAAACTAAGGTACTTCACTGGTCTACCAGACCTTTGAACAAGGGACATTCTTGGTGTCTAGAAGGAAGCCGATCGCTTTATTTGTCTTTAAGCTGGGGAAGATGTTGGAGAAGCGATGTTCAAAAGGCTGCTGCTGTTTATCGGGCTTGCGGATGGTCTATCAGCATCTCTGATTTTCGGCAAATGGCAAACCAACTCGGACTGAATTAAAAACACTTTGACTAAACTGGCTGCACTTTGACTAAACTGAAAACTTAACTGAGTTAATCGAAAGTCCCTCCGGCTTCTCTGATACGAAAAAGAATACATTGTGGCAGTAGATTCCATATTGAAATTACTGCTGCGGATACGGTAGAGTGGTTGGCCTTAGTTTGTCAGATGTTGGTTAGTTTTGGAGAAAACCTAGCGGCGGTTTATTATTCTGGTTGCGAAGCGCCTTGGGAGTGTGGGACGAAGTAAAACGATTACTACCATTAATTTAGAATTGTCAAATTAGACTTGAATCACGAAACGACGCGGTCCTTTGATTGAAATTAAGTTTTAAGGGAAACTTGAACTACGCGCAAGAAAGAATAGCGAAGTCGAGTTCTTGAAAAGTTGGTGCCTAATATCGAGGAGCCGAAACATAGTCGCTGGGATGGAGAAAACTATCCTGCTATATGCATCTCCAATCTGGGGAAGGCAATAGGCATCGCTGTGATTAGGAAGAATTGTTTTCTGCGTATCAGTCAATCGCACTGAAGGTGTGTACCATAAATAGGAAAATTTTAAGTGAGGGTTTATGCCATTGCCCTATCAGAGATGATGATGAATTCAACCGAGGTGATTTTTGATTTCCGAAATCACTAGGAAGGGGCTGACAGGAAGTGACAGCCATGATGGGATGATTTCAGAGGGAGCTGTTGGACACCTAATACGAATACGTAAAATGGCATCCAAGCAAGGAAGATCAAATTGCACGAACCTTGCAATTGGAGGAGGTGATCGATGGACAAGGACAATTGAGAGGCACTTTTTGTTGGAAGCCAAGCCCGGAGAAGCGCTGTACTGGTACAACGATGCCGCGCTAAACCTACAATATCTGTTCATCTTCCTTCTATGGCAAGCATGCTATACTATGTGTGGATTCTTAACTTTCAACACAAGGAGGAGTAATTGTTTGATGGGATTGTTGATGAATTAAAATTAATGATGTTATGTTCTGACGTTCCTTGGCTATTTAGACTACACCGAATTTTTCAACTGAGCTTGGTAACAATTTTCAAAATAGACGCCTTCGCTTTTGGTAGAGTAAGCCATTACGTGAAAATGCTTTTGGAATGTTCCATATCACATTACCTTTCGCGTGCTTTCGCAGAGACATTTTCGTTCAAGGCTGCAGAGAGTTTTTGTGGGTTTTGCTTTGGGTTAAATATGTATTGCTTTGAATTTGAAGACAGAGTCGCATTGGTTTTTCTATCTCAGTGCATTCAGTGGAAGTACCTTTCTGAAACGACCATTTACGCCCACCACAATCAAATTGCTAATCATCAAATTCAACTACAAGGGTCAAATTAATCTGCGAAACTCTTATTCTTTTTACTTGTGCTGCCGTCATCAAGTTGTCCGCAAATTAAACGACAGAACCGCTAATTATTCACCAATGAAAGGAATTAATTTTAAATGTAATTGCTCTGAGATAATTAAATGTCGCCTTTGTGTCGTCTGCCGTTCACTTCTTCCCGTTCCCATGTGCACTCCAGCTATGCGTACTTACGCGATGAGCTTATATCGATATAACCCAGCGATTTTATACGTACATGTCGAGTACACTCATATATCATCCCATACCCCATCGCATTTGCAATGGAAAAATTTTTGAACGACCTCGTAAATTCTTTAATGACTTTTTCCTCACCGCTCGTTGAATCCGTATTCCTACAATTTCAGACAATACGCAAAATGAAGAAAGACGACAGAGGCCATGGTGGCTGGGGAGAGTGCACTCTTTCTTAAAGAAATGTCTCAGTTTGGCATGGCAGCATTCGGGAAATGGGTTTCTTGGCTTTTCCTCCACTTGTGGTGCCTCCCTCTGCATTCCTTGTATAGAATGTACTTATAATTCGTTCAATTGAATTCCGCCGAGCTGGACTGTTGAGTAGCTTGTGGAGACGATTGTGTAGTTATTCTTGTGGGTCTGAAATGTTCCCACTACGTCGCAGCTGGTAATGGAACTATGGCTTGAGTTTGGAAAGGGTTTTCTCAGACTGGAGACAGGCGCCAATATGCCTCATGAATTCCTTAACAAGTCGATGCAGTCATATATTCGTCCCATCTACGAGTGGTCCTGTGGGCAGATACATATGAGTACATACGAGGAGTATATAGGAAGAATCTAGAGCAGAATAGCTCAAAATCAAATCACTGTTGGAATTTTCCTCTGTTGGAAAGAAATATCGTTAGGGAGATTATCCAGGCTCGTTTGCTATCAGGATATGTTGGTGTCTTGTGGCTGAGGAGCGTACATACTACAGCATTCGTGCCAGACCATTCTATTTAAATGAAGTGCTTTAGAGGGGATAATCCGCATTTTTTGACGGGCGTGTTCACTGATGCCGTCTTGATAGGGCGATTGCTTCCGGCACTATTTGCATGGATTTAAGTATATCTGACTTGGTCGTCAGTGATGCTTGTCATAGTTGCCGCCCTTGCAATCTGAACGTGAAGAAAGAACGTTCCAGTCATTGAGTTCTAGACACACTAACTAAGATACATTGTGTAAGACGTCGACTATGAACTGAAATTTATATATATTTTTCTTCCTTTCGAGAAATCGAAAAACCCGGCAGCCATCTGGCGAAACTGGAGGATATAGTCCTGGAAACTTTAAGTGGCAAATGTGCACGGATGAAAGTAGGACACTCTAGCGCAAAGTGCTATTCAATGTAGAATCGTGCTTCGGTAGTGGTGTGAGGTTACACAACAGCAAGACGGCGAATTTCGATGAAGACGACGAAATTTGAACGAATCCTTTTTTCCTTCCTGTTGGGAATGAGCTCGGAACGGAAAGCTTTGCTTCGTGGTATAGGAACTATAGTGTTTCAACCGAATCTGTTCAATATTCGAAATCTGTGTACCTCGCGACCTACTTGCAAAATAACGGCACCTAAACGGAGCAGCAGTTGAGATAGTCTCATATTGCGTCACCTTTATGTATGGGGATTAGATATCGTGAGGGAAATGGGAATGATGCCGTATTCTATTTGGAAACGTTTCAATTCTCGTTTTCACATGTGAGTTCTGAATTTATTAGGAATTATGTAATGGAAATTGTGAGTTAAATTTATGCATACGTTTCTGTTAACTTTGCTTTTAGCTTAAATTGAGAGAGTTAAATGCAAACGTTGAGGAATATTCATAGTGAGCATGGCTTTTGGTTAAATTATTGGGCAATCTGTGATAGAAGGTACAAGAAGGTGGGGAGTTGAAGACTGGCGCCCAGAAAAGCCTATTGTAATAGCAGTAACATACTAACCTGTGGGTCAGAATTTCTCAGTAAAGATGAGACGGAATTTCCCTGCTTTTGTAGTGAACTTTGATGTAAAAACTATGTATTAGGGGAAACTTCAAATTTATGCTGCCGACCTTTAGTACTTCGGATTGACCAAAAATTTGAATTCAGCTCAGGCAATTGAGAGGAGAAAAAAAGATTCTCTGTAAAATCAATAGTCTTGAAGGGAGTTTAATATACACTAAATTTTGTAATAGGCCTAGGCCGGATACCCGTTGTTGCGCCGTTGGTGATGATGAAATTTTGTGATGGAAAGTTTATTATGGGGAAAAGGCGAGGGATCTGCCCTTCAAAACGGAGTTACCCTCCATTCCCCTTAAAAAGTTATGGCTCCTCAACGTGAGTTTTTTTTTACCATCATGGTAAATTTTGAATTTTCAACATTACCCAACATAGAAGAGAGGATGGGAGAAGATAAAGAATAAGATCCCTCCTTTGCAATCCTTTTACAGAACCTCAGCCGTCAAATCGCCCTTAAAAAGCCAGGGCGCCTCTAAATGGGGCTATTTTCATGACATAACGCTAGAGTTTAATTAGGAACCCTACTATTTCTACTGGGGGTAGAGGAAGATATGAAGAGAGAAGCGAGAAATCCCCTCTCTCAAACCCTTTTGGAAAATCCTGGTGGTCAAACCCCTCTAAAAGTGATGGCACTACAAATGGGGACTACCTACCTACAAATGGGGACTACCGTCATGGTAAAATGAAATTTCCCAACCGCATCCCGCGGAAGGGCAAAGAGGGTATCTAGGAGAAAGAAAAATGTCTCGGTTTTCTACTCTAGCTAAAAAGACATTGCGGATACTACGATTTTCGTATCGTTTATAAGCGTACTGGTAGGGCAATCATCGTCCCGATATTCAAGCGGTGCCACACTTTTCACTTCACACCCTTTTTTTCTACCTGTGAGGATGAGGTTGAAAATTAAACCGTTTTGATATAAAATAGCCTCTCTTTGAGGCCTTTGAAGGGGATGTCACCACCTGTAACAGGATTAGAAGGGATCCTCCTCTTTCTTCTACGTTTCTGGTCCCTAAGCCAGACGGCGAATGGAGGCCATGCGGAGATTACAGGTATCTGAACGCTTAGACAATTCCCGGCCGGCACTCTATTCCATTCATCCATGACTTTGCGCAATCACTTACAAACTGCCGTATTTTTACGACCTTGGATCTAGCCAAGGCGTATCATCAAATCCCTGTCGCTCGGGAAGACATACCGAAAATGGCTATCTGCACACCTTTCGGACTCTTCGAGCTCACCAGTATGACTTCTGGCTTGTGCATCGCTCCGCAGGCTTTCCAACGATTCATCCACTCTGCCCTGCGAAACTTAAACTTTTGTTTCGTATATATGGATGATGTTTTGGTCGCTTCTTCTTTCGAATGTTAGCACTTGGACCAACTCGAGTGCATTTTCCAAGGTCTCCTTCTGGCCGGAATCATTTTAAACGTTGAAAAGTGCAGATTCCTACAAAAACAGGAGAAATTTCTTGTCCACATGATTATCCCTGACAGAATCCAACTTGACCCATACAAAATTAAAGCGATTAAAAATTTTCCCCTGCCAATGATATTGAAGGATCTGCGAAGGTTCTTGGGTATGTTCGACTTCTATCGTCGTTTCTCGCCCAAGGTCGCTCATTACGTTGCGTGGTTTACTGAGGCCATCCAGGCGTTTTCGACATTCGAACAACAGCTTGTTGATACAACACTGCTGGCATTTCCTCGACCAAATGCATCCCTAACTGTGTTCATCAGACAAAGCGGTAGGCGCCGCTCTTCACCAGAAGATGAATCAAACCTGGCAACGGTTGAGCTTCTTGTCGAAGCAACTCAACCAAGCTCAATGTAACTGCAGCGCTTACGATCGTGTGCTACTCGCCGCGTACCTCTCCATCAAATACTTCCATTTCTTCCTTGAGGCCAGGCTGTTCACATTGTTCACGGACCATAAGCCACTCATGTTTGCTTTGAACAACAGTCCAACAAAGCTTACCCTCGTCGCAGTCCCCGCAGCGGTCGATTATACGGTAATTGCCAAGGCGCAGGACGAGGCAGAGCTTCAGACCTTGAAGGCAAACTCCAAATACAAGTTCAAGGAGTTTCCTATCTTCTGCTCAAACTCCTATTTACTCTGTGAGACCTCAGACAAGGGAGCTAGACCATTCATTCCGGCCCATTTTCACAGGAAAGTACTTCATGCAATACACGATCTTGTGCACCCAGGCATCAGGACGAAAGGAAGTAGGCGTATTCCCTAGGTCAACCAAGCGCTACCACCCCATCCATCTCAACAGCATTTACCCTTTGTGAGCCTCGCACGGATACAAGCATTGCCTCACAATCATCGACTGACTGACATTATGGCACAATAAGGAGTCAAGGCCCTCTATTGAGAGTAGAATCCACGTTTTGATATGCCAGCCGTAATCATCACGGACTATTATAAGTCTACTATTTGCTCGGTGTTAGGCAAGCTCCTTGGTTTCAAACGCCACAGGACTACGGCATAGCATCCAGCCTTAATGGGTCGCGAGGATTCGTTGTGGTTGCGGCCGACTCCACCTTCCAGACACACGGCAACGGAGGTCGACACCCCGAGAAACTTCGAGACGTGCTCACAGGTCGTCATTCGGATGGATGCTCGTCAAAGGCCGCTGCAACTACCGTGAGAGGGCCCCTTTTGAACTCTGGGGCGAGGGGAGCACTCCTTCAAGCTCAAGGACGAACCCCAACCCCTTGTCGAGATTAAAAGCTTTCGAGGAGTCGGCGGACGCTTCAAAAAAGCACCCGTGAAGCGTCAGGTTCGGTCATTAACCCCATTGGCAGGATCGCTTGGTCGAGTTGCTCCACTGAACTCAGAGGACAATACAATTTAACGAATTTTCACCCGCTTTTTCGAATCGATTAAAAGTTGTTGTGAAACTCCTTATCAATACCGCGTGTGCCTTTGATAGCAGGCAAGGAACCCATCTAGCGGGCATTTTGAAATCCTAAGTGTGAACACGCCCGTTATTAATGTTTCTCATCGATGTCGTGTAGAGTTATTTCCTGATTTTCTTCCAAAAAGCTTCGGAACGCCTTGATGTTGACCTCAGTTACACTTGTTCTTGGACGGCGATCGTGGCTGTCGTTCTTTACTTTCTCGCTTTCTTTGGAGAATTATCTGCCGCATCCAAACACTCTGGACATTGAGAGACTGCTGTCCTTATACTATACTCAAAGCGCAAAATTTCGGTCCACCATCTCCCGCCTTTAGTCAAAGGCTTGGTAATGAATCCTCACTTCATAGAGACATGTACCTGTCACCCGTTCGTGGCTTTAATTGATATTAAAGAAACAGAGAGTTAGGAAGTCCGTTCCTTTCTTAAGAGTGTAGGTTACGTGTTCATTCATCAATACCAGACTAATGTCAACCATACGAATCATATCCATTCGCACGGTTTGATATGGAGGATAATTTGAGAGTCATATGTCATATAAGAGTGTCACCGTGATATTTTCAAACATTTCGGTTGGTAAGCAGTTCTTGTTTAAATCATTCCTCAAACCCCTCTAAACCCGCGCTTTTTTCTTTCTTTCTTCGCAATTCACCTAAAAACCAAAGAACTGATCGAATGTTTTCAGTTGATACTCCAATTTGCACAGGCAGGGTGGGCTCTCTTAAGTCCAATGTAAAATGATGCCATTGACTACTTGCATAAAGTTCTCAATTCCAATATTCTCACCGAACGTTTAGTTTTCCTTATCTCCTCGAAAAAACCTTTGAGAATTCCCTCAACTAGTGAGATTTGGCTTTGCAAGGAAATCTATCCCGACTGAGTGGGGATAATTAACAACACAGTATACTATGGCATTCCTCTAATTTAGAGCTAGATTCCACACTGGTCGCCATATCATATCCGAGGTTAGTTTTGGTTCAACATTTTTTATCAGAGGCGCATCCTTTGCTAGATGAGGTGAAAAAGAAGCGAAAAATGCTTTTGTGGAGAAACTTTCATGTGAAAATCTCCCTCTTCAACCGTGATCGTAAGGCTTTCAAGAACTAATGTTCCAAGTTTATTTTTATTAAGGTAACTGTCTGGATCGCTCAGTGGTTAGAGCTCTAGGCTGTCGTACGGGAAGGTCGAGGTTCAAATCTCACTAGTGGCAGAGGGGTTTGTATACCAGTCGACTTAGCTCTGAAGAAGTACCTAAATCGTGAAGTGCTCTAAGAAGTTTCAAAGCCCTGATCCAATCGGATTGTCGCACCAACGATGATTATTATTTATTAAGTTTACGAAATAACCTTTTCTCGTAAAAACTTTCCTAAAATTCTATTGTGTACAATGCAAACCCAAAATACAGTAAAATCTATGCTGAAAGAAAGAAAAGCAAACAAAACTACAACAACAAAACGAATCTGTAGAGCATAGCATTTACCTATTACCAATCATTCTCTGGTGAAAACACAATAGATTTAATATATTCGTGTATAAGTAGATGTAAAGTTATCTCTGCCTTGAACAATAAAAATGCAAGCACCTCAATTCCCAATTTCCTCCGAAGAATTCAAAATGTTCCTAAATCGAAAAACTAGAAGACAAAGTGGATATAGAAAAAGGCCAAAGAAGGGGAAAGAGAAAAAGAAAGATTTCCAACAGGAAAGTCTACTTAAAACTTATGGTGACAGTTGTGCCGGAAAATTGCAGGGAAATTCTGCATAAAGTTATCGGGGTCATGTATAGTTGCGAGACAGGCTGCCAGCAAACCCTGCCATCTGGAACTACATAGCCCGGTTCCTAGGCAAAACTTAAGCAGTATCAAGTTTGTCACATGGGACACATCCTTGTTAACTATACACTATATCATGGTGCATATACATATGTATCTATTTGCACTTGCTAGTTCTGAAACAAGTTCGAAATGTGCTTGAACCCTACATAAATACTTGAAATTGTCAAACTTTACAAGCTCTATATTCGCTGGGAGAAGCAAGCATTGCGGTTGAGGGAATTTTCCCTAAAATCTACTGAAAGTTTTCCACCGGAGATCCACCCCATGTGTAAGTGAGCCTTGAGCTTAGTTCAACGGAGGCTGAATTGAGTTTGGCTTTTGGATGGTTTCACGGCAGACCGTTGACGACAATTTGAGTAAGGAAAGGGCAAAAATGAAGGAAGAAGGAAGGATGAAATTATAACGCATAGAGTCAACGTCATTTCCATTACTCACAAACTCTGAATGCTTGTAGAAGCGTTTTGGCAATTATTTCCGGGTAGGTGGATAGTTTATAATGCCCAAGTAGTCCCATCATGAGGACAATGCTCTTGTCTGCAGGCTACAATTTCCATTTTGTTTCCATTGTTTGCGCATTCTATAGTATACGTGTGGGTCGTTTTTTCTGTTCAGTCCCGTCGCGGAAACTTGAACTTGCTCCGAGTCCTTCTTCGGTGTCATAGCGGAGGATGTCACCATTAAGGAAAGTGTCATTTTGTTGGCAAGCGCCACTTTGTAATCACAAAATTTCATTACACTTACGGCTGAAAATAAAATCACTCAGAGTAAGAAATATTTTTGTCGATTGTATGAAGAACGACATTTTTCAATATATCTGATGAATATAAACAGGCTAATGGGGTTGACCATGAAAACAGGTTATGCCTCCATCATCGTCGGCACGATAAACATAATTAATACCGACATGTTTAATGAAAAGACTAAACATTTCCAGGTATTGAGTTGTTTCTGTATTGTTACGAATCTTTGTTGAGTGACATTAATGAAAGATTTTGAGATGTACCTCGACAGATATCAGATTGTCGTAAAAGTTGGTTTCGATTTCATAAATATTCGTGAATTCAATACAACTTCTAACAACGCCCTTATAGACTATGTAGTTTTTGTCTGTAGGTATTATGAGTTCTAAAAGGACCTTATAACTTCAAGTTACACCTTGGGTAAGTCCTCTTGATCTTCCCACTCTCCTAAAATCCCTCGCACCCACATTACCACTTTTGCACGTCGTACGTCATGCTGAGACCATTCATCACTTGAGGAACTTCGACCTAGGAAGAGAGAGCAAATGAGTATGGTGTAGTGCGCGATGGTTGATGGGTTCCACGGTAGAGCACGAGAAGAAATTGAAGATGGAGATGTCTGCAGAGCTCCTTTGCAACTTTAATACACAACCCTGACTACAACATTACTCCAACCGTTGTTACTTATACTTTCTATACTTCAAACGGAAGTTATGTACTTCTTCTTCTTGCTGTTGGGCTTGGTAACGCAAAATTATGTGGGGAGATTTGTAACATTTTATTAATGATGAAAGAAAATGAGGGGAGGCGCGTGCTTGCAACAAGACCAGGGATTAAACACATGATAGCGAAAGAAAGCACCATTCGCGAAACATCCAAAGAATCTAATGTGATCTTCCTGAGTGTTCTTTAGATACTACTCCCATTAACAACCACTACTTCTTGCAAAAGATTTTTGTGTTTCCTATTCCGCGCAATCAAGATAACGCCCGAAAGCCCAACGTTATGAAGAAAGCAGTTACGTAACCCAGCTACATGTTTGCTAGATGAGTAAATTAGAAGTTACACCTTCACTTGCTTGTTGTATTATTTTTTTTTATCCCACCGCGAACCGACATTGAGAGAATAAATCAACTAAGAATAAGGTATAGGGCTCGGAAGTAGTCCAGACGTAACAGAACTAGAATGATTCGCTCATGAAGTTTTCTTATTTCGTTGACCTAAATTGGAGTCTAGCGAACAAGTTTATTACGTACTGCATCGTTTCACGTGTGCACAATGTTGCTCATATATCGTTTGAATGTGAGCCCGGGATCATGTGGGATGAAGTGGGCTTGATAAATTATACTGAGCAGGTGAGACGGGTTGCCTATTCATTTGGAAGAATTCTAGCTGGCTTGTAGATTCTCTGACTGATTTTGTTTATCTTCCGTATTGGATAACATGACCGATTTCTGAAAATCAGCATTTAGAGGGTAACAAATGTTTAGAACAAGTTTCTGAACAGGTTTTCTTGGTTGCCTAGCAATCATGTCCACCTGGATCCTGAGTTAATATTCAAAAGTGACGCTTTCAATCATCAGCGACCATCATTTTGAATATTCCAGAAGAGTTATCCTGAACCTTAAGCATGAGAAGATTAGATTTTTAATGGATGACCGATCATTAGGTTAATTTAGGTTAAATAATTCCGAAATTTGATTAATCGTATTAAGATTTCTTGAGATAAAGTCAACCTCTGTATCTGCTAATCCGGATAGCAAGCTGGTAGCAGGCAATGACTCTTGCCACATAATATTGTTACCACTTTGAATCGAAAAATTTTCTTAAACAATTTGAATTTGCAAAATGTCAGGAGCGATTGACACTTCGGTCTACACTTTGCTCTGTATTTTCAAAGAATTAAAAGTCCCTGGAGGAAACTGCTTATTTTTCACTTTGGCGGTTCTTTTGTTGGCTACCTTTAATTAGCTGTGGAAGCTTTAATATTCTTTGTGTTATTTCATTGAATTTTCCAGATAATTCAACCTTGCTTGCTTCACTTTGTCCAAATGATTTTAGCCCTCGTTTACACTATTTTCTCCTTATTTTTGGAAATTCATTGCCAAAGCGTTCCAGTTCAATTCCAGAAAATTAGTTTATATTTTGTCACAATCTCGGTAGTTGCCGGATTTTACGTAATACCAGCACCAAGTGCCAAGCGGAGAACCCGTCGAGAACTGCCTGAAAAATAAAGCACCTATTCAGAATGGCGCATTTCTTCATGGTTTGAATCTCATATAGTCTGAGCCCCAGGATATCAAGGGAAGTCGTGAGGTATTTAGGTACCATACATGCAGCTGACAATATTATGGGAACTACAACCCCCTTCACGAGACGTCAAATTTCTTCACTTTCTCGAGCCAGTTACTCATTTTCTCCGCGTATTTCCGTTCAATTTTGCTATTGTTGGGGATAGCAACATCAACAATATACGCGGAGCGACCTGTCTTGTGAATTAACAGCACGTCAGGCTTAGTATATGGTGTATGGGGATCAGTTACAATGCATGCCGTAAGCATAATTAACGAGTACTTTCTGCGGTTCATATAGGTAAGCCGGACCCGTGATCAGCCCATGCTTATGTGCAAGACTTTGATGGATCATGTTACATAGAGCATTATCTCTGTTCTTTCGTACCACTGGAGCCAAAACAGCGCAGCCAGAAATGAGATAGCCCAACCTCTATAACGTCAAACCACACATTCTGCATTGGTCGTTCTCGACCTACTCTTTCATTATGAGCTCTCTATACGCTCGGGTGGTGAACACGCCATCCTGAATGGCACACATAAGTCCCTCCGCCTTAGCAAAGAGCTCCCAAGTACAAAGCCATCTGTTTGACAAATGCAAATTGATACGTGTTTATCGTTCGTTGCCTTTGACTTCCATTTATCGATCTGCTCCTGGTCTGACTTGACTTCAATCAAAGGATTGAAAGATCGATCCTTCAAGTTAAGTGAAATCAGCCCGCAATTTGCCTTACAAACAACGCACGCAAGGGACTCGCCTGCTCCTTGCTGCTAAAATAAGCAAGTCAATTTTGTGGTGATATTGTGTCGCAATTTCAACCACATTCCTGCCTCCGATATCATGAGGCAGGTTCATCCGCTTCATGACAAAATTTGGGTGATGCATTCGAAATTTGGACATACACTCCTTTTCAAAATTATAACCGCACGGCAAAATTCTAAGTTCTATAGTTCTCGATATAGATGCAGCTGTCTCATTTTTTCAGCAGTTAGTGTAATAGTCTGTTGTTCGAAATATACCGATTAACGGTGTTAGTCGCAACCGTTCAGAAATATTTCACAGAAAACCGGTTTTGTGCTATTTCAAAAGTATAACCGCGCGCGACTGATACTGTTTGTAGGCTGCTGAAAAAACATATTTTTGTAAAATTGTTAGTTTCTTTTGATCGATTCTGCTCATTGATTAATTTTTTTTAAATATGCCACGAGGGGTTAAGCTTACCGATTATGAAAAAGGGCAAATTAGTGCCTTATTTAAAGAAGGTATATCAAAACGCGAAATAGCGTCAAGAATAGGCAGATCGGATCGAGTAGTTCGTAATTATTTAAATAATGTGGACAATTACGGTACTAAAAAGCGAAAAGGAAGACCTAGAGTGCTTTCCGATAGAGATCGACGTTCCATAAGCAAAGCGACTTCAAATTCCACGAACAGTTTAAGAGGCATAAGGAACGAATGTAAGCTTTCTGTATCGATTCCGACCATATGGCGGGAAATAAATCGAAATCCTAATCTCGTACGGGGAAAAATGAGGAAAGCACCACGATTACAGCAGCATCATAAGGATGCTCGACTGGAATTCGCCCGAAATAACATGTCACGACATTGGGATCAGGTATAACCTTTTTGTTGGCGGATGTTTTCAGCAAAATTATCTTTTATTTTTGATTAGGTAATTTTCTCTGATGAGAAAAAATTTAACTTAGATGGTCCGGATGGTTTTGATGGCTACTGGCGAGATTTGCGTAAGGAACCACGATATCTGTCCAGAAGGAATTTCGGAGGTGGAACAGTTATGGTCTGGGGAGCCATTTGTAGTAAAGGTACAGTGCGTCTAGCATTTACATCGGCGAGAATGAATAGCCAGGAGTACCAGAATGTTCTGCAGGATAATCTCCTTCCTTTTATAAACTCTTTTGAGGGCAATGAAGTAATTTTCCAGAAAGATAATGCCAGCGTACACGTAAGTAGGTCCACTAAAGCCTGGTTGGAAGCGAATTCCATAGCCACACTTGAATGGCCAGCCTGCTCACCAGACTTGAATCCTATAGAGAATGTCTGGGGATGGCTAGTCCGACAGATTTACTCCCAGGATAAAGAATATTCTTCCAGAAATGAGCTGAAAGAGGCCATTGAAAGAGCATGGCATGAGTTGACACCACAAATGCTCTCAAAATACATTCATTCGATGCCTAATCGAATCTTCGAAGTGATTAAAAAGGGAGGAAACACTATCCATTATTAAGCCATGAGTTAGGTCTGCCCATTATTGTTTTATTTATTTTTTGTGTAACGAGGTAATTAATGCGGTTATAATTATGAAAAAGGACAATTTTACTTTTTTTCTCAATTTGTTATGTTTTTACACATTTTTTAAGCTTAATTGCTATTTTTAGGTTTCATTTTTGTTACATTATGTTTGTTTTTATACATTTTCGAATTTAATTTAAGTTTGATTATTTTCACATCTTTTCATAATAAAAAAATTTACTCAGTAATCATGCGGTTATAATTTTGAAAAGGAGTGTAGTAGTCCGTATCTGCCGCTAGATGCTTTCCAGATCGACCTTCGTCCACGACAATATTCCGATTACATAAGCCAGTGAAGGGATAACAATTATGTTCATTGCGCTTACCTGTATTTTATTCTTCCCCTAGAGATGCGATTTCAGTACCAGCTTCACGCATCGCAGGAATTCGGATAGCAGAGCATTCTGTACATCACTAACCCGAGTATAAGTATGGGTTCCTTGCAGAACTCCTCAGCACTTGTAGAAGTATGCTATCTCCGGCATGCGACTAGTAATGACCTTTGCATGTCTTCTATTCGCAACAAAATTCTAAGGTGGTCATCAGAACCAGCATACAGCTTGATGTCACGTAGACCATATTTAATTACAAAACCGTGCCTCATAGTTTCATTTAGTAGCCATGAAAGACGGTTCAGTGCGATGCAAAACTAAAGACGGCTCAATGTATCCCCTTAGAAGATACTTCTCCGTATGGATGGTCTTTAAGGTATTGATACCCTCAAATGAATGCCGTGACAAAGTCGTATGCCATCCTTTCACAATTGTCGCCGAACATTTTTTAGTTTGGAATCAATGCGGTACAGATGTAGGGCATCGATATAATCAGTATAGCAAAGAGATTTCTTGGGCCTCTAGTTGTTTGTCTACAACTATCGAGTCGATAATGAGCTGCTCTTTGTAACCCCTAGATCCGACTCGGTAGCCCAAAATTTCCTTGGACAGAATGTGCTATACACACTCTTTGGAATTCCTCCCATACTTCAGTGATGACTTCAGCCGGACGGTGAAGAAAAGTGCTTTGACGTGTACTGAAACTGTTGCCTGCAGTGCGGTGTGGTGTTGACTGCATGTCGGATACCAGTCGACTCAATTCTGAATGAGTAGCTGAGTGAAATCAGGGTAATCATCTCGGGCGAGCGCAATGCTGACCACATTCCCTCCTATAGGCTATCCTGTAGTGTACCGCTACGGTCTTGAATGAAGTGCTCTAACATACTTCAAGGCCTTGTGGATTGTTGCGTCAACTATTATCATTATTATTTACTTCCGCCTTCCGATCAGGCCTGTGTGCTGACCAAGTTCTTCGTTTGTAATAGTATGTTGTGCTCTAATACGCGTCAAGAGTTAAGTTCGAAGTGAACCCTTGCGCCATTTTGCTATTTTTAGTGGGTACATAAATAGGAAATGGATAGCAAAAGCTATGACCAGACTTCAGGCGGGCAATCGCAATAATCAGTAATTCTTCTGGGCATGACTCCAAATGAGAATGTGATAAACCAGAAAGAGCCATATCTGGGAAATACGGCGAGTTGGGACTTCCCATTTCAAGGTTTACAAGTATTCCATGGTCACTTTAGGAGGATACGATCGAGCATTGCCATGTTGTAAATCCACTTTATTGGGCCTCTCGTTTATCGTTTGGTTTTTGTTACTCGACTCAAACCTGATCGCGTTTTGACCACTCATAATGTACTACGTCGAGGTGTCCCACCAAACACAGGTCTACGTGGAAACATGGCCGGGAACTCCCCATCATTTTTTGCAGTTGAGACGCGCTTTTCAAATCACAGTTCGCAAGCAAACGAACGCTATTCAAAAAAGTTTTTTGAGCCATTCCCAATAATTGTATCATTTTTGCTTGCTTTTAACAGGAGTCTTCATCAAGCAGTGGCCCAAAGCCTGAATCTCTCCTTCACCGCTACGTTGGCTTTTGTTGTCAAAATTGCCTTTTATGGAACCACTGACGATATGTTCTTACGCGTATAACCGTTTGAGCATCAGATTTCCTCACATTGAAACACGAAATAAAGACATGCAAATGGTCCATGAACTGAGATTTTCAATGAAAACTAATAAAGTTTTATTGACCAAATATTTTTGAAAATACCAATAACGTAGTATGTCTTATATCATTACGATCAACTGATTTTGTGGCCATAATAGCAATTTCCCCCTTGCCTTTTTTTCGTGAGTATGGAAACGGAATTTAATTGATTACTAGTGAAAGAGTGTCTCATTTCAATTTGTCTCCACTCTAGTTCTTCCATATAGTTTCTTTTGAGTGCCAAAGGAAACCTAAACCAACGGAGCCCGAGGTGAAAATCATGTGAGCCCTCTTTCTTTGGCTTTAGCTATTTCGTTGTACTAGGTCTGAATTATAAATATTTACAATTGTTCTAATTGATCTCCTACAAAATATTCCCCTTAGGAGCGAATACACTTCTCCTACCGGTGTTTCCACTGTTCCATGCATCCATGTTCCATGGTAGAAAAACCACCCAACTGTTGCCCACTATTCTGCCCTCTTCCGATGAATCTTTTGGCACAAAGCTCTCAGTGTTTGGAAGTATCGACAACGATTGATTGTCTCACCTTGTTGGAGGAATTCATGTTGCATGATGCCCTTCGATTCGAAGAAAACGGTGAAAATTACTTCAACGGTGAATTTTTTGACTACCACTGGGACGACGCACCGTGGAAACCAATGTTCCACGGTGCGTCGTTGCCATAAACCCAAGACTCGTCACATGTAATGATGGTTTTCAAGAAGTCTCCATTAACATTGGCCATTTCCAAGTGCTCCTGACAAACATCCAGGTGATACGCTTTTTAACCCTCTGTTATCAGTCGTGGAATGAACTTGGCTGCAACCCTCCCTTTCTCTAATTTTTGGGTGAAAATCTCCTAGCATGATCCAAATGAGATATCGCACTCCTCTGCCATCTCTCGAATCGAATCGTGAAACGCCGATTGGAACGCACAAGGGCATTCACTTTGGTCACATGAAAATCGTCAATTGAGGTTGAAGGCCTTCCTGAATGAATCGTCCGTTGATGTTCTGCCTTCCTTGAACCGTTTAAACCACTCGGGGCACCGCGAACGACTCATCGCTTCATCACCAAAGGGTTGCTGCCGCATTTGAACGTTTGCCCAATTCCACGCAAACACGTTGCTCCTCCTTCACGTCCATGATAAAAAACGTTGAACACGAAAAACAGACAATCGGTTTGCAGAAGGTTAGAGCAACGAAACAAAATAGAGATTACTCAGGAAGGTTCCCGCTAAAAAAAATGAGCACGGAAACAGCTGCCAACGTTAAGAAGAAGGCGTGCAATTTGAAAAGTCCCCCAACTTTTTGAGAATCGCCTCTTTTCGCCCACCTGTTTTCAAGTCTAAGCAATCTAAAAGTGTACTGTATACTTCCTCCAGGATCATCATTGACCACATTATCGTTGGATGCTTTGCAGTGAGTGTACTTTACCAGTTGCTTAAAAGTTAACGTTGCGCATACCATCACTTCTGTATATTGGCAAATTCAAAAGTGGCCGATGTCATTTTCAATTTTGATGAAAATTTCCTTTCTCTTTCAATGCCTTGTAATGATGAGTATCACTTTCGTTCTCTGCACCTCGATTTAGTCTTCACTTGAGCACAACTTGACATCCTCGAGATGGTTTACAAATAAAATCAATGCTATCATTAGCGTTATCGAAACGTGGCATGCTGGAGATTGGATATATCGTTAGTTGGATATGATGTTCCACAATAGTGGGCAGGGCATATACTCCTTTAATCCACCATCAATCTTGTGCCAGAGCCGTTTTTCCTTCAAGCAGCTATTGACAGCAGCAATAAAATAACTCGGAATATTAGTCGTCGCTAAGGATTCATCCAGGGATTCAAATACTCACATTTTCAGCCAAGCCTCTAATGCAAGATCACTTCACGGAAAGCAGACTCCCGACTTCAAAAGCTTCTAAGCCGCCAACTACCCATAGAAGTAATTATCTCAACTGAGAAGCCGATCTCGATTTTTTGACAATAGTTTGTGTTATTCAAACAAATGCTCTATTTTGGAAATCAGTTGTTCCTCTCGTTAGTGTTTATTTCCTTCTAAATGAATATTCGCCCTTGCTTGACGTGAAATACTGACTACCAAAAGCCTGATGAGTCATTACCTGGTCAATAATGTTTAAAAGGTATGTATATGGAGCAAAAGGAATTGACTTGCCTGAAAGTTTACCGACACAAGCTTTTTCCACTCTTATATTGCCAGCTTAACCTTCTGGCACCCCTATAATGCTGGGAAGATGTCCTCATACTTTCTTCCTGGCTCGAAGTTCGGTGGCGATCCGACCCAAGGTTAAGGTAGTTAGTTTTCTGCTGGGGGATGATCTCAACATTGAGTCGCACTTTGTTCTGTAGAAAACTCTCTCTGTGCAGATACCTGATTTAACCAAAGCTCTGCAAAAGTTTGTTAGACCATCACGTCAGTTTAACAGCCTCCTAATTTTTGGCTTTGTAGGTTTACAGGCTGTACCCATATACACGTCCTACGTTCATGTTGCGTTTTCACCAGTCTAATTCGTCATCCATATATTATCTAGGGTAGGTTACTTTAAAAGGTCTGGTTTGAGGACTCTGAGGTCAAATTAATTATATTTCATTCCAATTAATGCCCATCTCAGTTCTGGTGATTTGTCGTTTCGTATTCGCTGGCAATGTGCCCCACAATTTCTGGATCGAAGGGACCAATCAGTATCCTTTTGCCTAATTCCTAGAAACATCACATTCCTTTTAAAACCCATTACATTGTTTATATAGAGAGTGAGATAGAGAAAAATACGAACTGTAGGGAATGTGGTTCTAGTAGGCTTTTGCGCTGTATTACAGTAGCTGAGGTTAATCTGTCGTAAATTTAATTGGAAATTGCCATTCCGATTGATAATATCTAGATTTTTGGAGTTCAAATCTGTATTATCAAACCTAAGTCAATCTTCTACATATTTTGAAAGCTTCTATGACCTGGCGATCCAAGGAGTTCTTGAAGATTGACTTTTCAGGATTCTTTAAGGCCTAACTGTAAATCTGCATTCGCCATTGTATTTCCATGTTGGCTTTATGTTAGTATCGCTATATTTTAGTTTTTGATAGGCAAAACCTAGTTAGTTGTTTTTGGGTAGTTAAACTCTTAGCTTCGTTTTGGCTTTTTGAATAGCAGCCCTGGTTACTACTGGGATATCAGCATGCAGTTTCAAGATTTTCTTCTAAGTTGCCTTGCGATTTCCCATCAATTAATTCTATCTAAGATATCAGAATGCCACTATGGGAAAGCAAATAAAAAATCTGGTAATTCCAGGAATCTTCTATAAAATTTTGACCAAAAGAGGACTGAAGACCCCTTCATATTTACCTGCCTCTTTCATGTGGAATCTAGGGTAGGTAGCTTCCACGAAAAATTTCTAAACGCCTCTTTAATATGAGGACACGATTCCGCCAACACACATTTTCAAAAGTGCGAATAAAATCACTTTGGTCATTTTAGCGTAACAATCTCGAGTGTCCGAGTCCCTAATTACTTAGGGTTTTCACGGAACTCTGAACTTCTATCCCTCGGACTTGTTGAACACATTCAACACTACTTTTGCTCATGAGGTGAATAGCTTTCATTTATTAGGGATGCTAGGGTTCTTCTCTCGCAACACTTTCGGTGAAAATGCGGAATTTTTACTGTGAAGTCAAATGGTCAGGGAAACATTTCCTGCATCTTTTGCATTCATTTATTTAGCAGAAATTTAACGTCAAAGAAAAACCCTCGAGTGAAGTACCCACGTATGAATTGCGGTGTACCCTAGCATACAGCAGGATGCAATTTGCCGAACCAAGGTGGTTGAGCAGAAATCTCACCGGAGATGTAAAATGAATGCATATGCTCCATAGTTGGTTGGTGTTTTCCATGGACTTGTATCCTTATCTACTTGCTCTGTCTAGATACCGCCTCGTTCGCCATTTAATATCCTACATTTGGAAAATTTCACAAAGGCTTAGACTTTTTCAATATTTAATGAATTTTCCTTTCTGGAAGAACATGATGATGGCAACGTTCTCAGTCTGCCACCTTTCCATCGCCACTTTCATATGTTAGTCGATGTACATAGCATTTTTGTAGATATCAGCAAGAAATATTGTGCTGGGGGTGTTGGGTGCTTACAACTTTCGTCTCCTCCGGATGGGTCGGGGAAAACTTTGTGTCTTTCATAAAAATGAAAAGTTTTGAGGCTTACAGGAAACCAGAAACAAGTGTAATATCGTAACACTTCCTGCAGGTCCGGATGTTTTCAGTTATATTACAAACCAGTGGTTGTGAATTGTTTGCGGGCTGATCGGAAGGAGATTTGAATTTTCTGGTAAACCCTGCTTTGATTGTCTTATCTGAGTTACCACACTGCAGCTAAACATCTTAAGAGAGCTAATAATCTAGGGAAAGTAATTTATTATCTGGACGTTTATGTCAGGTGTTCTATTCATCAATGAAACATATAAAGTTATTCTTCATTTGTTCGCAGGTGTCATAATGGCACAAAAGGTTTTCATTAACCGACCTCAAGTACTCACTAGTTGGAAAAAGGTCGAGGACTACTATCTTCCATGAATGCGCGAAGGAAAAACTGAAATACCAGCAGATAAGAGGCTCCTCCAGTCTATTGTATCTACAAAGTACAAAAGCACATAGCCTCTGAGGGATTCATACTTTCTGCAATACGTATTTGACGTCCTTGTCGAGTCTTGTGTTGTGTTGTCTGTGTGGTACCATCCTGGTACCACTGTACAATGCTATTCTATTATATTTCGACGGTATGGCAGCTTTGAAGGTATTTTCCTGTTTCGCCTCCACAAATTCGTCAGGAGAAAAAAGGACTTACAATTGCGCTTGGTGGTTGCTTCCTTGTTGCAACTGCCTGTAGTATGAAAAGCACTTGTTTTGGAATTTATAAGAATTTTTTTTCTTCACCCGAGACGATGTGTATATTTTGTTTCCGAAAATTTGTTGTGCGCTCGCTTACAACCGACAAAAGGCGAAACAAGAGCAAATTTTATAGGAACGCTACGAAGAAATCTTTGGAACAAGCAATCCATGACCGACAAAGTGAAAGAAGGAGGAGGAAACGGCGTCCTTCTTTTAACATTTCAATATTTTATGATGTTTTCATTTTGTTGCTTTGCTTGTTGTTCAGCATTGCTTTTGCACAGTTTTTTGAAAGCTGAACGAACGAGATTGACGTCTGATATTCTCAAGTCTGACTTGGTGGCATTCTATTTAGAGGTGAATAACGTTTTCGGTCAGACAAATTCGAATGAAAATCTTTTCTTTTCCAATTTGGGTTTTTCGTTGACGATTCGCAAAAAGTCAACAAAGTCTCGAGATGATGTGGATGTAATTGGAAGTTGCTGGTTCCAAGAAGGAGCAACGGCGGCATTACGTTAAATTTTATAAAAAGAAACCAGAAGAGACGGCTGATGTCTTTATCTACTTGTTCACAAAACCTGAATATTGGTGTTGACTTACGTCGCCATGTGTGCCTAAGTCTGAGTGGTTTCACTGCAGGAAAATTTTACTCAACCTTCACTTACGAAATTGCTAATTTGGGGGCAATCAAATATGTATATTATGTACTTTTTCTTCTTTTGCCCTGGCTACCTCAGCCTTATATTTCACTAAAATTAAAAAATATGAAAATGACTTTCACAATGCAGGCCAACTCCCAATATCTTTCTTCATTGAATTAATTAAATGTTGAACCTATAACACCGTGAAATTTCCATTTACCCTAATTTAATAAAACCTGATGATCAATTAGCCACTGCGTAAGTGTCCCTCCTTCGTTGTCCATTCATTAAATAACTTCATTTACAATTCTAACAGCATTTGATCTAATTTGATGAATTTAAGAAAACAAAAAAAAAGTTTAATTATCATTGGCTGAAGATCAAAAAGAGGTTTTTGAATAATTTGTCCATTTGTTTTTGAAGGCCCTTTCATTTTATCTTCAAATTTTGAATAACGTTTGCTGATGACAAGACAAAGACCCAGAAAATTATAGAAATTTCTTTTCGTACAAATGAAATGAAATGAATTGTAAAGATTTTGCATTTAGGAAAATAAAAGATGTAATTATCTTGGAATGGAAGATACTCTGGGAGAAAATTTTATATAGGATTGCTGCCTTGCTGCCAACATTATCATGAAGCTTTAGACAAACTGTCACTGGCATATACTTTATATTCAGCTTTGGTGTCACATTACTGTCTTACTATCATGCCTTCAACTATGAACCTAAGAAAACATAGCAGCATAACTAAGCGTTTCGAGAGGGTGGGGTTTTACGTCTAGCCAAATTTTGTGTTAAGCATCACCAATGGGGGTAGGAATAATTGACATCTAGGTTTACCAGAATCAATCATGAGGGCAGAGTTACCACAAAAGTCAGAAAATTGGAGAAGGTTCATCGTGCAGATCAGCCAGCACCTAAGTGCAATTCTGCTTATGTGATCCATCGACACACGTTTTAATACCTTTTTGCTATTTAGGTCATTTCACTCTCCCTTATTTCATGTACAAATCTTCCCGTGTCTTTCATACATCGTGTATTGGAATAGCCACGAAATGGATCTAGCATATTTTATTAATTAATATTAATTAATCAATTAATTAATTAATATTTTAAATTTAAACTAACCAACCAGAAGTTAAATCTGTAAATAAAAAAATAACTCGATCGACCATAGTCGAAGGACAAAAAAATCGCCAACGGATCGCACCCTCATCTGACACTTCTCATGTCTCGAACACGCCTGACATCTCCAGACCTATTTAAGGGGTTAAATGTTGGTAATCTTCAGCATATTAAACCCTAAAATTTTCAGATCTAAATGGGAAATAATTTTCAAGTTATACCCCTCGAGGTGTCCGTACCGCAACATCAAGCACATTTGCAGAATGGCTCATTTTGCATGGCGTGAACAGAACTGTATCAAAGTATCATTGGGGACCAAATTACTTAACATTCCCAAACCAGTAGCTCATAGCCCGCCTCCCTTTCCATGTGTTTCTGCACAATGTTGCCATTGTGAAGGAGACGAATAATAAGAGGGAATACGAATTTAAGCCATCCGCAAAGGTCACTGCAACCCACATGCAGTATATAACATTGGCGACCAGATTTCTACAAGTACCTAGGAATTCTGCGAGGAACTCATGTGGTGATTTTAAGGATGCTCTCATTGATCGGTTTCGTTCTGCCAAAAAATAGCAAACCTTAATAAAGCCTCGTAAAAATGGTCGAAAATGTTAACTGTCTCTCTTTATCCTTCAGGCCCACAATTCAGTGTTGTGGATTCTTCCAACTTCCATGCTTTTATTAACTTCCATTCCCATGAGCGAGCTTCAGTTTCATAAAACATAACATAGTCATCCGGTACCTCTGGTAATTTCCTTTTTAAATAAAGTCTTATTATTACTGAGGGATTTCATTTTCAAAATGGGATTGTCTATAACACTATAAGGCGAGTTCAACCCGAAATAATCAAGAAGACACACAACTGGCCATATAGAAAATGATTTCGTACTACGTTCTTGCTAGTATGTATAAGTTTTATACTTATTCGTAGATATCGATCTTCTACAATCTTTTTAAGCATAAAGTTAAGTTGTCAGAGTCCTGAAAGTCTACATCACTGTTCATCGGCATCGGCACTAAATGAAGTTTCATAGCTCCATTTTACTGCTGAATAACTCACTAACTATGTAAATATTCACTTGATACAATCGATGACTTATTATCTGGCAAATAGCAGAATATTGAAATTAAATTCATAAAATTAAAATTATCTCCTCGAAATTTTATTACTAATGTTCCAAGGAGGACCAGTTCACATCATATTTTGCACAAGGACTTGAGTTTATAAGCCTGAAAAATCCAATAATCATAATCGTTGACGCAATAATCCAACTGGATTAGGGCCTTGAAGTGTGTTAAAGCACTTCATTCAAGACTGTTACGGTACGCTGCAGGATTATAGTACCCTGAAGGAGAAAATGTGCTCTAGCCCTTCAGATGCGCTCCTTGAAAATCCTCAAATTGATGCTCATTTTCATCAAAAATTATATTAGGTGTGTGAAAATGACTGTACGCATTGCCGATTGATGGCAATATCTTTGTAACCAGTTTATGTGGCAATACTGCATCCGGAAGGCTTATGTATCAGCTATCAGACTCCCGTCAAACGCAACAACAGCTTTCTGACGCATTGGGAGTCGATCGATCGTCTATTGTATACCACCTAGAAGCCATCGGAAAGATTCAGAAGGAAGGGAAATGGGTCCCTTGTGAATTGTCTGAGATAGCTATTTGAAAACGTCTGCAAGTCTGCGAATTGCTTCCTCAAAAGTATGAAAGAAAGCAATTCCTGCATCGGATTGTAACGGGCGAGGAAAAGTGGATCTACCACCACAATCTGAAACGCAAAAAATCATGCGTTTCACGAGGCCAACCACCAACGTCTCAACCAAAGTGGAATATCTGGTGAGACGAGAAAGGAGTAAACCACCACGAGGTTTTGAAACTTGGTGAAATGGTGATGTTAGATTTTTAACGGCAGTAACTATTGCGTCTGAATCAGGCGATGCAAGAAAAATTACCAGAATGGACAGACCCGACAAGGTCATTATCCAGCATGATAATGCAAGGTCGCAAAACCGGACGGATTAACTAATCAGCGTTTAGAGTCTGCAGCAAGTGCCGAAAACTGAGTATTTCACTGGATCCTCAGGCAAGATGAGGAGTTGCTCCGGCGCGGAATCCGTATGCTGCCAGAAAGGGGCCAAGGGGGTCAAGGTTATAGCAAACAATGGAAAATATTATGAATAATAAATATTTTGTTAAATAAAAAACAAATGCGTTTGCTTCGAATAAAAAAACGAACAGACGTTTCCACACACATAAGTGCATTTCACACTGGCTAAGTCAGTGAACAAACAAAATTAGAGGCACTTGGAGCATCGAAAAACCGTGTGAATATCAAGAGCAATCTTTGCATCTCCAAAAAGTGACTGCGGGGTGTGCATTGTTGTTGAAAGCGACATTAGACATCATTTTTCGGAAATGGGGGTCAAGGTGTTGTTACATAGAATACAATAATAGAGGACCCATTTTTGTCGCAATTTTAAGGAGTGATGTGAGCGATGTTGATTTTCAACAAGATGGCGTATGTAGGCACACACTCTCGTCAATATCCAACAATTGCAATCATTTTTTGTTGACCGCTTAAAAGGTAATCGCACTTGTCACTTTGAAAATAATTGGTTTTTGTATTGCCTTTTTTAAGTATAACTATCTAAGAATACGTCCTTAAAATTTCAAATCTATCCGAATAAAATTAACTGAGAGATCGTTGGAAAAGGGGAATCCGCACCGCAAACGACCTGAAGTTGAAACTTTAAACGCGGTTTTCTACGAATGACATGGTTAAAATCGTTGACCAACATTACTGCAAAAATACTAAACCGATTTTCTTGAAACTTGGCAGACTTATTCAATACATAAAAATCTAATGTTTGATCGTTCGATTTTTTTTCGATAAAAAATGATAACTTTTAATTCATAGCCAGAAAACGACCGTTTTTTTAGTGAAAAATCAAAGCAACTTTGACTGTTTTTCATTTTGTGAAAATACATATTTTTTTAAATCCTTTGCTCAAATACTAGTTTCTACTGTTCTTTAACTAAATCCATTGACATTGTTTGGTTCAGATGTTCCAGTTCGCTACCATTTTGGTCTCCACAAAACATAAAAATTAAAATACAGTTTTGAAGGGCCTTTTGTAACATAACTGCATAATATTTTTCAATAAAAAAATTACCGAAATTTGTTCAATGTATACGCTTTAAGATATTATAATGGTCCTTCAAAAGAGTTTTGAATTTTTCTTGGAAAATTCATGAAAACAGCCTATTTGTTGTGCAATAAGTGGGTTTAACCCCTTCTATGACCTGCTCTACGAGACTTAAAGAGGGCAGCGCAAAATTAAGGCCACATTGGGAGCAGCTCAGAGAGCTATCCTTGGTCCTTTGGAACGTCTTATAAAATAATTTTGTACAATTCAATATGCCTGGTAAATGGCATCTGGTTGCATATGCGTATGCTGTGGCGGCACTAGTTACCTCATACACGGCTGAACATGCTCCGCACCCACTGGACATGATGATGCGGCGAGTTAGCAGCGAAGAGCTGAATATAGATTCTCACTAGTTTTGGAAAGACTGATGCTGCTGTTCTGATCAAGGAGAGGCTTCCTACAGGCCTCTCTATTCAGGCTGGGAAAGCCATAGTCTTAGCGAAATTGGCGGTGAAATACCTTATTGTTATAATAGACACGAAGATGAGCTTCTTTGACCAAATTCGCAATATCGCAGAACGGCTGCGGCTAGAATGTTTACAATTTGCCGGATGATGTCCAATGTCGGATGTCCCTTATTCAAGAGATGTCGTTTGCTGATGAGTACGGTGCAATCCGTCCTTCTTTACGGTTCCGAAGTATGGGCTGACTGATACGTTGCATTCAGGTCATTCCTAAGCTGAAAGAAAGGGGGCTAGATAGGAGAGATACCAGGGTAACTAAGGCTTCCTGAAGCACGGGTTTGTGTTCGTAAACTGAATACGCCTGGCCTGAGGTAATATCTCAAACGGCTCTGGGTTAGTGTTCTAGACGCAATAGGGGGTTTTCTAGTCCCCTACCCGAGAAAAAAGGGATCCCTATGAAAGGGCGGGCTTGGTTATCGTAGCGGAAGGTCGCGGTTCCACCGGTTTCTGGGGGGTTTATTATCCTGACTGGATGTCGGATACCAGTCGACTCAGCTGCGAATGTGTACCTGAGTTAAATCAGGGTAATAATCTCGGGCGGTTAATCAGGCGTTTCCTAGGTTTTATGCTCCATCATGGGTACCAATTCACGCTTCGCCCTGGGATCTACAGTGCTCTTTGGCCGCTAGCATAGATAGTGCTTAGCTAATACTGCTTGGACGGCTTTAGGGTTTACATTATTGAATCTCCCTTCTATGTTCAGGGAGAGAGTTGAGGTATATTTCGAATCGTTCAATAGTTGATTGTGATGGGTCAATTTTGAATTTTTTAAATAACTTTGTGTATTTTGACACTTTTAGCATAAATAAAAACCCTTGATAAGGTTGGCAGGCACAGATGACGAAACGTCGCCAAAAAAAAATCCCTTTATACCATTTCCTCTCCAGGCGAATGAGTGTCCCTTTTTTGCAGTTTGTTTGGAGTTTCAACATGTGCTGTTAAGTTCTCTTTAATAGATTTTAAATTCCCAAAATTACTCCAAGCGGAAATGTTCATTAAAAATATGTCCTTCAAATCCAGACTTTATCATGAAACGAGAAATAATGAATATTAAACCACCTCTCGGTAAAACATTCCTTTCATCCGCAAAACGAGACATTTCGCTATTCATCACATTCACTTCATGTTCACATTCTCTCCCTCGCATAGGTGTCCTTTTGCATCAAATAAATGACTATATAACGTTTTCCTCTTGTAAGTAAATCCCATAAGCACTTGGCTTCTCTTCAAAAAGATTCACGTTGAAGTTTTCCCCGAAAAATATTTTCTACATTCACAACGAAACTTTTCATAAAGTCGTGACATTCAAAAATCGTGTCTGAATCTCCGTGGCAAGGACCTGATGAAATTCTGATGTGATGCTGAAATGCTGAGAAGTGAGGTTCATGTTGAGTTATTTTCCCTGTAAAACCCACAGTTAGTGATTCAGAACAGCAATTATATTCTTAAGTAGAATTTCAAAAAAAATAAGCTAATAGACGGTGTCGAATTTTTGTGAGGCGGAGATGATATGTAGGAATATAGTAGCTGCTGAATGGCATGAATCAAAGTATATGGAGTGGAGATCGCATCACCGGTGAACATAAGTTGCCGGAATACAAACAGAATCTGAATAGTATTCTGACATTTGTAGAGAACGGACGTGTCTACAGATTAATATTATTAATAAAAAGAATTTAAAATTTAAATTAAATTAAATTTTATCAATAATATAAATAGATATTTATATTATTTAATTAATAAAATATAATTTAAAGCTTAATTTGAACTAGCTTACTTTTGATTTGTTACCTAAGTTACTTTTTCCCCGAAAATTTTTTTTAAAAAATTCGTTTTTTTGACGTATGGGTTGTTAACGGGAATGAACGGCGAGCCGCCGACGGGTGGCGGGCTAGACCGGCCCCCCACCATAAGGCCTAGGGGCACTCGGATCGGTCGTGGAGTCCCGATCCAGACCTCAAACGGGCGTAAGTGAGGATAGCCAACCTTGAAAGAAGAAATGGCGAGCTGGCGAAAGCACTCGAAAATTTTAAAAATCAAATGTTATTATTGATAGAGAAAAATGGAAAGCTTACGGAACAGCTAATGGCTGTGGAGGCGGACCCGTCGTCATCTGTAAAGGTAAAAAGTGAAGCTTTCTTCGACTACTTCTGCAGCCATGAATTTATTAATTTATTATTTATTAATTAATGTATATGAATTAGGTGGTAGAGATTTACCCACTTTACATAATGGGAGGACGGAGCTCTCGAATTTTATTATCAAGAAGACGGGGGCCGAGAGAGTCCAAGTCATATATAACAAAATAGCTGATTACAAGAAAGCATGAGCAGGTGATCGAGCGAGTGAAGGCTCCTCATTTCGCCTCCACTTCAAAGGAAGAGGAGGTGCAAACTTTCCTTCTGGAAGGCTGGGATGCGGAGGAAGAGCCCGATGAGGTGCTCAAAATGCTCCGGGAGACTAGAACTAAGGTCAAGTTCTTCTCAGTGTCACGCTTTAGTACGAGGAGATTCGTTTTGGAAAAACGAATCCTATCGCACTTTCTCGTGCAGATGAGCCCGGAGAGCCGGGGAAGCGATCTGATCGGCATCGGACGGGATGAACACAAAGGTCGAAGGTGTCAGCGGCGTTGAACGGTATCGTCCCTGCGGCACCAACCGTGTCGGGGATCCCGTTTGCAGAAGTAGTCCGACAAAGGGGAGCTAAGAAGCCCCAACAAGATGCAAGTGGCCGAATGAACCCTATCCTCAATAATATATTAACCATGTGTGAAAACATGCAGAATACGCTACACGTACATAATAGGAAAATAAACAGTGTAACAGAATATTTACACAAACAACATGCCCGCTCCTAGGTCTGCAGTCACAGCGGTACCACTGGATGGAATTACATCATAGGAATCCACCGAAGATCGGAGCTCCCTGATTTCGCTGCCAAGCAACAGTCCGAGACATTCGATAACATTCAAGAATTTTGAATTCGTGAGGAACGATAGACGAAATTGTGAATGAGGAGATGGTGCTGGAATATTTGTGGGTTGCCATTATCCTTTCAGGCATATTAATATAACTGAATTTGAAACCTTTGAATGTATGGAAGTCTGCATTCTGTTTTCACTGCCTAGAGAAGGGATTATACATTCTGTCAGTTTGTGCAGTGGGAAACAATCGAACCAAATTTAAGGAGGAATTCCATTCTCCGTTTACGATACTCGAAAAGAACAGGCTGCATAATTATTATATTATAACTGGCGACTTGAATGCTAAGCATACCTCCTGACACAAACAATCCTAGAGGGATATTCCTCAAATCTTGGGTAGAGTAATACCAGATTGAGTATAAATGCGAATTATATGGGTCAGAAAGTCCAACCTGGGCCAAGGCAAATTCCTATCTGGATTTATGCATTGCTGACGCGCGCCTGCACTTTAATTTTAGGAAACCTCAACGGAAACTACAGACTCTTTGTTACGATAGCGGCCATAACGCTATTCTTATTGAAGTTCTGTTTGATGGACGAAGAGTTCGCTTTCTGCCGTCCACAGGCTGAACCTTTAACAAACAGATTGGAAGAAATTCCAAGAGAAGTTTATTCGAGGATATCTAGAGGAATGCCCACCTCTTGATGGGGAAAACGATAGTACAATTGCGCCAGGTGACAGGAACTTGAGCAACGAGGAATTACTTCAGTATTTTCTGAAGCTAGAGAACTTGACGCTGGATACAATTGAACAAGTCGTCCCTAAGATTACACCTCCCAATAATATGGAAGGATATGAAACTGCAGCCATAAAACGGTTGAAAAAAGTGAAAAGCCTTCTGCTCACTCGCGTCAAAATCTATCGGAGATATGGCGACTATCATCATCCCATATTGGTTCAGTTCAAATCACTTCTTAAGATCGCGCGGGATCTTATCCGTCAATATTGCATAAATGAAATGAACTCCCAATGGCGGGAGAAGTTAAAGGATATGTCACCAAGCGATTCAGATTCCATATTTACAAAGATAAACATGTTATTCCGGAAGAAGTCAAGAGTAATTTATTGAATAATTTTTTCTTTCGAGGACAATGGAAGAAAGCCCGACTGTTCTCGATTTTAAAGAGAGGGAAGGACTCGTCCAGTCCTAAAAGCTACTGCTCAATCAGTTTGCTGCCTGACATCAGCAAGGTGTTAGAAGCTTTGGTATTGAAAGCCTTGAACGGGCACATCAAGAGGAAGGAATTATTGTGGATTTTGTTTCGAAATTCCTTGGCATACGCCAGTAGGAAGTTGAAAAGGAATTTGAAAGATTTCCACATTGTCGCGAACGAGGATAGTTCTGAGCGCATTCCTCATAAGAATGCACTAGATACCTGGGTGTGCGTCTTGACGAGCGTCTCTAATTTAACGAACACGTTAAAGTCGCGCTAGAAGGCGCTCGCAAGGCATTCATGTCTCTTCGAAGATTCTTTTATACTCCACATCTTAGCCGGAAGGTTAAGATTATTTGCTATCTTACTTTGGTTAGACCGGTACTCACCTAGCGATGTCCTATCTGGTTTAATTTGAGTGTTAGCCAAATGGAGAAAATACAGACCTCTGAAAGGAAATATCTGCATTCTTGCACTGGGCTTAATAGGACTGCTTCGTCAAACTATGAGCATTATGTAACTAATGAGGTGATGTATGCAGCTGCTGCTGTGCCGATAATCGACACAGTTATCATCAGATTGATTCGAAATCATACAGTGCGATCTGTTTCGCATGGCGAGAACCCTTGGATTTCGAAGCCGTTCTACCTAAATGATGGGTATTTTGAGAAAACTCTCACGACAGGCTACATACTTCCCGAAGCGTTTGTGAATCTTGACAGGAATGGTCTAATTCTTGATTCTGCCGATGATCCGGTTATGTATCATATACATAGGCGGGCACCGACAAAAGGATGGAATATCCCCCCCCCCCATCCCTCCCTTATTATTATTCTTTGTCTTTTTGTTAATCTTACAAATATTATTTCTTTTTCTTCCTATGGATGTTATTGTAAAAAAAAAAGCAAAAATATATAAAGCGAAAAGTAAATAGTTTTAATTATGATAGATTTTTATTTCTTACTGTTTCTCTTTTCTGTCTATAAATAGTTATCCAAAAATTTTGAGAGCCCACAGTGGCCATTAGATTTAAGTTTCAGATTGTTAGATTGTTTTTTTTTTGTTCATTTTTCTAATCTATATATTATTGTTACCTATTTCTTAAAAATAAAAATGATTTTAAAAAAACAAAAACTAACAGAATCTACCAAAGTATTTTCATTGAAATAGCTCAAGAGTTCTCAGGGAAGTGCGGTAATGAGGGAAACTGTCGAATATGCTATTTGAAACATTGTATACTATTGCCGGTAATAGAGTTGCTCACATTGAACCAGGCTGGGAGTCAGCCAATAATTTTCTCGCTTTCATGCATGGCTTCCTCCTTCCTTCTCAAACAACAATCTAAACAAATTTATCTCGCTAGTTTCAACGGAGGAACTTGGAGTTGCGGACAATAACTCAAAGATTCCCAGCACTCTCTCCAACTTTTTTATGAACTTTTCAAACTTCAAAGTGTGTAAAGTGTAGATTTACATGCGATACACGGAAATCTTTGAAGTCCGCACACAAATTATAGCCAGTCATGTCTTTATTAACTTTGTGCGTGCTTATTTACGCAGACTTTATTCCCGGCTTCATCAAAAATGTTTCGCTTTTTGTTTAGAAAATATTTCCCTATATATTTTTTGCTAGGCCTGTTTCCTATCATGCTACTGACACTTTGTCAAGTAAATATTGTTGTTTGGAGGCAGCTTGCCTATTCAGGAGCCCGGGCCAACAGATTTGGTTCACTTACAATACGATCGGTCTTTTCAAGAGGATGTGAATGAAAACATTGCGGACAGGTCGTTATTTTGAAATACAATCCCCGCGGAATTGAGCGGGAGCGTGTTTATGTGTGCAAAGCAAAACAGGGATATAATGAAATATTACTTTTTCTCCTTTAATCTTTCCCGAGATATATTATTTTCAGTTGTCGCTGTAGCAGAGCAGCCTGCTCGCCAGAAACACGCATATTCGCTTATGAAATACGTTAACATTTTCTGAAGTATATTTACCCGTACATCAGTTCCACATGTTCGGTATATGAGCATATGTGAAAGGCAGAAGCCCGGTTGCCAGCGGACATATTGGCTCATAATGGTGGTAGCTGATGACTTGCTCAGTTTGAGGTCACCGAATTACACATACGAGTATTAATTTGATTAATGACATTCTTCTCTGGAATTGATACAAATGTATATACATATATATGTGGCAGCGAAAACTCAGAATGCGCAAGTATGTAGAAAATGTTTGGGTTTAGTGAAACATAAATACTAGGGAAGGAAGTCAAATTGCGGGTTTGGTAACGCGACGTTCGTTGGTGCACCCCGACCGTACAATTGATCCTTTTTCAAGGTACATAGTATGCATGTGGTAAACTGGTAGTGCTGACCTACAACGACAACCCACATGCACATGTCTGATGTGATAAATCCCCAAAGATATCTGAAGCAACGTTACATTATAAATCCTCCCTAGATTCATCTCTATCTTCCCATCAGTCTGTTAGTGAAAAGATTTATTATGTAACACTCTCCCCTACGAATCGGAAAATCAACAGAACACATTAAACGCAATCGATAGTCATAGAATCGCCTCACCGCGACTTCTTCCTTTGCCTTTTCCTTCCGTTGCCTTTGGCTTCAGCTTCATGCTGAATTTACCATTCACACCGCTCTCCTAATGGCAGACAATTTGATCAATGTCAGTCGGAATTGTTTGCTTAGCGGCTAGATATTGATTAGTGCTGAATAAATTATGATACGACGCCAAGAAGTCCTGACTATAAGTCTTAATTATCTTTTGTATCTAGCCCGACAAAGGCGAAACGAATGATGGTGTCCATTCTTATAAAGTATTTGAAGGCACTGCAAATTAAGGAAAAGATTTTTGTGACAAAGTAAATCTTATGGTATGTGAGCGGAATACGAGTATCTTGGCAGCTTGGCGTTGATTAGCATGCAAGGTATTAGCGGTTAACGATGAATGTACATATATACTCGTACTATGTGTCTATGTTGGCATGCAGAAACGCTCCTAGCTTTGCTGGCTGATTGCTTTCGTAATGCCGATATCCGAAATATGGATAGGAAATGGCTGCGATAAATAAATATTGGAAAACAGTCAACCATTTCTGAGTGACTTTCTTTCACCTACATCATGTTGCACCATTGTCGTTAAGCCCCCTATCAATTTTGAATCGGCTCATTTGGTAGATTTTCCTATAAAGTAAATGGAATAGCATAAGGACAAAAAAGCTCCTGGAAACTGAAGACAACATTTTTGCAGAAGTTTAATCATCTTTTCAATTTCTAATAAATTTGATTAAATTTTCTTCAACAATCTCCTCATTTAAAATAAATGAAATGAAATGTTTCCGTCATTCATTTACCTTTTTTTTTCTATTTTCAGGTAAGTCAACAATAAAATCACATCATCCAGACACATTCTTCGAATCAGAATGCATCACAAATGTTGAATTATGCAACGATATAAATTATTCACTTGTTTGGTATGTAGCCTAGTCTTGATCAGGTACAGAGGCTTTCCATTATTCTGTTCACGCTTCAAAATAAATTTAATGTCATCATGCATTTTGCATCCCAATTCAGTCAAGAAGGTATGATGGAACTGATTTATTTTTGGCAATAGGATTTATTGAGAAATTAATTCAATTTGCGAATGTTATTTGGGCTTGAAAGGTTTTGATATTTATCTTCGTATCGGAGCGGACCATTCGATTCAATAATAAGTCATCTGTGTTAAGAATGCTTTTCCTTTCATTTGGAAGTGTTTTTGGATTTGATAGAAATATAAAACCTTTTCTAGCCTACAGAATGTTGTTTTTAAGGTTTTGTGTACAATGTTCCAGTTCCTTCACCTTTTCCTGTATCTGTTACTGTTACTGTTCCGCTTATCGCATTCCAGTTTGACGCGGACCTCAGCATCTCCTTCACGAAATTTTGGGGTCCGATAACTGCGTTGAAGGCATCGTTCAACCTTCTTCTTTCATTCGCGAATCTCGGACATTGGAACATAACATGCTCCGGGTCCTCGGGTAGTGGTGCATTCATCTAGAGACTCCTCCAATCCGAAGCGATGCAAGTACGTTCTGTATCCACCGTGTCCCATAAGGAACTGCGTGAGGTGGTAATTTAATTCTCCATGCTTGCGCTCGTCTCATTTTTCAATACACGGGATCAGTGTATGGGTCCAGCTGCCCTTTTCGGAATTATCCCAGCATTGCTACCATCTCCTGTACAGCTCCTTCCTAGTGGCTTTTAGGAAGCCCGCACTTACTTCGGCCGGATACGTCCTCTTTCTCCGGTAGAGATAGTATGCCTCATTCGCCACAAGATCCAAGGAAATCATTCACGCGATGACACACACTGCCTCACCTGATACCGTTCTATATGAACTCCACGCCCTCAAAGCGATTGGCCGGTATGCCGAACTTACCTTTTCCTGGTTCGCTGTGTTATCCAGTGTGCGCGCCCAGACAGGAGCCGCGTATAGCAGGATGGATTTCACCACCCCTGCGATAAGCATCCGGCGACTACATTTTGGCCCTCCAATATTTGACATCATCCTTGCTAGAGATGAACTATCCTTTGCTGTCTTTTCGCAAGCATAGTCCAGGTGCCGCTTGAAGCATCGCTCATTACCCCCAGGTATCTAATGATCGATTTTGGAACGACCTCGTGATTACCAAAGAAGATTTTGACAGTGTTGTTTCTCCTGCGATTGGTAATAAGGACCGCCTCCGTCTTATCTTCCGCCAGGTACAATTTTATCATTTGGAGCCATGCTTTGATAGCATGAATGGTTTCACTTGCATACAGTTCCACGTCCTCCCACTTCCACTTCAGGGCTTTGTTCGGAATCCTGTCCAATCCCGGAGCCTTATTGTCTACAATTCATCCCCAGATCTCCCGTAGTTCCTCCTCGGTCACTCCGGGGATTGTGAAAGGACGTCTTGAACCATTGGATGAGGTCCGCTTTCTTCTTGTTATGGGAAAAAGATTGCGATTATTTTGAACAAGACTCGCGGGCACGTCCATTGGAGTGATTTTTGTTCACGAATATTGTTCACTACAACCTTGTAAGCAGCGCCCCACGGGTTCGTATTTGCTTCAAGGCACAACTGCTTGTAGCAATTTCTCTTATTTTCCCGTATAGCCTTCTTAAGGCTACTTCGAAGATCGCGGTATTCTTCTCCGACTGATTATGTTCTGGCTTCCCTCTGGCCCTTTGGCAAAGCCTCCTCGCTCGCAGACATGGTGCTCTCAGCAGCGTGATTTGTTGGTTCCACTAGTAGTTTGGTTTCCTACTGTGATGGAACTTGCGTCGCGGCATTGTAGAGTTGCAGGCCTCAGTTATCCGTTGGCATAACTGGCCCACTTTTCCCAGTAATGTTCCTTTCCGGTCGTCTTTCTAAAACCGTCAGGAATGTCGCTTCCTCGAAAGCTCTAGTGGATCACCCAGCTATCTTGGTTTTTCCGCTTTTGATGCTCACTCGACTGTCGCCTCTTCGTTCCTGATGTCGAGAAAAATGGCCTGATGGGTACTGAGGTAGGTTAGATCGACGATTGAGCCTAGTCCTCTGCCTCGGAAGATGGGCACGCATCCAACGTTGGCTAGTGCGTTGCCCAGCTCCACTAAGGTTTCAAGCAAAATTTGGCCTCTAGTGTTCGTTACTCGACTTCCTAAAGCCCACGAGTTGAAATCGCCGGCAATTATTTTGGAACTGTGGTCTCTAGCGGCCGACACCAAGCCGTCTAACATCTCCTCATATTGCGCTAATGTTGCACTAGGAGGAGCATAGCAGCTGTAGACATGGACGCCGTTGACTTTCATCCGTACAAAGTCGGCTCCCGGGAATGCCATTGTTTCTTGAATGGCTTGCTGTCATATCGCTTCGTTTCCTAATGAGTCTTTCACTCACGTAGCACTAACGTAATTTCGGTACGATTCACATATTACCGCCACGTCCACATTCGACTCTCGAATGGTTTGCGAGAGTCTTGAGCTGCCTCGCAATGGTAGAGGCTGATTTGTATCAACCTCATTTAGCCTAACGATTCAGCTCCCTCCTATATGTCGGGCCTCCCTTTGTACAACATGCATCGTGCATCTCCAGTGTAGTCTTTGATAAGATAGTCGTCTTCACCACACTTCCTGCACCTTCTCGGCCTATCGTACTCGCTAGTACATGCCGAGATATTTAAATCGCTCAGTTCTGGGCAGGTTACTGCCATTGACAGAGCTTAGCGACTTAAATATCTCAAGTCAATGCTATCAGCCAATGGAGAACTGCGTTATGCTCGTCACTTAGGGCAACATAAAACCTTTTATACCTGAAGCGTCAAACTTTCAGTTTCTCGACTTGTTTATATTATCAGGTCTGTTTTTCAAGCCGGAAAGAAGTTTGTACCGAATGAAAACTAGGAACTATGCCATTCAGGCATGGAATTATCATGATTTTATATAAACCAAGTCGGTAAGCGAAAGCTTGGTGTTTTAATGTTTTGTGGATATTTGGATGCACGTAAAAGTGTCGCACTTAAGGCGGTCTTCTACCATCAAGCGCAAATCTCATGCCTATTTTTGGGACTTAATTGCAAAGCAACCACTGAAGATAATCTAATGATTTTTTTATTTAATTTGGACATATTTTCACTTTTTAAAAATACTCATCCGTTTTCTTTATGTCCTTAAAACGACCTTACCATAATCCTTGTCGAAATGTCATGGGCGACTTTGTATCACCTGAACGGCCATTTTATCTATCCGAAATAAGAAACAAATCGGGAAACCGGAAGCTAGACGTTATGGACCGCTCGGGTAACAGCGATCGCTTTCTTTGCTTCCCGGTTAGCATTCTTGTTTATTTGCCAATTGGGAAGCAAAGAAAGCGATCGCTGTCACCCGAGAGGTACATTACAAAGATCTTTACGATAAACTGAACACTCCTTAAAAGCAGTCTGGCGTCGTAACCTATGTGGCTTTCCATGGCGAACTCTCCGGTTGTCCTCAGGGTTTTGCACGCCTTATGTTCCCACGATAGATATTGCCTTTATAGACTTTCCTGTCTGAATTATCTTCACTAATCACCGCAACGTATTGAGCCAGATTTTTCTACAATCAATCAATTTACACACAAAATAGGTGCTTCCGGCAACCATTTCATGTGATACTGCTAGTTGAAAAATCCAGTTGTCATTGTTTTATGCAAGCTATAAAAGCCGACGAATCGCTTGAATAGGGGCTCCGTCCGTGATTTCTTGGCTGTTAAAATTTTCAGGTACGATTTTGATGTCATACCGAGGGGAGGCTTCGAGGGTTCGTTTCACTGCCTCGTAGAAGGGATACTTCTCAAACAGTAGGCTCCTCTGAAAGGGCGTGATCGTTAATTATATTGCACATTATCAGTAGTATATACTGGATGAGGAAGGATTGTTAAATGATTCATGACTAGTTTCAAGTGTTCCTTTTTCTCCAAACCTACAAGATCAGTTAATTCAAATTGAAGTTGTTTTGAATTTTCTAAATATTGAATCAAGACAGTCCTTCTAAAAGTAAAATACAACACTTTTTCGTGACTTTTTTTAACATTGACTTAAGTAAAAATGTACCATGCAACATAAAAAAATTTCACTATAGAAAGTCTCCTTTTCGTCTTAGAGGGCAGGAGAGAAAAGTCATTACAGTGTGATTACCCATGTGAAATCTAATCATTTGTGGGAGTAGGGTAGGTAATACGTAGTGATAAATTGCGAGCTCGGGTCTAGAGTTTCATCATCATCATCAACGGCGCAACAACCGGTGTCCGGTCTAGGCCTGCCTTAATAAGGAACTCCAGACATCCCGGTTTTGCGCCGATATCCCTAAAAGCTGTCTGGCGTCCTGACCTACGTCATCGCTCCATCTCAGGCAGGGTCTACCTCGTCTTCTTTTTCTACCATATAGACTTTCCGGACTGGATCATCTTCATCCACACGGATTAAATGACTCACCGACCGTAACCTATTGAATCGGATTTTATCCACAACCTGACGGTCATGGTATCGTTAAAATGCTCGATTGGTCCAGCTCTGGCGAGAATTTCAGCGATAAATGTTGGACATCCTGGGGTTACGCGAGGTAGTATGGTAGGACTTCGTGGATCACTCCTCTCTCCCTTGCTACACTGGCAAGCGTGCAGCAGTAAGTGTGAATCCGATGTCGAATTAATAATTAACGCATCCGCAAGAAGCGCCCTCATATGCTAGAAACCGACTTCAAGCGGGATCATCACATCACGGTCCGCATTTTTCAGGTTCGAGGGTTCCAAGCTTCTAAACTTAACACGGTTAGCTTTCGACACCCAGCAGCCGTTCAGCAATGAGAAAATTATCTTCCTAGCCGGGCAGTGAACTCCACACCATGCTATAAAATGATCCGGAAGGTGTTTATGGGGTCAGTGCATCTAGATCCCCCTGCACTGAATCCAGCCTGTTCTCTGTCAATTAAGGGGTGTATTTAGCTACAATCGTTGCGGATACAGAGAGCACCCAAATACTGCTTCAGCATTTTGCGTCGAGCTGTTCAATATGCCTTCTGTCCGGTTTTATTATTTCCCCATTGCCGAAAATCACCTGGATCCCGAAAGCAAACCGTCTTGAGCATCCAGGATCAGAGCTCTTGATCCCAAAAGGAAGCAGGTCATCATGTGATGATTTCGCTTGAGACCGATGTCAGTATCTCTCTTGTTTCGCCCAGAGAAAAGACAACTCCTAAATCTACTGTTAACCGCGATACGATCTATCTAGGCGATGGAAGCCGAAAACCTCCCACCATTCGTCACATTTTCGAATAAGGAACCTCGCAGTTAACATTCAGTTTTGGCGCGCCTAGCGAATGCTATACGCATTAATCAAACACTGGATTTACGCTTAATTCCGGCAAATTTGTCAGAATATGACAATGCAATGATGCAGGAAGAAGAGAAGTGGTCCTTGGGGTCCCACCATCCCATCTCGCTTGACCTCAGATTGTCCAGCCTGTATCGCCAAAATTCTCCCAAAGAGCAACCTGCTTTCTCGTGTGGTTCTTTACTGTTTTATACTGGTAGACCTCATGCAAACTAACGCGAATCCTGTGTCGTATAAATACTGACACATTCTGACAATTAATAATGAACCAGAGGTAATGCAATCAAAAAGTTAGGAGCCATCAGGGAATTATAGCGCTAAAAATAAATCCCCAGAAATGATAAAGTATCGAAATTATGCCTATAAAAATTATTCAATTGCCCAAACAATAAACAAATTGCAATTCACATGATTGAATTGATTGTTAAGTGACGGCAAACGACAAATAAACACACAATCCATGTCAAACATTACATTACATGCATTCCGCCAACCAGCGAGCTAGCGTAGTGATTTATGATGTACTGCAAAAATGTATGTTTTTCGTTATCATTTATCATTCACGCCGACGGGCGAGCGATTGATACAAAGCGACATTATCTTGTTTGCTCGAAAATAAAATTAATTGCCTATTAGCACTTTTTAGCTGCCAATCGAGGCAAAAGCGATAAGAAAATTGATGTCATTTCTACTGCACAAACTGAACGCAATCGTGCTGTTAGCAAGCTTGCCGAACGGTAGTCAGACCTGCGATAGTGAAACATTGCAGCGTCCGTGCTATCTTCTCCGTTGTTCCCACTGTGGATAATCGCACGTTTGGAAGTTATTGGGGCAATAATAGACGAGAGAGGAGACGTGCCGGGAGATCTAATAGGCTCCCGGGACCTATGGTTATGAGCGTTAGCTTATGTCCTGATAATTCGATATCATCGTCATAACTCCCCAAAAAAATGAGTGACTCTATTTCCACGGACTTCAAATTGTCCATGAAATTTCAGTTTAATTCTCGACCTCGGGTGGCTTCCGCTGAAATGGCAAATAGATGCCAACAGTGTTACCAGTTCTTGGATTGATGAGATCCTTTGAAATAAAAATGATACTGGGTTACTTTCAATCGCGGTCTAACCTCAACCACCCCACTTATCCGTAAATAATGGAAAAATATCATTGAAAATTCGGGAACTTTGAGCTGTTGGCTGACATCTACTGACGTGTCTTTGGTTGAGCCGTGGTAAAGCTGAAAGAGTAATCATTTTATTTTACCCTGTTTCTCTTGCAGTAATACTTTCAATAATAAACTCTGCAAATACAGAAAATAGAAAAAATATTGGATCGCCCTTCTTCAGTGCGTTAGACAAGTGATTTCGGAAAATACGTATCCCTTTCCACAGTTTGGTTCGCGAAATACAGTCTTCGCGAAATATAAGTTAAAAATGTTAGTAAAGAACGAAATTTTCTTTTATTCTCCCCATTTGCTGATAATTGGTTAAAGAATCTTAAATCTCCAGCAATATTAGACTCTGATTTAGTGATAGCCTTTTCCGAAGGATTTTTTACAATTTCGCAAGTGGCAACTCCCTCCAATATCCTAGGCCTTCTTCTGTGTAACTAGAGTCTCTATAATCACCACAATTGTCTAGGACTCTTCTGACGAATGATACACGCGGGATATTCGCACAGTTTAGCCGCTAAATATTCATAATGGCAATTTTTCCAACGCAAAAGGCGACTACGGAAAACTGATTAAATTAAGGATTCATCGTCGTCGGATCCATAGCAATGTGCAATTAGATATTTCAACTTGACTGCGTATGCGAAATTATCGTTGAAAAGGAGCCCATCTCGCCGCCCCTCGGCCCTTAACACTATATATATACGAAATGAGAAAAAATTCTAAAACTCCGTGAAAATCAACCACCACAATTTTCAAAGGGAGCAGCCACAGCGGCAGCTACACGTCGCACCAGAATCAGGAAAGCTTGATACACAAGTCAATGGTGCCTCTAAAAAGTGCGAAAGTGTGAGGAGAGTGTTTAAATTTTGAAAAGATATCTGAAAAGTGTTATGGCGCTACAGCGAGGTGGCTGTTGCTCCTTTGCTTGGCTTTTTACTACACTGATCTATAAAGGGAATCGGTTGGACCTTTGTAGGCAAGCGAAATTCGACATCATCTCCTCGAAATAAGTCATAAATTTTATTTATCTTCATGAGCATTTAACATTTACGATGTCATAGAACAGGGATGCAATGGTGCGAGATATTTCATGAGAGAGACTTTTCCACTTTTTATCTGAAACTTCGGAAAGGATACTGTTTCGTAATCAGGAAGATATGTAGAACGAGGGGTTGGAGGGTGCTTCAATAAAGTACATTTAACAGAACATTTTGGAGGGTAAGACTGCATCGTGGCTGTGAGGGTATATTTTATATTGTTGGAAAGCAAAGAGTGTTTCCTCAGGAGCGACAAGCAAGTATCTTCAAGGAATTGGAGTGTGTATATGCATATATATTCTTGCAATATTAAAATTCAAATTTTCTGATAATCTTAGCTATTTGTAAATTTGTCGCTTCGAGTTTGAAACCCACACAAACACACAGTTTTCAATAGCTCTGCAAATTTGAAAAATAATGCATTATATTAATGCGGTCGTGATATTTAAGGTTCTGTGTAAAACGAAACCTTATTGTCTGTCTGTCCCAATTTACTCAGAAACGGCTGACCAAATTGTCAGGGAATTTGGTGAGAACGTGTGGTCTGTGAATTCCTTTACATACAACGAGTGGCATCATTTTGCACTGAGTTTACGGGGCTCTCTATACATCACAAAATATGGTCGTGTGGGGTATCAAATGAAAGGGTTCGATTAGTACTTTTCAAAACTGATTCTATTATTGCTTATAGGCAAAACCTAGGGGAATGAGGAGTCAAAATGTGCGCCCCTAAAAGTGTAACAGAATCGAAAAATCGGGAAAAATCACAATGGTGTCTCAAAATGCATCCTATTCCAATAGCAAATAAAGTTAATAATAGCATGTTACTATATTTAAGAAATTTTGCCGATTCCCCCCCCCCCCTAAGTTCATCCTAGAAGTACAAAATTTGGTACCATTATTGGTAATAATATAATATACAATTTTGGAAAGTTTGGAAAAAATGCAACTACATATTACTGACGAAGTTGTAAAAGGTCACTTTTTGCATATTTCACGTGAATTTATCGCACTCTAAGACGTGTTTGACGTCGTAATCATATAAAATGAACTCATATGAACAGCTGAGTTGGAGTTTGGAAATACATGTAACAAGGAATATTTTGAATATCTAGATATGTAGTCACAGCAGATGAAGATAAAATCCTTAGACTCGAAGCGTCCAGCTTCCTGTATTCCGACTTGTTTAAAATTAATCAATTTCCTATTGAAAACACTTTCTAATGTTATTTCGTTAATAGTGGGGAGTTTTCTCAGAATTTTCAGAGGTTAGGGTGCTTTTCAAGGCGTTTGTATGATAAATTGATGTCAAAAATAACAACTATTTCAAAGGGAACCTTTGAGTTCCGACGTGCATTTTTTGTAAAGTTAGTACCGACGTGGGGCCTGAGAAGCCGCGTAGATTGGGTAGAGGAATGTGGGGAATGTCGAGCCACCTTTTGATTTGGATTCATAATTCACCCAAAAATCATAAATTATCGAAATTTTAGAAGTGAAGGTTAAACTAGAAACAAAATGCCACGTTTTGGGAGTTAGAGAATTTAAAATTCGAATTTATTTCGAAGTTTGTCCGGATAGCTGAGTGGTTAGAGCACAAGGTTGTCGTGCGGAAGGTCGCGGTTCAAATCTTACTGGCGGCAGTGGGATTTGTATCGTGATTTGACCTCGGATACCAGTCGACTCAGCTGTGAATGAGTACCTGAATCATATCGTTTATTCGGATTCACAGTTTGTGCATGTGAAATAGACAATCGTTGCAATGAATCATGTTTTTTCGGTTCTGCTTCTTTGCCAATTTTTTGCTGCAAATGATGCAGGAATCCACGTCTTCATCAGTCGTTGGTGGCGCTTCGGTCTTCTTACGCCTGTTATCAGCTTTTTGTTACTAATTGCTTACCACTTTAGGCGATGTCAAAATGCTCGTTTGCATCGGCTTGCGACCTCGATTTGACTTTTTGGCCGGTGTAGCTTGGTTTACTAGACCAACAGCTTTTAATGAATCATGTAGAGAAGTAGATAATATACCAGATACGCTGGCTACTTCAGATGCTGAAACTTCAGATGTTAAAACTTCTTCGTTTGGAGCAACATCACAAGAGGATAAAACCACAATACGTCATTGGGTTTCTTGGTCTTCTTCTTCATTATCGCATCGGTTTTTACCGCTGAACTGTTGTAGCTACGAAGTCGGCATCGGTGGAGGCATGAAAATTGAATGGGAAAACGCCTGATGCTTTGAAGCCTGCTTTGATGTTCTTCGGCGTGACTGCAAGATTGAGACATTCGTCAGCAATAAGCGACACGTAATGAAGATCGAATGTAACACCCACGTGCCTGTTTTTCCAGTTGTGCAGTTTCCCAGCATACATTGTCTTAAACGGTCCAAACACTGCGATGTCCAATGGCTGAATTCGGTGTGTGCAGTGGGGCGAGAAGGAAAGCATTGCTATGCCATATTTGATAGCCATGTCAATCACTTCGATTGATAAGTGGGAAGTATGAATATCATCAAGCAAGATGGTTGGTGTTCCTTTATTGGTTGATGATTGATTAGTTGATGAAATCTTCGGAAGTCATCCATCCTGAACCATTTGCAACACCCAACCAACAGTAGCGTGAGTCACGTATACCTCTTTCATGTTTTTACGTGAAAACAGATAAAACGATGGAATTGACTGGCCACTGCACACTGGACAATGTCAGAGTCACGTTCTTTCCCCAGAAGTTTTTGAACCGATTCGCTTTTTATCCTTCTCTCCAATAACTTTCACCATTTTTGTCGGCACCGTGGGTAAGCCAGATTCATCAATATTCCAAATTCTATGAGTTTTGAATGGTGTTTCAGTCATCACACGTGACAGATTATCAAAAAATGCTTCAACATTTTCCGAATTAAAGGATTTGGCTCGATTGGCACTCACTTGTTCAGGTGTTCGAAGCGATAATTTGGGATGTCGCAGCATAAAAGCATAATACTAATCTGCACTAGCTTGGCCATGTGTATTTCATTCATCGCGATACTCGATGTTGATTACTTTAGCGTAATTAAAAGCCAAGGTTTTCAATTCTTTGATGCTCATGCCATGGTAAATGTCAGTAGCTTTTAAAATGTACTTCATCAAAGCTCGTTCCTGTTGCACGTTGAATATCTCAAGGACAATGCACTTATTAATAGGACTTTCAACTTATCATTTAAAAAAAAAACTCACCGGCTTGGCACCCATTGTAGAGGATGATTTCGACATATCTAACATTAATTCTTCGCTAGCAGTGTCAACATCTAATTCGGCTCCTTCAAATTTCTTCAAATAGCGCATTATACTGAATCGGGATAAGCCACGACCATTGGCGGCAGTTCGCAACGATTTCTTTTCGTTTTTGATCTCCTTTATGGCCGCTAAATATTCTTGGAGATCATCCGATTGATCATGCTTTGCCACTTATCGCGGCATATTGACGTTAAATAATTAAACAAAATTCAAAAAATAAATTGAAGAACCATCTATAACTAGCTTTTTCTCGATAATTTATTGTGATTTCGCATGGAAAATCATAAAGGAGCATAAAAAATACACATACATGTAAAAAATTAAGTGGTTCAATATTCCCCACAAAAAATGGTTCGGCATTCCCCACAAGCTATATTTTACCAAATGGCCACCCATGAGTCACAAAACCAAATTTCAAGCGAAAACTTTTTTTTTAATGCACATAATATTTACACACAATGATTGTAAATATATTTATCTGCTTGGTTGTATGCAAAAATGTTGAAAAAACAATGTAGTTTTGAAAACACAAAAACACTTGGAATCTCAAAAATCACTTGACTATCGCTCAGAGCACCCAATATGTTTTATCGGTTCGACAGCTAAGGAATAATGAGATCAAGCTGAAAGACTACGATAGCAGATGTTTCCTATAGATGAAATGTCAGATAACGACAGATAAGTGTAGTGGTTCGACATTCCTCCTGGTTCCCCACATTACCCTAGTGGTTTATCAAGAAAGTGATGATTTAAATATCTATCTTTGATTTTTAATGAATAAAAAAGAGTTTTAAGAAAAATAAAGTATGGAAATAGCATTCAACTTTATTAAATTTTTAAATATAAAACTTGCTTGAATTTTGGGGAAAACTCAGATAATAGGTATAAAAAATGAAAATGCAAAAAATAGTCTTCTCAGAATAACAAAAAGTAGTATTGCTTATTTAAGACTAATATAAATTTTTAAAAAAAAAACTATATTAGGTACACAAATCGGATGATAAAAAAATATCCAAGCATCTACACGTCTATACGTTTTCTTTCCAGGGGTTAGGTTTAGGATGACATGAAACACAAGTCTCTCGAGTCTTGACTTCTTCAGCGTTATCTTCAGATGTATCTGGCTTATTAGAACCAAGTATTCTTGCCAAACTCATTCTAAGTTCACGGGACAACTTTAAGTTTCAAAATCTTCGCTTCATGCGCCCTAATATTAACTGTCGAGCTAATCACTTTGTCTTTCCAAATGTACATAATGTAAAGATGAGATTTGACTGAAGTTATATCCAGAAGCCGGTAGAGAGTTGTTATAGGCCAGCGTCTTGATCGGCGGCTGCAAGCGTATGTAGAGCACTTCTTATTTATTTCATCTGCACCACCTTTCCTAGAATTATAAAACTTTATAATTTCTGGCTTCCCTGAACCCGTGTCTGTTCTTTCATTGTGATGCATTGATGAAGCCAAAATGACGGCTTTTCCCTTCTTGGCAACATGAGACAATAATGTTGTCTTCTGTAAATCCATATAGGCTTGATTTTTCTGGTCTCACTTTAGCAGGCGAGAACTCTGGGAGAATTTCCCTTTTAATTTTTTTACGGTACCTAAACAGGTCAATCCTCTCTGTTTCAATGCATCAATTAGTTGAATTGACGTGAACTAATTATCACACGTTATATTGCCATGTAATGTTTTACTCAAACGGATCACAGACTGCATAGGAACTAAAAGCTTTTTTTCAGCTGATAGTGTTTCTTCATATGAACCTTTTCCAAAATACACATAACAATTGTAAAAATACCAGTTTTCGACCTCACATAGGCACATTAGTTTTAACTCATACTTATTGGGCATATATAACATCAAAAACGATCGCCCTCTAAATGGAACTAGCATTTCATCAACTGTAGCATATTGGCATATATTATATATCCTTTGACAATTTAATACGAATTTGTTGGAAATATTTGATATCGTAACCAATTTATTAGTCTCTTTTCTTTATGCTCTGTCAAGTGCATTGTCAAAACAAAGGCAGTGAAGCAAACGCAAAAATCTGTTTTTTGACATTACGCATCCAAAAATATCTCGTCCGGTACCATCAGTAGAAAATATTAAATCTGCGTTTTCATGGTTAGACTTGAATACAGTATACAGCTGTATCAAAAGTTCAATAAAAGCTTGCAACTCAATTATATCTTTTAACTCTGGGCGATCCTTATATCTATATTCAGATAACTTCTCATTGGTCCTCAGCAAAATCTCTGACAACATCTCGTCATTTATACTGTTTCCATAAAAATAAGAATCCTTTCTATCATTTTCGGTCAAATTAGATGTGGGTGCTCAGGCAATAATATTGTGTCGTGGCGTTCTAACTGATGATCTGGTTGTAGGTGATTTCGGAGTATCTTCATCTGATGAGGATGTTGGCGTGTTCAAGGGTTCGGGTTGAATTTCTGCTCTCTCTTACACGCATCATACTCTATCTGCATTAATAGGTAGAGCAACGACAACGATGATCAATTTGTATATCTATAAAGGCTAGTTTCAGCCGACGGTATCAATTGTCAAACGTATTGACAGCAATAGATCCACTTTCACTGCCTTGTCGAAAATCTGAAAATGCAGTTATCTCACATGGTTAAGATGAGACGCTTCTGTGTTGCTGTATGCAAGTAGTATATGAAAAGTGATCGCCCACTATCATTCGAAGGCCCGTCAGCGCCTTTCTGCGTCGTATCGTCGGAGGAGTCAAATGAAATTAGTAACAATTCCTAACAAATTGATAATTGTGCAGAAACAATTGTTTCCTCTGCACACACGGGAGCAGCCATCCCAACATAGTCAACACAGTTGGGTTACTTTTAGCTGCTTATATTATTTGCTCCTAAAGGTGAAATAGTTTTGATCCATGCAGATTTTGAAGTTTCTGGTCGATTTAATTCGAAACTTTTTCTCTATATTCCATCCTGTACTAACTGTTTGGTTCTTGGCTGATTTGTGGATCTTTGGAAACGTTTGATCTTAGGATGTATTGGGTTTGAGACTTTCAGTCTGCTGTTTACTAAGACTAGTTCTGTTAATGAAATTACTCTTCCAATTGTTGAAGAAGGAGACGACAGTTGGTTTTTTTGCTTCTAAAACTCGTTTTCTAGCCAGATTCATTCAATCATCTGACAATTTCCGCTCTACCCACTTACCAAAGAATTTCGTATTAATGATCTACCAATATCTCACTAATTAATCTTGTTTCAAGAGAAAGATCATTTCTATTTTCTTCCGCTTTTCATCTCAAAAGGTCATTTTATTTTATTTTTCTCAAGACATTGACTAAATTTAATTCACTTGTGTTTCATTGTCCATCGTTCTTCCCATTCGAAAATTTCTCAGTAATTCTATTTATGCATACCCAGTTACCAAATCCCTTTGTGAGCTTAATATCCATTAACAAGAAATCGAAGATGAAATTAAGAAGTTAAGTGCTGTAAGAACGTTGCCGTCGGCCTTTCTTGGTGTTGTATTTTGTCGTTTTAGATTCGTTCATTCTTCGATTTGATAAGTAAATGAAAATGCATTTACACTTACTACTCGTGCTTGAAAGCATGCATATGGAATGGAGTGACGTAGTTATTCTTGTAGTATTATGTCTCCGTACATAAAAAAAAATATTGAATCGCCTGGAGTGCAGTAATTCAGTCCGAAAATAGTTTTCCTTGTTTTAACCCTAGAAAATGTTGCATTAACTCGCTTCTGAGTGATGAGAGCGAATTTGAAAAGATTAGAATTGTTTTCGAGTTTTATTTGATGTCATTCGGTCCGCTCGTCGTGATCGGCACTTCGGACATGAAAACTGTGATGTAATATTTCTAGCCCACTTACGTCCTTAATGTAGAAGGCCTGGATTATTTAAAAAAAAATTGTGGAAGCAGGGACAATATGATTCTCGTGAAAAATATGTCCGTCAATTGGTTGCAAAGATACTTTACATCAAAATTGTCAGTGACTTGTCCTTGAAAGATTGAAAAGGTCAGTAGACAGTCAGCAGATTTGACAGTTTTTCTTAAAACGAAGGTAGAAGAGAAGGATTGTTGCTAAACACCCTTGGATTGCATACACTCATACTCAATGTTGAACCAGAAAAAAATTAGGGAAGTAGGACCAGAAATTAGCTTAGACCCGAAGTTATCGCTTAGACGTGTGGGACCCTTATACAATAGCCAGACATACTTTTGTTAAAGCAGGCGAATTGAAGCTCTCATGCTTTGATACGCCAGGTTGTGCGGTAATATTTTGTCGCGTTGTTGCGCTGTTGTTTTCTATTTGATTATCGGAGCCATTTATGAAGAAATGTTTTGTTCCATTTCTCGAATGCAGTATGCGAATATAATCATACCATCCTTTCGCCTTCTTCTAGAAACAAAAATTGTTCACTAATATGGGAATTTTATCTAGGCTTAAATCCCACGATATACATATATATATGTATATATATATTGCATGTTCACGTATGCACTTTAATTCTTTCACTGTAATACTGCCCTTCCACTTTATTGATTCAATTGATTCGATCAAAGTAAGAAGTCGGCCGGCATTAAGGAAGTCTCGCCTACCCCTTGGACCTCTGCTCTCATATGAACGCAGTTTGAAATGCAATTGAACTGGGTGAAAACATCATCACCTGCTGCTCGTTCTAAGTGGATTTTCATATAATAGGATGTGAATGAGATAGGGTCTTTGATCCAAAAGAAGGCCACCATCAGCTGCAATAACCTATTACTTGTGTTCGTACATATCTTCCTAATAAAGAGCATATACTTGTAGATGTAAATGTTGTTTTATGATGTCTCAAGAAGCAGAAAAGAAGGATGCATCCGATAGGCCGTGCATGTATATGTATGCTAAGTGGGTAACCGGGGCCTTCGCTGAAAGTTCTATTTCATCGAAGATTTATGATATCTCATGCACTCGAAAAACTGATTCTGATGAACTCTAAGCTCCCGCAGACAAGAGCTCTATGACTTATGCCTGGTTAGCCAGATTGTTGCTTACGCATAGTAAATGCTCTTCAAGTGGGAGCTAATCAATGAGTTGGAAATGTGTCTAGATAGTTGGGTCTGTGTCTGAACACGATTTCATTCTTAAATGTGATTAAGAATCACTGGAGAAGAATTGATTTCATTCTAAGTCGATTTCAACATTGTGATCTCTGAAACGAGAATCCAATCGAAGCGAGCGCATCAATCACTTGACGTGGAGAAAGAATTAACGAGTGGCTTAATCAAGTGTTGTGAAATAACACTTTGAATAATGAAGTGATTTAGTCTTATTGAGTGAGAAAAGCCATCGGAAGGAGCTGGGAAATGAGATTTTGCAAGAAGTTGTCAACAAATTGGAAGAGATTTTTTAAGAATATATGTACATACACAATTATTGACTTTTATTAGGGAAAAGGTTAACAAGAGATCCGAAAACTAGATTAGAATCCAAATGGTATCATTATTCGGAATCCTCCCTCAAAAGGCAACTGTCATCGGAGTTTCAATTATGTTGACGGTTCGCCATAAGACGTGTATGACATTTTTCCAAAAATTCTGGCTAAGCTAGATCAATGAAGAATAGTTTCACAACCTGGTTGTGACCGTTTTGTAGTCACTCTGCTCTGTTTTGTAAGTAGCTCTGTTAGGTAGAAATTTCATTAAACTAAACGCTTTTGGTGATATTTCCCGCATGATGTTGTTTCGGATTACCAAAATGCTCAGTATTCCAGGATATTAATTTAGTTAGTAGTCACTCGACCCAATTATATTGTTTTGCCATGACTTCCAATTGAACATAGTCGTCAATCATTTACAATCAGATGATGTGTTAAATTTTGGCGGGGTATTGAAATCTTCATTTCAATTTCCATTGGTGTATCTCTTCAACATCATGTATAAGCTTCAGTCATGGTCCTCTGTGGTATTTCTCTGAAAACAATACCAGCAGTGAAACCGTCATATACATTCACCAATCAACACTTGAAGGAGGGACATCATTCTCTGTTAGCTGATAGGCTAGAAGAACATATATGCAAGAATAAAGAGGAATGGCGAGAGGACGCTCCCTTGATGAGACAGAGATACCAAGCGGTTTTGAAATACTTACCATAATGCATATTTTATTCTTCGCATCGTGGTAGAGTGATAGATACTTCTGCAATGCCAACCCGGTGAATTCCTGTGGTTCGTGGTCAGTCGCCTTCTGTATATCTAGGAATGCAATGTAGAGAGGACAATGCTTTTCAAGGTAATTCACTATTCCTAGTTGCGTATTGCGCCAGCATTTCTATAAGTCTTGACAAATCCAGTTTAGTTCACGGTAATTTGAAAGATGTTGCAAATGCGGTTACTAAAAACATGTTCAAAATTTTTCATGATTTAGGATAACAGCCGAGTCGAACGGTAATTTGAGCTTTCTGGTGGGATCCAATGTTTTTTTCCTTCCACTCTCTAATTTGCTTGCCTTTCTATTAGAACAATTTATCTTCAGAATCTATAATTGAGTCATTGGCAAGCCCTTTTCGAAGAGAAATTAACAAACTGGAAATTCTAACAGTCGTAAATAACTTGAAAAGATTCCAAATTCTCTTTAAGATAGTTATGGACTGCCGAGCAGTTTGTACAAACTATGAGAAAAACGACCTCTAACTTCGATTTGCTCATTGACCAATGATACGATAAGATAGAAGTTTTCTTGGGCAGGCAAATGCATTCAGCCGTAATTCAATTCAAGTTCTTTGTATCCGATGAGGATTTATCAAAAGAATCCATAGAAACAAAACTATCCAGAAGTTAGACGACTCAAAGAAGTAATCTGAAAGAAACCGGGTATGGAATTCAGAGTCTTCCCTCACAGCATACTGTCTCGAAGCATCGCTGGAGAGGAATTACCTATCCTCTCGGACAGTATTCCGCTGTAAACGAGTAAATTAGCTTGTGAATGCGGTCAATTCGAAAGTGACAACCTAGGGAAGGAGGAAGCAAGAGGGAGGTGAAGGACTTTTAAAGTCAATTGATAAAGGAGGCGTGTCGCTAGACATGACACATGACCACTAGTATCATCGAATTTCGATAATCAATGGAGAATATTGTCAGATCGTGGACCATAACAGAAGAGCCAGTGAAGAAACTGAGGAGACAATCAAAAACTTTCTTTAATCCACGAAGAATAATATCAGACCATTAGTAAGATGAAATGATCAGACAAAAAGAAAACATAAATGATACCATCATACCTGTATCGTCTAATCCTTTAGAATGACACAACCACATTGCAAAACTTCAACAAACACTGAGTAGCGCCGTGAGTGGAAGCATCTGCACTGCGCCTTTCGGATTTGTTCGAGGGATGGATTGGGTTTGTTGAAGGATGGATTGAGTTGGGAAGCAAATGAAAATAAGATGCTGAGAATAACATGAGAAACAAGTCGGGAAACCGGAAGCTGGACGCTTCAATTACGAAAGGTTTTGTGCATTTCTTAGTACGTAGCATGTAATATATGCATATACAATATTATGTGAGAATATCCACTTTCGGATGATATTGACATTTATAGCCTTGAATTTGCAAAGAAGCGACAACTTTGACGTATTATAACTTTGTTAGCAATAGTGCGATTTCCACCAAACTTGGTAACATCATGTTCTATGTTACACCCTATATTGTTGCGAAATTTCGTCGTCCTAGCATGAACTTAAGGGGGGTTTTACAGCCAATTACTAAAAATTATAGTAATATACTATTATTAACTTTATTCGTGCAGATATCAGTGTGGAAGGTATTTCGGAGCCCAGGCACCATATAGTGGCAGCCTCTTGATTTTTTTCAGATTTTTCGGTTGGGTAGTTTCTGAGAATGGCCCCCGTAAAGGAATGGTCACTTTCAACCCCCCGCACTCCCCACCTTTCCAACAAATGTGAAAACTAAGCCTGTTTTCAAAAAGTACTAACCGAGACCTTTAATTTGATACCCCACATGACTATATTTGATGAAAAAAAAAATTACACCCCCCTTTTGCATGTATGGGGACCCCCCCTTAAATTCAACGTAAAAGGATGTAACTCACTGTATGCGTGAGCGTTCACAGTTCCCACCTTTCTACCAAATTTGGTGTCAATCGCTGTAACCGTTTCCGAGAAAAATGCGTGTGACGGACAGACAGACAGACAGACAGACAGACAGACAGACAGACGGACAGACAGACAGACAGACAGACAGACAGACAGACGGTAAACCGATTTTAATAAGGTTTTGTGTTTACACAAAACCTTAAAAACGAGTGACCCTGATGAACAAGACGTCAGCTAGATGAGTAGTTTTCGGTGTAATTTGTATCGTTTAATAAAGAATAAAGTAATAAATACGACAGTCATGCAAGGGTTGTTTCCCACCTTGTCAGTGCATTCATCTGAGGGTAACAACACCTCAGAGAACCCATCTTTATACGGACGCCATCTTTCAGGGGGATTCGTTGTATCCCCTTTGGTTTTGTATGGCATTGAACCCCCTTCCATGAATACTGAATGATGCTAGAGGTATTGGTTTTGCAATAGGAATTTTAGTTAGAGAAGTGTCGAATTCAAGCCATTCGGCTGACATTAGTGACCTTCACATTCAAGATATGAATGAGGCCTTCTACAAATATCTAGGAATTCTGCAAGTCTGTTGTCCGAATTCCCGCGACGTCTGCAGCTGGTAATGAAATCGCATCTCTCAGGCAAAAATAAAATAAACGCATTAAACAATTGCGCTATTCATTCAGAATAATGCCGTGGACGAACAGACGCCAGACTACTGCATCCAAATTCCGAATACATCACCAATTTCTGCCGTGGAGCAGATGAACCTGCCTCCTGACATCGAAGGCGTGCAGTTGACGTTGCAGTACGCCCTTTAATCTGGCTGTTTGTAGGCTGACTCCATCTAACTTCAAGGATCGATTTTTGAATTCTTTGGGTGGAGTTAAGTCAGACCAAGAGCGTCTCGATGAATGGGAGTCGAAAGCAATGCACGGTAAGCATGTTAATTGAGTCTGGCAGTCACTTGTCGAACTGATGGCTGTGTGCTGGGAAGCTCTATGCTGAGACGGAAGGATTCATGTGTGCCATTCAGGACGGTGTGGTCGTAACACCGATCTTATAAAACAAGCCGCGAAACCGGAAGCTAAACGCATCAGGTATAGAAGGTTTTCTGCTTCACTGAGTGGGGAACGATGAGTGGATGATAGTTCCGCGTGTACATAGGGTAAATATTCAACTGCGGATCTTCACACTAGAAGTTCAATATTATTCACAAATGTGACGAAATTAACTTACAACAGACACAAAGAAGTCGAGAAACCGGAAGCTTGACGCTTCAGGTTTTGTGTTTCCCTATGTGAGGAGCGATGAGTACATGGCAGTTCCGTGTGAACATAGTTAAAAATTTTATTGCCCTCTATTTTTAGGAAGCGATTTAAATAAATCATTTGATGAAAAGCACTGTATTCATAATTTTCCACCTTATACGCTTCACACTCGGAGTTTTATATTATTAGCAAATGTGAAGAACGCGCGCGGACGAGCCGCATCCACGCATCGGAATAGACACGTTAATTTTGTATTAATGACACGTGAGGGATCAAACCGCTCAGAGCCCCCCCCCACATTGTGCAAAACAAAACCTTATGAAAATCCGTTCAATGTCTGTCTGTCTGTCTGTCACAAGCATTTTGCTCAGAAACGGCTATACCCATTGACACGAAATTTGGTGAGAAGGTGGGAACAGTGGACCTCCAGACATGTAGTGAGTGAGAGGGGTGGGGTGGGGGGGTCCCTATAAATGTAAAAGGGGAGCGTAAAATTTTTTTCACCGAATGTAGTCATGTAGGGTATCAAATGAAAGGTCTCAACTAGTACTTTTCGAAGCCGGTCTTAGTTTTGAGATTTGTTAAGAAGGCGGGGAGTGGGAGGGGTGAAAAGTGATAATTTCTTTAACGGACCCATTCTTAGAACCTACCCAACTTAAAAATCTGAGAATATTCATGAAGCTGCCTCTATATGGTGTCTAGGCCTCAAAATACTCTCCATATCGATATCTATTCAAATTAAGTTAATAATTTAATATTGCCACATTTTTGGGAAAATTTAGTATAACCCCCTTAAGTTTATTCCAGAGTTATAAAAGTTCTACTACCAACTATAATATGAAGCATATTATCCCCAAGTTTGATCAAAATCATACTATTACTAACAAAGTTACTGTAGCTCAAAGTTGACTCTCCCCTGTAAATTTACTGCAACTAAATATCAATATCACATTGAAGTGGGTAGTCAGACATGTTAAATGCAAATAGATAACGGGCTATGTACAAATGCAATAGTTCTACACTTAAATATACTCACAGAAGAAGCAAACAAAACCTTTCATACCTGAAGCGCCCAGCTTCCGGTTTCCCGACTTGTTTTTAAGGTTTTGTGTAAACACAAAACCTTATTAAAATCGGTTTACTGTCTGTCTGTCTGTCTGTCTGTCTGTCTGTCTGTCTTTTTTTTTTTTTCGGCGTTGGAAGGTGGAAAGGTTCAAAACCTACTGCTGGCTCCTGCCACGCAGTTATGTGAGACTTCTACTCACTAAAACCACCTCCTTCTCATTCCACTCTCCCCACGGAACTCCTATCAAGTATTGCATCGCGGGGCTGGATCAGCTTTTAGCTGCGGCTCATTATGGTTCTCTCCCTTCCTTGTTTTCGTCGTAGTTCTTCCTGCCTAAGCTGTTGGTGAATAGCTTGTAGTTCCCTTACAACCTGGTTCCAGGCATCCGTTGACTCCAGCATAAACTCCACAATGTTTTCGGGTGTTAAACGCCTGTCTGCGACCGCTTCCATTCTTGTTCGGTGCGCGGTAAACCTGGGGCAATCAAATATGACATGCTCCGCATTCTCAGCCACGTTACCACATCTTGGGCAGCATGGTGATTCGTCGTGACCAAATCGATGTAAATAAGCACGATAACCTCCATGTCCACTCAAGAATTGTGTTAGCTCGTGGCTTAATTCCCCATGGTTTCGTTCAAACCATCTCCGAATATCCGGAATGATGCGGTATGTCCAACGAGCATTTTGGGACTCGTCCCATCGCTGTTGCCACCGTTCGATAGATTCCCACCGTGCCAGCTGCCGTCGAAATGCGCTAGACTCTCCAGCTGCATACGTTTTGTCGTAGAGTCGCCGACTTTCCTTCGCCAAGATGTCTACGGGGAGCATCCCTGCTAGTACATATGCCGCTTCTCCTGATGTTGTCCGATATGCACTGCATACCCGGAGTGCACTTAACCGATACGCCATTCCTAGTTTTCCGCAGTTTGATTTGTTTTCCAGAACGGTTGCCCAAACTGGAGCTGCGTAGAGTAGCACGGAACTAACTACCCTTGAAATAAGACGACGTCGACTTTGTCTTGGTCCACCAATGTTCGGTAGTATCCTCGAGATGGTTACAGCGATGGAAGATGCTTTAGTTGCAGCGCACTCAATGTGTTTTTTAAAGTTGAGTCTTTTGTCAATCATTACTCCCAAATATTTAAGCGACTCTTGGGAGTAAATTGTTTTTCCACCAACTTTAATTTTCACGGTCGTGTCTTTCCTTCTTTTGCTGATTAGCACTAGTTCCGTTTTATGTTCAGCAAGTGATAGACCGGACTTTTTCAACCAGGAATTTATCTCCCATATCGCTTCATTTGCATAGATTTCGATCTCGTCTAAGCGTTTTGCCACTATTGTTACCCCGATATCGTCCGCAAAACCAATAGTTGTCACGCCGTTAGGGAGGCGTAGCGTCAGCACTCCGTTGTACATAATTAACCACAGTAAGGGACCTAAGACAGACCCCTGTGGTACGCCGCACGTCATTGGGAATAATTTCTCTCCATCGTCCGAGTCGCAATATAATCTTCTTCCAAGAAGAAATGCAACAACGATGCGTACAATGTACTTTGGAACCTTTAGTTTGGTTAGAGCCTCTACGATTTTCGTCCACTTTGCAGTGTTGAAAGCATTTTTTACATCGAGGGTCACCACTGCGCAGCATTTGTCATCTTGTATTGCAGCGCGAGCCAGGCCAGTCACCATGCTGATTGCATCGATGGTTGATCTCCCCTTACGAAACCCGAATTGCTTGTCGGATAGGCCTCCTTCCTTTTCCGCAACAGCGAGCAGCCTGTTGTATAATACTCGTTCAAATAGTTTACCAATGGTATTGACCAAACATATCGGTCGATATGAGGAGGGGTCTCCCAATGGTTTACCTGGCTTCGGAATAAGTATCAACTTTTGCAGCTTCCATTGCTCGGGGAATTCTCCTTCTCTGAGGCATGCCGTAAAAACTTTAGCAAACATACCTGGTGCTGACCTGGCTGCCACTTTCAGGGCGATATTCGGGATTCCATCTGGCCCTGGGGTCTTATTTTCAGCCAATTTACTTGCTGCATCAAAAATTTCCTCTTCTACCACTTCAGGGATTTCGTCGGGGTTTACATGCACTTTAGGCAGATTTGTGTAGTTCACATCCTCTGGGAAGAGAGTGTCCACTATGTTTTGTAGTAATTTTGGACAGGTAATCGGTGGGGAGCGCTTGCCTTTCAGTGATGACATTACAGACCTGTAGGCGCCACCCCATGGATCAGAATCAGCTTCGGTACACATCCGCTTGAAATGTTCGGATTTGCTCTTCGTGATAGCTACTTGCAATTTTTTCCTCGCGTTCTTGTATTGCATGTGCAGCTCAACGAATTCAGGTTGATTTCTTCTGCGCTGGGAGCATCTCCTAGCTCTGAGGCAGTTTTTCCGACATTCCTCAATTTCTGAATTCCACCAGAAATTGGGATTTCGTCTTCGGAAAGCGCTACGCCGTGGCATAGAGGCATCGCATGCTCGCTGCAATTTTTCCGCGGCCTGTAAAGCTTTTTCTTGTGCGCTTCCCGATACTAATGTGTCATCTAGAAGTACCTCCTTGAACATTTCTTCATCGAATTTGCTAGTTACCCAGCTCATCGTTATTCTTTTTTGTGGCTTCATGTAATTCCTACGCAAGGTTTGGAAGACAATAGCCTGATGATCGCTGTGTGTGTACTCTTCGCTAACATGCCACTGCAAGTCTTTGATAAGGGTGTCACTGACGAAAGTGAGGTCTACTACCGATTGTAATTCTCCCCTCCGGTATGTGTTGGCTCCCCCAGAGTTCGCAAGTACGACATTTAGACGCGAGAATGCCTCTAGCAGTATTTGCCCCCTTGCATTTGTTTTTCTGCTTCCCCATTCTTCTGCCCATGAGTTGAAATCACCGGCAATTATTTTGGGATTATAGCGCCTGGCATCAAAAGATAGTTTCTCAAGCAACAAAGTGAATTCCTCCAGCGTAAGGCTCGGGGCTGCGTAACAACTATAGATGTATATACCTCCTATTTTGGCACGTGTAAATCCGTTCTCTGGATGTTTTTTTACATCTTCTATAGCACGACTTCCGCAGCTCCATATCGCGTCTGTCTGTCTGTCTGTCTGTCTGTTTGTCTGTCTGTCTGTCTGTCTGTCTGTCTGTCTGTCTGTCTGTCCGTCACACGCATTTTTCTCGGAGACGGTTATAGCGATTGACACCAAATTTGGTAGAAAGGTGGGAACTGTGAACGCTCACGCATACAGTGAATTACATCCTTTTACGTCAAATTTAAGGGGGGGTCTCCACACATGCAAAAGGGGGGTGTAAAATTTTTTTTCATCAAATATAGTCATGTGGGGTATCAAATTAAAGGTCTCGATTAGTACTTTCCAAAGCCGATCTTAGTTTTGACATTCGTTGGAAGGGTGGGGAGTGCGGGGGGTTGAAAGTGATCACTTCTTTAAGGGGGCCATTCTCAGAAACTACCAAACCGAAAAATCTGAAAAAAATCAGGAGGCTGCCACTATATGGTGCCTGGGCTCCGAAATACCTTCCATGCCGATATCTGTTCAAATAAAGTTAATAATAGTATATTACTACAATTTTTTGTAATTGGTTAGAAACCCCCCTTAAGTTTATCGTAGTACCATGAAATTTTGCAGTGATATAGGCTATAATATAGAGCATGATCTTACCAAGTTTGGTGGAAATCGTACTATTACTAACGAAGTTATAATACCTCAAATTTCTTGCTTCTTTGAAAACTGAAGACTATGAATGTCAATATCACCCGAAAGTGGATACTCTCACATAATATATGGATATATTACATGCTACGTACTAAGAAATACACAAAACCTTACCGTACCTGAAGCGTCCAGCTTCCGGTTTCCCGACTTGTTTTTAAGTTTCTGGGATAGCTCTGCCCTCTAAGTCGTTGTCGGCTACTTAGGATGATCAACTGATCCTCGTATCCACATAAGGTCGTTACAGTCAGTTTATTCATAAATTTGAAACCACCAGCATGAAGATACAGGAAGCAAAATAATATATTTGGAAGTAACGTTACGGAATTTTATATTATGCAGTATGCAATACAAATAAGGGAGTGGAAAGTATTTACAGGCCAAGGTATTCAGTTTTCCTTCCGTCAAATGAAGAAACATACGCGAATAAAAGTGTAAACTAGATACTGGCATAATTAGACAGTTCAGCCACACTGAAATTCAACCCCATGGAGCAATTGTATGCCATTCCCCCGTACTGGTGGTACCATACATGTAAAGAGATTCGTCGTTTCTCGTTTCTACTGGGCACTGTCAATGGGGAAAAATAGAAAAATCAATGAAGTGGCATTCAGGACAATTCAACTCCGTGCCATAAGGTACTCTGTGAGTTCTGAAATGTCTTCCGAGCAAAATTTTTTATATATTTTTATCTCAATACGTATCGCAATTCCAGATACCACCTTCAAAAAACATCTAGACATATAATCGATATCCGTTTCTTGTCCATCTAAAATTTTCCGATTCCTTCGAAAAGATGAATATTGCAGTTCTACATTCTGCCCACACTATCAGTAAACAAAATATTTCAAAGTAGCATCCCAGCATCACCAGGAAAATGAAATTCTTCGTTACGTTGCTACGCGATAATCCGCTTGTAATCTCTTTATAAATTCTAAAATCTCAAACTGGAACCACATCATAAACATTCTATTGATAAGGAATTTCATTTAAGCACGTAATACATAGTCACCTCACATTAAAGATATGTGCAACAGAATGTGGACTCCCTTAACTATTTATAGAGATTTCATGATTTATTATCTCACCCAGGAGTTGCACTATGCAGTCGACTGGAGCTGTTATGCGCTGAAAACGCAGCATCCCTAAACCAGCTTGCATCAGAGATACGAAGCCACGGATCTTAAAAAGTTTTGTCAACGACCCAAAATGTTTATGTGGCCTTATTTAGTGCAAGAAAGAACACACGCCCGAATGCGGGGCACTATACGTGGGGCAACAGATTATGCGTAGTACACACGTGCATTATTGCACATTATGATGCAACGTAATAGAATCATCGTCACATGCAATGTGGATGCACGGCACCCAGTGCAGCTCGGGAAACTCAAACAAACATCTTAAGAGCTTAACCGGCCGTTGTACTTCTGTACTAGATTTTCATTAATAAGATTCTCATGGCTCCGGTGACAATGATGGAAATTATGACGGAGGCGACAATGCTTTGTTGGTAATAATGTTGTGGATGATGATGTTGATGGTGGGCTGGAGAAAGGTTTACTCACATGCACCATATGGCTGTTGACGATGAGATGCGGCAGTTAATGGCTGAAGCAACCATTAATGTACTGAATAAATATAACTTTCAAGCTTTCCTCGTCGCATCGTAAAATGCTGGGAAGAATTCTTGAGTTATGCTCGTGTTTGATGGAGGATGAAGAATCTTTGCACTGAATGTTTCACATGTGAATGCTATGTTACAAAGGAATTTCACCAATTAGGGCTGGGAGGTGTGATTTTGAGTTGTTGGAATTTCGGAAGAGGTGCTAAATTAGCATCAAAGTGCTAAACTACTGGTTTTTAGCGTTTATTGTGATTTACATTTTACGGTAGACTGCTTCCAACTATAACATAATTATTATTTATTCGTTTCTACGAGCTGGAAGCATTAGTTTATACATAACTATCAAAATCAATGTTACCTCAATCCAAATCGGAATTTGGCCTCCACCCATCTTCCTCTCAGATCTTTTCTTGTGCTACTGAATTGAAGATACTTAGATAAAAACAGATAATTGCACCTGCGAAAAGTGCTAATTTTATACGATTATTGCCACACTCCGAATATCTTTATCGATGTCTTAATTTGATAGAAACTTTTATCGTTTTGGCATTTTATCAAAAATCGTATCAAAGCTGATGCTACAGGCAATTAACATATAACATTTTATTTTGAATTGATCCCAATTTTTTACAATTATTTTAATCATAACAGGGAGAGATTACCGATCGCATCGACACCTGCGACCGGATATTGTACAAGATCAAAACTTTTCTTTTTAGATTGGCTGTGGCCAATAATCATACATTAAACTTTAAGTCTGAATATTACAGTGAAGTTGTACGGGTATACGTCATTGCTGTCTTATTTCCCCAGGGTTTCCTGCGAAACTACTACTCTTCGGCTTGTCTTTTCGGAGAGACCTGCTTGCCCGTTTTACAGGCAGCGTGGATTATATGTATTACGTAGCAGTAGTATGAAATAATAACGCCCTTGCCAAGTCAATCCTTTGGATTCTTACCAAGTGGTTGTCATCATCATCATCAATTGCGCAACAACCGGTATCCGGTCTAGGCCTGCCTAAATAAGGAACTCCAGACATCCCGGTTTTGCGCCGAGGTCCACCAATTCGATATCCCTAAAAGCTGTCTGGCGTCCTGACCTACGCCATCGCTCCATCTTAGGCAGGGTCTGCCTCGTCTTCTTTTTCTACCATAGATATTGCCTTATAGACTTTCCGGGTGGGATCATCCTCATCCATACGGATTAAGTGACCCGCCCACCGTAACCTATTGATCCGGATTTTATCCAGAACCTGACGGTCATGGTATCGCTCATAGATTTCGTCGTTATGTAGGCTACGGAATCGTGCATCTTCATGTAGGGCGCCAAAAATTCTTCGGTTCTTGGTGAGACATTTCGAGAGGAACAGTTTCTGTAAGCTGAAATAGGCTCTGTTGGCTGACAATAACCGTGCGCGCATTTTATCATCGTAGTTGTTATCGGTTGTGATTTTCGACCCTAGATAGGAGAAATTATCAACGGTCTCAAAGTTGTATTCTCCTATCCTTATTCTTCCCGTTTGACCAGTGCGGTTTGATGTGTTTGTTTGGTTGGTTTTCGATGCTGACGTTGCCACCATATACTTTGTCTTGCCTTCATTGATGTGCAGCCCAAGATCTCGCGCCGCCTGCTCGATTTGGATGAAGGCAGTTTGTACCGATATTGTCTGCATAGGCCAGTCGTTGGGTGGACTTAAAGAGGATCGTACCTCTTGCATTTACCTCAGCATCACGAATCACTTTCTCCAGGGCCAGGTTAAAGAGGACGCATGATAGGGCATCCCCTTGTCGTAGACCGTTGTTGACGTCGAATGGTCTTGAGAGTGATCCTGTTGCTTTTATCTGGCCTCGCACATTGTTCAGGGTCAGCATAGTCAATCGTATCAGTTTGGTCGGGATACCGAATCCTCTCATGGCCGTGTACAGTTTTACCCCGGCTATGCTATCATTGGCAGCTTAGAAGTCGATAAATAGATGGTGGAACTGTCCAAATTCCAAAAGTTTTTCCATCGCTTGCCGTACAGAGGAAATCTGATCTGTTGCTAATTTGCCTGAAATGAAGCCTCTAGCCTAGCAAGATAGAGGAGGATATCTTATAGATGGTACTCAGCAACGTGATACCTCTATAATTGCTGCACTGTGTGATATCTCACTTTTTATGTATGAGACAGATAATGCCTCAATGCCAATCATCAGGCATTGATTCGCTGTCCCATACCTTGAGCACAAGTTGATGAACCACTTGGTGTAACTGCTCGCCTCCATATTTAACTAATTCGGTTGTAATTCCATCGGCTCCTGGTGACTTATGATTTTTAAGCCGATGAAGCCGAAAAATTATGAAGTTTATGGGTCCGATACTGTAACGATTCGCACAGCACAGCGTTAGATCAATCGATTTCGTTCTGGTGTAGGCCAATTGTCGTAGAAACCGATAAAATCGTTGAAATCATCAAAGTAGACCGGCATGTGAGCATTCGCTCAATTGGCCAGGAACTGGGTATAGACCATAAAACTGTTTGGAACCATTTGCAGAAGATTGGATTCCAAAAAAGCTGGATATTTTGGGTGCCACACGAGTTGACGCAAAAAAAATCTCTTGGACCGAATCAATAGCTGCGATGCACTGCTGAAACAGATCACGTACGACAACCTCATGCGAAAAAGATCGTGGTCGAAGCGCGGCGAGCCGGCCCAAACTATCGCCAAGCCCAGATTGACGGCCAGGAAGGTTTTGCTATGTGTTTGGTGGGATTGGAAGGGAATCGTCCACTATGAGCTGCTCAACTATCGCCAGAGCCTCAATTCGGTCCTCTACTGTGAGCAGCTCAACTGTTTGAAGCAGGCGATTGACCAGAAGCGGTCAGAATTGGTCAATAGGAGTGGGGTTGTGTTCCAGCTCGGATGGGATATCCTATCGCCTCCACCGTATAGTCCGGACCATGCAAAACTGGCTGTCTGAGTTTTTTTGCAAATAAGGAGGGGCGATTTCATAAGGGGGGATAATGAATGCCTTCTAAATGGCAACAAGTTTGCGAGCAAAACGGCGCATATTTGACTTAAATCGGATAATTCTAAATATGTTAAATGAAGCGTCAAATTTCGATCACAAATACGATAATTCTTTTTCCCCAAACCAATATATTGACGAAAAGATCCCTGTGGTGTGTAAACAAGAAACCTAGAATTTTTTTAGATATAGGACATTGGTATTGAACAGTTTCAAATTCGTGCTAACTTCCTAGTGAATGCACTTCCACATATTAGACAGAAGACAGAATAAAGGCTGCTGATTTTTTGTTAATTTTTGCAAAAGTAAATGCATTTTCTGGTTATTGCGATTATTCGAACTCCCCATGCCCCTTTTCCACACGTAAATGTCATTGCTCATTTATGTTCATGTTTCCCATCGGCAACAGCAGGGAATCACCATCTGTTTTTTTAAGTACATGTAATGTGGAGATCCGTGCCATAAAAGTATCTGAATTATGCTTGGAACATATTTGGAAATTTGTTCCAAAGTATTCTTCACTGTCAATAAAATCGTCTATTTTGTGCGAGAATGTTGTATCTGCTTATGGAAATATAGACTCAAAATGGATAGCCTAAACTTGTGGGCATTTGCAATTAAATTTTCGGTTTTCTGAATCAGGAGAAGTCCTCAAATCTAATCCCATACAAGATTCAACTTACGTACTTATGGTACATTCAAGCGACATGACCATTCGATTGTATATTTACCTTCCGGCAGGGTTCTAGCGTGCAAATTACACCCAAATAAGTCGAAATACCGGAAGCTAGTGCTTCGGGTTTAAAGGCTTTCTGTTCATCTAATGTGAAAAAGTTTCTGCACACATTTTTCCATTCATATATGGCTAAAAACATATTGCTTGATATGGTATAATGACGTCATACAAGTGTGCACGAAATTCACATGAAATGTTTAAGTTTCACCTTCTATAACTTTATTAACAATAGTTGGATTTACTTCAAACTTCGCGAAATTGTGCCTTATGTTATTCCTTTTACTTGTGCAAAATTTTGTACTTCATGATGCATGATCTTAAGGGGAATTTCCGGCTAAATTTCTCAAGTATCAAAAGATACTAATATTAAATTTATTTGTGCAGATTTCGGAAAGGGATGTATTGTGAAGTATAGATTTCGCTTAGATACACCACTCTGATTTTTTTTCAGATTTATTAATAGAACAAGTTCTAAGAACGACCCCTGTTACACTTTTTTGGGGTCATATCTTGAACTCTCATTTCCCTACGTTTCACTCGATATCAAATATGGGACCAGTTTCATTTCTGTAAAAGAAAAGATTTTGCACCCTCCTTTCGCATGTATGGGGAGCCCTCCTTAAGCTCAACATAAAATGGCTCCATTAGCTATATGTAAAAGGATCAAAGTTCTCACCAAATTGCGTGATAATCGGTCTAGCCGTTTCCGAATATATCGGGTGTCAGACACACATCGAATTGATTTTAATATCACATAAAACCATAAAAATAACAACATTTATTACTAAAAACGATCAAAAATAAGAACATTCACATAAGTTCAGAGTGTGGTCTCCTAGCATAGGTCCTGGTCGCATCATTAAATACAAAAGAAAAAGAAGAAGACTAATAACTGACTTTTTTCTAATCATCGATTGCTCCGCTAGCCTCGTGACTTTCACCTCGCTACCCACAGATAGGCGAGCCACTCAAGTGGGTGAATTTCACTCCGTGGTAAATTGCATAATCCCCGTGTGGAGCCCGGACGAATTCTCGCTAATTAGCTTGTGCCTCCAAACTCTTGTGTCACATTAAAGTTTGGCTCTTTTTGATCGCTTCGTTACCGTAGGCTTTCCAAAACATTTCCAGTGTCACCAATTTTTCCGCCCGAGGCTCCTCCCTTCAACCACCGTTACCAACTACGAAAACTCTAAACTTTTGGCGCAAACTTTGTATTCTTTCAACCTTGTAGAAAAGTGAAAAACTTTGATGTTGGTAAAAAAATCGGGAGCAACGGAGTGGTCCCTAATAACTATACATAGATAGCACATACAGCACTACGCCTAATAAATGATTGACGTGCAATGCCCCATTAAGGAGGTCATTACGTGTGTTGGATCCGAAGAATCGATTTTTTTGTCATCAATGGTATGGAGTCAGCCGGTCGTCAATGGTATCCACATGTAGTGTAGAATATTTAGGCAAAGTGATTTTTCTATATTCCTAGTCACTCAAAATTACAGTGTTAAATAGATAAAGTGTCATATTTCAGGTTTATGTCGATCGCTCTAATGAAGCGCGAATTTACCGATCTGAACAAGGTTCGAATTACTTCGCTAAAAAGACGGGAATTGAAGCTAAGGCCTTACTACTTCTTCTTTCATGTTTAAAGGGATACCACTGACGGACTGTATATCAGCCCTTTCAGGAAACCCCTAATTTAAGAGTTATTTGGAGCGAAGGCTGGATACCTCGGTGGTCAGGGGATTGGGTCTCTACTACCTATCCAGCACTTAAATAGTTTATGTTTTGACATATGGTCTCTTGTATCCAGCAGGTCAGAGAGCAGACCACGCAAAGAAGTTAATTCCTATCCCTAGAATAAAATAAAATCGTCTCTGGTTTTTAATCATTATTAATTTTTTTTTAAAATTTTTATTTTTACGGGCCCAGTAATTTAACAGGTAGACGAGCTCGCCTTTTTAGAGATGCTCTGTAGACGACAATCAGAATCACAGTATTCAATGATCAAACACATCTGCTTATAAATCATTTTACGTAGTCCTACAATAGCGACATTTTGGATCAAACGTTTTGTCCTTAATTTTATTTGCATCCTTTTCATGAAGTTGCTATAGCCGAGCTGGCTGAATATCAATCTCTCCGTATTTGTCAATCCGGGCTCGAATTCCCCTTTGCTATGGATGGCTGTTTATGTTTTTATGTTGCCCCACTACTGTAGACTAATCGCTTGCACAGCGTTAAGGGTGTTTGTAATGGAACTAAGTTACCATCCCATTCAGAATCAAACACAAAATAGAGACTGTTTATGCCCTATACGCCAATGCAAATGAATAATAAGGAATGGGCAAAATCAAAACTTGCCAAAATATTATATATATATGATATAGTTAACAACACCTTGATATATATAGTAAAGATAAAAGTCCAAAATTAGGCCAACTATATTATGTCTTGAATTTACCAATAAATCAATTCCAGTGCTCATATCTATTAGCTAGATAGAACTTCCTATTGATCAATCATTCATGTTTATATCCGCTTTCATTTTCGGAAAGTGCTAATCAAGGCCTTCCATATGACATCTTACATGACTAAATTCGAAAAAAATTTACACCCCTTCATTACATATATGGCGACCCTCCCCCCTAAACTCAACGCAGAACGACGTTACTCATTGCATGGGTGGGCATATATAACCATTTCAGAAAAAATCTTGTGATAGACAAACAAACAGGTAACGAATAGATTTCAGTAGGGTTTTGTTTTGCGGCTGGGTAGCTGTCCCGTGGTCCTTCAATTTCTAGCCCCGCACTCTCTTCTTTTGCATCAAATGCAAGAACGGAGCCAGAATAGTTTTGGGAAGTACTAATCGAGACCTCCTGTTTGGTATACCACATGACTACTATATTCGGTGAACAAAAATTTTGCATGTATGGGAATGCCTCTTAAACTGGCGGTTCGCAGCTAACACATTCTCACCAAATTTCCTATCAATAGGAATAACCGTTTCAAAAAAAATGCTTTTGTTTTGCTTTACACAGGTCTTATGTGCTTCGTATAGTCTACTATACTTTAATCTGGCATTTAATGGTACAATAAATTCACGCGAAATAGACAAGTTTGACTTACTATAAATTTGTTAAAAATAATTCGATTCCTTTCAAAGTATCTAATATTATGCCTAATATAACCCTTCAACTTTTTACAAGTTTGATATTACAATCAACATTTCAGTACAATTCGCAAATATGGTGGTATACTATTATTAACTTTATTTGAAAAGATCGGTATGAGAAGCATTTTGATGCCTGGATTTTTATGATTTTCTTTGGATTTTCGGCGTGGACAGTTTCTGAGGATGAGTCCTGCTTCACTTCAAATTTGTTGTTTTTGTCTCGTCACTCCACTACTTTGCAATCATCGTAAAGTCTGAGACCTATTTCGTAAAGTATGAAAACCTTCCTTTGATACCTAATACAACTATATTAGAAAAAAATACACCCCGAATTTGTCGGAATTTTCATATTGAAGCGAAAAGATAGTGCAGAAAAAAAATTGTCTTTTTCCTGGTTATGCTTGCAGCTTCACGATCCTTTTTAGCATCTAGACGTGAAGATTATCTATTTTCTAACAGAAATTGTACACAATTTCGGGTATTTTTTTTGTCAAATTTGGTCTATTTTTGAGGAAGATGTATTTGTACGGTTCACATAAAAACTTAAAAAAGTTTTGAACAAGGATCAACTGTTGTTGCGAGGTCTCTGTAACTATCAAATGCCTCCTTAAGTGATATACTCCAATTTGCAATCTCCAAAATCTCAAGCATTCAAAGCTACAGAATTAAGATTGTACTGATGCAGAAAATTATCTTTTCATCAAATCTAGAATTATGGAAAAGGAAATCTGTTCCCCCAAACGCAATAGATAATAATTACAAGCTTCTACTGAAATATCTTATTGAAATTGCGCAAACGAATTACTAATACCTCAACATAAGTGGTGATACTGTCAATTATCATTATTGCAATCGTTAATCAGATTCTTTTTCTGTCAAGTCAGTGTTGCAGATTATAGCTTTCCAATAGTTCAGGATCGAAGTGAATATTATTATTATTGTTGGCCGAGTGTGACATAATATATGATAAGCCCAATGCCAATAGGGTGTGAAGTATGCAAAAGCGATTTATGTTTTCCATTTATGTGTTTGTATTCAGCAAATTGTCTGAGTCAATAACAACGTGATTATGATAATCTTTATCCGCGTTAGTTTAATAGTCACAGGCATTTGGGCTATGTACGTGTTTATGTAATTTTGTGCAGCTTTAGACAGCGCAATTGTTGTAATATGGGGGTGCAAATTATTGATGAGATTATTAGATAATTGGATTAAGTGGAGACTGTATTGAAATTCCATAAAGTTTGATATGGTATGGAGGAATGTTCAAAATTCCAATTATTCAGTTTAAATTTTGAAATAGAAGCTTTAATTTTATTTTGAGTAAAAATTAAATAGATTGATATATTTTCCGAATATTTTATCCATCGTTGTGTCGTTCTTATAAAAAGAAAAAAATTAGTGAACTTTTTACTGAGATATAGCGCGTTCAACTAATCCTTTGAGTTCCACTCAATGACGCAGTGAGTAATCATATTGTTCCTCTTGCTTAAAGTGTGGCCTACCCATTACCACTTCGGCCTTATGATCATCTGACTGCAGTCAATTTAGATACCTCAAACAAGAATAATCCGATGTTGATTAATATTGATAATAATATACAACTTTAAAATGTCAGGGGGCCCATTTTTCATATGCCACGCTCGCATGACATAGAGATAGGATTGATCAATCCCTAACTTGATGTTGATGTTAAAATAATTTTACTTTTATATATCTCGATAGCACAACTAAAGCAGGTGTAGTGCTATTTATAGTTCGTGCAATAGCGAGACCGTTACCACCATCACCAATATTTTACTTAGAACAATTGCTCTAGACTTGAAATATTCCCACGCATCAATTTCACAATTTCATTAGAATCTATTTATCGACGTCGCTTAAATCCAGAATGCCTCTGGCGAACCAGTTATTATAAACCGATTTCGAGGGTTCTCTCCATTCGTCAGCGTCGTGTAGATGCGTCCTAAAACTTTAAAAAATTAACAGTTTTTCGTCGTCTTTGTTAATTGAATCTTCTGATGTGTTGTGCAACTTCCCAGTCGGTCGCCCTTTTATTTGCATTCTTCTTTTCAGTGAAGTCCAGAATGCCAAGATCCGGGTTCGTTCATATGCCGTACGTAGCCAGTTCACCCTAGTTTCTAGATCCTGCTTTAGCGTCCGCAGGCCAGTATATTGGAGGAGCTACCTTTCTTTACATGAGCCCTACGAGGTAGAGAGGAGGAAAGTCCTCTAGTCGAAAATTTTAGCTCCGATTAATTCCATTACAATTCAGTACTAAGCAAAAGGACCAAATACAAGAAAAACAAAAAGAAAATAATAATCTCTAAGAAATATTCGGGAAAAATATACTAAAAATAAAGGAAAATAACAAAAATATAAAAAAAAGCATAAGAAGCTTAGACGAATGAAACTGTAGATAAGTCGGAATATCGGAGGCTCGATGCTTTGGTTATAAAGGTTTTGTGTTAATCTTGTATGAGAAACTATGCACGTTTTTCCATTCGCCATCATCATCAACGGTGGAACAATCGATATCCGGTCTAGACCTGCCTTAATAAGGGATTCGTCTTCTTATTCTACCACAGATATTGTCTTTATAGACTTTCCGGACTAGATCATCCTCATCCCCCCTTCGTTATGTAGGCTACGGAATCGTCCATCCTCATGTAGGGGACCCAAAATTCTTCGGAGGATTTTTCTCTCGAATGGCGGCCAAGAGTTCGCAATTTTTCTTGCTAAGAACCCAAGTTTCCGAGGAATACATGAGGACTGGCAAGATCATTGTCTTGTACAGTAAGAGTTTTGAGCCTATGGTGAGACGTTTCGAGCGGAACAATTTTTGTAAGCTGAAATAGCCTCTGTTGGCTGCCACCAACCGTCATAGCTGTTATCGGTTGTGATTTTCGACCCTAGATAGGAGAAATTATTTATTCTTTCCGTTTCGGTTTGATGTTGTTGGTTGGTTGGTTTTTGGTGCTAACTTTGCCACCATATATTTTGTCTTGCCTTCATTGATGTGTAGCCGAAGATCTCGCGCCGCCTGCTCGATTTGGATGAACGCAGTTTATAGGTCATGCATATTTTAGAGTGCAATAAATTCATGTGAAATACAAAACTTTGACCTTCTATAACTTAGTTAATAATAGTTGGATTGCCTTCAAACTTCAGAATTATATCTAGTATTATCTATCTACTGATGCCAAATTTTCGACTTCTGGAACGAACTTATGGAGGTATTTGGGTAAATGTCTAAAATATAGTAGTAACGTTTCCTGTTCACTCCTTAGTGGAGTATAGGACATCGACAGAGTTAGACTGTGCTTCAGTTTCACTATAGTCACCCTTAACGCTGTGCAAGTGATAACGTCATAGCTGCGAGACAAACGCAAGACGAACACAAGCATTCATTATAACTGCGACTCAAATCCATAGCAGCGAGATTTGGAGGCTAATCGTTTACGCCCTCAACCATCGCGCCGTCGAAAATATAGTAATATGCTATTATTACTTTTATTTGAGCAGATATTGTAATGGGATGTATTTTGAGGCCTATATTGTATATAGATGCATTACTATGACTTTTTTAGGAATTTTTGGTTGAATAGGTTCTGAGGACGAGACCTATTTTACTTTTTGGGACTCACATTTTTTGTCCTCACATCCCGGCGTTTTACTCAATATGAAAGATAAGATCATTTTCGAAGAGTACTAATTGAGCTGTTTCATTTGAGATAAACATATTCTGTGAAATGCTTCCCCCTGTCGCATATATGGGGAGCTTGCCTTAAACCCAATACAATCGGAGTAAATCTCATGTGACAGACGGCCAGATAGACATTTAATCGATTTTAATAAGATTTTGCTTTACACAAAACTTTTAAAATGACAAGAAAATCAAAAAAAAATATCTTGATCGACAATAATTTCAGATATAAAGGTCCCCTTGCCTTGAGCGCTCTTTAGGATTGATTTACAAGGATTTATCTTGTTGTTTGGTTCATAAAAATGTAGCGCTAGGTATGGATGAAAGTAAACGTGTCTCCGCAATTATATATAAACGATTTTCCAGGTCCTATTTTCCTCTAACCAAGTTATCAGGAATTAAGTTCCTTTTCTCAAAATTCTCAATATTAATGGAGATACGGCTGTTTAATTTTTTTCAAATCATTCCTCCATTTTCCCAGCACCTGCACTCTCCAACCTATATACTACTTTGGAGCTCTAATTCGGCTCTAACCAAGTGTTCAGTGCACCTCTTAATCTCGTCGTTTGTCTCCAAAGTACGCTATTCGAGAGTTCAAGTACATTTAATTTTACAAGTTTCACTATTAGTCATCATTTCGAATCGCATGCTAATTTAGAAAATGCCACAGAACACGGACTTCCTGGAGCATCTTAATTTGATATGGGGATGCCACGGCGGCAGTCACAGGCGCACTGCAGGCTGTTAAATCGGTCTCTGCTCAGCGAACGGGGATCCCCGCCCTCAACCAACGATCAAACCGTCGACGGGTCCAATTTCTCTTTCCGACAGAATAAGCGGAAGACTTTGACGTCTATTCACTAAATTTGATAAACAACTTTCGTCTTTTGCTACGCGCAATTGAAATGTTCCCTTTCAAAGTTATGTATGGAATGTATGGAAATTGCCGCCTAACAGCAGTATATCCTTGTACCAACCTGTTAGTTACAAATCGTAGCTACTACCAGAATTAGCTTAGATTAGTATCGCAAAATACATACTCCAGACAAGCTGGGTCTAAGAATTGCTTTAGACCAAAAGCAATATCATCACCGTAATATTCATCGCTCTACACCTCAACCTGCAATCGATACCCCTTTGTAGACCACAATCCAAAACACCAGCCTTTTACTATGTCCTTGCCTCCCTACAATGATGAGTTTATTAAAATTTGTTCTTCGAAAAAAAACTTTCTAAACTATAATATCAAACTTTATAGTATTTCCACTTATTTTGATATTACGTTTTCCTATTATTCGATATCAATTTTAGACTGAATGTGTTGCAATTAAAAATAATTAATTCTTAACACAGAGTCCGATCGGGGCCACAATACTGTTCGTCCAAATTGTGGCACCATGCAAGCATTCAATTCTAACTCACTTGCTGCCCAAAACGGCATTCGCTCGCGCACCAGCCTCCAGCTGGTGATCTCAGACGGGTTTCCAACCGGGCAACGGTCCAGCTAGATCACAACAACGAAAGATTATGCATGCGTAGCATAATATTTCGCCTTAGCCAAAAACAAACTTTAGGGACGCATTTCGGAATATGCAGTATGATTCAAAACTATAGATAAACAACAACGAATTGAGAGAAGAATGATGGTCTTGAAGGGAGTTAAGTAGGCGGTACCAAAATATGTTTATCTGAGTGTAATTATGCGGTATTTCTAGCGATTAAATTTTTTGAAATAATTAAAACTTGTTTTTTCTATTCGCTAGGGTTATCTATTGCTCAAGTCTTGTTAGCACTGATGAAGGTAACAAGGGTTCCCGAAATATCGGTATTTTCAAGACCAATAAATAACACTAACGGATAGAGAAACCAAGTTTTAATTATTTCAAAAAATATGTTTCAGGAAATGAATTTCTCACCCGCTCGTCGCTGGGCAAATATAACTAAATGATGTGAATGTTGAGAAGCCACGGACACTATAATGTTTAATACGTTTGCTCTGGCCTGTTTCATAGCTCACTTCTTGTCGCCAAAGAGGTTGAATTAACGCCTTGTATATCGCTGACTCCGTTGCTTTTTGCACGCTATTGTTCCTCAGTGTACACAATACGAAGATGCTATATGGGCTCTATTCGCAAGCAAGCATTGTCTTTTACTATTATTGACCTCATGCTCACTTGTCTAAAGTTGCAGGTGTTGTTTTTTTTTCTCCGTCTTCTAGACTGTATGATTTATTCTTAGGCCGAATGCTAAATCCTAGCGCTGCCTTCTCTAGTTTTCTGATGGTTTCTTTGGCATAGGATTTTGATCATGTCACGATCACACATTTTGTTCGGTAAGGTATCCCTTATTATTATTCTATTAAGGGAAAGTAGCACCGCGTCCTTGAAGAACTATTGTATTCCTTTTACTGGTTATAGTGTACCTATTGATCATAGTATCTCAAGCAGGCCTATAACCGTTAGGAACTTTAGTATGTTCCCTACTTCCAGATCTTTCAGCTTTGCATCTGGTATTAAGTGTTAAGGTATTCCTTAAATGGTCTAACGTTCTCCGCTTAACCTACTCCAAGAAGAGGTTAAGTGACTTTGGGGCCAATCCAATAACTTCTCTGAAGCTCCGCATTAATTTATCGTGTGTGTTTGTAGTCTAAAAAAACTTGTAACGCTTTCCGGATCTATTATTCTATTACTCTTACAATACGTAATTCGAACTTGAAATCGTATTGTCACACTTGCTCTGGTATTAAGCGAATCTTAAATTCTCATTTTCTCTCCTCATTTCCCTCCTAATTCCAACAATATATGGGTATGCACGCGCTTCGTTGTGGGCTTCTCGGAAAATCGTGGAGGCAACTGAAGGGGCATTGCCAGGAATCAACGTGGGTGTGGTTAACGCACCACTTATATTGGGGATTAGGGAAACGATATATATCATCATTTGTTACATTGTGGAGAATATATCCTTCACTAGTCCCACTGTGTATCGACTGTTTTTCAACTATGACGTTGAAGTCACTTAGGACAATTTTGAAGTCGTTGGGGGGTCGTATATGGCTTAAATGGCTGCCTCTTCTTCACTTGGTGCGAAGAACAGGATAGCTGTTCAAAACTATTTTAAAGATATAATTCAAGGTATTATCCCCGTATCTATGATGGCAAACGAGATCCAAAAGACTCGAAAGAATGATACTGTATAACGTATTTCACAGTAAAAGCTAAAAGGGTCCTTGATTTTAGTCCTGATGTGTTGCTATGCCCCATATTTAGATATATAAAAAGAAATGCGTGCCTTGCATAGCCGTAGATTGTACTTTAAATTGTTGATGATTCTACTCAAAAGCGAAATGGAGCATAAAAAGCTCATTTTCCAAGTAATCTACTTCACAGAGTTACCACTGCGCCATGCAAGGCTGGCATTTCTCAATGATACGACGATTCAGGGAAATCGCATTTCAAAGGAAGGATTCAATACTGTAATTCGTATAATACATATGATAGACTATCCTACAAGCCTGAACTATTTAATCCTCTACTGAATTAGACAGCATTCGTTCAACCAATATCTAATCGGCACCAGCACGCTACTTGAAACTTCTAAGATTTCATTAACTTCAAGCTCAATTGCATTTACAGGGAAATTCCGTAAATATTTAGAAACCCTACAAGATGTGCTAATCATATGTGCAAACATTCCGCCTTTACATTTGAAAGTAGACTCCGGTAGCAAAGCAACGCATTTGAAATGCAACTTGCATTCCGCCATTAAACTGGCTGGCTAACCAGGAATTCAGTCAACTATGTTTGTGCATTCGTTTCGTGTTTCCACGTTCCCGGCGCTCCCTCTATTACGGCTTTCTTCAATTCAATGATTCGAATCAATTCGGACGACTTGGGATCGTCCACCAGCGGTATAATAACAGGAAGGAAATTGACATTAACTTTTAAATTTTCTTGTTTTCCTCTCCGGTTAACAGAACTCTCAATAATAGGCACACGTCGTCTTGGTACCTTTCTGGGTGATTAGTAGTCACATTTACATTCGAAGGCTGGTAATATGATACGGAAGTGGAAATAAGACGATTGAGTAACTTCAAAGCACCATAGCTGGCTGCATGGTGCATGCCGATTGCGTGTTGTCGTAGTCTGGATGGCTTTTCTGAAAGACAAGCGCGTGGGGTCAAGCGACGCCAATGACGGTCATTTTTCATTCATTTAAGCACTTGAGTTCGGGGCGGAGAAATGTAATGAAGAGTTTGATTGACTTCAGTTAGATATACACTACTGGAACTACTTTTTGAAACGTCTATCGAAACCTGTCAAAGTTGCAATTCTAGAGGTTCATTGGGGCATTGGGGTTCCAAATGGGCTTTGATTTCCTTTCTCCTTATGATACTTGTAATTCTTACCTCTTGGCTAAATATAAACCGTACAGCCTCTTTTGTCTTAAATGACTGCATTGTTTACTGGTACGCTTCCAACCTTGTATAACTACTCAAGTTCCCCACTGTATCCCCAAACAAAATAGTGCCATCACATAAAAACCACTCGAAATCACAATTTCATTAGATTCTAAAACAGTTGGAGGCTGAAAGCGATAATAACGGCTCATGTTCCATCAGAATGCCCATTGAAGTGGGTGTCGAAAAGATACGGCTTAAACATCGATTGGATCAATATTAGCTCAGCTATTTAGATTTTTCTTAGTCAGTTGATGCAGATGTTAACAGAGGAAATTACACAAACCAAAGCACTTAGGAAACTTACTCAGCATCATTTGTCTTATTTGTCCATTACGTTTCGATGCACTTCATTGCATTTAGTTGAACAATGCGCGATGTGCAGCAGATCACACCAGTTTTTGTGCGTCCCAGAAAATGTCCCAGAAGTAACACTGAAATTATAGAAACATCGGGAGTGAATGGTTCGTTATCGAAAACGCAGCTATTTGTAATGTTGACAGAGTCCGAAACATGATTCAAGCTAGCTGATAAGGAACTTCAAAGCGACTCATGGTCTGCCGGCTCAGTTGCTTCGCTTTGAATCGGGGGATGCGTGTTGGAATTTGGTGTAGATAAACGTGGACCAGATTCACGGCAGATAAATGTGCTTTACACATCGTGTCTATGAACTTTGCTAGAATTATCTATTGTACTACCTTACATTTGGACATGTTTTTGAGATATCTCTACCCGCTGAACAGTTTGTGTTTACAGCGTCCAAATTATTGTACTTAGTATACTCATTACAGTATGCTGTTGGTGGGAAAATATCTGACGAAATGTTTCTATGGAGTTGGTTGAAACGGGTCACGGAGAATAGGAAAAGCTTAGAGCAACCACCAAATATTAAGCAAATGTTACATTGCAGGAATGCTCTAAGACCTTTAGAGCGGTGAAAATGAATTTCGTTATTGCAAAATAACGCTCCTCCTTGAAAGTCTTATAGAAAACAAAACGTTTAGCACATGCGTCCATAAAATTTGTTAAGGATGCACAACAAATTTTAACTAAAGTAAAAGGCTTTCTTGGCCAGGTTTCGCGAGACATGTTAACAAGGAATCAAGAGGCTGGCCATCTCGATCATGATATCCAACGAATGGCTCTTGATTTATATCTGAAGTTCTTCAGGCTCCCTTATTTAACATCGCTTCCGCATCGGAAAGTGCTAAACGATGCCTCGCGTTTGATATCCCAGATGGTTACATTCGGTCCAAAAAAATCAACCCCACCCCCCTTTTGCATGTATGGGGACCTACCTTTTGAACTCAACGAATATATAGATGTTGACTGATTGCGTGGCGGTAAGACTTGCATTGAGTTCGCACGAGAATTCACCTGAAATCTGTTCATCTTGGGAAAACCGTCAACGGTTTAATCAATCGGTCAAAGTTAAAATTGGAAATAAAATAGAAAGATAACAGTTCGACCGCACGCATGGACCGGAAAACTCGAAGCGCGACCAAGAAAATGCATCCAATGTCGTTAAAAACAAAATGATCGGATTGATGCTGGTGACGACGGCAAGGGTTCTTGACACATGGACCGCGCCAGGTCAAAAATAAGTTAGTCGGAGCAAAACACACTGCACGCTAAATATTGGCACCCTGACTGGAAAGATCGAAGAGCTCGTAAGAGTCCTTTGGAAAAGGTGCATTGGTATCTGCGCTCTACAAGGAACGGTCCTAAAAGCTGCGACATAGAATGCGAAATCTGTAAAAATGGCTATAAACTTCTCTATTTTGGTAGCCCACACAGACACACTCAATGCAGTGTTGGCATTACCATCTCAGAGGATTTACGTGGCGGCATTAACGAAGTTGACCGAATGATGAAGCTCACCTTTATATCAGTTGATCGCACTACTCACTTCTTTATCGCATACGCACCACACCTTCTGGCAACTTCTCGATACAAAGACCTGCAACGTGCCTGCTGATGACTATATCATCATTGCAGGCGACTTTAATTGTCATGTGGGTGAAAAGACTGACGGCAACAAGTGTCATAGTGGAAAAGGGTTTGGAGCACGGAATGAAAGTGGTGAGCATATATAGTCGATTCTGCGAACACTCATGACCTTGAACTTATGAATACATGGTTCATCAAACGATTGTCTCATCTTCCTACATTTGATAATAGGAACAGTAAAACGCAAATCGACTATATTCTCATAAGACGCCGACATTTTACCACCGTCACTGATTGCATGTGATCCAGGGGGTCAACCCTTTTCAGCCGCTTGCATTTCCGATGAGACAAAATTCTCTTACTCATTGTGTTGGGGTGACTTTAAGTCTGGCTAAGTCTTTAGTAGCGGAACACTCAATTTCTTCTCCTATTGTCCTGATTCTTAAGTCTTTATTGGGATCGACGCTGCGGAAATACCAAGGACCGCCTTAAGAAAGAATTAAAACGAGTAGTGGAAAATTTTTCTATGGAGTACATATCGCGATAGATGTCTGGCCCAATCGTCTAAAATTTTGTATGAAGGCTAAAAGTGGTCTCTTCGAGTAATGTTCTTCGATTTTCTTATTTCTTAGCATATATTAATAGTATATACTACTGCCGTAGTTTGAAAACATTATGTCATTTTGTTTTTACGTCATTGTATGTTTATTTTTCGATGTAAAGGAGAGGGGGGAGGGCGGTAAAGGAATACAAATGCGAAAATATCCTCTTCCTTGTCCAGGATCCAAAAAACTAGACGGATCCAGTGTCTCACTGCAATCCAGTTCTTTATTTTATCTCGACAAGGAAGAGAAGATGAAGTCAAGATCACGGTGAAATTTAGGCAAATAGGAAAAGTATTAGCAGCAGCCAGGCAGAACATCACGCCACCTATTGCTATTCCCAGATCACCAACCACTCTCATACTCCCGGTAACGAAGAAAGGACGTCTATTCTCCCGTGTATGTTATCCGGGAGAACAAAGAACTAAGTCTGAGTGTAATTATGCGGTGTTCCTAACGATTAATTATTTGGAATAATTAAACTTGTTTTTCCTATTCGCTGGTGTTGACCATATTTCGGGAACCAGTTATTCCCTTCAACAGTCCTAACAAGTGGTTCCCGAAATATCGGTATTTGCAAAACAATAACACTAGCGAATTGGAAAAACAAGTTTTATTATTTGGTTTGGAATAGAACCTCACCACAATCCTCAGGTTCCATCGTAATACTCGCTCTCTCTCTGTTTCTTCTTTTACTTTCCATCTTCCTTCGAATTCAGAAAACTGCCCGCAGGTGAAATATCAGGGACGGCCGGGCATAGCAGTACGTAAAAAACCAGCGCCTTTTTGTCTACCAGCAACCGTATCCAAAGTTGTGAAAAAGAATCGTCATTCAGAGGGGGTGAGTGATTTCCTTTGGATGAGCTAAAGCCTCAAACAAAACGCTTACAAAGATGAGCGCAAGACAGTTTCTAGCATATGGACGCAACTCTAAAGGCTTCGGGCTATTGTCATATCATCATAATCAACAGCGCAACAACCGGTATCCGGTCTAGGCCTACCTTAATAAGGAACTCCAGACATCCCGGTTTTGCGCCGAGGTCCACCAATTCGATATCCCTAAAAGCTGTCTGGCGTCCTGGCCTGCGCCATCGCTCCATCTTAGGCGGGGTCTGCCTCGTCTTCTTTTTCTACCATAGATATTGCCCTTATAGACTTTCCGTGTGGGATCATTCTCATCCATACGGATTAAGTGACCCGCCCACCGTAATCTATTGAGCCGGATTTTATCCATAACCGGATGGTCATGGTATCACTCATAGATTTCGTCATTGTGTTGGCTACGGAATCGTCCATCCTCATGTAAGGGGCCAAAAATTTCTTCGGAGGATTCTTCTCTCGAACGCGGCCAAGAGTTCGCAATTCTTCTTGCTAAGAATCCAAGTCTCCGAAGAATACATGAGGACTGGCAAGATCATTGTCTTGTACAGTAAAGCTTTGACCCTATGGTGAGACGTTTCGAGCGTTTCGATCCATAATGGACAATAAGACTGCAAACCATGCATGATTTTCACTCGCCTGAATAAACTCACGTCTCATATTTAGTAACGACCCGTTTGAGGTATTAATTTTTTCAGCAATAGTAAACATGGTTTTGCGAAGAGGACAACTAGTTTTCGAAATAAGGGTATATTAGCAATAAAATCTCTATATTCGGCATTTAGAAAACAAAATTCAGTGTCTTTTTTTCCTCACCCGTTTTGGCATCTTCAATTCCACTTTTAAAATAGTCAAAAACCGAAAACTCACAGACGGAAGTACTCAATAGATGTCACTTTGACAACTGTTTAGCTAAGATCGCTGAAAAAATGTTCGACAAGGTGGAAGAAATTCCATTTATTTTTATGGAAGATAACATTTTTCAGAAGCTGCTTACTCAATTCTGATGAAATCATTTACATGCCTTTTTTTATCTGACAAATTTAGAATGAAATGGAAATCTCGCTGCATTTCGTACCGGTTTGTGATTTGGAGAGAATTTTTAAAATAGTAGTTCTGACGGTTGTCTTAGTCTCTTTTAAAAAGTTATAAATATGGGAAACATACCCATTACCTTTGTTAATTTTTAAGAAGAGTTTATCTAAAGATTTTTTTTCAAATAATTTAGAAGAGGCTCCTAAAAGTCATAGAAACAGAAAAAGGGAACCACTACGGTCATTCTATTCCCAGGTTAGAAAGCGCAAGTCGTCTCTTTTTTCTGAAAAAAACTTGCCCAAAAGGAGGGGTTCGTAGACGAAAAAAGTGGAAGTAAGTTGCTTATGCCTCCTAGGTCCTTAAACAAACAATGTTATGACTCTTCTAAACAATTGTTATTACTTTTTTTATTTTTGAATAATTAGGTACTAATAACCCGCACATACTCTTCATCCCAACAGAGCAAAATATGTCAACCTGTCGTAATAAAAATTAGGAAAAAAATAGTAATTCCAATTATTCAAATTGCAAACAGCCTGTGCCAAATTGTGTAGAAATAAATGTAGTATTTTCTCTACGAAAAACAAAAAATCAACTATGATAATTTACTTCATTTTCATTTCTTCTTTCTCTTTTCAGGTACGTTTTTATGTAAATTAAATCCGCGCTTTAATTGTAAGTAAACATTTTGAATAGTTCTATGCTGAAAACACATACTGGTGATAACTAAGAATCTAAGAAACTCCAGTCATTTCCAAAGTTTCTTGGACCGAATGAAGCTTTCAAGTGCCCTCGAACTGCGAGTAGAATTATTTCCTTTTCTTAAAGCTCCTCTGGTGCAAGGATGAAAACTGTTAAACAAGCGCCTTGCGAATAATAGTTTCATCGAATAATTTGCTAGAAAGATCATTGTCTGAAGTTTGAAGGAGGGTATGCACTATCTATGGATTATTTGATTAACTAAAATGGCGACTTAGTTTCGGGCAGTGGATTTCGAAACGAAATATAACTATGGGATTCGGCATTGTGATGGAGAATGATTTTTTGATTTGTTTTTTTTTTTGTTTTTTTAGTTCTTCCAATTGCTCATAAGTTCATTTGACTAGGTCCAAATAGCTTCCAAGGGATTACTTCTTACTCATAAATAAGAAAATTTCATTCTTTTAATCCTCCCCTCATGCTATTTGAATATATTTTTCACCGTACGTCGCTCATCTGGGATCCTTTTTGAATAATATTTAAATTATCTTGGATAAGTTTTGTTTAGTACAATCTCAAGATATATATGTGTCAGCCTGAGTTTATTAGGTTTGAAAATGTAATGCCAAATATCCTAAACGCATCTTTGTTGTACCTTAAACAACTGGGAGTGGACTGTTGCCTGCTGTCAGATTTGCCCTATCATTGTTGAAACTGTTCAGGAATCTTCTGTTGCCTTATTTCTCTTTAATTTTTTTGATACCTAGGTACTCTGAATATAACGTGCTATAAGGTACTGCAAGGCAGGCCTTAATTATTTCGAATAATTTAATCGCTAGAAACATCGCGAGATTACACTTAGATTCTCTGGGCAGACTTAACTTTCCTAGAAGATGGTAATTTTCTGAATATAATAGAAAAGGTTGTATGTATCCTCTTTTCGCAACCGACGTGTTTTAAGATATATATTCATACAATCCTGCAATGAATTTTGCCATGGTGCAATAATATATTTGCTAGGCATTTGCAATATATATTGCAATGAGCGTAAATCACGAGGGCAGAGCTATCCTAAAACAAGGAAGGAAATTTTTCTGTTTCTGGGCCACTAAGGTCAGGTCGTCTACAAAACCAATCGAAGTTACATTATGTTCCACAGCGCATATTCTGTCGGTCAGTCGTCGGTGTTGTACCAAAGAAGTCTTTCTGTAATTCTCGATTATCTTAGCTAAGTAACCAGGGACACTCAGTTCAGACTGGTTGCCTTTAATTCAACTACCCTTGGTCAAGTTAAAGGACAGACAGACCTCCCGCTAGCTCGACGAACGGGAGCAATCTGTTTATATTATCCTATCGCACATCTTCTTCTTAGTGCCTAAAAAAGACAGATAGGGCGATGTGAAGAGGGTACGCCAGGTTATTTTTGAAGCTTCGGTAGCAGAATCACGGCGTAAAGACTATGAGAATCGCAGAAGACCGGTTGCTTGCATTTGATTACCAAAAAGCCGCATGGATAAGGGCAAACTCGTTCAATCCTTACATATTCAAAAGCACAGGATCGTCATGAACCTCAGATGAACTGTCAACTTTTTCTACTTCAAATGAAAACAAAGGAAAAGGCGAATTATAAAGTGGGTGTCGGAGATAAGAACGCAAAAGTGAAAGTGTTCCGCTACACGAAACCTAATGACGACCTCGATTCAGTTGACGCCGCCAGCGAGTTGTTAGAGGAGATCGAAATCGACAACAATAGGCTGCGATACCAACACGAGACATACGCTTTCATGCAATTCGGCTATCTACGAAAGATGTGAGTCTGTCTTTGACTTTATTATCAACAAAAAATTGTGGCGGTGTGCATCAGGGAAGTACATCATCAACCTTCCATTTCCATCCCCTATCAACCGAAAATGGCACTTTCAAAGTAGAGAACTGAAGAGTGTCTGACCAGAAATCCTTCTCAGATGGCAGGCATAATTTTCGGTCTAAATCTCGCTGTAGAAGTCCCTAACCTTTTCAAAAATCCCATTACGATCGACTTGAGAAATTTTGATCAAAGTGTCAAGAACGAACTCTAAGGTGCGCGAACCAACAAAATCGTCGCGACAGGCGAACTAAAATCAGTGGTTGGTCCTCTGGAAAATGCATTTGAAACCACCTTAAAGTTTCTTGTCCGGCAAAACACTGCAAAAAGGCATTTCCACCATAATGGAATGGAGATCTTCAACAAATGGTACAGGCACAAATACTGAAAGGGTTTAAGTCGGCCATTAAGGCTGCCAGGAAGCGGTATCGGCTGGACTATTGTCAGAAAATTGAAAGCAGTAACAAGTTTGTGAAACTCAATACGACTCTGGCCAACATTAAAAGTGAAAAGGCTCCTGTACGTTATATGCTGATTAGTCTCTTGAGCTGCTAATCTGTACGCACTTTCCCGCCAGGAAGGAGGACTGTAAATCAAAGTCTTGCTTGGGGGTATGCGATCCCAGTCTCATATTGATAGTTATCGAAGATAAAATCGGTTGGTCTACAAAAGACTGTCTCACAAATCTTCAGGCCTAGACGGCCAGCCGTTTTTCAGAAATAGCTAGAAAGGGTTGTACCTTGGCTTTTTGAGATTTACTGGAACTGCATTTCTTTCGGAAATGTATTGCACTACTGGAGAAGCTCGTTTGGTTTTCATACTGAAAGCCTGCTACCTTTCGATTACAGACTTAGTTTCAATTTTGTTGAATCAGGGGGTGCGGGGAGGTTAGGAAGAATTCTGCCAAATGGTAGGCAAAGGAAGTGATTTCATACTTCCGAGTTGAGGGTTATTATTTGAAAATATAATTGTGGTAGATTTTTACATTTCCTTGGAAAGGTCAGCACTTGATGACGTAGGGTTTTTAGGGCTATTCTGTTGTTGTGTTATAGGAGAGTAACATGAGTCGTCTGCAATTAATAAAGCTTCTTGTTGGCATCAGATATGAAGTGAAGCACTACTGTAGAGAATTGGGCTGAGACAAACACTGTCCGTTATTCCCTTGTAACATGAATTTTCGTAACTGCCAGTAAGTAGGGTCTGAGCTAAAAAGTCTTTGAATTTACTTTCAACCATTGCATTAAGCAATTTAGCTAGAACACTGACTGGAGCAATTCGCTGGAAGTTGGTGATGTCCGTTAGATCTTTTTTATGATTTGGTTTTAAGTGCTACCTTAGCGGTAGACTAAGATTTAGAAATATGAAGACTAAGACAGCAGCTGAACTCAAAGCAGTTAGTGGACATGTGGAATCCATGCCAGGAGCTGCGCTTATATTTGAATAATATATCGCTGAAGACTTCTACGAAGAAAGATTAGAAGTTGGGTTTGCTCCGTAAACTACCACATGGAAAAATTGGAGTGGTGGACTCGACTATAGGCAGTCAATATAAGGAGGAGGAAGAGACGGCCGTGCACTTCGTATGCAGTTGTCCAGCCTCCTCAGACTACAAACGAATGTACCTTGGTAAGGTTTACTTCAAAGAAGAGTTTGCGCATTTGGGTCTCTCGAGAATGTTTTCAGATTCGCGAAAGCCTTTGAACGCCGTAGATGAAAGGCCGTTAAATTAGCGATCTCCGGGGGTAGTACAATTGGCATAACAAAGGCCCGAGTGGTTGGAGCTGCGACTTCCCTCACTGAATTAAACTAGGTCCGCTGTCACTGTCCCTCTGTTCGACCGTTATTCTGATGTTCTGTCGTGTGCGGGAGCATTGATGCCAGATTCAGGTTCAACCCTGAATTATCTGTCACTGAATCTTTTTTTTTCTATCACTGATTCATATGAGCTTGTGTGTTTGCAGTTTGGAGAATAGTTTGTAAGCTACTCGTTTGTATTTGAAGTAAGGTCTTAATTGAGATTGTCACCAACTTTGGGCATAGAGCATTGACCGGAAAGGACCTCCTCCTTGGCTTTGCTTTTCAGAAAATGGAAAATTCTGTTTTGAACGGAACAGTTTTTGTTGAAAAAACAGAGAAAGTTTGTTGCTATCATCAAATTGTAGAGTACCAAATTGTCATTTGAAATATTTGCTTCTTCTGTTTACTGATACAGTAGAATTCCGGCAATTCCTGTGGTCAAGGAACTGGCAGCCTTTAAGAGAGTGAAATAAATGGTCTGAATGAGTTTATCGCTATTGGTTATGTCCGCATAGAAAGACGACTCGCGTGCCAGCCCTTGGGATATCGGCTTGTATCTTATCATATTTTTCATGGATTTACGCTAGGTCTTTTATTACCCCTGTAAGCGTGTTTGATCTTCCACTGAGGCTGCTTCTTTCTTAACCATTTCCGTTTGTATCTTTCGTTATCGTCAACTTCGCGTGCTCAACTTAAATATCCATAGTCATTAAATGACTATGGATCCTCCCATGGTATGACCTCCTTTTGAGCCTTGAAGCGCCGCAAGCTGACAGAATTAATTAGTGAGTCAATGCTATTTTTCTGTCTTCCTACGACAATTGCGCCATATTTGTCCTCTTTTAAGAAGTCAGTGTTCTAACAATCAGCGATTTAACAACGGTGGTTATTATAAAGCATCATTTAGGGAAACATTTTGCTAAAACTCACATTGTGTGCTATTGTCATTAATTGGAAATTAGCATTGAACGCAATTACAACAATACAGTTCCCTCTTTACATTTGATGTCACCTACAGTTGCCACAAAGTGTCTCAACTGAACTCCTCACTTGATCTTGAAATTCATCAGAATCGAATTAATTCACCTAATTCCCACCAACTCCATCAAGGTGCTCATCAACACAGTCGAATTAATACAACCTAGCTGAGAGAGAATCTTGCTTTTCAATTTTCACCTCCAACCATGCTCAAGAAAATCACACGCTGAAGGATAACACCTCAAGCATTCTAACGGGCAAATGAAGTGAAATTTAATGTACGTAAGATTCCGTTGAGCTCATATATTATAATTTAAGAGAAAGCCGGGGAAGGGAACCAAACCAACTAAACTGAATACGAAAATTAATTAATTATGAATAATTAATTTCATGAATAGAGAAGTAACTCAGTATCACTCCCATTTGTTCCGACAAAAGGATAACATGGCCCACATCAGGTCGTAGTAGTTATTCATCTATTATCTTCAAGGATACATGAGGTCCCCGTCCGCCCCGGCCTTTGTATGTTGGAGTAATTAAAACAAGGGAAACGACATATCATACACTCCGCAACCCTACAACCCTCCACAATTACCTGAACAATGCCGCGTTAATACACTAGTCCTCTAATGACACAAATATGGATCAGGGATGTCAGGTACAATGCGGTCATGCGGGGGAACCCTTGGATCTATTGAAAATGAAATACTGTACATTTCTGTACTTTTGTTTGCACGGCGGAAAACAATGAAACACGTTCCTTTCAAACCAACAAGCGGCAAAGTACCATACAACGGATAAACAACAAAAGATTGCGTTAAATCGCAACCCAAATAAGTGTCCTTGTGCATAAGATAATGCAAGATTTCAGAGGACTAACACAAGGAAATGCAACATTTTCTCAGAGGATCCTTATATTATTGTCATTATTATTTTCATTATTCATTTCCATGTTGTCGCTTGCTGCGGCATTATATTCGCGTTCCGCTTGTCTGCATACAAAATTGCACCAGAATTCCATTTTCTTACTTCCGCATGACAAATTGCAAGGAAGCCGCAAAACGTGAAACAAAGAATTTCGAAAATAGAGTTGCCATGGAGCGTGGATTTATTGCTAAGCAAATATAAACGGTTTGGTTTGTTCTCCTTGAAAGGAGGAAATTTGCAATCACAATCACAACATTTTATGCATTATATGCATTTGCATCTAAAGACGATTATAAATCTTCTCTGGTTAGAATCAATTCTAGATCAACCGTGCTGATCCCATTTACATTTAATTTAAATAGTTTAAATAGACTTACGTCCTGGTTTAAGCTACTGTTTCAGATAAAGCAATTAACATTCCCTTGGTGCTGTATCTATATATATATGTTATAGTCGTGAGCTCCTTGTATGTCAACATTTGTAGGGAGTTGTCCGTAGGTATGTACAAAATATTCTAACGTCGTAGCTAAGAATGCTTTAAATGCCTTTACAGCTCTGGAGTACTGGAGCCGACGGGATATGTATGTTAAAGCTTGCTTTTTTGAAAGTAAGTCAAGATTAAATTGGAGCTCTCAGATCAAATAGATATAAAGTCAAAACAAAAACCTAAGAAATGAAGTCCAATTTATTACTACTAGTATGCTTCTTCAGGCAACTTTTCCATGGCAAAACGAAACGAATTGTTTTCTGGCTCTAAAATCATATAGTAGGCTATCATGGCCCTAACTAGATTCGCCGAGTTTATAGATTGAACCTACCTAGAAAATGAAAATAGGGACGAAGACGGCTACGGTTTCTTACCAGGGCTGACAAACCATAAGACCCTGCCTCATCTCCGCCCTTTGAGCAGCGTGACCGGAGCGGCTCGCAGGTGTTGTACGCTCCCTTTTATAATTCGTAAAACATAACAAGGGTACGAATTATTTTCAGCGTAAATCCGCCCATAGTTCAAACCAAAACTTGGCCGGAGTTAGACAATTTCTTTTTAAGGATTGAGGAGTCCTAAGTCCGCACCCATTTAATGTCGGACCCGACCAAATGGAGAGCAACTTGTTCCACCTCTTTATGGTCCAAGGAGGAAGAACTCTTCATCGCATTTCTTAACTGTATCATATGCGATGAAATTTCGCCTCCTTTGGATGAAATAGCTAGTCTCCGTTGCATTTGGATACGGACAGTTCCTCCAAACAGAAAAGAAATCATCCGCTGAGTTGGAGTTATCGCTGTACCTTAAGTTACTGCAGATCTTCTACTTCCATTCGTATGGAGCTCTTGCCAATTTGAGATCTTTTCCAGAGAATGAAAGAAGGAGATGATCGTTGCATTGGCATTTGGCGCAGGAGGAGGATTCTCAAGAAACTGATAGCTATATCAGCGCAGCATACTGCATCGAGGTAAAATCTCAGAGAAAAGAGAGGCAAGTGGAGTTGGACTGAAGATAAACACTGATAAAACCAAGATTCTCAGTCTGACGGGTCATCACACTCTCCCTATCTGCGTTAATGGGCAGAGCATGGAAGGCGTCGATCAATTTGTATATCTAGGAAGCGTGGTTTCTGCCGACGGTGGCACCAAAGTGGATATACCTCAACGCATTAATGAGCCTAGATTCGCTTTCCTTGCCTTGTTGAAAATCTGGAAGTGCAGTTATCTCAAAACCAACATCCAGTCTGCGCTAATGTTCTTTCTGCGTTGCTTTTTGGGAGTCTGCCACGTATCATCGGATTACGCTGGTCTGATACTATTACAAATGGAGAACTTGGTCGGCGCACAGGCCTATCATCCGTGCGCGAACCGACCGGACACAATAGGAAGGAGTGATAATTACATTGCCAGCTTCGTCATGCAGTGGAATCCACTCTCTCAAGATGACCAACGAGTGGGTAGCTTCACGAGCACTTGGCGCAAAACAGCGGAGGGGGGAAGGCTGAAGTGCATTGCAGCGAAATGTGAGCGATGGCTCGTGGGTGAGGTTAATGCGCTATATCCCATAGGGGGTGATTACCAATCATATTTAAAGGGCATTTGAATTTCAAAATATACCTCTTCCGCGAAATGAGCCTATCCAACATCATAGGTGTATCTTCAATGAGGATATTGCTGATCCCCTGCCGCAAACTATAGCAATTGATATGTAGAAGAAGCCATTTCGCCAAGCACTTGTGTGCTATGAGTGAGGCCAAAGGAAGAAAATCCAAACCGGGGTTGAAATTTATGCGGTTCATCAGGTTCCGGAGCTTGCGGCGCTCGAGTAGCGACTTAAGGTTAGTAAGTGGGTCCGTATAATATTCACCCCAGGCCCGGATTTCTTTTCTACGATCTTGGGGGCTAAAGGGTCTGAAAGTGTTCGCTTTAATATCATTTGTTCACTCCCAAAACCATCTTTTCGTAAATACATTTTTATCTACCGCAGTCAATTTAATTATTTCAAATGTGGCAAAAAAAAGATAGGCAGTCTATTGAGATGGTCGAACTGATTGAACATTAGCCTCTCGATCTCGTATCCCGGATTCAATATCTTCTTTCAGTAATGTCGTTGTCTAGGCTTTACAGCCAATTTTGGGCCTTGACCTTCAGGGTGTCCGTCCACTAACCATCTCAATTCATCGATCGCGTCCTCTCAATTTCGAAATCCGAGCAACGATGCGTTATCTTCTTTAAGAGAATTTGGCAACCGCTTTCGGGGTTTTCCCATTGATCTTCGACTTTTTGTTCTCCCTTCGAATTCCCTTTTAGGTTTGCAAGTTGATAGTTTAAATGTCAGCAGAGCATTGCAGCTTCTGAAGTTTGAGTACTTTGGGGATTTGAAGGTCGTCAAATGTTTGATACAGCTCATTGCTGCATCTGGTTCGCCACTGGTCGTCTCTTCGTTTAGCTCCTATTATTCTCCTCAGGAGCACTGCAGTGGAATACCTGGGATATAACATCAATCAGCACGATAGCGCACAGCCAAAAATTTCCCAAGGCAGCCAAACTGCAGGCACCGTTGCGAATTGCTGTGCGAACTCTAAGGCAAAACATCATCCAAAGCTGATGAAGCATTTCGACACTGCAGAGACCCGGTTTCAGAAGCAACAATATCTAGTTCACTTCCAATCACGTGGTGTTGGAGTAAAAAGACAAAGAGAGATGGTTGCCTTTAGTGTTTCACTAGTGGAAAGTGACTCGTGCAGAAATGTTGTATAGCCCCTATGATCTTGAGCTCCTCACCAAATACGCTAGTGTTCGTCATTTGCCGCACATACTCCATGGCATCGATTTCGTAGTGTATCATAAAGCATTGGCTTACACATTTCTTCAGATAGGCTTCCCATGCTCACAGCAAACAAATCCCGTTCGTCTCGTAGTTTCTAACGAGGATTGCGCATCGCATCTCAACATCGGGCGTTGATTGCCGTCCTGCAAAATAAGTCTCCAATAAAACAGCGCGAGGAACGCACTGGCCTATCGCGCATTAAATGGCGACAATTTCGCGAGAATATAGAAGAAATGATCTCACTTACACGATTAGCAATTATTACGAATGTGGAGGAATCGTGGAATCAAATGAAAGACACGATCCACAAATTTATAAGAATGCAAACTGGGAAGCAAAGAACGCGATCGACGTAAATCTTTACGTTAGACTGGATACTCGGCATGGCGAGAAGGATCTGTCAGCGCTACTGAAGTCGAAGGTCCAATAAAACGTATGAAATCGGGGAAAGCCACAGACCTGACGACATTGCATCTGAGCTGTGGAAAGCGAAAAGCCGGGACCCGACACTGGCTCAATGAATTCTTTAATCGGGTTATTGAAGAAGGTAGAACACCATCTGACTGGCAAGAAAGTACCACAGATCCAATATAGAAAAGGAAAGGAAGTCCAGCAGAATGTTCAAATTACCGTCTGAACCGGTTAATCTCCCACACCCTGACGATTTTTGAACGCATTCTTGACAACCCTATTCGCGAAATCGTTTCATCTCGTGCAACTTGTTCAAAAATGGAATGATCGCCTCATGCAATACAGTCTCAGATTGAATCTGAATAAAACTGATTTTTTGACAATCAATCCCCATGAAATAGACACAATCACCTTCAGCGGCAGTGACCTGCCCTGCGATTCAGATACTTCGGGTCAATACTATCAGCCAATGGAAAACTGCGTTATGAAATTGCTTCACGAATTAATGCAACCTGGATGAAGCAGCGTTTCACAACTGGTGTTCTTGGTGATCGACGTATCAACGAACGTCTCAAATCTAAAATTTGCCGCAATGTCGTCCGTCATGTCGCTCTCTATGGTTCTGAGTGTTGGCCGACTTTAAAAGGCAATGAACGGCGTCTTGCGGTAATGGAGACGAAGATGCTGCGTTGGACTAGTGGCGTGACACGTTTTGATCACATCCGAAATAAGGATATCCGCGATCGATATGGGGTTGCACTGATCGTGGAAAAACTGCGAAAGAGGTGTCATCGATGGTATGGTCAAGTAATTCGGCCAACGAGAATTCACTTTCCAAGATTGGTCTGAACATCGAAGTCGATAGTAAACAACCAAAAGGCAGGCCGAAACACCGATGGCTTGATCCGCTAGATGAGGATTTAAAAGCCTCGTGATTGCATCCAGATCAGGCATTTGATAGAGCCAAATGGCGAAACCGACATGACATGGGGAAATATTAGAAAATACGGCAATGGCAGCAATTATTCTCTCTCGTCTCGGAAAGAAAAGTTGAATTGCGGTGCCTCTCATAACTGGTTGCTGGATCATCTGAAATCAAAAAATCAAAATTATGTCCTTGGATAATCGCTTCGCCAAAGTAACGCTTGGGTTTTTTTCGAAATTTCAATTTTTCACTTTTTGGGAACATTTTTAAAGAAAAAACGTGACTTTTTTGCGAAAAAATCGGTTAATTTGTTTTTGCAAAATGAAAGATATTAACAAATTTGAAAAAAACTCTCCAGCGTCACCACGACTTTGAAAACATGAGTTCTGGGAAAAACGCTTTAAAGTTTTGAACACTAAAAAAATTCTTATTAAACGTCATAAGCGAGTTCTATCGGCTTACTTCACACTGAATCATCGATGCCAGGTCCATAAAGGATGTTACAATCATGCATGGTGTTTAAAGCATCTTTTCGCTTTTGTCCACAATGAATTCTGCCTTCTTTTGTTTGCTTTTCAGCTTCTTCCTCTGCTAGGCCGATACGCATGGAGTCAGTTGAACGCGCCACTATTGATTCCCATGTCTTACATGAAGATGACATAAGCATAAAGCACCGTCATTGAAGGTACAGGCTGCCACATAAGCTGCAATCTCAACGATGACAGAGGTCCCATCCAAGTGTTTTGGTAAGATTTTCCTAATAGGTTGGTTCAAACTCTCATTGTTGTTCTGCGTAAAGCCTCCGACATATCGCTGCAGGAGGGCATCTTTGCTCAGATCCTCATAGATGGGCTTGATAGCATCAAAAATCCTTGGGAAGGCACTGTACGTATGTTTTAACGAATTCAATGGATTAGCAGCTGCAGCTTTTTGCCATGCCTGCCCGGTAATTAGCATTAACAGTAGCGTGCTCGAGTCAAAAAAAATAAAATTTAAAACCCTACTCCCCCTTAAGAAAAAGTTCATCTGGGCGAGCATGCTTCGCGACGTGCGATTGTAGTCCGGAACGGGGGGGGGGAGGAATTGATCAGCATTTTCATCACATTCGATTATCGATCATGTGTCATAAGGGCAGTAGCCATTGAGTTAATACCCTACCCACCGTCTTGTTAGGGCAAAATAGCCTCAAAGAGGATCTCGAGCTGTCAACAGCTGAGCTACGAGTAGTTTATGGAGCAATTCTGTGATTACCCGGTGGTTCGCGGACGACAACGCCGATGAGTGTGATATTGATCTTTTCCTGCGAAGGATCAGAGAGCACGTGAGAGAGCTTCGACCTAAACGCATTTCGCGACATTCGTACAGGACAACATTCATCCATAAGGAGATTCGTTCGTGTTCACATGTGCTCGTCAGAGGGAACTTCGCCAAGAAGTCGCTGATGCAACCATGCGCAGACCTCTATCGTATTGTTGAGCGATATTCATCGTCGGTTTACATCATCGACGTGAACGGGAAAGCCACGAACTTCTTGCAGAAGATTCGAGGGATCTTCTGGTATCAACCGCCCCATTGGACATAGTGAAACAGTCAGGCAGAACTTCCGAAGTAGCTGCGGGTTCAACGGCCCAAAAATCGCTTTTCGTTGGTTAGTTCCTGAAGGCTGTGATCCCAAACGATCCCGTGGTAGATCCGCTCTTTCTAACCTCACTATCCAGTAACGCATCTTCTGCATTGCCAAAACATCCATCGTCTACTTTGTGGTGTGGCTTGAAAGTGCCTTTCAGCACTGTTCCACTTTCTAAATTCGTATTCCATTTTCGATACCATAATTTTCGTTATAATACCTATCAGCCCCGAGGCTCAACTGGGAGGACTTGCTGTTGCCATGCCTTACCAAGACAAAGGTGAGAGTAGGATTTGGGAGTAGGACTGTTTTTGTTAAATCAACGTCCATTAATCAGATTGTTATTGTGGAGTATCATACCGGCGTCAGTTAACTACCCCCTTTACTTTTTCGTATACATTCGCGTATTCAATGGAGGTCTGGAAATTAACTGAAAAATGGTACGATTCACATTCAAACTACTTAAGACTCAGCATTATGTCAAGTGTAATACAAAGCTAAGGTGAAAGCATAATAAAATATGAGTCAAATTTTAATTGCTAGCATTAATCAGATAAAACACGTGTCGACTCTAACCCCTGTAGATATTCTGTATTTAATTAAAACTCGTAATGCTTTGTCTAATTGTCTGTAGCCTCAATAATGTGTTTCATCTTCAACCTTGTTTGCCTTTCACTCCACATTGTTTTCTGACAAAACTATAGTCACTTCAGCCACATACGAAAGAGTTAAGCTCTCAAGCCCGTTCCCAGGAAGCTACGTTGAGCACTTTCCACATAGGACGTACGGTCGTGTGCATAGCATGCCTGCCTGAAATGAACTTATTAAAAAGTCTCTTTAGCAATAATAATCATAATAACAACGACAATACATTATAATGCAGCACTTCAATGTCATGTTTGAAGCTGCACAAACAAACTACACGAAAAAGAATTGCATAAATAATGAAAAACTGCAGCAAGGGTTGCTCTGTCTGTCCATGGCTCCTTGTGGATTCATTCAGTTCCATTCCACTTGGCTACATTTCCAGCTAGATATTGTCATCCTAGAAAACATAGGGAGAGTACAGACGTGCAAACAGAATCCAGTCAACATGTGCAGTTTGCGTAAGGAGTCTAGTCTAGGGGTCTGCCAGTAGTCTGGCAGCATCTCGCTAATGTCGGTCCGCCAGGAATGTTAGGTGGGTGCAGGCAAGCAGGAAAATGCAAACAAGAAAGAAGTACCCACAGCCGAGCAACAAACAGTATGTAACTGCTTCAGCGGAAGGTAAGGGGACAGGAACAGTATATTGTTTAGGATATTGTTGTTCCGCTACTTGTTTCGTTTCTTTTGCTCGAATGTTGCTGTTGTTTGTTGAGTGTCATTCGGATAGTGGGAAAATGTAAAGAGCACAGTGACGCAACGAGGCGTTCACTCAAAACAAATTTGCTATTTTTCTGTCTATAGAAATTAAACTTTGCCCGGGAGAAATGGAAGAAGGATCTGATGCTAAGTTCTACCTTCAAATTTGTTACTTGACTATGTTTAGATACCACCAGAAGACAATGGATGTATCCTTCAGCCCCAGTAATTAAATTGGAGGTCCAATTTCAAGAATATCACAAAAGACAATAGCATCACTTCAAAATCATGTTGATGTTCTCTCCTGCTCCTATGTAGGTGCAAGAGATGTTTGAATCTCAAGTTGACACCCGATCCCCAGAAAGTCCTATCGAAAAGGCTTTGCCAAACAAATATTCCGTGTGCCTTTTGTTCATCAGAAGTACCTTCTTGAATTTTGCTTAGAATATATATTGAAATGTTCAGTCATAGGAATATGCTTGGCAACCTAGGATGATGCGCAGTATTCCATGAAGTAACGTCAAAAATAAAACTTCTACTCTAAAAGTTCAATCCTTAAAAATTGCAGTTTCATTCAACACTTGAAGCTTGTATTGTGCATATGCTTGCCCTGGCACAGGCATTGAAACTCAGAACCACAGAGAACATATTTGATGCAAGAATGTCGACAAAGTCACCGTAAGTGCATGATTTCATTCCATGGATAGGCTCATTGCAACGTGCAAGAGAGCAAGTAAGGAAAAATGCATAGGAAACAGCCTACGAGGTATCTTTATCATTATCTCAGCTCCATGATTGCGAGCGCAAAGAAAGAGTGAAATAATTGCTGTTGTGTTGTTTTCCAAGCATTCTTTAAACTTTATTCCTTGCTGCTTTGTACGTACCTCGATAAGAGCTCCAGGAAATGAAGATGTTTCTAAGGCCATTAAACTTGCTTGTTTCCACGGTGTGGAGACTGGAAAATTAGCACATAGGTGCTAGCTGACATATTCGGAAAAGTGTTATCGGATCAAGACGCTCAAATTTAATGTTACCACCCCCATTGTTGTGAGAGAAAAAGTACATACCCCGCTATAAGGAAAGTTTTCTTACTCAAGTTTTCTATCCAGTACTAGCGAGTGTTTAATGTTCAAGTTTTTCCTGCGCTCAATTACATCTTATTTTGTGTACAAATAAGTTCTTGAGGACTTTTGGTAGATAGCATAAAGTATAATGAGGAGAAGAGGAGTTAGGAGTTTTTAGGTTGTTGCACATAAATAGGAACGTCCTAGAAAATAGCTCTCTGGTGTACATGCTATACGATAGGGGTATCGTGCAGATAAGTACTTTTTGAGTCGCTACAAGATGCAACGTTTTGTGTAGAAGCCGCAATTCTAGGTAGTTTTACAAGATTATTTCATCTAGAACGAGGTTATTGTTCTCATACATTTCTATCTTAAGATCATTGTCCTTACAGGTTACTATTTGTTTTGGAGATGTTTTACTAAATCGCTTTTAGCCCATACAATAACCTACATGAAGGGCGTATATTATGATACATTACGCCTAGACAATTATTCCGCAAATCCAATTTATTTCCGTTTTTCGCGGAAATTCTGATTCAGATTTTTGCGCTAAATTTCTCCCAACTTCAAGTGTAACATGCGCAAGTGAGTTGTACTGAAAATCAGCCCCATGAGTTGTGGCTTAAGAAGGCACGCAAAGTCTTCCTTGCTAGCCATAAAAGGGCTAGAAATTGGTGGGCTTGCAACTTGGACATTTTGAAACTTTATTGCTACCGAAGCGTCAATGATGGCTCGGATAGAGACTATCCTTTGGGTATTAAAAACCAACTACGATTAGTTTCTGGAATGTGTGGATGATTTTCGACAACTTTATCGAGGATACCCACAATGCTCCCTTTTTTCAACCCGAGCGTGAATTCCACCAATACATTCTGAGCATAAGCAAAGGGGGATGGTGAGACTTTTGAGAGAACTCCCCCTACTCTGGAAAGCCAAGTGGTAGGAAACGTAAATCGGGTATCCGTGCACTCTTGATTAAAGAGCCGCTTTTTGACAGGATTCTGACCGCTAGATTCCGATCCATGTTAAGGATCATCACAATTGTACATTGCTACGCATCAATGGAGATTTTCTATATAGTGGGAAAGGATACTTTCTACAATTAATTGCACGCAATTCAGGAGAGGCTTCGGAAAGGTGACATTATGATCGTGATGAGTGATCTGAAAGCCAAGTTGGGCTCTGATAGCACCCTTGCTCAGACATATAATGGGGAAACATGATCTTGGCGAACGTAACGATAATAGTTGAATGCTTGCGGATTTCTACAGCTTCCACCGCCTTGCCATTAGTGGCGCACACTTTGAGCACAGAGATTGCGATACGGTCAGTTGGGTTGACCGGCACTATACGATCAATCTGATTGACAGCTTCGCGATCAGCAGATTTATAACGTCTCCTAGATGCGTGTAACATGCCCGCCGATATCGGTCTCAAAAGGGATCATCATCTAATGGTCGCCTATGTTAGCTTGGATATTGCGTCCGTCACTTCTCGTAGGGTTGAAGAGCTACGCCTCCAAACTTCAACATAGGCCGCTTGTATGATTCAGGTGTCGCTCGACGATGGGAGAGTTATTTCTGATCGAACGGCAAATAAATCGAGCAAGCCGATAATATCGATGGGAATTGGGTAGCATCAAAAATGCCTTCTTTTTGGGTGCTCTTCAGATCGTCGGGCAGCTGTCCATAGTCCGTAGTTGGCAATAGTTTATCATAATATCTGGCTGACTGCGGAATCCTGGAAGCGGATCGATGAATAGAAGTGATTGGAAGTTCTGTTGATTACTACGAGTGATGGCGGATGTGAAGCGCTCGACCTCCCCTACCGAGCGAAATCCAAAGTCCAAGGTAATATGCACCGTGAAAAAACGATTTTTTTTTTTGTACTGGAACCGGGTGCTCAGAGGTGGCAGAAAGGAAAACGGAGCGGCAACCCTGTTGCCTGAACCAAAACCAAGTGGCCGAGGAAAACCTCCATAGTGGTGGCAATGGGGGACCCTGTATCGCATTGATTTGCCGGCCGTGATGCAGTAGGCGAATGCTCCAAAGGCCTAATTAGGGAATCAGATCCGAGTCTGCTCGGGGACTCATCTGAAGTGGCAACAGTTACGAAACCTTACCAGGGGTATATTGATACCATGGGAACCGAGATAGCTCCTGGATTCACATACTTCAAGTGAACTCCTGTTGTATCTGCGTTCAGCTCGGTTGCTTGCGGTTGGCCTCCTAGTGGGAGGTTCATGGGGTTTGTGGTTGGGTTTAAGCAAACAGAGACCTTCGGGTCTCAGGGTGGTGTTGCGTTTCAACACGGGTGCTGTATTCCTTAGTTCGGTAGAAATTTTGGTAGGTCTTGCATCCACCAGTATGAATGCTAAGCCATGCACTCGGTGTAGACTGGTACCGTCGTAGCTTGCTGCGGCGGAGCTCTGATTGTGGCCACAAAATCAATCCGTGCCTTAAGAAGACCGTGGGATTAAGTCCACGAGACAGGTACTCACGTTAAACCCCCAGGACCTTCGTGTGCTGGATGCGGAAGATGCCGCAGATCGTAAAGATTTCAGAAATGTATACCGCATCACGAAAGAATTTCCATGTGGTCGCAAACCTTTTGATGGTCTTGTGAGGGACATTAACGATCGACTTCTCATCCACGATGACGAGCACAGATCCGGTGAAGTTCCTACTCTTATGGATGAAGTCGCTGGTCACGGTCACATGCCGATAATAGAATAGAAATCATCTTGGCAATCAATGCACTCAAACGGAGTAAACTCGTTATACCTGATGGTTCCTCGCTGAGTTATTCATCGCTGCGAATGCAAATTCGTTACTTCCACTCGTATGGAAATACGGAACCTTTCCCAGAATCAAGCAAGTTAATGCACGTTAAAATTTCAAAGGACAAGACGGATGTTCTTGCCATAATTGAAGTGGTATCTATGTGCTCTTGTTCTTTTTCTTTTTCTTGAGCCTTTGTCTCGTTCATAAGCGGGGTGGCTCGTCGTGATCAGTTTCGCCATTTTATTCTATCAAATGGCTGATCTGGATGCAATCGCGAGGCTTTTAATTCCCCATCCAGCGTATCAATCCACCGTTGTTTTAGCCGGCGTTTACCATCGACTTCGATATTCAGACCAATCGTGGCAAGTGAATTCTGACCATACCGTCAAAGACGCCTCTCTTGCAGCTTTTCCACGATCGGTGCAACCCCATATTAATCGCGGATATCCTCATTTCGGATGTGATTAAAACGTGTCACGCTAGTTGGATCAGTCGTCAAAAACTCAGTTTTATTTAGATTCAATCTGAGACCGTGTTGCATGAGGCGATCATTCCTTTTTTGGACAAGTTGCTCGAGATCATTTCTGCTATTAGACGCTAGGAAAACATCATGTGCATAAAGCAGTGTATAGGACGTTGGATATCCCGTGTGACGGTGTCCATGACAAGAATAAAGAGGAGTGGTGAGAGGGCGGGAAGGATATCTATGTGCTAAATATTTAAAGTAATCTTGGAATGCATCAAAGAAAACTTTGAAAGCGTGATCGAAAGAGAGCAGACTAGTTTCCGCTTTGGAGCCCCGGAGTTGACCCCCATCAAAACCCTGCGGATTATTTTGGAACGGTACTCGGAGTTTAGGTTCCGGCTTCACCTGCTATTCATTGATTTCTAGAAAAATGTCAATAGTGTAAATAGGAAGTCTGTCTGGAGTGCTCTACACATAGGGGGATTTCGAAAAATACTAGCGATTATCAAAGCAACACAAAATGTCCAGCTAAAATACTGGAGGAATTTGAATTGAATTGTCCAAAGTGAAGTCCGTCCGTTATTTGCCCTTGCTATCGGTGAGGTTTTTCATGGCCTTTTCCAGGCATGTCTTTATCGCTCTTACCATCTCCGTTGCACAAACCTCTACATCCTTTAGATACTTTGCTCCAACAACTACAACCAGGCCATACACAATGGGCCATTGTCGCTTTCGTGATAGGTTGCAGTCTGTTGTGGATCTTCTATTACGTTATTGGGTTTGAGATACAAGACCAACTTTTGCTTTTACTACTGGGCAGGAAATATTCCTTCTTTTAGCCACGCCTCGAAGATATTGACGAAAAGGTTGGGCCTAGTATTCACTGCCCACTTCAAACTCTGTTGGGGATGCCATCCAAACCTGGGCTTTATTGTCTCTGACCCTACCACATTCTCCCGATAACTGGAGGTGTCACGCGCTCGTTGATTTGGATCACCGTTTGCCTTCCGGTGTTTCAGTAGTGAGAAAACAAAGCGAGAACCATATCTTTCAAACAGCGGGGGCAGGTCACTCGGGATAATCTTCGCAGACATTGCCACCCTGTAAGCCCTATCTTAACTCTTTAAAGCAATTCTTTTTACTTTTACAAAGCAGTTGTCCGTGTGTCTTCTTTTGATTGTAGCTACTAGGCTTCCCCTAAACCTCTGATAACGCCTCCTTGCCGGGAAACATGCGGCTCGTAAAGTTGCGCTTCCATTGTTCTACCAGTAGTTGGGCGGGCATAGTAGCATCGCATGATGCTTTCAACCAGTGAGTGATCTGGATGATTTTTTTATGGTTATACCATGTAGGGATATATCAAGCACGAGTACCGCAGATAACATGCCCCCCTCTCCTCCCTCCCAAATTAGTTATCTGGGTGCCCCATTCAAAAGCTCACGCGTTGAAATCACCTAGGATGGCCAAGGTACTCTTGCATCCAAAACCATAGCGCTCAGGATTCGCTGGTATTCGTCTAGTGTAGAGCTGGGCGGACCATAGCAGCTGTAAATGTAGACTCATTTTACCTTCCTTCTGATGACACCTTCCTCGGGGTGCTGCATTACTTACTGGAAGGCTTGTTCTCCACAATCGCATAGCCCCACTGTTTGGCTCGTTTGTTCTTTAACTCAAATACGACCCTGGTGATTGCCATATGGCTCCCTAATTACGATTGCGAACGGTTTACGAGAGTGAATCCTGTGCCGGCTAGCAGTGGTTGATATTGATTTGTATCAACCATGTCTGCAATTTGCGTTGAGTATTATCCTGTATTCCTCTTTCCGTTTTCACAGTAAGAACGGTCCTTGCTGGCCTCCGCTCCGCATCTCCTGTATTGCTTCTGCCTGTGATCTTCACTGGTACTTGTCATCGCAATGTGACAATGTGACACAATGGTCCCTATGCCGACACATTATCTATCATAGCATATTCTTACTCTTCCTGCTGCTAACAGATTGAATGCTGTAGTAGCGTGATGGCGGTTTGTGTACCCTGTAGACTTTCTGTAGCGGCTTTACCTCAAACTCTTGAAGTCCCATAAAGTCCTTTTCCAAGGCCTCGTGAACTTTCTTCTTTGTGGTGACCTCATCTCTATGCTTGCAGACTATAGAGATATCCGGCCTGCTAGCCCTTACTTTGGCTTCTTGTCGTAACGACTTTCCAATTTGACTTCAGAACTTATCTGCCGTCATATTCTTGGATTTTGGGCTCCAATACAAGGTCTCCTTTCTAAGGCTGCCTAATGCGGCTAGTATTATCTCCTAAATTGATGAGTTCTGGGTTTGCCTTAACTCCCCTGGGAATGTCAACGTATCCTCTTCTTATCTTTCACCTCTTTCATCTGCTGATCTCCTCCACTTTATTTGTAGTTGTGCTTTTTTCTCTCTCAGGAGTTTGTTGCCCTGTTGATCCGGTGAAACTTCCGGCGTTCATTTAATAATATCCCGATTGGTCGCTGCATCTTACGCCGCTGGTCAATAAAACCAGTTCTGCTCCTTCTGGTGTTTTTCTAAAATTTGATGCACACAAGCACAGTAGCCAAGGTTACTAATGCTGAGGCGCTCTCGTCGTGGGATATCGACGGCCGGTAGCTCACTTGTCCGAAACTTCTCCTCCATGCTTTGAGTATTCTTGTCACGCCTAATTTTTATCCACAGGTGGGGGTTTATGTTCGCATCTATCCGGCTTGCGCAGGTGTATGGTCAGACAATACAGTATATCTCCAGATGCATGAATGTTCAGGACCATAACACATCCGCCGGGTGTTCCCTTATTCGCACGGAGGGACGCGCCTTATGGTTGATTCGACAACTCCACACATTACCCTGAACCCAGAACCAAGTATGTACTCTAAAAATACCTCCAGTTGCGGTGATGTTTTGTCTTAGAAACAGGAAATATTTCACCTGCACCATCCAAAGCTCATAACTGCTATCTTTATGGCGACCGAGAAGTATGGCTGCCTACTAACAAACCTTGATTACTTTGGGTCTGCCACTCAATCCTCAAATTCCAGTCTCCCATTCTCTTCCCTTGCACATGTCTGTTCCTCTTTCAAACACATAAGATACTTATCTCGAGTATCAATTTTCACATCAATTATTCATATTTGCCCTTTCACGGTCAATAAACTTTTCAATTCTTGTTATGACTTCAATTACAATTATAATTACAAACCGTCGATTATATTTCTCTAGAAAGCCACTCAGCCGGTCGCCGTGCCACATTACGCGCAGTCTTCAGTCCAATATAATCTAACAATGTAAGGCTAGCCGCGCGCAATCAATCAAACCAAAAATAATTCGCAGAACGTCTAGTTCTCGTTTTTCCCATGTTTTGAAAATAATTATAAACAATTCCATCATCGGCTTGAGCCATTCAGAAGTATCTTTCTGGCTCTCGTATTCCATCTTGACTTTGTGCCTTCAACAAAACGGAAATTATGACCCTATCCGATACGGGGTGCAGTATGTGGGGTCCCTAATTGTTGGAATGCATTCGCCGTTCCTGTGCGATATGAGTCTGAAGTGAATGTTTAATGAAATCGAACGACTATAGGCTGGCATGAGGGTACGTTCGCTGGGAGATGCAATTAATCATATGCAGCATGACTGGCGCCATAATTGCTGGAATTAGAGCAACTTGCATCGTCTTGGTGGCAACTTGTCGAGAGGGTTTTTGTGATTCCTCCGAATTACCGAACATAAGCGAGAGGATATTCCCTTTCAACACTCCGTCGCCCTTGTGCTCACATTTTTGACAGAACATTAAATAATGTGCATTTTTGCTCCCTAAATTACCTAAAATTCAAACTGCGACTTTCTGCTTTAATGCTCCCATCACCACAAATTGAACAAGGAGACCTCCTTCAAACGCTCAAGGGTTCTGTCAATGCTAAGAAAATATTTAAATGATATCCCCTTCCTTGTGTCGCCTCTCGTCGTTTATCGTGACATCAAAGGACGTTTCGTAAAATGCAAAACGATATAAATTCGATTATAAATGAATTCATACGTAAATTTATTCCCCAAGTAGACGCACGTCGTCTTCCTTTTTCCAACCAAATTCAAAGAAATCAAATTACATTTCAAGACGACAACAGTACTATATGCGCATCCTTTATACGCACAAACGTCCTAGAGATGTGTCCTCATAAGCATAAGTATTCAGTCTTGTACGCAAATAAATGTGACGGTGTCTGAAATGGCGAAGAATGCTTCCTGAATCCATGCCGAAAATAATGTATAAATAAATAAACGTGGACAATGTATTATCAACCTTTGGTATTTCGCTACTTCTCCGTTACTTTCTAATTTGCCCAAATAATGAATTTGTTTCATGTAATTAATTACTTCGCTCGCATCCAAAATCACGTTAAATATTTCGAAATCATCTTGAAATTAAGTTGGAAAACGGAAAAGTGATCTCACCCCTACCAGCATTAACCCAAAATTCAAAACCACTCAGGTAATTACCTTCTGTTTGCTTAATCCTTTTCTTCGTGAGCTATTCGAAAGGTCCCCGACTCTGTAAGAAGTGAAATAGCAGAAACATTGAAGAGCGAAGGCTGGGAGGGTGTTACGAGAAAAGGAAGAATCTGAAGACATTAGTAATAAACTAGTATGCGTTTTAGCCCTTTCGATAATTACCCTTGCTAAATTATTGGCTTTGTGATGGGTACGACCCTAGTGGCACTTCCGTCCCACACTTCCCCAGACTCCCATCACCAATCCTACGATATGCGATTCAGGACTACATACACACTACTATCCAATCTCCATGCTCCATTTACTCCGCCCGGCTTAAGAGCCCCTCGGAGGATCGAAAACATCATTAATACTGTTGCCAATTAGTAAGATTAGTTTTCCATTAATATCCCCGTTTATATCCTTTCAAACTCTTATCCTGGAGCAGCATGAAAGTAGTAAGAAAGTACACATGAGACTACAAATATTTCGGGTTGAGAGATTGCGAAGAAGAGATTGGGGTTGTTGAATGTGAAAGGTGGAGGAGTGGGATGAGAAGTTCACACTTTGGAAGAGACGAAGAAGGACAAATTCCAGGAAAAACTCGAAAAATTACCAGAGACAAAGAAACATTCAAAGAAATAGTCGTCCTTGTTTGATTTGGTAGAAAGATGGGGCCATTTGCAGATTGATAGAATACAGTGTTTGGCGAAATGCACTAGGCGACATAATTCATGGTACGACATTTGAAAACGTTATTAACTGCATTTATCTGAATTAACTCAGAATAGATAATACAAAAAGAGATACATAACAAATAGACAACTCAAATAAACTTGATAATCATTTACAGTTCCCTACAGTTTTTGCAAAAATTAACAAAGTAATAAAAAAATAATAATTCTAAGCGACGAAAGTGATCGTGTTCAAAGGGTAGTATAGGTCTCAGGGCGAAACGTGGATTGGTAACCACGATGGAGCATAAAACCTGGGAAACGCCTGCTCAACCAACACCAACAGTTCTACTACCAAACGCTATCTCCACCTCCACGTGGTGATCGCCGGGAGCTCTTTCTTAAAGCTACAGACGGACAAGGATGAAGGCGAGTCTCCCGCGCCTAAAAACGGGAAAAATTGTACCAACTGGTCCTGGGGGTTGGGTAGGGCTGACAACCCTTCACGAAAAATCCAAGTTACGAAACCACAACAGGAGCCTCGGACTCGACGGATAACACAACGACAACGGAATAACGATTTGTGGACTTTCTCATGGAACGTGCGCTCCCTGTACAGAGATGAGACTGCCAAGCAGCTAACCGATACCCTGTCCCAATATAAGGTTGATGTAACAGCGTTGCAGGAGATGCGTTGAACAGGGCCCGGTTTCCTGGGGAAGAGTTGGTACACCATATATTACAGCGGCCATCCAGTAAACCATGTGCTCGGAGTAGGTTTCTTAATCAGCCAAAAAATGAGACCTGCTGTTATCGGCTTTGAAAACATAAGCGAACGACTATGCACTCTGCTCTTGCGAGGCAAATTTAGAAATATAAGCCTCATTAACGTTCACCCCCCTACAGAAAAGACTGCAAAGTCAGAGAAGGATACCTTCTACGAGGCAGTAGAACGAATCCTTGAAGCCTGTCCCAGATATGATATCAAATTCATACTTGGGGAACAGCCAAGTAGGGAAGGAGCCCGTATTCAGGCAAAACGTCGGCTTCCATTGCTTACATAAAAGTACAAATGATAACGGACTGCGGATTATCCAATTAGCAGTGTCACACGAAATGGTTGTTGGAAGTACCTGGTTTGCGAGCAAGGGATCCACCACTTTCAACCAAATTGACCACGTGTTAATCGAACGTCGCCAGCTTACACAGAGGGGGGGGGGGGGGCAATTTAGACTCAGATCATTATCTCGTTGGCATGGTGCTCCTAGCTCGAATAACAACACCACTCAGAATCCCGTCTGACAATCAAGTGAGAGTTAACAGTGAAGCCATCCATAACAGAGCCCTCCGCGATACCTATATGAGGGAAATGGTTGCCGCAATAACCGCAGTCAACAGAGGACCTGGAGATGAAGCATCAACAAATGATTTTCACAACCACCTGAAGAACGTTATCATAAATACGGCCACAAACATACTTGGCCCCAGCCACAAAAAAAGTCGGAACGGCTGGTTTGACGATGAATGTAAGCAAGCAACGGAACGGAAGAATGCCGCATACCGAGTAATGTTGCATTCTCAAAGAACGCGGGCACGCGCAGAGACTTATCACGAACACCGTGGAGCGGAGAAGCGACTTCACAGACGGAAAAAGGAAGCCTGGGAGAACCAACAAGTCTGTGAATTAGAAAAGTACAGGGAGCAACCGCACCAGGCACAGATAACAAAAGTTTTTTGGCGCGGCAGGATTCGAATGTCAGACGCGGCAGGCCCATCGAACCCGCAAGTGACCGCCCTCGCCGTACGCGTCCCTCCGTTTTGGCGGCGGAACCCCGAACGGTGGTTCGTGCATTTGGAAGCACAGTTCCAGATGTCCGGGGTCACAGCGGACACCACCCGTTTTAATCACGCGGTGGTCGGCCTGGACGAGGAGTCCATCGTGCTCGTGTCTGACGTAGTGAAATCGCCTTCATATTCACTGCTCAAGACCGAATTAATCAGGCGCCTGTCAGTAAGTGAGTCAGCAAAACTAGATCACTTGCTGGCAGGCCTAATGTTGGGAGATCGGACTCCCAGCCAATTGCTGCGCGAAATGAAGCAATTGGGTGGGAGTAAGATCGACGACGAGTTGATGAAGTCCCTTTGGCTGCGTCGGCTTCCAGAAGGCACCCAGGAGGTCCTCGCATGTGTCTCAGGTTCCTTGGAAGCACTGGCAGCTGCGGCCGACGAAGTGCACGAGGTGCACGTACGCCCGACTATAACGGCCGTTCAACAACCATCGGACGAGGTGGGCGATTTAAGGCGCGAAATAGCCGCCTTAACAGCCAGTGTGGCTGAGATGCGGGCGACGCTGGACGCTCAGCGTTCGGGCGCCAGATCACGAGCTCACTCGTGGTCTGCCACCCGAAAAGGACGATCAGGTAGCAGGTCGTCAGGACAGTCCACGGACCGAGGGATTTGCTGGAACCACCGCAGATTCGGCGATAAAGCCACCAAGTGTACAATCCCTTGTAAATTCACGCCTGCCGCAAAAAACTAGGTCCGCGGGGGGTCCTGGCGACAGCCACCCAGAACGCAGCGCCACGTCACCTAACAATTTACGACCCTCTCAGCAGGCCCAACTACCTCATCGATACTGGTGCGAAGGTTTCGGTTCTTCCCGTACCTCGGCAACATCAACTATTTCCCCAACCGCTCAAACTGGCGGCAGCAAATTCCTCCCGCATAAATACATACGGATATAGTCAAGTGGACATGAGTCTTGGCTTGGGTAGGACGTTTTCGTGGCGTTTCATCCTGGCGGATGTCAGCTTCCCCATACTAGGCGCAGACTTCCTGTGTCACTATGGATTGCTGGTAGACTTGCAAAACAAGTCTCTTATAGATTCCACCACCAACCTTAATTCGTCGGGACAAATGGTATCTCACCCAGGCAATAATCTTTCCGTTCTTTTAGAAGACAGTACCGACTCTCGTGTTCCAGCACTTCTTCAAAAGTTCAGCCAGATTATTACCAAGTGTAATCTCTCCAAACCAGTGAAGCACAATGTGCAGCACCACATTATCACTACTGGTTCCCCGATATTCTCGAAGGTGCGTCGTCTACCATCCCAGGAACTGGCTATTGCACGGAAAGAGTTTGAACAACTCCTTCACCAGGGTATCTGCAGGCCCTCAAACAGCAGTTGGTCTTCCCCACTGCATATGGTCCCTAAACCAAACGGCGAATGGCGTCCCTGTGGGGATTACAGAAGGCTAAATGCACAAACTGTTCCTGACCGATATCCAATTCCGCTCATCCACGACTTTGTGCATCATCTCCCAAATTACCGTATCTTTTCGACCTTGGACTTAGCCAAGGCTTATCATCGAATCCCTGTAGCTCCAGAAGACATACCAAAGACGGCAATATGCACACCCTTTGGACTCTTCGAATTCATCCGGATGACTTTCGGATTGTGCAATGCGGCGCAAACATTTCAACGGTTCATTCACTCATTCCTGCCAAACCTCGATTTCTGTTTCGTGTACTTGGATGATGTTTTGGTCGCTTCTTCCATTGAGTCTGAGCACTTAGCCCATCTCGAGTGCATTTTTCAACGTCTTCTTGAGGCCGAGTTAATCCTAAACGTTGAGAAATGCAAATTCCTTCAAAAGCAGGTGAGATTCCTCGGCCACTCCAATTCCCCTGAAGGAATACAGCCCGACCCAGACGAGGTGCAAGCGATTACAAGCTTCGCGCGTCCGAAGACAGTGAAGGAGCTGAGGAGGTTCTTGGGCATGCTAAACTTCTATCGTCGTTTCCTTCCCAAGGCCGCCCAACACCAGTCCGTTTTGAACGCGTACTAGTCTGACCCCAAAAGAAAGGATACACAAGAGATCGTGTGGTCTGAAGAGGTTGTCCGCGCGTTTGACAAATCCCGTCAACAACTGGCCGATGCTACACTCTTGGCATTACCTCTATAAGGCGCATCTTAGGTTTTTTGGGGCATCCTCCATAGCTGGCTGCATGATCGCCCTTGCAGTTAGTGCAAGTTGCTTTTTCGTCCCTCTTTTTTGTACACTTTGAAAAGTGGTGATTGCCTTCGCAATTCACGCACTTTGGCTGAGCGAAACAGTTGTTAGTTGCGTGCCCGAATTGCTAGCGGTTGTGACATTGAGATTTGCCTGCCTTTGGTCGTTGTGAATGAATCTGTACTATCAGGTGACAGATTGATTTGTTTCCTTTTTCGGGAGAAGTCCTTTCAATAATTTGGAAAGGTCCTCTTGAATTTTTAGTGGGGGACATTCCATTGGATGGAAGGAAGCCTTAAAAGTCCTCTTTCACTTCCGTAGGGGGAATGCCATAAAGACCTTTAATTATGATATTTAAATTTTTGTTTCTACACCACTTTCTTTGGAAAATCTAGTGATCTTTCGATGGTCCAAGGGTTCTTCTGGGGCGATTCTTATTCGTAAGAAGGTTCTTTTGGTGTTAAGGATTTTGATTGTCAGTTTCCTTAATTCACGCTCTATTTGGGGCCTTCTTTGGGGGTTGAAAATTGATAACTGTTTGTTGTCATTGTTTGTGGTAGGAGGGAAGGGAACTTAGCTGGCTTTCGTTTCGACAGCGGTGGAAAGTCTGGATTTTTCTCCTCCATTTTGTTTTCGTCATCCCATTTTTCTGTCAGGCTCTCTGACATATCTGACGACACTTCCTCGTCAGAGGAGGAAGCACTTACTTCCTCTGATGTTGAGATTGGAGGACTTTTGACGCGTCGGGAGATCGCTATAAAGCTCAGGTTTTAATGAGTTTTTAAATGTTTAGCTTCTATACTGAAAAAAAGACAAATTTTATTTCTTAAATGCCGAATAGTGAGTTTTTTATTCCTTATAAACCGGTATTTCGAGGACCATACTCTTCTTCAGTGAGTTTTTGTCTAGTCTTGTTTAGTTTCACTTTCACTCGTTGGGTTTTTTCGCAAAGAAGGAACCATGTATGATAGATTATTAGTCTGTCTGCCTGTTAGGCTGTTGATTTTACTCGTATAGATTTTATTACTGATTTGATACGCCCTTTCGTCACGATTGTCACGATCAATGTCGATTCAACTAAACCAAATACAAAATTTTTAACCGTCGGAATGAGGTTAATCATCGCTGTTGCATTTTTTGCTACCTGGTCTGTGGAACATTCCTCGATATTTATAAAATGTTTGATAAATACCATATAAAATTTTTTTTTGGAAAAGAAGAATTCAATGGGAGAGTTTATTTTGAGAAAGGAAAATTCTTGTTGTAGGAAGAGCTTTAGGGCACTCTTCACAGTCACTAGCGGGAGGCAGACTATAGTCATTGAGGAACTGTCAAAAGTGGAGTTTCTCGTGGTCAGCTCTTTGCTTCGTCCATTCCCCTTTATGTTCTTACAGGAAGGAATCCAGAGGGTGATGATTTTGAGCCTGTCGCACAGATTGTTCAGGGTATCTCTACACTGCGCAGTCTAGAAGGTGTCGCTACTGAGTAGAAAGTCTTAACGGCGGCTTGTCTTCCGGCCAGAATAACTATGTTGCGCTTGGGGCTCGGACCATGCTCAGTCATCCGCAGGCCTCCAATACTTTCGTTTGGAATTCCCTTACGTATCCAATAAAAATAAAAGTGGAGGGGATATCAACAGAGCAAGAATAGTCTGTACAGATGCTCTATGCACCACTAAGGAGCGATGAGAAAGTACATAATTGGTTTAGGCTCAAGGCTTACAGCAAGTCATACATGGTTCTAAGATTATGAGGATACCAAGCCTGGCTTAGGATTGCTTACGAATGAAACATGGAATGCCCAAACGAAATCTAGATTGGCCAAATTGCGCTCAGATCCGTCTCAATATAGTACGCGATGAAAGTCCATAATAATAATAATAACATTCATTAACTTTGAAGTTTAGGCCACATAGCATAAAATGAGATGGGATTTTTGTGAGGTTAAGGTAATATTACTTATTTCCGCAAATTGTAAGAGGTACATCGACAAACTTGAGCAACTTGGTTGCTAGAAGCTAGTAGTTACGAGAGACATCAAGTTTTCTCTTAAAGTAAGCACTGAACATTTTCCTCTAATTGAAAACTGGATGCCTGGACATGTTTCCTGCGTGTGATCTACATTCGAATTGCAATCATTTGCAGAAGTACTGGTTACAACAGATAATAAATCCTTGACTCGTAACAGCGATCTAACAGGGGAAATATTGCTTTTTCGTATATTGCCGGTACAGGAGAAACTCAGACTTATGCGGTTCATACGCGAGCTCAACTAACAAACTTTGTCTCCCTTCCAGTAGGAATCATTGCGAAACTGTTCACTTCAGGATTGAATTCATCCTTTTTCTGTTTGCAGGATATATCAATAAATTGGTGTCAGACAAGAACTTTTCAAAGAGTGTTGTACCAAATTTTTGCTTTTTCAATTGAAATTGCCCATGGAAGCATGAACGTAGCCTAAACTTTTCCATTTCAATATTGATGTAAATCGAACCAAAAAACGCTTCCATTCTACTTACTTTACATATTTTTATCTTTCATTTTTTCCATCTCCAATAAAAATTCGGTACAACCAGTTTACCGTGAAAAACATCAAACACATCCATCGGAAAATTGAAGTATCCTGGCTGGCACTCGTGGTATCGAGGTGTCGTTACTGTCAAGTATAAATACATTTGTCACATCTCCAACATACGTTCGCGGAAAACTTGAATTAAATTTATATTTCACCTCTACTTTCGCACCTTTTCCCCATAATATGTATACCAAATTCAAGTATGCTTTTAGTAAATACAACCTCTGATTCGTATAGAGTTTGTTCCGTTGTGTCATATGTACTATGAGTTGTCATAAGGTGGATGACACGCATCAGGAAATTTTTCATTTTTCTGATAGATTTGATGTGTTAAAAGGGCTGAAATTGAATGTAGAGTAAATCACAAATATTCCACTCAATTCTTCATCCTCACGCTCCGCAGTATCGTCACCTTTGAGCTTTGCGGATATCATGAAAATGTGAGTAAGGAGGAATCGAGCTGTCAGCAGGTTGTACCGAAGTATAAGAAGCGGCTTAAAACAGCACATCTACCGCTCGCCACACTTTAGCGTCCTTTGTTCGTCCTTAGTCACGCAGTAATAGTGTACAATCTCTGTTTTCCTACGCAGCCCATTTTTATTAGCTTTCCGTTATGAAAGGAAATCTGTATGTATGTACAAAATCGAGAACAGTGGAAAGCACCCACACACCTACAGCGTTTTGAAAGGGGCGAGCTAAATAGCCCTCTAGCTCCTACTTTCCTTCAATGGTTACACATCGTTTCGTTTTTCTTAGCAAGTTCAATACAGTGCACATCTTTGCTTGCCGCCCACTAACACACCCACAGAATTTTGCAATATCCTTTTACCATCATCACTCGACTCGATTAAAGAAGGAGGAGAAAGGGCGAGTTGGATAGGAGCAACAACGGAATCGCTTCACTTCGGATCGATATCCTTATTGCTTGCTTGCGTTGACGTTCTGGAAAGGATACGCAAACATTGGTTACATAATGTTGCTCTGTTGCCTTTGCCGTGTGTCGAACATTGAAGTCAGGAGCAAGCTAAAGTGAAGTTGGGAGTGATAAAGCAATGGCATGGTCGACACGGTTTGTGGCAAAAAGGCGGAATCGGTTTTTTGCCAGCTTTATCTTTCCATGAAAAACCGAAGTTGTTGATTGTAGAGGAAAATGTGTGACTCATGATTCAACATATTTGCAGCACAGAAAGGTCACGACGAAGATTGTTATTGAGGCGGAGGTGAGTTGTGACGATAAAGATTAACCCACTAAATATGGTTGAGGATTTTTGGTAATATATGAAGGAAAATGGTAAAAAACTGTACATAATTTTAATGATATCTCGATGAAACTTCATTGCCTTCGCAGTTTTATTAGCCCTTATCCAAAGAGGCAGTGCATGGCCATCAACCCTTTCACTATTAATTACAACAGCGATGAAACACTTTAGCCTGCGGTTTAAGGGAGTCATCCCGTGTGAAGGCCGTTTTTTTTGGTTTTTTTGAAAAATTATTTTGGAGAACTGGATAGAGATAGAAACGTGATTTTTTCACCATATGTTTATTGATATCTCTAGTATATGTGATAAATTTTTCAGCTTGATATCGTAGCTAGTTTTCGGAATACGTATCAATTTATGCACCCATCTCCTAAAAAAGGTGTTTTTCTGCTGCCACGCTGGAGGGCGCTGTGTTCATCTGAAGAAAAAAAACTAAACGGCATTTTAATGTGGACAATATTCTACGGTCCGCAAATTAGGATAATTAGAAAATATTAAAAGATAAATTTTTGGTGGGCTTTTAAACTTAATTTTTTGGATTTTGGTGTTTTTTTACGGCTTTTTTTATGAATAAAAAAAACGACCAGTCCAATTGCAATTATCCTAGTTTGCGGACCGTAGAAATATGTATTAAAGAAGTCGTGAAAATTTCAAAGAAGCTATGGTGGTAGCCGATTTTCAAGATGCAGCTTCGAGAAAAACGCATTTGAAAATTTAAATGTGATTATCAACAGTAAAATTTTAACTCAACATTAATCTGCTATACCTGGTCCATAGAGAGCACCCTCCGTTTTTTCAAGAAAGTCTTGTAAGGCCGATTGTTGCTCTCTGGTTTTAATTCTGGGTCTTTTAGCGAGGACAGTCGATCGTCGTTCGGACCGCCAAATTCGAGCTTCATTATGGCGGTCGACATAAACCTGACATATGTGACCAACTTGACATCCCATTGTCACTAGGATTTTGAGAATGCCATTGAATCCTTCATTGAAAATAATTACAGCCAGAAATGTAGCTATTTCTACGATCTTTGCCCCAGAATGAAGGTGTTTAGGAGCGAAAGTCCCGATGACTGCATTTAACGACTCATTGTTATTCTGGGTCTCTGCTCCTAAACATTTGTTCAAGAGATCATCTCGTGACAAATCTTCGTAGATTGGTTTGATGACTGTTTGAACTTCTTCAGTCAATGGTGTCTTCTCGTGGTGGAAACTATCCAGCTTTGCGCCATTTACACCAACTGTCCTCGCCTGCTGGACAATTTTGATGCTGAAGATTTTCGTCTGTAGAACATTTATGGAAGAAAGTTTCCCAAATTTCTTGCTTCATTCCTTCTATCGAATTTACGTGTCGACGAATAGCTAGCCTAAAAAATGTAGTGAGGTCGTTAATAACCTTATCAGTAAGTTTTCCAGTCCCTTTTCCACCAATGCCTTTATGATTCTCCTTTACATTTCTAAGCCGCGTTCCCATTCTTTTCTCGACATGTCCTACGCATTCCTTTTTTACTACTACGTATATTTTATTATTTGCAGAAATTTGCAGAAATACCGGAGAAAACATAACAAATATACAATATACAAAACTTGTCGCAATTGGAACATCCATGTTCATGCTTGCTAAAAGTTTCTTTGCTGATGTTGATGCGAAGTCCTTTTTCTTCTCTGATAACTATCGATTCCCATGAAACACTCGTTTTTTAGTGCAAGCATGACGTTGAACGTTAAAGCGATCTCCCTTTGTACGATCCATTTAAAAAAATCACTGAACACACAAACAGCACAATACTTACAACGAAATATAACTGAGTATAGCTTGAAAGCCTTTCAGTACTCACTCTAGACTGGATTATCCTTTTTATTCCAAACAGCAAATAAGTTTAGACAATTGATTGGTTTTCCATCTTTTTATATTTATAAGGCTCAGGTAAAAAAAGATTCGATGCTTTTTCTCATCGAGTACTCTAGCCGCGGCTGCAAACTCCTTACCTGTTTAACCCTGTAATTTCTGAAGGACTCGGAATATCGGAAAATCCCTTTGCCCACATATTCTTCACTATATATAGATATAATTGATGCAAAAAAAATCGATTTCTCCAACCCGACATACGGGATGACCCCCTTAAGTTTATCTCTGAGTTATAAAAGTTGGTAATAGTATAAAATATAATAGGAAGCATATTATCTCCAAGTTTGATCAAAATCATACCATTAGTAACAAAGTTACTGTAGCTCAAATTTGTCCTTATCGTGTAAATTTACAACCCGAAGTACTAAATCTGTCGTGATAAATGCATATTCTTAACGGGCTGCGTACAAATGGGATAGTTCTACACTCAAATATACTCACAGGAGAAGCAAACAAAACCTTTCATACCTGAAGCACCCAGCTTCCGGTTTCCCGACTTGTTTATAAGGGATTCTCTGTCCTTCATTCGAGTTGCTCCATTGTCTCCTGGAAATGTTGTTACCCTGACCCTCTTCCCTTCCTAATCTCCTAATCTCTAATTAATAAAATGAATGTTTGCCATATTTTCTTCTTCTCCTTAAATAATTTTAAAAAGCTTCAATTCTCAGTTTTTAATAATTCATAATTCATTTATCTGTATTTCACTCTCTATTGCTGTTATGTTATTGCTGTCAGTATGGGCAACTAGATGGATGGTGGGCATATTGGGGGGATTGTTGCAAACCCCCAGTGAGAGAGTAGAATTGCTTGTAACTTCGTTGTGTATGAAATATCCGTTCATGTTCACTCTATGTGGATGGTAGGAAAATGTAGACATCAGGCCAGTGAACTCCGACGATACAGGGGAGACACTTGTTTACGAAGGCTTGGAACCTTCAAGTGATAGTGGCGGTCACTTTCGATGTATATTGGAGAAGGTATCCCATATAGCAAAATAGAAAGAACACTAGTTCGTAACAGTCTCGCTTGAAGCTGGGTTTTTTAAGAGAGCATAGCTTACAACATTGTCAAAAGAGAAAGGGTCCAGTTTTAACTGGGTTTAATGCAAAATCGAGCATTGCTTCGGATTTTTCTATAAAGAGTAGAAGCACATGTCATCCCGTGGTGTATTTACTTTGAGATTGTGATTTTATTGAGCATTTGATGTGTTTATGTTATACAAGGAAACAATATATGATCACCACTTGGCTGCCGTACAACAAGTGCGAAAAAAATTAATAATCTCTGCCTAGGCGTAATAATTGGTAATAATTTTTGTCGAGCGAATGTGGCGTAAATCAGATTCGTGTTCACGCGTCCTTTCAGCTTGTATGGAAGTAGATTAGCTCATTTTTTTAAGGATCCATGGTGAACAACATACCTTACAAGAAGATTCATTAACTGCGGTATGATAATATTTTTGTTGAAGAAAGATGATGCGCATTCTGTGGCCCCGATTATTACAGCTAGGGGGCAACTTAACTTTTAAAAATTGTTCTTCCTACAAATTAGGGGTTGAAAGAAGCAGAAGTAGAAGAATTGGCCATTGAAGATCGAAATGTTCATCGTTGTGGGCTTTTTCGAGTAAGATTTTTGAAGACAACTAAATTGGTATCGTTTAAAGTAGCTAACCCCTTTTCATATGCTACGTTTGTCAAAAACTAACTAGGGTTAGGAGATCTTTGCTCAATATTCTTCGCCGACGGGTCAAAGGTGGTCTGTGGAGTCGACGCCCAGGATTCGCCAGAGTATTCCAAGCGGAAGTACTGGCGACACTAGAAGCCCATCAATGGTTGGGGCATGATTCGACCCCCAAGCATAACATAGCTATTCTCCAATTCTTCCAATAAAAGAACGCGCTGAACCGTTTGGGCGGCACTCTCAAAGTAACCCTCCTCTGGGTTCTCCGTCGTAAGAACATAGAGGAGAATTAACGGGCTGTAGATTTGTCCAAGCGGGACCCTGCTATTGGCATTCCTTCGATGGGCGCAAGGTGTGTCCCGCTGGCGACACGTGTGAGTGCATACAAGTCGATCTGCACGGGGCATTGTCCTATAGGGGACCATGCCGCCAGATTCGGCATACCCTACTCTAGCTAGAAACAAACTACGGGCAATAAGTAAACGATTCTTTGAGGACCTCAAAGAGATCTCCAAGCCAACTTATTTCAAAGACCGATAATGTCGCAGTAAATGAATGTGCATGCCCAGGTTTAGACCAAATTCCGGAGAAAATTCGATCTGCCAATCGAAAAGACTATAGCTAAAGTTATCGTGGAATACATAAAAGTACATTTTGAGAGCTTGATGGACAGAGAGTAGGCTAGTTTACGCTCTGGAGATTGCTACACTCACCACATCAAAACCCTTCTGATCGCTGATGCTATTTCGGCTATTAATACATTAATGGACGAAACAGGGACTGATCAATTCGATATTGTAGCGTTCCATGACAATGTTTCTTCTATGCTGCTATATGGGAGTTGCACATGGAAAGCGACCTAAACCGAGAGTTTCACTGTGGCCTGATGCAATTTCAAAGAAAAAACTCCTTTGACCAACGGACCAGATATCCATGAAAATGTTGATCAGAAACCGGAATTGACAGCGGATAGGTCACACATAATGAAGGACGACAATTCGATTGCTGCCTACTCATGCAATAGAATTTACTACCGCAAGATGACAGACAAGTGGGTAAAATTTCTGAGGAATTTGAGCTTGTGCGAAAGTTGACAAGGTAGCATTTTGCCACTGACTAATTCCTTTCGAGGAAAATAATAATAACACTAAATGCTTTGATCCGATCCAATCTCGAACGAAGAGCTGTGTCGGCGTACGGACAAGGTAGCGGTAGCTGTGTCAACTAGATGGGGTAAGTGACAATGGACAGATAAGACTTTAAAAAAGGACGATGACTCCGTTGCTGGTTATGTCATGCAATGGAATCTACTATCCTAGAGTAGACGACGAACTAGTCAGCCCAGAAACAGATGGCGCATAATACAGGAAGCGTGCACTCTTCTCGGTAAGTCATGGATAAAACATTTCGTCGAACCGGGATTATTGTAGCGTAGGGATGGTGGACGCGGTATGCTCCATTTAGGACCATCGTACAATATAAAATATCCACGTTAAGAACATATAATATTCTTGTGGAATAATTATAGAATGTCCTTGAATATGCTTAGTTTGTTACCTGAATTTGTGATTGTGGCCAATTCGTTAACAAATTTTAAGCTCAATTTCAAGTATACAATGCTTGTCGGGGGCTGCACATCTTACAATTTTCTTTCTACTGAAACGTCAACAGCACCTCGGATAGGTACTGGCATCAGCCTACGATCTTTGACTGTTCAAAGTCGTGATCGGCGTCGTCCGCAATCCCATTGCAAATACACAGTCAGGAGATTGAGCTTTTCGAATTTTGTGCAAGTAAAAATCTTTGTCTATATATGATCAAAATCATGAGATTGTAAATGGCTATATCTTTTTCACACGCATTTATGAGCAATCATAAATCGTATGCAAAATAACCCATGTCATTCGCACATAATTTTATTTAGAATAATTGACCGCACTCAACACTCAAATGACTCAAGTGATTCAATGTAAATGTGTTACACGTGTTTTCGTGCATGTGCGATATGATCTGCAAATAGGCCCTTTTATCATGCTTTCGTTTCAGCCACGCAACTAAGTTACCAGTGAGCCATACAGTTCATGTGCCTCTTGTCTTATTTTGCCAAGAGAGTTGCCGCTCATTTAGTGTACGTTGCCGTTCTTCATGGGCATCTACCTCCCTTGAGCCTTCTCCCTTACGCTTGTATATGACTTTACCCTCGTTAGGAAGAAGAGACTCACTCTCGCGGTCACCATCACGACCGGTTCAGAGACAGTGCCATAGGCAGGCGCCATCCGCAATGTTATCCGTCCTTTGCGCAAGGTCCGTACGATATCTCCTTGCCAAGAGCATCAGACCTCCTCCGCGCGGTAGAGCAACACCGACTGCGCTGCACTCATTGGAAAACGTCGCCTGCTAGATGTAGGACCCCAGTTTTGTCATTAGTCGACTTAAGACTAAAACTCTAGCTGCAGCCTTGTATGCTACTACTTTCATATGCCCGAAAAGAACGCTTTGTGCCTGGTCAACAGTGCCTCTGGCAACAAGCACCACAACATCATCTGCATAACCGATCAGGCGTGACTCTTCCGGTAAGTTGACTCTTAGCAGGATATGGTAAGAAGTGTTCCAGAGGTCCGGGCCTAGGATGGATTCCTGCGCTACCGCCAACGTAATCTCCCTCCAGGGTCTCATAGAGCAGGAGCGGTTTCTCAGATAATCAGTCAATATTTGTAAAAGATAGTTCGGCATGTGGAATGTATTGTCTTGTGTGTCTAAAATGTCTTTCCATCTACAGAATTAAAGACTTTTCTGACATCCACGATTTGCATGATAGTATCGACAGTGCTCGTTTTTCTCTATGTTGATCAGCGTGAGTCTCATCACCTTCCAAAAAGGAAAAACGCGTTCTTTCAGGTAGGCATCAATATCACACCTCTGCCGAGTACCATTGGCCTTCCTGTTTTTCATAGATATGACTGCCGCTTCCAAACTTTTTATAGAGAAAACTGGAAATCCTCGGCGCCTTTCCAAGCTATTGTCATCAACCCGTACGGAATATGAAGGGAACAATGTCAATATAATACTATCCCTTTACTCGTCTTTAAGGGAACAAGGTTTCCGCAGGGCGCTGCAAATCTCCTTTTGGCTGATCGGTAATCTATCATTGTGCTATATGCCTCCTCCCAGTCATTTAGGCGTTGTGTCAAGTGGCGCAGTTTGTGACAATCCTTCCGGAGTTCGGCAATTTCCACGGTCTACCAATAGATGGAACATTTGCCACATTGGTTTCCCTCTGGAATCTGGGTGAGACATTCAGACAAAATCCGCCCAGTTCGGTCAAGACAACCTCCTCTAGAGCATCAAGCCGACATCGTCTCATTCGGTGTTCTATAAACCCTGAATAATGTTACGAGGCTTCCCGAATCCAGATGGCAGCGGTAGCAAGTCGAGGTCACATGAAGCTGGGTCCTTGTTCCGGTGTTGTTCACTGATGAGCACTAGATCAGTTTTTATTTCTGTAGCGAACTGCGCTAGGAACTCATGAGCCGTTGCACTCCGCGAATCATGATGAGGTCAATCACATCATAGCAAGGTTATCGCAGGTATATCCATCAGAATTTGTCTTTACTTAACTTCTCCACGTCTAGATTCATTAGGTAGGATTGTTGATTGCTTAGTTTACTTTTTACAGAAAATATGTCCCCCCAAAATCTAGATTAACTTCTATATCTGTTTTTTTTTCTTTTCAGGTAAGTGCGATCGACCGATATCAGACGCCTCTAAAAAGAGAAACCTCGGATTTAGCGTTGCGGATAGGCTAAGAGAAATGGTAATACTATTCTGTTCAAAAAGCTCGCGGGATTAGCGCCATGGGATGTTTTTTGTCCACTCGATCTAACTTTTCGTTAAGTTACCACATCTGTTACTAATCCATCTAAATTTCAACGTGATAGTTCAATAGTTGTAGATGTGACGCCATGAATGAAAAGATCTGTCTGTGTCCGTGTTTTTGATTTTCTATAATTTAAAAAATTGAATTTGCAATAGGTTTGTGTTAAATTTTGCAAGACGGAACCATTATTTTTATGACTGAATTTATCATCACATTTGACGAGTATGGCGGCGGATAATTAATGCCATGTAATGAAACCCATTATCTCATGGTGGCTGGCGAATGTAAAATAGGGGCGACGTAAGATAGCGGACGAGAAGTGCATGCTTCTTGGAAAATCGCGGAGAGAGTTGATGCGCATTGCCAGGAATTGATAGCGATGACACATGCGTTACAACCAATGGGATTACTTTGAAAGGGATCATATCGGTTTTGATGAAGAATATTTTAATTTAAATTTTTTAAATAGTATAACAGGGCTGGATTTTTCTATTCTCAAAAAACCGGGTTTGAGCTAGGCTAGGTCGCCATCGACTGGGTCAAGGCATAATTCAACTTAAGGAGGCTGGACTCGTGATTTCATGTTCATTCAAAGATTTATATCGTCTTTATCTAACAGCAGCCCGTCTTTGGCCTTTTATGTTATTTACTATTCGTCTAGAGGAAAATTCATAACTATCGAGTACAGACGTAAATAAGATACACCGACTTCCCCAAAACTTCAAGCAATCACGAATTCCTGCAAAATATTTTTACCGTCTAGAACTGAATTGCTAATAAATTAATTTCATAATGCTATGGATCCCGGAAAGACTAACAAGGTCAGAGAAAAGTTGCTGATTTTCCAATTAAGTCAACAATTTTTGAAGTTTGTTCTTGTAGATGTTTTACATTGTCATTGTCGAAAAAAATATCTAAAAATATGAAAGGATCACATTCAAAGAATGTTGTGGAAGCTCCCTTTTTAGGGAGATGGGGATTAAAACCCCACGATTGCATTCTTAGCACTCAAGCTACTTATAACCTTATCCCCTGTATTTGAGGTTCCTTAGCATAAAATAGCTTATTTTCGAAACCCTTTATATCGAAAAAAATTCCATATCCCTAAAATTACTTTGTTTCCTAGAAACCTTGCATGAAAAATACTAAAAAACATCCATATGGCATTTCCTACATATTCGAAGCGAAAAGGAAAATGTAATAATACGTAATATGTGTGTCCTGCACAAATATCCTTGCGTAGGATAAGTATGTGGTATTGACCGACCCATGAACGATGAATAATGTGGGAGCCCCTTGGAAAGGAGAAACTGAAAGGACACAAACAACAACAGCAAAAATTGTTGGGAGGAGGGAAACTAGTTACGGCAACTTTATGTTTCTAGACAATAAAAGCCGATTCTTTGGACGAGGGGTTAAATGCATAAAACGATGGGTCGTCGACTCTTCCCTGCTGAAGAAAATTTGTCGAGGGTTAAGCCATTTTCCATAGATTTAACTTTATGGATATGAAAAAACCGACGACTTAAGAAAGCAGGTAGTTATAGTGCAGGGAACGTAGGGGGATAGAGAACTTCCTTCCTTTTTCATGGACTCTTTCATTTCAGATCGATCAACAAGGGTGGAGCTGACGGTATCGAAATATGGATAAGCTTTTTTAAGCAAGTAATTCATCGATGTCCCATGACTTTAGCAGAAGAAAAGTACGTGTTGGAAAAACTGTTCAAATATGTGCCATTAAAAACATCTATCCAACTATATATAATAAAGTTCAGCGGTTAACAAAACAGAAAAGCGAATTATGAATGACTCCAACTTACAGAAGTTAATTAGCTTTCAGAGAAAATTCTTTAAAAGCAAGTCTGCAAATATTTAGTGTTTCCACCGAAAAAGTGCTTTTCCTATTACATGTTTCCATTCCACGTCTGGACTTTGAAATTAGTTACGCTACCCTCACCTCACAATGGAACTCAGTAACTCCGTGTAGTATGCATTACCCTAAATAAATGAGAATGGGGTAAGTAGGTACCCAAAAAGGAAGAGGAAAATAAAAACTCCATCCTCACACCGGAAAAAATTTCTCTCATTTTTATGCTAAACTGTCTGAGCTGAAATGAAAATGCTTTTTCGTTTTTCATTGTTGCTCCGTTTCCGTTCTTTCGTTCATTCGCTCATTCGTCGATGTTATGAATATTTTCTCTACTTTTTCTCTACTTTCCCATGTTTGGCTCAGCTTGTTTTGGGTTGGCGTTATATGAATTCTGAATTTCTGACCGCCCAAAGCCAATTTCCAATTAGATTAGAACGGAGGAAACATTTTTTGGGGACCATTGGAATGTGTTCAGGGCATGGTTCCTTGTAGGTCCTGTGTATGCGTACATCTACGTTCTCTCCACCAAATTTTTTTCTTAGTCTACCTCTCTCTCATTTCGGGATAGAGCTACTTTATTTGTCGAAGGATATAATAAAACAAACGGATTTGCATGGAGACACGTGGGATGATCATAAAAAAAGAAATCGAGGTCGAAAATTTTTGTGATGGTTTACGGTTGAAACTCTGAATGAAATTTTAAAATTGTCCTGAATTTTTAGGAACAGAAAAAAAATCCGGGGAGATATTCTATTCTCTCTGCTTTCGAAGTAGGTTGAAATCTGAGGACAGCTGTAACCCTGCATTTTTTAGTCCTTGCGAATTCCTAGAAAAGACTGGGGGTCACTTCATTGCCATACTGAACGCTTTAGGTTAATATATTATGTTCCACTAGTGGGTCAAATGTTTAGAGCTAATATTGAATCATTCGTAGGAATAAGATGCCGAGGGGAATCTGATTTGGACGTAAAGTCACGCATTCATTATATTAGAAATTTACAGCTGCCACTGCTACAGGATTCATTAATGAAAAATGTACAAAGAAAATTGTATACTAATGCTACCCTTACATCGATAGCATGTCAAAAGTCTTGCAAAGCAATATGTCCTTATTTGTCGTATGTGCGGGCGTCTCTGGTTCAGATATCTTATTTGGATCCACATCTGGACTACTATCGGTTCATCCCATGGTTTTATTGTCATTTTGTTGATGAAGGATTATATTCTTAGGTACAAAGAGCCCCACCCTGCATTCATAATCTTAGGCGATCTTAGGTCCAACAGTGGAAGAAGTGCTTTCTCTAGAATAGTAATAAATTAATCACTATTAAAAATTCCTTCCAATATTTCGATTATTCTGGTAGAATCGTAGGCAATGGCTCACTTTTAGCATAACCTTCATTGCGCTTTCAACTCGCTGCGCTACACAATAAAATATCCCTCGTTCTGTTGTGGTCTTATCTCCTGGTGGGCCAATCATCTTCCACGATAACTGCCCCAATATATTTATTGGTGCGTGAATTAAGGCTCACGGTTCACTACCATCTAATGTTGATCATCTTGTAGATGCGCAGCGCAATGTTTTGTACAGTGGGTAAGACCATTTGAAGTCTTCAAATATGCAATACACGTCAACATTACACTTCTGACATTATTCTAAAACCTGCTTTATTGTAAACCGCCCAGACCTAAATTCACCTTGGTATTCGCGAATCAGGTTTTCTGCGTAAGATTCTAATTTCTTCTAAAAAAAATTCCGTGATAACTTCATGGGAAGTTCTTAGTATAGAGCAACCGGCAAAATTAATTGCTAAATAGATGAAAGATAGAAAGGCTTATGGCAATACCATTTCAATCTTTTGGGGGAATTCTTGGAAGTTCCGGCTAAAAAACATACCATCTAATCTGAGCGCGACAAATTCGTCTTCTTCTTTAGCTTTTATCCCGTTCGCCAGCTTTTTTACTGTACTGCGATTGTCCAAAACATGAATATCGAATCTGTAAATTTTACTACTTCAAGTGGTACAAGGTACAGACATCGAATCGACTCATCCATCCAATTATGAGCAGGTCGTGGCCTAGGTGTCGACTTTGGACGCCTCATCAAATCTGTGGAAGGCATGCTTTTCATTTCAAGCCAAGAAAGAAAGTGGGACAACTTTTACTTTGAGGGAAACTGAAAATTCGACAACGGCCGGCCGGGATACTGCTACTCAAATCGACCCGTAAGCGGAAGAGAAAGGTTTGGCAGAAGCAAACTTCAGCGAAGTATGGGGGACAAAGGGCTCAAACCCGTATCTCAAAATCCTCTTTTTCAACATTACTAGAAAGAATAAAAAAAGGGGAATTTGGAAACGGGGACGCTACAGGTCTAATGCCTGTATATGAAAATGGAGCGAAGCCACCTAGAAACCGTGAATCTAGGACGGTTCCAAGCCGATGACATAAAAAAACACTGCGGAAAAACGCTGGAGTTCCTTAGGAATGAGGGCATAGACCTGGTTGCTCCGCCAAAGGGTGATAATGTCTAGAGAAATCGAACCCAATGAAGCGGGATCTTCAGCGAAAGGTGGGGACAAACAGGTAAGGACTAAGCTTCGTGAAAATTTCCGGCCCGCCCGCCTGCCTCACCGAACTTAAATGATTCTGATAACTTTACACTGTTTTATTAAAGTGTAAGGGGTCTAAAGACAAGACTGTTGGATTTCAAACAGCCTGCCTTAACATTCCAACATCACGTTATCTGCATTTCTAAAACCTGGTTGGATGACAGGACTTTAAATTTCGAGCTCCTCGAAGATTACTCTGTCTTTCGTTGTGACAGAGACTGCGCTGCGTTTGGCAAGACAACCCCTAATAGCTGTTAAGTCCCTTCTCCGTACCGAAACGATCTTTTCCTCCTCCACCTACGATTCTGTTACCACACGAGTCATTCCACCAAACGTATGTCCCTTTGTCATATCATGTGTATATTTTCCTCGTCTTAGCTTGCCTTCTGTGTACGAATTTCTTCGACAGATTATCAGAAGTCCTAATCGTTTTGTTCCCCTCACTTCCTTTCATCCTCTGTGGCGACTTTAATCTTTCTATGCTCTCCTGGCCTTCCCTCCCTCCCTAATAACTCCACCCACCCTTCCCTTCCTTTATTCACTTTCATGTACACCTATGCCGCCCTCCAGTTTAATCTTTCTAGAAACCAATTCGATCGCATTTTTTACCTTGTCTTCTCTAATCGTGCTGTGCGTTGCTTTTCCCAATCCCCTCATACCCCCTCTTACGTTGCCTCTGACGATCATCCTCCTGCTCTCGAGTTCGATGCTCAGATATCCCAACTCCACTTTCCTGTCGCGCGCAAGCCTACCAAGTCCAACTTTCGTAAGGCGAACTTCGAAGGTCTGAACTCAGCCGTGGCGGCAAACAATTGATTTCGCCTCCTCTCTTCATTAACGTGTGATCAAGCACTCAACATCTTCTGTACCATTTTATCTGATCTTCTTCCCTGTTAGGTCACCTCCTCCCTGTTATGTCCCCTCCTCTTCTAAGTGCTTACGCTCTTACTCTGTCTCGTTTACCACTGAAGTCCACAAAAAACTTCGTCGAAAACACACTGCCTTCTAGAACCTATGCTGACTTAGATTTTATCAAAACTCTGCGTTCCTCGGTCAAATCCTTAATACGTAAGTCCAGAAACCAATATTTGACCACTGTTCAAGTCCACTAAAGGGTGGAAACCTCAAACCTTTCTGATCCCAAATCCGCAACTCCCGCTGTCCTGCCCAACTATCCCCTCCGTCTATTAATTTCTATGGCTCCTCAGCTAACTCCCCCCAACTATCTTGTGATTAACTCCGCTGCTACTTTTCCTCAGTTTATATTCCCCCTCGTTCCTCCTGATCCCTCCCGCTAGTGTATGTAGTCTGCCACGCATCGCCTACCATATCCCTTCTTACCCCTCCCCTTGTCGAGTATCTCATTGCAGACTTGATGACAATGTCGACCCTGGTTACGATGGTCTTCCAAACCTCTTTTCGTTAAACCTGGCCAGTCTATCTTTTCCCGGCTTGTGGAAACAAGGTCTCATCACACACTCAACTTCTGGAGCAGAAGTTTATCTCTCGAATAACATCACATTCACTAACGGAAATCCTGTGATGCGTAAACGTGTGTGGGATGTACCGTAGATAAGGAATTCGATTCAAACAGGCTCCTTCTCACCTCAAACATACAACACGCTGAGACGCGCCGACTCATTTACCTTTGGCTTGGTCCGGCTGGAGTCGAGAAGCTGTCAAATGACCAGATAACGTATCAAGCTACCGTTGTTTCAGTTTGTCTATAAGTCGTTTCTTATTGACTTTGATGTTGAGGCCAATCTTAGCTATTGAGTTTTCGTTAAAGCAAATTACATGACCACACCAGCGAAGCCGCGCCTCGAAAGTTCTCTACGATGGGTTCAGCGCCTGACCGATCGGGAGAATCCCCATTCCAGACGTGATCACAACGTGTTACCCCCTCCGTCACTACCGCGAAGTGATATTCATTGTCTTTAGTAGCCGGTATCACTCGAAGTGCCGATTGTAAAGAACGCCAGTCTTGGAAGGCACCTTCATCCGCGGTTCGCTAATGAAGTGAACAACTTCCTCCCTCATGTTATCTGGTCGCCACATTTTAAGGATCATTGCAGACTCCTGTTCCTTACCATTGACAAGGCACGAATATTTATTGTGTAGACAAGAATTTCTGAGAATCTTTGTTCGTTTATGGAAAGAATCGTGGCTTACCCTACCAGTAACTGAGGTCGACTTGCTAGTATTTTTCTGAAGTATGATTTTGTAAATTCAGATTTGGCGACACTCAAAGTATTTTCTTAGCCATCCTACCTTGGGATCTGTCCCCAGGGGAAACCAGGTAGGATTTAACTTAATAAAATAATTCCAGCTAAACCTTATTTATTCTTTCCCAGATCTTAGCATCTTGTACTGAGGATAGTAATAAGTACACCATTTTGAATTCTTTCTTCATGTCTTTATTTGGGCTTGGTACCAGGATGTTGTGTACATAACATGGCGGAGTTAGTTTATACCACTTGACATATCATAGGTAATCATTTTGTCTCAATAAATGTCAATCATCTTGCTGTGCTGCTTTGCACAGTACCAGTATATTCTCAATGGCTACATAATCCAGGTGAAGCCAAGAGAATTTAGGTGATCCTGATGTCTTGGAAAGACTTGTTATCGGACGAGTCGAAGAAAATGGAAAATTGGGAAGGATGGGAAGGTTTATAAACGAAGTGAACTATTCTGTTTGGATGTAGGATCGCACTGGACATCGGAGTGGCGACCTGTGTAGAGGACTACTCTACCTTCCCTGTCGAAAATACGGTTATAACATTTCCAGGGAAGGAGAATTTGTAGGAATTGATTGAAGCGGACACTAGGCCACCAACGGGTTTGAGTGTAACAGATACAGACAAGAATTTCACCACGTTTCCGGCAACTAAGGCCGGAGATATGTCGGTCCTGAAGATGAAACCGAAAGTGATTAGAGGTTGAATTAACTGCTCATAGCAGAACATTTTGACTTTTGGAATTATTTTATTTATATAAGCGGAATACGGCGTAAATTAATTTTAGTTTGCCGTTTGCATGGTTTAGAACCTTATTGAAGTGAGAGATGTTAGATATGTTTGAGCCCACAGTGCCGCCAAGGTAGATAATTTGGTTCCCTGTTGGGATAGGATTATTAAAGACAGGTTTCTGTGGTGTCATCGTCATTTTTAGTTTAAGGACGATTGTTTTGAATTTCTTCGGGTTGAGGGGTAGTTTCCTGTTGGGGAAGTATCGGTATAACTCATGTAAATATGAATTCAGACGAACCTTACCGCGTACTTTGTCCCTTGTGGTAGTGTAAGCGATGAGGTCATGGGTATATTGAAGGATCTTGATTGAGTTGGGTGCGAGTGCAGGTTTTGCGATTTCTGCGGAGAAAAGTGAGAAAACGGCATGTGAAGAGGAATGAGCCTTGTGGAATTCTAGCTGGATTGGGCGGAGAGTTGCTGTAGATGGACAATAATATGTTTATGTCTATTTGAAATTGTGCTTCATAGTATATGCAGGGCTAATATGTTTTGGATCTTAGGGAGGCGATTTCTAGCAGGAACATGGGTAGGTGGTACCAGTAGCCGTTTTGAGGAGCCCAATACGGCGGTACGTTTTGTACCAAGTCCAAGCCGGTTCAGATTCTGCGAGTCAGACCCTAGCGTTTCGTAATACTTATTGGTATACGTCGCAAGATATGTTAAGATTTTTCACGATTTTATTACGCCGGTCGGTTTAAGCCCACTTTAGCGTATAATAATTAATAATTTTCCCTTTATGCTATACTTTCGAAATATGTACTTATCGCTGAGACTTTCAAATGAAAGATATTCCCCAGAAGCACGCAACTGTAAACAAAAACTGATATATTTAAAAAAAATTGGCTCTTAAGTATCCATTTGGCGCCCCCTTTTGAAATAATTTCTATGGATGGGTATACACAGCATCTGAAACCGTTCATCAGTCATGCATGCTTCTATTAGCCTCCTTTAAACGCTTTAAGAGGCTGAGGCGGTCGGCCGTTTTTAACACCATCGTCGCCGGCTACTTCATTTCTCCTTCAACAAAAATATAACATCAAGTGGTTGTTGCCTCTTGCTGACGGTTATTGGCCGCCTGTTGTGTTGGCATACTATCATCGCGTCCGATTCCCCCAAAGAAATTAAAGCAACACAGCACAGCATTTAAGATGAGTGCTCTTAATGCAAATCTGCAAATTTTTTGTCCTTTGGTTTCTCCACATGTTCACGTAATAATATCTAAAAGTACTCGAGATATTTTTATATATTTTACATATAAAAGTATGTGCGCGGCTGTGGGTCATGTGCGCGCACGCTTGCCACAAACAGTCCTTGATGGCAATTGCCGCTTTTGTTGGTGTTCCTATTGGAAAAGAGTTTGTCATGAACAAGCAATAAATCGACACAACTGTGTATTGTGAAATACTCGAATTGACTGAAAGCAGCAGAGGGCCATATATGGGTTCTTCGTGGGACTCCATGTGAACTCATCGAAACAGCGTGGTACCAATGCAAGGAAGATACAAGCACATTTGAATGACGTATTCTTCGTGTCTTTCTGTCTTTTATTTAGCGTATTAAAGAGTAATTCATCAATGGAAAAAGTGTTTTTGTATTCAATTCATTTCAATATGTGGTGACATGTGTGATGGATTTCGTAGACAAATCAAGAGGATTTTGACTTTGAGTGAATCACAAGAGACAGGGAAGTTTTGAAGAGATACAAACTGTTCTAATGAAAATTGAACCGAGTTTGATAGCTCAAGTAAGATCGATTATTTAAACTTTGCTCTGAATTAGATAGGGGTATTTTGAAAAAAGGCAAATCTGAAAGCTTTCCCATGGTTTCGGGACAAATACTTAACAGAGTTAAACCTGTATGTTTGCTATAGTTGCAATCGAGTAGTCATGGCAAATAGATTTTCAAAATGTGGTGAGGATTACTTTTTGGAATTTACCTACGAACTGTAATACTGATATCAAGGATCTCCCAAATGCTTGCTTTCTCCAACTGAAATGTCACTTTCGCCGACACGAATAAGACGATAATTCCTATGAATGAACTCAGCTAGAAGCCACCTGTTGGACTGACTGATTTGAGATATTTTTGTGTTTGAGCATTCATAAAATATATTTACCAGCGATGAAGATGCGCGTTAAATTCTCGCATACTGCCGAAACGTGATCACCTCTTAAAACCACCCCTTCTCTTCTGCCAGTATCCTCGCGGAACCACCATGGCGCGTTATTTCGTGAAAAGGGCTCTGGTCTAAGCCACTGCGTTTAAATCTACCATTGGGCTCACTCCACTTCCTGGAGTTTCTATTGGGTGCATTTGCATTGCATTGCATTTACTGCAATCCAATTTGTCTCTGATGTCAGAATCTCGCCTACAAGGTTGTGGGATCCGGTTTTTACGTTGAAGGTGATACTCAACCTCCTTTTTCCTCTATAAATTCTGCTGTTCGAAGGTAATTCAATTGTCCCTGGCTTCATTATAACTCCTGTTTATATATAGTTCCTTGATAGCGGCTTTTTGGAAGTCAGCAACCACTTTGTATAAATTTGCCTTCTCCCTCTGGTGGAGATATGTACTCCTTTTTCTACATGTTCTTGAGGAATATTCCCGCGATAACATACACCCTCATCGCACCTGATGCTGCCCTATATGTACTGCACACGCTTAGGGCGATTGGCCGCACGCATCCCTCTGCCGTTCGCACAGAATGGATTTCACTACCCCTGTGATTAGGATTAGTGCCTAGGGCCACTAGAGCGGCATTTTTTTTGTCCCTTAAGAAGTGGGACATGAAAACCCTAATAGGGCTTTTAACGGAACACTGCAATGTTTTCTTCAATGACGAATCTGCACAATCTCTGCCTCTGGAGAATGTTTTCAGATTGTATCTGTATTGTATATGTATCTTTCATGTGCAACCCAACCGCTCCTTGAAGGTTAGCCTGACAGGGATCCTTAGCCCCAACTATTGAATGATCGATTTTGAAACGACCTCGGGAACAACCAAACAACCCCGATATTTATATTACTGTCTTCTTTTTGCGATTGGTAATGGGGACCTTCTATTTCTTCTTCAGGCAAGTCCAGTTTGGCCATGTATAGTCATAATTTGCATAATTTGTATCATGAATGGTTTCGCTTTGATATAATTTCACGCTCTCGAAATCATGCACAACTACAACGAAGTCGCGGGCAAAACCAACCAACAATACTCTTATTCAGAAACAACATGCATTTTTACTTATCAATGATACCACAATAATTGCTCAAAAAAAAAAGAAGTTAAAAGGCAATTGTAAAGCTTAATTGACGTTTAAAAGAGCAAGAGTTCAAAAACACGCTTCAGTGAAAAATACCAAATTTGACAGCTGTCAAAAAATTATTTGCGGTTGTTGATCATTTCATACTTGATGATGTTCTGCAGTAGGGCCCTCAAGTCAGAACCTTTAGAAACAATCACTGTTTTAATATATTCTTTCGGACCGTCGTCGTTTTTGTATCAGAGAAGCCTTTCCGAAAGCTAATCCTCGATAACCCAGCTAAGTTACCAGGGGTATACAGTTTAGCGAAAATGTCCCCAATCCAAACTACAGGTATTTCTGACACTTATGGTTGCCATCTTGGGGTGTTTATCATCCCCATCGCCTCCTCTACTCGATCCACAATCATTGAAATCGCAGCAAGTACAAAATGAGTATCTTCTCTATTTTGTGTAAAAAGATGATACCGGTTGATTTTTGGTGTTTCGGCAGCAAAGCCAATTTCTTCCTTTCCATTGGACGGAAAAGTTTGGTTATAAATCATTCGGGTCTGATCTTACTTGTCTTGAAGGCTTTGCTCGAAATGTCTTCCAACTCCGGAGCTTTCTTATCTCCAATATTTACACAGATCTCCTGTAACCTGAGAAATTGAAAAGGGTTCCTGTTGTGGCGTCTAACCTTTAATACCAGCTTGCCTAACACCTCCTCATATTGTTCTATAAATGCATTTATAAAATCGCTGTCGCTCTCATGTCTATATCGTGTTATTGCGAGCGTTCTTCTTTCACCCAAGGAACTTCAGTATGGTTAGCATATTACGTCAAAATTCGAATCGTTTGTAAGTTGTGAAAATAGGTTTTGATCTGCTTGGCAGTGGCTGAGATTGTTTTCTATCAATTTTAATTAGCAGTACTACTCATCTCCTTCCTAATTACCGCCACTTATAACGTGCCGGTCGTTGACATCTCCTTTCATCATCATCATCAACTGTGCGAAAACCGGTATCCGGTATAGGCCTGCCCTAATAAGGAACTCCAAACATCCCGGTTTTGCGCCGAGGTCCACCAATTCGATATCCCTAAAAGCTGTCTGGCGTCCTGACCTACGCCATCGCTCCATCTTAGGCAGGGTCTGCCTCGTCTTCTTTTTCTATCAAAGATATTGCCCTTGTAGACTTTACTGGCTGGATCATCCTCATCCATACGGATTAAGTGACCCGCTCACCGTAACCTATTGAGCCGGATTTTATCCACAACTTTGCCTGCACTAATCAGTTTAAACGCTGCTTCCATTGGCAAGAAGCAAGCAGAAGTGGAAATCATCAAAAGGCATTGGCCTGGACACCCTAGTGTGGTGGATTTTTATCCACTAAAACCACCTGTGTGTCTAACGACTCTTTTTGAATGATCCCATCCGTGTTGTTTCCCCTGCCTGTTGTTTTACCTTCAATAGAGGACAAATGCATCTGTCAATCGGCAACATTACTGAGATGACGAATGCCCCATCATTTGAGGCGGTCTTAAAGGCAGAACACACCATTAGGGTTGTTCTTCTGTAGATCATGCTCAGTTGATGTCCGTTACATAAAACATGCAGGGCTATTCCCCAAACTAGGACTACATACAACAAGATCGAACTCATTACCCTGATTATAAGCAGCCGCGTCCTACATTCACCATTATTCTTGCTAGAGCCATGCTTGTAGTGGATGCTTCTGTACGTACAAGTTAAAATTGAGCTTTGCATTTATCATCCCTCCCAAGTATTTGATGGCTGGCTTGGAAGTGATGATATGACTCTAAATTCGAATGCTAGCGTAATTCGCCTTACAGCCCTTGATGATGAGGAGCACTTCCATCATTTCTTCCGTAAGTACCAGGCTGGCGCTTCCCAATTAAGTCTCCACAACACTGATTGCTTAGCATAAGTACAACTCAGCATCTTCGAGATGCTCGTCCGCAAAACCCACCCCCGGTGCCTCCTCCAGTACCGGAAAATGAAGTAAATCCTTGCTGATGATGTTACCCAGTAGTGGGCTTGGCACGGACCTCTTGGGGGCACCTATTATCGGTTTCAAACCAGAATGTCTTTTCTCACAAATTTCTATTGACAATAGTAGCGAAGCATGTGCGAGCACCAATCAGCGTCACGAACTTTTGTATAAAATTCCAAGTGACAGAGTTGAATGCATTCGTCATTGGCATGGGTCACTACCATTAAATATTTACTGGTACTACCCGTTCCGAGAATTGGGTTTTGGCACTCAATAGCCGGGAAATATAGATGTATAGATTATTCGCTCTAAGACTCTCCCCATAGTGTCTAGAAGACATGTGGGTCTATAGGTGGATAATTCACCTGAAGGTTTGCCAGCATTAGGTAGTAATACCAACTTCTGGCGCTTTCATGCTAGAGGAAATATCCCCTCGAGCATGCGCGCTTCAAACAACGCAGCGAACATATCCGGTGAGCTTATTATTCTCCCTTATTCGGTATTTCGTCCAAACCCTGGGCTTTATTGTCGCCTATTCTACTGCAACTCGTCTGTGGTTATTGCAGGAATTGCGGTGACATTCAAAGATCTCTAAAATGTGACGGAGCCCCCTATATGACCGCGCTCTGAATCGGCCAATCGCAATTCTATAAATGCGCCTCACGGGTTTACATCCGCTTCCGAACAGAGCTTCTTAGAATACGCCCTCCTGCTCCGCGAGATAGCTACCTTGAGGTTTTTGTGTGCTTCCTTATATTTATGCTCTCTTCATACCTGATATATCGTACCTACTGCCTTCTGAGCCATTCGTCTGGCTCAATGGCAGACTAATCGAAGTCTAGCCGGCTCATAATCCCACCACGCATTTAAATCACCTACAATTATGTACCTTCGGAATTCGTCCCCTTGCGTCGAAAACTCAGGCAATGAAAGCCTCTGGTCAACTGACTGAGGGCGCATTGTTTTCAATGATAATAGTGGTCTGTGGACATGTTTCCCTCATTCTTTTTATGGTACTCCAAGATTAAATTGTTCCTGCAGCATCACACAGATATCTTTCTGCGAATTAACCTTGTCTCAATGCAGTGTAGCCTCTGGATTCCTTGAATGGAGATACTTGGCTTTATTTTCAATTGCCCTACAAGGGATGCAACTTGGAGTTAAATACCTCGAACATCCTAACTCAGTTTTAATGAGTCTTCGCATCTAAGCGGCATATTAAACAAAAAAACATAACTAGGAAAATCTGCTGGACATCTGACAAAATTCAGGGTTGGTGTTTCTACCAAACACCTGAATGTAACATGAATTTTAACATCTCAAAGTGAATTTTTAAACAAAAACATTAATAAAGACCTTTAAACTAACAATAGGACTAAAAACAGGCCTTAAGGTTGTCATTGAATGCCTTGTTTCTGCAGTAAAAGCATTTGTGTACCCACTAGACAAGGTTGCTCCGCTGACGATAGGTCAAATCTATATTCTCAGGTGCTATTAAGTTTCCTACTTAAATAAAGTATGAAACATTTTATATTCTCCTGCTACATAAAATTGGAAACGACTTTAAATTAGTTCCTATTTATGTCTGCGATTTTCATGCACCTGTCTCCTTGCTTGGCAATCTACCTTCCACAGTTTTCCTCGAACGAACTATTCCAAGTACTCTTCCATAAAATTCCATTCCAATAAAATTGGATTATCCAATCCTCTTACCTTGCTACCCACCTTAAATACCACTTCACCAATTAAACCAAAGTGATCTGTAAAACAAACCGCCATTGCGAAAAATTAACATCGATTTAATCCTGCTTTAATAGCGTCTCAGTTCGAAGCACTAGAGTGTCGATATCACACTGGATAATTATCTTCGGATGTTTATTACACCATAAATTAGATAGCAGAATTTATATTTAGTGTGCCCAACGTAAACACAAACAATAAAAATCACGAAAGTTACAAGGAACGTGTATACAATTACTATCAAGAATGTTCCGAAGAGATGAGTAACATCCCATAAGCGTGTTTTGATTCTTTAATCTGCCTATAATTTGCAAGAGTTAATCTGTGCTATTTGTTTACTTTGCGGTGCAATTAAATGTGAAATGATGGCTGTAAACAATGTCAGCTTTAGTAATGACTCTATTGCCTTTTGTGGGCATATGCAGATGATGTCAGGGGCTGTGATATCTGTAAAAGTGAAACTCCATCTGTTATATTTCTGATTATTTATTGGAAAATAACCGTAAATTGCCAAGCAGATTTTACTTCCAGTTTCAATAAAGACGCAGCATACAGTTACTCATTTAGCCTGTTTTTGTGGTAAAATGGGGAGCTTAACAATGACAGACAACTTGAAAGAAAAATTCTCATTTATAGACCCCTTGCTAATTTTTTTCCATCTCTCATCTGTTATAGCATATAAGGTGGTTTTATCGCTAACAGATCGGCTTCACAGGAAACGTCAATTATGTTATACTAAGCAAAACATTTCAGTATCCGACTTCGAATGCATTCAGATTTATCACCAAACTATTTTTCTAATTTACCATCATAAAATTAATGTGTCCTTCAGGAAATATTGACAGAAGATGAGAGAGGGAAATGAAGTCTCTATTGCGTACATGATGCTAGAGAACTTATTCAGCCTTAACGAAGTAAGAACCCGTATGAACCTAGATTTTCAGCAAATGTGTCTAAGCTGTTGATGTATAGCTTTCAGTTCCTTCACAATTTGGTTCCGAGCCTGCGTTAGCTCCAGCATGAACTTCCAATGGTGGCTTGTCGTGACCAAATCAATATAGATAAGCACATAACACTCCGCGCCCACTTCAGAACTGCGTTAGCACGTAGTTTAATTCTTCGTGGATTTTCTCAATCCAACTCGAATGTTCGAAATGATGCGGTATGCCTAACGATCAATTTATGACTCGTCCCATTTCTTTTGTCATTCTACGATAGATTCCGATAGTGCCAGCTGTCGTCAAAATGCACTACGCTCCTCGACTGCATACGTTTTGGCGTAGAGACACCGTGTGTCTTTATAGTCGACACTCTGGTGCAAAAATGCGACTCGGTATGCTACTCTCTCAAATCCTGAACTATTTTACCGGCTGCCTCCAAAACCTTCGGGTAACTTTCGATGGCAATCTCCGGGACAATGCCTTGATGTCAGCAGTTGTGCTTCCAGAATATCTGGCTTCATATTGCGTACCTTCTCTAAATCTATCCAACTTTGCTTAACACTCTTTAACTCCCTCGTTGAAAGCATCTTGAAAATTGCTCTGTGATCTACTCCCCTGCCCAAAATTATGTACATTGTGTCCTTGGAAAAGTTCAACGCATTCCATTCGCAACCTCTTCTTTAAGAAGAAACTCCCTGGTATGGACCACCTTATACATTACCACTCTTTTAATCTTCCTTACCTAGAAGTACGCATAGTCTTCCTCGATATATGTAATTTTGTTAAACTCTCCATCGGTTTTACTAAGGCAGGCTTAGACCGGATATCAGATGTCGCGCGTGGATGATGATGAAAAGCCTGATGCACTGTTCCGCTTCTAACAACATCACCTACCGCATAGGTTCGTATGGCCCTTCACTGAGCCTGCATATTATTTGCACTTCCCGAGACTATATCAATGCTTCAATGCATTACAACCTGGTCCATTAGACTCTCTCTCCTAATGTAGTTTTAAGCGTAAACAAAGCTTTCTATTTTCTCCGGACTCCGGGCTTTTGTTGAGGATAGTATTTAGCGGGGTTCCCTCCGTTCATTATTGTCTAAGTAAAGTGCTATTCGAGTTATTTTATTTGATATCCCACACGGCCATTTTTGCCGAACCAAATTTTACATTCCTTCCTTGCATCTATGGAACTCTAGTTCGCTCAGACATTGCTCTTCTTTCCTTATTGCAATGGCCATAAACCCCTTCTCAATTTAACGGAAGCTTTCCGTTCCGTTCCTTTCCTGGTCAGCTCATTCTATCGGTCAGTACGATTCAGAACCAAGAGTATTCAGTCCTTTTTTTGCGCATTAATCGTATTCAATCTTGATCTTAATCTTAAGACATTCCCATACCAGTTTAGAGTTCACCTGGTAGGACCTAAGTGCTTTGATACCCGTCTGGCTACGATTGCAAAATTCGAAGTACGTTTTCTTTGGAATAATAATTCCTGTACTCTAGGTCGCTCCCTCGCTCTCCCAGTCAGCCCTGTTACCTGGTGTCAGTAATTCCGTCCAGAAATAATGTAAAATTTTTGTTTGAATTGAATTTTTTTGAATTATGAAGGTGTGCCCGGATAGCTGAGTGGTTAGAGCAAAAAGCTGTCGTACGGAGAATTGCGGTTCAAATCTCACTGGTAGCAGTGGGATTTGTATCGTGATTTGACGTCAGATACCAGTCAACTCAGCTGAGAATGAGTACCTGAGTCAAATCAGGGTAATAATCTTGGGCGAGCGCAATGCTGACCACATTGCCTCCAACAGTATACTGTAGTGTACCGTTACGGTCTTGAATGAAGTGCTCTAACACACTTAAAGACCCTGATCCAATTAGATTGTTGGGCCAACTACTATTATTATTATTTTTGAATAAGACAACTCTCCGTCTTGTTGATAACCCACGGGCATTTTGGGGATTCCTTTCCTTGCTACCCATCTATATGTGGGGATGAAGAGAAATCAATGATAGAAGGACTTTGGACGTATTCCCATTACCCGAGTGGTACACACACACAAGCCAGTCTTTGAAGTTTGTATAATTCTCTGATTGTTGTGCCAAGTTTGATTTTATCTGTCCAGATTACCGTTCCACAGGCAGGTACTGGCATTATTATTGCAGTATATATCTAGTGGAGAGACTGATTGAGCGTCACATTTGCGAGAAGGCTTAGCACCTTCTCGCATCCACTAAATGAAAACTAACATGTTCACCAAAGTGGAAATCCCTGTGAGTCTACTTTTCACTCCATGCTTTCAAAAATAAAGGACGCAACTCTGAAAGGCAAGTACGCGTTGGGGGTGTTCGTGGACATTGAAGGGGCGTTTGACTGTGCGCCCTTCCAAAAATTCTGCGATGCCGCCAGAGAGCATGGCGTTGATGAAACTTGAATTAAGTGAATCTACGCGATGCTAACGCAGAAACTGCTGTGTGATAAAGTTGGTGTTGATAGCGACCTACCAACAGAAGCGACGAAAGGCTGCCCTCAAGGAGGTGTGCTATCGCCACTTCTGTGGAGTATGCTGATCGACTCACTGCTATGCGAGCTGCAAAATTTGCTAATACACGTTCAAGCTTATGTGGATGATGTGGCAGTGCTAGTTGTTGGTCGAGATCTCGGAACAGTGTTTATAAATATACAACGCGCCATTGATTTGATTGACAGTTGTTTCAAGCATGAACTTTCAATAAATCCAAATAAAACCACAATGGTATTATTCACAAAAAGGAGAAAACTGGATGACTTTTCCCTTCCAGAGATGTACAACCCCTCAACTCTCCGAAGAAATGAAATATCTGGGAGTTGTTATAGACAAGAAGCTTCTTTGGAATAAACAAGTAGAGATGAAACGAGCTCTCACAGCTTATGGGCTGTGTAGGCGAGCCTTGCCTCGGCATGGGGACTTAGGACACAGGTAGTAAGGTGGATTATTTTGCTGCCATTAGGCCGATGTTCGCTTATACATCCGTAGTGTGGTGGGTTAAGGTGAAACAAACGAGTTTTCGCTGTAAACTAGTCACACTGCAAAGAACTATGTGTCTGGAAATCACCGAAGGTGGGGGCACAGGGGCATTGGAAAAGTTATTGGGAGAACTGAATCCAGTTTTCGTTTCGCCTTCTGAATCTTGAATCAAAATCAGAACAAGGTTCTGGAGCGTGAGTCTACCTCTCGAATAAAAACAAGAAGTGACTTCTTCCCTTGGGAAAAAATACAACGGTCTTTCAAGCTGAAGCGTGTGTGATCCTAAGGGCGGCAACTTGGATGATTGACGAGTGATTGAAAGCAGGCGCATCACAACCTGTAGCGATAGTCAAGCTGCATTGAGGGCATTGAGCAGCCCTTTGGTCACCTTAAAAAAACATTCAGGAATGTAGAAATCGACTGAAGTCTGTTTCTGGATTCAATACGGTGGAATTACTCTGGGTACCCGGTCATTGTGGTGTACGCATGAAATCTCGGACGCTTTAGCTAAAGAGGACTCAATTTCCTCCATACCCGGTCCGGAACCAGTAATTGGGGTGTCAGTAGCATTGGCTAATGCTGTTATCAAAAACTGGGCACAAGCTTGCCAAATGACAGGTGGTTGAACCTTAATCCTACTAAACACAACAAACTTTTCCTGTCAGAACCTTGTTTGGTTACGGCAAAGTTTATCCTGTCGAAAAGTGGGAAGACTTGGCGAAGTATTATGGGCATTCTGATTGACCATCATTCACTAGCTGAACATATGTTGAGAATAAGAATTCTCCAAGATGATACGTTTCCTGCCTGTAATGAGGAAGTGGAATCCCGCCTATGCACCCATCAAAAATCAGATTTTTGGTGCTGATGTGCTACAAATGCATCTACTAATGGAAATCCTTCGATCCTTTCCTACTATTGGCTGCAAATTATTGATGCTCTTGTAATTTTTGCACGCATACTCGTAACGTACGTCTCCCAGAATAACTCTGCTTGAACTCTTTTGCCTGTTTAACTTCCTAGCCAGTCCAATAGCTCTTAAATACTAAACTTGCGTTTCCTTGTGAATGGTACTATGGTTACTATTAATTTTCAATTACAATTGGATTCTGGCACATCGAATATTCTTTATCTAACTCCTACATATTAACACAATCGATTCAGCGTTTGGACTTTTATACTAATCTTTGTCAGCTCTCCCAGCAGGGTAGTGTTCATGACAATAGAACTGACATCTGGTGGTGCTTCTACTCGCCTCGTACTGTTTTTTAACATTTTGCCCATCCAGGAGATCAGGCAGACCCTTTGCGGATTACAGCATTCTGTATTAGACGTGGGATATGCTGTCGAAAGCGTTTTCGATATTCGTTTTGCGGTGAGGGCTTATGCGTTAGTGCAGCTCCAATATAATTATCCAAAACTTTCTCGGCTATTTAATGTACAAAGGATTCTAGGCAAATTGATCCATTTTGCCTACTTTTGGAATGAAGACCATTTTTTCCTGGCTATGCCCTCGGTATATACCTCAAGGCTATACTGCTGCTCCTTACCACCCTTAGAAGGAGCTTAAAATTATGTGTAGGTGTCTCTGGAAGAGTGCATTTTACTCTAGTTTCCAAGCATACTTCGTTTCCTAATCTCCACTTTTTCTTTTCTCTGCTTAGTTAAGTTATGACCAATTTATATCAAATAATTCCAACCGCAATATGCACGTTGATTCACCTGTTTCAAGGACGTACACCAACATAAAAATGCCATGCTGCGCTCCATTTGCAGGACAATTTAATTTAAAACAACTTTGCTGTAACAACTATTGAACTCTCACAACTATGACAAGGCTACCTACTCCTCGTTCAATTTTCATTGCCTGCATAAATCCTGAATATTCAACTTAGATTTCTCTTCAACATGCCATCAAACATTTAAAAATTAATTACCAAACTAAATTACACTTTTGCATGATATGTTCCCACCTAGTTCGTGTTGATAAAGAACATAATGTGCACGGGAAACATACATACAACGTGTTAATACAATCAAACAATTATATTCGGAATTATTTTTTCCTGGCAAGCACAATGGCCAAATATCCTGACCAGGACTCTGGCGAACCAAGCATGCAAATTTTACACTTTTCTTCGAAGTGATTTTCTGAGGGACATAATTGTACAAGTGATTATACGATCTAGTGAGGGAAAATAATGAAATATTACACGAGTACATCCAATCTTATATTCCTCAGAATACATAATCTGATAAGCCAGTCCATGTTTCTCTGGGATGTTTCCAAGCTGCTTAGTCAGGTGATGTTCTGAATGTCCTTTCGGTACAATTTTCGATGCCGAATCTCAGGAGACAATGTTTTTCATTTGCTTTTATCTGTTGGTTTTCATTATTTATGTTTCCGAGAATTTCTTAGTATGCTTTCTTCGACAAGATTTCATTTGTATCTGCTACGTCTGCTTTTGACCCGGTTTGTTTCTTTGTATCCGATACAATGAATTTCCATTCAATTATGTATTTGGAACTTGGCTCCGTGTCCAGTAAACCTTGGTTCCGTTCTTATTACAATTTCCCCCTCTCCGGCTATCACAGAAAATTTCAATAACTATTCCGTGCTAATACTTATTAATTAAATCAAACTTGATTTCATTTTCGAAACGTTTTCTTAATCGGCCACGGAATAACGACTCACGAAATCGGCCCATGTCGAGGTTCTTAGGTGCTTATCGGTCAGTTGCCTTGATAAGAAACGTGAACTTCCAATTAATGAAAAGAAAGCTCTGCAAATAGATACAGAATCAATTAACTGCTGAGGCAAAGGGATTGGCCATTTTCCAAAATTTATTTCCATTTCCTTCGATTTCGTTCGCTGCGGCTTATCTTCAAATGCTGTTCTTTCCTCCTCCGTCGCTTAGAACATTACTTAATTAAAATGGCCGGCACATAAAGCGAGGGCCGAGAAGCGATTAGCGTCAATTGAACTAATGAAAATGGTCTTTTATAAAAATAACAATAACGCAAACCGTTCCAGTAATAATTAGACAATTTCGGACTTAAAGAAAGTAATTGGCGTCAATGCGGTTTAATGGGAAGTTCAACTGGCAGAAGCAAAGTCTGCAACTTTTGAAGTTTTGCGGGAAGAATGGCGTAGAGATCTGCGCTACAACAAGGATCAACCATGTTCCATTGTTGCATTCGCAGTGGTTGTATGTTTAGGGAGACAGAAAATTCAGTGGACAAGATATAATAATTATGATTATATCTTAAGACTGCTATTCTCCTTTATTGTCCAGACTGGTAATTGGAGGTTTCTGGCTGTTGATGCTTCATTCCATACGACGACCTAAATCCGTTTTGTAGTCGGTTTAGATATTTGTTTGTACATATCATGGCAAGGAAATCAAATCGCTCTCTAAAATGATTTATTATACAATAATTTATCTGCGAGTGCCGGCAGTGAATAGCTTTCGAGGAGTAAACACAAAAAAAATGTCAGAACATTAGATTTCTGACATTAAAGTTGGAGGAAGGAAGACTCACTATAGTCTAAACAGCAGTGTCACACTTAGGCGTCTCAAGAAGTAGGTGGGAAAAACTCCACCGATACTAGTAGTATCTACTATTACGATGGGAAGTTGAAGAAAGTGGTGGCTCCTCTGAGCTGGGGGGGGGGGGGGGGGGGGGGTATAGAGTTCACTCAGAGTATTCCCTGCTTGTAGTAAGCCACGATTAAAAGAGTTTTGGAGGCAGCAACCTGAAGTTCTTTTTCCTTTCCAAACGGGTACTACGCCTCGGAATCAGACTCTTCTTTTCACTACCTATTACTTTTGTCAACGTTTCTTCACGATAGAATTGAGGCCCCACCAGGATGCTTGCTTGTTTCAGTTTCAGTCGGAAGTTCAACGATATATACTGGATATTTTGAAGTTATGCAAGGTAAGTATGAGATACTCTGCGGAGCACCTTCTCCTCTTCTTTATACAGTACGTCAACCATACCAACGCGCTATTATTCGTGGTTATTTGAAATGCCCTCCAACACGCCCCACGGCTTCCCGAGACGCTCGCATTCTCCATCTACTGCTCTGCGCCAAGTATCCTCCTATCCACTCGTCGGCCATCTTGGGAGAGTGGATTCCATTGCATGAGGTAGCCCGCAATGCAATTGTCGCTCCTCCTTAAAGTATAACTCGTTGGAATTGGACCGCTTCATGGCGTATTGCAGTGGTGCGCGGCGTTACTGTCATCGGACAACATTAAGGGGAGTACAGTGTAGAACAGTCTAAATTAAGTCTATTTTCGGAAGTAAAATTAGCAAATTAGGTATTTATTGTTTAAATAGAATTATTGGCCAAATTTTCGAAAAATGTTGATTTTAAAGTTTTTAAACAATATTTCTAAGTAAAAACAGACTAATGTTAGAGGTTCTCACGAGAATGGCATGTGTTAGCTGTTATTTCCTGGAAGCCGCATTAAATTATCTTTATTTTTACGGCTTGAGGAGCGTCCGCCGCTTAAAAAAAAACGGCATTTTGAGAAAAATCGATTTAAAAAAAGGAGAGAATTCCTTATGAAAACTTGGATAAAATGAGTCTTACTAGTCTGAATCAATTCCCAGACCGCACAGTACTCAATCCTCTTCGATGGCTTCCTCCTGGGCTCTTCTCCTGGCTTCTTTAAGGGAGATCTTCGCTTCTTTTGTTGCAGCTACTGCTTGTGCTTCTGACATTGCAATCCCTTCTGCATTTTTCTTTTCCATTGCACTGAAACATTAGACACCTTACTCTTCCATGATCTTCATGAGAATGAAGTGTCCTTCATTGAGCAGGCAGACAGCAATATAGGAAGCAGTTTCAACTACCACTTTGCCATTAAACAGTGTCTTTGGTGCAATTTGCCAAATCATGTTGTTGAAACTTTCATTTGCATTCTGATTCGAGGCTCCTACACATCTTGTCAGCAACTCTTCTCTTGTTAGTTTAGTTTAGTTAACTGGGGGGAGCCGCAGCTCCGAGCACTCAGACCATTGTTAGGCCCATTGTACTATCCCCGTAAATTGTCTATTCAATGGCTTCCCGCTTACGGTGTTCGCAGGCTTTAGCGAATTTTAGAACATTCTCCAGAGGCAGAGAGTGTGCAGATTCTTCATTGAAGAAAACCTTGCCAAGGTGTCTTCGTCTGAGATCTGAGGATGCCGGGCAGCCGCATAAAAAATGTAGGGCCGTCTCCTCCTCCTCTTCACATTGGCTGCACACAGCCGAAACCACTACCCCAATCTTTTCTATAGAGTAGTTTAAGGGGCAGTGTCCCGTCAAAAGCCCTACTAGGGTTTTCATGTCCCACTTCTTAAGCTTCTCTTGTTAGATTCTTATAGTTTGGTTCCATTGCAGCTATAACTTCATAGGGAAGGACATCCTGATGCTTGTGTTATTCATTTTTTGCCATAGCCCGCTGCCAGCCATACCATGAAATTTCACCTTGCGGGAAGTCAAAGTGCTGAGGGTCATTGTCAATTGAGGCACGGCGGAAATAGGTGGCCATTATGGCCTTCCTCATTTCTTCTACCTCAAAATGGTTGCTTCTAATTGCATATTTGGACAACTTGTCTATCTACGCTCAAGTCAATTTTCTTTATTTATTTATTTTGCTAACATGGTTAACACAATCTTTTAACAGGATGCTCTTCCTCATATGGCTTAGCCTCAGAAGTTGCCTTATGATTGTTTGTGTCAGCATCAGCTGTGAAATGTCTATCACTTTTGCAGTCAGCACTCCTATAGCAGCTACAACATCAAATAAAGAAGAAAATCCTCTTTTCATCCAGAATCCATCAATTGAGATTGCAATGCCTCCTAGCTTATAGCCTGGCCTGAGTACAGTTTTCTCCTTTTCCTCTGTAGGAGCTTTGTTCATACAATAATCTGCAGCTACACTAGAAGCTTCTCGTATCTTCTTAGTTAGCTCATAGAAGTAACTTTTGGCGACTCGCATATGCATGTCCATAATTCCGCAAAACAAAGTAACACCAGCATGACCTATTCCAAGCAACCTCATAGCAAAACACAGTCTTAGATTGACCTCATAACCATTCTTTACAAAGGGACAAGATGGTTTCTCAACAGATTTGCGCTTTCCTGCAATACACTTTTTCATGACACTTTCCACAACTAACTGTTTCCGAAAGAACACTAAACACCGAGAAGAACTCCAAAATGATATACACAAAGTTCTGTGATGCGGAAGGAACAAATTCGTTGCTTGTATGAGGTTTCCTTGCAGACGTTGAAGTTTGAGTTTGGTTAGTTTCCTCCTTGTCGTCCTTGGAATGTTAATACCCGTAGAATTTTCCTTTTTTTGGAGCGTCCAGGGCATTGGCTGCTTGTTTTAGTTCCTTTCCGTTCGATTCAATGAACTTCGGAAATTTTTATTATTCACAGAATTATAAAAATTTGACAAAACGAAGGAACTACCTAACCAAATTGTTGTCAATAAACAATAACAGCAGCCTTTTAATACATAACTGGCACGAACACCTAGTTCAGTTAGTTTTGCTTTATAAAAGGCGTAGAACCCCCACACCATCAAGGGAAGCGAGTGTGCGCCAGCCAGTCCGGACCAGCTGACAAGCAGAAAGATCAAAGCAAACGACGCACGCTCGCAAACAAACAATTGTAGCGGCGGGAATTTTTCGAATGCAGCGCTCGGAGTGCCCGCGTTTTGTTCGGGAGGAAATGAAGATTTTTTTGAGATAAACAAAAGTCAATTTTATTGACCCTTTACACTGTACTCCCCCCTTAATGAAGTACTGACCTTTGACCAGACTTGTCTTGAAAGGACTGTTAGACTGACATCAATATTTGAGGAAGGATTGGGCGCTTGGAGCGACCTAGGTATACCGCCAGTGTCAACATCAACTTTCGCCGGATGCTAGATAGGAACGCATGACATCATCATCCTCAAAGGCGCAACAACCGATTTCCGGTCTAGGCCTACCTTAATAAGGAACTCCAGACATCCTGGTTTTGCGACGAGGTCCACCAATTCGATATCCCTAAAAGCTGTCTGGCGTCCTGACCTACGCCATGGCTCCATCTTAGGCAGGGTCAGCCTCATCTTCTTTTTCTACAATAGATATTGCCCTTATAGACTTTCTGGGCTGGATCAACCTCATCCATACGGATTAAGTGACCCGCCCACTGCAACCTATTGAGCCGGATTTTATCCACAACCGGACGGTCATGGTATCGCTCATAGATTTCGTCATTGTCCATCATCATGTAGGGGGCCAAAAATTCTTCGGAGGATTCTTCTCTCAAACGCGGCCAAGTGTTCGCAATTTTTCTTGCTAAGAACCTACTGCCTCGTAGAAGGTATCCTTCTCCGACTCTGCAGTCTCCTCTGTGGGGGCGTGAACGTTAATGAGGCTTATATTTCTAAACTTGCTTCTCAAGCGCAGCGTGCATAGCCGTTCGCTTGTGTTTTCCAAGCCGATAACAGCAGGTTTCATTTTTTGGCTGATTAAGAAACCTACTCCGAGCACATGGTTTACTGGATGACCGCTATAATATATGGTGTAGCGGTTCTTCTTCAGGAAACCGTCCCTATCCATCGTATCTCTTACAACGCTGTTATATCAGTCCTATGATGGGACAGGGTATCGGCTAGCTGCTCATCAGCTTCATCTCTGTACAAGGAGCGCACGTTCCATGAGAAAATACGCAAATCGTTAATCCGTTGTCGTTGCCGGGTTCGTCGTTGTAAAGTCCATCCTGTCCGAGGCTCCTTTCGTGGGTCCGTAACATCGGTTTTCCGTGTAGGGTTGTCAGCCCTACCCAACCCCCAACCTGGAGGACCAGTTGGTACAATTTGTCCCGTCTTTAGGCGCGGGAGACTCGCCGTCTGCAGCTTTTCGTTGCGAAAGAACTCCCCTGAGGTGGAGATAGGGTTTGGTAGTAGAGCTGTTGGCGTTGGCTCAGCAGGCATTTCCCAGGTTTTATGCTCCATCGTGGGTACCAATCTATGTTTCGCCCTGGGACCTATACTACCCTTTGACCACCGCATTACAAGGACTCCGAAAAACTTTAACCCAATGAAGCAGTCGAGAAGGGTTTTGCGGCGAAAGGGGCTCTTAGTCCATGTCAACAGTGCTCTATTGCATCAAGGAGCGTGGTGTCATGGCAAGCTTTTCAGCCCACTCATCGACGAAAAGTTGAAAATTACATAGTGTATAAAAATTTCCCACAGTATCCATCGTTGCACTTAGTTTATCTATAAATCATGCTCGTGCATACGTCCTATTAGTTTCCATTCTCTGCAAGGGCTTACTTCATCGCGCTTTGAAAGCGATAAGTTTTTTAATTGAATTTTTCTGGCCCAATTTATTTTGTTTATTCTTTCAAAGGAAATTTTAAAAATCATCTAACTGCTGATTCGTCGATAAATCATTCCAAAACTCTCACATTTGCTGAATATTCTCGGATAAAAATTGAATATTTTCTGGAATATTTATTCCCTGGTGTTTTTATGGCAAATTTGAATGATTATCGTATCATATGCGTGGCGATGAAAGGCACTGATGGAGCGGGAATGAAATCTATCAACGAATCTTAACAAAAAGTTTGAATGACTAATATCATGTTTGCAAATTTATTGGACGATATTGAAACCGAACAATTCATGCGTGGGCTGAGTTACTTTCAATTTGTAACATGTGGTGTTTTAAAATTGGCTTGAATTGCTTTTGGATTGATTATTATTCATTGGTAAATTTTTTAAGTATCGTTGGGAATTTGAATTGTTACAAGTGATCGTTGATGTGATTCATTCAAGTTCGTTTTTAGGATATTTAGTGAAAAATGAGAACAGATTATTTCAGCCCGGAGGGGTCTATGCAAATATTATTTGTTTATAATCGACTTTATGATTGCATTATTTATCATAATAATTCAATGTTGTTTCATGTTCACTTCAGTCGGCTGAGAAGGCAATCGATTCTTTTTACGTCTTCGGGTAGTTCACAAAATTCGATCGCATTTTCTTTAGTAATTCCTCGAGCGCAATGCTGACCACATTGCCTCCTAGTATACCGTTACGGTCTTGAATGAAGTGCTCTAACACACTTCAAAGCCCTGATCCAACATGGATTGTTGCGCCAACGATTATTATTAATTCCTCGAAATAATGATTCCCACAAACCTCTTCATCCTACGCTATCTATGAAGACATGTATATATATTATATTATATATAACTCCAAATACTATTTTTCAAATGCTTCAACACAAGTTTTCTAAACTTTTTTGATTAAATTGTTACTCAAATATACCATCAAGTTAAGTAGTGAATTGTATGTGAAACTGCCCAATGGAGCTAAATTTAAAAATAGCACCAAAAAGCACTATTCGATACAAATTCAAATGAGTACACTAGACTCTACGGTCACATCTCATTTCTGCCGAAAGTCTCATTTCATTTCATTGATTATTTATTTTCGAGCTTCTGAGTAATGAGTCTATTTATGTACTCTTAAAAAGTACGTGATAAACTAGATTGTAGATTCCTTTTAGTTGCCTTGTCGCCTATATTACTATAATTTTGGATCACTGATATTTTAACTACTAGGTAATCGTAGTTCCAGTACATACTTTGGAAGACTATTCAATATCAAATTGAATGTTTATATGCTTGAAACTCAACATATAAAGGTGATAATAAGTTGCTATGTAGATAGGAGATCAAATCCCCAACTTTTGCTTGAGCAGATATAGATACCCTGAAGCGAAGGTCCTTAACTCCTCTACTAGCCTGTACCATACCATCATATAAATTTAATTGTACAGTAATCAAAAGCAGCTTGAGGATACAACCAAAAGCTGATTGATGGTGAGCGGGATAGATTCATATATTCAATATATTCAATGTATGCAAATTTAGTCAAACTAAAAACTTCTGTTTTGTTACTTGGGTCCTCGTTGTTGAATTTTCCCTTTTTGCTCATCTTCCTAAAATTACATTTAAATTAATTTAAATAAAATCCACAACAATAAAATCTCCCTGCGCTGCAATCCAATCCAAAATGTCCTCTCTGCGTAGTAAACTAGGAAATATGTCTTTGAATCAGTTACGCTCCTAAATCAGGTTGTGATGAACGGCTCCATTATCCTATCAAATTAGAGAATACAGTGGTAGAACCAAAGCATTCAGAGGCTGCCTGGCTACATTACACTTCAGTTACCAAATTTCGAACTGATTTCCATTAGTTTTGTTCTAACGCGTAACATTCTTGAGATATAATTGATCGGAATTGTTGTCGAATCTCTGGGAAGAATGTTTAAAATATTGCAATGACTGAAGGAACTATGACAAGTACCACAAGAGTCATCCGTATCCGTATTTCCTTCCTTTCCTAGTTCGGAATTTTGTCCATTGTTCTCACCCAGGCAGGAGCCGCATATTGTAGAATAGATTCCACCACATTAAGCAGTCTATGAATAGGCTTTGCCTCCCAATCATCCTTGCTAATGATGGCTAGTTCATCCTGTTGCCTTTTCTCGTGCATAGTCTAAGTGCCTCTTGAACGTCAACTAGTCATCGATGTCTTCAAACAGGCACTATATGTACGATCTTGAAACGATTTCGTGATCACCAATTCGGAACATTTCCGCCTTTCATTCGCCAGACCCAGTTTAACTATTCGTAAACATGATTTTATGGCATGAATTCCACGTCCCTCCGGTGCTGTCACCACCAATGCAAAACCCATCAATGAAAGACAAACACTCCATCTTACATGATGTTCCACAACCAGGATTCCAATTCGGAACCTTGGGGAACATGTGTTGCGACAATGTATTTTTTTCGGTCCGTCGTCCAGAGAAACCTCTCCCAAATACAGTTCTTCATTAACCCTGCTAAATAACCAGTTACATCCAGCTTGGCCAAGGTCAAACCTAACATCATTTGATTTTGTTTAGGAATTGAGGGAGTTCTAAGCCCGCTATCCATTTAACCGGAGCAGATGGGAAGCGGCTTACTTCACGGCTCTAGTCCACGGAACCCTAAGTCTGAAGCAAGCACATTCTCAAAATTGGACTAGCGGTTTCCTCCAAGTTATCAGTCAATTCCTAACCAAAATTGAGTTTAGCTCCGGTCGACTTTAAGTTTGATTTTTATTCGGTGGCTTTGTCCTAAATATAATTCATACACATGCTCTGTTTTTGAATCTATATAAGGGAGCAAATACCACCGTGTAGCCACATCCGTTACGTAGAGATCAGACAGCGTCGGATGAGTTGGCTCTGCCCTGGTCGAAACCCCAAGTTTAACATCATTGTTATCACATCCTCCGTAGAATAAGTTCGCGGAACCCTATTCCACCATTCCGATGGACGACGCGCTAGTTCAATAAACGTAAATAGCCTGTTCTATATCACACCCCTTTAATATACACTATATTGAACAAATAGGACGATATGAGGAGTTAACAAAACCAATTTTCACCTCTTCTGGAAACACTTCATCGTTATTGAACTGTACTTAAGGACCCCCAGAAAGCCTGGTCTTAACAAAAATCTTAAAGGTTTTTTTTGAAAATTCCGTCCCCGTCCGTGTTATTCTCAATACGCCCAGGGATTAGTTCACTCGATGTGTGCCTCAAGACACAACTGCCTAAAGCAATTTCGGTTCCTTCTCTGACACGAAAATCTCGGTATTCTTCCCTCATCTCCTGGGGTTCTAACTCCTCCTGCCCGTTGATAAACTCTCCTCGCTCACAGGCAAATAGGTCTTAATATTGAGATTTCCTTACTTCACCAGTAGTTTAGTTTCCTACTGTGGAACAACCGTCATCGTGGTATTGTAATGCCTCATATCTCTGTTATATGCTAACACAACTGTTACATCTTGCACAAAATGTCCTCTTTTCCACGCTCCCTGTAATGCTGTGGCAAAATATCCAAGATCGAAGCATCTGAAGTGACTATTCAGAGATACATGCTCCCTGACTCGGCACACAACTAAACCTATTCTAATCTTGATAGCGGTAATCTACTTAACTTCTCGAACAAGCTAATATATATACTCCCCTAAGATCAAATTGTTCCGCTAGGGCGGAGCAAATATCCTCCAATGATGCATCCTGCTTTCAGACTTTAATCTCTGTATACTCACCTTCCATCAGATCGAAGGTGCGAAAATTATTTGCCGGCTTCTCGCTGTATTTATTTAACTCAAACATTAGACTGCCTTTCTGCATTCGTCTGATGCCAAATCTCTCGATTCCGAATCCGCTTTTGAGTTTTCAAAGTATATCGGCTTAAGAAATATCACCTTTCTTGCAAATAATTATTTTTTCTAGGCGGATTTCCTTTTTGTCATTTTGCACTTATTACTTACTGTCCACCTTTATCAACCGCTTGGATTTAGGGTTTTCAATTCCTCCTTATATGACACGGAATTACCGACTGCAGCCGAAATTTTCGCCAGCTTCGCTTTCTTCAGTGAAAAGACATGCTTACTGGATCCCACTCGGTGTTCCACACTTTTCCACCTACCTTTTCGTGGAGGAAGGAGGGTGTCACCTGCATTTCTCGCATGATATTGTCGCTTCACTGAGACGTTTTTCTGCGGTAATGTTCTAATATCGAACTCCTGGAAGAGGTATCGGAGCCCTGATATTTTTGAGGATATTCCATTTCCCTTTAATGAACTTGCAGGGTCCATTTGCTGGCTTCCTCATTTATTTTTTGCTTCACAGCGCTGATATCTGTCCTGAATGAATTATCTGTGTTAACATACTATCCAATATTGTCGTTGGTGTTCACTCCTAAGCTTCTTGTTGAAAGTCTCCGGTGTGTCCCTTATTTCCAGTTCATTCCATTACCTCTTGTAGCATTAAATGTCATACTAGCCAAATTTTCCAATACTGGAGTACTGCAGGGTCTGGAGGGTAATGGCCAGGAAGCCGTTTGCCCACTCCCGAAAAGCACCGGTGTAGGTTTCGAATGTCGTGCACCGGAAAGGGCTCGTTTTTACTCCTACATATTTGAGAATCCTTCCCATGGCCAATTTTTATCCACGGCGGGCTTTTTGACGAAAGTCCTGGGGGTTTAACGTGAGTACCTACCGTGAAGGCTTAATCCCACGGTCCTCTTCGGACACGGATTGATTTTGGGACTACAATCAGAGCCCCGCCATGCAAGCACAGCGGCCCTGGTTTATACTGAGTGCAGGCTCAGCATTCATACCAGTGGATGCGAGGCCTATCTAACACCTCTACCGCAACTAAGGGGTACGGCACCCGAGTTGTACAGCGCAACTCCACGCTTGAGCTCCGAGGAGCTCTGCCCGCGATGTAGGCATAACCACAACCACCATGAAACTCCCATTAGGAGGCCAACCGCAAATAACCGGGCCGAGAACACACCCTCCAGGATTTCTCCTGGAGCATATGCTCTCAGAGGGCCATCCCGGTTCCCATGGTACCAGACAACCTCCGGTGAGGCTTCGTGGCAGAGCCACTTCAGATGGGTTCCTTGCAGACTCGGGTCTGATCGCCCTCCTCCAGTACGTGGGGACGGAACTCCCCAACGGGTTTGCATTTACCTACAGATGATCTGTGCAAAGGTGTGCCAATATCTCTTGATATCAACATGTCCATAAAACATCCGCATGCTTTCCCACCCACCGCCGAGCAACTTCACCTCGCCTGCCATCTAAACTAATCTAAATTATATTACACCCTATATAAGATCTTTTCTCGAGCTGACCAACATGCTTTAAGGCTAAGTCTATTGTATTAACAGCTTTTCACCTCCACATATATCAATGAATCATTCAAATTTTTTTTATTAAATTTAAAATAATATAAAATAGAAATAACATAATTTATTCTTCTATTTACAGGTAAGTTCATCCACACCGTTATTGGCCTGTTTAATATACATACATAGATTGAACGAAATTGTAAGTATGAATCGGAATCCTTTGTTGTTTGAGGTCTCTTCTAAAAAAGTACCAAGAAAGGGTCCTCTCAGGATGAAAGACGAAAAAAAGTGCTAGCATGTCGAATTTCATATATGGATCCTACAGAATGAGATTCATGAGCCTTCCAGTTTGTAACAGTCCTCAATGGAAAATCCCAATACATTTCATCCTTCAGATAAACTTACAAAAAACGCGTAACTAAAGATATAGTAATCACCATACGTTCGTCCCATTCGTATTATACCCATTTCATTGTATGAGCGAAGCCCTGGTACTGGTAAAGAAAAAAACATTTTTTCATCCTCTCTCTCTTTTTCTATGCTGCCCTAGTTAGTAGTACACCTGGTCCAATAGAGTTCATACGAAACTTTAGAGGTTTGTGGTGAATCTAGAGCGAGGATGGTTAGACTAATCTGATGAAGGGTTTCCTTAAAAGCAGCGGCTAATATATCATAGTTGGCCAGTTTAATTAATTGTCCTATTGTACTGTGACTAGCCCTAAGTTAAATCTGGTAATTCATGCCATTAGCAGAATTTCACATGCCATTAGTCTAGCGTGCTCGCTGCTCTGGTTTCGAATCCCGGTCGTCATCGGTATCTGGGTTCGTCTTGTGTTTGTCTCCCTGTTGTGAGCTTATCATTTGCACAGCGTTAAGTGAGATGATAGCGAAACTGAAGCACAATCTGATTGTGTGGACGCACAGGAAACACTATTAATGCAATGCGCAGGAACCGATACCTGGACTACAAAACGAGAAGCATCGCAGGAATCTAACAGAAGACCCATCCAGAGCTAAGCTTAGAAAATAAAAGGATACCGGTTAGACCGCAGAAGTGGAGCCGGCAACGTTCTGGTCCAAGTGTTGCTTTTAAGAGGGTAACAGAGAGTTTGAGATCGCTAAGCTACCATTTCTACAAACGCGATCATCAGTCATCATCATCATCAACGGTACAACAACCGGTGGCCAGTGTAGATGTTCTTTAGTAGAAAAGTTCAAACATACTGGCTTTGTGCGAGGTCCGCCAATTCAAGCAGCTGCTTAACATCCTTAATTACGCTATCGTTCGTGCCTATTTCTACCATAGATACACCCCCCTTTAGAATTTCCTGACTGGATAATTTTCACTTACTCGTATACGGATTAAATGAACTATCCATCGCAGATTATTATAGATACTTTCAAATCAACCATTCACCGTGTTATCCTAAGAAATTATATAGTCCAAAAGGTGATTTTCTAAGTGCTTTCATCTTTCTTACTCATAATTAAATTCGTGGCCTAAAACTGTCAATAATTCAATGAACATAGATACAAACTTCACGAAAAAAAAAAGTGAAAACTACATACTGTCATCATCAGTTAAGTAGTCATTTATGACAGCATAACAATCTATTGTTATAAGTTTTAAGATATGTACGGTCTGAGCATGATTATCTCTACTTCAAATGTATTCTTTCCGATTGGGAGATTTCAGACAATAGAAATAGGCAGACAGTCACGATTACTGTACGAGACTTGAAACTTTATAAGAAAAAGATATTTTATGGCGACTGAAAGGAAGCTCACGAAGCTTTAAGAACAAGAAACTGTGACAAGATTTACGGTAAAGTATGCACTTATGAATTATAAATAGTTGGAGTTGCTTATTTATGTTTCTTCCGAAAATCATTAATAAGAATCTACCGATGGTCGTTGATCCGTATCCCACTCACCTCGTTTCTTATTTGGCTGTAGTCGGTAGAGATTGTTTTTTTTTTTTAACTCAGATGTATACTAAAAACTATAAATTTGATATTTAAAACGATCAAATTAATCTTTTTTTTTACCAAAGTTTCACTAAAATGTTAAAAAGATTTTAAAATTCAGATACTTCGTCTGGAATTGAAATAAATAAGTATAGTAAAAGGTATTTGGTAAAGTTGGGGAGTGAAATGTGCCCTCAGAATGAATGAGAAATAAGCCTAACTGGAAGCTGTAGACGATTTCTTTGCTTTTTATAAAATCAAATTTAAATACGTAGATTTCTGGTGCGCATACATTCACAATGACAGGACACTAACTGTAGTATGATATTGCCATTCTTTGATTTTTAGAATTTTTACCTGCTATAACTTTTTGTTAATAATAGCTGGATCTGCACCAAACTTTCCACTATAGTGGCATATATTATTTCTTATGCTCCTAGAATAAACTTAAGGGAGATGTGCTAGTAAATTTACTTTTTAGATTCTAATATGCAATCTTGTAGTTCGCCTCCGGGCAGAATTCTTAAACGATTGTTTTCTTCCTATTCCCTTTACAAACAAGCAACATTTAAATGCTGCAATTGCATCACAATCTACTCGAAATTTTGAAAGTGATGAATTTGGAGTGAGACACACGTTCTGTTCAAAATTTATTTGAATAAGTGGCTTTACTTTTCTACAAAGGTAATTTAAATTTATTAATTTTAGTAGACTGTAAGGTCAATCTGTTAAATGTATACTCAAGATCCCTATAAACATTATGAAGCCCTAGGTTTGCTCCAGATTTGGTTGTGTTGTCGAACTCAGATTGATCCTACATTGGTCCTTGATGTTGGTCCATGAACTGCATATGACGTTCAATGTTTGAATTGGCTTGTTCTTGGAATATATTTGACAACCTTGAATGGTAACCGTTTTATGTTTGATTTTGCATGTGGTATACAATCTTTGCAATTGCATATGAACTATATATTTTTTCACAGATTCACGGGCTTTTTTGCAATTAACAGTTTCGATTTTGAAGCTGAGTCCAAATAAAACTAGTACTCACACGGGTACAGCTACATTTCTATGTCTACCGGAGAGGGTATTTGATGTGCTTCTCTTGCAATAAAGATAAATAGTGGTAATCAAAACCGCATCAGGATGGAAAGCAAATCACTCTGCACTATTGACTCAGTATGTAAAATGTCTTCAAATGAGCATCCAAAGATGGGGCATGAAAAATGAGGCACATATATAATTTGATATCGATTCCTACGATATAATCTAGCTTAGCCTATTCCTTTATAAATTCTACATATTACACTTTCAATTCCTGATATCCGGTAAATTACCTTCTAAAGCCAAGCATCTGGTGTAGAGTATATTTTGTGTCATCTATCCCTTATGGCCTCTCAGTTAAAGGATAGGGTAATGATACAATGAAGTGCCCACTACTGTCTCGATTATGCGAAATGTGTCATATACCACATATGACTGAAAATGGTGAGGGTTTTTCAAGCTTTTCTCTTAATATATATCCAAAGACGGTGTAATATCGGCAACTTAAGTGCCAAATGTATTTGACAATTTAATAAAATACCGAATACCCTCCCTTGGTGAAATTTCGGATCAGTTAATGTAATGATCTTCTGTATAGATCAATTCGAGATATCTAAGGGTGATGTGCGTTAACATGAAGGCTATCGGACTAACGAGAGTTAACTTGCCAAGATTGGTTTAAAAGTGAAAATCAATGGGAAACGACCAAAAGGTCGGTGGAAACAATGAGGGTTTGATACGCTGGTTGACGATTTGAAAGCCTCACAATCGCGACGAGGCGGCCCCGCTTGTGAATGGGCTGAAACTGAAATAATTTTTGCTTAGGATTGAGGAAGCTCTGAATCCGCTTTCAAGTTGATGGCGAGCTGGACCAATTGGAGACAAACTGCCTGTTTTTTTATGATATATGAGCTCCTCTTTTTGAGCTTACACTCAAAGTTAAAAATTTTTTCAACAAACAACTACGGTTTTATCCTAGAGGCTTTTCGTTTGGAAATTACATATATATTCAAACCCACGACGTGCTTGCGGATTGGGAGTGAACTACATCTGCTAACCACTTCGGCCACACTGCTCCCAGGGAAGAGGCAACGTCTGATGGGTTGCCTCTGGCCCGGACGAAACTGTAATCGTTTGTAAAAAAAATGTTAACTTTGGGTCTAAACCCAAAAAAGCCCTTGAACCAGAAAATTGAGAGGCAGTTTCTCTCCGATTGTTGCGGGCCGCCATCAAACGGATTCAGGGTACCCTCAATTCAAAAAAAAAAATTGAAACATGTTTCAGTGAATGCAAGAAACTGCTGTATAATTGGAACTTCCCTTGGTTTTTTCAATGGCTGTTCGGACAGAATGTGGGGCCTTGGCTATTCAACTTCCCCAAAAGAATGTGTCATAGGAATGGATACCAATTCATAATGGAAACGTTTATATTCTTTATACCGGGAAGGCATTCTCTTGTCGTGAAATGTCTCCAGATTATTCGCCGAAGAACTATTATCGCTGGAATGATTCGCCAGAGACAAAAGTTTGCCAAACATTGGTGGCACTTATTGATAAACAGAGTTGCTGATCAAAACAACAAATTTTTTTCGGTTTCTGGTCAGCGCGAGTAGACTTTTCTTGCTGGTATTTGGAATACGCTCAAAGTATATTATATTATGGTTTTGTTTAGTTACGGGGTTCCGTTATTGCTGCTGACTTTTTCAAGAGCGTGAAGATATCGCCAAAGGAATGTTCGGGCAATTTCGAGTTTGTCCGACAATACGTGTGTGACAAAATTAAAAAATCGTCCATATCTTAGAAGGTGCTTCGCATAGGTCTGGTAGTAAGTAGTAAATGGCAGTGGATAGGTCACACATTAACCCACACGCCATGCAGGGAAATTTACTCTACCAAGATGGATGATGAATGGGTCACCCCGAAGGCACTTGGCGCAGAACAGTAAAGGAGGAGTGCGTGCGTGTCGGAAAATGGTGGGGAGAACTGAAAGGCATTTCAGGTAACCGTGAACGATGGCGCGTAGGTGTGGCTGACGCGCTAAGTGCCACCATGAGGTAAATAACAATCATATACAGTGACTCAAAGTCAAAATGATCCACCCGGTATAAAGCAGTTAAAATGTGTTGTACTGATTGAAAAGAAGTAAATCATGAACTACTATAAATAAAAAAATGTTGCTTAAGATGAACTCGTTTACTTTTAAGTTTGTAAAAAATAAAAAATTTATTTCATTTATAAATATAATAACATAAACATAAAAATGCATAATTCCTAGTCAAAGTGAAAATGATCCATTAAAATAAAAAAGGCAAAAACAAAGTAAATTCAAAATTTTTTTTAGCTAATTAATATTTAGTATGAAGCCCTTTAGCCACCCTAACAGCTGACAGTCTTCTTGGCATTGACTCAACAAGTTTTTTTGTGAATTCTGATGGAATTTTTGCCCATTCCTCCAAAATAACCTGCTTTAAGTGATTTCGGCTAGATATTCTATGTTGCCTGATTCGATCGTCTAGAAAGTCCGACAAATGCTCGATAACATTCAGATCTGGTGATTGTGGTGGAGTTTCGATAACCTTAGGACAATTGTAGAGCATCCATTCGCGAATGAGAAACGATTTGTGTTTGGGGTCGTTATCTTGGTAAAACTGGAAATTCCCTTCAAGACCCAAATTTCTGGCACTGGCATGTAAATTGTCCTTTAGAATTTGAAGGTACATAAATTTGTCCATATTGCCGTCTATGACATAAATATTTCCGACCCCATTGGCTGCCATGCAACCCCAAGCCATTACTGAACCGCCCCCATGTTTTACGCTCGCTTGTAAATTTTTCAAATTTAACTCTTCATTCTTCTTTCTCCATACTCGAACTTTTCCGTCGGATCCAAAAACATTAAATTTGCTCTCATCTGCAAAGATAACGTTGTTCCAGAATTCTGGACCGTGTGAATAGTAACGATTTGCAAATTCTAGCCGGCGTTGCTTATTTTTTGGACTAATTAACGGCTTTATTCGAGGGGCTCTGTTGTTAAATCCAAGATTTCTCAAAACGATTCGGATTGTTTCGTCGCAGACCTTGATACCTAAATGCTTTTCAACTTCTACACGTATTTTTGGTGCACTTATTGTAGGATTGTCTCGAACCAAATTTAAAATCCATCGTTCGTCACGCTCGGAAAAAGCCTTTTTAGGACTTATACGAACTTTATTACCGATGCGATTTTCTCTAAATCGCTCAATTATATGTTGTACAGTTGAAGGACTTTTATTAACAATATTCGCTATCGCTCTTTTACTTTTTCCAAGCATAAAATGATGGATCACTATCTCCCGCTCTTCGTACGTCTTGTGTCGACCCATTTCACCAGAAAAACTTGCCGAAATAGAAATGTAACTGATGACTGCACTCAGCGAAGGGCTATAGTCAACTGCACAGTTGCACAGCTACGCATTTTAACAGTACATCACAAAAGTTTAGTACCAAGTTCATTGGAATAAGTTGCCTGGATCATTTTCACTTTGACCCCATATTCGGACCAATGACAAATATTAACAAGTAACTGCAAAGAAAATACACTAATTTCAAATATATCTTGAGTATTTATTACTAACATATCAAGAATTATTATTACGTTGAAATAAATTCATTTGTATTAACTATACTTTAATCTAACTCGACTAAAGTTATTTTCAATGGGTGGATCATTTTCACTTTGAGTGACTGTACATATTTATTGTAATGACAGGATGGAATTGGTCAAGATATCGCGTGTAGCTTACGTAAATACTTGAACTAAAGCAGGAAATGAAATAAAAGATAAAAACAAAGTCAAAAAGGCCCGACAATGCGCTTGGCACCTCAAAACTTCAGGCTCAAGTGCCTCGATCGAGAGGGAAGATCCACAAGGAATTGGTGTTTTGAAACGCAACTTTTAACGTTCACATCCTGCTTTGACATCCTCACTCGATTATATTTAGGCATTTCTCTTATATTGTTAATGTGAGCTTCGCGAGTTAGAAAGGAGTAGGGGAGGAGCTCCTCAAGCTACTGTAGTCTACCGTTGCGGTCTTGAATGAAATGCTCTAACACACTTCATGCCCCAGTCCAATATGTATTGTTGGGCCAACGATTATTATTATTATATTCTTCTAACGGTCTCGGGCCGAAACTAATAATTTGGGTTCACTTTGGATCTGAATACATAAATACATCACATTTTCAATATGGAATTCAAATTATTTTTCCGGAGTCAATTTAGTGAGTAACGTCTTCTACAATAGGCTTCTGACGCGGTGCCTCCTGATTACAAATGGATGTGATCATCAAATTGCTCTTGAATGGAATCCTATTTCTTGTCTTATTATTGGCGCAGCAAAAATCCGAACGGGTATCCAACCAAACACATTTCGCTTTAACCAGGACCAAACATTAGTAATGTATTTTGTATTATTCAGCATGATTAAATCTATGTGGAAACAATAACAGAAAGGGCTAATGATCGTGTTCGAAATGTTAAAAATTTTCCAAATTAACCTTGAAATATTTTAATGAATTTAGGGTTTTGCGAGAAGCTAAAAATTTGACGATTTTGTAGATAAAATTGTAAAAACAAAAATGAAAATACTATTTTGAAATGAGTGAGTGCCAGAATGTCAAATTAGAAATTGAATGGACAGTAATGGAGGTGTTGAAGAGAGCTAAGTAGGAGAAAAGGAAATATGCTGCATACAAGGAAATGGATCTCTTATCCGCGCATCAGAGGACAAAGTGAACTAAATGATGCGAATGCCAAGAAGCCACGGATACTGCAACATTACATATGTTGCATGTTGCATGTTGATTTCAGGACAATTCTTAATACATCACGTAATAGACAGTGGGCAGACAATTTTTTCGGAAGAAGTTGTTAATTTCGACAAAAAATAGGGAATATTATTTTAAAGTTTCTATGCGTATGAGGGACGAAAATTATCTACATAACTTAATTAATTGTGGACATAACTAAAGCTTTACTAATTGAACCCTTCGGCAGAAGATTTACTGAGAAATTTAAAGGTATGGGTTCAGGTAAACGCGGTTAATACGTAAATTGTGACAGAACCGTCATAAGTAAACATTACTTATCATCGGGATTCCAACATTAATTGAAGATGTGAATTCAGATACTCTTGGCATGCTTTCATCGTGCAGGTATTTAACCGACAAAATAAATATAATTCAGGAAAAAACTATGTGTCTGGTCCCTTCGTGTAGATGCGAGTAGACAGGAAAATCGCACTCGGCTTACACCTATATGAGCCACTAACAACAAATTATGAAAATTTCTTGTATTGAAAGTATAATACAAAATCTCTTGTGCGGGCGAAAAAAGGTGATCATTCTACAAAACTTACTGAGGTGAATATGTGCAAGCGGTAGAGTGATTTCCCAAATACGCTAAGATAAATAAATTCTGTTGAAATAAATAAAGAAAACTTCAAGCATTCCTCTTAAGATGATACTAATGAAGTTTTTTTGAAAACTATCCTGGGATCCCTAGTTATCTTGAATCCTCCATGGATGAAAACGTTATACGTTGAGGAAACCACACACCTTTCTGAAACATGGACTGCAGCACCAGTGGAGTTCTTTTGTCGTCCTTTCCTAAGAATAAACGATTGTCACAAAAAATCATGATATACGCAAATTAGCAAAAGAAGAAAAAGTTGCATCTAGTAATACCGAAGATACTGCTCTGTGTGAAAAGCATAATTATCAAAAGATTCCATTCTGAAAAAATCTTAAACTAATCATCTCAATATGTGGAGTAAATGCATATCACTGAACAGCGAAACTTGAACCCTCATTGTTCAAAAAGCCGACTTTTGCGTTCCCTAAATTTCCAGTTACAATGGACAAATACTCGCATATAATCTAATCGAATGACGTTGATTTGATTATACAGTAATAGAACATGTATAGAAGGGGATATCTTATGTTACCGAATGTAGGGATGTCGAGAAAGGAATTGAATATGGGAATCATTATGTTCAAGACTAAAGACTTTGACATGCATAATTCTACTGTGATGGAGTTGATTGTCCTTGTGTTCCCATTACCCCTATGAGCATCGCGTGCTACTACGACTGAACAATTGAGCTTTTATATGACACGTGGCAACAACCTGGGTCCTGGTAAAAAGGTACATGTTCATTGCCACCAATATATTTTGGATAGCATTTAGATGTGCCTGTCTGGCGAGGCTCAACCTCTGGATTTTGTAACCTCTCAAATGCTTATATGGTAGCATTTGATTTAGATATTCAGAGAAAATGACTGGTGGATTTAAATGTGGCATACTTTTATTCTCCAATGATTTGGATTGATTCAGGGACAGTGGATAGATACTGTATCTGTGGACTTGAATACTTCATTCATATGGGGCTGTATCTAGATATATCGGGGTCATTTTCGTCCTTTTGACCGATGGTGATAATTGAAGCCCACTTTCCGAGTTATTGAGGTTTTAATTTCACATTTATGTAAATCGATTCCTAAACGATTCGACTTTTATCACAGTTGGATAATGTGAGCAATTTAGTTAGTTGTATTATATTTATCTGAGTCCTTACAGTGGAACATTATTAACTTAGAAGATATAAATGGCGAATCTGACAGAAGAATAAAAAGGAAATTAGAGTTTATCAAACGAAATAACATTACTACTGAATCTGAGGTTTCTTTCTTTAGATTATTATTTTGATCTGTCGTCTCCTAGCATACTTTTACACTCCTGAAATGAAGTACTCTAACAAGCTTTAACCCATTATTGGCCAAGGGGTTGTATGCGACCCCCAGATTTACGAATTTTTCTCAATTTTCCAGTCGTGCTTTTTGATGGTGTAGTTAATCGAATGTATCAATCAAGTATTCATAAATGCATCAGGAATGTTTCGTTCAGTCGGCCAAGTTTCAGCAGCAACTGATGACAACCCCACGCCAACTGGCTTGATATGTCGTTGCTATTTAATGCAGATAATGCCACTCGACTGTCGGAACAGATTGGAATGGTCGCAGACATTCTTCTGCTGCCAAAGAATGGCATATATCTCCGCCTAGAATATGATCGTTATTTTTCCGAGGGGCCGGGCCAATTCTATAATCGAATTCTCCGAGAATACCCCTGCGCCCGATCCGCCCTCCATGACTGACCCGTCAGTCAAGATTATTATGTCTGTAATCTGAAAAGACTCGTGGCCATTTGTCGACCATTCTTCTCTTACGGTGATTACGACAGTGTATGTCTTTCCAAAGGTGAATCTGGAAACCATATGATCGGTCGGCATCAGGGCTACCGGTTGTTTTTCAAGGAATTTCCAGATGAACGCATGACCGTGTGATTGGCCGCCTTTCCAGGCCCCAATGGTATCGAGCCTATATGCGTCGTTGGTTGCTTTCCGTCTCACCTCCACGCGAATGGGAGGTAAATTTAGGATAGCTTCAAGTACCGCAGTCGGCGTAGTACTCATTGTTCCAGTAATACTTAGGCAACCAAGTCTCTGAATCTGCGTTAGCAGCTTCTTGCTGTTAGCAAAATTCAGTCTTGGCCACCAGAGATGCATGGATACATCAAAGAGGGTGTTATTATGGATGTATACATCGAGCATTCTGCAGGATTTCTGATATTGTTCTGATATTGCTTCCAGTCTAGTCTTCCTAGCGTTCACCGTGAATACATTGCGGAGGCACCAGCTGTGGATTTCATGCACATTCAAGCGGTCACATACTGTGTCCGCAAGGCGTATTCTTTTTCGAACATCGCCTTTTCAATTTTTGCAGTAAGTTCATGGAGTGCTGTCTTCGTAGATTTGCCTTTCTGGTAGGCGTGTTGCCTATGGTGAAGTGGCCACTTAGGAATGTGTGTATCCCTTACGAACCGATCTACTAGTCTTTATAGTCCTTTTAGCAGAAAGGACGTTAGACTGATCGGTCGGAAGCTTTTTGCGTCTGTTTAGGTGGGTTTCCCTGGTTTGGGAATAGCACCTTCACATCACGCTATTTAATTGCTAGGCATACGCGATATATATCCCGAATATGTAGACCCAGGGTATCTATTACTAACGCAGGAATGATGCCATCCGCAGCTGCAGACTTGTATCTATGGAACGAATTAAATGCTTATTTTACTACTACTTTGCTTACTACTACTACTTTGCATGCCAGGTTCCAGTCTCTCGGTTGAGGGGGCTGTATGCACCTGTTGGCCCCGAGATTAGATTTTGGATGCTGCCTAAGAAGTGCACTTCAAGCAAATGGCTTGCCGTTTCTTCATCGCTTTCTGTGTACCTCCCGTTCTGTAAACGTAAATAACTCAGTTTCTGGCTACGTTCTTTGACCAGAATTCGCTTCAGCTTTGAGATTGCCTTGAGAGAGTTAGTCTCTTCGCAAAAGCGTCTCCATGATGAGTTTAGCTGATCTTATGCCTCTTTATAGCGATTCCAGCTAGCGCGTGAATCACACTCCACGATTGAGGAGCATCCTTGTGTTTCTCCTCTGTTTTGCCAAATCCGAGTTCCACCATGATGTTTTGCCCTTTTTTGGCATCTTGCATCTTCCTTCGAAAGCTTCTCTCATGCTAGTTGAAATCATCTCGGTTGTCTTCTCAATTCCAGCAATGGATTTGATGCGCTTCCCAGGCATCGTGACTGGGGCGCTCAATTCTATTTTATACATCATCCAATCTGTCTTCCGCGGATTCCGAAATGGAGTGGGTGGAGGTGGATCCATGCCCATTACGAAATCATGCGTCTGTAATCCAAGAGTGTGATATCGTGTGATACTCTCCGATCAGACCCGCGATGTCAGGAAATGCCACCGTGATGTGGATGACCTCTCGCTTGACCACGTTGAAGAAAGTGGGTTCATTAGCCTAATTAAGGATCTGCAAATCGGTTCCTACTACTACTATACTCCAGTAGTCTCAATCCTCTTGCATTGATGCTGGAACTTCTCCAGCATATGTGGTGAACATTGACATCACATGGCATATTGGATAACTCTGATGAATCTTCCACTGGGAACATCTTCTGCGTCATAGCGGGTCATAGTATCTCTTTATCTCCCTGTTGACTTTTTATGGTTAGCTTAGCCGATGTGGTGTCACCATCACTTAGGTCGTTAACCAAATTAGCCTAGAAATCTTTTGAGATCACCATGCAGGAGCGGATTCGATCGCTTCCATTGGCATACAACAGGTCAGCATGTTGGAACTTTAGGCCCCTGACTTCCCCACCAACAACCCACTGTTCTTGTATGAGGTATTGCGAAATCAAATAAGTTTTAACGGTTTGAAGTAAATGGGACACTTTCTTCAAATGAACTTTTCTTTAAGATATCAACTTTCCAAGGAGCATTCATCTATTAAAATAGAACCAACATTGTCAGGAATAATCGACTTTGAAAACATCTATGGCCAAAATATAAAAAAACTTTTTCTGTGCACTTCTACACTACTAAGAACTTGACAGCGTACACTTATCTAGATGAAATGATATATATTATCTCTAGATTAACTTGACAATGACAAGAATTTTCATTTCAGTTCAAAAAACGATCGATCTGATTGCAGTTCATCTGCCAAAGTAACATTTAACAAAATCTCACGCAGTGTCTGGCTTCTCCGCGCATTCGCTTTAGCCTACTTTCTACAAGTAATCACCAGAGAAATGTTTCTTCCATTCATTGAAATATTTCTAGATCAAATTTGTCATTTTAAAAATGTTGGCGTCTGCTTTTAACAGATTCATATAAAAGGCTGTATTGCGATATTTCAAAATAATTGATGGAGCCATCAACCCACAGCATAAATGGCCACGGTCTATTTTACGAGCGGCTGTACTCTAAATAAAGTCTGTATCTATTTTGAATTCACTTGCATCAGTATTGGAAAATTAATTTCTCATGCATCATTCAAATTTATTGAAGCTTAAATAATAACATTGGGCGGAATAATTTGCCATCTGCATGCCTGAATTGTACCGTGAAGGTGAATGTTTAATGGGAATCATTATCATCTTATCTGAATGGCAATTTCTTGACTCAGACTTCAGATCGTATCTTCACTTCATACTAGTCGAAATTTACATGTCTAAGAATATTTTCAGAATTACAGAACGGGGGACATGTTAAAATAAAAGCAACAAAGTTAAGTGCACATGCTGTGATCTAGGATGTGAGATTAAAATCGAAATAATTCAGACTGACAGATGAGCATGCAAGCTTACGTAGATGAATACATTTGGGTAATCGGATTGAATTAATAAGTGGATCGAATTTTTCTGGGCTGGGGTTCAATTTGTGCTCATAGGCAATTTTCGTGTACGGTGTCAATGAATGCTTATTTCTAAATTACATATGTTTGAATTGGGCATTGGCATTAATGGCTTATTAGCTACGCTAATTATTCGCTGCTGCCGGATCCGATGCTAATTACTAAATAGGTACCGGTCTGAGCTAATTATTGAGTCGTTTTGATTCAATCCGGTGAGATTGGTATTATTACTATCTTCTTATACCGGTGGCAAATATGGTAACCTAAAAAAAATTCTGGCTTGAACTCCTTTTTACCTTTGTACTCCTCATTGTTTCCTTGTCTCCCTGATGTATCCAGTATTGAATATCCTTCGGACAACTTTCCATTCGTCTGTTTTTTTCATGTCGCTTTTTGCCTCTCTCGATCTCGATAGAGCTTCATGTTTCGTCAATTTTCTTATACAAGTCTGTTGCCAGAGAATCTGTATCCATCGGCTTTACCCACTGCGCCAAGAATTTTTCCCTCTTCGTAGGAGCATTGATCTTTTTTAATGAATTATTGATTTTGTCCAAGTTTATTCTTCTAATTCCATCGTTTACATGTCGCCTCCCACTTAGATTTGTCCTATATATTATTGACTTCTGCTGAACAATTCCTTTTCAAGCTCAATGCCCTATCGAAATCAATCTATCAATGCTCTCTATCGAAATTCGCTACATAACAGCTTAATTGCCAATCAAGATTTTAAAACTGAGTTTTCAATTAATCAACTTTTTCTCAATGTGTACTTCCCAAGCTCGCCCACTGACGGGATACACCCACTACAATCGTTTGCCCACTTTGTTTTCTTCTTGTCTCGGACTCCAGGAAATTATTATTCTTACCGTGAATATTTTGGTTTGTTCCGTAACTTTACTTCATTTTCTACGGGCTTCTTGCGCCAAAATGAAGCTGTACAATCACCATGGGGAAAAATCACGTAAGTGACGGATTAGTTAAGGGGGGATTGGTACTACTTTGCGATACTTTATATTTCATAGAGTAGGTAGGTAGGTAGGTAAGTATGAGTGGTCACTCCGAGGAGCCCAATTAGCGCTGTTTTGCGCCATTCTGATGCCACAAACTCCTGAGACCGTGACTGCTGTTATGAGAGCAGAAAAGCAGAGTCCAGTCGGCTCAGATCTTCAGAGCCAGCCCTTACCATTCACGAAGGAATGCAGCTCTCCCACACTGCAGCTAGAAATCTCTCTGAAGTCCCCAAAGAATGGTTTACCCAGTGTCCGTAGCCTCACTCTAGCTTGAGCTGGGCAATCGCAGAGGAAGTGCCTGAGGGTCCCCCTCCCTTCTACGAAACTTCGGCAATGCGAATTGTAGGGTATGCCGAGCTTGGTGGCGTGGTCCTCTATGGACCAATGACCCGTGCAGATCGCCGTAATATTGAATACATTTGCACGCGTCTGACCCAGGAGCTCTCGTGATCGGGCTATCTTATGGCGAAATCCTCCTTGACTTGGCACAGCTGGTAAAATTTCGCCATCTAAGACCCGCGGCTGCTAAGTAGTAGGAATAGATTCCGCCGAAGGACTGCCAAGAGCAGAGCCCCGCCTGGCCAACCTGTCAATCCCCTTACGTTCCTATGCCCGGGAACCCAGAGGAGGGCCCAGATTGTTCAGCGCCCAGATTGTTCAGCGTGTTTCTGGACAGCCCCCCATCAGTCTGGAGGATGTCATCGCTGAGTACAAGGCCTTAATGGCCGCTTGGTTGTCAGTCAGAATGGCTATGTTACGCTTAGGGCTCGGATCATGCTCCAGCGATTGACATACTTCAAGTATTGCCAGAACTTCCGCTTGGAATACACTAGTGAAACCTAGGAGACCATACGACTCGGATACACTGTGTGTATTCGAGTAAACCCCCGCGTCAACTTCACAGACCATCTTTGCTCCATCGGTGAAAAATACTGTATCATAATCTTGCAACACGCCGCCGGGCTTCCACTCTGCCCTGGTTGGAAAGTGCACAGCAAAGTTTCTTATGAGATTCAGCTTGCGTGTGACATAGTCCGTGGGGAATGCCCAGATTTCCCGAGTTACTTTGCCTAGAAATGTTACTGTGGCTGTAAAGTTTCGCTGTCCAGAATCCGGACTCTCGTAGTCTGACGGCACTGCACACTACAACGTATTTGATGTGGAGGTTTAGAGAGAGGAGATGCAGGAGTACATTGAGAGCATCTGCCGCGCAGGAATAAAAAGTAGATGCCCAGTGCCCAGTAGCACCGGTACTTCGTTCTGTACTTTTTGCTCAAAGCCTGCCACCATACAATAGAGCCGTACGTTAGGAATGGACGCACCACAGCGATAAACAGAGAGATAAGCAGAGAACTATCCTCCGCCGGAGACCCCATTTCTTTACAAAGGTTCTCTTGCAGGAATAGAAGGCTATACTGGCTTTCTTAACCCTCAATTCTATATTCAATCTCCAGTTTAGTTTTGGATCCAGGATTACTCCCAGATACTTTACATTGGAGGAAAGAACCAATCTTTGTTTATTCAGCCGTGGTAGGTGGAATTCAGGTACCCTTGGCTTAGTGGTGAATAGCATCAGTTCCGTTTTGGTTGGGTTTTTTCTGAGTCCGCATCTTGCGACCCACAGGCACACCTTTGGCAACGCTCCTTCCATGATGTCGCTCACTAATATTACCAAGTCGTCGGCATACGCCACTACCTTCATACTGCTGCTGTCCAATATTTTTGTCCGTTTTGTCCATCACAGTCAGAGCACCAGAAAGATGGCGCCGATCTGGCACGTACTTCTGTTTACAGCTTTGGTCAAGTGGTTGCCTCCCAGATCCGACTGGATTATCCTGGTTCTTATCATGGATATAGTCCAATGCGTATGTTACCCCTCCAATCCAATACTGGTTAAGGCTTCCTTGATGGAGTTAGTACTATGTAATATTGTTGAATGCTCCCTCTAAATCCAAGAAGGCAGCTCTGGTATACTGCTTGTACTGCAGTACCCGCTCAATCATGCCAAATGCCTCGAGAGCAGTTTCTGTGGATTTGCTTTTGAGGTAGGCATACTGGGATTTAAAGAAAGGCATACTCTCCTTAATGCGCTCTAAGGTCTTTAATATGAAAGAGGTCAGGCTGATTAGTCGAAAGTCCTTCGCAGACTCATGGCAGCGCCTGCACACTTTCGGTATGAAAACCACGCGTGCGCGTCTCTAGGACTGTGGTATGTATCCTAAAGAGATATAGCTCCGTCTTGATAGCCAACTTTTACTTCTTTAGACAGCTCTTATATGGCTGTCAATATTCATGCCTGTAGCAGGTGTTTAAAATTTCCCTAGTCAGCTTCCTGAGGCTGGAGAGATCTTCATTCCACCACCGTGGCAGTGTCTTTTTGCTTTATTTAGCAGAGTTTAAAGACGGTATTAAATACTTTTTCCAGAGCCCCGACTTTGTTTGTTGTTAATTACTTGACCAAAGGGTTTGGAGACCTCTGCGGCGAAATCTAGAAAAGTATCAAACTGTGATCTGAAAGGGATCTCTAGTCAGACACTCTCCAGTTCTCCACCCTAAGAATCCCATTGTCGATTACTAGGGTGATATTAAGGACCTCGTCCCAACCGTCACGGTTGTAATTCCCCTGTTACACATCGATAGGTTTGTAGTAATAATAAAATCAAAGAATGATTCACCTCTCTCATTGATTTCGGCGTCGCAGCCTATCAACAAGTTGGCCTTGTTTGTTACTATGACGTATGGTCAAATGTTGTAGTTCTTTTGGCGGAGCCATGTAAGTCCAGGAAATATACACGTTCTCTGCCCCTGCCTGCTCCAATTTGACTATGACTAGGTCGGTTGAACTCAAGTCCGGACACAAAAAAGCATGCAAAATCTTTTTCGCGAGGATACATGCTCTAGGTCTGTCCTGATCAGCATCTCCTGTGCTGTGCAATAAATTAAAATATTTGCTGTAGAGACCTTTGATGGTTCGGCCGCCTCCGACCCAAGGTTACTGTATTAGTGCGATGTAGATGTCCTTTTCTTGGAGGAAGACAAGCAAATTATCCGAACACTTTCACCTTTACTTAACTCCGAACGGCATTTTATAGTCGACCTTTTCCAGTATCTCCAGGCACTCTCCGTTTATACGGAGCAGAATAGGTCGGCGTTTGTGGGGTTCATCCTTCTTGATAGCAACCAAGTCGTTCATGGACATCCTGGAGTTTTGAAGGCGCGGGGATTGGACGACCTTGTCCTTATCCTTGCGAATCGCTGATCTTAGCAGCGCACGGACCGTGAAAGTCCCTAGAGAATTGGTCCTCGCAAGCTATAACCTGGAACCCACGGACCACTTGAGAGGAATCAAAGCAGGGGATGGATCCCATATGTTTGCTTTGGCGTCCAAGAGATTCTACGATATCCTGGCCTCAACACTGGTCCACACCTCCGGCGCTAGTTTGCTGCTAGCGCAATTACCATTCGACAGTGCCACACGTATGTGGCTCCTGGCCACGTCGCTGAAGGGTTTCACAGTTCGTTGCTCGTCACTTGACTGTTGCTGCGTACTTTTCTCCAGATGTTGCTTAGCGTTCGAACTCTTGCCCACTCTGCAGCGCTTAGGATCTTGTTCGACCTCGTCTGAAGATCCATTGCGTTTGAGAGCGGTGAGCTTCGCCTTCTGCTCGTCCACCAAACGTTTGCTGTTGTATTCCTCAAGAATTGCTTAGTATTTAGTGAGGTCTTTTTCATCCCGCTAGTCGACAGTACCGGCCTCCTTATTCTTAGCAATCTCGCTGAAAATATGCAAAGCCTTCTGATACTGGCTCTTAAGCAGAACTCCAGTGGACCTTCGCTTCAAGGCCGGTTTCCGGTGACCTACATTCTTGTCGGTGTTTATTTTTGAGGAATCCCTCGACGTCGACTCCGAGAGGTCCCTGCGGTTGGTTTCAGCACAGCGGTGCTACGGCTGGCACCGAGTGTGCTGCTCTCGACGGCTACTGCCTCCTGGCTGGATGCTAGCAGCTCGTCCTCCGATAATGCACCTGGCATCACCACCACCAAAAGTTGAAGAAAAAGAAGATTATGATATTGAGAACCACTCAACATAAGCCAATTTTATATCGTGCTCATGTTATAATCATACCTATTTAAGTGCAAGCCGATTCTGTTGATCATTTTCATTTGGTAATTTATTTTATACTCCAAGCATTTTAGCGAATCTCACCACTTTTGATTTATAGAAAATTCACCCCCTTTTTAATATAGGCACCTTGTCTATGTAGAGCTCCATGCTTTTCGACAACAAAGAATATACAAATAACAATACATAGCTCTCCATATCTGTGAACAACTCCTGGGTATCTTAATGTTCCTTTGAAACAGCTACGAAAGCATAGGATATTCCTAAATAAACAACTTTCGAACTTCTAATTCTGTAAGCAATATAAACGCAGACCACAGATAGTCCGTTTATCCCTATAAGTCCCTAAAATTCATTTTCGAAATTGCCAATCGATACGGGATTTGTGTTCCAAGTAATCCTTTTCCTATTATAACATCTTCACCTACATCCATCCACTAAAGAGTAGAATTCCATCACAATCTCGAAATATACACATCCCATTATGCCCAGAAACTTCATCGATCCCTGAAAGTCGAACCTTTATCCATCGTCTACACCAGTCACGGATTCAAATCTCAACTTTCTATCGAATATAAAGTTTATAAACACGTCAGAAGTTAACATTTGTAAGAAGGATTTACTTTCGACCTTTCTCCGTATCTTTTCAAAGCACACGTCTAATAAGGAGTATTCCTTATGAAATGTATTGATGATGAACTGCAGAACGGGAATCCCTCTTTGGATGATTCCGAACGCCTGAGCATCCTGATTGGAAAATGTTAAACCCAAGAATAAGTTAACGGTAGCAAATGAATGTTTGTTATATATGGGAAGTGGTATCGTGACTTTATGTCAGGGTCAGTGAACTGGAATCGGGATGTTAACTCTAACTTGACTAAAACTGTTTTAATAATGGATTTAGTAGGGTAACCGCCGTATAGATCTCATTCATAATCTATTAAGTAAGAAAAGAGATTCTACAAGACTTCCTCTATTGCCTTTTAATCTTAATGACAAGCCAGAAAGAAAGCTGGATGCATCAAAGTCTGAAAGGCTTTTGGACAACGACCATTAGTTAACGCCTCGTTCAGTTGTTCTTTGCCTTTTAGTTTTGTGTCTTTCTTTGTACTCTTTCAAACGTGTGTTATTAATTTTACTTACCTTTACTGAGTTTTCACATGTCAAAAATTTGAAAAATCTTTATAAAATTAATTTTTTTTCTGAAGGACCTTACTTCTTCTTTAGCCTTAGTACGGATGGGGGTCGACTTGTTTAGATCGTTTCTATGGTCATACACTCAGTCAAGGTGGAATCGAAAGGCTCTCAGATCACCACCTAGCGTATCAAGATATTACTGTTGTTATCTAAATTCATCCCTACTGTAACTAGAATATTTAGTATGCACAGATTTCCAATTAGATTGTTTACGATGAAAGATGAAACTTTTCCTGAATGCACTGTTTTCGGTTCCAGTTCGCGCCTGATATCACTGTCCATATGTAGGGGGACCATGTTTTGCTCAGATGCCTTGTATAGGAGTCCCAATCTGTACTTCTATGATTCTTTACTATTCTTTTTATGTTGTAGATGACCTCAATGTCTTTGATCCGTTATGCCGAGTGCTGGTCATAAATATTAGAGTGTTCCCTATGTTGTTTTCTATTTTTCTATTTACATTTGTTATTGCTAAGAATTAATTCAAGAAAGTAACCTCCTCGATTGGTCTCGCTGCTTCCCCAGACTTCGTGATGGCATTGATGTCGCAACCGAGGGTAGGTGGTAGCACCTTCTCGCAGAACTTCGCTAGCTTAGTAACTAACTTCGGTGGGATCCGGACATTGTCTCTTGGGAAGTAGCCCGACGCCACGATTGCCTCCCGAGTTCTCCCTCCGGCTTTCAGTGAAATTTGGACAACCACGAGGTCCCCAGCTAGGAACTCGAAAAAACATACATGCATATGTATTTTAAATTGCGTTTAAGAATGATGCCCACTTTTGATTTTTCACAGGAGGAGTCCCAAATTACCGGCATGCTTGCTACTTGCAGACCACGAATCTGCCCCCAGTACACCCAGGCTTCTTGAGCCAGCTAGCTCTATTGCAATGCTGCCCTTGGAGATTGCCTTCTAATCACTGCATTTGCAACTCTTGTCTATCGGAGTCACTGGCTCCATTAGTGAATGGAGCTCTTCACCAATGTCGCAGTGTCATTTTCTTCCTCCGACAGGGCTCTTTCCTGCATATCGCTGGCCTCTTGAATCCTAGAAATTCCTCCTTCGCATTGGATAGCGGATCCACTTTCGTGCTTGGTCCTGCCCTTCCATCCTCTATGTCTCCTCCAAAGTGTCTTCCCTCGGCTTCTCTCTGTGTACAAGTTCAAGTATGTTGCCAAATCTATGGTTGATAAGGCATTTGCGTCGTTTAATTGCCTCCAGGGACCGGATGTCTAACCCAATCGCCTTCGCCTCTATTCGCTAAATCCAGAACTTATTTTCCCTATTCACTTCTTTACTTTTCACTTACCTATAGGACGGAATAGTGAAAGTCACTGAATTTCGTCGGGCCTGCATCGAGAAATTTTCTCTTCTAACTTCTTGTGGTTGAAGCTGTTACCATTGAGTCCGTCCGGTGTGAGGTTGTTTTCCTAGTTCCGTAACAGTGTCTTTTTTTCAAGAAGATGAGTTGTTTGCCTAACACCCATTTCTAACTAGGAGCACCAGTCCGATATTGTTTTTCAGCTCCAAATATCTACCATCACTTTTCTTCGCCTATTACAGACTGACTGCACCTCGACTACTTCAATGAATGTGATTGAGACCTGGCCAGGAAGTTGAGGGCGTGACAGGCTAAAACAGCGTCTGTGCGTGGGATTTGCAGGAGTAGAAATCGTATAGGATCTGGTTTAAAATGTATTCAGGGTGCCCTTCGTTTTTAAAAATGTTGGACCACCGGGGGAGAACTTTGATTTCTTTGTGCCTGAATTGTTCTGTTTGAGACGGAAGCTATCGGATCAGTAAACGTAGCTGAAAATGAGAAGTGACCTTGTAAGCTACTTGTAATAGAACAGCTAAATTTTCTGAGTAGTTGGTATGTGGTATTTCAATACAAAGTTTTGAAGGAACCGCTTAAACGGTTCAGCTCCTTCTAAATAAGAGAAGTTTTGGAGAGGGGAGGGTTCAATTGTGTCCCAAGGTAGGTGGTTTCGTTTACTGTTGGAATCCGATCGGTGCGATGATTTAAAAGGAGAGTTCTAGTGTCATTCCACATTTTCGGTATCATTTCTGTGTTTACGTAGGGTAGTGCCCAAGCATCGATAAAGCTTGTTCAAATAGCAGTTCAGACGAGTTTCACCTCGGAAAATAATGTTGAATATTGAATTCGGATGTCTGCCTGAATAAGAAGCTAAGTGTTAGCTTAAAGAGGTGCGGATGGAAATTAAGGATTTAGGGGAGTGTAAAAGTCAGCGCATATTGCCACACAGAATCGGAAAGCTACCTTACATCTAGGAGGTGGGATGTGGTAGATGTCCGCTAGTTGATACCAAGAAGAACATCTGTTTTGGCAAACTGCAACTCTGGAAGAGAGGCTTAATATGATAGTTCACTCGAAAATTCTGCCGGAGGAAAATAGGATAGAGATAGGTCTGTAGCTATAGTGATAAAACAGGATCAGATTCTTTTGGTAACAAGAGTTATGCGAGCATCCTTCCAATTGGTAGGCTTGAGGAAGCAGTGGTTGAAATTTACTGTGAGCTCCCTGAAATTCATTCTAGATCCGTAAAATTTTGCAGTAAAATAGATTTTAATAGAAAGCATCCTACTGGAGTTTGATGGAAATCCTACTGTTTTTAACAAAGCTATAGGGGTGAAAGTTGCCCTTTTCTTGTCAAATTACTAATCCCCACGAGATCAAATGTCAGTACCACAGGGAATTAAATATCGTACACTATGAGCTATAAATAAGTGGAACCGTCGCGTAGACAAATCAACATCATCATCATCAACGGTGCAACAACCGGTATCCGGTCTAGGCCTGCCTTAATAAGAAACTCCAGACATCCCGGTTTTGCGCCCTTATAGACTTTTCGGGCTAGATCATCCTCATCCATACGGATTAAGTGACCCGCCCACCGTAACCTATTGAACCGGCTGAGGCTACGGAATCGTCCTCATGTAGGGGGCCAAAAATTCTTCGGAAGATTCTTCTCTCGAACACGGCCAAGAGTTCGCAATTCTTCTTGCTAAGAACCCAAGTCTCCGAGGAATACATGAGGACTGGCAAGATCATAGTCTTGTACAGTAAGAGCTTTGACCCTATGGTGAGACGTTTCGGGTGGTTCTTCCCATGATGTCGATATCGTCAGCATAGGCCATTAGTTGGGTGGACTTAAAGAGGATCGTACCCCTTGCATTTACCTCAGCATCACGGATCACTATCTCCAGGGCCAGGTTAAAGAGGACGCATAATAGAGCATCCCCTTTTCGTAGACCGTTGTTGATGTCGAATGGTCTTGAGAGTGATCCTGCTGCTTTTATCTGGCCTCGCACATTGGTCAGGGTCAGCCTAGTCAGTCTTATCAGTTTCGCCATGTACAGTTTTACCCTGGCTATGCTATCATAGGCGGCTTTAAAGTCGATGAATGGATGGTGCAACTGGTGTCTATATTCCAAAAGTTTTTCCATCGCTTGCCGCAGAGAGAAAATCTGATCTGTTGCTGATTTTCCTGGAGTGAAGCCTTTTTAGTATGGGCCAATGATGTTCTGGGCGTATGGGGCTATCCGGCCTAACAAGATAGTGGAGAATATCTTACAGATGGTACTTAGCAACGTGATACCTCTATATGCCGTAGACAAATACATGGAAAAATCAACGAAACCTTCCGTAGCTGAAGCGCCGAGCTTCCGGTTTTTGATTTGTTTAGTACTATGGATGGGATTTTGTCTAGTCCGATCGATTTCCTGTTTTTCCAAGCTACAATATTCAAGTTGGTTAGCAATTTTGTGAAAAAGTTTTGCACTGCACTTTGAACGATAAAAAGTTGGGATGGATTACAGTTAAGCAAAAGATTCTATTTCAAAACGAATACGGGGGGTGTTGGAAGTGGTTGCGTAGGATCTTCTTCTATTCCTGAGGGGCGAGATTTTGAGGCAGGGTTTAGCGTTATGCTCAAACGAGAGCAAGTTCTCCTGATTTCCCTGAATGCGTCAATTCTATATTGTAGTGGCATTTGTGAAGGTGATTATTATAAACAGAAAAGAAATTCTTTTGCAAATTGATCTATCGCGGGTGCTGATTTGGTCAAGGAGGGAGAGGAATGTAGATAGGACCGTAGATAGAAAATTCAGGACCGACGCGAAAATTATACGGAAAAGTGGCGCCTGGTGTGAAAATTATGCCTTTCTGGCGTGAAAATTATACGAACCTCCTTTTATCCCTTTTTTCCATTAAAATTGTTATTCTGGGAGCCTGGAAGAATCACCCCTTTCCATACCCTCTCGTCTGTTTGTGAGGTGTGGTGTTGAGATACTTACACCAATTAAACTTACATCGCACAGCATAAAGCGATAAAAGTTTGCATGCATTATCTGAACTACAATTTTCTAAACCAGCCGAGATGACTTTTCAAAATGGTAGTGAATTCAAAGTCCACAGGATGTCAGAATTTCTCAAATATTCATCAGAGTAGAATGCATTTCTCATTTGTCATTCCAACAATTTACGAAATTCTCTACTTCCGTGGTACACAGCTTTCATTTACCCTCCCATTTTAATATTAGATGACTTATTCAATTTCCTCAAAACTTTTCGGAGAAAATGTGGCCTCAGTCAAAAAGAAATATTTTCATCCACCTCGCTTTCACTGCAGTAGATACTTTAGCAACAACTACAACAACCCAATTAAGGATATTCATAATGATCACAACGTAGCTTAATGAGAATCAGAAAATTAAGATTGATAACATTAAAATGAAAACACTTTATCGGACCAAGTCAACTTTTCACTCCTGTTAACCTTTTTCGAGGCGGCAGAGCTAAGTTTCAAGCGAGGACAGCGTAATAAAAATTTCGTAGAATTATACCCAAAAGTTTTTCATGACAATACCTTTAAATTTATCTAATCTTCCCGAAAGAAAAAAAGCCCATTAAAGTGCTCTTGTGCCTCAACCTCCTGACAAAGAAGACGAATATCTCTCGAATTTAATAAAATTGAGCACGAACACTCATAAATTTATGTGACCCGAATGATAATCAGAAAGGAAAACGCGCATAGTTCTCGCGCCTTATACGTATCTAGTTTGCCTATGTTGCATGTAGTTCTTGGAGGGCGGTTTAAAAGAAAAGAGAATTATGTCTACTCTTGCACCTTTCGGGAATATTAAGAAGACCACAACCTGAATTTCGTCTATGCGCTGGAGGACTCGCTCACATACACAGAAGCATTTATTCAAATTTCGTTTCTTCTGATTTAGTTTCTTTAATTTAACTTAGTTGAATTTATTGATGGTGTGAAAGGAAATGTTACAATGGGATCGATATGATGTATAATGCATAAGAGAAGAAACGGCTGAGACCATGCATAATGCAACGGAGTCTACGAATGCAGTAGAGGTGATTTACTACCATTTTTGTCAGGAGAAGCCGCCGTCGTCGAATAAATGTAACTGCTTTGAGTCGTGAAAATATGAAATAACATAGTGCGGTATTGCAAGGTATTCCATACTGAATTCCAATCTACTTGAGGAAACATCAATTATTCGATCAGTAAGATGTATTACATTTTATGAAATGCATTATTGAGGAGGCAACTGTTCTTGAATTCATTCTAAATTTCAGAGAATTTCTACTTCCATAATTATTCATATTCTCACAGTTTTTCCTTCTGCTGGATCATCATCTTATTTCATCATTCTCAATAAGGTTCTTTTCGCAGCGCAATTCGATATCCTTAAAAGCTGTTTAGCGTCCTGGTCTACGCCATCACTCCATCTCAGACAAGACCTGCCACTTCTTTTTCTACCATAGATATTGTCCTTATAGACCTTCCGGGCTGTATCATCCTCATCCATACGGATAGTGCGACCTGCCCACCACAACTTGTGGAGCCGGATTTTATCTACAATCAAATACTTAGACACCCATTCGATTCACTTCCATAATACAACGAGTATATAATGAAATGGAAAAGTTTGGTCGAAATCTTCTCGTTATTAACAAAATTACAAGAAGTCAACAGCATTGAATTTTCTATTGGTTATGATTTCAAGTTGTGTAGTATATGTTCCTTCGAAAAAGAGATCGATGTACGATTGCAATCCACAAACCTGCTCATATGTATCCTATTCCGAAGAAATTATGTTCCTCCCTACGTTCTTTTGGATTAAACAAGGTTAATCAACGTTGGATTTCAAGAACCAATCAGTGGTGTTAAGGGTGAATGAAAATTCTTGGCGATACAACAAGATAGATCTTTTGGGTTATGACTGAAGCTAATTTGAATTCCAGAATATTTCATCCAGGTAGGTGGAATATTGAAGCGATATTAATCATCCAATCTAATGATCCAAAGTACTTGACTAACCAACTGAATGGCCCTATTCCATTTACAAATGATTATCCGTATTGAGCACAACAATTTGAGGTTAATAAAAAAAAATAAAGACATTGATTTTTCAACGTTGTACGTAATTACCAAGCCAGGAATGTTACAAAAATATACGTCAAAATCACGTGGACCCACTGGCTTAATTTTGCTGAGAGCATGGGTTAATATGATAAATTTCCAAAAAAGAATGTCAACCCATCCGTCATATACGATCAGTCAATTGGCATAAAAGTAAATACCTCATCTTTAAGCCATTTTCTTTTCATTATAAGGAAAGGAACAAAATACATCAAGGTGCACGAGGTGTACGCGCGCCCCGTGATTGCGGAAGTTTCTCAGGACATGACTCGGGAAATTAAAGAGTTAAAGTCGGTGGTGACGGCATTGGCTGACGCGGTCACGGTTGGTACTTTGCGTTTAGGAGGTACATCTCGATCGCAATCATGGTCAAGGTCTGCTTCCCGAAAAGGGCGTTCCGGGTAGTCGCACATAGGGACCCTCATCAGTCTCAACGGTTTGTTGGTACCGTCGGAAATATGGAACTAATGCGACTAAATGTACCACAGGATGTACGTTTGGTAAAACAAAAAACTAGATTCGCTGGATGCCTCGGCAACGGCTACACGAAGCGCAGTACCACGTCACCTTATAGTTTTCGACCCCCTAACCAGGCGTTGCTTGCTGGTCGACACAGCCGCTGAGGTGTCGGTTCTCCCTGTACCCCGTTGGAACACACTTATTCCGCAAAATTTGTGTTTGCCAGCCGCGAACTCATCTCCTATTAGCACCTGTGGCTATAGGGACATCAGTCCGGGGGTTTCAACCTCCGCCGTATGTTTTCGTGGCGCTTCATTTTCGCGGATATCAGCAACCTCATATTAAGCGCAGACTTCCTGTGTCACTATGGGCTGCTCGTTGACTTGCAGAAAATGACCTTAATAGACGCTCGTTACAGACGTCAGGGAAGATTCCTACTTACCGAGATGACACTCTCGCAATAACTTTCGAGGACGTTACCGACCATCGCATTCGCGCACTCCTCCGAAAGTTTCTCAACATCACTACGGAAAGTAAAGTTTCTCCAAGCCGGTGAAGCACGATGTGCAGCACCATGTCAACAACACCGGCTCTTCAATCCTCTCAAATGTGCTTCCTCTTTCACCCTAGAAGCTTGCTGTTGCGAAGAGAGAGTTCGAAAATTTGATGAAACAGGGTATCTGCAGATCATCAAACAGTTGTTGGTCCTCTCCGCTGCACTTGGTCCCTATGCCAAACGGCGAATGGCGGCCACATGGAGATTATAGGCGTCTGAATGCTCAGACAATTCCAGACCGATATTCCATTCCACTCATCCGTGATTTCGCGCACTCACCAATGAACTGCCGTGTTTTTATGACCTTCGGCCTAGACAAGGCGTACCACCAAATCCCTTTAGCTCCCGAAGACATTGCGAAGACGGCTATCTGCACACCTTTCGGACTCTTCGGGTTCACTAGGATGACTTTTGGCTTGTGCAACACTGCGCTGACTTTCCAGAGATTTATCCACTCTGCTATACGAAACTTGAACTTTTGTTTCGTCTACATGGATGATGTTTTAGTCGCGCCCGTTTTGCGATTCTGAGCAATTAGAGCATTTCGACTGCATTTTTCAACGCCTCCTTGAGGTCGAACTTTTCTTAAATGTTTAAAAATGCAGATTTCTACAGAAGCAGGTGAAATTTCTCAGCCACTTACTTGGGCATGTTAAACTTCTATCGTCGTTTCTTGCCCAAGGCCGCTCATCACCATGCAATCTTGAACGCCTACTTGTCTGGGCCCAAAACTAAATACTCCGGCAAGGTTGCGTGGTCTGCTGAGGCCGTCCATTCGTTTGAGACAGTCAAACAGCAGCTTGTTGATGCAACACTATTGGCATTTTCTCAGCCAGATGCACCCCTAGCTGTGTTCGTCGATGCCTCAAATATAGCGGTAGGCACCGCTCTTCACCGACGGGTGAATCAAATCTGGCAACCGTTGAGCTTCTTTTCAAAACAGCTCAACCCGGCTCAACACAACTACAGCGCCTAAGATCGCGAGTTACTCCCCGCGTACCTCGTTATAGAATATTTCTATTTCTCCGGCAGAACGTTGACTGTGTTCATAGACCACAAGTCCCGTTCGCGCTTAAACAGAAACCCGACAAAGCGTCCCATCGCCAACTTAGGCACTTGAGTTATATCAGCCACTTCACTTCTGATATACAACACGTGTCTGGAAAAGACAATGTTGTTGCTGACGTTTTGTCTCGAATTTCGGAGGTCACAGTCCCCGACTCGGTCGATTATACGGCAATTGCCGAGGCAGAAAAAGACGACGCAAAGCTTCAGAACCTGAGGGCCAACTCCAAATTAAAATTCAAGAAGTTTCCTATTTTCGGCTCAAACTTTTATTCACTCTGCGAGACCTTTGGTAAAGGATCATTCATGCAGGCCGATTTTCGCAGGGAAGTATTCAATTCGATTCACCATCTTAGTCAACCAAGCATCAGGATGACGAACCGGTTAGTCACTGATAAATATTTCTGGTCATCCATAAATACGGACGTAAACTCTTGGGCCAGACAGTGCATCGCGTGCCAGAAGTGTAAAATCAACAAGCACGTTGGAAAGGAAGTAGGTGTTTTCCCTCGGTCAACCAAGCGCTTTCACATCCTTCATCTCGACAGCATCAGCCCTTTGCGAGACTCACACGGATTCAAGTATTGCCTCAAAATCATCGACAGGTTTTCGCAGTGGCCTGAAGCAATACCTCTGCCTGACAGCAATCATGTGCTGAGGCCCTCTGTCGAGAGTGGATTTCCTGCTTTGGTGTTCCAGCCGTTATCATCACGGACCAAGAAATTCGATTCGAATCTACTCTCTTCGCGGAGTTAGGAAAGCTCCTTGGCTTTAAACGGTATAGGACTACTGGGTGCCATCCACAATCCAATGATATGCTGAAACGTAGGCACTAGACGTTGAAGACCGATCTAGTGGCTCGAACGTGGACGCGGTCCTTGCGTTTCGCGGAGAGGGTTTACGGGAAGAATCTACGCTTCCCCGCCGACCCTGTACTGGACATCAGAGCAGGATTAAACGACTCGAGAATGCTGCGTCTGCTCAGGAACGGGGTTTCGCAAATGCAACCAAATCTACCGCTTCGAAAAAGTGCCCGCGAAGTGTCAAATTCGCCCGGTGACCTCCATTGGCGGGATCACACAGACGATTTGCTACGCTGAACCCACGCGGTTTCATCTGGGGCCGGAGTGATGTGCATCGGAGGCGCGAACCTGGAGCCGATCGTGAATTCGCCTCCACCGCTGTATTAATGGCCGCAGTATCTTCAACAGATCGGCTGGAGGACAAATATCATGAATGACTTTTTGTACACAGGAAAAGGATCGCTCTCGCGGTAGTCTCGTCCGCCGGCTCACCATTTGTTCCCTTTCAACATAAGTTCATTTTTAAGGTTTTGTGTCGCCAAAACGATATCACCCGTACCATCACTGCGGCCGGTGTAGAGGCGCCGGAGGCATCTGCCGCGCTGTTATCAAACGGCATTTGCGAAATAGACGGATTTACTTAGAGAAAACTACGCAAAAACTGCGTCAAAATCCAAATTAAAAATATTTTGATATTTTGCCTATCTTAGTTCTTTGAGTATGCCATTCTGAAGTTGACTAATTCTCAAGGTGTGGGGCAGCAAATCAATGCCTGACAACTAACAACGACGCTTTATCTGTCCTCTTCAAGTCAACCCAACTACTGGCCCACGTTGACGATATTGACATTATGGGAAGAACAACCCGAGATGTACAGTTTACCTTCATCCAGATCGAGCAATCGGTAATCGGCACGATATCTCATGGTGGACATTAATGAAAGCAAGATGAGGTGCATGGTGGCAACGTCAGCGCCAAAAACCAAAGAACCAACAACATTTAATCGGACTGGTCAAACGAAAACAACAAAGATAGGAGACTACAACTTTGAGATCTACGGTCGAAAATCACAACCGATAAATGCTATAACGATAATACCCGCGCACGAGCCTATTTCAGCTTACAAAAACTGTTCCGCTTGAAACGTCACACCATAGGGTCAAAGCTCTTACTGTACAAGACTATGATCTTGTCAGTTCTCATGTATTCCTCGGTAACCTGGGTTCTTAGGAAAAAAAAATTGCGACTTCTTGGCCGCGCTCGAGAGAAGAATCCTCCGAAGAAACATGAGGATGGACGATTCCGTACCCTGCATAACGACGAAATCTATGAGTGATACCACGACCGTCTGGTTGTGGATAAAATCCGACTCAACAGGTTGCGGTGGGCGGGTTACTTAATCCGTTTTGATGAGGATGATCCAGCTCGGAAAGTCTCAGGCAGAGCATGCCTGAGATAGAGCGATGACGTAGGTCAGGACGCCAAACAGCTTTTAGTGATATCGAATTGGTGGACCTCCGCACAAAACCGGGATGTCTGGAGTTCCTTACTAAAGCAGGCCTAGACCGGATACTGGTTCCATTTCCATGGAGCATTTATTCGACACAAAAAAAAATGGATTTTTTTTTTAAATTACTACTGTGGCCCAACCCCTCAAATGCAAAGTAGAACGGAACTCCCGAAAAGAATAGTTGGGAGAAGTCGATTGAAAACGTAATTATACAGTTCTCAGTTTTCGTATTTGGTGGACGAGGTCGCTCGGAGGCCAGGAAACCATATCGGACTGCAGCGCCGTAGAAGAAGCAAATCCTTCACTGAGAAGACCAACTTTGGGATCTTAGAATAATATCAGAGAACTATATTTCTCCATTTGTAATTCAACAAAATCATGAGTAACAAATGAAGTATTATTCGAAAATATCATATTATGCTTACGAGTAAGGCCAAACATAAATTTATACATGGTTCGTCCTGTTCTCTAGCTTTAAGGCGCTTTCACGCTTCTTACCTTCCCCCAAGAAAAGGGAATGTTTCCATCCCTCAAGGTTGCACTTATGCTAACACTGTCCGAAGGTTATTACGTCTACAACGAATGTAGACCAAGTATTACTTAGTCCCTCGTATTCCTCCTTATATTCACGCTCAAGTAAATTTTTCTACCGAGAATTGCCTCACTCATGTGGTATAATTCCATATCCTTACGAAATAAAAATGTAACGAATCGTTGAATACAAAGTTGGATATTATTTTTATGTTCCAAGAGATTTGTATGTGTGTCATGGCATTGACACACAACAGATGAAACGGGAAAATAAACAGAAAACCCGGAGCAGAATAAGACATTAATACTCGTTGAATGGATCCTTCTGGTGCTTGAACACATTCTCAGGACTTCTCTATGCATTTATAGTGGATACTCGTTCAGGACAATTCGATTTTTTCACATGGAATTTTTATTATTTTTCTAGCACGTTGGAATTATGCTTTTCTCTCGTATGTACCACTCCCTTATCTCTTTCACGTCATTTTTATATAATTTCACTTTTATCTGTTGTAATGTATGAAATTTCGCAGAATCGTCAGAAACTGCGTACATCCAGTACTTCTTCCGCAGGCGGTTTGTTGTGGTTCTTATTTATGGGCGAACGGTTGTGCCAAGTATAACGTGACCGAAAATTAAATGTGGACTAAGATTGTGTTCTGATTCAATTATCGTAGATATGTTATGACCATGTGTGTTGTAGAAAGGCCGTTTTTAAATTTTTCAAAAATTGGAATTTTAGCACTAACTACTTAAGATACTTTGCTTCGAGGGATTTACTCGTACGCATCGAACTTTAATCTCCTTAATTCAGTTCAGAAGCCATTTTCCATCTCTTCAGTACACCCGCGACATAGAATCTGTCACGGAATAAGCCAAAACCTAGCCACATGGTACTATGTATGTATATCTGTATCTACTTGTTTCGTATTCCACTTAATTCTTCTTAAATAAAATTTGCACCATAAAGACACATAGTCAGTACCCTTCTGGAATACCAAGTAGGGTTTCCATTTCTTCGATGCGTGTACGAGGCAAAAATAGCTCATAGTAAAAATAGTGCTTACTGATTACAATTTTTATTCTAGCTCTTTGAAGATCCTCATTTCGCGACAAAGGCAAAGGCTGAAGCAAATTGTGTAACAACAACGAAAGATACGGTTCTTATTGTGTTACGAAGCCCGACATATGGTACAGACTGGGAATACGAAATGCTGGCAGGAGTTGTGACCAACTGTCGTAACTACATGCTTGCTCACTGTACGCGTTGACTGATAAGACTTCCTCCTTCCATGATTCTAATCTTGACACGTATGGGGGAGTTAATTTAGCACTGTCGTTTCGAGAACTTGGACTCAAGGATGTGGCAAAGAGAGTATCCTAGAAATGAGTAACATAAAAAATCATTTTCATTGTCTTTCTTCGTATACTTGTAAATAATATCTGCACAATATCCTTGCTGTCCACTAATCCACTGTCATGGGTTTCCGTCTAGCCCTAATGCCCTCTAGGTGTATAGAAACTAAGAGAAAACTTGAAAAGTCATATATCATCGATATATCCAATTCCATCAACATCATCATCACCATCAATCCATCCGTTGGGGATGATGAGTTGAATCCTCTTCAGATTTTAATTGGATTTGTGACACGAAGGAGGAGTTAATGGATTTAATCTATGGAATTCGAGCATAAAGCAGGCTACTGTTATGTGCTGAAAGAAATCTGTGGCCATAAAACAACAACGAAGATTCAAATAAACCCTAAGATGATGGTGATGATGATGGAGTCGGTGTTCATTAAACTCGAGAATATCACCATAAGGACACTAGCTAATTGAATGGTTAACAAAGGACTCTGTAAGTACTTTCCTATCTAGGGATTTCATAGTAGATAGTGTTGAATAATCGATATTTTTGATTGGAAATGTTTCTCGTATATAAACCTGAGTGGTTTGAGCATATTTTAGGCAGAACTCAGGAGAAGGCAAAGAGAAAGGATTTGCAAAATACAGACGGAGTTCCTCTATCGAGTCTTCCAATTTTAAAGATATTCTGTTTTCATATCAAGTTCGATAATTTGAATATAGATTTGCTTAGCTTAGTTTTACTATAAGCAAGGACAAAAGCTAGGAAGAAGGTTAGCCCCCTTAGGATAAGTAAATTAATACGGTCAAGTTGGTGATAGGTTTAATATTTAGATATCCGTTTTTGTTTGCATTCGGGTTTTCAATTTCGAACGCACGAATAATTTATTCATGTATAAACTGTCAGACAGGAGGAAGTGTGATTTGTAAAATGGAGTGAAAAAGAGTTGAAATGTGGAGCAGAAATCACCACTGCAATATAAAGAACCCGTTCATACAATCTTTCCATTACGACTTTCCTCTGTGGCATAAGGCAGCTCACCTTTTTTGTTGGCGTTGTAAGATGTTTCTCCAGTTGAACAAGAATTCCAAAGATACTCTGTGTCATATTCTGGATCAAATTGCGATAGTATAGTTGGGCTCTAAAAAAAGCTACTCAAATATCGGATCCTAAAATCTTAGTAACCTATTTCACACTGGATTCCATCACTATCGACTCTTGAGGACGCAGTTTAACCTTATTCAAAATTCTTAATTAGTTCATATATATGATTCGGAAATTAATATTGAATTACACAGCATCGCCATAATTTTCTTAAATATCTTCGAACGTGGTTAATTCGAAATCGAAAGGACCAACGAAAAACTTCCAGTTGCCCAAAATTCAAAGTACGCCAGTTGGGAGTAGGAAATTCAAGGGACCAAGAGAAAAGTTCTAATTATCCACGATTTGGAATTGCCCAAGTTCGAATTATCCTTTCCGATTTTCCGTTCTAATCGACAGGTCTACTGATATTTAACAGGTCATCTGTAATTATCGCGGGACAAAAAACCGGTTCGTGTGTATTTCAATTGCTTCTGCGAAAAAAAATATACGAGGTCTGATCAAAAAATTCCAGGACTTTCTCAGTAGCCCTTTAGTACAAATAGTTACAATTGTTTTAATTTATATTCAAAATGCACCTCTTGGGAGCGAATACACTTATCCCACCGGTGTTTCAACTGTCCCATGCATCTGGAAAACTGTTTCTTGGATACTGTTCCGCTGTTCCAATGCTTTTTCTTTGATATCCTCTATAATCTGAAACTGCTGTCCCTTCATTGGATATTTGAATTTTGGGAACAGCCAGAACTAAGAGGTTAGATATTGTCTTCTATTTGTAGTCAACCCTAGAATTGATAGACCAGTAGCTGACTCCAAACTGCAATTTTTATTTTACAGTGCATATATATTTCGGAAGCAACTTACCCCCTTCATCAGTGCAGAGCTATTTGTCTATCAACAGCCAGAATTCTGACGGAACCAGGTCAAAAGAATAGGGGGGATGGGGAAGGATTATCATCGGGTTTTTGGCAAAAACTCGTGGTGGAAAAACCACTCGCCTGTTGCCCACAATTCTCGCCTCTTCCAACGAATCTTTTAGCATAAATTTCTCAGGGTTTGGAGGTATCGATAACAGTTGATAGTCTCAGCTTATCGGAGGAATTCATGATGGCACGTTTCGAGTCGAAGAAAACAGTGAACATCACTTTATCCGTTGATCTCATTTGACGAGCTTTTTTTGGTCTTGGTAAATTTTTTGATTTCCACTGGGACGACTGCACCTTGGTTTCCACGTCGTAGCCACCCATGACTCGTCACACGTAATGATGGTTTTCCAAAATTTTCCATTAGCATTGGCCATCTCCAAGAGCTTCTGACATACCTCCAGGCGATGTGCTTTTTGATCCTCTTTAATCGTGGAATGAACTTGACTTCTCATCTCCAATTTCTGGGTCAAAATCTCCTGACATGACCTAAATGAGATGGCGTACTCTTCTGCCATCTCTCGAATCGTCGAACGACGATTGGAACGCATAAGGGCATTCACTTTGGCCACATGAAAATCGTCAATTGAAGTTGAAGGCCTTCCTGAACGAGGGTCATCTTTCGTTGATGTTCTGCCTTCCTTCAGCCGTTAACAACTCATCACGAAAGGCTTGCTGCAGCATTTGCAAAGTTTGAACGATTTGTCTAATTTAACACAAAATTTCACGCAAAGTTTCCGTGAACGATTTGTCTAATTTAACACAAAATTTCACGCAAACGCCTTGCTCCTTCACATCCATGACAAAAAAAAAGCGGAACACGAAAAACAGACTTGACTAAAACAGCTGAACCATCGGTTTGGAGAAAATTAAAGCAACAAAACAAAATGGAGATTACTCAGGGAAGTTTCCGCTAAAAATAAGCGCCGAACCAGCTGTCAATGTTAACGTAAAGGCACACAATTTGAAAAGTCTTGGAATTTTTTAATCAGATCTCGTAAGTGTAAACAAAGCAAAGCAAATATCACTATTTTGGGAACAACTTTTTACTTTGAAAAAAGAAAAAGACGTCTAACGGTTTCATCCAGGGCAGAGACAACGCATCAGACACTTCCCTTTAAGCGCGATCGAATGTGACCACAGACGGAATTCCTTTATATGCAAGCATGATCACAAAAACGACATTGGTGCGATTCATATACAATATAAAACCGCCAATAGTTTAAGTTTTATCTAGGCCAAAGGCAATTTTGTTTTTTGAGATCTGTGGGTCCCTACTTGATGGGGGGGGGGTCTACTTGATGTCGGGCCGGACCAAATGGAGAACTACTTACTTTCCCTTTTTTGGTCCACGAATCTATCTTTTGGGTTTAGCATTCAAGTACTAACACACAGATGGTCCGATCCGACCCACTAAAAATAAGGAATACTGACCACTGCAATTCTTCAACGGAATTAGAGAGAAGAGACCTTTCTCTTCCTCCTACATTCGTCCGCTATGAGATGTAGATATAGATAGAATTGAAAATTCAAACTTTCAAATGATGGTATGGAAAAGTCCCACTTTGAGGGGTCATCACTTTTTAAGCGGGCGTGACCACCACAAGTTTTCATCGGAGTTCAGGAATGGGATTGGAAATTGAATCTTTGCCTTTTTTAGCGATTTACTAGCGAAAGGATAGGCGACTCCGTTAGATACTTATCAACCTGGAAATATTATGTTTTCCATTGGCGAATTAAAATAGAGATCGAATTTTAAGAATGCGGTCAAAGTGTAAAGTTATGACTAAGACCACGAAAAATTCACGTGGGGTCAAAAATTTGCACCATTTTATCTTTAGTTTCTCTGCCGATTCGATCGATCATTTCATCGGATAATAACACTTTAAAAAAGTTACTGAGTCTCATCCCGCCAATTCTTTCCTGTAATTCTCTTTTGAATAGGATAGAGATTTTGAAAAGGTTAACAAGACCAGGGACGAACACAAAAGGGAGATCTATTGGAACAATTTCCTATTTTGCATATAGTCATGTTAGGTATCAAATGAAAGGTCTTGATTAGTACTGTCGTATTGTCGTAAACGAGTATCACACCATCTCTGTTGACCAATCTCGGCCGTTGAATACTCAATTTTTGGTACATTTCCTCGAGTTGGGCACAGTATTTCTCTGCATTTATCGTTTCTCCAGGTACCAAAAAAACATAGTGGATAACTCCAGCTATAGACCACCAAACAGTCATCATTACCCTCTTCGGATGGAGGCTCGGTTTCGGCATATGCTTCTGTGGCTCATCAGCATCTAGCCATTATCGAAGAGATGCTGAGGACTGCTGACAGGTGCAACCGTGTTGCCCATTACGTTCGGGCCCTTCTCGTTGCTAAGAAGATAGAACTCGACCGGTGGAGGAGCCGGATGGCAGGAGGTTCCTTGAACTGACAGTTCCCCTTCCTCCTCTCCCCTCCCGTTGGTGAAAGGAATTCCCTGATTTGAAGGCTCCGCAAGGCGGGAGAGTTTGGGGACTAGCCCGAAGTAATGTGACAAACGGTTCCAGGCTAGCTCTATGACGATGGGGAGGTGTTTAGTTGGTAGCCCGACGACGTACCGAATCGGGAGTCCAACACTGTGTGCGTAAATGCATTCACCTACCCTACCCCAAAAAAAAAAAAATGTGCTGATCGGCGATGATTCACGTATAGTATCCACTTTTCATCACACAAGTCCAAAGAGGGATCGCTTCTGCTGCCGGAGAGTAAAGGTAAGGGCATGCGGAACCCATTTGTCGAGTTTTTTCACCTTTCCAAGTTGTTACAAGTGCCGGCAAACTGTCGAATAGTGTAAGCCCAGTTTCTCTGCGATGTCTTTCAGTGACGTGTGTCGGATTCGACTAGCAAACACAGCTCCTCGTTGTCAATCGATGGTCCTGGATGTCTACGTGGCTCACTTTTAAGGTTTATGTCGCCTGACCGGAATTTTTCCAACCACCGCCGTGTGGTTCGTTCACTTACCGTATCAGCTCCAAATGCGCTGTTAATGTTGGGGTGTACAAATATCAAATGAAAGGTCTCAATTAGTACTTTTCGAAGCCGGTCTTAGTTTTGAGATTTGTTAAAAAGGCGGAGAGTGGGAGGGGCGGAAACTGATGATTTATTTAACGGACCCATTCTCAGAAACTACCCAACCGCTAAATCTGATCAAATTCATGAAGCTGCCTCTATATGGTGCCCAGGCCTCAAAATACTCTCCATATCGATATCTATTCAAATTAAGTTAATAATAGTATTATATATTACCACATTTTTGGGAAAATTGAATAAAACCCCCCTTAAATTTATTCCAGAGTTATAAAAGTTGGTAGTAGTATAAAATATAATATGAAGCACATTAGCCCCAGGTTTGATCAAAATTGTACTACTACTAACAAAGTTGCAGTAGCTCAAAGTAAATTTACTGCAACGAAATATCAATATCACACTAAAGTGGGTAGTCAGACATGCTCAATGCATATACATAACGGGCTACGTACAAATGGGATAGTTCTACACTTAAATACATTTACAGAAGAAGCAAACAAAACCTTTCATATCTGAAGCGTTCAGCTTTCGGTTTCCCGACTTGTTTTCTTTTTATTCACTGTTATCACAATGATGATCAAAACTAAAATGGCTCCTTGATTAAATGTAGGAGTATTTATTTATACTTCATTATCCGACACCAGTAGCGCTAACTGGTGGTGGTTTGATACATCAAAATCGCAACCCACTTCACTTGATTGCCAAATCGGCCATTTCATGTGCAACAACCTAATAATATATACATATATATATTCACCAACAATCACTACGCGAAGATCAGGGTTGATTTGATATTTTCGGTATTTTCGCGATATTGGTGCATTTTCTAGTGTCGGATGCAATTATTGTTACTATGTGATAACTAAAATTTTAATTATTTTCATTCCCTACATTATAAAATTTAAAAACCGAATTATCAAAATCTCCTTCAGATTACCACAACTTTCTACCTTATTTAATAATATTATAAATGTTTATTCATAATATCCATTTCTTTTCCTTACAGGTAAGGCCCCCAACATCTAAATATAAAATTGCCTTTCGTAAGTAGCACGAATTTATATTAACACAGTGAATGCCAATTTGGCTATCAACTAATTACCCCAATCGGAAAAAATAATGCAGAAATCTCACCGAAATATTTATTGAGTCAACATATCAACATCAGCAACCTGTTAAATGTATCTTTCCAACCACTTACCCTATAAATTTTTTCTCAATGAAATCCATAAATCACTCAACGCAGAAAATGAGAAGTAAATCAGCGAAAGAGAGATGACTGCCACCACCATCACCAAAATCGATCCTCAACAGAAGAATCCAGTTCACATGAACAACATTCAAATTTATCCACTAAATAAATTACTTATGCAAAATGTCTTCTCCAATCTGGCAAATGAAGTTCAGCCAAAAATTCTTTTCAGTTTAATGCTACCCACAGCCTTCCAACATTTTGTATCTTTTTGTTGTTGTATCTTATATCAAAATAAAAGAAAAACCGTTGGCTGCATTTCTCGAATAATTTTCTTCTAGTGTGGGAAATTGCGTGGAGGATTACAACTCGCCCCCGAACAAAATGGATACATTATTTTTGAACGACAAAATCAAAGAGGGAATCGGATTTTTGTTATGAGTAAAAAATATGCAAATTCCTTCGCCATGAAGTGTGCTCGCTTGTTTATTAGGACGATGCCGGAATTATTTATACTCGAAAAAAAAGCGACCGCGACTTTCGTAAAACAGTGACAAATGATTATAAAATTCTGACAAGCATAAAATATCTAAATAACTCAGTTCAAACGCTTGGGAGAAAGATAAAAAACATTGGAACATGTCAACTATCTTTAGGTCCCACAGAAATTTAATGCTGGGCTAAAACAGGTTGCAAATGTATGAACTGATTTAAGATTTATGAGATTGGACAATTTTAGAATATAAATTAGTGTTTTTGTCTTTTCTGACAGGGCACATTTTTTCGACTCTTCCTGCGTTAAAAATATATCTTTGAAGCGTTTCAGGTGCGACAAGCACTGTCTATTTCACAATATAGTAAACGATTCTATTAGCGAACGTGGATAATTGTTCATAATGAAATGATCACGAGTGAGCCCTAGCACTTCTTCGATGTATGTTTATTTTAAGTAAAGTAAGTTCGTGAGATTTTCAGCTCAAAATTCGAGATGTGTTGATTAGGGTCAACTACGGGAAAAGTAGTATATCTGATAATCGCAAACATGTCAAAATTGTCGACGCTTCACGGTGGCATATCGCTTCGTTGGACATCATCATCAGTTCCAACACATACGATACTCTACACATTATGAGAGTGGAATCCTAAGGTGGAAGGTACAATAATTGTCGAAACTGTCTACTTCCACCAATACCTATCGTCTATCTGTTTGTAATTAACAAACATCATCATCATCAACGGCCCCCTGTTTAGGTCCGCCTTAATAAGGACCTCCAAATAGCCCGATTTGGTCCCGAAGTCAATCAATTCGATATCCCTAGCAGTTACCTGGTACGCTAGAACTCCACCTGAACCATAGATATTGCCCCGGACACGGATTAAGTGACCCGCCCACTGTCACCCGTCGATGAAGATTAGTAGGTCTATAATCCCAAAAGAATCGTGGTCATTTATCACCCATTCTTCTCTTTTGGTGATTACGATATGATATGTCTTTTCAAAGATGAATCTGTAAAAAATATGATCAGCAGGCATCAGAGTCACCTGACATTTGCCGAGGAATTTCTAGATGGACGCATAACCGTATGATTGGCTACCTTTCCACATGCCAATGATATCAAGCTTATATGCGTCGTTAGCTTCTTTCTGATTCACCTCTAAATGAATGCGGAGTAGGGTAGACTTAGGATAGCTTCGAGTGCAGCGGCCGGCATAGTGCTTCAGTAATACTTAGGCAATCGAACCTCCGAATCTGCGCCACCAGCTTTCTATATGGTTGCCTTTCACCCCTTGATGGGTTATAGCGCCACCAACTATACCTATCCGCCATCGTTCTCAATTATCTGAAATGCGTTTCAGCTCCCTCCACGACTTCTCGAGATGCTCGCACTCGTCCTCTACAGGTTTGCGACAAGTGCCCTTGGGGCGACCCACCCGTCAGTCATTTTGAGAGAGTGGATTCCTCTGTATAGCATAAACCGCAAGGTATTGACAGGCATTGACGAAAGCTTGGAGCTTTTGAGTAACAGTGGAATTCACTTTCCATGTGCTACTCCCATATAGCAACACAGAAAGAACACTAGCGCAGAACAGTCTCAACTTGATGTTAGTGTTGCGATAATTGCACGTCTAGATTTCAAACAGGGCAGCAAAAGCGGATATAGCGCTGTTAATGCATCAGGCAACATCTAGTTCAGTGCCGCCGTCGGCAGAAACCAGGCTTTCTAGATATACAAATTGATTGACGCTTTCGATCCTCCGCCCATTAATGCAGATGAGGAGAGTGCGATGATCCGTTCAGACTGAGAGCCTTGGTTTTGTTGGTATTTATCTTCAGTCCAACTCTGCTTGCCCCTCTTTCCAAATCCAGACTCATTTAGCTAAGGCCCAGGACCCGATGAGAGAGCAAATAGATACCATCAGCGTGATCGAGGTGTTTGAGGAAAGATGACATCGTCCATTGAATTCCTCTACGTCCTCCGAACAAGACTGCATAAAGAACATCTCCGATAATAAGAAGAAATAACATTGGTGACGGAATGCAACCCTGGCGGACTCCGCTTTGGATCTTAAAGTCCTCTGAGATTTTACCTCGACGCAGCACGTAACATTTTGCATTATCATATGTCGCTCTGATAGTAGCTATTACTTTCTTCGGAATGCCCCTCCTCTATAGAGCACTCCAGATACACTCGCTGCTCATGCTATAGCAAGCTTTCTCTAAATCGATGAAGAGCAGGTGCAAAGAAGATCTACATTCCGCGCAAAGTTTCAGAATGATCGATGAAGTGCTGATGTGATCAGTGCAGGAGGATCCGGAGCGGAATCTAGCCAGTTCTCTGTCGATCAAGTTTTCGAAATGTTCTTTGGTGTGTTCCACTATTATTATTATCTTTGCGACGGTAGGGAGCACGCAGATACCGCTCCAATTGTCACATTCAAAACGGATGCCCTTTTTGGAATACTAAGGATCAGCCCTTTCTTCCATCCTTTGGGAAAGGTTTCGGATTGCTAAAATTTCCATACGAGTGGAAGCAACAGATTTGCAGTAACTGCGGAATAAATAAATAAATAAATAACTCTGTGAGGAGACCGTCAAGCTCAGCATTGCATTGATGGCCGAAGTGATTTCTCTTCTACTTAGAGAACAGTCCGTATCCGCATGTTACGGTGACTAGCCATTTTATCCACAAGGAACGGAACCTCACCGGATGTAATACGGTTAAGTACTCTGGCGAAGTGTTCTTTTCACCTCTTTAGTTGTTCATTATCGTGAATGAGATGTAATCTCTTTCGTAATGCGGTATACAGTTCTGAAACAACCTGCGATATGCCGCATCTTCCGCTTCCCTGACCAGGGAATTCTATATAGCAAATTCTCTCTTTTGACGGCATACACTTCATTGAACTTCTCGGGATTTACCTTAGTATCGGAGTTCGAGCGCGTCGCGCCCGCTATCACTCGGAGCCGCAATTAGAGCCTTCAACCTCTTCCGTTCATCGATCCGCTGCCACCATTCCGCAGTCAGAAAGAACTTATGACACCCCTTCCTTCCCCGGCCGACGACCTGCGCAGCACTCGAGAAAAAGCATTTTTGTTGGCGGCCCAATTCTCATCAATATTCTCAAGCACGTTACTCAGCAGATCTGTCATCCCATCAGCAAGATAGCCCTCCCATTGTCAAGCAGCAGCTGGGTCGTACAAGCGATCGATGTCACCCTCCGGACGCAACATGCAAGTGAACGTAAGCGACCATCAGATCAGGATCTATTTCGACCCCGCTATCAGCGCCTCTCTTGTTACGCACATCAAAAAGGCAACTCCTAAATCTACTGCTGACCGCGAAGCGGTCGATCTGGTAGCTCGTACGGCGACGGTCAGTTGAAACCCTACTAGCCTTACGGCAGGCTCTGTACTCGAACAGCGTGCCACCAATGACAAGCCGGTGGAAGTTGCAGAAGCCCACGAACCTTCTATCATTACCGTTACCGTCGCCAAGACCGTGTTATCAGTTTCCACCTGGGAATTCAGATCACCTATCACAATCAGAGTATCGCCTTTAGGAAGCTTCCCCTAAACCGTGTTTAATTGCTCGTAAAAAGCATCTTTCTCCACTACATCAGAAGTTTCCTTTGGAACGTAGCTTTGCACCATTGAGATGCTGGACTGATCTCCAGCAGTTAGAAGCCAATCAGAAATCGGCTCCCAGGTCAATAGGGCGCGCCGTCAAAAGTAGCCCGACACCGGATTCGCATCTGCTACCACTAGACTTTCCAGAGTTCAAAAGCAGTCGCCTCTTACGACAAACAGGGAAGGTTTTGAATGTATTTTTAAGTCCCAACTCACGAGACACCAGCTATCTATCAATGAACGCATACTCGTATTGTATATCCACATGGGTTTTGTTATGGATGTCTACATCCAATGAATTCACTTTGGTGAAAGTCCCCTGAACTTACCTATTACACTCCTACAGTGTGGATAGCGTGTATTTGCCTCATCCAGTCTTCCTAGCGTTCATCATGAATCTGATATGGAGGCATGCAGAGTTGCATTCGAGCGGTCACATACTCTCCGACAAGATCCGCAATGTCAGGGGATGGCACCGTGATGTCAATCATCTCTCGCCTGACCACATTGAAGAAAATGGGTTCATTACCCAAATTGGGGATCTGTAGTTCAGTTTGTGTTCCATTGCTAGCTTACAATCATCATTAAACCAGTCGTTCCGACTTTTTTTTACAATTGGAATTAAATGTTTCTGGTCGTGTCAGTGATAACGTGCTTTATGTGATTATGAAAGTTATTTATCGATACTTCTTCAGGACATCTGATAGCTACGGTTAATACAGCACTCATCTCTTCAGCGAAGAGGTTCCTGCATATATTTTGGCAGTCATCAAGGGTGAGAGATAACAGCGTTCTTAACATGTGGTCAATTTGGTTGAAACTGATCAGCGCAAGTCAGATACTTCCAACGACCATTTCGTGTGACGCTACTAGTTGAATAATCCGTACTGCATTGTCATTGGTAATTTTACGCAAGCTATGGAGGCTAGGATATCGCCCGAATACCAGGTCTCCTTCACCGACTCTGCAGTCTCCTCTGTAAGGGCGTGAAAGTTAATGAGGCAAATTTTCTGAAATTTTCCTCGCAAGCATAGAATGCTTGGCTATCCACTTATGTTTTCAAAGCCATAAACAGCAGGTTTCATTTTTTTAGCTGACTAGGAGACCTGCTTCGAGCACATAGTTTATTGAATGACCGCCGTAATATATGGTATAAACGTTCTTCTTGAGAACTGAGCAATTTAAATATCTCGAGTCAATGCTATCAGTCAATGGTATATTGCGTTACGTAATTGTTTCACGCATTAGCGCGACCTGGACGAATTGGCGTTCCTTGTGATCGGCGTATCAACGAACATCTCAAACCCAAAATTTACGGCACTGGTGTTTGCTCTGTCCCCCTCTATAGTTCTGAGTGTTGTCTAACTATAAAACAACAATGAACAACATCTCGCGGTAATGGAGACGAAGATGTCGTGCTGGCCCGTGGCGTAACACGGCTTGAACACATCCGAAATGAGGATATCTGTGATTTATATGATATATGATACGCTGGATAGTGATTAAAAAGCCTCTTTTGTCCGAGCAAAATGGAGTAACCGTTCAAGACCAATCTCGCTTCTAAAAAAAAGAAACCAATCCCTGTGTGGTGCATCTGATAGAACGCAATGATATTAACTTTATATTAGGACAAGATGTCGGCTAGATGTTTAACAGCTCCTATTCTCATTCCATGAGAAAACACACGTTTGTCTTTCTTTTTGCTGAGTCCGTCGTTGTGTAGTCAGTTCAGTCCGAGGCACCTTCTGCGACGTTGTAATAGATCATTTTCCAGGTATGCTCATCAGTTAGCATAGTTCGTCCCGTTTTTAAATGCAGTGGACTTCATATTTCTCTGTTTGCAATTTTTCGTAAAGAAAGAACTTCCAGTGCTTACCATGTGGAGGTAGAGGTCGAATTTGGTAGCATAACTGTTGGTGCTGGCCCAGCAAGCGTTTCTAGGTCTTGTGGTCCATTGTCGAGGATCTATACCATCTTTTTAACTAACTTTTTCAACCTATGTGAAAAGAGATCAGTTCGCAATGCCATTTTTAGGTATTGCTTTTTGTCTCGTTGTAGTGCGGGTCGTTCCGATGTGAAGAACCGGCTGTCAACTAGAGCGAACGAGAACTGTCAGCTCTTTTCATAGGTTGGGACCACAGCAGCACTCCGCTCTCTTTTTCAACAATATGTGTTTGATTTTGATCATTCCTTCCTTTCTTGAAAAAATGCTATATTCCTAAATTCAAAATCACAAAATCATTCACACAATGGAGATCAAGGATGATACCTTACCGGTACGCATTACTAAATTTTCCCAGAAGTTTTTTAATAAGTTAGTAGATTTGGATAAACCTTTCCTTATCTTTTCTTTAATATCAAAATATATATTCTTTTCAGTGCTACTCTCTATTTTTCGTCCCGTTTGACCTCAAATACCTGCAATACAATCGGCTGAAAAATAAGAATATTCTATTAATATATTTCCTTTCATTCTTACTTCTTGACACAATTCCTTAGCCTTCTGTGCGCCAGCCGGAGAGAAACCCACACAGAAACCCTTTCGAAGTCCATGAATAATACAAGTTACCAGGTTACCATTTTCAAGATAAAGAGCATGAAAAGTCTCAATTTCAAAATAGCTCAAACCACTACTCACGAATAGCTTCACTCTATAAACTTTAAGTGCTATAAAATCTTAATCGAATTCAATTCTTTAATTCCCTCATCCAAATTTGTATTATGAAAGTATCAGTTTTCCAAATTAACTCCTGAGTACCCTAAATATAATACAACCTCATCTGTGAAAGCACATTAAATTTCATTCCTTCTGATTACGGATGCAAGATTATTTTTAGAACAAACAGTTCACAGACGATTATATCTGTCAGAGTCCTCTCGGAGTTGCATAGCACTCAATATAATATTGCCCTTACGAGCTGATAGTATACAAGATACAAGCATAATGGAGTCGACTCTTCCATTGAACCTGTTTGACACTCCATACACTTTACGATTCCATCAATTCAGAAGAGTATTCATGAGAAGATTCACAACGTATACTAGATACTTCTCATTTCCTTAACGAACTCATTAGTTTTACACTTTAACACGTTGCGTCTTTAAAAAATCACAGAGTCAAGCCCTGCATCTTTGAAGGAAGTAAAATTTATGAGCTATAGATATTCACTAGATCCACTAGTTGGGGGGTTACCAAGCTGTTAGATTTTTTTATTTAAAGTGACTATAAGCAATGCATATTAAAGAATCTTGCATCGATACGACTACGGAAACCATAATCTTACTGAGGTGTTATCAATATATGCGAATGACGCAGAATTGATACTTGAATTATTCCAGATACTCACAAAAGATAGTTTCAACCGAGCTATCTACGTGGTAACCCACAAGTCTCACTCGAATCCACCGCTAGCTCCACTATACGTACATATTTGCTTTTGATAGATAGCAATGATAACGAATCAACGGGTACTGCAATTTACAGGGATATCTCTAAAAAGAGAAAAAATCCTAGAGGAAAGTGGAAAAGACAGACAGATACAAGGCACGCATTCACTTCATCGTCATCGGCACTTTCTATGTATACACAACGTTGAGGAGGAAAAGCCTGAGTGAAAAAAGCTTGACGGTGAAATACAAGATAGTCGTAGATCCGCCATAAAAGTTTATCGCTCAGATTTTTCTGTATGTGGTTGTTTTTATCTAATTGAGTCAAGTGTTAGGTGAGACACGAATTTGTTACTGAAGATGTTCTTTCAACATGTCGAGATTAACATATGATGGCGTGATACGAGATACATAAAGAGCTAATGGATGAAAAAACACGTCTTAGTCGAAAAGAAAAGACATTTCCGCTGAAGATTGGCTTGCAGCCAAGGAGATGCCTAACGATTTGTTTGTTAACAAAATTATGAGATGCTGTTTGTCCAATTAGTTTTGGAATCGTGTTCAAAGGTGTACAAATAGCTTTAAGGAAAGTTTATTATTAAATCAACCCCATAACCTAGAATTATCAGCGCATCTGATTCGAAAATTATCCGCTTATTGCAGGAATCACGTTCCATTGTTCACTCAACAATAAGTCACTAACCATTGAAACTTTGCTTCGCCACTTCCAACTTATCCCCATTCAGTGGAACATTCGAAAGGACATCCTTGAAATAGTTTTTCCTCATCAATTATCTGTGGTTTCCTCTTGAAATTGTAAACTTCCGCCACAGTTGGGTCCTTTCTGGTTGCGTTCGAAATGACCTACTCGTAGTCCAGCAGGAGAAAGTTTTCACAATATCCTCATTGAAAGCTAGTCAAGTTTTTTTCCATTAATCTTTCCTTTCTGCTGTTCGTTATTGTGTTTGTTTATGAACAGGAAAAATCTACTGCCCTGCATTTTGCCTGTATTGTTACACCTCAATATTCCACTGGCTGCGTTCACCACCTCAAAGCTCCTTCATTGAAATTAATTCCTTTCCACTTTACTATTCATGACTTCAATCTTTCAGCAGGAATTTGTTCAGGATTACAATTTGTAACCTCGAAAACATTGTGTGCAATACAAACATCACTAATGTCTACTCTATCTTTGCTTTGCTCTCTACACTCGTTCACACATTCCTCTTCAAGCCGGATGGATCATTGGAGTCATCAATTTTACAGATTGTAACGAGAAAAAGTGCAGAATTGTTAAGTAATGGATTTTTATTGGAATTTCTTTCGAGCGGATGGGCACGGATAGCCGTAAATGACTAATAGAATAATTTGCTTGTTTGAAATGGACCTGGGGATTCACTGCATGCTTTCAATCTGTTCAAATGTCTACATATATTACAAGGAAAACACAAATTCAGCATTTGAATTTGCATGGATGGCACACTCACACAAACCTGTAAAAATGAAATCCATCCGAAAACAAACGACCACCCAACATCTCCAAACCTTGTTCCCTCGGAAACAGTCACGATTCTGAGATAAAATATTAGAAAAGTGGCGCGAACATCAAAGTTAGAGCGGGCTCGTGTAGAATTCGCACCCACTAAAAACCATCCCCGGTCTGTCCAACCCTAGTCCCGCAGGACCAACATTTAGGTACTGCTTTACCGGGTGGGTTTACCTTTAGGCACCCGTGTTTCTGCTTTTCCTTTCTTTTTTATTTCAGCGGCTCCTTTATTCTTGCGTTTGGGAGTTAACCGTAAGTCACTTCTCCTTCAACGTCAACATCTCTGCGCTCATGCTCCTGGCCAGTGCTTAGTTCTGAGTCCTTCTCTCCATTGCGAACCCAGGGCAGTGAAACATAACATGGTCAGGCTCCTCCAATATGTCAGCGCATCTAGTGCAATTTGACCCAGGACCCACCGTGTCTCGTGAGAAACTGGATAATGTGCCAGTTGAATTCCCCGTGTTTTTGCTCAAGCTATACCCTAGCGTTAAGAATGAGCTTATGGGTCTAGCAACCCTTCAGAGATTCGTCCCCTCTCCGTTGCCGGAGATGATATGACCTTGCCTGCGTTCTGTGTGTCCCTCCATATGTCTTGCATGGTACAGCGCGTTCGATTTCTTTCACCACAATGTCGACTGAGATCGTGCCTCATTTGATGTGGTTCTGAAAATACTGCATACCCTCCAAATCATCAGTCGGTAAACCGAATTCGCTTGCTTTCTGCTCTGAACCTTTGCAAATGCCTCCGGCTAAGGTGGGACCAGCTGCCTTTTGACATCAATCATCACCCCCAAGTATTTGATCGTCAGCTTCGAGGGGAACGCATATCCATCGACATTCACTTTCACAGTATTCTTCGTCCTACGATTTGTTATTAAGACCGTTTTCGTTTTGTCATCCAGCATGGTCTTTCTAGTGAGGACTTTACCGCTCTCACTGTCTCCGTCGGGCAGACCTCCACATTCTCTGGGTTCTTTCCTGTGAGAACTATAGTCAGTTCGGCGACAATCACAGTCTCCTTTGGAATGGGAAGAACAAGCACTGCAGTATACTCTGTGGCGCCCTGCTGTGACGACGTGCTCATTGGGGCCCTCATCCTTTAATTTAATTCCAATTGGCGGGGTGAAATGCATTATTGACATTTAATGCCAGCACGACAGAGAGCCGCCAGAAATCAGCACGTCTTTTACCAGATTCCATTCCTGCTTAATGCACCCACGGTAGAGTGGACCAAAGCCCATACTAGCACCCCGAAAAGCCATCACTGCTTTCGATGATGGGTAAGTAGTCTGTTATAGATGACTCTCTCCATCGTCTTACCCATTGTATCCAACAGACAGATTGGACGATATGATGCTGGATTTCCAGGTGGTTAGTTCGTTTGGGGAAGCAACGCGAACTTTTGTTTTTTTTTTTTTTTCATTGAGCAGGGAATATTTCTTCTTTTAGGTACGCCTTAATGGTGTTAGCGAAAAGATTAGGCCTTGTCTGGACCACCAACTTCAAAGCTCCGTTAAAAATGCCATCCAAAATTGGTGTCTTGCTGTCGCCAATCCTACCATATATTTCCCGCAGCTCCTCCTCGGTTACTAGAGGTATCACGCACTCATTGACATGGACCATCGTTTGCCTTCCGCTGTTTTGGTGATGAGAAAGCAACGGCAACAATTTTTTCAGAAGGTGCAGGCAGGTCACCTGAGATGGTCTTCGCAACCTTTTCGTCGACATAGTCACATAACCGTTTGAAGCAGTTCTCCTTGCTCCTCCGGATGGCCAAAAGCCCTTTTTTACAACTCCGCTGTTGTTTGTCCTCTCTATCGTCACTACCAGGTTTTCCCCTGAGTCTCCGATAAAGCGGCCTTTCCCGGAAACATGCTTTTCGCAAAGTTGTGATTGCGTTGTTCTATCAATAATTGCGTTACCTACGTGGGAGCAATCGCCTTCAGGGCATAGTAGCATCGAATGCTTCCATCGCCCACTGGGTGATTGGGTAAGTTTGATATGGTCATTTTCCGACTTCTTTCTGACTTTGTTACGAATGTTAATTTTTTTTTCGAAATCTGCAGGGAACACATGATTTTAACTATTATCTTTGTGGTGGGAGTGAGCACGAGAATACTCCTACAGTTATCACAGCCAAAACTTACGCCCTTCTTCGTGACTCCTTTCTTCCGCTTCCTTAGAAAGATCTGAATTTCTCATGGCTTGAAAATCATTCATTGTAACAGAAATTACAGATACTCTTGGAAATAATTCTGCACACAGACCATCTAGTCCTGGGGTCTTAGTACTCCGAGTTCAAAATTATGCAGAAAAACGGGGCGAGGGAGTAAATCATACAGTCTGGGTCATAATTATGTGGGTCCCAATATTATCCCTTTTTTTCTTGAAATTTCTATTTCGGGTTTGGAGAAACCGTTTTCCCCCATATGAAGTTTCATGTACTAAATTTTCTTTCTCTAAGTTGCGACGCTGATCGATGCTGCATTCCTAATTTGTTATTTCCTGAAGTTAGGTTTTCCACGGTGCTCTAAGGATCCAGGCCTTCCCTTGTTCAGTGGAGTTTGAGGAAGTTCAATTTCAGGGCGTTCCTTTCATGACAGTTTAAGTGACATCTCCATCTCCTCTGTTGCTGTTTACTAGGACAATGATATTTTTGTTTGAACATTATACTCAAAAACAAAAAATTTCAATTGTTAGAGAATGTCGTAACAGCCTAGGATAAATCATTAACAATTTAGTTTTTTTTTCCAGTTTCCAAAAGTACTTTCCTATGTGAACCACCTTGTATAACACCCTATCCCGCTTCTGGAGTTGATCTTATTCATCTCAAACTGTGTTGTCTGTTCAAGGGACTCTCAACGTTACGAGGTTTTTTCAGCGTCTTTAGGAGCTTTCCTGCCGTATATATCATTTATTTGCTGCACTTAGCACTGTTTGGATTTCTTTTTCTCTTTCTCATGAGACTGATATTTTACTCCTTTCATACTTTTGGAAAAATACATACTGTCAAGCATACTTATATCTAGTAAGATTCGTGTCTTTGTTGGTGTTCATTAAGGAAACGCCCTCTGACCGCTCCTCTTTGTTCTGGTTATGAACACTGTCACGCGCAAAGCTATCGTACGGAAGGTCGCGGTTCAAATCTCACTGGTGGCAGTGGAATTTGTATCGTGATTTGACGTCGGATACCAGTCGACTCAGCTGTGAATGAGTACCTGAGTCAAATCAGGGTAATAATCTCGGGCGAGCGCAATGCTGACCGCAGTGCCTCCTACAGTGTACTGTAGTATACCGTTACGGTCTTGAATGAAGTGCTCTAACACACTTCAAGGCCCTGATCCAATATGGATTGTTGCGCCACCGATTATTATTATTTCCGAGTTATCACAATCTCGGCAGATGCCGGATTTTACCTAATACTAGCACTAAGTGCCAAGCATTTAGGCTCGGACGATCCTACCTACTTAAAAACTAAAGGGGTGCTGGTGGTGGTGGCCGGTGATAGGTCAGTGGGAGAATCCGTCGAGCACTCCCCGCAACATCGAACACGTATGCAGAATGGTGTACTTCTGCATGGTTTGAACCAGACTGTGCGAAAGTCCCAGGACATCAAGGGAAGCCGTCAGGGATTTAGGTACAATACCTGTAGCTGATAATATTATGGGAACTACAACCACCCGCTCGAGACGCCAAATTTCTTTGATTTCCTGAGCCAATGGCTTATAGTTCACCTTCTTCTCCACGTATTTCCGTTCAATGTTGCTATTATGGGGGATAGCATCATCAATAATATACGCGGAGCGACCCGTCTTGTCAACTAACAATTATTATTATTATTAATCCCCATGAAACAAACACTATCACTATCAATGATAGTGACCTGCCCAGAACTGAGCGATTTAAATGTTTCGGATCAATGCTATCTTGGAGAACTGCATTATGAAATTATTCACACATTAGCGCAACCTGAATGAAGTGGCGTTCCACAGCTGGTGATCTTTGTAATCGACATATCAACGGACATCTCAAATGTAACAATTTACCGCAATGTCATCCGTCCTGTCGCTCTTTAAGGTTCTGAGTGTTGGCCAACTATAAAAGACAATGAACGGCGTCTTGCGGTAATGGAGTCGATATGGGGTTGCACCGATCATGGAAAAATTGCGAGAGAAGCGTCTTCGATGGTATGGTCATGTAATTCGAAGCCGATGTTGAGGGACCAAAATGATGGCCGAAACAACGATGGCTTGATATGCTCGATGGTGATTTGAAGGCCTCGCGACTACATGCAGATCAGGCCTTTGATAAAATAAAATGGCTCAACCGATCACGGCGAGCCAACCCCGCTTGCGAACTGGACAAAGGCTAAAGAAAAAAGAAGAAGAAGACTTTCCATGTGTCTCCATTAAGCCCTAGAGCTTTATTGTTCTTCAGAGTGTTTGTAGCTTTTTAGAACACCTGAACGTTCGCTATGGCGGTGCGTTCGATAGTATTTTGTTGCCCTCAGTTAAACTCGCGTGAGGTGAAAAGACAGTATTCACTATTACTTCCATTTTTCCGTAATCTTTGTAGCTATTTGCTCTGAAGTAATGTCGATAATTTTTGCGAACTTTGTTCAATTCTTATATTTACATTTACATCTTACATTTTTCTGATGCCATGGAAGAGATGTTAAATCGATTGATTTTAATGAGGTTTTATTTACACAAAACTCTAAAAAAGGAACGATAGATTACCGTGCAGTATATATATTCCCGTTCATAAAAAACACCCTTCAGCTGAGACAACTGATTAGTTTTTGCATGACAGCATGATTAAGATTATAGTGCATAAAATTGCACATGTTGAACACTGATTTGTAAAAAACGGCCCCGTTAATTTCAGCTTTTATACAAAAGGATATCCACTCAAATACCTTCTACATCAAATAAACGCATAGGAGAAAAGTTTAAACATGAATCGCTTAAAAATCGAAGTTTTTCAACCCTAAGCACTGCGACTGTGGTCTATTCGTACTTACACAGTAACAAGAATCCTGTTCCTGCTCTTATCATCGCTATCCTCAAGAGCGGAGACCCTTCTCTTGCTGTGAACTACCGCCCCATTTCTCTTCTCTCCTCTTGCTCCAAAATCCTCGAAAGATACGTCATCGACTGGTTGACCGCACACTTCGGTCACCTTATTGTCAAAGAGCAGCATGGTTTCGTGAAACATAGATCGACGGCTTCTCCAAAACCTTTGAAACTGTTGACCATAGCATTCTCCTCTCAAAACTTTCATTACTAAATTTCCCTCCCTCAGTCATCTCCTGACTTTCCTCCTATCTCTCATACCGTTCCTGCAAAGTTTTATGGTTATTCATCTCGTTCCTTCTCTCCTTCCTCTTGTGTTCCGCAAGACTCTATACTTCGCCCGCCGCTCTTCCTATTTTTTATCAATGACCTCGCCTCCATCATCACCTGCCCGTATTTGCTTTACGGAGACGACCTTAAATTGTTGTCTCTATTTCGTCTCCATTGGACCGTGCTCTCTTACAGTCCAATCTTGATAATTTAGTCCACTGGTGTTCGGTCAACAAGCTAATATTGAATGTCAACAAACGCTACTGGAACGCGAATAACGCTTAAACCTTCCCCAACATCCTTTTCATATTTTCTCAGTGGACAACCCCGTTCACTACTGACCCCCTACAAAGACCTGGGCGTTATATTCGATGACAAACTTCATTTCAATTCCAACTTCGTTGACATCGTCAATAGAGCTCCCAAAATGTCTAGTTTTATCCTACGTTCCTCCTCCGGCTTTACCTCAATCCAGCCCTCCTTAACACTCTTCAATTCCCTTGTCAGAAACATTCTTCAATATATCTGTGTAGTCTGCGGAATGCGGAAAGGGGGCATTCGTGACTGCCGCGCTCTTGAAGTTGTACAACGTAAATTCACCCGGACCGTCTTTTACAAAAAGAACCTTCCACGGGTTGATTATCCGTCACGGCTCCGCACCCTCAATATCCCCCCTACAGCAACGCCGTATCTTCCTTGATATGTGTACTCTTTTCAAACTCTGCAATTGTCTGATGGACTGCTCGGCCAACTCGGATATTACTATACTTTTCGTGTCGCCTCGTCTTATAAAACACGTAGTGCGGACATTTTTGATGTACCCTTCGGGGAGCTCGAGATTTACTTCCACTCTCCGATCCCGAGGCTATGCCGGTCCTACAACGCCCTACAGCTGGGGTCCTTTGACTCTATTTCCTTCTCTAGTTTTAAGCTCCTTGCTCCTCCCTCTGAGGACAATATCTAATAAGAAATCTGTTTTCTGTATATGAAAGTATATTTTCCTATAAAAGCAAATTAACTGTTCAAACACCTGAAACAATGAAGTTAACGAATGATACCCATCTGGTAGGCTCTCAACTTGTTCATTTCATTGATTGTTTTTTGTCTGGCTTCATAAATAGCAACAACTTTAGGTAGGCCATTGTCCTTATCTTATCACTGTATTCGTTTCAAAGAATGTTAATAGGGTTGTGGACTTGATTATGTCTGGAACTTCACCAACAGTCTTAATCTGAAGTTCGACTGTAAAAATTTCATCAAATTTACATTTCAAATTCGTTTTCCAACTTGAATTTTCGGATGAGGATCGAAGACAAAAACTTGAGCGCTCTTCCATATCCATTGAGAATTTTTACAATCACACACTATAAATTCACACATAATGCATACAATCCTTTTATTCTCACCCAATCCAGCGTAATCCTAACATTACAACAAACTGCAAAGCATTCGTTACGTACATGCTAAGCACACTCTCATTGGAATCTGTTTTGGTTCGACAAGTATACGTATCCACAAATGTCCTTCATGCTATGATTCTTTTCTACTTTTGCCTCAGTTGCAACTAAAGGGAGCCAACCAGATTGCCATGCGACACAGGGCATTGCAGTTCAGCACCCATCTGAGTCCTGCAGCCACCCTCCGCAGGCTATACCTGATTCTAATTTCACTCCACAAGAATCTCTTTTAGATCCACAAACAGCTTATGCAACACTATACAATGTATCGTTAGTAGACTAGCACTATGAAGGATATTCTGGAAAAATAAAGGAAAATAAACGAGGTCAACCTTCGGAATCTCTTCTATCAACCACCAGTCGAATGTGTGCACCGGCTAAAGGAAAATTTCAAATCCGAAAAAATAGATTGTGTGCTGCGGGATTTAGGAGAATGGGTTTCCTGTAGAATTGAAAGAAGATAGGACGTATTTGTTGCATATACCATACACTTCTGCACCTGCTTTTCGGTCTTTACAGCTTTGAAAATTGCATTCTCTGCAGGAAGAGGAAGAAAAAGGAGACTGGTAAAGTAGTAGAGAAAGTTTTAGAAGTCGGAATAATTGGAGAACTTTCCGTAATTACTAGTGTTTGAAAGGAAGACTTTAGAATGTGCAGACAAAATTACCCGACAGACGGGTCAAAAACATTCGTTGAAGTAACACGTATTGATCATAGTTTTTACTGCGGTTATTATCGTAGTCGATTCCAGAATGTATGTAGTTCGTTTTTAGTCGCGATAGCTAATTCGCGTCTTCTTATTCAACTTACGAAATAAAGTGAAATTATTGGAAACTGTTAGTACTGTAAATAAATAGATGTGCGCAGGAAAAGGGGTGCTCAAATTATCCTCGAAATAAACCACCATCTGATGGTCGCTTACCTTTGTGGATTCCAACTCCTCGCAACGGCGCAGAGTGTAGACCTCCAAATTGAACACAAAAGATTGTTACCTGGAGGACAAGAGGAAAAATAAACAAGCCACTGCAGTACTGGAAACCTTGGGAGAAAAGTCCCTTTATTCCCAACACGGGTCAAGTTGTCGACCACATCCCAAAAGAACGTCATTAGTTCTGGCTATCTACGGAAACGTGAAGGTGCATTGATGAACATAAGGAACTGAGAGCCCTGTTGATTGTCGCGAGTGAAGGCAAGGGCAAAGCGGTAGACCTTACCTTAACGGAATTTTGAGAAGTACAGAGCAATGTATGCCATGACAAAAGGAATTTCACTATGACCCTTGTCCAAGACCGTACCGTATATCGCATCACGGTAGACTTTGCAAGTTGTCTTTCGGTGCGCTTGTGAAGGATGTTAACGGTAGGTTTTTCATTCACGATAATGGGCAGTTGAAGATGCAGAACAGGCACTCCACCACGATTTTCAATCCTACAAAATCCGATGAAGCTCCACTTATCTTGGATGATGTGGCAAGCAATCGTACCATGCGGATCAAGCAGAATGAACAGTCATGTCGAGTGACAAAACTCGCCGGCCTAAACGATCTCCCACATTAAGATCTTTCCGATTATTATAAAGCAGTATGCCCAGCACCTGCTCTTCATTGATTTCGAGAAGCCTTTCTACAACTTGGCAAGGAAGTGTGTCGGCCATGGTCTCTGCAGGAGAGGTACTCCAGAGAACAGATATTATCAGTTCTACATATAATAGCGTCAAATATCTCGTGTTGCATCAGAGTAAATACTGTTTGTTCTCCCAACATTGATTTACATGTTGTTTCAACTTCACATTAAATATCGTTATTGAGGACAACTTCTTCGGTTGTTTTCGAAGTACAATAATCAACCACCATTGCAAATCACTTCGAGTTCAATTTGAGGTTTTTGCTATTTGAACTATTTCCTTTACAAGCCGACAATCCTATATAGTCAGGCAGGTTGACCAGGTTGAGTTAGATGTTCTTCTTTTTCTTCAGCGTTTGTCCCGTTCAGAAGCGGAGTCAGCTTGTCGTGATTGGCTTCGCCATTTGGCTCTATTGAATGTCTGATCTCGAGGCTTTTAAATCCCCATCCAGCGTATCAAGCCGCCGTTGTTTCGGCCTCCCTTTTGGTCGTTTACCATGGACTTCGATGTTCAAACCAATCTTGGCAAGTGAGTTAGATGACTTCCCAATATCTACATTTATATCAAGGAGGCATTCCTCCCCCCTTCAACATCTGGGGAGACTTGCGACAAGCGACTAAGAACTCTACTTCAACATTATACTTCCAACTTATCACAATCTGGCCAGATACCAGATTTTTGTCGGGATAGATTATGGTGAGGACTGAAAACCCTCGAATACATAACATATGGAAAATGGTGTACTTCTTTCATGGCTTGAATCAGGATATCAAAGGAAATCGTGGGGGATATATGTACAATATCTATAGCTAGGAATATTGTGGTATTTATAACCACACTCATGAGACTCCAAATTTGATAATTTGCCGAATCAATGGTTCATATTTCTTCCCCACAGAATGCAACCAAAAATAATGGTTTCATTTCCAAAACTTCAACGAAGTTCATCCTGACAATGAAGAAAAGTGCTTTGGCAAATCCTGCTGCCCGGATTTCCCCCCTACAACTGGCTGAATCTGTGACGTGAAGTACGGCACCATGCTACCATCGCTTCTACCCTCTACCCTTTTGGTCACCAGCTCTCCCTAAAAGGCCAGCCGGAAACAGAACTGAGATCTTTCCCATTGAGTAGGAAGAGGAGATAATTGAAAAAGGGCACCCGCCTTGATTGCCACAACTGGATGAATATATGCATGTTTCTTGGTGTCGGAAAAATACTAGCTAGAATCACTTTGAGACGCATCAAGGAACACCATTGAAGCTTGATCGACAGCGAATTTTTCAACGGAAACATGGAGACAGATTGATGCACATAGGGAAGTGAAAAATCTGTTGTTGGCTGCTTGCGAAAATGAGCGCGACGCGCGGGAGCTCCATTAACGTACCAAAAGACAGAAAGTGAAGGCCAGGGAAGCAAAAACTGCAGCAAATAATGATTTTGTTATCATATTATAAACGAAAATTGCTCGCAGTGGCAAATCTTTCGTTGGTACTTTGAGGGACGTTTCGGTTGGGCTTCTCATTCACATTGATGAAAAGCTGAAAAGATGGAAGGAGTTTTTCATCATGACTCTCAATCGTTTAATAAACACGTGAATGCTGGGAATCTGAGATCTTTCCCACTACGGTGACAGAAAAGGAAAGCTCTTCGTAGAATGGGTATTCTGGAAAGGGTTCAAAGGGATTTAAAGTCCAAAGCGGAGTCCGCCAGAATCGCATATTGTCACCGATACTTTTTCATCTTGTTGTCGGTGGCATTGTTAATATTATCTTAGCTGAAGAGTATGGGGAGGATCATCATCCTCTGATGACGTCTGCTTATTCTCTCACCGAGACATGGAGCCTGGCAAAATGGCTCAGGATTTGGAAGAGGGAGCAGTAAAAAATAAATACCAACAAAACCAATGTTCTCAGCCTGACTGGTCATCGCGTTCTTTCTATTTACAACAATATGTAGAACGTCAGGGGCGTTGATCAATTTCTTTACCTAAAAAGCGTTGTTGTGACACAGAACTTGATACCACTCGGCGTATTGAATCGTTGTTTTTTTCCGAAATTTGGAGATGCAACTGTTTCAACACTAACAATAATTTGAGGCTATTCCACACTAATCTTCTCTCTGTGCTACTATATAACAGTATTACATGCATGGAAAGTGACCACCACTGTTACTCAAAAATAAGGCACACATTAAGAAAGAGTGACAACTCTGTTGCGGATTATGCTATGCAGTTGCCCAGAATGGGTGACGAAGGATCATCCTGGACATGAAGTGACATAGAGCAGTGAAGGAGGACTGCAAGCTTCTCAGAATATCGTGAAGGGAATTGAAACACATTGTCAGGAACTGACAGCGATTGCGCGTAAGTGTCCAACATAACCATATAATTTGAGTGAAATTTTTAAAAAAAATTTTTAGATTGTAGTCACCAATAATCGGACCACATTCCTTCTGTTCACTTGCAAAATCAGTCACGATTTAAATTTTTATTCCATTCCATTCCAATCCCTACTCACCAAACTTGACGCCTTCTGACTTCCACTTTTTTGCATCAATGGGATACACCCTTGCTGGGTATTTTGGTTTTCACGAAGAAGTCGAAAAATGGCTTGATGCATGCTACTGGCGAGCCATCCCCAAATTGGCAGAAAGATGGCAAAACTGTATAGCTAAAGATGGTCAATGCTTGGAATGAAATAAATTCAACCATTTTTATGGTTTCTTGTAATACAAAACCTTATTGAAATCGGTTTTGTCTGTCTGTCACATGCATTTCTCTCGGAAACGGTTATAACGATTGAGGCAAAATTTTGTGGAAAGGCTGGAACTGTGAACGCTCACGCATATAGTGTGTTACATCATTTTATGTCGAATTTAAGGGGGGTTTCCATGCATACAAAAATTTGTAAACTTTTTTCTCAAATATAGTCATGTGGGGTATCAAATGAAAGGACTCGGTTAATACTTTCCCAAGCTGATCTTAGTTTTGACTTTTGTTGGAAAGGCGTGGAGTGCGGAGAGGTCGAAAGTGATTATTTGTTTGACGGACCCATTCGCAGAAGGTGCCCCCAAATTCTGAAAGAGGCTATATGGTACCCAGGTTTCTCGGTTTGACATTTATATGGCTGGTACATGTTTGGACCGATCAGCGAAATTCACCGTTTCACAATTTCAGAACTTCGATGGCAGTGGATAGCCGCCCTGACATCTAACCTGCCCAAAAATCCAAAGTGGCCCAAGACTTAACTCTTCAATCGGATGCCTGGACGTGTTGTTGATGATTTTAGCGAATAATAAGCCTAGGTTGACGACGTCGCTTGTTAAATGGAAAAAAGTATCACTTCTGATGTCAATTTATCGATATATTATACTGGGTAGCTTGGAAGTCGCAACATTTTTTTTTCAACCGAATATTCTATTGACGTCTACTTTTCAAACCACGATTTTAAGATAAAGAATGTAAAGAATATTTAGTAATTATTAACAATTTCCTCTAACATTTTTGCAAATATAATACATGACGAGAGATTCTATTTTCTGGTACGCAAAATTCAATTTCTCCTTAAATATATGTAACCAATCACTTAGGAATTTTAAGTAGGGAATAATGGCACTTCTGCCTTTCAAAATTTTACTTCAAAAAGCAGAGGCACACAATATCTCAATCTCAATTCTCCTCCCCTTATGTGCATAAAATTGCAACATTTGTACAAAACGGAAAACTTCTGTGTAGCTCTAGCTAATCGGGCAGATGGTAGTCCTGCCAGATGATTGTTGCTAGCATCAACAATGTGCGTATGAACGCCATATATCAGCAGCCATTGCAGACAGCGTGGCTACTGATCAGGATGATAGCGAACGTTATAGAAGTGGGTCCTTCCCATGCAGCTCCCGTTGAAAAAATTAAGCGTGCACTTGAACTCCATACGAACGCTCCAGTACTATGTCTAGGGCGTTGAACACTTTCCGCTTGAGCTTCCAATAACTCTTTGAAATGAAAATTAACTCCTTTTCACTTAAGGGGATTTTCATTTATTCGTTCCACCATTCTCTCTCCGGTCTGTATCCTGGCCGACTACTGCTAATGCAGCAGCACATGCAATGCATGCACATAATTGCTAATAACGGTTAGGGATATGGTTCGAGGCAGTTATCTGGGGTAAAGGAAAATCTGCAGGGATGATAAGGACGCAAAGGCACGAGAGAACTCTTTTTACAATCAACTCCAAAGCTTTCATCGAATCTTTTTTGTCTGACTGAAGACTGGGAGAGAAAAAAACGGAAATCTCGGGTAAAATACCGGAGAGGGTGAAGAGAATTAGTTAAACTCCTTTCCGGTTAATGGAATTTTTACATCAAAGGAGATTACCCATAGAAAATTGGATAGGGTAATTTATTCTGTAATTTTCACATTGTAGGTGGAGTGGACAGAAAGCATTTTCAGTTTTAAGAAGGATTTAATGCATTCTCTGCTAGATTAAAAGTTCCGTTTGAAGTCCTTGTGTAGAAGAATAAAAATATTACATGTTTCTTGTCCGATGATTACACTTCCTCATTTGAATGGATACTTTTGCGATTATAGGATTTCAACGGAAGATGTTTATTTCATTAGTTATCTTCTGGAGGTCTGTTGAAGGAAGTTCGCATTGATTTATTGTTTAGAAAAGACAGTCTTCGAAATCAGATGCAGTGAATTAATGAGCAATATCTGAAAATGATGTTACTTTTATCCTGTGTGCAAAGAAAAAGAGATAAAGGTTTGATAAGCACAACAAGAAACCAAATTTCCAAAAAAAAAAACTGTCATTCAAAAGTCATAATGAAATATTTTTAAATCCTTTGACAGTGATTGTGGGAGTCCCAGCAAAGTTCCCAGTTATTGATTGCATTTATGCTACCAGATCTACCACACAAAAGCCAACAATGAAAAAATGCGAACTCTGTGATACCATTTTAAGGCATCTTTTTGTTCAGAATCATTTTTCAAGAAACGAAAAACCCCCCACCTCCAAACTGTCTGTGGATAAACGATTATCTTTTTTAATCGGAAATTACCTGTCTCACACTTGAATAATCAAAACTTCAGGCAGAGTCTCCCCGCAATCACTTGGTTCGGGGAACTAATACTGGCAGGTATTTACCTACAAATTGGCAGTCTAAGAGACTGTGATTCACCAAAAATGGATTCATCTTTTGGAAAACTTTATACGGCAATATCTCTATTATTATTGAGAATTTGGAAGAAAATCAGCAAAATTCGTAATCGCTTGATTCCACGAGAAAAAAATCTGCAAAACGATTTAGAATGCCGAAAAATGAAAAAATGTCTCGAAAACTTTAAACGCCGAAATCTCCGTTAATTTTCAAAATATAGGGAAAAAGAGCAAAATTACTGATCACTTGGTTTGAGGAGGTAAAAATCTGCCAAGTAATATATAGGTTGGGGTTTAGAGGTTCGGAAAATTACCGAAAAGTGGAGAAATCTTTTAGAAAACTATTAAAGCCGATATCTACGTTATAATTAAGAATTTAAAGAAGAGGAGCGCGGGGTCATGACCTGATTTAATTGGAGACAAAAACCTTCAAATAGCATAATCGGTATTGCTCCTTGACGTTACCCAAATACAGCATAGATCACTTCTGAATATCCTCTAGCGTCATCCAATATTCATGCAAAATAGTAAGGACATACAAGGCCTTGCTTTATTTATTGCATTTACACATTCTAACTTCCAATTTTTACTTCTTTACCGAAATCTGAAATACCTAAATACTGTTGGAACTTAATCGGTGTGTCGATTTGAGCCATGAACATGTTTAGAGCACCGGCATCGCAAACGGCCACATAGTCTTTGATTAAACGAGTTTAAAATTGACCCCACGGACGTGTTTAGCTTTGGTCTTGCAAACATCACATAGGTAAATTGGTATCCGCAGGTCCCGAGGAGCCCAATTATCGGTATGGTGTGCCATTTGAAGCCACAAACTCCCTAAAACTATGACTGCCGTGGTAAGAGGAAGAGCGCAGAGTCCAGCTCGCTCAAATCTTCAGAGTTTACCTAATGTCCGTAGCCTACCTCTAGCTAAAATTGGTCAATCGCAAAGGAAGTGTCTAAGGGTTTCTGCCTCTTTTAGGGTATGCTGAATCTGGTGGCAAGGTCCCTTATAAGCCAGTGCCTTGGGCAGGCGGCCGTAATCGTATATGGATTTTCACGCGTCTGGCAAAAGAACTCTTGCGAACGGGTCTTGTTATAGGCCGACGGCCAAATCTTTCTTGACTTGGCGTAGGTGGTGAGCCTTTGCCATCTGAAGTCCGCAGCTGCTAAGAACTGTGAATAGATTCTACTCTTTATAGTTGCTACCGTGGCGCAAACTGTGCTCCCCGAGGGACTGCCAAGAGTCGAACCTCGCCTGACCAGCACGTCAGTCCGCTCATTTCCCTCTATGTTCCTATGACCAGGGACCCAGTGGTCGATTGCCTTCAGTGTACCGCCCAAACTGTTAGCGCGTTCCTGCATAACCACATCCGCTTGGGGGATGGCTGTCGATCACAGCGGCTATATTACGTTTGGGATTCGGATCGCGCCCCAGACATCAACATATTATAAAATCCAAATCCCTAGTATTTCTACTTGTAACACACTGACGAAACCTAGGAGACCGTACGATTCGGCTATATTTTATCTAGCCCAGGAAATTACCGCATTGACTCCACAAACCATCTTTAATCCGTCGGTGAAGAATATTCTGTCATAGTCTTGCAACAAACCACCGGTGTTCCACTCTGCCCTGGCTGGAAAGTCCACAGCAAAGTTCTTAATGAAGTTCGGCTTGCGTGCGGCATAGTCTCTAGGGAATGCCTTGGTCGTAGGGGTTCGCTGTCCAACATCCGGACTCACGTAGTCTGAGAACACTGCACGCTACAATGTGTTTAATGTGGAGGTCTAGGAGAGGGAGTGTAGCAGTACATCTAACCGGCAGGATTGCAGTACCCTGGTAGCACCTCCAAACGCGGTCCTGGAGGACGAAACACGGCTGTGTATATCCAGAGAACCATCCTTGCCCGTTGACTCCACTTCCTTACAAAGGTACTCCTGCAGGCGTAGAAGGCTTTACGGGCCTTTTTATCATTCAGTTTTGTGTAAAATCCCCAATTTAGCTTAACATCTAGGATTATTTGATTTCAATCATAACGGAAGAAAACATCCCTAACATCAATATCACCAAGTCGTCGGCATACGCCTCCATCTTTATCTCGTTTCTGTCCACTAGGCGTAAAATTTCATCCCATCACTATCAACCAGAGCGCCGGCGTGCTGAGGCTTGGAGAAAGGCGTTCTTTCTATAATTACTTTTTAATTGGATCTCCAAGATGCACTCTAGGATCGGAAAAGGCCAGGCTGATTGGTCAAATATCCTTCGCGGACTTCTGCCGCGTCTGCCCGCTTTCGGTTTGAAAACCACGTACACAAGTATTCAAGAGTACGGTACCTATTCCAAAGAGATACAGCTCCGGTGAATCCCTAGCAGCCACATCACAACCATTTCTTGCTCGCAAGTTTATATGCGGAGAAACTATTTATAGCCCATTCCAATTTATCCGTAATTACCGATTTGATAATCTCACATAACTGAGCCTGCATTCCCTGCAAACAAGGCTCTGATTCGCAGTACTACTCGCTGGCGAGGAAGTGCGTCTGAAGTAGCAGTTCTAGAATTTTACCAGATAATTCCGTCCAGGAACTTTCCGACTTTTTAAGAAAGATTAGCTCCTATGTTCCTTGGACAGAATCTTACTGAGTCTCGCAGATTGGATGCTGCTGTCAACGTTCTGACAATTGTCCAACTACGACCGCCGCTTGGCTTGTATGGCTGCCAATATTTGTACTTGTAGCAGATGTTGAAGACCTCCCTGGTTAGCTTTGTAAGACTGGACAGATCTTCATTCCACCACGGTGGTAAAGCCTTCTTACTGTATTTAGAAGGGCAAGAAACTTTTAAGGTGGTTTTGAGTGCTTTTTTTTAGAGCCTTGACCTTTGACTCCAGTTCGTCTGTCGTGTCAATGTTAATAATTTGAGTACCGTGGAGTTTTTGTTTCTGATAACTTGACCAAACTTCCCCAAGCCGATCCTCCCGAGGTCTCTGAAAGGGTTGGAGCCCTCTACAGCAAGATCTCGAGTCGCATGTTATTTTTAATTTGTAAGTTTTTTAAATCTTAAATTAAATTAGAGGAAATGAGAGAATATCTGTTGACTTTCGATAATTTCTAGTCGGAGTGTGTGAGGTATATTTTCCCGTTCACGTGTATGACGTAGAAAATCTACTCGATTATTATTATTTCTTTTCTTTATTTATTTTCCTTTTAAGGTTTGTCTTCAAACTTATTCCCCTGTATGTTCCTTCACTCCTACACTAGAGCATGTTAACATTTATGTCAAAAGAATTTCACATGCACCTGAATTAATAAGATCCATCATTCCTTAATCTTAAGGATTTAGAATTTGAAAAAGGTTATAGGACATATATTGGGGTGGTTAGAAACATTGAAAGCGAAACATTTTGATCATTGACTTCCACTAAGCAATTACCTAATATTCTGGTCATTGGCGAGAGTTATTCAAACTCTATGGGCTCAAAATGATTACTCAAAAGTAAAACAAGGTTGAAAATCAGGCTTCAAGATAACACCAAACTATTCTAAGTTTAATCAAAAACGGCAATAATTGCACAGCCACCGTGGAGCCTATTCTAAAGACTAGAGAACGCGAAATTGCGAAATTCAAGTTTCTTCTTTGATGCCAAGCATAACATTGCTGCCGGCCTAACCCCATTTCATAGAAGTAACTATTTAGAAGTCAACTTTTTGGTAGAAGGCCTAACAAACAGTCGATATTTGACTTCTCCTAGATACTTCGTTCAAACTTAGAGCAGGGAACGGGTTCTGGGTACTGAAATCATCAAGATATTTTCGCCAAAAAATACATCATCCCGTCATCTAACACAAATAAAATGAATTCAAGGAAAACTCACTCAATCGCTCTCTACCGAATCGTCCTTCCAGGCAAACAACAAAATCTTTTCACTCTAATCAAATACCCTGAAGTTTCTTTAAGGAACTTTAATATTCTAAAAATATTGCGCACATCCAGAACCTGGTATATAATCGTCAACTTCCATCCATCCAACTCAAAAACAGGGTCAGAATAAAACATCCATTGAAAAAGAAATCCCATCCCATTTGCATTTGAAAATTTTGTTTTCCCACATAATAAGGATTAACTTCTATACAAATCATTTTCAGGACACAAAACATTTTCCTTTCACGAGAATCAAAGAGAGAAAAAAACAAGTCTATTGGAAAGAAAGCACTAGGAGTTCTTTACGCAGTGAAGAAAAAAAGGATTTCATAAGTATTAACAGAAGAAAGCACAAGCGGCCCCCAAAGGACTAGACTAAGAGGCTCCAAGATACTTTCTTTTTCTAGCTCTTCAATTCATCTGTTTATTCTTTTTTATCAGTTCGGCATTTTTCCCACTACCAACCTTTCCCAAAGGTTTCCCACCCGCTAGGGCCCAAAGTCAGAAATGCTGTTGAAGTTCCTTGTTCATGGTCAAGGACTTGATATGAGTACACTTGTATATGTGGTGAAGCAATGAGCGAGGCGAGTCGGTGATTTTGGTTGATGAATGGATAGTTGCCGAAGGCAGGTTTGGTTGAAGAACGGTCAAGGCTGGCTCCGGCTTTCCAAGATACTTTAATACATAATTAATTCGTTTTTGATGTTCTCTGTTGAGCTCTCGTGGCTCAGGGATATAGTCGTAAATGAAATTGTTTCCTTTCGTGATTGTATACAGTTGCCAATAGCTCCAAGGTGGGATATCAAGTTTCAGGTATTTTACTTCATCTGATACTTTCGGCAGAAAGTATTATTTCTCTTCTATTATTTGTGTTGCTATTATTCTAATTAAGCTGATATTAATATTAAAAGGACCATTATTGTTTGGAATAATGCGTTCCAAAGTCTGGATATAATATGTAATAGGCACAAAGACGTTCGTGCAACATACCAAAGCGTTTTAATTTGAATATTTACAAGGTTTTATTTTTTTTGTTAAGCTGTGTCGCCTGTTGAGAGTCGACGATAAGGACTATTGGTCACATTCAACATTTTGTGACCGCTGGCTCATCTACATCTCTAAGGCGCTTTTCTAATTCTGAGCGCTTCTAACTTCGACCGTTCTCTGGATAATGAAGTTTGTCCTAAGCCAGCAAAGGGGGTGATTTCTTTTAAGCTGCCCGCGAGTTTTATTCTTGACGCCTTTAAGTGCACGTTACTTTTTTGAGGGATGAATTTGCACGATAAGTGTTGCTAAGTTGGTAAATTTGAGTCATTTCGAGATCTTCGTTGGAAACGAATTTTCGCACCCAGGCCTCTCCTCCGTTCTCGATTGGTTGACTATAGGCGCTAAAACAGCACGTGAAGAGCATTGTATTCGCTGGATGTTAACATATAGTGTAGTATTTTTATCTGAAAACCATCCAGGGATAGAATTCAAGAAATCATGAAAGCAAAAGCACTACGGCTTCTTTACCTTTCTCAGTATGAAAACTGAACAAGTCGGGAAACCGGAAGCTGGACGCTTCAGGTACGAAAGGTTTTGTGTATTTCTTAGTACGTAGCACGTAATATATGCATATTTTCACTTTCGGGTGATATTGACATTGATAGTCTTCAATTTTCAAAGAAGCAACAATTTTGAGGTATTATAAATTTGTTAGTAATAGTGCGATTTCCATCAAACTTGGTATGATCATGCTCTACATTATAGCCTACATCACTGCAGAATTTCGTGCCGCTAGGATGAATTTAAGTGGGGTTTCCAGCCAACTACAAAAAATTATAGTAATATACTATTATTAACTTTCTTTGAACAGATATCGGTATGAAAGGTATTTCGGAGCCAAGGCACCATATAGTGGCAGCCTCCTGATTTTTTTCAGATTTTTCGGTTTGGTAGTTTCTGAGAATGGCCCCCTTAAAGAAATGATCACTTTCAACCCCCCGCATTCCCCATGTTTCCAAGAAATGTCAAAACTAAGACCGGCTTCGAAAAGTACTAATCGAGACCTTTAATTTGATACCCCACATGACTATATTTGATGAAAAAAAATTTTACACCCCCCTTTTGCAAGTATGGGGACCCCCCCCCCCTTAAATTCAACGTAAAAGGATGTAACTCACTGTATGTGTGACCGTTCACAGTTCCCATCTTTCTACCAAATTTGGTGTCAATCGCTATAACCGTCTCCAAGAAAAATGCGTGTGACGGACAGACAGACGGACAGACAGACGGTAAACCGATTTTAATAAGGTTTTGTGTTTACACAAAACCTTAAAAAACCACTCAAGTCAAATCGAGGCAGCATAATAATATCATAAATCGTATTTTTAGAGGGTGTTTTTAGTTTCTTCATAGTTGAGTGCCATGAACCTTAGAGGGAGCGCTGTGGAATTCGGCGAATAGGTTTCTCTACTTTGCTTTAACAAGAATTCATGAGTCCACCCATTGTTCGTGGAATTCAAAATGAGAAAAAAAAATCGAAAATTACCGCAAAACGTCTTGAAATGGTTCGGACCCGGGCATGGATTGCCGGATAGATAATTTTTGTAGGATCAGGTATTTTGTTTCCATAATGCAGCCTGTTGCCTTATTATATGTCCTACCAAAGTTCGTTTAAGTGAATAGTTCTGCCCTATTCGCTAGGCGCTTTCAGAGATTTGTTATTCCCCGGGAAACCTCCATCGTGCAATTACGAAACAGTCTAGTAGAATATGAAGAGCCGTCTCGTCCTCCTCATTGCAAAGTGTGCATGTGATTAGTGGTTAGTTATTATACCTGTCAGCCTCCTTATATCGATTTTATTCAGTTTCAAGATTTCCGTCCTTTTTATTTCTCGTTCATTCTGCAGCATGAATTCGATGCGCCTCTATTCCATGAGTATTTCCCTGCGATGAACTAGTTGTAGTAGGAGTATGTGGCTGAATGCAACTCTTTTTGTGTCTTTACTAGTTACGGTCCTATAAATAGCATCCTTTGCTTCAAAAGCACCATAAGGTTCGAATCAGTTTATTGTCCATTTGACCTTACTCCACGTTAAAATAGAGTTCAGTGATTCTCAGTTGTCTTTGTTTGTCCTGTTACACTTGACTGATTCATTCAATTGGATTTCATTACCTGTTCTCCTTTTAAAACTTGGGAAATGGACTTCTAGAAGAGATTTCCCTAGTCCTTATGCACGATCTGACGGTTTTCTGCAAGACCTCAACAAGATCCTCTCTCTCTACTTTATGAATTTCTTTATTATGCTGAATGTTGGCTCGTATTCCTCTCAAACGCTTGTCCTCCTTGCCCTAATAAATAATGAGCATGTTTTCTGTCGTATGTTGGCAATGTTTTGACATTTAGTTTGCTGCTTCTTTGTCAGCCCACAACTATTTTCATAGAAAGTGTCGTTTACAGGCTTTGTAATCTGTCTACTGTCACCTCGATGTCATGTAATATATATAACACATTCGCCTAAAACATGCACTGCGAAAGAAGTTTCGGGCTTCTAAGAATGACGCCGACCTTGCTCACTTTTAGTCTATACGCTCCACTGTGAAGTCGATGATTAAAAAAGCTCGTAAAAAGTATGTCGAAGCCGCGCTTGCCCGCGATAACTTCCCACACTCGCTATTCTCGTAATCCCACCCAATCTCTCCCTTCTTCTATCAGTTTTGCCGACTCCACTGCCAACTTCCCATAAATCCTGCGACGTTGTCTGCCCCTACTTCTCTTCCGTGTTTTCTCCCTCTCCCTCTTCTAATTGTAGACTGCTCCGAATCTCTGGCCATTCCTCTCCTTACGCCTTCCTTGGTTGAATTCCTCATTGGTAGTCGTGACCCCAATGTGGGACCTGGCCCCGATGGGCTTTCTAACCTCCTCCGTCTTAACTGTAGAAAACACATTTCCCTCCCCCTGTGCATAGTCTACAACACAAGTCTAGAAGAATATTTTGCTGATCTCTGGAAAGAGGTCATTATCATCCCTATCCTCAAAGGCGGAGTTCCTTCTCGTACTACCGCCCCATCTCTCTTCTCTTGCTCCAAAATCCTCGAAAGATACGTCAATGGTTGGTTAGCCGCGCACTTCGGTCACCTCGTTATCCAAGAGCAACATGATTTCATGAAACATAGATCTAGGCTTCCAACCTTCTGGTTTGAAACAACTTGTCTTAGTGGACAACCCCTTTCACTACTGAGCTCCTTCCAAGACTTGGGTGTAATATTACGATGACAAACTTCGTTTTAATTTTAACTTCGTTGACATCATCAATAGAGCTTTCAAAATGTCTGGTTCTATCCTACGTTCCTCCTCTAACTTTACCTCAATTCAGTCCTCCTTAATACTCTTCGACTCCCTTGTCAGAAACATCCTTGAATATTGCTGTGTAGTCTGGTCCCTCTAGCGCATTCATGACTGTCGTGCTCTTGAAGTTGTATAACGCAAATTCACCTAGAACCTCTTTTACAAAAAGAACTTTCCACGGATTGACTCCGTCACGACTCCGCAATCTCCCTTCCCTGGAACAACCCCGCATCTTCCTTGATGTACCCTTTTCAAACTCTGTAATTGCCTTATGGATTGCTCTGCCAACTCTAATATTATTTTCCGCACCACCTCTCATAATACACGTAGTGCGGACATTTCTTAAGTACCCTTCGTGGAGTTCGAGATTTACTTTCACTTCCTGATCCCGAGGTTATGCCCGTCCTACAACGCCCTACAGCTTGGGTTCTCCTCATTTTTAATAATAAATTCGTAAAGGAGTACTCATCTCTCTGTTGCTATAGGCATTGTGGTTCGCATTTGCATGTGTGCTAACAATTATCTGGAAATTATGGACGTCGCAGTAGATGCTCGCCTGTGCATCATACATCCTATACTTAACAGTGGGGATGTCATATATTAACATGACTCCTACATTCCTGATAGTAGCTCCTGTAATCCGCCCACATTCAAGATTTCTGCATACGATATTCAGACCACTACCTTTTCATCTTGACCACCTCCTTCGCCTCACAAATCCGTAGAATGTCAGCATGCTATAGTGTGACGAACGGCATCGTGGCCCGTAACCAATCCTTAGCCTATTAATTCGCGCATGTTATGATTAGGACCCCTGTGTTCAGCTAGCTGTTCGCGAATTGAGGCAAAGGGAAGCACGTACATCTCCAGACTATAGACAGAATAATTCACTGGACTGACTCGCCCTGCCCCGAAGTATGCCTCAGGGTACTTATTATATTACGCACCATTGTAATTTTCAGGATGACGAGGACTTTTATCAAGGTTTTCCTAGAAGTTATTGATTGCCTTGGCGGATGGTCAAGTGTCCGGATGGCTCAAGTGGTTAGAGCGCTGGGCTGTCGTAGCGGAAGGTCGCGGTTCAAATCTCGCTGGGGGCAGAGGAATTTGTTATCGTGATTGGATGTCGGACACCAGTCGACTCAGCTGTGAATGAGTACCTGAGTCAAATCAGGGTAATAATCTCGGGCGAGCGCAATGCTGACCACATTGCCTCCCACAGTATACTGTGGTGTACCGTTACGGTCTTGAATGAAGTGCTCTAACACACTTCAAGGCCTTGATCCAATATGGATTGTTGCGCCAACGATTATTATTTATTATTATTATTGATTGCCTTTGAAGTCTGCCCCATTTCCAGTGGAACCTCTAACTCCCACTTCTGGTCACATTTGGAGTTCCATTGCCTCCAGTTTTAAGCCTGAATGAAGGTCATCTACAGTGCAGTGCTATCGAATTATGAACATTAAGAAAATTTTGATATGTTGCCTTTTGAACTGTGAAATAAAGTAAATTATGTTTCAAATAGGATAAAAAGGTAATGAATTTATTAAAATGGGCGCTTTAAAATAAAATATACACTGCGCAAATTATCACTGAAGCAGGATGATGCACAAATTAGACGATGTATATAATTTTTATTAATTAAAACCACTGCTGATCTGTCAATCTATCCTTTTTGACTAATCTTGAAATGTACTAAAATCAGCATTCTGCCTGGCCATATTTTATTTATGTACAACTGATAATCCCCAACAACAAGAACAAATTCATATAATAAAAACGTCTTCGCTGGAATTTTCTCGTTATTATCTCTGAATCTGAATATTCCCACCCTCCTTGGAAAAACTTTTCTGTAGAATGTAATATAATTCAACGCTCGTGTTTTAATATTTATTAAAATACCTTCCATCTGTCATCCTAATTAGATCATGGTCGCAATTCTCTCAATTCGCATCAAAAAGGAATATTTATTCCACTTAATTGTTTGGCAAATACTCGTATCCATCGCCTTGACCTTGTGAATATACGAGAAAGTATTTTCTTAACATCCTCCTTCCTCCAACCCCAGATGTTCTCCCACTACGAATTATTCCTAATTCTCATAAACATTTCAACCAGAAGTTTTAAAATGTTCTTCATTTTGTGTCTGGAGGACATTCCCCGAAAAGTTATCCGATTACATTAAGATAAGTAGAAGCAAAGAGCTTGGGTTGTCGTTTTTGTTGTGTGTGGTGTCATTTGGAAGGTCTTCTCCTTGTCAACTGTCGCAGACTGGCTGTCTGCACTGCATAATGGTGATAAATACTCGAAATATATCAAGAACCACAGGAGAAGTTTATTTGCCAATACCAGTTTCTGGATTTTCTCAGAAGTTATAGATGAATTTGGTAAATGCCGTCGAAATTTTGTTTGTTATGTGGCGACTTTGAAGGCTAATTATGCAACCAATTAGTGAGGTAATTTGACTTTCGAGTAAGTTTGGTGAATTTGAATATTGTTTTAATACAACTCTGGTCAATAGTCATAGAATAACAGAACGGTGTTGAGTCGAAATTCCATTATATATATAATATATATTACAAAGAAGTAATATATTATCCAAGGCATTAACTGCCTAATTAAACTCCGGACTCGAAAGCTTGATAGCAGCAAACATAGAAGACTGTCGATAGCAGCAAACATAGAAGACTGTCGCGAACATTCGAGATAGAAAAGAAGCATTTCCCATTCTTCTTCTTCGATATGTTGATAGCAACCAGTATGATGCCACTGAAGAAAAACAATAGAAGCAACCACCAATTAAGAATACCAGGGAGGCTTAAATAGGAACCTAGGGTGCCTCAAGGGAAAGTTTGTTCAAGACTGGGAGATTGTCCCAAAGAACCCACCGACGCGCAGAGCGGTATGGCTTGGACGCATTGTCAGATGAGGGCGATCTCCTTTTGATCGAGGAGTATCCTTTTTCTCAATATTTCGTGAATATCCACACAGCGTTGATCATGGCCTGCGAGACACAAACTTTTGGTTAACAGCATCAAAAACCGCAAAGACCATTGACTTCATTTTTCAAATACTTATCTTTTGTCTTCATGATAATATTGTCCAAAAATGAGGTCCACTTTGAAAACGTTCCGTAAGTTCATTTATGGTCGGTCACTAGACAGTCGTCACTTTGGGGATCCACAGCGCAGCTATGAGATCGTTTGTCGTAATGATAATGTATGCAATCATCCAATTCAACAGATCAATTGCGGGTGTCTCAGATTGATGGGCATCCATAGTAAGGATCGTTAGTTATCTCTTAAATATTTTCAGCCATCTTGAAAATGAAGTCTGGTTTGCCAGATTAATTGTGTCACAATATCGACTATACTAAAGAAACTACTGCTTCAACCAAGGTGATTTTTGACGCGTTGTGAAATTAACAGTTCCTCCAATCTACCCCAAGTAGCCAAAGTTCCATTAGTTACAAAATGTATAAGCAAGAAAAATTATACGGGCACTGCGTGAATCCAACTCATCCCTATTATAGACTTGCTTGAAAATGGCCACGAAGCTTTCATATTTTACATAAAAAACAGTGGACTTGTGGTTGCGCCCAAGGCAAAACCTGCCGTTTGCTTATATGTATATCCACAAACACTACATGGATATGGATCACATTGAAGGCAAAAATTTGTCTAGTTAGGCTTAAACCTGATAAAAAATAACTAATTCTATTTTAGGATCGTAGGAGTTTTAATTCCGCAACTCCTAGGATGGTGCTCTTTAACAACCGAAAACAGCAGTTCTAAATCTGTTAACATGGCCCTCAGTAATCTAACCATTTATAAAATAGTTCAGTGAGGATTTACCGGTGCATTGCTAATTTTCACATTTTGCCAATTTATCTAAATTATATTAACAGAACCATGTCAAAATCTAACAAACAATCTCTTTTTCAATTTCAGGACTTACCCATTCAGTGGAAGTTCACTTTGAAACACCAGATAGTGGATTTTTTCTCAAACATTCCCCGCGACAGCCAGTTAGTCCCGAAATCGGGAGTAGTAGCAGTAGTCAGTCAAAATCGAAAATGGCTCAGGATTCTGTATTATCAGTAGATCGGTTTACTGTCGTGCAGACAACTCAACCTGTATCGATACGAGCAAGTTACGGACCGTTTTCGACGAAACAAACAGTGCCTGCGCGATATATTGTACCAGATGCAATGGAAACACAAGGAGATACAATGAATGTAAGTATTCGTTTGTAATAAGCCTTAAAATTATATTTCGGAAAATTGTAGCTCACAATTAAAGAACAATCAGGAAAAGAGCCTAATTATGGAAATTCTCGTAGCTTGCCAATACTTTTGCTTCCTTGACAAGATAATGGCCTTATTTTTCTTAGCATTATATATACATAATTTATGGTATCATTGAATCCTTGGAATATGTATGAACTACATAAATCAGTTAAATAAAGTTGTCGCTATCCTCACTATTCCTTCTCCTTGAAATCCAACTTCGCATCTTTGGTCAAAAGGCTTAAATCTCAACACTAGATATGGTTTCACAGGCTACATACTTAGCTAGCCTGCCAAGCTATCTAATCTAATCAACAGCTCTTCCCACTAACACTTCTATGTTGTTGTCTACAACATCGACCTTCATTTCATCCTCGAAGATGGGGGAACATTAAGTACATTACGTTGCTCCAACCAAGTGTGTAGAATTCTCATCCAATAATATCACCCACAATTTCACATAACCCCTACGGAAGCATCGAAAAAATTTTACTTCGTGGAGAGAGTACGCTCGTCCAATTCAAAGCTTTGCAAGTATTTCCTATAACCACCGTGTCGGCTTGGTGTCAATCATCACCCCCAGAAATCTAATTAATTATAATAAATTAAATCTGGATACTGACAATATTGTCTTTCCTGCGGTTGGTAATAAGGGCAGCCTCCATTTGTTCATCCGCCAGGCCCAAGTTGACCATTTGTAACCATGGTTTAGTGGCACTTTGAACCTTGAGAAATACCTGCTGCCACGCTGTATTTTCTCGGCACGAATTTCGTCTCGAAAAAGCTAGTCTGGGTAACTATCGATTAACCGGGCTAAATAGCTAGGTACATCCAGTTCCTATTGACAGAATTGAAAGCGTTCCTGACATCTAGTGACACAACTGCACAGCACATACCGACGACCAATACTTGCCGACCCAGATCCGCGACCATTGTTATACATAGATTATAGAACGAATTCCGAAAAAACAACCACAAGTTTGATGAAGAAGAAGAACCTGTTGCATATCACCTTCTCCAACATCTTCTTCGTAGTGTCCAAAAGACAGATAAGCGAATGGTCAACTTTTTGACAACCCACGCCTTTTTACCTTTATATACTAATTCATTACTCCCGCTGCTTTCATCTCTAGAGCCACAAACTTCTTAGATCGTGACTGATATCCCACCGCATTCACGAACCAGCTACACACCTCACAACCATGGATCTATTTGACGTCCCCCAAAGACCTAATTCATCTGAATTTTTAAGCTAAGTTAACCCAAATAAGAGTCCATAAACCCAGAAAAGTGGGACAAAGTTTCTCTCCAATTATGGATGGGTGATTCAGAACTCCTCAATTGCAAAAACAAAAATTGTTTGTTTAGTATCCGTAGCCTGGCTTTAACTAGAGTTTGAAGGTCTCTCTGCACAACTCAATTGTTTTTATTACTCTTCCGAACTGCCTCCCTTTCATTACACCCTGTACCTCCCATGTTCATGCTCAGATTCCTTTCTCGAAAAGTTTTTCGACAAACTGTCACATGTTCTGCTGCTCAAACATTCTGAGGTACCCTTCATTCATGAATGGCTTAGTTCTCCCGGTCTTCCAGTTCCGCCTAAATATATTACTCCTTCATATTTAGTTCTCCTAGTGTTTTTGAACTCCTGCTTCCCTACACAATTCGATGTCCATCGCCATCAGAGCAATCGGATCCTTGACCTGGTTTTTACCAATATTCATCACAATCGTTTCCTTTTATTTCATAGTGACTCGATTTATCTTAAAATTGTTCCGTGCGCCATTCCAACCCCGTTGCAAAGCACCCAAATTCAATTTCCATCCTGCGGATTTCATAGCCAAAATACCTTTCTTTCTGCAATCGACCGAAAAGATAAGTTGTAAAATTGATCATGCAACCAGGGCGACTACGCGTTTTATGATGAAGGAAGGACTCGCAATATTTTACCGGGATTGAAAGCTTGCTTTTAAGGTGGGAATTCAGACCATTCTGGACACGCCCCGCTGCTACTATTAAACTCGACGACTTTACTGCCAATTCTCCTGAATCTGCGCGTTAGCTTTTCCGAATCATTTTTCTTTACTTTATTCCTCTACTCCTTTATCCCATTCTCTTTTATGTAGATGATCCTTCTACATCCATTACATCTTCCATTCCTCTTCTAAATCCTTCTATTTTCGAATTTCTTATTGACAGTTCTGATGTTAGCGGCGACTGTGGTCCTGAAGGCATGCCAAATCTTTTCTTATAAAAAATCTAAGCCCCACTTCCACTTTTTATAATTTTTAATAAGAGTTAGACCGAGGGTATCTTTCCGGACAAGTAAAAGAAGGCTCGTATCATTCCTTTACCCCAAAAAAGAGATGTTATACTCGACCTCCAAGATGCTCGAGAAGTATGTAAAACATTGTCTCTCATATGGACACTTCATTGTGAAGAGACAGCATGGATTTCGATCGAAGTGCTCAACTGTTACTAATTTGTTTCAGTTTACCAATTTTCTCGCGGCTTCTAAACGATAGAGAAGATCACATATAATCTATATCGACTTCTCGAAAACAGTTGATTCCGTTGACCTTCAGCTGTTCTCTAAGTGGTAGGTTATGTATGTACGTTTCCTTCAATGGTTCTTTCTCGATTTTTTTCTTTCCTTTATCCAGGGTCCGCCAAGGCGCCATTATTGGCCCGTTCCTAGTTTCATTCTTTCTAAATTAACTTCCTTTGTTATTTACTTGTCTCTGTCTACTGTTTGCTGATGATCTAAAACAATTTCTGGCATTGATTCCCCTTTTGGACAAAACTGTCTTCAATCAAACCTCGACACCTTACCTCTGTGATGCGTTAGCACTGAATGTTAGCAAGTTTTATACGTTACGTTCATATTGAAAACTTATATCCTCAGACGAGCTTCCAGAATGTCCGGTTTTGCTCATTGTTCCTCCCACCAGTTGATTGGTATCCATTTCCCGGTCACCTTTTTCAATTCTTTGATTCGTAATATTCTCGAGTATGTTTTCCTGATATGGTTCCCCTACCACAACTGCGATTGCCATACAAAAGAATCATTTTTAAAGAAGTTTATTCGTTCTCTTCTCGCTTCTTCTAAAAGGACCTTTCTCACTCATCTTATTCTGATTGCATAGTTTTCCTTAAAATAGCATCTATAAAATCGACGAACTTTGTTAGATGCTTGCTTCCAATTTAAGCTTTGTAATCGGTAACCGCTGAGATATCGTTCACACGCTCAGTGTCTGCGGGGTGCCTTTTAGGAAGTTTTCCTGTTAATTTTATTCTCCGATAGCTAGACTGCTTCGTCATTATAATCGCTTGCAACTTGGTCCTTTGGCTTCAACCTTTGCGTCATTTAAAAATAATGGTATGACTGCATTGTAAGTTTCATTTGGCCTTGCGTTACAATATATTATTGGAGATCTCTCCGTTTATTGTGTACCATTTGTTTAAAAATAAAAAATCAAATGAAATAAAATTTCGACAATGCAAATTATAGGGTATGTCGTGTCTTGCAGCATGGTCCCCTACAAATCAATGTCATGTGAAAACCACCGTTATCCTGTACGAATTTGTGCACGTCTTGCCCAGCATCTTTTCGCAGATGGTCAGCCTTCGCCATCTAGAATCAACGGTTGTCAAGTAGTGCGTGTAGATTTCAGCCTTGGCAGTCGCCAGCCGGACGCAGACTAGATATTCCAAGGAATTGTCGAGGTTGGTGTCCCGCTTGGCCAGTCCATGCTTATAGGAGAATATTTCTACTCCAACTCCACACATCTTCTTTGGTCCTTCCGTAAAGAAAGCAGTGTTTTCATCCAGCAACAAATCGTGGATCATCTGCTCTACATTGGTTGGGAAACCCACCGCAAAATCCTATTGAAACTTAACTTGTGGGTGGCATACTCCATGGGGAATACCCAGAGTTCTTATGGTACTTTTTATAGGATTTTACTATGGCCGTATAACCTCCTTGCCCAGCATCCTGTTTCATTGGTTGACAGCACTGAACGATACCGCGTATTTAATATAAAGGCCCATTGTTCGCTTCGAGAACTCAGAGCGGACTGGAATATAAGCCATCTACATAGGCGCTTTTCATATTGTATTTTTTCCCTATTATTGTGCTTCAGTTCTATTATTATTACACTATTATTACACTTTATGCTGTGCCAATGTTAATTAAACTGCCCTTTCTTCATAACTGTGATCTCTTGAGAACTAAGAAGCAATACATATTCAAAAATTAACATCTTTCATTACAGAACACAACAGCAGCTCTTATGGAACTACAACAATCAAATTTACATTTGGACATCTCCGCACATTTGGTACGACCAACAGTTCCTCGTGATTCACCAGTTCTACGTGTGCTATTCCACGCGGGTGCTGATCCTGGTGGTCATTTGCAAAGGCAAAAAATCTGCGTCCTACTCCATGTCTCCATGGGAACGCGGCAACCTTTAAAAGGTCGTTGTATGCCTGAAGGTGAAGATGGTGTATGTGTTGCTGAAGTTATAATTCCTTCGAATTGGTGGCCGCCTCTTCCACCACCTGAGAAAGACAACCAAGGAGTGCCACCTCCGAAAGTCCCACCACGACAAGTTCAAGTTTCCTATAGTGTTTTCGAACCACCTGCGCGAAATCCAGAGCAGTGCGAACCCAAAGTACAAATACAGCCATTGACATCATTCGCTCAGGTTCCATTGGTAGCGGCGCAATCGACGTATAAAGAACTTCGTGCAGATGAATCTCTGACGATTTTAGTTCCCAATCTTCCATTGTATCCGATGTCGAAAATTCATGTCCCTGTGTTTTTGCAGCAGCAACAAGGTGATCAGAACATTGCAGTATTTATTGTGAGGTGAGTAATGAAATCTTGTTGTTGATACCCTTAGACCTCATTCTAAATACGAGTTCATAATAACATTAACAATTGGAGTACAAATGCAGTCACCATAGAAAATCCTAAAATTGGAGGGGTCAAAATAATTCCTTTTATTCTGCAAGGGGCCTAATCCTCCCTTCTTCATATTGTAACACGCACTAAGCAAGAAAGCATCTGACCCCCAAAATATAATTTTGTGTGGAATAAAATTAATTGTGTTTATTCTTTAATATGAAAGACGATCTTCATTTTTAAAATCAAGAAACAAAAAATTCAAAAAAGTACAAACCCTTTTTTTTCTCCGTTATAGAGCAAGAGTCAAAGCTGGTATGAAAATTCTTGGAGCATCAGCATCTTCTGATCAGTGGAACATATCCATAGAGAAGGAGAATCCCAAACACACAGTGGCGCGGGTCACTGCCTTCCGAAAAGATCAAGATCCCGATAGTGCTGCTGCTGCAAGCACTAAGCAGGGAGAGGCTACTGATTCCAACAAGTAAGTTTAACCAAAATTAGATTTTAATGATTTAAAGATTTTACCTAACCCAATTCTTATATGCAGTTAAACTATTCCTGAAAATGTTAATTTTTGTTTTATTGCTATCGAATTTCGATACTTTCCAACTACCATTCCCATGACTAATTATGATGCAATTTCCATTCATTTGGTATTCTAAATTTCTTGCATTCCCCCAAGCAAATATGCTAATGATAGGTATTTAGATAACTTCCAAAATAAATAAGATATTTATCTCCCCCAAATTAACTATGAATTTGTTGATCAAATCGTGATAGGTTGATGCTCTTATTAGCATATCATTAACATAATTTTTTCGATCCTCATATTTTAATATTCATTTTTTCATAATTGTTTATTAAGCAATTTACAACCTTATCCCTCACTAATAAATCTAAGAAACAACCAACTAATAGTCAAAAAAATATCTGAAACCAGAGAATCGTAGCCAATAAATTGGTTTAATCAAAAAATTCAGTGTAGGTATTTCTGAGAGTTTAAGGAGAATTTAATGGAATGGAAGATAGATTAGAGTCCGAGTTGTAATAGGGCATTATATAAGAAGGTAGAAGCCAGTTAGTGGAGATGAAATAGATTACGACTGTGACCGTATCTTTTCCATGCGCCGTCGATAAGCTACGCGCCTCCATATGGATTTGGAGCAAATGAGTTCGTAGAATCGAAAGTTTTTTATGGGAAAAGTTTGATCATATGATTGGCCATTACGAGGATGAATGAGTTCTGAAACGTTCGCAAGGAGAAAAAAGTAATTTTTCAATGCATTCATCTGGTATCAAATGAACATTGTGAAAGTTTGTCTAGTGTTCAAACGCATATTCTACTATACAATACTGTAAATTGATCCTTGTTAGGAGGGGCACATCCTTCGAAAATGCTGGAAAATTAGAAAGCTACAATCTGTCAACATGAAGGTCTAGCCAACTCGATAAGCAGACCTCCTGACGTTTTAAGAAATACCGAAAAGACATTTCGGCACAATTTTCACAATTCTCCTTGCAATCCTGTGTCTCGAGCTCCACTCTTTTGCGCTTGAAGATTCTTGCGTCATTCATACGCTCCACATTGGCTGATCATTGTATTCTACGAAGTCTGACTAGAATATACCCATTCTGGATCGTCAAATACGCGTCGTCGCGTCGTCAGCGCTCAAAGATGCTAGTGACATTTTCAGATGTTGTCATGGTCCAAATTACACACCTGAAGAGTAACGCAGGTCCCTCGATGATTACCTAGCTTGTCGTGGTGAGGGAGTTCAGTAAGGAGGATCCTCCGGAAAACCAGTGGTGACACCTGAAGCTAAACGGTAATCGAAACCCCATACCAAGGTTTTGATTACCATGTGTAATCACCAAAAGAGAAGAATTGTCAATAAATGGCCACGAATCTTTTGAGATTACAGACTTAGTAACGGGTCACTCATAGAAAATGGACCGGGTCAATCATAGAAAATGGATGGGGCGCAGGGGTGTTCTCGGGAAATCCGATTATGGAGCTGGCTCGACCTCTCGTAAAAATGACAACCATATTCCAGGCGAAGATATATACCATTTTATTGGCAGCAGAAGAATATTCGCAGCAAAAATGGAAGATCTATTCCGACAGTCGAGCATTTTCATTGTCAGCACTAAACAACAACGACATATCAAACCAGTTGATGTGGAGTTGTCATCAGGTGCTGGTGAAACTCGGCAGACTGAACGAAACATTCCTGATGTAGGTGCCAGGGCACTCAAACATCGCTGATAATGAGGAGGCTAACAGACTGGCTCGCTAAAGTTCTCAATCCACAATGGTGTGGCCAGAACCAGCTTTTGGCATCCGGTTATCTACTAGTCTTCTCTAAAGGGGGAAATGACAAGTAGTCACGCAGCCGAATGGAGAAATTTGAATTTTGTTGTCCCTTAAGAAGTGGAACATGAAAACGCTTGTAGGGCTTTTAACACGACACTGCCTCCTAAACCACCACATGGCAAAAATGGGAATCGTGGTCTCAGCCATATGCAACCAATGCGAGGAGGAAGAAGAAATGGCCCTGTATTTCTTATGCAGCTGCCTGACCTCGCGGAAGCCTGCGAACGTCATCGGCGAGAGGCCGATGAATGGGCGATCTCCGTGGAAGCTGCGGCTCCCTCCACTAAACTAAACTAACTAACACAGGTTCATATATGGAAATTTGCTTTTCCTGTGTATGTTTTTTTATTTCTGAATTCGAAGAACCGAATAAAAAATCTTTTTTTGCTAAACTTCTTCGCCTTCAGATTTTGTCGTCTCCCTTGCCGTCTTTTCCAGGAGTACTCCAAGATATATGAAACTGGCCATACATTCGAAGTCGTATTCTCCTATCGTCATATTTTGTTCTCTTTGTGCTGATTTTCTTGCCTGGTAATAGTTTGCTTTATTTTCGTTGGTCCTTAATCTAACTTCCTTTGCCATCGACTCCAGATCTAGAAAAGTTGCTGTAGCTTCGGGTATTGAGTATGGTATAATGCTAATATCATCCACGTATGTTACTAGCAAAGTTGATTTTACTAGTAGTACCCATTTTGTGTCGATGGGCATCCTTCGGATTACATTCTTCAGAACTATATTGAGAAGAGTGGGACCGAGATTGTCTACTTGCTTCAAACTCGAGTTTGTGCTGAATCTCTCTGTCAACTCTTCTTAGATCTTAACTTGGGGACCGGTGTTGTTTACTGTCAATTTCGAGATTCGTACCTATTTCGGTGGGAATTCCAAGCTGAACATTATTTAATACTGTATGTTATGAGTCGTAATCCTCATCGAAATCTACAAAGACCTGATGCACATCGATATTGAATTCCCGGCATTTGTTTGTTTGTTTATACGTATTTACTGGATCCACTCTGATAAGGTACGCAAAGGCAAACTGGATGGAAGATGTATCAACAAAAGCTTACGAAGATTATATTCCTTTTTAAGGTTTTGTGTTTACACAATCGGTTTACCGTCTGTCTGTCTGTCTGTCTGTCCGTCTGTCTGTGGATCTGGAGAAAGCATTTGACCGTGTGACACACGAAGGCATCTGGTATGCTCTACGGCAACACTTAGTGCCAGAAGAACTCGAGCGATGGGTTCAATTGCTCTACTACGATCCGAAAAGTAAAGTTCAAAGTGTGGCGGGAGTATCAAAACTACTTCGTGTCTCTGTTGGTGTTCATCAAAGAAGCGTCCTCTCACCCCTCCTCTTTGTTCTTGTTATGGACACCGTCACACGGGATATCCAACGTCCAGCGCCCTACACACTGCTTTATGCAGATGATGTTTTCCTAGTGTCTAATAGCAAAAATGATCTCGAGCAACTTTTCCAAGAACGGAATGATCGCCTCATGCAACATGGTTTCAGATTGAATCTGAATAAAGTTGAATTTTTGACGACAGATGCCCATGAAACAGGCACAATTACTGTCAGCGACAGTGACCTGGCTAGAACTGAGCGATTTAAATACGGCTCAATGCTATCAGAGAGCTGCGTTACGAAATTGCTTCACCCATTAACGCAACTTGGATGAAGTGGCGTTCCACAACTGGTGTTCTTTGTGATCGACGTATCAACGAACGTCTCAAATCTAAAATTTACCGCAATGTCGTCCGTCCTGTCGCTCTCTATGGTTCTGAGTGTTGGCCGACTATAAAAGACAATGAACGGCGTCTTGCAGTAATGGAGACGAAGATGTTGCGTTGGACTAGTGGCGTGACACGTTTTGATCACATCTGAAATGAGGATATAATAATAATCGTTGGCACAACAATCCATATTCGATCAGGGCCTTGAGGTGTGTTAGAGCACTTCATTCAAGACCGTAACGATACACTACAGTATATTGTAGGAGACAATGTGATCAGCATTGCGCTCGCCCGAGATTATTACCTTGATTTGGCTCAGGTACTCATTCACAGCTGAGTCGACTGGTATTCGACGTCAAATCACGATACAAATCCCACTGCCACCAGTGAGATTTGAACCGCGACCTTCCGTACGATAGCCTTGTGCTCTGACCACTCAGCTATCCGGACACGAGGAGGATATACGCGATCGATTTGGGGTTGCACCGACGTGGAAAAACTGCGAGAGGCTTGTGAACGGAACAAAGGATGAAGAACAAGAGCCAAAGTTTAAAAAATATACAAACGACTACGATTTCGTTCAGTGCAAAGGCAACTCATAATACGCAAACCACGCAAAGGTAAGGCAACATTTGAGTTGCCTCTACCCTAAACGAAACCGTAGTCGTCGGTACATTGGTTACACATGACATACATGAGTTTCATTGTAAACTTCCCTCCCAATACAATGGATCAATCTCGACCCATCAGTGAGTACAATGAGCTCTTATCCTGACCTCATTAGTTACTTTTTGTCCTTTCGATAACAAAACTTGAATTACATGCTCCCAAATTACATCCTCTTATCATCCTTACGCCTTCTTATCTTCTTATTTAGGTTCAATCCCCAAATAAAAAAATGTGCTCTCCAATCTGGAAAAGTATATTCGACTCGACCACTACGTTCATTTTCAAACTCTGTGGAACTCCGTAAAATCATTTAACATCCTCGCGCGCCACAACAGTAGTTTTGACAGCAATTTTTTCCTTTGAAATGTTATAATTGCAATATTTTTCCTTCCACTTCCCGTCTGACCTAGAATGAGATGGCCGCCACCAAGAGAGATAAAAGACAGTATCATAGAAATCTTCAGCTAAAATATTTAAGAATTAATTTTAGTTTTTCTATCTCGTTATTAATCCATTAGCGTCCACCCATTTATTTATTGTTCTCCAGAACAAACTATAACTTTACCTTAGTTTGAAGTGAACCGAAATAATGACTTTTGCCAAATCAAAGTATAAATACTTCACCATTCAGTCCTAGAGAAACTTCTCCATCGAAGTCATCATCATCTTTCTTTCCATGAAAAGTTTGACTACTACCTTACAAAGCATCTTATCCTCCTTATTGAACAAATACATCTTTTGTATCTATTTCAGACTCGTCGAAGTTTTCTCGTGGCTTCTCGAAGTTGCAAACGACACAAAGGAAAACTGGGACGGCGGAAAAATTATCTGGTCCGTAAGTTACGTTTTCGATGCACCAAAACTCAAAGACTCATCACCCGAGACAACGGGCTCGACACCTGAAGAGACGCGTAAGAAAATAATTGCTAAACTGGAAATTAACAAAGACGATATACAAGCTGTCTTACCAATCGCCAAGGTAACCAACAGAGAAAAACTCCTTCATGAACAGGAAGCAAAAATATTCAGAGGAAAACTATGCAAGAAGCTAGAAAACATACGAACACAAAGATCTTATGTCCTCCCACGAAAGCGATTAAGGAAGCAATTTTAAGCTTAATGTCTTCTTTATGTTGCTTGAAAAGCTCTTTCCGTTCTTGCGAAATTTCTTTCTGGATTTTTTTAGTCCTTTAAGACATTCTTTCCTTTCATCTCATTAACTGTTTTCCTGAATTATCTCTTTAATTAGAATTGGGAATTAATGAACACTGCCGTTCTGACTGGCCGACAAGTGTCGCAAGCAATGAAAGTTTTCATCGTTTCCCAGGCGGGCAAAGTTGCCGATGTTACTCTACAAAGTTCATGTCACGCTGAAGATGAAAGTGTAATTAAGGTTGGTCCATTTAATCCAATTGCATTGCATAGCCATAGTAAGAAACTCCACCAGCCATTCCCTGTCAAAGCCCTAAGTGCATTCGACTTGCCAAGGGACGAGTTGAATGGATTGATTGCACTTTTGGCTATTGGCTGGCCAGCACAGTGAATGGCCGGGTGCCCTAGCCCTTTTTCTTTCTCAAGTCTTAGAATTACTTAATCGAAAATGTCCGTTCCCTTGGTTTATTTATAGGTTTCATCATCATGCAGCTCAGTTTACGTTGATGGGTCAGAGATTCGAGGTTCATCAAATGCATCGATTATTGTAAAGTACGGATCCTATGTCGGGGTCGCCAAGTTCATCGTTTGGATGCCTGAATTTCCATTGGAAGTGTTTGTGGCCGATTCTCGACTTTCTCAGATTAAAGGATGGAAAATACCCGACGAACATCATTTTAAGTAAGTTGGAAATTGTTGAACTTGATGGATGGATCTGAGATAATCAAAAAGTTACTCTCCATTCAAACATATGCTAAATACGTTACACTTTATATCAATTAACCCTTGGCCCAATTCCAAATCTCGCTATTGCAGTCCTCATGGTAAAATCAATAGACGACGAAGAAAACGTTGGACCCATCATACGGACGACTTCATGAACAATCTAGGTGCAGAGAAGACAATCTGTCGAGCACGTTATCAACAGAGTCCAGTTGAAGTTTATGCAAAATTCTTGGCCAAAGATCAAGTAAATGGAAATCCTTCATCTGCTCACCATGTTTTTAATGTAAAATGCATATTTTTATAGGATTCTGGACGGATTAGTCATCTGATTTCACGTCGAACTGGATTACAAGTGACTGACCTAGTTCAATCGTTGTTACGAGTTGCAGATCCAAAAATAGCTACTCTGAATAAGGGCATTGTTCAAGGACGATCAATGGGGCGGACAGAAGTTCAGGTGGGCTTGTGATTTATGTATGATAGAATTGAGATGAAGGGAAAAGTTTTATCCAATTTAATTTTAAAATAGGCCCAATATTGATAATTTTACGCAATACAAATACTTTCTAACCAACTAGTTGGCATGGACTCCCTTAATTTCACTTTATGGACCCATCAGAGAAAGTTTGGGCTAAATAAATCATTTTATTCGACTCTTAATGATGATAGTCTGTTAGTCCAGACCATAAAATGAAATCAAGAAAGCAAAACGCTTAGTTTCGACTTAATAATTTAAAAAAAAAATCGAATCTATCTCATTGGAAAAAGAAAACTTTATCGGTCCACGTAAACGACATGTTGCTGATTAAAGTTCGACTTTCCCAATTGAAGACAACAATAAATGCAATAAAATGCCTATCATACATGTGTCATGCTTTCACACGTACCCACTTTGCAGGTTCTTTCACCAATAACAGGACGAGTAATTGGCGCGAAGGAAATACGTGTTGGAAGCGATAAAGTAAGTCTGAACAGACTTATTGTACGTGTCGTTTCGGGTCTACAGCTACAAATCACTCCGGACAGTGGGATTGAGAATGGATATGTGGCCGAAACATCAGTTACGCGACGACTAACTGCCCAATATCAGGAAGGATTATTAGATATCGATTTGGAATTTTCAGACAGAACGCGTACGCCCTTGAGGTATAGAATTGTAGAATAGGATGCTTTGTACAATATAATACATGTACTTACATAAATATACAATCAAATGTTTTTCCTCCCATTGTATGCCAACAAATTTCTCTATGAGGTAATTTCTTTTTGATAGGGATGTGTCAGTTGACGACTATTTCCTGCTAGTCGAAAGTTTGGATACAGAAGTTGTGGCATTTGCCCCGATGCTAGCATCACATCACCCTCGTGTTATTGCTGTGGGCGAAGGTAATGGTGATTTGTTACGTGTAAACTTGTTGCTCTCGGAGCAGTGTCGCTTGAGGCGTAGCTTGCCACTCTCAAAGGTAAGACATATTGTTATTCAATTTACCGCAGCTTTGTATTGTCACGTCCCTATTGCTGTTCGACCAGTGGTTCAAGTTCGAATTACATACCTCGTTCCAGTCAAAACCGAATCCAGGACTTTTGGCTAGTGCTCTAGCGTCCGTTCAAGTCGATTTCAGCTCTGCCGATAATGCACATAAGCCAGACACTGTCCAAAACGACGGAATTGCTGGACGTGAGAGAAAAGGACCTCGAGACTCGGGCGACCTGTCCGACATCATTGGCATTCCGTTAAAAGACGATAGCAACCACGAGCCAACTGTTCAAGCCAGACAACATCGCGGTGGTTTGAGTCCATTAGACGGAATCCGACATAAATCTCTTCCTCATGGCGATATGACTTCTATGGAAATTGGAATGTACGTTCTCCTCACAGCATTCTGTTTTGCCATAATTGTCTTCGTGATATCTTGTGTGGTGTATGCATCGAAATTTCGCCCAATCTCACCCGAGTTGGGATTGGAAAATGGAAACAAAGACAGTTTCACAACAAATGGAATTTTACGTGAACCACGTCGACCGCGCGAATCGACAACCAACGCTCATGATTGGGTTTGGTTGGGAAGATCGACATTGGACCGTTCCTCTATGATTCAGGACACAGAAAATGGAAATATTTTAGAAAATCAACGAGGTAAACCTCAACTTTACACATTAGCTTTGAATATGTTAACATTTTCTCTAATTACTCTCTACTAGACTCACGCATACGAATAACTAGCAACCCCATGAATTTAAATTATGCTGACCCAGATGACGCACTTATCCCTGTAACATCATTTGATAATGGAAATCGGATGCCAGGACCATATGTGAATACAAACGGCATAGTTGATTCATCCACATATAGTAAAACTGACCGAAGAACTATCGTGAAGTAAGTTTAATTTAAATGACGCAGTTGAAATTATGCATCTGTTTCTCATTTCCTATTTAGCGACAATGATGTCCCTCCTCCAATTCCACCGCACGGTCGTCAAAGCACTAATGGAAATGAAGGGGAGTATAGGCCACCAGTACCACCACACAGAAATGTCGGTGTAACCGCAAACGTGAATCCTAACACTGAAAAGGTAATTTTGCAATGATTTTTCCTTCACTTTATACTTTCTCCCATATTAATTCTATTATCATCAAAAACTTTTCGCGGCCATATCAAATTTAATTTGACTTGTTTTTCGTTCAATTTGTAAATACAATTACTTGATCATATATAAAGCTGTAAAAAAAATAATAGCGGTGAGTGTTGACGGCAAGTCAAATGATTATGAGTCTGAGTTGGTATTCAACTTTTATTATTTTTTTATTTTGAAATAACAGAAAAATTATCCAGCAAAATAGCGTGTGGGATTTTTACCCACTAAAACCACCTCCGACTCCTTGCCCCGCGGAACCACCATAAGGGGCCGGAGTCAGCTCACTCTAGTTTAGTCACCTTTCTTCTATACGTGGCGAACGTGACCGCGCCTTTATCCTCTCCTCTGCCTTTCGCAGTTTGTTTTAGATAGATGCGATCATGGAGTTGACCGCATCCCAATTCTCTGATGTGCTAGCATTTCGGCACCAGATTTTCTGGTACCAGCACCTCTCCTAGAGTCTCCTCTAGATTCATCCTTTCTTCCACAAATCGCGGACAGTGAAAGAGTACATGCTCTGGGGTCCTCTGGGACTCCATCGCAATTTGGGCAGTCGAGTGAGATCTCCAATTTAAATCTGTGCAGGTATTGGCGATATCCTCCATGCCCCGTGAGAAACTGGGTGAGATTATAATTAATCTGAGTCCACCGACCCTTTCCCGAGCGTTCCCACCGCTCTTGCCATCTATTAATGGATCTCTCCCTCTCAGCGTCCTTCGTCTGCAATAAGGGACAGATGGGCTTCGCATGGTATATATTCGCCATTTCATCTGCCAAGATGTCAATCGGCATCATTCCAGAGATGAAGATTGCTGCATCATCTGAGACAGTACTGAAAGCAGAGCATACCCTCAGAGCTGTCCTCCTGTAGACTCCATTCAGTTTGCTAATGTTAACTAACATCCGCAACGCCTCCCACCAAACTGGGGTCATATACAGCATGATTGAAATCATCACCCTGTCTATAAGCAACCTAGAGGTATGCCGTGGCCTTCCCACGTTTGGCATCATCCTCGCCAGGGCCATACTAGCAGTGGATGATTTATCACAAATATACTGTACGTGTTGCTTATAGCTGAGCTTCCTGTCTATCACCACCTCCAAGTATTTGATGGTCGGCTAGGAAGTGATGATATGATTCCCGATTCTAACACAGGCGAAATTTCTCTTCCGGCGCTTAGTGATGAGGGCCGCTGCCGTTTTTTCCTCCGCAAGCGTCAGCCCAGAGCTCTCTCACCAGCATTTGACAAGCCTGATTGCTTCGCTTGAGTATAACTCAGCATCTTCGAGATGCGTTGCGACAACAACCAGCGTCGTCAGCGTAACCCACCACTGTGGCTTCCTCCGGAAGGGGAAGATTAAGTACACCGTTGTACATGATGTGCCCAATACAGAGCCCTGCGGAAACAACGTACTCCTGGGGTCCGTCATCGGTGTCATACCAGAGACTCCTTTCAGTTAAGTAACTATCGACGATAGCAGCGAGATAGGCGGGAATACCTACCTTCGCTAGGGATTTGCGTATTAGATTCCAATTGGCCGAATTGAATGGATTTTTCACATCCAGGCTTACTACCACGCAATATTTGCTGGTACTACCCTTTCCGTGGATTGCATCTTTGGCCAAGCCAGTAACCAATTTGATGGCATCAATGGTTGATCTATTCTTCAGCGAACATGTCCGGCCGGGATTTCACGGCAAGCTTAAGGGCCTTATTCGGTACTCCGTCCAGGCCCGCCGGTTTATTGTCTATCTGTCTGTCTGTCACAAGCACTTTTCTCAGAAACGGCTATACCGATTGACAGGAAGGTGAGAAGGTGGAAACTGTGGACCGCAGACATGTAGTGAGTGATATCCTTCTACGTTGAGATCTAGAGGGGGTCCCCATACATTTAAAAGGGGGGTATACAATTTTTTTCATCGAATATAGTCATGTTGAGTATCAAATGAAAGGTCTTGATTAGTACTTTTCGAATCCGGTCTTAGTTTTTAGATTTTTTAGAAAGGCGGGGTGTGCGAGGGGTGGAAAGTGATGATTTCTTTAACGGACCGATTCTCAGAAACTACCCAACCAAAAAATCTAAAAAAAATCACGAAGCTGCCTCTATACGGTGCCCAGACCTCAAAATACTCTCCATATCGATATCTTCTCAAATTAAGTTAATAATAGTATATTCCCATATTTTTGGGGAAATTGAGTATAACTCTGGGTAGCAGCATAGAATATAATATGGAGCATATTATCCCCAAGTTTGATCAAAATCATACTATTACTAACAAAGTTTTAGTAGCTCAAAGTTGACTTTGCCCTGTAAATTTACTGCAACTAAATATCAATATCACACTAAAGTGAGTAGTCTGACATTTTAATGCATAGACATAACAGGCTACGTACAAATGTTGACAACGGTCCACGGGGATGGCACACCACGATTCTTGTACCGCGAGCCGAAGCCCGTTGTTGTTGTAGGAGTTTGCAATACTGACGGCATTCCTGATCTCAGCACATAAATTCTCAACAGGGTTGAGGTCTGGCGATTGTGCTGGCCACTTCAACACCTCCACCCTATTGTCCTAGAATCACTTCTTTGCTTTTCTGCACGTGTGTTTGGGGTCGTTGTCTTCCTCAAAGACCCATTTTGTCAGCATTTCGTCAGTGGCGTAAGGCAGCATGATGTTTTCTAGTATATAGACATAAACATTTTGGTCCATCGTTGATTTTATCCAATATATTGGGCCTACACCATGGAATGAAAAGCAAACCCACATCATAAGGCTTGAACCGCCGTGCTTAACTGTTTTTACAATATATTTGGGGTCAAAGACGAAATGAGGTGGGCGTCCTATGTAGCTAGGGGACCCTTTGCACAATCTTGGACTCATCAGACTATAAAATGTTTTTCCATTTCTCGATTTCCCAACTTAAATAGATTAGCCAACTGTAAACGTGCCGTTACTTGCCTTTTACTGAGCAGAGGGACTTTTCTCGGACTTCGAGCTTTCAAATTATTCTTTCGCCGGAGATTAGGCGAACAATTTGAACCATAACTCCAACATCATTTTAGTTGAGTTGCCGTCATGAAAGGATTCCTCTTGCTACAACGGGCTAATCGTCTCACTAACAAAGGGGATATTGCTCGCTTCCTACTTCGAGTTTCAGGCTTACTTTCGAATTTGAGTGCATTTGCAATCATTTTCGCTGACCACTACAAAGGACGCCGAATTTCCTAGTACTTTTTTCCTTCCTCAATCATATTTTTTTATGATTTCCCTTTTCTCTGGGATGCAGTGATTTCCACGTCCCACCATTATAATAATAACAATATTTTTTGACTCAAAACTAATCAAAATCAATAAAATATTCTTACTTTTTCATTAAAAGTATATTTTGTGAACGAAATATAAATTTAAACTGCAGAAAACCCTTAGCACTCTATTATTTTCTTCGTCCGGGAAATCAAACGTAACCATTTAAAATGCCATTCCCTAGAAACCGTTTGATTGATTGCTTACACTTTTCAGCTGAGTACAAAATAGTCATTCAATATACATCCCGTACAATTGGAAACAAAAATAAATACTGAGAAGTAAAAATATTATAATTAAAATTAACGTCAAGTCTACATCGCTATTTCTTCGCAACTGTATATGAATCCTACCAATGATTCAGTCTACAAGCTATAGTTGACGGTTTTCTGAAATGCTTTTCTTCTTTTCTCCTATTTCAGGACGTCCACAATGTTCCCAGACGTCATCACAAGCATCATCGTAACTCAAATCACATCAATCACCGTAGATCTCAGGTTCATGGCAGTGTTGATTTAATTCGTTCCTATGACCGACCGACAGATCAGCATTTGAATCTCACTCAGCAACAATTGAATCTTGCATTCTTCAATCAGAACTCTCCAGAGCAAACATTTTCACCACATGAAATTAGTCCTGTGCAAAGTGAACGCGAATCAGAAACCATTGCTATGAATAGCAATGATCCTGACGCGAATGAACTGCATATGGCCGAGAGGCTGGTGGAAAGTGCAGCTCAACAACAGAAGAATGCTTTTCAATTTGATTCACTTACACCGAAACGTGAACCATTAAGTGTAACAAATAATAACAATAATCACAATAATGATAAACAATCACAACAGCAAGAAGATATTCAGTTGAATGCTTCAAAACCAGGAGGTGAGTCAGCTTCATTCCCTACTTCTCTAGTTCTAACAGATCAGTTTAATAGCATATCTTTAATCTTACGTCTTAAGAAGCTTGATCCAATCGAAAAGATATCTTTAATTTCCAAATCATTTTACTTTCTTTTCCTAGATGAAAGCAAAGAAGTAAAACGAAGGCACAAAAGACACATACCAGCAACACAGAATGCAACAGTGAATTCAAGTTCCGACGATAATGGCGGATTCATTACACCTCCTGGAGAGGATAAAATATCACGGAAACATCAGGTGAAAAGAGCGACTGTAGTGGGTAATCCTATGTTTTCGAGTACTGCAGATGGTGATATCGGTCCAGGCGAAAGTTTAGGACTCGATGATCTCGACATGGATTATGAACAAATTATGCACTATTTCGACAATCTGAAGGTGAGTAATAAATCTATTAATTTTGCCAGGCTTACATCCACGAGGAAATGTTTCCCATTAAGCCTGTATTGAAAGCAGTGCTTATTAATTCAAAAAGAGATTATTAGATTAATTTAGTATTCAACAATTACTGCGTATGGTAGGCTTCCTTGTATGAAGTGGCCACTGTACATGTTGGAAGGTCAGATACCTCGGTTCACTATACAGAGCAACAACATTTATTGTAGGATAAATCAGGTCTATTATCCTCTGAAAAATTTCAACTCTGCTACGAAAAGTCCACTTATCTTGATTTGGTCCAACGAAATGTATTGTAATCGAATACGTGTAGTCCTCTTTATTAATGATATTATCGTCTCCATTGATTCAAAGAATGACGACAGTTTCGTACAGAGCACCCGATTTTGAAATTTCATAACGTTCACATTGAATCCATGAAAGAGGTAATAAACTGGAAGAACTCAATTTCAGATGCCTCGTACATAAGTGTGAGGGGTTTTCTGGTTTTCCTTAGATCAAAATGAAAAAGGAAATTGGAAAATGTCTGGATTAGACAAGAGAATTAGAAATTCAGTGCCCGATTGTGTTGGGAATGAGAATTTGTAGTTTTTTGTGGAGTTCGATAAATTTGAAATTCCGGTGTATATTTCGAATTAATTGAATTAGATTGAATTACTGGGAGATTGTTATTAAAGGTTTGTGATTTTTTTACCACTTTTTTTTTAATGTGCCTAAAGTCCCAGTGTCGATTTGCAGATAATTTAGGAGCTAATTTCACCATTTAACTTAAGAGTCTATTTGATGACTAATAATGTGTTATGGATTATCAATGTTGTCTCTAGTAGTTAAATATTCATCCTAGAATAACAACAACTAGATTCGAAACAACAACTCAGTTGAGGATATGGAAAAATCTATTTGAGCCACACTTTATCATAAATTTCTAAGAACGAGAAGCCTCAACATGATTTACACCCCGAAGGAGGGAGTTCACGGTGTGCTTGATATGAAAGCTAATAAAAAACATGAAAGTAATTGCGAAGATAGTCTTGCAATGCCAAATACTATATTTGATATTGCTGGACCAGTAAAGCAATAAAACCTTATTGTAAATTGGTAAAATAAAAATGAATCACTAACGTAAAACAAAAGTGAGCCACTAAGGCGATGGTATGGTCAAGGGCCCTGAATCTGTTTCCAGTAGCGAAGCTGTCCTCGATATTGCTGCGAAAATTGCAGTCATTTATCTCAATGATACCTATAGTGGTGTAATGCATGTTATGAATCAACTTGGTATTACAATGGCATGTTATTGTAATAACTTTTGCTGCCACTAAAGAAGTAAGCCCGTACAGCATATTTTTCACCAAGGAAGAATGAGGTGCATAAAAATGTTCCTTTTGAAAACCTACTGTATAATACAAGCATCAGGATAAGGTACAAGTTAAGGGGGTCATCCCGTGTGTCGGATTCGCGGAATCGGATTTTTTTTTTTGCGACAAGCGACAAGAATTGAAGCCAAGGCTATACATGTGTTTCTTCAAGAAACCTAAGGTTTATGGACTAGGTATAGCAGATTAATGGTCAGTTAAGATTTTATGGATAAAAATCGCATTCTACTTTTTAAATGCGCTTTTCTCGAAACTGCATGTTGAAAATCGGCTGGCATCATCATCATCAACGGCGCAACAACCGGTATCCGGTCTAGGCCTGCCTTAATAATAACTCCAGACATCCCGGTTTTGCGCCGAGGTCCACCAATTCGATATCCTTAAAAGCTGTCTGGCGTCCTGGCCTACGCCATCGCTCCACCTTAGGCAGGGTCTGCCTCGTCTTCTTTTTCTACCATAGATATTGCCCTTATAGACTTTCCGGGTGGGATCATTCTCATCCATACGGATTAAGTGACCCGCCCACCGTAACCTATTGAGCCGGATTTTATCCACAACCGGACGGTCATGATATCGCTCATAGATTTCGTCGTTATATAGGCTACGAAATCGTCCATCCTCATGCAGGGGGCCAAAAGTTCTTCGGAGGATTCTTCTCTCGAACGCGGCCAAGAGTTCGCAATTCTTCTTGCTAAGAACCCAAGTTTCCGAGGAATACATGAGGACTGGTAAGATCATAGTCTTGTACAGTAAGAGCTTTGCCTCTATTGTGAGACGTTTCGAGCGGAACAGTTTGATGTTGTTGATTGGTTGGTTTTCTGTGCTGACGTTGCCACCACATATTTTGTCTTAGATTTATTGATGTGCAGCCCAAGATCTCTCGACGCCTGCTCGATCTGGATGAAGGCAGTTTGTACATCTTGGATCATTCTTCCCATGATGTCGGTATCGTCAACATAGGCTAATAGTTGGGTGGACTTAAAGAGGATCGTACCTCTTGCATTTACATCGGCATCACGGATCACTTTCTCGAGGGCCAGGTTAAAGAAGACGCATGATAAGGCATCCCCTTGTCATAAACCACTGTCGATGTCGAATGGTCTTGAGGGTGATCCTGCTGCTTTTATCTGACCTGGCACATTGGTCAAGGTCAGCCTAGTCCGTCTTATCAATTTCGTCGGGATACCGACTTCTCTCATCGTCGTCTACAGTTTTACCCTGGCTATGCTATCATAATAATAATAATCGTTGGCGCAACAATCCATGTTGGATCAGGGCCTTGAAGTGTATTAGAGCACTTTATTCAAGACCGTAACGGTACACTACAGTATACTGTAGGAGGCAATGTGGTCAGCATTGCGCTCGCTCGAGATTATTACCCTGATTTGACTCAGGTACTCATTCACAGCTGAGTCGACTGGTATCCGACATCAAATCACAATACAAATTCCACTGCCACCAGTGAGATTTGAACCGCGACCTACCGTACAACAGCCTTGCGCTCTAACCACTCAGCTATCCGGACACATGCTATCATAGGCGGCTTTAAAGTCTATGAATAGATGGTTAAACTAATGTCCATATTCCAACAGTTTTTCCATCGCTTGTCGCAGAGAGAAAATATAATCTGTTGCTGATTTGCCTGGAGTGAAGCCTCTTTGGTATGGGCCAATGATGTTGTGGGCGTATGGGGCTATCCGGCCTAGCAAGATAGTGGAGAATATCTTATAGATGGTACTCAGCAACGTGATGAATTGCGCGGACTGTTTCTCCTATACTTGGTGGTGGCAGTATTTGTCCGTCGTTTTCAGTTGGCGGGACCTCCAGCTCGCCGATGTTCTGGTTGTTCAGTAGCTCATCAAAGTACTTAACTCATCGCTCCAATATGCCCATTCTGTCGGAAATCAGATTTCCCTCTTTGTCTCGGTAGGATGAGCATCGAGGTCTGCAAGGCTTCATCCTGCTGACTTGTTGGTAAAACTTCCGCACCTGGTACGGTTGCTCCCTGCACTTTTCGAGTTCACAGACCTGCTGGTTCTCCCATGCTTCCTTTTTCCGTCTGTGAAGTCGCTTTTCCGCTCGACGGAGTTCGTGATAAGTCTCTGCGCGTGCCCGCGTTCTCCGAGAATGCGGCATTCTTCCGTTCCATAGCTAGCTTACATTCATCGTCAAACCAGCCGTTTCGATTTTTTTGCGACTGGGGCCAAGTGTCTTTGTGGTCGAATCAATGATAACGTTCTTCAGGTGGTTGTGAAGATCATTTGTTGAGGCTTCATCTCCAGGATCTCTGTTGACTGCGGTTATTGCGGCATCCATTTTCCTCTTATAGGGGTCACGGAGGGCTGTGTTGTGGATGGCTTCAGTATTCACTCTCACCTGATTGTCAGGGGGGATTGTAGGTGGTGTCGTAATTCGAGTTCGGAGCACCATTCCAACGAGATAGTGATCCGAGTCTATATTGCCTCACCTACATGTTCTGACATTCATCAAGGCTGAGAGATGGCGGCGTTCAATCAGCACGTGGTCAACCCAACGTATCGCCTGAATACGGGCTCCGTCCCTACTTGACTATTGAAATCTCCAAGTATGAGAGACAAGCTTCGAGGGTCCGCTCAACTGGCTCGTAGAAGATATCCTTCTTCGACTTTGCAGTCTCCTCTCTATGGGCGTGAACGTTTATGAGGCTTATATTTCTAAACTTGCCTCGCAAACGCAGAATGCATAGCCTTTCGCTTATATTTTCAAAGCCGATGACAGCAGGTTCCATTTTTTGGCGACTAAGAAACTTACTCCCAGCACATGGTTTACTGGATGGCCGCTTTAATATACCATATATATATATAGCGGCTCTTCTCCAGGAAACCGGTCCCTGTCCATCGCATCTCTTGCAACGCCGTCACATCAGCCTTATATTGGGACAAGGTATCGGCTAGCTGCTCAGCAGCATTCGATCTGTACAGGGAGCCTACGTTCCATAAGAAAATACGCAAATCGTTTATCCGTTGTCGTTGCCGGGTTCGTCGTTTTGAAATCCATCCTGTCCATTCGAGCTGTTGGTGTCGGTTGAGCAGACGTTTCCCAGGTTTTATGCTCCATCGTGGGTACCATCCCACGTTTCGCTCTGGGACTTATGCTACCCTTTGACCGCTTTCTAATTTATTGCTAAGGATAAATTCAAGAAGATACTCACTTCTTCAATTGATATCATTGCTCCCCCAGCTCTCATGGTTTGTGTTGACATTGCAGGCGAGGAGAAGTTGTAGCACCTTCCTATCACAGAACTTCATCAGTCTAACGATTAATTAGGTAGGATCCGAGTGTCTTCTCCTGGGGAAGTATCCTGATGCCACGACTGCCTCTCGAGTTTTTCCAAGACTTCCGAGTCAGTTCTGATGTTTTATTATTTCTACGGATCGGTTATCTAACCTGATTGTGAGGAGTTTACTTTCGCCCTTCCCTTTGCTGCTAAAAACTGTCCACAATCGAATTTGGAGATGCATGTTTTGAATGATGATAAGACGCAGAAATTCCCCCGCCTCAATCACTGCGGCTTTGGAGAGGTAGAATGTCACCATGTGTGCCCCCAATTTGGGGGCTATAGTCCTAAACCAGTTCGATTGCTTGTTGTTTGATTTTTTTAATATTTTTTAATGGATGCACTCCCACAAGTATGAGGGTTAGGAGGTTGGCCATGCCATAGCCCCCAGTCGAGCTTATTCATTGATACAACCAGGTATCGTTCGAATGCAGTCAGTTATCCCGACTGCAAACTATTCAAAAGGCACCCTGCATTAGGGTAGATGTTTTTCGACTCCTCGGTCTAGATGCGTAGCGTTTTGTTAATAGTAGAATCACCTCATTGAGGATGCGACCACCCACTAACAGTCTTGGTAGACGACAGACTTACCTCTTGGAGAGCCTGGAGAGGAGTGTAAAACAAAGCCTTAAGAAAATTGATTTACTGTCTGTTTGTCTATCCTACGCATTTTTCTCAGAAACGGTTATACCGATTGACATCAAATTTGGTGAGTATGTGGGAATTATTATCGCCCACGCATACAAGTACATCGTTCTACGTGGAATTTAAGAGGTGGAGTCAAAAAGGAGATGTAAATTTTTTTACGGGATATAGTCATGTGAGATATCAAATGAAAAGTCTTGATTAGTACTTTTCAAAGCAGATCTCAGTTCTGATATTTAATGCAAAAGGCAGAAGGTGGGAGCTGAAAAGTAGTCATCTCATTACGTGCTAGGTACTAATTGGACAAATGTTCACTCAAATGTTTTTATATAAGAAATACAGAAAACCGTTCATACCTGAAGCGTCCAGTTTTACTGAGAAATGTCACCTTAAACTCTCCTGCTTTATCTATGCTTGGACAACCATGCTATGTGAATAACGTGGCGGGGTTTTGGCAGAATACAGTAATGGTTTGTTAGAGCGATTGATGCCAATATATAAATCTCTACAATTTATTCCATGATAATAGCAAATTTTAATTTGTATCGTTTGATTTAAACAAACTTTTCTCTCTCCCTCTTTACAGGAGTCAAATGCCTGAGTTCAAGAGATCATTGCAAAGATCCGCGAAATACTATCAACATTTCAACAGCAATATCGTAACGTGGCGCTACCACCGAGTCCCGACCCAACAATCAGTCTATCCGATTCGAATTTCGAATTTTTCCTAGATCAATTGAGCGAATCGTATGCTTAAATTGTCGTCCGCTCTAAAATATTTCCGTTTCGTTTATCGTTTCATTCAGATATTTTACTATTCATTTCGCCTGATGTGTTGTATCTGTATAATGTATATTTAATAACTAGTATAGAAAACTGTTATTAAAAACATGTTATCATTGTCGTCGTCGTTGTCGGCATACAAGTTTAAAGAGAAATCAATGATCAATGGTCAATTTTGAGGTAAATATGGCAATTAATTGGAAGAACTAAATTATATTACACGGCATAATCAATATAATTTAATATTTGTAATATCTAGAGAAAGAAAAAAGAGCTATGATTAAGTTAAATGAAATTCGAAAAAAAAATCGTGAAACTGAAAAACTAAATCAGATTTCAGGAGACCATATGTTGGTGATTAAGGGATTAAAACGATTAGATATTGTTGAAAAGGTTTGTGTGTTAATTGAAGAACAACTAGACGCTGAATTGCGCGGGGGAAATTCTCAAAGAATAATTGTTTAATACGTACTTACCACGCACATATACATTCTAACAATTGCATGTGTGTAAACTCATAAATAACAACAAACAAACAAGGAAAGAACACCGCCATTACAAAAATAAGAATAGCGTAATCTGACAAACGTACATCCGTTAACAACAACGAGGAAATGTATATTTGAGGAAACTATAAACCAAAACCTAAACTAAATGAATACATAGATATATTCAACAGAACCACAGCCTTGCTTTTGCGACTTTGCAGTGATCGTATTCGGGTAAATAAAATATGACGAGGACAAAAACAAAACATGCTAAACCAAATAAACACAATTAGAAAGAAAATTTATCTCATATCATTACGAATAACATTAATTCATCCTGTTTTCGTTCCAATTCCATATAAAGTTAGATTCAATATTTATTGTTTTAAAAGTTAGGAATCATGAATACTTTGCCTTTTGTTTGTAGTAAGAGAAGGAAAGTAAAACTACTAATATCCACAGATTTTTAGTAACAAGAAGGATTTAACGTGACCAACATTGAGTATCATCGAGACGGAAGTTCCTTAGATTACATAACGAATTTTGACAATTTATATCTCAAATGGGACATTTCAATTGTAGAATAAAATGTTTTCTTTTATTTATTTCACCTATTTATTCGAAACCCTTTTAAAGCTCAACTACTTGCTGTTGACTGCTCCTGGAACTGAATCTTTCACAGTCGTTAATATTGTCGTTTTGTTGTTGACACCATTTGTCCAACTGGTAGCAGCCATTTACGATGAAAACCTGTGATGATATAAAAATGTTGGTTAATATTAATTCTGTTGCCATTAATAACAAAACAATATTAGACGGACATCTGATGAATCAGTTTGTACAGTTATTCTAGTCAAACAATACGAAAAATAAATGAAAGATACGAAAATTTAAGCAAATATATTACATATAAATGCGTTGTACACATCAATAGAAAATGAAATGAAAGAAAGTAATCGTTTTTTATACATTTTTATACTTTCTATTGTCTGAATATTGTATTATAAACTTTATTTATTGTTGATTAGTTTAAGAGTCGTATATTACACACACGAAATGTATAATATATTATTAAAATAAGACGCAGAGATGAATAGAGATGTTAGCCCACAAAATGAGTTTAACACAGTCCATTTTACATTCATTAAAATTCAATTAATTCAACCATTTTTATTGCTACGTAGAAGTACTGAAATGTGATTTTTAAAAGTGACAATTCTCTTAAACAAAATGAACTAAATTTGTATCAAATTATTCAAAATTTTGGTTCTATTTATTTAACCCAAGTGAAAATTGAATATTTATTTTTATGGTGGAGATTGGATATGCACAACTAAATACATGTTTAGACTATGCAAAATTAGCTCGGAAAACAAAAGTTTAAAATGAAGGATACATAAGGACAAATTATGCTCTTGTCGTCTTTTTTTCACATACGTGTTTGCGCGAAGGCGGAGATGGTGATCATAAATATAATAACCTTTTCCGCATCATTCTTGAGGATAAGAAAATTTTCTCGGTGTTCGATGAATCCACTATACCATCACAAGATCCGCTGTGTTTTAAGGAAAATACAATGCTATTGGCTTGAATATCATTTTCAAAACATTTTATTTATTTTTAGAAAATTTTATTCACAATGGTTATTCTGTGTGTAGAACAATCTTTTAAGACTACAATTATCTAGGAAGGACCTTATTATGTCATCTTCCGAAGACATTTTTTGAAAAAACCATTATCGTAACTGTTAAATTTAAGATTGTATAAACTAGCCGAATTAATATGGACTCTATTTGGCAAATTAAATCATCTTCAACATGCTTTGTTATGCTTCCTTGCCAATTAACTTTGGCACCAAAAAGCTCAATACAATACAAGCAAAACTTGCACTCAAGACTGTGAGGATTTTTGTGCTTAGAAACAGAACTGAACTGATGACTCTTCATTCTGATTTCGCCGATAGTAACTAAGTTTAACCTGCCTAGGAAATCATTTGGAGTATATGCTCCTTTTGGCAAACCTTCCATTGTCTCTACTTATTCAGTTTCGTTCATTCGTCTTACTCACGTTTTGACGGCATCATGCTTCTCGAATGATTGATGCCACGTACTTACGACTTACTGCCGCTCATATGTATACAGGGTTGAAAACAGTGAATAGGGATCTACTTTATTGTTTGACCATTTGAAATAAGCTTAAAGTGATACATCAAAACTCAAAAAATCCACTTGACTACCAATCCGCATACTTTATTAGATCTAAACCCTCAATTTTGATTATCTGAATATTTCATGAGTTCACCAGTTTTTAGCATGTTCGACGCATCTCCTCTATTTTCGCTCAAAAGCAATGAAGTTACTTGCAAGCCCTTGGAGACCGTGGAAGTAATGTAGCCGGGCAGTCTACCCCGACTTTCCATTTCGCATATTTTTTGCGTCACTCCAATTGTTTGTAAATTATTCTTCAACATAGTTCAGTCATCATCACTTTTGATGCAAGTGGTGAGGCTGGGGAACATTTTTTTGTGCCTGCCCTTCATCTCGCTGTCCGATGGAAACATTTTTCCATTCATGAACACCGTCATAGAAATGAACAGATGATAATCTCAAGGTGGCGGGTCAGGGGAATACGAGGATCTGTTCAAAATGTTCCACCCAAACAGATCCAAGATTTGCTTTGTGGCGTTGGCCGTGTGAAGTCTGGCATTGTTGTGCCGTATGTATATCCCCTTAATCAGCATACCCGCATGATTTTTTAGGCTTAATATACGGTGGTTTCGATTTTTTTGGCGGAAATTGAAAAAGTATAATGCCACTGTCGACACTGTTTTTTGGTTTCAGGGTTGTAGTGGTTAATCCGCTCCAATCAACACCACACTAGATTGGAGAAAGTCATTATCATAGACTATATAGCAAAAACCCTTTGGAGGTTCGCACTAGATTTAACTAGGGTTGTTCTATCAGCCGGATTAGGACCCATCTCCCAGATTGTTTCCAATATGCGAGGATTTCTATGATTGCTCTGTGCAGCGAATATTTGGAGATTTTCGAAAATATCAGGTTGTCCACAAAGTTTTCGCACAAATCAAAGACAGAATTCAGCAGATAAGTTTATAAAAACCTTTAATTATTTAATCTAATATATAATTGCCTCCATTAGATACGACTTCCCTCCATCTATCGGGCAACTTCAAAATCCCCCCTCTATAAAACTCTTCCCCCTTCCCCTCAAAGTACGTGCGAAGTGCACTTTGGAGGTCAGCTTCAGAAGTCATTTTTTTACCATCCAGAAAATGTTGGAGGGACCTGAACAAATGGTAATCAGAAGGAGCAAGGTCGGGACTATACGCAGGATGACTCAAAACTTCCCAGCCAAGCTCACTCAATTTTCGCTGAGTAGTTAAAGATGTATGCGGCCGGGCGTTATCATGATGAAAGACAATATTTCGCCTGTTGACCAATGCTGGTCGTTTCGAACGTAGCTGGGTGTTTAATCTGTCGAGCTGCTCGCAGTACTTATCGGCGGTAATGGTCTCGTTTGGTCCCAAAAGCTCGTAGTGTATGGGGCCACGAACGTCCCACCATATACTGAGCATTCGCTTCTGCTGATGAATAGACGGCTTTGCTACCGATGGACCCGGTTGATCTCGATGAGTGTAGGCTCGTTTCTTCGCTACGTTTTCGTACACAATCCATTTCTCATCGCCAGTTACCAATCGATTCAAAAAAGGGTCGTTTTCGTTCCGTAAAAGGTTAGCGGAGCAAATTCTCACTCTATCGGCCAGATTTCGCTCAGTCAGTTCGTGCGGTACCCACTTTGTGCTCTTCAAAACATATCCAAGACGCGTAATGGCTACTGCTACTCCTGATTTTGATACACCGAGATCCTCTGCAAGCACACGTGTCGAAAGAAAAGGATTCGCTTCCAGTTTGTTGCGCAGGATATCGTCGTCAATCGTATAGGGTCTTCCTGAGCGAGGTTCATCTTCAAGTGTCAGGTCTCCGCTGTAGAATTTTTCGAACCAATCGTAAACTGTCCTGCGCTTTACCTTTCCTTCACCGAATACCTTCGACAAATTTTCAATCGCCTTCGGCACCTTCGTCCCCATTTGAAACTCGTACAAAATGCAATGACGAAAATGTACTTTGTCGAATTCCATGTTTATCCTTGAATATCCTTCACAACACTGATCCTTCACAACACTGATCCTTCAAGGATAATTTACCATGCATTTTATAGTTAGGACTCTGACCTTTCCATTGGGATATCACATGTTGTACCTGCTGTTTTGGTTTGTCTGCTAATTGCTTTTTAATTGTCACATTAATATTTGTGCGAAAACTTTGTGGACAACCTTGCAGAAAGTTCATCCAAGGTCAATTAACGATGACTTTAAACCGTATTCTCGGCTTTTCTTCAAGTTCATCAGTGACAATTGAAAATCTTCCGCTCATCCAATCGTTATGTACGAAATTACTTGTACGAATTATAGCTCCTTCAAGCGTACTTTAACTTAGTGAAACGAAGTCCTCTTAGATAGCCCAAACGAATCCAAATGTGGCTACCAAAATATTGCCGAGACCCGGTTTTCCTCTTTCCATGATATGCACAATTGACTTTGAGTCATTGTTCATCTCCAAAAGCTACTTCGGGTCATTATTTATCTGCAAAAGCTAACCACGATATTCTCTACCGCAGTAGCGTATTGGTTACTATTCTTTCGGTGTTCAAAAATATCCAAAGTGCCGAAAACTTGCACGCTTCTTTGGGCGATTCAGTTCGAAAGGAGAACTGCTCATACGACAACCCCCACAAAAGCATCTACATGGCTGATCTTATACGATCAGTATTTCATCAGTCTGGCATCAGTTTGAACGACAGAATCATGGCAAACTGATCGTCTGTGACAATGACTGATGGATATTTAAATGTTGTGTCAGTTTTTCTAGGATGATGACGTGCTGAGAGTTATGCAGCTGCCATTTTACAGTTAGGCACCCCTGCATGACTTCCAAATAGCTCGGATGTACACATTCGACTCCATGCATTCATTATTCTGTAAAGATGTTCACTTCTTTTTTTTCAAAATGACTGCTACAATCCGAATCGGTTGACCACATCATTCGTTTTTCAATGTGAATCCATGCCAAAAGATACTTTGCGAACGTGAGACGATTTTTCAAGATGCTCCACATCTGCCAAGTTGTTCGACACATTTTCGGAGGGAATCATCAGGATTTTCGTGGAAGAAGCCGACCATTTACTGATCCTGCCGCGATGTAGTTGCCGTGTTCTAGCCTGAGTACGGTCTTATTACTGTAAAATTCTCCGGTCTCGCTTTGAAAAAAATCATCTCATCGAGTTTTTAATTCACACAGATTGTCTGAAAATAATAAATTAAATTCCAAGAAAAGCTTGGCTTACGGTGTCGGATATCGGCACTTTCTATTCAAAATTTTATGTTTAATTTGGAACCTCCAGCTTTGTCATATTTCAAAAGAAATGAATGTTCTATCGGTTTTAGCATTTGTTGCATTGCTTAATTGAGTCATCCATTGCCTGATCGCTATTGCCCTCTCAATGCGTTTAATCATTTCGAATCGAATATGAATAATAACACTTTCTTCATTCGGCAAATCGCATAGAACCCTCTTTCGTGCATCTTTCGTCTTGTTTATCCGGACGCAACTAACCCGAAAAAACGCGACTATTGCATTAACTCATTATTTCCTTTAGGTTTCAATGAATCTGCACCTAATTCAACGGGTACTTTTGCTATTGCCAAGCACTAATTAGTGTTGCATTTTCTTTGGTATTAATATCAATGTTTGGTTTCAGTGAACCAGCACCTTCCCTACGGCATATTCATCACAAAAGAACAAAAAAAATAGTGTGCTATTTCGTACTCATAATTCTCGAATTATCAACCAGATGCAATCAATCAATTATAGTCTGGATTCTTGGTAATCATTTCAGAAGCCATATTTCTGAAACTGGTGTGCATTCTACCGTTATTTCATTGACACTATAACCCTTCAACAATATCCGCTTTACATCGGCAACTCGCCTTAAAGTCAATCTCTTAAGTAAAACATATTTAATCTCCTCTACTCATTTAGGTGCTCCCATAGAGCTAAATACGTTTGCTGTGTTTATTACCAAAGGTCCTGCTCGTGCTGATCTGGTGGATTCCGTGAAAATCAACCCAGAAATATTTTAGATCAATCAAATTCGAATGTAACAATTAAAGGGAATCAAGTTTTGAAAATAAGAAATTTGTCTACGGCGAAGAAATGAAATTAGATTTTCGTGGTCTTAATTTCTTCCAAACCGAAATGTTGCTCTATGAGAGCCATTATACTTAGCAAATTATATTAAATCTACGCGCATATAAGCCGGTCATGAAGAGTCGGGAAAGAGAGTGATTTTCCTGGACTCAGAGGAGGGCCAGAACAGATACCAGCAATTAGATGCATTGTGCAATTTCAAGGGGCGCACATAATTTTCGTCCCCAGTCCGGGTTTCCCCCCTAGAAGTTCGTACAGCATAGCTTTCCACATATCATTTATTTTTGAATCCATTGACAAGAAGCATGACACAAAGTTTATATATTCAATACAAGTTTTCTTTTCTTGAAAATATTTAATGTGCTTATCAAGTTTCCACCAAAATTTTCAAATTTTCATCTGTAAATTGCAAGAAAACTTCCTTCAAATGTTTGGTAATACTTCGAAGACTGTGTGACGCGTAAATATATTCTTGTGAAAAAGTGCCGGCAATAAGGCAATAAAACAGAAAATATTTCTTATTCGTTGAAAATTTACCGCATTTCTTTCAAAGTAGGCCATTTCCAAAATAATTTACATATGCTAACAAATAATGCAACCATGGAATTATTTTTCAAAGGCAGTTGCCGGAATTAACTTTAGTTCTCACTGCCAATTATTATTTCGCGATTCCGGCTGATGGAAGGCACCCTTCTGCAGCTTGTTGAATGGTTTGTACGTCACACTCGTAAACTTACATCTCATCCCCACTTATCTGCGTTTCAGTGGTCGGGATTGATTCGTTCTGGGATATTTTCAGTGACCTCAACACAATTGAGCTTTCACATCATTCGGAATTAGGCAAACGAACCACCAAGCCCAAACAATCCTGTAAAATGGTACAAATCGATTCAGAAGAAAATTCTCCAATTACTTCTGACAACTATAATAACGATTTTCAGTCACCATGTCGTTCACTTTATCAAGGTAAGACGTTAGTGACCGATCAGAGCGTGGCAGCCCCTCCCACTGTACCACGCAAATGCACGTTTCATCTGAAAAATTTGCATTCTCGTAAGTCTTCTGTAATATTTTCAGCGATTGAGCATACGAAGTTCCTATTGCATTACAGAATTTGATACAAATTGGTTCAACATTTTTATGAATAGTGAAAATGGCAAAACACCCTTGAGATGAACTGACAAAATTAAGCAGAACTAAATGAAAGATTCCGCTCAAAATTTGCGTCTACATAGAAAACAATTGTACCAACTAAAGATGCGACAGAAACAATTTTGGCAATCCCTTTAAGCGGTCTTTTCAAATGATCAATTTCCGGTACCTACTGGACATGTATTTATGTTAGTATCACAAGCCACATTGCAATTGGTTATGGCTGATTCTTTTTCTTGTGTCAGTTGATTTTTCATTGCCTACCCTCCTATTAATTATGAGTTTGACTTTTTGTTTAATTCATAAAAAAACTAACTTTCGGAAACTTACAATGAATGAATGAAAAAATAATATAAAAGCAACAAAATTAATGACCTAAATAAGAGCTTCTCAGAAAAGTGACAAATTACATAAAATTTATTCAGGTCCTCACTTCAGTATTTATATAAATGAATCAAACGTTCTTTTATATACAAGTTAACATCTCGAAGGAGCGCGGCAATTGGTAAAAATGCTAATCGCTTTCAGTGTATATACAGTAAAAGGTATGACTCATGACAATGACATATTATTAACATTTTTGTTGTAACCTTGCTAAAGAAAGACTTGACGGAAACATTTCTAAATAATTGAGCATGTGTTTTGATGTTATTAGAATGATATATATAGAAACAATTAGGTAGGTCACGAATCTCGAAAGCAGGACAATGATTTGAAATAAAATAGCTAGTATCATCTTTGTACAGTAGAACTCCAGGACTTCGTAATTCACGCCCTATTTAGGTCATCGCCTACTAGTTTTGTAGAGAAGAAATTGAAGGTTGGGGAAGCTATTATTATTAGTAAGTTATTTACTCAAAAATGAAATATGCTTAAGGACGTCACCTCATTGGAAAACAAAATTTGCGGTCGGAAGCCAGAATAAATACCTCACTCCTGTGATAGTTTCAAATCTCCTTCTCTACCCGAATGATTACCATTTTCCAGATTCCTCGTTACTAAAAGAAACCCAGACCATTGAATTCCCTCCACGTAATATACTGCAACTTTCCAGTGGTCTTTCTCCTTCACAGCCTGTTGAAAATTTCATTCCTCTGTTCAAAGATTTTTCTTCCATTTTCCAATGATTTCGTGACAATGAGAGGCAACCCAATTCTGTTTTTTTGCGTTCCTAAGTAACCGTTGAAAATGATTTCTTAGTTGCCAGAGTTTCTCTGAAAGTTGCTCACAAAAGTGTTAGACGTGAGGCCGGGGTCTAATTTTGGTAAAATTTCCCAACTATTCCTGCAATTACAGCTCTAGGTTTCCCAATTTCTTGAAATAATTAAAACTTGCTTTTTTTCTATTCGCTAATAATATTTATTGATCTTGGAAATACCGATATTTCGGAAACCACTTGTTCCCTTCATCAGTGCTAACAAACTAACAAGAGAAGACCTATCAGCACTGATGAAGGGAACAGGTGGTGTGTGGTGTGGTGTTTTCTCCGTTTTGGAACGGAAAGAGGGGCACGTTGATTGGTGATGAGTATTCGGTTGGAAACGGGGTATGCAGTGCGACGCTTGTCTGACTGTCTCCATACTTCTTTCTGAGCATCTTTCTGACTTCAAACAACGAATTACGATTTTGTTATGATTTCGTTTTCATCTTACCCTCTTCGTGAGAAAAACGGACGGATGGGTGTGTAGCACTTGATTGGATAACGAAAATTGCAACATAGGGTGATCGGGCCGTGCCACTTGTTGTCATATTCCGACAAAAGAAATCACTTCATTCATTACGTAAACTTGAAATCAGTTTTATCTTGTATGTTTGTCTCTTCAACTCCTTGTTTAACATCCATCCATGACCTTTTCAATTCCTATTATTATTATCACTGAAGGCGTTTACATACTAAACCGATTGTTGCACACAATAACACTTTAATTTTTTGAAAAAAATATGCCACATATTCGTTGAAAATCGAAGGAAAAACAGTGTGCCTTTTGTTCATTCCTTTTTCAATTCTATTCCTGCCAATAAGGTTTAGGTATTCCCAAATATGGAAGTCCCTCCATTTGTTTATTTTTTGTGCCACTAGCAAAAAAATAGCAAAACCGAACCGAATGCTTTTATTACTAATTTTATGATCTACCCCAAGTTTTTATTCTCCTAGAAGCCAGCAGTAAAACTCCACATTACTTTTAAGTTGCCATAAGCCACCGTGCGTGACACAGCCACACCCCAGCGTCATCGCTGTCGATTCCCGGCAATATACTTCAGCTCCCTCCCTGATTTTCCAAGAAACTTGCAATCTTCCTCCATTGTTCCACGCCACTTAGTTCTAAAACGACCCACTTATCGGCCATCCTGGGATAGTGCATTCCATTGTATGGTATAACTTGCAATGCAGTTGTCGTCCTTGCTTCTCCTGAAAGGACTGTTTTAGAGATCAAACTTTTTCTTGTCAGAAAATCTAATAAAACCGTATCCAAGGAGAAATGTGACTAGACATTATGAACATCCAAGTTTTCAAAGCCCATTTACCTTGAGCAAGATAAACCGTAGAATGTGCGTTTGGTGTAGTATCCCATGATTTTGTGTTCAGGTTGCCGGAAACCGAGAGGACTGTTGTATGTAATAGCACCTTGCACTTTACAGTACTATCTGCGATCCTCAAGAGTTCAACGAGATGATGTAAACGATATCGAACGGTTGCCAAAAAGCTAGTTGCGTCTTGCTCAGGGCGAAGAATTCATCAATTCCTTTTAGAGTAAGCCAATTTTTTGCTATGCTAACGATTGAGGAGCAGTTCCGTAGCAAAATCATCCTTTTATCATTGAAAATTATTGACATCTATGATAAATTTAATGATTAGATTTTATCTAATCTTAAATTTGTTGGTTACGTTTTATGAATAATTTTTACAACGATCAATTTATATATCAGGAATTCAATTCTCCCCCAAATCTGATTTTTCAATTTATTTTTCACATACATATCGGTTTATCTGATCTCCTTTCCAGCGGAATGGTTGAATCGCTTTTAAATCGATCACCGACCGCCTGAACAGTCCAAACTGACAAGCCAGCCAGAATCTGATCCTCACGTTCCGACCACCGACTAACTAAAATACAGGCATAACTGACAGACAGGTGGCCGCCTTAAGCATTCTATCTATACCTCCTAAGATTGTGGAGATTCAACACTGCGATCGGGACGTGGCCAGATTATAGTCGTATCTTCAGCAAAAGTAAAAATAAATAGGCGCCCATTTGGGGGCAAGTCTCCAGCATGTATCAAGTAAAACAAAGAACTAAGGATACTACTTTGAGCACCCTCCTTTGATGTTAGATCCTGGTAAGGTGAAGTTTTTTTTATTTAATAACAAATCTTCTGCCGGTCAGATACGATTCGAGAAATTTAAAGACATTGTTGGCAGCTTTTCCTTGAATTGAGTTGAGGCTTTCATGTCAGATTTTGTCAAATGCCTATATAATGACAAGGAATACGGCCGAACGGTGTTTTCTACCTTCCAAAACACAGCTTATCTTAGAGATTAACCGATCAACTGTTTCGGCAGTCCCATATATTTGACCTGAATCTAAACTGGTGAAAAGGAGTAATTTCATTTTCGTCAAAGTGTGATTGTAGCTTAGAAAATAGACCTTTCTCGAATAGCATTGATAGCGAGGGGAATAGGCTTATCAGGTCTTTATGGTGTAACAAGCATTGGATCTTCACCTTCCATCGGGATCATCGCTATTTGCGAAAATTTTGGGGAAGTAGCCAAAGCGTAAGATACCATCAGCGACACCCGTAATAATTTATTAGTCAATCAAAGAGAAAACCCACCCTTCGCACTCTTTTCATACATGCTTATTTCTAAGAGCAACTACTAATACGGAGAAATTTAAAGATATTAACAAATTACTAGAAAGATAGAGGACAGCCTCTCACTTTCGCCATTGACTACATCAATTGCTTTGTCATTTTCACTAAATCTGAAATCAATCAGAATTCACACTGCGTTAGAAATCCGAAATATAGAACATTACAAATTGTTCACTGCCCAAGAGCCAATAAGGGGTATGGGTAAAGCGTTTTCATAAAACGAAAAATTGCGACATATTGAATCCCCTTTCCGATTCTAAATTAATTAGTTTAGATGGACCCAAAGGATCACATATTCTAAGTGCAGTGTGGTATTCAACTTAGTTCAAAATGGTTGAGCTGATGGTAAAAGTCGTATAAAACGACAATACAATGTTTCTATGGAACCTATTCGAATACTACTTCAGTAGCTTTACATTTTCTTGTCTTCATTTCGACTGATCGTCTTGAAAATGACATTGAATATCCCAAGACTACCGTAAAACGCTATCTTCAATGTAGAATATTTACTAATTACTGAAAGTTTTACGAACTGTAGTCAGTCCTTCATAATCCTTACAAAATCGGATGCAAAATATGAGAAACATCAACATAAAATAATTTTGAACTGAGAAAGGCAGAAGAGAGTAGCAGGAAAGGTTACAACATCACTACAGTAGCTCTCCATAGCTGCTTCAATCAGGGATGACATAGAGGAAACTTAAGCATCAACGACTCATCATTATTTATTTTCCGAATTAGACATACCATTGTTGGTTGTTCCTTCTTGTCCTAAAATCGAGTTGGTATCTAGAATAGTCAGTATTCGAATAACTGAAGTTCTACTGTAGATAGACAATATAATGCTTTCTCACCAAATCGAATTAATGTAAACATGTTTTGAACTTGTTTTCCCAACATTCTTCCCTTACTATATTCATGCTTATCCCAATGTACATTTTGCCCAAAATAGAATCAATGGTAGGAACTAATGAAACATTTTCAAGTATTCACACATACCACTCATCTCCATTATTATTTAGGAATATCACGAGAGAAAAACTAAACATTAAAAAACTGATCTACGAACAAAAACACAAAAGAAACACTGCACTGTCTTATAGATAAAAAAAAAACAAAGAAATAAGAAACCAAAAGCATACTAAATGCATACAATGAGAAAAAAACTCACATTAAGCATAAATAAGAAAACAGTTCAGATAGAAAGCATACGTTAATTATAAATAAATAGTTAATGCAAGAGTAACAAGTGGCTAGCAAAAAACTACTGTATGTACAATATATATAAGAATAAAATAATATGTCGTAAGGAAACAATGTATATTTATGAACAATTTCAATTGAAATCATTCAGGCAACATGCAGACAAGGTAAAAAAGGGAGGAAACTAATAAATTAATCATTTAATGTAGTGGTTGCGGCGGAGCGCAATTTCCGTGTGAATGCCGAAAGATGATGTTGAGAATGAAATAAGATAAATATAAGGAGAGACTTAGGTTTAACTGTAAATCGCCTCCTCCCTAAATAGTAATTGATATAATTAGCAGAAAACTGATATAAGAAAAATACTCTCTAAACGGATGAAATAAAACAAACAAAAAAATATGACATGCAACTTAAACGCTTCATTATCTAGACATTTGAACGTAATAAAACTAAAATAAACTTGAGTAAGATAAACAGAGAAAAAAAAACAAATAAAAATAAAAAAGAAACTGACTGCGCACTCGCATACTATTCAATGCGATCAAATTTATTCAATAATATAACATTGATGAGTAATATACATATATTAAATAATATTTAAGTCGGGAGTCTTAGCAAAATAAAAACAAACAGAAAATGCTATTGCTTGATCGTTTATTAAAGCTGCAGAAAATTATTGTAATTATATATATACATATGACAAATTATATATATATGAAAAAAATTCTAATTATATTGATTATAAAATTATTATGAAATGATAAAATGAAAAACAATCCAACAATACAAAAAGAAAATCAATTCATTTTTTGGGCTTAAATTATACACAAAACATTCATATGAAAAAAAAAAAACAAAAATATTTATACATATACGAAATCAATTTATATATATATCCAAAAAAAAGTAACAAGAGGAAAAATGAAAATTGTAGAAGGGAGAATAGAATGGATTCGAAGCCAATTATAATGATGCTTATGTACCTTTATTTATTGAATTATATTGAAAGCAAGATTAACAAAAACAAGAAAAAAAAACCTAAAATAAATGAAAAAAAGTATCCAAAGAAACAATGAAAAACACAATCAATCTTATTCCAATTAAAGTATTTATTACGAAACTATATAAAATGATATAGAAAACAATGAAACGACATCTAGATATCACAATGTAACATAATTTTCACTTAGGTTCTTACACCTTCAACTTTTGTCCTTGCATTGCATTGCTTCGTTTTACATTACATTTTCATGGCATTCGAAAGTTGTTATCGCAGTCCTTATGTTACACCTTTCCAGTTGACGGGGATTTACTTGACGTAATGAAAATAATTTGATTCCTCGACTTTCGAGAGAAAATCATTTTATTAGGTTGTTGCACATGAAATGGCCAATTTGATACTAAAATTTGAAACGACTGTCAAGCTTACAAAAATTTATTTAATTAATCAAAATAGGTGCCAGTCGATTCAAAACACCTCTCCCAGTGAGATACAACAGCATGTATGCTAGTTTCGTAGAAGTCCAATTTTCGGGTGTTGATTAACTCGTCGAAGGCAATTTTGATGGCCTAAATTGTTTTTCCGCCAAAAAATGATCCAAATAAAAAAGTGGTAGTCGGTTGGCGAAAGGTCCGGTGAATATGGTGGATGAGGCAGAGTCTCATACTGCAATTCGTTTAACTTTTGAACCGTTGTTCTGGATACATGAGGTCGTGCATTGTCGTGAAGGAGTATCATACCATCTCTGTTGACTAATCTCGGCCGTTGAATACTCAATTTTTGGTGCATTTCCTCGAGTTGGACACAGTACTTCTGTGCTTCTATCGTTTTTTGCAGGCGCCAAAAAAGAATAGTGGATAACTCCAGCTCTAGACCACCAAACAGTCGCCATTACTTTCTTCGGATGGAGGTTCGGTTTCGGCATATGCTTCAGTGGCTCATCAGCATCTAGCCATTGTGCTAATCGGCGACGATTGCCGTATAATTACCACTTTTCATCACATGTCACTATTGTGTGCAAAAGAGTAAAAAGAGTAAAGAGTAAAGAGAGTAAAGAACTGCAAATTTCCATTCGAAGCTCCATGTTTTGCTCCGTAAGGGCATGCGGAACCCATTTCTCGAGTTTTTCACCTTTCTAACTTGTTCCAAGTGTCGGGAAACTGTCGAATATTGTCTCTCACAGACTGATGTGTGTCGGGTTCGACTAGCAAACACAGCTCGTCATTGTCAATATATGGTCGTAGATGACCACGTGGCTCACTTTGAAGGTTTACATCGCCTGACCCGAATTTTTCGAACCACCGCCGTGTGGTTTGTTCGCTTACCGTATCAGCTCCAAATGGTTGCCTCCGCTGCTTTATGAGCGAGTCTGAACTCATACAGAAAAAGTATACGTTCTTGGCTCTTTTCCATCCTTTTTTAAGGTTTTGTGTAAACACAAAACCTTATTAAAATTGGTTTACTGTCTGTCTGTCTGTCTGTCCGTCACACGCATTTTTCTCGGAGACGGTTATAGCGATTGAGACCAAATTTGGTAGAAAGGTGGGAACTGTGAACGCTCACGCATACAGTGAATTACATCCTTTTACGTCGAATTTAAGGGGGGGTCCCCATACATGCAAAAGGGGGGTGTAAAATTTTTTTTCATCGAATATAGTCATGTGGGGTATCAAATTAAAGGTCTCGATTAGTACTTTTCAAAGCCGATCTTATCAACTGGTGGTGGTTTGATTTAGCAAAATCGCAACTAACTTCACTTGATTGCCAAATCGGCCTTTTCATGTGCAACAACCTAATAAATAGCACATTAACCTCCCGACGCCTTCGCCTCCACTATTCCTGAACGTGTTCTCATCGAATACCGACAGAGGCAAATCGTCAGACGCTGCCTCACCTCTACCCTGGGAGCAGCGTAACCGAAGCGACTCGCAGATGTTAAATGTTTCTTTATATAATTCGCAGAACATGACAAGCTTGGCCAGAACTGAACATATTTTCTTCAAGATTGCGGGATCCTAAGTCCGCATTCACTTGATGTCGGACCGGACCAAGGAGCAACTTACTGCGAGCCGCTTCGGTTACGCTCCTCCCAGGGCGACTTCGATATAAGAATGACATACCATGGCAGCAAGCTGAGTTGTTAGACCACAAGGCTGTCGTACGGAAGGTCGTGGTTCAAATTTCACTGGTGGCAGTAGGATTTGTATCGTGATTTGATGTCGGATACCAGTCGACTCAGCTGTGAATGAGTACCTGAGTCAAATCAGAGCGATAATCTCGGGCGAACGCAATGCTGATCTCATTGCCTCCTACAGTGTACTGTAATCCTGTAGTGTACTGCTATGGTCTTAAATGAAGTGCTCTAACACACTTCAAGGCCCTAATCCATTTGGATTGTTGCGCCAACGATTATTATTATACCATGACAGAGTCGACAAGGATTAAACTCATCTGTCAACAAATGTGGCTGCCGTAAACTTCTATGTAAGAGATTGTGTTAACCACGCCTCCACCCATATGTCTCATCTGAGAAATTCAGACGCCTAACGGTCCATTCGTTCCGTATCATCTTTGTTCAGTACCATTGAAAATGGGAATTGGAAATTTATGAACCCTTCGCAACACTAGGAAAACACCTAAAAACAATCGGACCGCTAACATTAGGCTCTATTGTTATGATACGATATTGACAAGCCCAGTTTTGGTGTTTTATCTTCCTAGATATTCAATAGGGAATAATTCTTTGGGATATAGGGGATCCTAAGCCCACATCCATCCACATGATGTTGGACTGGACCAAATGGAGAGCAACTTACTCCCACGCTTTTCCACGAACCCCTCGTTTGGAGCATAGCACCCAAGCATTCCTTGTTCTTTTTTTAGGGAATAATTGCTTTTCTAAACTGAGCGCCATGGAAAGGTGTATATTATCATTGTGAACTATTATTTATACACTTTCAAATCCCATCATAGATATATTTTCCCTAACGCTTTGCTTTGTAAATTTCTATTTAAAAAACACTAAAACACTTTTCCTCACAAATTTTCTCGCACCATAAATCATCCTTGTCTACATTAAACACATCAACAGTTTCACAACTACATAGATAAAAACCACATTGACATTCCTTTTTTACCTTGTTTTGATGTGAGTGTATACTTTTAATCATCCTCATCACGTATAGAACATTTCCCCAATATTCATAACACACACTACGCAACACAAGAAACCACCACACAAAAACAGTAAAGTTACTCACTTGGAAGCAAAATTTCCCGACAACAAATGTTAGTCAGTGACTTTACAAGACAACAAAATAAAATTAGTAATGTAATCTTAAAAGAATGTTAATTTTCCAAAATTTTAAGCTTTGTTTTAAAAGCCGTATATCAATTGAAAACAAAAAGCAAAATAACAAAAAAAAATGCAACAAAAAAACAATTACTGTAGCTTTAGTTTTATTTAGAAGAAAAATGATACTAAATATTAATACTTCAGAGGAAAAATGAATTATGGCATTTTTGTGTAAATATTTAACGATGGGAAAAACTTTATTGCAACAAAAAATATACAGTATGTAACAAAAATATAAAGAAAAAGAAAAAAATGAAAAAAAAAACTGCTGAACGATTTGGGTAAAAAGCACTTCAAAAATTACAAGAGAAATCAGTTAGTTATTAGTTATATTACTATGAGTCATGATCATCATTATTGTGTAATATTGTGTGTTGATTGTAAAGTATATTTGCTATAATAAGTCTTTATGTTTATTTAGATCTTTATTTATAAAAACAAAAATATTATGAAACAAGAACAGAAATAATAACTTTTATTTATTGCATTTCAATGGTTTTTAATTATTCTCTCACTCACTTAACCTTTCATTTTATTCGACTCGATACGATTAACCATTTAATTTGTCGATAGTATAAGTGAAAATACCGAACTAAACAAAACAAACAAAAATTCAAGTATAATCATCGCAAATTATCCCTGGCCAATTCGCGATAAGCTGAAATATATGCCCGACTGCGTAAAATGCTTTAATTTATTCACAACAAATTAGATCAATAATTTATTTTATTTTTGAATAGGCAACCGCTAGCTTTGTGCATTTTCTGCTTTGGCTTGTGTTTTTATTAAGCTTAAAAGTTACCACCGATACCGATTTGTCATTATATACCTGAAGAGAAAGTTAATAATAAAGATGATAAACAAACTTGTTTGTAATTGTATCGGATGGATTTTTATTGAATATTCGGTCATACATAAATTGTAATTGCCACTGCGCTGGAACTTACTAGCACCGCTCTTTGCCGAACAGACAAAATTGAATCTTTACTTCCTTGTGATGTCAGGTGTCAGATGTTTAAGGTGTAATATTTTCGAATAACAGAGAAGGATCGCTACTCTGTCTCCTATTCTCGATTATAATAGACATCAATGAGTGACTCACACAATTTTCATATTGCTATGCAGAATAGTGAAGGAGGGGGCAAGCCTCATGGAAATTCTTGAAGGAAATTACCAGGAACCGAAAAAGATGGCGTGTAAGTTTGGTTAACGCAATATGGCCTACATAGGAGCTTGCGGAAACGATATATGCCTAATAAAAAATTTGGAACCATGAAAGGGGGTTTTCAGCATCGATTTTTTTTATTACACAAATCATTTGCTTAGCTATCCCAGAATATGCTGCAGAAATTTCAAAGCAAAATTTATGGTGCTTTAGATTTTATAGGGGTAAAAGGGAGCGTTTATCGGGTGCAGGCTCAGGGTCCACCACCCAGGAGGTAGTTGCTTTATGTTCTTACGAAATCTGATAGCGTTATGTAAATCATCATCATTAACGGCGCTACAACCGGTATCCGGTGTAGTCCTGCCATGGTAAGAAACTCCAATTCGATATCCCTAAAAGCTGTCTGTTGTCCTGACCTACGCCCTGGATGAAAAAACGTAGACTGTACATCTCGGGTTGTTCTTCTCATAATGTCAATATCGTCAGCGGAGGCCAGTAGTTGGGTGGACTTCAAGAGGATGGTGTCTCTTGCGTTAACATTTGCATCGTGGATCACTTTTTCCAGGGCCTGGTTAAAGAGAACGCATGATAGGGCATCCCCTAGTCTTAGACCGTTGTTGATGTTGAATAATCTTGAGTCTGATCCTGCTGCTTTTATCTGGCCATGGACATTGATCAGGGTCAGTCTAGTCAGTCTTATCAATTTCGTCGAGATACCGAATTCTATAATGATAGTGTATAGTTTCACTATGGCTATGCTATCATAGGCGGCCTTAAAGTCGGTGGAAAAATGATGCAACTGATGATCATATTCCAAAAGTTTTTCCATCGCTTGCCGCACAGAGAAAATCTGATCTGTTGCTGATTAGCCTGGAGTGAATCCTCTTTGGTATGGGCCAATGAACGTATGGGACCATCCGGCCCAGCAAGATAGCGGAGAATATCTTGTAAATGGCACACAGCAACGTGCTACCTCTATAATTGCTGCACTGTGTAATATCTTCCTTTTTATGTATGGAACAAATAATGCCTCGTTGTCAGTCGTCAAGCATTGATTCGCTGTCCCACACCTTGAGCATCAGTTGGTGACCCGCTTGTATGATGAATTGTACAGATTGTTTCTTCTATGCTTGGTGATGGAAGCATTAGTTCGTCGTCTTCAGTTGGTGGGAGCTCCAACTCGCCGATATTCTGGTTATTGAGCAGTTCTTTAAAATACTATCGGTTGAGTATTTTGAAGAACTGCTCAATATGCTCATTCTGTCGGAAATCTCGGCAGGATGAGCAAAATCTCCAAAATATGATTTTGATATCATACTTGGGACAGGCTTCAAAGATCCGCTCAACTGGCTCGTAGAAATGTCGAGCTCTGCAGTCTCCTCTGTAGGGGCGTAAACTTTAATGAGGCTTATATTTCTAAATTTGCCTCGCAAACGCTTATGTTTTCAAAGCCAATAACAGCAAGTTTCATTTCCTGGATGGCCGCTATAATATATGGTATAGTGGCTCTTCTCCAGGAAACCGGTCCCTGTCCAACGCATCTCTTGCAATGCTGTTACATCAGCCTTGTATTGGGACAGGGTATCGACTACCTGTTGAGCAGCAGGTTTTGTGCTCCATCGTGGATACCAATCCACGTTTCGCTCTGGGACCTATACTACCTTTTGACCGCCGTTATCTAAATAGTGTACTTATAAATATTTGGCTTCAGTCCCTTGTACGAGTCCATTTGTGTTTGATGTAACTGCTCGTAATTAAGAATAATAAATGTCTTCATATCCGAAAGGGGATTTTTAAAACAACTTTTTTCAATCTACCATGACCTAGAATATGAACCAATATTTGAGATAATATCATATTTTTAAGAATGCCTTTTTTTGCATAATTAGTGAAAAAAATGGTGAAAATTAAAGTATTTCTGCAAAATTTGTTATTTTGAATAGTTGTCGCGAGCAAAGGTGGCAAAATAAAAGCCCGATCAGAGAGTCTATTCGCCGCGCTTCTCGTTATACTCCACATTTTTCCTGTAGATACCCTAATCAAAGTTCACACGCCCAAAACTCGCTTCTTTGCAACTGAAATGACATCTATGGGAAGTAGAAAACTGACTTTAGACGTGGAGAATAAATGTAACGAATAAACTCGTACGGGAAAATTTAACATAAAAGTGGTCGGTTCCCGCAAATAAATCACGATCAAAAAACAACTAGGTAAAGGCATATATAAAATAAATTGCAATGACTGTGACAAATTATACATAGGACAGACCGAACGGCACATTACGACAAAGTTTCAAGAGCAGGTAGAAGAAGCAGGATACAGCGAAGGACGAGGAGCAAATACGGTGAAATCAGCGGTTGCTATGCACATTATCGAAAGAGATACGATAAAAACAGGCATCGTGGAACCAGTACATTTGAATAGGGCTTCCATATTGAACGCAAGACCCATTAAAATGATTGCAACAACCGCCAATTCATTAAGTGATCCTTAATGATAGTTATTTAAGGGCTATTAGGAAAATGGGTTATTTATGTTTTTAATTACTTTTCTTTCTCGCTCCCTCCGCTATAGGTTTTGCAAGTCTAATTTAGAATTTCCTAGACCAAATTCAGAATTTCCAAACTAATTTTAAACCTTTCCAAAATAACATCAGACTTTTTCAAACAAATGTAAAACTAGCATGAATAAAGTGAATAAGTAGCTCTCGAAATATGTACGCATATTCATAATAGGAAAAATTATTATAGGAAAAGGAAATGTTAGTTGTTTTAATATTATAGTTACGGTCTTGAAAGGAAGTGCTTTCACACGCTTCAAGGCCTAGAGCCAAATAACAATCTCTAACAGCGAAAGAGAAAAAAATGTCTTTCGATTGGAGGAATATTCTCTGAGCACAACGTAAACAATGATTGACGATCGAAAAGTGTGATTAGGCCTAAATAATTCCAAAAAAATCCAGAAACATCGAAAGTAGTCTAATAAATCCATTCTGGTTTTCCCTGACAGGAATTGTTAATTTGATTTTCTACGAAATCTAGACTGAGCAAATCCGAATAAATCCTTTATAGAAAGTGCATCTGCACATTCGTCGCTTCTCGTTCGCTACTGTTTAGTATGAAGGATAAAAGCTAGCAAATGCACTAACTTCGCAAAATATTATGGGGCAGATACTGAAATATAATAGGAAGAAAATAGGGACCCACCAAATTGCGTAACAACAGGGATTTAGACGAAGCTTGGCAAGGCAAAACAAGCAATCAAAGCACGAAAAGCGGAGACAAAACCACTTAAAATACAGTCTTCATCGCGAAGTAAGATTTCGCAGCAGTTTCGCAGGGAAAAAAGGAAAGGGTGGAGGTCGTCCAGTGGATGAGAATACTGCTCTGGCCGACATCTGGTACACCAGCAGAATACTAAAACTTCTATCTCCAGTCTAACAGCAAGACAAAAGAGCGGGAAATAAACTCTATTACAAATGAGATAATCTTATCAGAGAAACAAGTCGAAATACCGACGCTTGCGCTTCAACACACATTATTCTATCCGTATATATAATAGCTACAAATCCTACATATTGCCTCCATATTACAGCCATAGATATTTTCTTCACCCTAAACCCACTGCTTATTTCCGAATGCAGTACGTATAGCACGTATATAAATTGATCGTACCCATATTTCCGATTTACTTCGTGCACAAAAGCGTACATACGTACATATATAGTACGTATATTAAATACGGCTGGTTTCATATATATATATATATATATCTATCTGAATTAGAGACTACCCGCAAACTTCATTAGCACGCATATACTATAGACCCACATACACACATGTCTGTTTGGTGTAATTGATATTCATATACAAATGACTAAAAAACTAAAACGAAATGGTATTGGCGAATTGATGTCATGATAATGTCAAACGTGTATGTAGAATGCAAGAAATTCACAAAAAATGGCAAAGTTTCACCCTTTATAACTTTGTTAATAATAGTTAGATTTTCTTCAAACTTGACCAAATTGTACACTATTTTATCTCTTACCCATGCCAACTTTTGCACTTCTAGGGGTTTGTCGGGTAAATTTCAAAAGTGTAGAAATATACTATTATTAACTTTATTTGTACAGATATCGGAACCCAATGTTTTTGAGGCCTAGATTTCGGAGAGACACAACTGTGATTTTTTTCAGATTTTTCGGTTGGAGAGATTCTGAGGATGAGACCTGTTACACTTTTGATGGTCATATTTTGAGCCCTCACTCCCCTGTGCAGTCTCCATTCACTGTATAAGTGATAATTATGTGGGAAAAAACCGGGCCAAAAGTTATATAGGCCCTCTGTCATCGCTTTTTTTAAATTCCTATTCCGGGCCCCGGTAAAAGTGTGGTGAGTTTAATACGTCCATTTATACGGCGATCACAAATAATGCCACTTGTTGAACGCTACTTCATCCAAGTTGCACTGGATGCGTGCAGCAATTTCATAACACAGTTCACCATTGGCTGATAGCATTGAATCGAGATATTTAAATCATTCAGTTCTCAGCTGCTCTTGCTGCCACTGACACTGCTTGTTTTATTGTGGTCGGTCGTCAAAAATTCTGTTTTATTCAGATTCAAGCTCAGACTGGGTTCCATGAGGCAAACGTTCCACTTTTGAACAAGTTACTCAAGATTAGCTTTGCTATGAGACACTCCAAGCGAGCGGTGTTTAGAGTAACTGACGTTGGACCTGTCCTGAATAGAGTCCGTCACAATAATAAAGGGAAGTGACGAGATGGGGCTTGAATATAATGTGACTCCGGAAAATGAGAGAACTACGCCAAAGATAGTTTTCTCATTTTCCAACGGCCAACTAAAAAAAAAGAATTGTTAAGGTCGTTTTCGAGTCAACTTTCAACAATTCATCACATTCAATATGCTGGTTTAAGTCTATGATAAGAAGCAATTTCTGATAATAATACATACACATTTATATGAAAATTTGTGTATCATTATATGTATTACTATTTACTCAACTCTAAAAACGTCGTTATTTCTCTATTATATTGCAATTTTCAAATTTCACTTCGACTTGAACAATCCCGAACTAAATGAACATCTGCCAATGAACATCTCAGATGAATGTTCATTCATGAGCATCGCATTGAAAGGCACTAATTGACTGCCATTTTGGCGTTTTGTTTATGTCGTGAGACTTGAATTCAATTGTCAAATAATTGATCAATTACCACCAGGCGCGAACTGGAAAAACCAGAAAAGGATACATTTATTTACCAAGTGAGACCCGTCCCAGACGTATTTACATTTAAAAATAGTCCATTCTGTTACATATCATGCTTTCTTCACATTACAGGCTACCTGAGAAACAAATTACATCTTCAGCTACAAACAAGCAATTGCTATGCCCAAGTGGAGTGATATTCGCGCCTTACAATTCCTTGATATTTATGAGAAACATGAATGTTTATGGAACCCCAGGATCGAGGAATATAAAAACAAATCAGCAAGGAATGCCGCCTTTGATGCTATGTTAGCAGAACTCCAAATTCCCGATTTGACAGCGAATGATATAAAACTGAAAATCAAGAGCATCCGAACAACGTACAAACGAGAATTATCTACTGTACTGAAAGCTGAAGCGAACAGGACAAAAGATGGACCAGTGTACAAACCAAAGCTATTTTGGTTCCACAGAGCAGATAGTTTTTTGAGGCCTGTCTCAACAAGTCGATTCTCTTGTTGTCCATCAGTAAGTATTGGCTGGAGTCATTCTATATTAAACGCAGCCATATTTTCAATGTTTGCCACTTCTAGGTTCAAAACAAAAACGAGAGCTATGATAACAGCGGCGAACAATATTCAATCACAGAGACAAAGTATAGCATCAGCGAGAACCAGGCTGCACTACGTCATAAATACAAACAGGAGACACTTCAAGAAATGACCATGGCGCTGGGTGATACCGACACCGAAGAAATTAGTAGTGCACAAGATGAACAAAATACACAAAGTATGCATGAAGACACTAGCGGTCAACAACAGCATCACCATGAACAACAACAACAAAGCATACCACTGGGTGAAACCATTCGAGAGGAAACCATAACAATTGCTCCATATCGACCCAACGACGCGTACGAAACATCAGGAACCATCCAAGAGAGTGAAAATATAACAACAGTCACTCGGACTTCCCACGAGGATGACGAGTATGCGTTGTTCTGCCGAAGTGTCGAAGCGCAATTACGGTCAATTCCTGATTCATATTCAAGGTCCTTAGCCAAGTTCAAAATACAACAAGTGTTATTCGAAGCCGAGACGGGTCACTACCGTAAAACGGCATTTGTAACTATTCCAAATCCACAACCGTAGAAATTGTAAAAACATCTTTTATGATTAATAACCCTTAGAAATTAGCGTAAAAATAGGTTTACTTTCTTGGAAAGTAGAAAATATTGTAATATAATGTAATTCTTTTTCGAATCGTGGTCAACTATCTTTTATGCAATATCAACGTCATTTCTTGGTTTAATTGTTCATAGAAGCTTTTAAAGAAAGTTTTTTGTACACAAAGATTTTAATTAAAGCAAATGCAATTGAAAACTTTTCACTCATTTACAAGGTCGGAACCATGCCTGCTTCTAGAGAGTTATTGATGTTTTGCTTCTAAAGAAATCTCGACAAAAGTTCAAACACTTTCAGAATATTTGAACTCAAGAAAGAATGAGAGGAAAATTATTACGTCCAAAAGACAAAAAAACGTCTCAAGACAAGCAATAACTGGAGGTTCTCCCATTGTGCGGGATTCACTGCTGCTATTTGGTAAACCTTGCAGAAGCTAACTCGAAATCATCGATTCTTCGCGAAGTGAAAAAAAACAAAAACATAAATTCAATTTATACAATGTCTCTTAATGGTCATAAGGTGAAAATGTAGTTACTAAAATTCTTTGAAATGCAATCTGATAATAAGGCTAGATATATCAAATGATGCCGTAAAGAAACCATCCAGTCTACAATATCACTTCGTAATTTCTGTCGGAGTTTAGGAACCCATTAGATGACCGCGCTCTCTGTGCGCCGACTCTACCAATTGAAAATTTGTGAACTCCTATAACTTTCACTGCAATTAAAATCAACGGAACATTATACGGGCATACAACTTGCCACTAGGACAAATAGGTTTCGACTAACCGTCCCATTGTTGAAACAAAACCAAAATCAGTAATAAAAATTGTCTGCTGGAAGTGCGTATAAAAGAGGGCTGGGCTGATTCGGCCTATGGGGAAATTATGACATGATGTTTGACAAAGTTCACTGTGATACAGAACAGCTGGAAAAGATTATAGTTTCCTTAGGAAATCAGTCATGAGTTGATACTCATTACCAAAAAGCTAGCAGGAATGGGGATATCCATGCGTTGTCGTGTAGTGCTCGACGTACAGGTCCACAACAATCAATATGAGGTACTGTTCGCCGCCTTGGTAGACAAGATTAGAAACACGAAACGGAGAGTTCTAGTCAGAGGGGAATTTAACGTCACAGACCTCGAATTGGTTATGCATCAACCAGATTCTCGAGGCGCACAGACTGATTGTCCTGAATACCAGTAACACTCGGACATTCCGACGCCCTGATTCCGAGGGCACTATCCCTGACGTAACTTTTGTTACGGAGTCCTTAATGTTAGCAGCCCAATGATGGGAGGTACTGGAAAATTTCAGACCGATCATCATCAGTACATTTCCTTCAAAGTGACAAACGGCACTTCCCAATGTTCTGCCCTCCAGCAAACGCCTACCGGGTGGAACATAAGGGAAAATTGACGTTGCAAAATTTGTCGAATCTCTCTCGAGAGAAGTAAATCAGCGACAAGACCCAAGCACAGACAGAAGAACTGCAACTGAATCGCTAGTTCATTCAATGATGAGCCTAATCACCGCCGCTTATAATGCATCGGCTACCAAAAGTTAACAGCGTCCCGGGAAATTACCTGTGTAGAGGCGCAGTCGGAGTATCGTCGGCTTGGCATATCGGACACAACGGGGAAGAGGAGGAGCTCCTCAAGCCATGGCTGACTGACGCAATACGTGCTGCGGGAGACTACTCGCCAACGCAATATGGTTTTAGAGCGGAGTGATCCAGATGCGATTGAGGAGGTGGTCAAGCGGTAAAACTGGCTGAAGCACACAGTCGCCACTGTGGGCGAATGGTGCTCTTTGTCACGCCTCAGACTTGAGGCACAGGAAAATCTTTTCCATATTGCAGGCTACCTATTCCAGATGTGAAGAAACTATGGAAAAGACCGTTCCCTACTCTACGAGACAGGGGAAGGACAGTGCAGAATGAAGGTAATATTGGGGGGCGGCTCGCAATCTATCCTCGGTCCGGACTTTTGGAACGCCCTATATGATAGTCTTCTAAGACTCGAGGCACCTGATGAATTACATCTGGTCGGATACACGGATGATGTTGCGGCACTGATTACTCCACGCACACTGGAATTGGTGATGCAGCGAGCAAGAAGATGGATAGCTGAACATGGATTTTTCTTAGCTTTGTAGAAAACAGAAGTCGTTGTGTTGACCAAGGAGACGATTCCCATAATCCTCCCTAATCAAGTGCGACTAGAATACCCAATGTCGGACGTCCCGTATCTAGCAGACGTCGGTTCAGTCCGTCTCTACGGCTCCAAAGTATGAGCTGACTCCTTCAGTGAGGAAATATACCGCAAGTGCCTAGCGCAATTACAAAGACGAGGGGCTCTGCGAGTTGTATCCGCCTATCGTACCGTCTCGAAGCCAGCAGTAATGGTGATAGCGGGACTTATTCCGGCCACTCTCCATGCTGTCGAGCGGAGGCTTATATACCTCAGAAAAGGCGAGGGAAATAAGAAAGCTGTCGCTTGTGAAGAGAGAGCCCGTACCCTCCGCACATAGTACCAACCTTGGGAAAGAGAATCGAAGGGTAGATGAACTGTGCATCTCATAAAAGGTGTGACCATAATTCAATCGAAAATACCGTAAGGTTGACTATTATCTTACCCAGCTGCACAGCGCACATGGGTGGTTTCAATCTTACCTGCACACAATCGGCAAATTACAGTTGCCCGACTACATTTATTGCAAGGATGTGATGGATGATGCCTGCAAAAGGTGAGAGTACCATCGCCATAGGTGTTTTAGTCGGTAGTCTGTCTGAGACAGGAGACCAAATTAAGTGTGTTGTTGCAAGTAACGCGGAGTCAAATATTATTTTTCATTTTTTAAACAAAAACTACTAAAAGACGCAAAATTAATTTACTAGACGAAACTTCGGCCGTTTTGCTAGTTAGGCAGATCCTCTATCATTTAAAGTATAACCATGTCCATCGAAATTATCAAAAGCCTTCCTTATGCTTGCTCTTTTACCGAGTCGTGCACTTTGGCTGTGGATTTGGAAAAGAAGCCAAGCAGAGTCGGACTGATGATAAGCACTAACCAAATTTCCAAGTCTGACGGATCATTGCACTCTATTTGCATTACTGGACAGAACATCGGAGATGTGGAGCAATTTCTATATCTAGTTAGCTTCACTTGATGCTGCTCGACGCATTAACAGCATTGAAACCGCCTACGCTGATTTGGTCAAAATCTGGAAATGCAATGCATCTCAACATCGACATTAAGTTGACGCTATTACGCGGCAACATTCTCATAGTGCTACTATGTATTTAACCTGTACCAATGCATTTTTTTAAGTTCTATACTGTATAGTCATAATTTTGTACATATGGTCATAAATAGTCGCAGCACATCAATAGAAAACATACGATACCATGTGCAGCATGCGGCCATACGTGGTCCGGGATATGTTAAGCTTCCATTCGCACTTTGCATAAATCCTTTAAAACCATGAGGCCTTAAAATTTCGATAACTTGAATGCGTGGCGTAGCTCCATTCTTTTCCCATTGCAGATAACTCTTTACTCCCTCAATGAATTTCTATAATTTTTTTGGTCATGGTTTACTTTTAAACCCACCACCTCTCATATATACGATTGCTTACTTGTGTCCGTATAAAATAACAATATTAAAAGGCAGTTTTTGAAAAAAATCCAAGCCAAGTTATGCGGAAATATTATACTTTGTTTAAGACAACAAAATAAGTTGAATATTTTAAGCCATAATTGGAAATTCGATAATTTTTACTTCTTAGCATCAAAATTTTAGCAAATATGAAGAAAAGCCCAGTATATATTTAATCGGCCTTTTCTAAATAGTAAATATTGACCGTTCTATCGAATTCTGCTGTTTCATAAATAGTCGTACGTGTGCAACTGACTTAAATAGAAAACAACCAGTTGATTCTCTAGGAGAGAATCACCACTAACAACACTTCGAGAGCGCATAACATTTGTTTTGACAGTACATTGGCTGACATTGGTGTGAGGACCAGCCAAAGAAACAAACAAATATTTCACAACTGCGATTATTCACGAGAGTTCCTCACAAGCTACAAATAATGTCCACCTCTAAAGTAAGTTTTCTTGTCAAACACTTTCATTTCAGACCACTAATTCGCATTTACCATTGAATAGATTGATATCGCTACACAAGTAAAATTTGCTCATGTTTGCAGTATGTTGGATAAAATCAGGAATGCAAAAGGAGCTCGACAAAAGGAATCAATATTGCAAAAGTATTTGGAATCATTCAATGAGTTCAGTATACAATTTAAGAAACAACATGGAGCCGATGTATGAGCGCTATTTTTTTATTAGGAACTATTCCCAATTTACTATTTGTATTCGTCCTACAGAAATGTGAATATAGTTTCTATCCAGTACTAAGATGTTTGGTTCCAGGCGCGGATAATGCTCGTGGAAGTTATGGAATTCAGCTTACTACAATGGGAAGATTATATATCAAAGTCCTTAATTTGGCCCCTAATGGTGAGTATAAACTTTTTTGCATATAATACAATATTTCATGGCACTTTCAATAATCTTATACAGATACCAATTGAATTGGTACGAGTTACTGGTGATAGCACTAATAAAATGAAAACACTACTTTAAATATTTGCTTAATCTAAGATGATATGGTTCGATCTCTACATCCACACTTTTTATAAAAGAGAGAATTATAGTTAACCTCACTATTATTAACAAGTTACGATAGAACAAAATAATACTTTCCATGAGAATTTAGAGAAGAATTTACTACTAATAGAAGAATTTACTTTTGGTAAATGGTTCTACATATCAAAATATAGTATAGAGTCTTTCTTGGGTCCGTGAAACCTGATGCACTCAATATCTCTTAGTCACTTATTCCCAGCAAGCATTACAAATGCGAGTCTCATTTGTAATAATAATATGAAATAAGTATATCCAATTATCTCAAATACTTCTTGCGTTATCTCCTTTGAAAATAATCTAAAAAGAATATAAAATAAATTAAATTTCATCATATACGTAGATAATTTGTGTCAATTCAAAAAATGCATCGCTGCCTTTCTTGCAACAACATTGTGAAATCCATATTAATGCCTTTGGTATGAAATTTTTAATGACACCTGCATGCCTCCAAACTGGTTTTAGTTATCAACGGGCGGAATTCATTCATTGTGAGTTACATTAAGAGGAATAAAATTAAATTATGTAAAGAGATTTACATTCTTATGAATATAATCTTCTTGGCAAACCTCTTCAAAGGAATTCTACTTATTCAAGTGGAGAAATAAATCAAGTAGCACATATTTTTCAATAAGCAAAACACGTTTTGCCTCAAGTATTTCAGGTGAAGAAAGATTGTTGTCCATAAAGAAACAGCTTTCAGTATTCAAGCAACTAAATATATAATATTTGATTTTTCCAGTATCACACCTCTACGTTGTATATCTACCATTTTAACCAACCAGTTTAACCAATGGTAAAAACTGTAATTAAAGAGGTGGTAATTAGCATCTTTCTCTTGATACCGAAGCAATTATTACTCAAGGTCGTTCTTCTTTCCTTCTGAATAAAAGCAAAGTACTTAGAAGCAGCGCCATGTCATAACCTCCTAAGCAAGTCAACTTTATAGTAATAATAGAGTTGCTGGCATTGTGAAAGAATCGTGGAATCGCACTCGATTCCGATTATCTCGGGGCCTGGAATAAAGAACATTTCATAAAATTAAATAAATTATGGGAGGGGAGAGCATGATTTTCGCTTCGGGTCCAGTCTCTCCTACGTCGCTTCTTCAGAAAATTTGGCAAATACATGGGGCGCTGAATAGAAATTTTAAGTTAAAAACAAGTCGGGAAACCGGTTTTGTTTGCTTCTTCTGTGAGTATATTTGAGTGTAGAACTATCCCATTTGTACGTAGCCCGTTATGTAAATTTCGACGTAGAAGGTTATCATTCACTGCATGCCTGGGCGTTCACACTTCTCACCAAATTTCGTGTCAATCGGTATAGGCATTTCTGAGAAAAGTGCGTATGACAGACAGACATTGAACTGATTTTTGCAAACAAAACCTTAAAAATGATAGGGGAACCTGCATAATGTTCACCTCCGGCCCAGGTTTTTTATTATCATTTTCACCCTGTCCCCGGATTTTTTGCCTTACCATGAGGTGTTAAGAGGCCTGCAATTCTAGAAATTTCATACATGTAGCATATAATACATCAAATCATAGCGAGTTAGGTGCCATGATAGGGAGTAGTTTTGTAGCCTCGATTATTGCGCGGAAAGTTCTGCCACGTGTAGTGAGTGTATCGTGTCTCTGTAGCAATCTACAAATACTGGTATGTGTGTATCGAAGCCATATGGCAATTTAGAAACAACTAGTGAAAATTTGATGCTGTAGTTTTATTAAAAAATTATTGACTGAAAACATTTAACTGTAATGTTATAGACATTATTACAATTCGTGCTAACGAGCACTCACTTGCCAAGATTGGTCTGAACATCGAAGTCGATGGTAAACAAAAAGCAGGCCTAAACAATGGTGGCTTGATACGCTGGATGAGGATTTAAAAGCCTCGAGATAGCACCCAGATCAGGCGTTCGATAGAGCCAAATGGCAAAACCGATCACGACGAGCCGACCGCGCTTGTGAACGGGACAAAGGCTGAAGAAAAAGAAGAAGTTATAGACATTATTGCGTTTCCCCGATCTACTAGCATAATTATTTATGCAACACGAAAAAACAATTTTTCAAGATTACATATCCGATTTAGCTTCAAAATTGCTATAGCGCATACAACGACGTACTTGCAACCGCCTAGACCCAGGAGCATTACACAAATAACAAATATCTCTAAGTCAAGATGCACAAAATTAATCTGCGATTCTGAACTGAAGCAGTCTAGCCCAATTCTGGCCCCTCTGTTTCAGCCCTCAAACCCACAAGACGGATAGGTAGCATCCTCTCCTTCCACTCCCTAAAAAAGATCTAAGATTTCCGAAAAAAAATCAAAAGTTCTTTGGAATATACAACTAATATTATGACGAAATTCGATTGAATTCCGATCGTATTTTTCTACAAAAAAACCCAAAAGCATACGTGAAAATAGGCCTTCTAATGTGGTTTCCCCTCTTAATCGCTAGAAACACCGGTAACATAACCTTTTTATCCAAGAGAGAATTTCAAAAGATACTATACAATAAAGAATCGGGAACAAATACTCTTTCCACCTCATGAGATATTCATCACCATGGACGAGGAGGCTGACGTTACAGTACTTTACCGGATCATTGAAAAGTTCCTTTCGAAATGTAATGTACGTTAATTATGTCCATTGCGACAGCTTCTGCTCCCATGACCAGTAAGTATCTGTACCGACAAATATGTTCTTATCTAGACCTAGATAACGTTTCTTTCCATTTCAGTCGTATTTTACAACAAGTATGAAATACTCAGAGCGAATATTTATCCTCCCAACTCACACAAGAATGAACAGAACATGAAATGCATTGAATTCATAATGGCTACTATTATTAACACATATAACTTCCTCATATATTCCCTGAGACATCTTTCTTTGTTGTTCAGACTATAGTGTTTGAACACCCTTTTTCTTTTTAAAGCAGGTTTGAGACCTTCTTTCACGACCTTATTACGAACGGATTTCTCTTTTTCTTCAGCCGTTGGCCCGTCCACAACCGGGGTCGGCTCGTCGTGAGCGGTTTCGTCATTTGGTTCTATCAAATGCCTGATCTTCATACAATCGCGAGGCTTTTAAATCTCCATGCAGCGTATTAAGCCACCTTTGTTTCGGCCCGCCTTTTGGTTGCTTACCATCGACCTCAATGTTCAGACTAATCTTGGCGAGTGAGTTTTCGAATTGCGTGACCATATCATCGAAGACGTACGCAATTTTTTCACGATCGGTGAAACTCTATATCGATCATGATATCCTTAGTTCCACCACTAGTCCAACGCAACATCTTCGTCTCCATTACCGCAAGACGCCGTTCATTGTCTTTTATAGTCGGCCAACACTCAGAACCATAGGAGCGACAGGACCGACGACATTGCGGTAAATTTTAGATTTGAGAGGTGACACGTTGATCACAAAAAAACACCAGCTGTGGAACGCCACTTCATCCAGGTTGCGCTAATGGGTGAAGCAATTTCATAACAGTTCTCCATTAGCTGGAAATTATGGTTTGAGAGAAAAGCACATAAATATCAAATTTACATTGAAATCCGAAACGCAACCATTGAAATTTCTGGAGATTGGATCACTCACGAAATTAAAAATTAAATCAGTGAGTTTGATTTAACTAGAAAAACATTAGACGTCGATTGTTTCACCATGCAATATTGTGTTGAAACGTAATTTTTCATCTAAGGCATTGCTAAGAAAATCAATTATTCTCATTCTCATATTGAAGTTGCTATTTACCTTCTTCTTGTCGTAGGCGATGATGCAAAAAAGCTCAACCAAACAGACATCATTAAAGGCTGCAGCGACTATGCAGATGTTGTATTCTCCGTAATGCAAACTCGTTCCAGGAGTGTGAACAGTACCTTAACACTAGCAGATATACATCAACTGCTGGATATTATAGCAGAAAACGACAGAAGAAGTAAACTATAAAATCTTTCTTTCACTCAGATTTAATTGTTGCCCATTACGCTTCTTCCAGAAACTGAAGTCGAACTGACCAAATTCATTGAAGTGGCATCACCACTCGAACAGAAATGGCTTATCCGCATAATCTTGAAGCAACTTCGTCTCGGGTTAGGTGAACAGAAAATATTTTCCTTATACCACCCGCTTGCTAAAGAATTTTACACGCGGACAACAGATTTAAAGAGAGTTTGCGAATGTGTCGATAGCGGTGAATCGATAGACATGTCTGATTCAGTGCAACCTCATCAATACATACGACCAATGCTATGTGAACAACTCGATCTTACCAAAGTAGAGGGGATGCTCAACCAAAATATTTACTATCTTGAAACGAAAATGGATGGGGAACGTTTTCAAATTCATATTCTAGACGAAAACTACAAATATATATCACGAAATGGAAAAGATTTTACAACGAATTTCGGTGCAACAGCGTCCGAAGGCAACCTAACGCCACTTATTACAAAATCTTTCACAATTAATGTGACAAATATGATTCTGGATGGAGAGATGATGGTCTGGGATAAAAATCTAAACGGATATCGTGTAAAAGGTGAAAATTATGATGTTAAATCTATTCAGCGTGGAGGCCCGTTGAGACCATGCTTTGTAGCATATGATATTCTATTCTTAAATGGAATAAGTCATATCGACAAGCCATACGCCGAAAGAGTTGCGTTGCTGGAGAAGATTATTAAGGAGCAGCCTGGAGTTATCGTGCTATGCAAACGAATGAAAATAAGAAATATAGAACAGTTGATTAATAGTTTCAATGAAGCATTGGAAGCAAAAGAGGAAGGAGTTGTAATTAAGGCACAAAATTCAATTTACAAACCAGGAATTCGAAAAGGAGGATGGTATAAAATCAAGCCAGATGTGAGTATAAATAGGAATCTCAAAGTGTTCTTGGAATTGGATAATACGAGTATGTTTTTTTAGTATATTCATGGAGTAGTAAAGGAATTTGATTTGCTGATAATCGGTGGCTACTATAACGCAAAACGCACGTATATCGATAGCTATCTATTAGGAGTATACAAGAAGGAGAGTGACAATAATGGTTCGTCGTGGAGTATTTATTGAAATCCATCTTAATTTTAGTTTTCCCATAGAAAATCCAGTATTTTATTCAGTCGCTAAAGTCGCACTTGGGCTATCTCTTGCACAACGTCAGAAAATAAATGAAACTCTGAAACCCAATTGGGTCAACGTTAATAAACAAAACAGGAATGATGTTGAGGCCCCTTGCTGCATAGAATGGGGTGCTAGCATACCGGATGTTTGGATTGATCCGCCAAAGTCTATAATTTTGCAAGTAAAGGCAACCGAATTAGCAGAAACAACTTCGTTTCGAACATCGCATTCGTTACGTTTTCCACGCATAGAAGCGATTCGAGATGATAAGTCATGGTATGAATGCATGACGCTTGATGAATTTGAATCCTATTACAAGGTTTGCAGATCATAATCAATATTTACTCGTAAATAAAGAAAGTTTCATTTCAGAATCAACCAGGAGTTGCAAAAATTAATAAACGTAATTTAACTGCAGAAGATCTATTACCATCAAAGAAGATAAAGATGTCACCAACCAAGAAAAAAAGTACAACGAATAATCCTTACGCATCAGTGTTCAATGTAAATGAGGTAAGAATAGCGATAGTGGTAAGTAATTGATGCATGATGATGAAGTGACGCCCTCTAGGTAACGAAAATAAGTGATGTTTGCGAAGGTCTCCAATTCTGTATACTGAGCACGTCGAAAGGAAAACAATCAATTGATCAGCTGAAAGCCATGGCCGTACGATATGGAGGAAAAATAGTGGAAAATCCTTCTTTGGACACCAAAAAGTGCATTTGCGTTGCTGGTGACATCACTAGCCTAGTCAGACGTCTAATGTCAACAGGAAAATACAATATCGTAACAGTAGATTGGATGATTCGGTCCTTTGGCGAGGATCAATTCTCCGGAGAATTAGCACAACCGAAACCACGTGATATGATTAGCATGACCCCCGACATGGAAGAAGAATTTAAAATATTCTACGATGATTTTGGTGATTCATACATAGATGAGGTGGACAGTGAAGAATTGGAAATTATCATGAAAGACATCAACACTAATGTAATGCTATCAATAATTTCTTTAGTATGATAAACTAACAGTAAAATATATTTCAGGCTATTCCAGAAATTCTTGATGCTGAACTAGTTGAACTTGAAGAAACTTTACTTGATTGCACCGACATCAAACATATTTTCCGTAATATGACCGGTTATTTTTACTCCCTTAGTTCCGCGCTACCGAACGTTTTAGTTCTTGCTAAGTTAATATTTCAATCAAAAGATGGATTGCTTATCGAGGAAGAAAATTTGGCTCGCTCCAAGAAAATGGTTCATATTTTTGTTGACCAAGTGAATCTTAATTCTGAAAGTTTCAATAATTGGATGCATACGATTTTCAGCAAGCCAAAGAGTAAAGTCAAGGTACTGTCATATAGCTGGATACTCGACTGTGATAAGGAAAACCAAATAATTGATCAAACTGGATATTTGTTACATGAGCATTATTGTACATAGTATATTTTTTGTATATTGTATATTTTTCAAAATATTTTACTTTGCTAAAAAATTTTATATTCTACACTAACACAAATAAATTTACAAATAAACTTGGCATTGTGTCTATGAAAAAAAAGGTTGTTAATACAAATGAAAACAAATCATCAGTATCACACTGAACGTCGATATCTACGTGAATATGCCCAACATGGAGTCTGATATGTTGCTCAAAAGACTCCGAAAGAGTTCTGAATAATATAAAACCCGATTAAATAGCTGTAACAACAGTTTTCACAACCAGATATTTTTTTGCACTTTTTTATTTAGTAATTCGATAAAATATGGTTTCATAAATGACCCTTCAAAACTTCAAGTCGAAACTCGCAGTAGTTTCTTTGACATTTTTTTTAAGATCAGATAGTAAACCGATTTCAATAAGGGTTTGATTTACAAAAAAAAAAAAAACAAAAACGTTGAAAAACTCAAAGCAACGCATTTTTCATATGAATTCTATTAGCGCTTTGTAAATTAGAACTTAGGAGTACACTCAAAGTCTTTCCTAATAAACACAATAATCGTTGGGGTGACAATATAATTGGATCAGTGCCTTGAAGTGTGTTCGAACACTTAATTCAAGAGCGTAACAGTACAATACAGTACACTGTAGGAGGCAACGAGATCAGCATTACACTCGCCCGAGATTATTACTCTGATTTGACTCAGGTACTCATTCACGGCTGCGTCGACTGGTATCTGACATCTTCTTCCCTGCTTGTCGTAAAAGGTGACTAAACGATTTGGCTATCAAAAATGGACTATGATTTGTTTGAGGAATGTGAGCACGCTCTTGGACGTACCAACAACTCAGACAAAAAATGTAACGATATAAGCTGGACATTTTGGGCCTAAGCAAAGTAAGATTGTGGGACTCTGGAGAGAGACGCGATGCTTTTCTACTCTGGAGATTCAAGTGGTAGCAGATGCGAATCCGGTGTCGGATTTTTATTATTGGACAGCGAAAAGCGCGCTATTTTGATCTGAAAGTCGGATTCTGATAGAATTCTGACTGCACGATTCCGGTCCATTAGAAGCATACGTTCTATGAGCAATTACATGCAGTTTAGTAGAGGTGGCAAAGTGGACTCTAACAACACAGCTTTTTCAATTTCTGCAGCCTTCACCACCTCGTCATTAGTGGCACATTCTTCGAACTTACAGTTTGTCATAAGTTCAGTTGGATTTCAACCAACCGCTACCGTACGAGCAATCACCATCTATCCAAAATGATCTGCGATAGTCCTGTAAGGGAAGTTAACAGTTGACTCCTCATTCACGATGACGAACAGCTGAAGAGGTGGAAGGAATACTCTACCATGGTTCTTAACCGTATCAAATCCGGTGAAGTTAAATCCCTTGTGGATGAAATGGCTAACCACTGTAAATTGCGGATACGGACGGCTTCTCTAAACAGAGCAGACGGAGTAAAACTGCTTGATTTGACAGTATCTCCCCAGAGTTATCCATCGCTGCACCTGCAGTTCCTACTCCCAAAATCTACTATTTCCTCTCGTACGGAATTCTAAGGAATCCGAGACAGATATTAACAAACTGTGGATCATTTTGGAATAGTAGTAGTTTAGATCTTCACTTCACCTGCTCTTTATCGATTGATCGAGAATGCTTTCGATAGCAATGCGGGACATTACGCAGAAGCTAATAGCTATTAGCAGAACGACATATGATGTGCTATGTGCTGCGCCGAGGTAAAATGTGAAGTTCAAAGCGGAGTCCGCCAGCCTTGCATTTTGTCACCAATATTTTTTTTCTTGTTATCGGTGACATTCTCCGTGCCACCTTGTCCGAAGAACGCGGAGGAGTCCAATAGACCATAATATCTTTCTCCAAACACCTCGACCATGCTGACGGCATCTGTTTGATCTTCCACGGGTCGTAGACCTTGACCAAATGGCTCCCGGCTAAAATGGTGTTGTGTATGTTAGTGCTGCCGAAGATTGGAGCAAATATAAGCTTTTCTACTTAAAATTTGGGAATGTAATTAGATCAGACTCAACTCTAACTGCATTTATCATAGAGTAAACCGGCGAATTAGATCCATGAATCCATAAACTTTATTTCTACAGCAACGATTGATGATTGATTGTTGTTTTGAAAAATGGTCGCCAAGCTCTCTCTCTCTCTCTCTCTGCTGTTTGATGATTGTTAACTGATTTTAAGGAAAAACAACCATGAAATGAAATGCAATAGGATAAATACTACAGGAAAACGATGCGATACAAGTAGCGCAAAATTCAAAATTTCTCAAATTCATAGCCAAAATTATGAAACAAACAGGCAAGCGCACTCCAAACGACAGAAACCCCTCAGGGTATTTCGGTTCTTTCCAGAAAGCTTACTAGAGTGCCAAAAAACAGCATTTCCTAGAGTTCCAAAGTTGAACCTCACTGAATCCCAGAATATACTCTTCAGTCTTAGCTTTGTAGCAATATGGTTAATGAATTTTCGCAATCGTAATTCACTCAGAACATGTTTTCATGTCAAGAAATCCCCCAAATTATCCTTACTTTTCTATAAACTTCTATCCCTACTTCGCCACCTTTTCCGGTTTTCTTAAATACTTACGATTGCGGAAAAAAATTTGCTCAAAGTTTCTAAAAATGTTTCCCGTTAAAAAACGAATATACTTTTAATCGTTATGATTTTGTAGTATATTCTGTATAGAATAAGATGTGTAATTTCAATATTGAAAAAAGTGGCCATAAAGTAACCACTTTCAGTATTGCCATTTTTTTCATTTTTCTGGGCGGAAAAAACGTGCTCAAAGTAGTTTTTTAAAATTTATGATCGATTTATCGGAGAAAACACCTGCCCGAGAAGGAGCCCTTTATAGTTGAACTTGTGTATGGCCTTAGTCTGAAAGTCGTTGCTATGGAATTCAGCATCTCACAGTCCAATTCCATAACACGAACCCCGTTGCAAGAAAAAAGGGTATCGGGGACATCCGAGGAAGTTAATTGAGGAGTAGGACCGTCTGCTTGTGCGTATTGTGTGAAAAGATCCGTTTAAAATGGTGTCCTTATTGTGTCTTATGATTCGGGTAATCAAATTGCATTCTCTTTTCAACAGAAAGGATTTACCTTTTGGAAAAGAAAAGTTGACACGCCAAACGCCAAGTGACCGCGGTCAAACATGGGGGCAGACCTATGATGGTACTTTGTTGTTTTTCTCGTGATATAGTTGGCTCAATGTCTAATGTTGTGATTTTAATGGTTGCAGCCAAATACTGTAATTTATTATCGGGATTGGATTTTTATACACGTCAATAATCTGAAACTTTTAACTCGAATGACGAAGAGCTAGCTGGACGATAATCAAATAAACGTCCTATGGAATGCACAAATCCCTCACTTGAATCCGATCGAACATCTGTGGGAAATCATTGACAAAAAAGTCAGGGAAACTAATTTTACAAAAAAAAGTGACATACACACCACCAATGAGTAAAAGTGCGCGAGACTTTCAATGGATTTGTTTTTCTGGCTTGTTGGCTCCCTGCTTCAGCGGTGTCGTGCAGTTGTTGTGTGTGTATGGTGGGGAGAAGCTACCGCTTCTGAGCACTCAGGCCATGTTTGCCCATTGTACTCGCTCCCCGTGCAGTTGTTACTGCGAAATAATTTGCGACAAATTATTGAACTTCTAATTGGCATACTTGTCCATACTTTCATTATTATTCAAGTTTTTGGTAATAAAATCGTATTTTAAGTGAGTGATCACATTTTTATTTCCGCCCATAATATTGACGAAAGCAGCAGGAATGCAAGTGGTTACCTTATGACAACTTTTTTCAAAAATTGAAATTACACATCTTATTCTATACAGAATATGCAAGTCATAAATATATAATAAAAAGATTAAAAATATATTCGGTCTTGCACGGAAAACATCTTTGGAAAATTTGAGCACCTTTTTTTTCCGGCACTGTACCTTAAAGAGAGTAATGCAAAGCAAATCTTAACCAAGCTCACCAGATGAAATGAATTTCCTCCAATCTTCTTACCCCAAATAGTAAGTTATAGTGAAATTCATGAGTATGGCTCACAGTTTCATTTCAGAAAAGTATAATAAGTGTTGATCATAGTAGCAAATGGGATATACCGAAAGCTAGTGCTTCGAGTATAAAGGTAGATATTATGCTCACCCTAAGTAAGCAAACATTGCCTATTACCGAATACTATACTTATACATGCACGCATATAAATTGATCGTACACATATTTCTGATTTAGTTCGTGCATAAAAGTATACATATATACATTGAATACCATTGATTCAATGTACAAATATATTTATCTGAATTAGGCGCTACCCCAAAGCTTCATTTACATATATATAAATACATACTTATGTCTGTCTGGAGTAATTGATATTGATATATAAATGATTAAGAAATTAAAACGAAATGTTTCCCTGCGACCTCTCATTCTCGTGAGCTCACTTTTTTGTGACGAATTGATGTGTTTTGATGACGTCATACGCATCCACACGAAATGTAAACGCTTCACCTTCTATAACTTCGTTAATAATAGTTGGTTGGCCTTCAAACTTCCCAAAGTTATGCCTTATGTTATCTCTTATGTAAGTGTAGTTCTAGCAGGAACTTAAGGCGGGTTTCCGGCTAAATTTCTAAAATATGCTAATATACTATTGTTAGCTTTATTTGTGTAGATATCGGAACGGGATGTATTTTGCACCTTAAATTTCGTTTAGATGCACCACCGTGATTTTTTTCAGATTTTTCGGTTGGATAGGTTCTGAAAATGAGACCTGTTACACTTTTTGGGGGTCATATTTTAACCCCTCACTCGCCTACAGTTTCGAAAAGCACTAATTGAGCCCTCTCGCTTGATATCCAGCCTGGCCATATTCTGTGAAAAAAATGTACAGCCTCCATTCACATGTATGGGGAGCCCCCCCCCCCCTCAAACTTAACACAAAATGGCACCGCTTGTTGTTTGTAAAGGGAGCAACAGACCACACACTCTCACCAGCCGTTCCCGAATAATCGGGTGTGACAGACGGATAGAGAGACGTTGACTCGATTCTAATAAGGTTTTGTTTCATAAAACCTTAAAAATGGACTAGGTTAGATTATAAATATTGGAGGTGCTGCTTTTTTTAATTCTAACTAGGAACCGTTTGAAATTGGTATCAGAAACGCATAGAATTAATTTCTCAAAATAAAATTACTATTGGGTAATTGGATACTCACCTTTTACGTTGCTTGAAATTTCCATGATAAAATCGAAGTTACAATGGATGGGTTGAACTAAATGGAGCCTTTGGGAATCGAGTATAAGACGAAAACTAGAATTAAAATACTTCACAACCTCTTATGAGGAAACTATCTGATAACATGCAACCAATGCCACTCTCAAAATCTCACTGTTTTTCTAAGAATTACCTTGCTTTTGACCACAAGAATAACAGCAAATCGTCCAGATTCTTTTCAACTATTCAAACGATTTTGTTGAAAAGTATCAACTCAACTTGTTCAACTCATATCGACAGTCGGTCGTCCAACAACCGGTTCAACTTTGCCTATTGTGAATAGTCGCATAAAACGTCAACTTATGATTATGATCGACGATTCGGATCTAATGCCTTTGGCACGTGCATCCTTCAGCCAATGACAGCTTCAAGATGTTCGGTAATCATCATAAGAAATTTCTATCATTCTTTATGGCACAGATTTAACAAGAAGAATCTCTCTAATGTCTTACTCTTTGCAGTGAATCGCACGGGCCCAAACGATGTCGATGATACGTGAAGCGTTCAAACGTCTCGGGAGGAGCGCTTACGTTCAGAAGCTTCGACACGTCCGTCGTCAGGCATTCAGCGAAAGGTACCTTCTCTTTACAAATGTTACAATTTCCCTGACACTTTCGTCGGTGGGTGATATACTCGAGCAACAGTACGAACGATACGCTGGCTACCTGGACAAATGGGATCGGAAGCGAACTGTGAATATGGCCATTTCAGGTGTGACGGTTGGTGTGATTTGCCATCACTGGTACAAGTTCCTAGACCAACGAATGCCCGGCCGAACGATTAAGATTGTCCTTCAAAAGGTTGTTCTCGATCAGCTCATTTGCTCCCCATTTTATATATCAATGTTCTTCGTAACGCTCGGAATATTGGAAAATCAATCAAAGGATGAAATCATAGCGGAAATCAAGAACAAGGCTTGGAGACTCTATGCGGCAGAATGGACCGTATGGCCACCAGCGCAAATAATCAATTTCTACTTTCTTCCAAATCGCTATCGAGTATTTTACGATAATTTAATATCCCTAGGATATGACGTGTTCACGTCGAAAGTGAAATATCAGAAACCCTGATGCCGAACCAAGTACAAAAGGAGTGAGGCCGTGTGACGATAAAAAAGCGGCCTGGGGCCGTCAATGACGCTAATAGTTTTAAGTAGAAAATTTTAATTAACTCTGTCACGAACGAAGAAATTAATATTGTATTGCTGTCTGCAGTATTGTACTTGAAATGTTCTATTGACGAAAGGAGTGCAGGTCCTTTGACAGAAACATTGTGATAGTAGTTTGACGTAGCATCTTCAGGTAGAACAAAATGAATCTGTTTGAATTATGGAAGACTAAAAATTTCAAATAATGTTCAGACATTCACTTAACAAGTGTCCTTAGAATGTTGTAATTTTCTCTCAAAATGATTAATTACCACTGGTATCTGTATATAAAGTTTTGGAGCAAGCAAAAATTAATGTTTTATTGTGACGATCTTCAATCGCTCAAATTCAATTTTCTTTTGTTGAAAGTCCTGCATGTTATGTTGTACTTTCTAACTTTTATCCATGCAAAGGAAGCACTTTCCCATCCGTGGATAACAAACGAAATCTCTGGAGGATAGCATGAGATTCAACGAAATATGATTGAAAAATATTAAAAACGCATCATCATCATTAACGATGCAAAAACAGGTATCCGATCTACGCGCGTCTTAGCAAAGACTGGTTTTGCGTCAGGATCCAGCAATTCGTTACCCTTTGACACTGCCCTGGCCTATACCGTCGTTCTGAGGCAGGATCTGCCACAATTGTCACGAAATTTGGTAAAATGTGGTATGTGGATCACACATGTTCACCAAATATGGATGTATGGAAATATGTTGGATATCAAATGAATGGGCTCGATTAGTACTCTTCTGGTATTGGGTGAAACTGAGGAGTGAGGGCTCCAAATGTGTGCCCCAAAAAGTGAAGCAGGTCTCGTTCTCTGAACCTATCTAACGAAAAAATCTGAAAAAAAATCACAGTTGCGTCTACGAAATCTAGGCCTCAAAATACATCTAGTTCCAATATCTACATAAATAAAGTTAATAATAGTATATTTCCATACTTTTGAAATTTATCCGGCAATCCCCCTTAAATTCATCCTATAAAATTTGGCATTGGTGTGAGGGATAACAAAAGGCACAATTTAGTCAAGTTTGAAGTTGAAATCCAACTATTATTAACAAAGCTATAGAGGGTGAAATTGCAATTTTTTGTGATTTTCGTGTATGACGTTATCATCACACATCAATTCGTCAATACCACAAAGTGAGCTTATAGGAAAGGGGGATGCAAAAGAAACAATTTGTTTTAGTTTTTTAGTCATTTGTACATCAATATCAATTACACAATAAGATGTAAGCTGAAATAGGTTTTGTTGGCTTGCCAGTTAAGCACTATTGATTCTGCCACAACACGTTTGATAAGACAAAACATTCTCTGATTATTCGAATGTGAATATTTGTTCTGTAAAAAAGACGAAAAGTTTGTACAATTGTTTTCAATATTTGAAGGCAATTTCTAACCAAATTTGTGCAGCGAATTCATGATAATGGGGAGGAATTGAACTTGCCGTATATTGCGGTGAACACGTATCTTTTACAGAACAGCATAAAGTAGCCAGAATGACCTTTCCTGTATTTTTTATAGACGAACAAAAATCGGTCTCGATAGACTCGTCGGTTTCAGTTATCATTTTCACAGTTTAAAAAAGAAGCAAACATTTCAAGAGAGAAAAAAAACATGGTGACAAAAGTGTAATGGTTTGGGCTGCTATAGGTTACAACGGACAGTCGAAGAGAAAATAAACAGCTCCCGATATGTAAAAATGCTCCATGAGGTGTTCAACGAGGGAACTAACATCTTGTTAAGCAGCACTTTCAGCAGAAACAAATTGAAATTCTCGATTTCCCAACAGGGTCAAAACTAAATATTATTAAAAATTGCAAAGGAATGAGAAACAACTGCTACCCCTCGGGGCCAGATTCTACAATAGCAAAAAATAGTGTCTTATCTTTTATACCCACATGAAATAAATTTTTTTTAATTACTCGTTTTATTATATCGGATTATTTAGGAATAATGGAATATCATCACCTCATACACATCGTTTTATTTTTTTCACGATTTCTTTAAAAATGGTATATCACCATTTTTAACCGCACTGTATTTGAAAGGAATTGGTGTACAAATTATATGATCCGAATGTACGAAGGACAATCAAATATAAATCGTAATGTGGTTATCAAGCGTTATTGGAGAATCGGAAGGGTCTGAATTTTTTCACCAGTTCCGTCTGGGTCTCCTATTCCACTTCCGGACGGGTTGCCAATATTATTCATACTTAGTATATACAATAGAAACCCATTAAAACAATAGGGTCAAGGGACTGACGATTTCATATGAGATATCGTGATTATCAATTATCGGGAATGCAAAATAAAGAGAATCAACTCTGTGGACCAGCAAATTTGTACGAATTAGCTGGAAATACCAATAACGGATGTACTCGCCTAAGTAGTCTTTGACGCGAGAAGAAATACGGCATCCGCAAACTTCCATCAGAGGCGATAGCGTCCGTGCTCCGTGTCGCTTCTTCGGTAGGTCTAAGTCATGGGAGTGTACATTACATCACCAGAGAATTATTTGGATTCTCAAATACCTCATGATAATTTCCTCGGGTTCGTTTGTAAATTTGCTGAAGGTTATTAGCCCGTTATATTGAAGAAGGAGAATGTTTTCACCACTACACGTCTGAATCAAAACAAGCGATCAAGGAATGGCGACTAAAACGTGAGATTGCTGTACAAAACTACAGCTGAATTTCGAAGCAAGAGACAAAACTGTCCAATCAGTAGGATCATCCTCCTTCACGACAATGCACGGCCTCAAAAAGCGCGAATCACTGAGATCGACATCCACCATATAGCCTAGAATTGTCACTGTGGGACTACCATCTGTCCGTTGAAAGAAGCTTGAAAGTCAAAGGTTGAATTCCGATGAAGAAGTTGAACTCTTTTGGCGCAATTGGTTAACGACTCAGCCTCCAACTTTTTATGACGAGGAATCAGGTATCCAAAGTGGTCAGAAAAATGTGTTCTAATACAAGTAGAAAACATAAAATAAATGTTTTGAAATTATTAATGTACTCTGAAAAATCATTTAATCATCATATTTGAATGACATTCGTAGTTATATGGCAGAACTGTATGCAAAATTGTTGAAATTAGATATGGCGATACTTCGCCGAACCGTCTCGACATTATTAAGAAATCTCTCAATATCATAACGCAAAAACAGTGACCAAATTTCCACATCAATTATTTCAGATAACAAGATCTTGATTACGGAGAAGGGGGTTAAAAAGTGATTGGCTTTATTTCCCGAAATTTCCCAACCTCTGATGTCTTCTCAAAAGAAATTAATAATAGTCCTTTAAATCTAATTGGTAACCCATTTTCTTGCATAAAATGTAGTACAAACAGGGTCTTAGAACGAAAATCTGAACCCCGGGAAAAATTAACATCCCTCCTTATGAAATTTCACAATCAATATAATATTAATCATTTTTTAACCTGACTCTGGAAAAGTGATTCATGGTGGTGATGTAAATCGTCTTAAAGCCCACCCACGTACTAGCCTATGCTGACGATTTGGACATTATGAGAAGAACAATCTCTCACTAGATCGAGCAGGCAACGGGAGATCTTGGGCTGAACATAAATGAACGCAAGAGGAAGCATATAGTGGTAACGTCAGCACCAAAACCCAAGAAGCAGCAGCATCAAATTGCATTGGTCAAATGAGAACAATAGCAAAACTTAGAAACCGTTGGTAATTCCTCCTAGCTGGGGTCAAAAATCACAACCGACAACAGCTGTGACCACGAAATCTGCTCACGGTTATTGGCAGCCAACAGAGCCTATTTTAGCTTACAAAAATTGTTCCGCATGAAGCGCCACACAATAAGATCAAGACAGTTTTTTCCAGTCCTTATGTATTCCTCGAAGGCTTGGATTGTTGGCAAGAAAAACAGTAAACTCTTAGCTGCGTTCGACAAGAAAATTCATATGGTGAGTTGCGAGAAACGACTTTGTATCATTTCAACAGCTATCCAACTTATAGGGTCCGTTGGTACATACATCGGTGAAAAAGAGGGATAATTCTGATTAGTAATATTAGGTATGGAATGTATGGATATATGGAATTATTTTGAACATCACCTCCTTGCGAAAGCAGGAAAGTGCAGGCAATATAATGTTGAAATTTTTTAATTGGGCTGAGAATTAAACGGTGAAGAGAAAATAAAAGTCAAATATCAAAGAAAGATGATTCGATTTATATAGTGAAGGATTCATTCACACTCCACATACGCAACCCAAGAATTATAATAACATTTAAACTTCGAGTTATTTCTCTTATTTAATCTCGCATTTATTTTTCATTCACAGTAAATTCCTATCATAAAACACACCACAAACATCCACCATTTTCTAAAGTGTATCATTAATTTTCAATCCTATCTTCTTCTTATAGAAAGGATTGATTGGACTTGGCATCAAATTGGGTTTCAATAAACTCTTTGTTGGTTTCTTTTCTGCATCATATGGTACTTGTGGTGAATTCAGCACCTGCCGTCGATACTCACTTGGTTTCTGTGCACGATTCTTCTGCAGAACTATTTTAACACGTTTTTTTGCTGATGAACTTGGCGTGCTGGTTGCACTGTGAATATTTTTCAGGCTCTGCGCTTTTTTCAAGCCTTTACCTAACAATTGTGTTTTAGCTAGTTTCTTTTCTGCCTTCTTTTTCGCGAATGGATTTAATACTAAATTTGATCCTTGAGATGAATTCTCGATGTCATTTTGTTGCAAGGAATCATTCGCTTCTTTCAATTTATTTTTTCGTGAAGGTAGGAAATATTCGATTTCGCCTTCTTGCAAAGGTTTGTCCCACTCTGATTTTGGGGAATTGCTTTTAGAGGAGTGTTTTATTCCTTTTCCCTTTTGCGGGGTACTTTTCTCAACAGAAGTGTTCCCTTCACTATCTGAATTTAATGCTACAGATTTTGTACTGTCTGATTTTTCAGGCGATTTTTTAGCATTCATTCTTGCAGCTTTATTTTTCTTTTTTTGTTTTTTCAACAAATTTTTTTCTATTTCATCCAAAGGCGATGTGTTTGATTCTTCAGTTTCTTTTCTTTGCTTCTTCTTTTTCTGTTTCAAGGAGCTGCTGCCTTCAGATTCTTTGAGCGCATTCAATTTTTCTTGTTTCTTATTTAAATTCTTCTTCGCCGTCTTTTTCTTTTTATTAGGTCCTTCGTCTTTCAAAAATAAGGCATCTGTATCTTCCTCCTTCCAGCTATCGTCGTCTGTACTTATACTCAATTTGCGCTTCTTAGATGGGATCGCTTCCGCCAGTATTTGCTCGAAATTATCTTCATTAACTGTTCCATCGCTCAAATCGATGCTTTGTAAAATTTTCCTTCGCTTTTTTTTGCTCATTTGTTTCAATTGTCTAGTGGTTGACATTAACTCATCTTCAAATTTGTCCAATTCTTTGACTTTCTCTTCTACTAAAGACTCTAAAGGTTGCAATTTTGCACGCGGCATTTTTTTCACACCAAGTGGAAATTCGCCGGTTTGGAAAGTTTTGAATCTGAAAGTAGACAGAAAAAGATAATGTTAGGAAGACTGAATCAAACTAAGAAGCTAATATATATTCATCTCCCTTCTCGCTTCAGAAGAAACAAAATACAAAGAGAAATCTATGAGAAATGTGGAAATACAAAAGATTTATAATTTCGATGGCTCTATATTTTTCATAATAAAGAACTAATGCAAATAAGTAGCGGCAAAAATAACTCAACCTCATTGTTTAGAAATCTAATGGTAAAATCTAATTTTGCGAAGTATAAAACACAATTATGTAATTTAATTTGTGCAATGTAGACCCAATTATTCGCCTAATTCGATATTTTTGATTGTACGCTTTTGGTTTTTACTTCGTATGTAACAAAATCTTATTAAAAGCGATTCATGTCTATCACACGCTCTTTTCTCCGAAACGGCTAAACCGATCCAAGCGAAATTTGGTGGACATATGGGAACTATGCAATCCCACGCATACAGTGAGTAACATAACTATTTTAAAGATGGGCTACCCATTAATGCAAAGGAGGAATGTAAAAAAATTCTTCATCGAATATAGTCATGTGGCGTATCAAATGAAAGGTCTCAAGTATTACTTTCCGAATCTTGTTTTGACGTAGATTGCAAAGTCCGAGAGTAAGGAGTTAAAGTATAAACACTTAAAGTGAGGCAGGACTCATTTTCAAAAACTACCCAACTCAAAAATTCGAAAAATCAGGATGGTAAGCGCTTATATGAAGTGTAGACCTCAAAATATATCCCACTCCGATATCTGCTCAAATAAATCTACTAATAGTATGTTACCAATGTTTAGAAATTGACTGAACCCCCCTCCCTCTAAGTTCATCTTGAGAGTACCAAATTTTGCATCGGCATAGAGGCATCTCGCATACACGTGCCAAATTTCATGGAGATGAAGCCATTAGCGCTAAAGTTATAGCAGTTCAAACTTAGCAATTTCGCTTGATTTTACTGCATCTGAAGCCATGCAAAAAAGGCTGACGTCATAATTGACGAGAATAATTGATATTTGAGTGAAATATTATCCTCATATATGGAAACACAAAACCTTTTATACCTCAAGCGTCCAGCTTTCGATTTCCAGTCTTGTTATTGTGTACTTCCGATAATCGGCAATTCCAATAATTCGTACCGAACCGTCAGTGCCTTGACTATACGAATTATCGGGGTTCTACAGTGTCTTTTTTGCCAGCCTGCCTTAACATTTTTGTGCTTCTGAAAAAAGGCGTGCAATTGCAATTTCCAATGAGCCATCACTGATTAAAATAGTATTTTTACTATGCTCGGCAAAAAGGCACTGTGTCAACGAACTTCTTTCTCAGCTCGCCGTCAAAAATAGCTGACGACGCAAAAACCTGAGCCTCTACCCTTCGCTTAGTATTGGCGACGAATAATGCGCAACCGTCGTCTCTACTACTCTGCCGTTCTCATTATAACTCTGCCCAGCAATGATATTTGCCCGTATGGGAATGTTAAAAGCTTGGGTGAAAACTTCAGAGCACTAATTGATACCAGAGCCACCGTAAGTTGTTTGATTTTAGATTTCGCCCGGAAAATTATTAACGACGGTCGGTGCAAGTGGGAGAAATTACGAATTGATTTCAAGACAGCCGACGGTACTAGCCACTCAACAGTAGGCAGAATGTCTGCTGACATCATTTCGTGATTGGACGAAATTGATATCGTTCCTCCATATCCCGTCGTTAACTCAAAATGTATACCTTGCTGCTGATTTTGTGCGCAAGTTCGGACTCGCACAGGACTTATTTGCACCTTCAATTTGTTCAATAGACAATGTCAAGCATACCAGCGAGCAAGGCTCAATGTTGTCATTGGCAGCTTTCTGTCTTTCGAGTCGAAGGGCTTAGGACGTATAAGTCTAACGACACACGTCATCGATGTTCACTTCTCAGTCTCTTCCGCTATCGAGAAACTCCTCTATGAAGAGATTGTCCGGATGCTGGCTTTGGGAGTCATCGAGGAATCGCAAAGCGCCTGGTAAAGTTAGTCTTTGCCTTGATGCCTTGATATCCTTTACCTCTCATCGAGGGGATTTTCAACCGTCTCACGAAGGCTAGATTTATTAAGAGTCTAGATCTGAAAGATGCATTTTAGCAAGTTCCACTGCATGAGGCATTCAAGGATAAAAATGCCTTCACAGTTCCAGGGCGACCAATCTATCAGTTCGCGACCATAACATTTCGGCTCTGCAATGCACCTCAAACCATACAGCGACTGATGGACAAAATCATCCCTGCCTACTTGCGCCATCAAGTCTTCGTATATTTAGATGACTTTCTGCTCATCACAGAGGCCTTCGATCAGCATTTGCTGCTCTTACGCGAAATGGCCCTCTGGATGAGACGCGCTGGCTTGACATTGAGTATCCTGAAGAAAAAATTTGTCATGAAGGAAATTCGATACTTGGGGCACATAATTGGTGATGGATCGATTCGACAAGTTGCGTGCCATGAGGCAAGGAGTACATCGGCCGAGGATGTGACCCATCGCAGATCCTCCCTTTTCGATTGCAGCCATCGAGTCCGGACTTTTACGGCTCCATGCACGGTCAAGCTGTTATTTTTTTTTATTTTGAATTTTTAGTTTTAGCTCGCGTAATATTTCGATAAATCGCACGAATTCCCCAGTTGTTTTCCGGATCCTGTGCGAATCCACATCGAATCACAAGCGCTCAATTGATCACCCTCCCTACAATCCTGAGCCTGGCTAACACAACTGCATGCAAGCGCATGACGACGGACCACTTCGATGGGGCTTCAGTATTTGCGGACAGACCTTTACGGTCAACGGCCTTTCGTCATCTTTTTAAGTTGTTGGGGCAGCTCTCCCCTCTAGGTCATTTCCCCGGGTACTAGAATGGTGTTTTGACCATCGCAACCGTACATTTTGTCTTTATAGGTTGCAAAACTCTACTCCCTAATTCTTTAAAACGATCTATGTGACTACGGAAGCCGTTATTCTTCCTCAATCGGCCGACCATATTAAAACTCATTTGTAATACCAGCTCAAAGGAAAAATATAAAAATAGTCCGCAGTTTAGAATTGGGAACAGAACAATCAAAACACGCTTTGGAAAATTCATCCAGAACATATCCTTTGAATAAGCCCGCATGGCGATATAAGCTAAAATCTGTTTCTTCGTAGAACTAAACATCATTAAATCTCAATCAGTAAAAACAAATATTTGTCTACACCGGATATAAGTTTAACGCCGAAATTTAAACACCTGAATGAAAATAAGATAACATCAGGGCAGGAAGACTACATACAGGAGATTCGCCTCCCGGCGCATTGCTTGAATTTGTGTGGTTGAAGAAAACATTGCATATGCTTTGAAGCTGTTTGTTACACGGAATGGGGAAACACAAGAACATCATCTAGACCTAATCGACCCACGCGCCAGTTAGCTAAATCGTAACTAGGCCTCGTATATTCAATAACATTCCGTGCCGTCTAGCACCTCAATTTGCGCCTCCTGTAAACAGTCTTCTTGCATCAGGGGTATAAGGTGATACAAAGCATGCTTCAGATAAACTACTTCAAATTTAATAATTGAAACAGAGAAGCTAATTAGTTCCATCTCTTCAATGGAAGCGGCATTTCTTTCCACGAGTCGCGGAATGTACAAAAAATATTTCTACTGCAGAATTTGGAAGTACTTACTTTTGTAGAATCTCTCGCATTACTTTCCGACTTTTCCTGTTTGTTATATCATCGAATTGCAATTTTTCGATTTCATCTATGAAAGGCTGTACATCGACTGGAAGCTCCGGAATGACAACATCAACGCAACCTGCACGGGGATCCAGCAACTTCTGCTCTGAACTATCAACATCTGCCTCTTGTGCATCTTCTGCAAATTTATTTTAATTTTGCTTAGTCTTTGATTTATCAATAACAAAAATCCCACATACCAATTTCTTCATCTTCACTAGCCTCCTCTTCATCAATGTCTTCAACCTTCTCCAAGTCGTTGATATTCTCAGTGGGGAAACCCATTTCCTTCCATGCATTAAATTTTTCCGAAAATTCGCGTCCCATATCGCTTTGCCATAAAAATTTGTAGAAGATGCTACGTCGAGTGTGGGCGAGCAATTTCTGGTCATCTTGCTTGGCAAGGAATTTGACGAAAGGCTTCAATAGGAGCACTACGTTATCTGCTGATATTTCGCCATCCGCTATCTTTGCTAATTCGTCCAAGTAAATATCAATAAAGTGCATGGTCAGCCCAATCGCTTCGTGATCGCCTAGTACTGTGCACTTTAGCTGTCTTCCAAAAGCAAGCAGAAACTTTTTCTTCCACTTTGCATCTTTTAGCACCTGAAATGCATGTCTCAACATTCGACGAACCAGCTGCAACAGAAAAAAGTGTAATATACTCAAGAAAGGCGTACATTTCGAAACTTTGGAACTTACCATCAAAAATTTGTCTATTCTCCATTGATCAATCCCGAACCATTCCAGCGACATAGTTTTAAGGAACGCTCCGAAGAACTGAGCGCTGACTTCAGGTTTTCCAAAGCATGGCAGAAGCGAACCGAAATCCTCGGCCAAACCTTCTTGAACAAGGGGTTTGTCCGACATCCACATACAATAGTATAAACCCTTCCAGACTCGAAGAAAATCATCATCAGAAAAGGCTGAAATAAAGAAGAGCATAAGTGAGTCTGTATCTCTAATTTCCCGGTCAAAATATATATGGGCGCGAACATAACGAAAACCTTTTTCCATGCTGGGATGTTAATACACTCCCTTTCATAGGAAGTTCATTTTCGCAACTATCACAATCCAAATGAACACTATAAAAATCGCAGCAAAACCTACTTCGTCACAATACTCACGATAGGAACTGTTCGCCCTTAAGTTGAACCATTTCTTGAGTTTTTTCAATTGCTTGGTCCGTTGACGTAAATCATTGCTTGCCAACGACCTGGCAATTTTAATCTGTTGCGCAATGAGAAGCACATCCTTTGGAACTTTTTCAACTTCGTCACTCGCGTCCACGGAGTTTTTCTCACTTTCCAGGGTTTTTGCAATCATGTTTAAGTAAGGATCGCGTTACTTTAAGTAGAACGCACGTGTCAACCGAACCGAACACTGACGGACTCAGCATTAAAAGAAACGTCAAACTTCTTCTTGGCGTGAATATGAATAGTAAATTTTCTCCTCAAGATGTGAGATAGGTTGGGAAGGTAAGAAAGATTTAAACTGTCAGCTGATCACAGTTTGGGATCCTCTGTTATTTTGTAATCATTGGATGACAACTGCTAGCCATGCTTCTCCGGCACTGTGAGAAACTCCTTAAAGGTTCGTTTTGTTTATTAAATTCTCATAAGGATTACAAAGTTCTTTTTCCAGGAGTTGCTTTTAACCCATTATGCAGCATTCAAAGTGTCGGACTGAAGTATTTTGCGCCTCCAATCAACTACGACCGTAGGTCATGTTGCCTTTACCTTTTCCCGTAGCCTCAAAGTATTTTTTTTACATGCAGATGTCGAACCCGCGGAACGTCCGAAGCTGCGAATGTTTGAGAAGGTACCACAATATCCACCGAATCTTCGACCGCCAAAGATGCAGAAGAAGTTACGGTTCATGCGAGGACCAGAACTCGTCCACAACACCCTCTTACACAAGCAGTACGGAATTATCGCTACCGGCGGTGGTCGTCTTCGTTGGGGCCACCTCGAAATGTTACGTTTAACAATTGGTCGCAAAATGGATACAAATCGAATGTTCGCAATTTGGCGAGTACAAGCCCCTTGGCAGCCGGTTACAAAGAAAGGTCAAGGGCAGAGAATGGGTGGCGGAAAGGGATCCATCGATCATTACGTGACACCCGTGAAAGCGGGTCGCGTGATACTTGAAGTAGGCGGGAAATGCGAATATGCTGAAGTGAAAGGGTTCCTTGAGAATGTAGCTGCAAAATTGCCTTTCAAAGCGATGGCAGTTTCACAGGAAATGCTCGATCAGATGAAAGCCGAAGAAGAACGTAGAGAGGAAGAAAACATTAATCCTTTCACTATGAAATATGTAATCCAAAATAATTTAAGTGGATGTCATAAGTGGGTATCGCCTGTCGACTATAAATGGTTTGGAAAGTATCATTAGCCTAATTTAGTAAATAAATTGTGTAAATTATGAATATTTTTTTGGTAACTTATTGCCTATTTCGACGAGTAGGATGTGTATTGCGTTGAAACGGCTTCATTTCTACCTCTAAAAACCAACTAGTGAGCGCTGCGGCATCGCTTATTTGATGCGCGAATACAAAAAAAAAATATTGTCAATTAAGGCAAAAGAGTTTGTGATTTTAAATTAACTTTAGATCCCAACAATATAAAGAAACGACCGGCACGGATTTTAGCTGGAGACCAAAAGATGGGAAAGTAGGCATTGGAGGAGGGGATGTTTTCTTTCAATTCCCTGCAATAATTCACGAAAAAAATATGCTCTCTCCCTAGGATGGCCTTCTCAGAAACTTTAAAAAATCGTAGATTATGCACTTCACATGCAGTGAATTCGATAAACGAACAATAATCACAAACATATTCCTTTCTGGGGTCGCTTTAAAAACCACTAGATAATGATTGGCAAGATTCATCGCATTTATTTCGGGTCAGTACGGAGCGTAACGGTGTAGGAGTACACATTTATTGAGCCCCGACTGAACCACTCTCCCGCTGCGATTGCGACGCCAACAACCACGTACACCGCTATATGGGACCCCTTTCGACAACAGGATCCGTATTTTTAGTTTAGTTAGTGCGTTTACGCGCACAATGTTGGACTCTCACAACGATACGCCGTTGGAGATCTAACTAAACTGTCACATTACTTAGTGCTAGACCTCTTGCCTTAGGGTGCCTTCCTTTTACCAAAGGAGGAGGAGAGGAGAAACGGAACTGTTAGTTCAAGGAATCCCCCCCCCCCCCCATCCGGCCTCGCACCGGTCATTCTCTATCTTCATCGCAAAGAGAAGAACACGAGCGTATTACTTAGCCCGGTTTCATCTGTCAGCGCTTCTCAGCATCTTTCTGGAAATGTTGTCTGGATAGGGCTCCAATGTGTTTGAATAAAGTTTTTGATGAATTGCATACGACCTTCTACAAGAAAAAAGTGTGGTCGGTGCCCTCAACAAACCAATTGCAAAATCCCAGTCATAAGATCGGCTTTCCCAAACTTGTGCAAGGAAGACTAAAAGTCCTGCCTCTTGTCTCGTTTTGTCAAGAGAATTACCACTCATTTAGTGTAATTTTCCATTCTTCACAATCCCTTTGAGTCTTTTTTGCGCTTGTATGGTTCAGAGACAGTGCGATAAGCAGACGCCATTAGCAAAGTCCTGTCTCCCTCTTTGTGCAAGGCGTTTACGATACAGCTCCTTGCCAAGAATATCAGCTCATTTCTCCGCGTCGTAGAACTTCAAGTACTTTTCTCAACAACGACACGCATGTAGTGAATGGCATCGTTTACTTTGAATTGAAGGGGTTATTCTATTGTTGAACCTGTATAAAGGGTATCATTTTAAAACTGTTATAAAAAAAAAACTATAAAAGCTATTGACTTGCAATCTTACAATTTTCTTTACAGAGCCTTTAAAATTCAAATCTAAACAAAACTGAATTTTTGACAACCGATCCATGAAACAGGCACAATCACTGTCAGTGGCAGTGATCTCCCCAGCGATTTAAATATCACGGGCCAACGTTATCAGCCAATGGAGAACTCGGTTATGAAATTGCTTCACGCACTAACACAACCTGGATGAAATGGCGTATACTCGTCGTATCAACGAACATCTCCAATTTAAAATTTATCGCAATGTCGTCCGTCCTGTCGCCCTCTATGGTTCTGAGTGTTGGCCAACTATAAAAGACAATGAACGGCATCTTGCGGTAATGGAGATGAAGATGTTGCGTTGGACTAGTGGCGTGACACATTTTAATCACATCCAAAATGAGGATACCCGCGATCGTTATGGGGTTGCACCGATCGTGGAAAAATTGCGAGAGAAGCGTCTTCGATGGTATGGTCACGCAAGCATTCGATAGAGCCAAATGGCGAAACCGATCACGACGAGCCGACCCTGCTTGTGAACGGGACAAAGGCTAAAGAAAACGAAGAAGAGTTGCTATGTAGATATATAAAGTAGTTACTTTTTCCCCATTCTTTTTCAAGGTTTTGTTTCGGTCTCTGCCTCTATGAGCGTTAGCTTTCCGTGCGTTCCTAAGAAAGACCAACTATCAAGACGCAGTACCACGGCTCTTGCGTAACTAGAAACAAATAAGGGACCCGAAATCGATGCAAAAATGATGGGGCTGCCAAATGAGGATTAATCGTGTTTGACTAATACTACTAATTACAATGTGAACAGTTCTCTCGATAAAAAGGTCGAAAAATATGAAGCTTGAACGACAAACTTTCACGAAAAAAAATTCCTCAATGCGTAATGCAAAGCAAAGCTGAAATCAATTGACGAGCAGGAAACTGAAGAAACGAAGGACTCAATTGCATCGCACGGTCTTCCAGTTGAAAAAGAATAATTAGAAGCTGGTATCTACGTCAATTGAGTCCGACGTAGATACCAGCTTCTAATTAATCTTTTTCAACTGGAAGACTGTGCGATGGTTGGATTGGTTGAGAGTCAGGCACTCGATCTCGTTGATCCGGATACAAATCGCGGCCGCCATTGATGTTTGTGTAGGCTTATATTTTACAGTATTAAGTGATATGATAATGAAACCAAAGCACAGTCTCATTGAAAATATAATGGGGGATAAATAACAATAAGAAGGAAGACATTGTGCAGGTTCCCTATACTGTATAAAGGAGTGGAAAGGATTCGGGGAGGAACTCAAAAACATGTGCTGTATGTTGGATTCCACTTGCGACAGAAACTTTAAAAGGATAGTTATAGGAGGGCTTCATTGAGGTGATCTGAACTGATAGCAAAGGGGCAGTTCCGAATAGTGTCTAGGATTTTTCAGAATTTCTAGTTTGGGAATATGAATCTTAAAGAAGATTCAACGCTATGATACGAATCTTGTTCTCAAGGTAGATTTTGTGGTCACAGGTTAATATTTATAAATATGGTCATCGTACCCGAAATTGTTCTATGATCTTCGGGATCCTCTCAAGACTTCATAAAATGTGTGTTACATACGCATATATGGTTGCCAATTCTAATATACACCATGTAACCCAACTAGTAATATTATTAAGTCATATATCTTGAAGAATAGAGATGATTGTGCGGTTCCTAATGGTTTTCAATGCGTGACTACTTTTGTTGTTATAACAAGTTGCAAACTACACTACGGAGAGTGCAACACTAGACTCCAACCGCACGCATATCGTAACGAGTAACTTCAAGCTGCATGCCTAGAATACAACTTGCTTTGTTGATAAACATGCTGCAGGTCGTATGGGCTGCTTTGTCTGCTTTATGCTCGAGATGAGACGATGAAACTTATATAACTTTGAAAATATCTTTAAGTAGCATTTCGGCGTGAATTGGATTCCCAAACCGTTGAAAGTATTACTCAAAAAATTTGCTACTCTGTAATGTCGCGAAATCACTCAGTACCCGATAACGGCCAACTAGACTCTCTATTGTGAACTTACGACATCTAGCGAATTGTTAAACCACAGCGAATTCAAATTGTCATTTTTCTATCAAATACATTCCGCCAACAAATTTTTTGAACTTACTTGCCGCCTCATGCAGTGTAAACACCGGTCGTGTTTAGGATTTAGTGATAATTTACGCGAATTTCCATCGATTTTGTAAAGAATAGTACCAATAGTTGATGGTTTTATCTTAAGTTTGAGCTAGTGATTAAATATAAATCACAGCTGAAGTAAATTGAGCACGTATTTTGTGTTTCTGGGTAAACAAGTGCGGCCGTCAAAAGCTAGATACCCGGACCCCAATATTTGTGTACAGCTGGCTGGAATCATTTAATACTTTACCGAGAGCTGTCCGGGGTATACTAAACATACAAAATGAGTGAAGGTGAGATCTGTGCTTAGAGTAGAAATTTGAATTCCTGTAACCAAATTCATAAGTCAATAAAGAGGTTATGGGTGTTGAACCGCGCCAACAACCCTTCTATATCATGTGTGAAGCCATCCCTACTAGTTATGAACAACAATGCTTTGGCTGTTTCTGACAAAATTTATACATTTCAGGATCTCCCGAAGATATGTGGACTCCATATAAGCATTTGCATAGCGTCATCGAAAAGTCCGTGGTGCACTCAACCAAATCATCGCTATCCCAACTGGAAGTAGTTTTGAGGAAACATAAACAGAATTTTTCAACAATTTTGCGTAATCCTGTAATAATTACCATTTACCTTTCGATGAGAAATGATTTATGAGAATATTAATTTAATTTCAGCCGAAAAATGCCAAGAGCCGCGCAGAAATACGTCAAGGTATCACCGATGGTATTACATTGCCTGGTCTGGGACATACAATTCTTTCGAAAGATTTGGTGGATGAAAGCATCATCTTGTCAGATATGTATGACCTGAACGAATATATGGCCTTGGAATTGTTATGTACCGCACAACAGCAGATGCCCCATTATCCAGGTAAAAGATACGAAGAGCTCCTAGTCGGAAGAAAGTGAAAATTTGGGTCATTGTGAGGTCTAAAAATATTCTTTTTTCCTCTTTCTTTCTCTTATACTTATTAATGGAATAAGTGCTAGTGCGATCAAAGAATTAGAGGAGAAAAAATGTTTGGAGTTTACGGAATCTAATTTTCCAGCTAGGGAAACCACGAAATTTGAATTCACATACGCTGAATAACACATGTACATAGGATGATAAAGTCCTAGAATTGTTTATAAATCCTTCTGAGTGTAATATCGATCATATTTTTAAAAGTATGACTGCCATTCAAGAGAAAACACTTCTAGAAATCTTAAAACAGGTTGAGGAACTCTTTTCGAGGCCAATAACATGAATAAATATTTAAACAATTTAGTGACTTGTAACAAATAAATCAGCACGAAGATTTAGAGATTTGAAGTTCACGCTTATGAGAAAAGTTTTTAAATATTTTTTTTTTTTTTGATATTGAAAGAGCCAAATATTTTATGGGTTCTGCTGAAACAGAATTTTGATATAATAAAACTAGTCATCATCATCAACGGCGCAACAACCGGTATCCGGTCTAGGCCTGCCTTACTAAGGGACTCCCGACATCCTGGTTTTGCGCCGAGGTCCACCAATTCGATATCCCTAAAAGCTCTCTGGCGTCTTGACCTACGCCATCGCTTAGGCAGGGTCTGCCTCGTCTTCTTTTTCTACTATAGATATTGCCCTTGTAGACTTTCCGGGTTGGATCATCCTAATCCATACACAACCTGTTGAGCCGGATTTTATCTACAACAAGACGATCATGGTATCGCTCATAGATTTCTTCGTTATGTACGTTACAGAAACATTCATCCTCCTGTAGGGGGCAAAAATTCTTCGGAAGCTTCCTCTCTCGAACGCGGGCAACAGTTTGCATTTTTTTTTTTTGCTAAGAAGCGAGTTTCTGAGGACTGGCAAGATCATAATCTTGTGTAAGAGCTTTGACCCTATGGTAAGGCGTTTCGAGCGAAACAGTTTTTGTAAACTGAAATAGGCTCTGTTGGCTGCCAACAACTATGCGTGTGATGTGATTTTCGACCCTAGATAGGAGACATTTTCAATGGTTTCAAAGTTGTAGTTTCCTATTCTTATTGTTTTCGTTCGGCCAATGCGATTCGATGTTGTTCGTTCTTTGGTTTTTTGGCGTTGATGTTGCCGCCATGTGCTTGCTTCATTAATGTACATCTTGGGTTTTTCTTCCCATAATGTCAATATCGTCAGCGTAGGCCAGTAGTTGGGTGGACTTGAAGAGGATGATGCCTCTCGCATTTACATCTGCATCGCGAATCACTTTCTCCAGGGCCAGGTTGAAGAGGACGCATGATAGGGCATCCCCTTGTCTTAGACCGTTGTTGATGTTGAATGATCTCGAAAGCGATCCTGCTGTTTTTATCTGGCCTCGTACATTAGTCAAGGTCAGCCTAGTCAGTCTTATTAATTTCGTCGGGGTACCGAATACTCTCATGGTCGTGTACAGTTTTATACTGGCTATGCTGCCATATGAATGATGATGATGAGATGGTGCAGCTGATGTCCATAGTCCAACAGTTTTTCCATCGCTTGCCGCAGAGAAAATCTGATCTGTTGCTGATTGGTCTGGCCTCTTTGGTATGATGTTCTGGACGTATGGGGCTATCCCGTCTAGCAGGACAGCAGAGAATATTTTATAGATGGTACTCAGTAACGTGATATCTCTATAATCGCTGCACTCCGTGATATCCCCATTTTTATGTATGAGACAGATAATGCCTCGTTGTTAGTCAAAGCCATTAATTCGCTGTCCCACACCTTGAGCATTCGTTGATGAACCACTTGGTGTAGTTGGTCGCCTCCATATTTAATCAATTCGGCTATAATTTTATCAGCTCCTGGCGACTTATGGTTTTTAAGCCGGTGGATTGTACGGACTGTTTCTTCTATGCTTGGTGGTGGCAGCATTTGGTCGTCGTCTTCAGTTGGCAGGACCTCCAACTCGCCGATATTTTGGTTGTTGAGCAATTCATCACAATACTCAACACATCGCTCCATAATAAAACTAGTAAGCGTTGCAAAAAATGCTAGTCAAAATAATGTAAAATTGTAGTTAGTGGAATGAATCCGTACCATACCATCGAAGACTCGTATTTTTTCCATGATCTCCTTCTATTGGTGCTGAACTGACACAAAGGGTTCCTGAGAAATACCAGTGAGAATACCAACATTTAACGGTCCAATACAGAACTGTGACTCGGACTAATTTGCTCTTCTCCCATCGCCGTCCATGGGTTTAGAATTACTTATTACTTATTTTTCAGCAGAACTGGATCTCGTCTTGCCGCTTCCACTGAGATGGACACCCTAGTATTTTCTCCCTAGCATTTTACCGAGGCTTGTTACTCGATCCGATCATGTTGTTTCTACCGACACTCGATGCATTTTCTTGGTCGGCCTGTCGATCTATCTTGGTGACAGATCCCGCCACCAAGATAGATCGGGTAGGATTTAGCATAGTGGAATAACTCCAATTATACTTTATTTATCTCTTTCCCTGATCTCAGCATTTTATTTTTGTTTTACTGAGGATAGTATAAAGTATGTTGCCTCAAACCCTCCTCCTTTACCTGGGCTTGGGATCGCCATACTATGTTAATAGCATGGCGGAGTTGGAGTTTTTCTCCTTTATGTTAGCATGTTAGCCTTCAATACACTCTTCTCGAATTTTTTTAACTATACAGTCAAGTCTCCTACAGAATCTAATACTTGTTTCTATTATCAGGTCTACCAAGGGGTCTAGTGGCTGTGCTTCTCTACTATGATGGTCGTAAAGCATTAGCTTGTTCCCTTCGTGACCTATTCCAAGCGCGAAGTGGCATCTCATGGTGTACAGAGGCACATGCGGAGGTAATCAAAAACACTTTCTCAAAGTAATTACTTGGATACTAACACTCTTTGCGATTTTCAGATTACACAATACATTTCATCGTATACCACTAGTTTAGTCGAAGATGCAAACATCTTGAACAAGATAATTGATATGATTGATGAGCTCGACATTTCAAAAGAAATTGAACTGCTTACGGCAAATCGAGGTCTTGGTCCACCAAAACATCATCGTCAAGTCCTTGATTTGTTCCAAGACATCAAATTAGCTCTGGCTACTGCGCTGTTCAACTGGTCAGCGCAATGTGGATTACCAAAAGACACTGTCATTAAACTGATTGAACATTTAGCCAAGTCGAAACTAACGGAGTCAAGAGGTGGTATCGATGATATAACCGTGACCCTTCTGATGGCTCTTATTGATGGCTTCGATACAAGTGTATTGCAGCGGCATGAGGACGGTGAGGAAATCGTTCAGAGCTTACCGATAATGAAGGAAGCCAACTACGCACAAAACGTTTTTGAAACCATACATGCCCCCTGGGAATGTGATGAATTGAAGTCGATCGTATTATTCGCATTTGGTTTATCAATGGCTACATTACGCCAGGCTCCACAATCTTTACAATTAAATTCGTCTAGGATTATAGATCAAGACGAGCAATTGGTTGATGAAGCAATTCAATCGCAAGTATTTGACTTTATACATTATGTACTGTTGGAGAGCGAATTAGTCTTTAAAACTGAGTTTTTCTATCGTCGGATTCACGTACTGATTACGGACTTCATTGATTTGATGCACTCTAAGGTGAGTCTATTTTTCTAATTTAAAATTTTTCATTTATAAGCAAATATCATTTTTGAACAGGTTACAGAGTTGCGCGCACGTGCCGATGAAACGGCTCGAACAGTTCAATGTTTTGCACAACAAGGACTGGATTCACCGCCAAATTTATGTAGAAATTTCGAAGCGCTTATGTTGTCCGTCGGAAAGTTATATGGTGGTGATAAGCTCAATTTGTGTTTGTGCATGGAGTATTGGGGTCCAATGGATATTCCCTCAAATTATCCTAAGACTACCACACGTTCGGTTTCCTTATTTAAGTTCATTCGTTTGGCTGGTGAATTGCTTCCGCCGATGCTTTTAATTCCCTACTTAAAAATGCTTAGCGGTCTTTCGAGCTGTGAACAATCGGCACGAAATACATTTAACTTGCTGAAGCAAGGGCCCGGAACCTCTGGGAGCACTACATTGTCATGGGATCACTTCTTCGGATCTTTGGCGAGATATTATACGTAAGTTGATGAAAAAATATTAAACAATTTTCTTGTAACCAGATCTTATGCATGTATCCGAAGGTTATATGGGCAACACTTTTTCATGAATAACGAGCACGCCCAGAACAACGGAGGTAGTTGTGTTTGTTTGGCATCAATCGTGTTTTACACGTGATCGTTTCTCTGTATCTAATATAAGCGGATAGTTTCTGATAGGCCTCGGCATTTGAATTTTCGTCATTATTGTGAACCAAATTGCTCGTGATTTACTATACTAATTTTGGCGGTTTGACTCTGACAACTTTTTCATATTTATAAGATTTCGAATTGAATTAAAATCCGATCATAAAAATGAAAGTATGTCGCCGTTTAACATCAATAGGCGTGTAAATTATGAGATTCGGTTCTTCGACGTTGTTTATTTTTGCTCGGTTCAGTCTTTTCCTCGGTTGGTCATCCATTCTATGGAGAAAGCTACTCCTTGCCTATTAATTTTAGACTGAACTACAAGGAGCAGACGAAAATCTAATATATTAAAAGATTCCAATCCTTTTCCGGGCTATCTAAAGGGCTGGTATACGACTCCAGTCAGACGTCTCTGTAAATTTATATATACTGTTTCCTGTTTGTTGGCTGTACTTTAATTTCATTTTCATCACACTTAATGCTGTGTAAGTGAGAAGCTCACAATAGTGAGACAAACATAAACATTCATGAGGACGGATTCCAAAGCGATGAGATTGATAGGAAGACGCTCCTCCCCTCAGGTTCTGCCAAAATTTCCAATTCAATTTGTTTTCGTAGTTTACAGAAGTTACTCTGGAAGTTTCTGTCATTGTGGTGACTTAAGTACTTTTTTCAAAGTTCTATTGGTGGTTTCGGAAGTTTACGAAGTTTGTTAAGTCTTTAAAAAATCTCACATTCTGCTATGGGATCGATTATCTAAATAGAATAGTTTAGAAGACTAAACAAAGTATGTCATTTGAATAGACAGTTTTCTTACATAATATATTTACAGACATTTAAGACAAGAGCAGCACCCAGTCAGCGATACAATCTATAAAAGTCGTGTGCTGAATCGCAGTATTAATCCCCAGGAAATTGCTGGGTTGCATGCTGTCTTAGCCGTTATACGGGCTGTGGCTACACACGATGAAGTTGCTCGAATTGCCTTGTGTGAACATCCAAGCTGGGCACCATTACATACCCTTCTGGGTCTCTTGGGTTGTTCAGTACCAATTACCCTTAAAGCTGATCTGCTTCTTACACTTGCCGCTCTTGGGAAATCAAAAGATACTGCAATTCAACTTTGGAACAATATTGAAGCGTCGCAAATAATTATGACAGTGCCAACAACGAGTGCTTACAGTAAGTTTGCTATTGATATTGATGTTTTGACAGCAAAATCTTAAATAGAGAAATGTTTTTTTCGTGAAACATAAACTAATCTAGTGTTTACTGCAGCTGTTCGTGGTCTAGAGTCTGAAATCGAACAAATCGAGAGCCGAAATGAGGTATATCCGCTTACACAAGCCATTCTTGATTTCCTGTATACACTATCGATAACTGCCGTCCCAAGAAACCTGGGCGGTGGTCCAAGAAAGCCAGGCCTTGATCCATACTTGACATTCATCATCGATACCATCTTCTTGAGATTTTACAACAGGTAAGCGTTAGTTAAGCCCTAGACATCCATGATTGACAATATCGGAATACTTTGCAGAAACTACAAAAATCCTGCAGAAAAATGGGAGGTCGGCGAAAAATGTCTTAAACTTCTTCATTTTTACGTTAAAAGCTACGACATTAGCCCGTCTGATTTCATCCAGGCAAAAGATGAAAACTCACCACCAGGTTTTCATATCATGCTTCAAATGAATACTAAATCCGAAACTTTACGTTTGATTCTACATATCATTGACGAAGCATGTAATCACTTGGATATGTATGCACCATTCCCAGGCAAGGCAAAAATGGAAGAGTGTAGTCTGCACTGTTTGAGCATCATTGAAAAATGTTTAAGCACACAAGATTTGTACTTCAATGCGAAATCTCTGGCAAATTGTGCCACCCTTTTATCAGGATTGAACAAGCTACTGTTAGATGTCAATCCCAGAAGTGGGAAACCTGACCACATTCTCAACACAACGAAGTTCGTGACGTACAATAGTTGGTTGTCGTGTCACGCCTTGTTAGGCGTAAAAATTTTAACCCTGGTATCACGACAACCAAATGTTAGCACTCAATTGTTGGGTATCTTCACGCTGACGGAAAGAATTCAAAATGAAATTCGACATGGATTTGTGGAATGCCTAGAAAGTGATTTGCCTATACAGCCAAGTGAGAATTTACAGGAGAAAATTGGCGAGGAAGTAGAACTAAGTATTAAAGTGAGTTGAAACATGTTTTTATGTAAAACGTATTTGTAATTGTTATTTTTTTTGTAGGAGGCGATCATCGATTTATTGCAAGAGAATTTACAGCAACCTTCCCCCAATATAGCACATTATTTGTTAGGATTTGATATAACAAAAGACATTCGGGTAACCCAGTTGCAACATCCAGGCGTTTTGGATTTTCCAAGTAATTGTACAAAGTCATTGGTTTCGCTTCTCGACAACAATTTAGATGTGAGTTTTCTGTGATTCCCTGGAACATTAATTTTATTGAAAGTTAAATTTCAGTTGATGAAATTAGAAACCGATCAGGACGCAACACATGAACGTCTAATTGATAGAGCGTACGGTCTTCTGTACGCATTGTGCTTTAATTCCCGCACCTCTGAGGTGGTGCTGCGATTCCTACGCTCTTGTAATGATTTTCTTGGCCGTCACGTTTCAGCACTGCCTTTTAAAAACTTTGAAAGTGCACAGGTTTTGAATCAGATGAGCTCATTGCTTAAGTGCATTGCCATCGAATTGAAAATCACTGCAGCTAATAATCAAGTCAGCCAATTTGCACATTTATGTAAGATTTTATCAGGTGAGTTGGAGAATAGAATGTCGTAGAAAAGCTTAACTTCAAACTAAACTGAATTATTCTTGAAGGAGTTGTACAGAATAATACATCAGATAATATGCCATTGGAATTAAGCCATTATTATTCAAATACAACGGCTAACATTACAATTGGTGACACCACCATTGGAAAAAAGAGCGTAGACCAAGGGACTCGTTTGCTAATATGCCACCTCCTTGATTGTTTGGAATTTGAAATCAAATCCATTCCCCAACCGAAATGGGATTTCTTCGATAATAGTTTAACCGGCCAACTTTTGCAGGTAAGTTACATATTACATCAGTCCTGTGTTTCCTTAAACTAACTTTGTCCATCTATTAAGGATTGTGAAATTCGTGAAGGAAACGGGCCCCGCTTGATCAACATAAAAAAACTAAATGATATTTTACGTGACGAATTGAATACAGTTCAAAGTACCATTGCAAGTGGACAGAGGCAGTTAATTTTACAAGAAATTGAATCGGTCCTTCATTTCGCTTTGAAAGTAAATTCACAGAAAAACAAGTGTGCAGCTACAGTGAAATTCCTCGAAGCATGGGGACAAGTAACAGAAGTGTTGTTTACCGTTTCTCACTCGTTTGCGATGTCGTTTGAAACGAAACAAGAATTACTTCTGGAAACTCTACAAGGATTACTTAGTAAGGTATGTATTATAAAGATAAGCACAGCATGATTGATTCCACAGCGCGGTGTTTCATTAAGCTTTCCAGGATCCTCAAAAATCATCCACTTTCGTTAGTTAATATTTTTTCCTTGTAAAACGGAAATCATTTCCTCGCATAAAGTAAATGTGATCATTTTTTTTATTTAGTTTTTTTCATTGACCTGTACAATCCGTCTTTGTTATATCGTTATCATCCAGTATTTTGAAAATTTTTGGGAAAACATTGAAATCGGTGTTCGTTTGTTCAATCGTCGGTCTGTCTGTCACATCTGTTCTCCCAGAAACATACCTACTATCTCGAAATGTGATGAAAAGGTGGAAAATCGGAACCTCCATATATCCATATATATAAAGAGGGGTTCCTCTACGTAAAAAATAATTTAAGAAAGGTCCCAATTAGCACTTTCCAAAATAGATTCTATTTAAAGGAAGGGGACCATAGTTCCGGCAATCAGACCTTTAGTTTCACCATGGTACTATATATCTATCCCCCCCAAACAATTACCAGTATCTATGCCCGTGGTCGGGACGAAGCAGGTCATAGGTTTGACTTTAGTTGCAAGGTGGGAATAGGGGTTAGAAATCCAGGTAGATCTCTGTTTTTGGTAGCAAAATAAATGCTCTTATTTGAAGTAATAAAAACTTGTTGTTTCTTTTCCGTTGGTGTGGGTATTTATTCTTGCAAATACCGATATTTCGGGAACCACTTGTTCCCTTCATCAGTGCAAATAAGTTTGCAAGAATAAATACCCACACCAACGGAAAAGAAACAACAAGTTTTTATTACTTCAATTAATTAATCGTTGGAAACACCGCATAATTTCACTCTGAAATGCTCTTATGTTACAATAAACAACTCATGTTTAACAATTGACTTAGCCAAACCGAGAAATTGATGAAAGGTAAAACAGATGCAACGGACCTATTCTTCCCGCGGTTGTTAGAACAACGAATTAGTGCAATTCATAGAGCCAGCTTGATTTTCATATCTAATCTGGTAATGGGGGCAATAGGGCGCCGTACATCCTTCAGCAGAGAAGTTGGACTGGGTAATTATACCTCAGAATAAAGCTAAACTGTTCTGTACTCTTATTGCCGCCACAAGTTACCGTTCGAGAACAATACAGTAAAACTAGTTGTTTCCAAATTGAATCATTGTTAAATTCCAAATTGTTTTGACAACAAAATATTGAACAAAATATGAATTGTCTTATAAAGCTCTGATCAATGTGACAATGGTGACATTGCCTGAACAATTGAACCACTTGTGCGATATATTTCAGCGGTTGCCTAAGTATTACTGGAGCAATGAGTACTACGCCGACTGCGGCACTTGAAACTAACATATATCTACCCCCCAATGACGCATATGGACTCGATACCATTGGGGCGTGGAAAAGCGTCCAATCATACGGTCATGCGTCTATCTGAAAATTCCTTGACAAACATCCCGTAGTCCTGATGCCGTCCGATCATATGGTTTCCAGGTTCGTCTTTGAAAAGATACATTGTTGTAATCATCGAAAGAGAAGAATGGTCGACAAATAGTCATGACTCTTTTCAGATTACAGACTTAATAATCTTCACTGCCCGATCCGCCCTCCATGACTGACCCCATGGAGGGCGGATCGGGCACAGTGTTCTCGGGAAATCCAATTATAGAACTAATGCGACCCCTCGGAAAAATGGCGACCATATTCCAGGCGGAAATATATGCCATTTCATTAGCAGTAGAAGAATGTCTGCGACAAAAATAGAGGGGTCGCACCATTCGAATCTGTTCCGACAGCCAGGCAGCACTAAACAGCAACGACATATCAAGCCAGTTGGTGTAGAGTTGTCATCAGGAGCTGCTGAAACTTAGCCGACTGAACGAAACATTCCTGATGTGGGTGTCGGGGCACTCAAACATCGTTGGTAAAGAGGAGGCTGACAGACTAGCTTGCCAAAGGTCTGGATTCACAATGTTGGGGCCAGAACCAGCTTTTAGAATCCGCCCATCAACTGTTAAGTCTACTCTGAAGGGTGAAATTGCAAGAATTCATGCAGCCGAGTGGAGAAATTTGAACTCTTGCTGGCAGGCGAAAATCCTGCTCCTGAAACCCTAGTGGGGCTTTTAACGGAACACTGCTCCTTAAACTACCATATGGAAAAGATTGGGGTGGTGGTTTCGGCTATGTGCAGACAATGTGAGGAGGAGGAAGAGACGGCCCTGCACTTTTTATGCAGCTGGCCGGCTTTTTCAGATCTCAGACGAAGATTCCTTTGTAAGGTTTTCTTCAATGAAGAATCTGCACACACTCTGCCTCTGGAGAACGTCCTCAGATTCGCTAAAGCATGCGAACGCCGTAGGCGGGAAGCCATTGAATAAGCGATTTACGGGGATAGTCGGATAGTCGGAGCTGCGGCTCCCCCCAGTAAACAAAACTAAACTAAAATAGTGGTCTCACACTTCTCACAACTATAATTGAAGATCTGAACAAATTCAACCTCCACCTCCGAAGAAACTCCGGTCTCGGGGGATCCTCCCCCTTTCTCCCTCTGCAATCAATCCGATCGCAATAGAGCGATAGAATTGCGAAAATGCTTTATTGGGATAAAACTAATCATATTATGAGGCGGTCCGACATCGAGTTAATGCGGACTTAGGACTTCAATTTCTAAACAAAAATAATCATATTAAAATTTTCCGTTGCAGGTTGTTCCTGTACAAGTCATGATGGAATTAGCGAATTTAGCTTCATCAACCGTCTTACTGCTGTTGGTCAATCTAAGGTATTGTTATGTTCAAAGTTCAGCACAGCAAAGTGGAACAGGTAAAAATCCATTTCTTCAGCCATAAAAACGTATTGAATTCTTGCGTATGGATATTTTAATCACATATTCATTTCCAATCATTTCAGACGTAAATTTGGGTGTGGTAGGCCAAATATCCGCTGCTCTTACAACAAGCATGAAATCAATTGCAAGCACTCCAAAATCAAATACATTGAGTTTAAAATATATTTTGAAAAGCATCGTTGATTGGATTATCGTTAGTGGCGCTGCCTCCCAAAAGTTGAGAATCAATCTATATGCGGCGCTTCTAAATTTCATGCATATCGTTAAAGGAAATTCAATCGAAAATGAGAATGTCATAGGAAACGACCAGTAATTCAACCACCAAATTTGCTAAATTTATTTTAATTTTACTAATTTAATACTTTTAGATATGTTTCCCGATTAGATCGTTCCATGTCGCGCCACTTAAATGAGGGAGACAGTGAAATTAATCAAACTCAGATGGCTATTGAAGTCTTTGCATCATTCGGCGACAAACTGATTGATATTCTCTGCCATGATTGCACTGGAGGACATGATATCTGCAAGATGTTGGCTCTTTCGTGCATTGATATGCTTTTGGACATGGACTCGCTGACAAATTTCATAAACTTTATTTCAAAACGCGGATACTTGTCACATCTAATCGACAGTCTAATGAAATCTGACGACAGCTTGTGTAGAGTTCTGAAAACTGTTCCGGATAACATGCGCGCGCTTTACGTTTACGAGTCGAAAATGGCAATGTTAAGTAGAGTGGCCAATTCACATATCGGTGCAGAGCTTCTTCTGGAACAGAGAGTACTTGGCGTCTTATCTAGCATGAATGTGTTCGATCTACATCCAGACTTCCAAGTGAATAGTTACACACGTCATGGAAGTGGTACAGAATCATTTGTGCCTCCTGTCGACGCTAGATACCAACAGATTCTTTTCCCTGCTCTGAATCTGTGTGATTCTATTCTGTCTACCTTGGGCCCGGAAAATCATTCGGCTATTTCACAAGTTATGCATTTCTTATTATCACACGGTGATATGATTGAAATTGTTCTACGTGCTGGTACGCCGTTCCTTCATTTAGGATTGCTCCAAGAATTATCTGCACTAACGGGACTGATAGCTAGAAGTTCCAATCAGGAGCTTTCGAACCTAGTTGAACCGAATGCAAATCAAGATTTGAGTGTTCATTTGTATCGTTTGCAAAAGTTGATGTTATCACTGTTCCCACGTTTCATTGCAAGTACGGCAACTTTAAAAGAGATGTTCAAACCCGAAAACATAACGTAATAAATTATAATGGATTTATTCTATAAAAAATATGTTCGAAAATTCCTCATTTTTACAGGTATGATCCGAGCGACAAAAATAAGGCACTTCATATCAAGTACTTTTTAGAGATCGCATCCAATATTGCATTGTACTGCCGGAATTCTGTAGCAAATCACGCGGCCGATCATAGGACAAACGCCGTTTTATTCTCACCAAGTATTAATGATTCCGTTCAGCGGTAAGTAATAGATAATATAATTAAAAATTGGGTAAAAATCACAAAGGTTCATTTTATGACAACAGTTCGGATATAAGGGGCAGCACCTTAGAAATTTCACCAAGTTTAGGGATAGTTGTATGTCAACTGAAAAGCAGTGTGGAGTACTACAGCCGCGATAAGTCTGTCTATGATAGCCTTATCAATCAGAGATCGTCTTTACCGAGCACTACTTTGGACTCGACAGGTTTGTATTTTTTATTATTATTGAAAAGGATATTGTTTTCGTTCGAAATTTACATCAAATCATTAAATGTCGTCCAAAGGTGGTTATTAGAATTTATTTGAAATAGAAGTAGATCAAAATTCGCAACTTATATTTATATATGAGGAGAGTAACTTGATAAGGGGCGCGACTATTTTTCTACTCAAATATTTAGGAACCACCATAATTCTCATATCTTAAGTTCATCATATTTGTTATTTATTCATATTCTCGCATTTTTTTCCTCCTAGCGCACGTACAATATACAAATTTATCTGAAAGACTGGCCAATAAAAATAATGAACTGAAACATTGTTCATTTATTACGGAACAATGTCTCTACTTGTTGTGGTCTCATTTAGACTTCTACATGCTCCGTGCCATACCCGTAAATACCCTGCAGTTTTCAAGTACAATTAATCCATTCAACAATGAAAGTGAGTTTTATTTATCATAATTCAAACATTAAGTGATTATTGCTATATTAAAATTCGCTATTTCATTAATAGACTTTGTTTCCTCACCAACTGAAGCTGGATGGAAAATAACAACAGAAGATGTCAGTGCATTGAAAAAGACATTAGTTCTAATCTTCAACGAAACATTCTGTAAATCTCTCATTGCCACAACTCAGCCACAAGCCGGGGCGGATAAGGGCTTTACAGATGCTTTACTTCGAAGAGTAAAACGTCTCATACAATTTGTTCCTGTTGATTAGTGAACTATAGGAATTTCTTTCTTTTTTTTATACGCTACCGATAGCTTATTATTTCATTTTTATTTTATTTGTAATATAAAGTATCCAGATTTGTTGTCTTGATGGAATTTGATAAATGTATTAACAATGTCAATGAATAAATAATATTAAATCGAAACCTGTGGTCATCTTCACTTGCGACCCAGTTTAGTCTTATGTTTTTACTTTCGATTTTATTATAGGTGGAACTCTTCTGTAATTTTAGTTATACAGCGGGGTAATACAGATACAAACAACTGTGATCAATCAATTTAGCATAATAATCCGGCATTTACTACAAATGGAAATAGCGATGGTTAAACAACTCCACACTGAGTTACGCTGTCCATTGTCTTTCCTCTCGTTTTATCAAGGGAGAGATACCTCTAAACTGCCGAAGATAAGCCTATTTTTATGATTTGTATTTTCTAATAAAAACTTTATCTTTTGTAATTGTATGCGTACATATATCTGTATATACAACAGTTAATCATCAGAAACAAATCATAATGGGCAAGATTATGAAGAGATCGGCGCTTTCTCTTCAGTAGGGAACATGGACATCGAACAGGCTATAAATTTAAAATCATTTCAATTTCATGCATTACCCACATTCTTAGATAAAAAAGAAATTCTGAAATTTCTAAATCGATTACAAGTAACTTCTCCTTAAATCGTCCCTTGACATCGATGAGATATTGTCGGAAACTTTTACATGAACAAGAATTTTACGCGATAAATCCAGTGGAAAAAGTTTGTGTAATTTCATACAAAAATATAATTTCACAACTTACTATTTACTACAATGCAAGAATAAGGAAATGGAAAGTGAATTAAGTGTGTCCTCAGGTTGGAATATTGACTCTTCCAGTTTTAATTAGTCAACATTTTCATTTCATTCAGAGGTTTTGATGCTCGCTCCATTACATATAATAGTGTCTACACAGATGAACTTAGGTTTCCCGCTCCAAATAGATAAAATGATCTAAACTAAATGCAAATAAGTTTTTATCCTCTGCTATCTTCATTGAAAAATTTTGTACAATGGAACCAATTTAGAACAAACGATATTTTATTTCGATTTTAATAATATTAAAACAAAAATCATTGGCGCGACAATCCAATTGAATCTGGACATTTGAAATGTGTTAGAGCCCTTTGTCCAAGACTGTGACGGTACACTACAGCACTACGCTCGTCCGTTCTCAGTATGCTGATTTGAATCAGGTGCGCATTCACAGCTGGGTCGATTAGCATCCGACATCGAGTCAAAATTTTGTTTCGCGAATAGCAACGGATACTGAAAAACTAAGAAAATTGAATGGAATAATACAAAAACAAATTACCGAGCGAATAAGCAAAAAGCAAATCTGCAAGCTGAGATTTGAATTACAAGAATAACAGTGAATAAAATGTTTCTACCGGAGAACTGTAAAGACCACGAGGGTTAGGAAATGCTTAAATGAACATGAAGATTATGAATGAATTTTAACCGTTCACAAGTTCGAAGTGACATGCGCTTTCGTTGGTAACCGATCACCAGAGCTTTTGGGCCAGATGCACGAAAATACATATCGCATTACAACGGGGGCACTGGTCTATATAGGACCACGCCGCTAGACCCGGCATACCATTGTTGAAGTTGGGCAGAGGAAGGAAAGGCCCTCAGGCCCTTTTTTTGCGATTGCCCAGCTCCTGCTAGAACCAGGTTGCGAACACTAGATAGCCGATTCTCTTGAAGCCCTCACATATATCTTTGGTTGTAGGGTGGGGGGAGATTTGGTAAGATCCGCCCCGTACTTACGGGGTCGTAGGGAGATAAAATAGGTTCTCGACGCATATACAGGCGGTAAATGTTTGTCCCGTTTTAGGAGGTAGGCAATATCGACGAAGAAGGGGGTAAGCAAACGACTTCGAAATGGAGGAGTATGGAGGATGAAAGTAGTTACTATTTAGCTAAGCACTGATGAAGGAAGTTAGTAGCTCCCGCAATATGTAGTAGTGAATATTTCCTTTTTGCGATATATTAGTTGTTTGAACGTGATTTTAATTCAGTTTTGTGATTTTTATACCGTCACGTGATCAGTATTTACTTATTCATTTTTATTTGAAACGTAAACATGTGGTCTTGAAGGTGAACAAGTCAAAATACTTTTTATTGATTAGAATTACCAAGTTAATTTGCTTCACATCAAGAGCATGTTTTCTTACAGTTAAATTTTTACATGTCATTCGACTAACATAATGGCAAGTTTAAAATACCCGTTAGAATGCGCTATTAGGTGAAAAATCCATTTTGACATTTTTTCAAAATTATATCTTCGAAGTGACGGTGGAAAAATATCCACTTATATGAAATTTTATGTAGATTCTGAAAACGGTAGTTGTGATATTGTTGGGCGATGAAGCTTTTTGACACTATTAATGGAAAACGCTGTAACTGTGTAAGGGTAAACGATAGAGTGGCCATTACACGGAATAATTTTCCCCAAACGAATGGTGCACAATAAAATTTCTACTATTGTGAACAGGACACGCTATATATGGACTGATAAATCAGATTTTGTGGAAAGACGACCTAGTGAAAAATTTAAAGAATTTGTTTAAATTAGATGCTTTTAGCCAATAAAACGGAAAAATATCTTCCAAAGCAATCTTTCATTTTAAAACTTTGGCTAACAAATTACCTACTAGTCCAAACCAAGTCAAGAATAAATTTAGCATTATAGTCTGGTCAATGATTAGTAGGAAAAGTAGGGAGCGCTTGTTATTTATCCAAAAGACTATAAAGCAGGACCAATATATAACGGCCTTGGCAAACAGAATGCTATTCAAAATCCACGAATGGTTATCAAGTGGCAACTTTATATTTGGGCACGACTCTGCCACAAGGCCAAAAAAAAGGAAAGAACTTCCTAGAAAAAAATTCAAACAAGAACTTTTGACTGGCCTGGTTATTTATCGAAACTTTACCCTGTCTTCGGAAATCAATGAAAAACACAACAGTTGAGAGAAGCCCTTATTGTGATTAAACTTAGAAGCGAATAAATTGCCTTAAATATATTGAAAGTATGCCAAGAAGATTAAAAGTTATGATGCCAGCAGCACACAACGTGACTAAATATTGAAATTTCTTTTTATGTTTAACGTTATAAGATTATTTTAAGCATATTTTAAATATATATTCAATACTGTTTGACAAAATTAATAATTTATCAAAAATGGCAGCATGTTTATTACCTTTTATTCCATATAAACTAAAATTATGTATTTTTTAAAAGGTGGCTTTAATAATTTGGCGACCCACTATACATAAATACTATACTATCCATGCATATGTAAATTGATCGTACTTATACTTCCGGTTTACTTCATGCACAATGGTATACATATGTACATGGGTAGTACATATATTGAATACCGCTGTTTTAATGTACTAATATATCTGGATTAACTACCTGCAAATTTCATTAGCACATATATATACGTACATACATACATATGTCTGGCTGGAGTAATTAATATTGATATACAAATAAACCAAAAACTTAAAATAAAATGTTTCTTTGTGATCCCCCATTCATGTGAGCTCACTTTGTTGTGGTATTGACGAATTGATATGGGATGATGACGTAATCCACGCTGTAGAACGCACGAAATTCACAAGAAATGACAAAGTTTCACCCTCTATAACTTTGTTAATAATAGTTGGATTTTCTTCAAACTTAACCAGTTTGTGCCTTATATCGTCCTTTATACAAATGCAATTTTATAGTTCTAGTGTGAATTTAAGGGCTTTCCGGGGTTAAGGGGTTACCGGCTAAATTTCTAAAATATGCTAATATACTATTTATTCATGCAGATATCAAAACGAGGTGTATTTTGAGGCCTAGATTTCGTTTAGATACACCACTGTGATTTTTTTTATATTTTTCGGTTGAACAGGTTCTGAGAACAAGATATGTTACACTTTTTGTGGGTCATATTTTGGGCCTTCACTCCCCTACGTCTTACCCGATATCAAATGTGGGGCCAGTTTCGGAAAGTACTAATTAAGCCCTTTCATTTGATATCCCATATGACTACATTCTGTGAAAAAAAATTACACCCTCCATTCACATGTATGAGGAGCCTCCCCCCTTAAACTTAACACAAAATGAAGCCACTTTTCGTGACAATCGGTCCCCCGCTTCCGAATAAATCGGGTGTGACAGACAGACAGACAGACGGACATCGAATCGATTCTAATAAGTTTTTGTTTCACACAAAATCTTAAAAAACCGATGAAGATAATAGAAATGTAGCAGCTGCAGACCTGGCGCGCGGCAGATAAGTCGCTTACGGCACGTCAACGACTATGAGTTGTAACTTATTTAATACTAGGAATTTCGGCCTGAATTTTTCACTGCATATCTTCGATAGGTTTTATTGTCGAAATATGAAAAAAATCTATTTTTAGAAGGGTCACATGAGAATACCCGTTTAAACCTTCCAAAAATAAAAATTCAATCATTGCACGATACTGGAACAAAAGACAAGTTAGAATACCGGAAGCTCGCGCTTTGGGTATAAAGGTTTCGTGTTCATCTTATGTAAGAAACTTCAACGTACATTTTTCTATCCGTACGTAGCTATAAATTCAACATATTCCTTCAGATTTTTCCAAACTACGAGACATGCGTACATATTACAGACATAGATATTATTCTCACCCTAAACAAACAAACTGCCTATTTCCGAATAATGTACATATATATGTACGTATATAACTTGATCGTATCCATATTTCCGATTTACTTCGTGCGCAAAAGCATACATATGTACATATATAATACGTATATTAAATAAGGCTGGTTTGACGTACAAATATATCTATCTAAATAAGACACTACCCGCAAACTTCATTAGCACGCATATACTATATACCTACATACACACATGTCTGTGTGGAGTAATTCATATACAAATGACTAAAAAACTAAAACAAAATAATTCTTTGCAACCTCATTCATATAAACTCACTTCGCTGTGGTATTGACGAATTGATATGGGATGATGTCAACGTCATACACGTTGTAGAATGCACGAAATTCACAAAAAAGAGTAAAGTTTCACGTCTCTATAACTTTGTTAATAATAATTGCACTTTCTTCAAACTTGACCAAATTGTGCATTATGTTATCCCCTACAGGCATGCTTCTGTACTTCTGGGATGAACATAAGGGGGGTTGCCGGGTAAATTTCTAAAATGTGGAAATATACTGTTATTAACTTTATTTGTGCAGATATTGGAATCGGATGTATTTTGAGGCCTAGATTTCGTAGAGATTCACTATTGTGATTTTTTTTAAAGATTTTTTGATTGGATAGATTCTGAGAACGAGACCTGTTACACTTTTTAATGGTCAGATTTTGGGCCCCCACTCTCCTATTTTTCACCCGATATCAAATGTGGAACCAGTTTCGGCCAGTATTAATTGAGCCCTTTCATTTGATATTTCACATGGCTACATCTTATGAAAAAAATGTTGCTCCCCCTATTCACATGTACGGTTGTGTTTTGTGTTTACACAAATCCTTAAAAATGAGACTAGTAGCAACGGCCTCTCTTATCGAACCGCAAAACTTATTGAACAACCTCGTAAATCTACGCAAAAATTTGCCGGAATTCCGCTTGCAGAGTGCTAAATTCAAGATAGAAATAATTTTCTAAAATAAATGTGCCACCCAACTAGCAGGGAGCTTCTTCATGTGAAAATATCGCGCACATTCAGTTGATATTCCAACAATCAGTTGATATTCCACTTGCTTCCAATCTGGGGTCCTCTACCACGATTTTATGAATTTTACCAATCATTTCGACAGTTGTGACCTCAACGGAGAGTCCTGAACTTGATGCATCAGCAATATTCGTTGTTTTTTTTTTAAACTCGGATCCCATTGTATGACTATTGCATATCATGGAGAAGAGAGCATATAGATAGCATGTTCCTCTATTTTCTCGATTTTCATGTATACAAGCAAGGCATCTTCTTGGATCAGCTCTAAAACGTATATTAACAAGGTCATCGACCTGAAAGCTAGTAGTCTAGTCAGAGGTAGACAGTAAAACATCAGACCTCTTAGCGCCATTTCTTATTCAAGCCTGTCACTTTTCACGCTATCCTACTACAATCAATTTATTTTTTAAACTGTATTTGTTCTGTTAACCAATTCCTGGTTGTCTGTAGTCGATCGTGAAAATGGGTATAATTTCGTGCGAACACAGGTCCAAGGTGTAAATAAGGCAAATAGAGAAAAATACTTAAGACTTTGACCGGAAAGTGCGGCGACTTTGGGAAACTGGCTCGACACTTCAGGTATGAAAGAATACTATGTAACTCTAGGAAGGGTAAATAAGTACCACAACAATGTAAATTTCAGTCAGAAAAGAAGACGATCTTATATTTTTTCGCTGATTACAGTGATATTGGGTTTCATGATTTTTTGGCAGAAGGTCGAACAGGTCAGAAGGTGGATTATTTGGGCGTTATGAGATACTAACAAACGGATTTGTGAATATTAAATTAGGTTTTAGATTAAGACAGAGAAGCAACGCGCACTGGCAACAACCTTCATTCACCTAATGTAGTCTATCTTAAACCATTGTATAAGAGTAAACGCAATCGTATGGTCTACACGTTGACGATGATCGTGAAAATATTCGATGTCAGCAGGCACTTCGAACCATATAGAAGCGAAATTAAATATCTTAACTACATTTCTATGCCAGAAGTTACTCACATCACCGTCATCATATCAGCGCCATAGGTTGAATTACATTTTTTTTTAATTCTACGATAGAAAGTCCTTTTGGAAGAAATCAGCATTTTGTTCCAGCATTCCGTAAACTTCTGGTCCAATATTTCAAAGATTTTATAATTTACTATTTCATTGAAAAGTGTTCTATGAACACAAAAATGCCAATGCTTAGTTTGCAGCTCGGTGGGAAAGTGAAAAAATGTTATTTGTTCTTTTGAAATTATTCCTACGGTTAGTGATCAACACAAACTTCCACTTTCCATACTCGCAATATCAACTTAAATTAGACACATTCAATCTTTGTTTGTTACACGTATATTTTCCGTATGATCTCAATACATTTTACTCATTACGAATCCGCTTAGTTTCCTCACTTCAAGTTTGGATTGGAAATAATTCTTATTTCGAATATGTACCTTAAAACGTTACTCAGTTTATTCGGCAGCCCTAACAAGTGCTTCGCACACTTCTACAGCGATCGCGGCCTCGGCACGGGCCTGTGAGGTAAGCAAAGCATGAAGTAATCACAAATCAGATCCATATTTATTCCCAAATCATTTTACCTGATCATTGGCAGCAGAACCCAACTGTTGTTGGTATTGTGATAAAAGCTGTCGGCATTCATTAAGATCCAAATCCTCAACTGAATGTGCTTCCTCGGCCAATACTTGAACAGATGAATCCTCATTTACGGTGATTGTACCGCTGGAAACGAAAACCTTCTTTGTGCTGCCGTCGTTTTCGTAGACCTGCACAACTCCTGGCTTTAAGACAGCTGATTGGAAAACGACCAATTGGTAATCATATTTCCTAAGTGTTTTCCCGATTGGGACAAATTTCTACTTACCTAATGTTGGAACGTGTTTAGCAAGGATACCGAAGCTGCCACTGAAGGAAGGCACATCGATTTGACGAACATCGGCGTTGTCGTAGAACACCTTATTGCCGGCGGCGAATGTTAGCTTCATCTCGTCGGCGTAGCCTCGGGATTGAAGAAGACGAGCGCCACGGGTGGCCAAAAGGCGAGCATTCCTTAGTGTGAAAGACATGGCTTTGAGGCTGAAAATAAGAAAAACCCGTCAATAGTTTTCTTTAGAGTAGAATCTTCACCGAAAAATTATGTAACTAAAAGGAGGTTATGTTGATTATGCAGAATGCAGTATCCTATTGCCATGGATTCTACTTTGTACAAATGAAAGGTCTAGTGACCTTCAATTTGCCGTTCGGGACAACTTTTTCACTTTTATCACTTCTTACTTACAATATGACGTCTTGATCACGATACACACGGAATTGGTGCTATAAGAAGACGGACAGGTCCCAGCGCTACAATCGACTGTGAGATGAATTTGACGTTGACAGTCGACATTATTAGGGGAAACTGGGTTGAAGAATTTAATGAAAAGAGAAAAAGCATACGTGAACCTTTGACCGTTACTAATTATTGTTCGTTTGGATGAACAATTTTCAGTTACCATCCGATTAAATAATTTTCGTAGAATCAAAATTTTTTAAAAGGTAAAGTACAATCTAGAGAACATTTTCATCTTTTTGGCTGCTCACTGGGGGGTCAGTTGGAAATTGGCGAAGGATTATTGTTGCTTCGCCTATTCAGTTTTTCATTTTTGAAACTCTTGATTTATTTTAAAATGCATAAGTGTTTCTCAGTTCTAGTTAAGCATTAGGTTTGGGTAGAAAGACAAGAAAAATAAAAATTTTCTTACTAAAACAGGCCGGACAAAACGATATACATAATAGTAGAATAGGTTTGGGTTTGGCAGAAACGTGGTATTCATATTGGAAGCAAACGTGAATCTAACAGTTATTCGTTATATGTTATCCCCCCCGGCATTGACTTCATCTAGTTATTTGATCTGGGGAGCATTAAAATAATATTAGACTCTTCCCCAGAAATGTTTGTAGCGTTGGAAAATATCTATACCTTGGCTATACTTTAATGCAATGCATGGGCATACTCCTGAATGAAATTTTAATAAAAACTTTGAATGCTTGTTTGGACTGATAGCAGCTTGTCTCATAATTGAAGGCACGTTTCACAAACTCAAACCTGGCAGGTTCAATGCGTTTTCAATTGGCCAGTAAGAAACGGAAAATCAAGTCAAATTCAGATCAATCGTATTTATAAGGGTGTATTTTCAATCTTATATTCATATATTATAATCTTATATTGACTGATTCGTGTCATACTTATTCAGAGGGAAATGATTTCGATATCAAATGCTGGGCGCTTTTATTCAGCTTCTAATAAGCTTTGTCCGAGTTGTTTAACTCTATTTCTTGTCGGCTTTGTTTAATGTTCCTAAAATGTTGGTTAATCGCCTGCATAACTTTCTGATGCCGTTAAAAGTAAAGTAAAATATCGAGTGATGGGCAATTTGATCTTTCGCAGCACATATATGGGGCACAATTTTCCGAGCCGCATATGGGAGAAAGATTGGCATTACTAAATGTCATTTATTAAATGAACGTTATAAAATTTCAAAAATTGAGCATCCCTGTTTCTCTATTCCACGCCAAGGATGTGGGAGTTTTACTCAGTAAGCACTCCTCCAGAGTGACAAAACTTTAAACAAGGCATTAATAAAATTTGACATTTTGTATAATTGTTTATAGTTCTAAAATATTGCTACAAGTTACCTAAATCTCATCCCACTTTGCTAGATTAGGGAATAAGGCAGAAAAGATCATTCGACATACATGAGGTATTTGATATTGCGGGGAGTGCATGACGAACCATCCCAATAAATGGCTACCGACCATACTATTATAACTGATTGAATCAGTCATTCTTGATTGATTGACAACTTATAGTACTATTTATGATTGCGGTGCGGTGAACGAGATGATCGGACATGAATGATTTCTAGTAGCGGTTATAGGTATTAGTATTCTTCTTTAGGCTTAGGCTATGCAAGTGGCGCAGCATTAAGTGAGAAAGTAAATTTTGTTGCTTTTGAGGTTAACGCCACTAAAGACAGAGGGATATCTTCCACGAGGCATTGAACACTTGTAGCCTGCCCCAGATATGACATGAAAATCTTAGAGGTTTTAACAGCCAAGTAGCGGCGGAGCTCGCATAAAATAGGCAACTCATATCTTGCATAAGGCAGATAACTGATTGCGGATTATTCAACGGCATCTGTTGGGCTTGAGGAATGTCAGAACATATTGGAAAGCCAATATAGACGATCAGAATCTCATTGCCTTGATAATCTGGTCTAAGATAATAGCACCACTTCGAAAATCAGGTAAGAGTAGACATTGAAATCATCCATATCAAAGCCCTCTGCAACTCTCATATGGGAGAAATGAATATCGAAATAACCCCAGCTATAAAATCGAGGTGAAGATTAAGCATCTACAAATGAACCGCACAACCAGATGAGAACGGAGCAAAGATTTGCACATTTTCTCACACCTTACACCACTGCCTACAATCCTTCTGACAATCAGGTGGGAGTGAATACAGAAGCCATTAACAACACCGCTCTCCGTAATACCTATAAGGGGGAAATGGATGCCGCAATAACCGCAGCTAACAGATGTCCTGGAGAAGAAGCATCAACAAATGATCTTCACAACCACCTGAAGACACGGCCACAAGCATTCTTGGCTCCAGCCGCAAGAAAGGTTGGGACGGAGGAATGCTGCATACCGAGTAATGTTGCATTCTCAAAGAACGTGGGCACGCGCAGAGACTTATCACAAACTACGTCGAGCGGAGAAACGACTTCATAGACGGAAAAAGGAAGCCTAGGAGAACCAACAGATCCGTGAACTCAACAAGTACAGGGAGCAACCGCACCACGCGCGCAAATTCTACCAAAAAGTCAGCACGATGAAGCCTTATACATCTCGATGCTCACCCTGCCGAGACAAACAGGGAAATCTGATTTCCGACAGAATGAGCATATTGAAGCGGTGGGTTGAGTATTCTGATGAACTGTTGAACAAGCAAAATATCGGCGAATTGGAAGGTGCAATTCATCGGCTTAAAAACTATAAGTCGCCAGGAGACGATGGCATTACGGCCGAATTGGTTAAATATGGAGGCGACCAACTACATCAAGCGGTTCATCAACTGATGCTCAAGGTGTGGGACAGCGAATCAATGTCTGACGATTGTCAGCGAGGTATTATCTGTCCCATTCATAAAAAGGGGGACAACACATAGTGCAGCAATTATAGAGGTATCACGTTGCTAAATACCATTAATAAGATATTATGCAATATATCGTGAATTGATGAATATTGATGAAGGCAAGACGAAGTACATGGTGGCAATTTTAGCGTCAAAAACCAAAGAATGAACAACATCGAATCGCACTGGTCAAACGAAAACACGACTACAGCTTTGAGACCGTTGAAAATTTCTCCCATCTAATGATGAAATCCGTGCACAGTTGTTGGCTGCTAACAGAGGCAACATCCAGCCCGGAAAGTCTATAAAGGCAATGTCTATTGTAGGAAAAGAAGACGAGGCAGACCCTGCCTGAGATGGAGCAATATTTAGTGACATCGAATTGGTGAACCTCTGCGCATGACCGGGGTGTTTGGAATTCTTTACTAAGGCAGGCCTATACCGGATACCGGTTTTTACGCCGTTTATGATGATGATAGTATAGCCAGAATAACACTGTATAAAGAGAGGTATCCCGACTAAATTAATAAGACTAACTAATCTGACCTTGCCCAATGAGTGCCAAATAAAACTTGTAGGATCACTTTAAAGACCTTGTACCATCAACATTGGTTTAAAACAAGGTGATTTCCTAACATGCATCCTTTTTGACCTGGCTTTTGACGGTGATATAAATGTAATCCTCTTCAAGTCTACCCAATTATTGGCCTTTGTGACGATATTAACAAAATGGGAAGAGCAACTCGAGACGTACAAACTGCTTTTATCCAAGTCAAGCAGGTGGTGTGATATCTTGGGCTGTACATTACTGAAGGATAAAATCCAGCTGCAGCGGTGAGCCAGTCATCTAATCTATATGGGTGAGAATTATGTAGCCTAGAAAGTTTATAGGGGCAATATCTATAGTTGAAAAAGAAGACGTGGCACACCCTAAGATGGAACGATGGAGTAGGTCAGGACGCCAAACAAATGTTAGGAATATTGAATTGGTGGGGCTACACGCAGACAGTTTGTAAATCTTCAAGTTCTCATAGACGTTACTGAGGAATTATGTGGCACTATTCTTCAATATACCTTGCTACACATCCAGGGCAAAATATTTGCAAAAAGCTTTTCTCTCATATGGCCGTTTTATCCTTCTTCGAACCCGGATCTGATTTTTGATGCTGATTGGCATAGCTTCCTCCCTAGATTACGGAACTTCCAACTGTTGAATGGCTGATGATGGCAACTAGCTAGTAGTAAGTTGATTATTTTCTATGCCCTTTATTTTCTTTAGTATTAAGGGTAATAATAATGAAACTGAACATAGTCTCATTAGGAAAAAAAAGAAGAAAAGGCAATAAGGGAGGATAAACTATATATATGGTTGCCCTGTATTCCCCAGGAAATAAATACATACTATATGAAGGGGAAAAATTTACCTTCACTCAAGATTGTGAAAACCCGGAATTTAAAACAATTAAGCCAAATCTTTAATAATGAAGTTCTAGCGATTTATCCCTAAAATTAGTATTATATGTTCATTCTGTCAACTTACCTTGTTCTAAAAAATAAGCAGATGACAAAATACAACTTCATCTAAAAATAATTTGAAAGAGTGGTACTTACTTGAGTAATTCCATTCGGTCTTTAAAATGATAATTTTCATAATCTTGAAACTAAATAAAATATTTAATAAACTTGCAAGCACTCACATCATCACTTCCGCTTTGAAGAGATTTTAAAACTTTCGGAAAAAACTGCCGCCATCATTTTCCAGCAGTTTTAGTTACATATATGTCCACCAGGTTATCGCCAATAAACATGAATGTAAACACACATAAATATCATGCAAAAAAAACAAGTTTTCGATTATAATGTTGACTTGATTTGTAGATAATTGTCTAAAGATATCAATTTTACATGAAATGGAAATAGATCATAAACCCTACGTGACAGGATAATGCCCGTTTTGATGGACTTTGGATCCGAGGGTTGTCCGACTTTTAGCCGAATTATAGATTAATTTTTGGTCAATTGGTTGCATTAACACTTACAAGTTTTTGCGAACTGATAACAAAATCGCTTGAAATGATAACATTGGATGAGTATTTCCCGGGAAATTGGCTATTTGTATCCAAAGTTGGCATAACTGCAGCTTTGTTCGGACTGCATTCTTTGTCAATTATTAAAGTTCATCTGCATTAAAACTTGCTCAGGTTTCAGTTTAATGCTTGAAGAGTTGATTAGGAGCCTACCTGTGCTAAAAACCTGGGAATAAATAAAGGAAATTCTTAAAACGGTCATCTGTATAAGCGAAACAGTCGTACGAAGAACTGCTAGAATTTGCGCTTTGAACAAGTGTCAAACGTGCATTCGAGCTAGGCAAGTCGTCGAAGTCGGTACGAGACGGCGGTAACGTCGTCGAAGCCAACACTTTATTTCATTTCTCTTCGCTTTTGATTCCATTTGAAACGTTGATTAAACAGTTGCATTACGATAATAAGTTTGGCTTAAAGCAAAGCGGTGAGTGTGTCGGGACATCGCAGTGAATAAAAAGGACGCTCAACCGAAAATGGCACTTGCAATGCCCAAAGTAAAAAGTAGTGGCGATTTTAAGACTTTGATTTCGCGGTTTACAATTCCGATAGAGCTGTTAGATGATATAATCTATTGTCAGCGTTCTTTGCGGCTTTATATGCGAGTCCACCAGGTAAGTGTTGCTGTCCGTGGCTGTTCTAAATTGCCCAAGTAACTAGTTCAGTGGTCCAGCGAATTGCAAGATCATTTCTCATATTTGGGCTTGAAGCTTTTCATTTGAATGATTCACGATTTGGTTTTTGTCCTCCCCCACAGATCCTTGCCGGCCGTTCGGAGAAATTGAAGGTAAGTTTCAGTCTAGGCATCGACACTTTGTGTCAAGAAGTCGGTAAAAGACCAGTTAAGTCCAGCCAAGTGTTCGCTTCCCATTTCCTCAAGGCCCTAAGCGAATTTACGAAATCTTGACACATGTTTTACTTTTACTTTGTAACGAAAGTTTTTTTGGTTACGGCTTTGAGTGCGAGCGAATTCGGATGCAGATTTGGGAGCGAGTGCGAAATTCCTGACATGTTAGCTGCAGTCGAGGGTGATTCGTTATTGTTTGCAAATATGCGAAGGGTCTATGGGAGGTGGTGTCTTATCTGGAGTTGTAATCTTGCTTTTTGCTCAAATGATAAGACCCCGAATATGTCGAATGTCACGATTTGAGAATTTGCGTTCGTGTGGGGAAGATGGACGTGGTTGCGATTGGGACGAAATGTGTGGTTGGCTTGTGGGTTTTGTGCAGAAAGATGAATTGACATGACTTGTGGGATTGGATTGGTTAGGGTTGTTGGCGTTTTTGGTTAAAATTATTGTACTTCCGTGGGTGGATTCGTTTATCTAAGGGAGTGTTGCCCGCTTGTTGAACTTTAGGCCTTAAAAGTTTGAGGAAAAGGGAACGATTGGCTGATGCAATGTGGTCTTTATAATGAGAATACAATAATTATTGAAAACATTTTTTATTCCCACATTGTAGACAAAGCAAGTTGAGGAAATCGAGTCTGATATTTCGGATATTGGTCGCGAACAGAACGCATTGATTGCACGTTTGCGTAGCACGCTTGAGCTATACTACATCTCAATAAGAAGTGACAGCGTCGAGATCGATCGTGAAATGGGCAATGCATACGTTTCCCGGATCCTGTCACAATATATCGAAAGTGGAAGTACTATCGTTACTCCTAGACTGGTCAAAAAGAGGATGAATGAGTTCCAACTCTTGAGTCACTACAGCCTGCATGATACCAAACGCAAGTCGGATGGTAAAGTGGAGAACTGCAAATCGGCATCAACCGTGGCCAGTCTCAAGCAAGAATCTCTGTTGAAGCCTAAATCGGAACGCTTTGCTCAACAGAAAGCCAACCCTAACACATATCCTTACGTGAAATCTGAGGTGAAAATAGAGAATGATGCAAGTTTATCAGCAGCCTCACTTAACAATAGTCGAATGAATTTGTTGCAAGCGTTGAACAAGGCGAAGAATCAAAGCTTATATCCCACCAAGTCACCGTTATCGCCATCCGAAACAATTGATAACAAGGAAACTATTGAGATCTCTTCGTCGCAGTCATCCAGTTCAGATGATACGTCCGATATAGCATTGATGTCACCTTTGTATAGTGAGGATGAAGCGGAAATGAGTCAAGAATTTTTCCTGCGTAAATTTGGATTGTACACAATCGAGTACAGTGACTACCTAACACAGAAGCGATCACAACGTCGCCGCCGCAATGTTCAAAGCAACGAAAAAAGTGACTACCACTATGGAAAATTAGATATGTTTGAGGTAAGGTTTAATCAGTCCCAATTTAACATTGAATATTTCTCAATTCAATTGTTCCTCTTCAGAGAATGAGCAAACGTAAGAAAACATACTTGCACTCGCCCCCTGCACCCCGACCTGCTAAGCGGAGGAGAAAGAACAAGGACAGTGACGGAACTGCATCAAAGTCAAGTACTACAGACCGCTCGTCATCGTCATCACCTGATCAGAAGTTTACCTGCTGTGAATGCAACAAAACTGGTAAGTACTTGTTCTTTTCTCATTTGCGTGGACATGACAATTTTACCATCAGATATCTTATATTGTCTTATTTTTTCCAGATAACTTGCGTAAATGCAACTCTTGTACAAATTGGTACCACATCAAATGCCATAAAAATGCTCCGAAACTCACAGCAAAGAAAATCTGTCTACTTTGCTTTGTTAAACTTAAAGAAGCGAAAGCCTTGAAAGAGACAAAAAGCGTAAAAGATATTAAGGAGGGCAATGGTGGTAAAGGTACTAACGATGTAGCTGATTTAGGAGTAGCGCCGCTTGACGGTTAAAAAATGGAGCGAATGGTACAAATGATTATATCGCATTGTATATTTCTCGATTTCTGTTCATCAGAGTTGATTGATGTTTTTGTAAATACTTTTATATTAATTGATCATACACATATAATTATATTCGATTTTTTTTGTCAATAGCTTCCATTGTTAGTCAAAAAAAATATATTTTTGCAATATAGTGCTGATAGATTCTAAGATAGATTACTAATTGTGCAAATAAACAGAATTTAAGAATTATGTATATGAAAATGTAAATAATAGATTGTTACTATTTTGTAAATTATTACTATTAAAACAAACCTCGAAAGAAAACTTCTGTTTTGTTATTTTTAAGGTCATTCCCTACTACTACACTAAGGGTGTCTTAAACATGAATATGGAAACAAAGGATTTAAACTCTTCAAGTGGTAAGAAGCCACAGACTTCGAATCCACCCGCAACCATGAGCAATCATGTCGCGGCCGAGGGGCGGATTTTGGAGACCTCATCACATTTATACTCTCTTATAGATAAATCTATAGAAGGCATGCTTTCCGAGCCAGTGGAAAGCTTGTATTTACCCGCAAACGGAAGAGGAAGGCTCGGTAGAACCCTTCTACCGAGCCTTCCACTTCGGACACTAAGGAGGGGGACTACAGGCTGAATCCTACCTGTCAGAACCTTCTTCACCCTTACTGGGAGGAGCAGAAGAAAGGGAAACTAGTGACGTGGACGCTACTGGTTTAACGCGGGTATGTGGAAATGGATCCAAGCGGCCCGGACACCCTGAACCTGGGAAGACGCCAAGCTGGCGGCGGAAGAGGCCATCGCGAAGGAAGCTGGAAGCACCTTGGGAATGAGGACATGGACGTGGCTGCACCACTAGGTGCGGTAATGTCCAGAGAAAGTGAGTGGTGGGATCCATACTGGACGCACCAGATTCTTCTGATAGCGGTAAGGCGCGCAAGAAGGGTAAGACCAACACAGTAAAATACTGTAAAACTTATCCACATTATCATTGCTTACTACGTAATATTTTCTCCCATATACTGTACATTCATATGTATCTAAAAGTACAGGCCTACTAAGTATATGTAAATTTTGTATAAATTAGAAAACATGAATCGAGAAATATATAGTTCGTCAGAACTATCAAAGGTAATCACGACGGAGTTCAGCAATTGCTGCTCCTAAAATCACACTACGTGTTTAAATTCTTGTGCAGTTTAAGCAATTGCTGCTCCCAAAGTCGGTTAGGCTGGAGTTGGGCACTTTAGCTGCTCCAACTTTCCATAAAACTCGTTAGAGAGAAGGTAAGGTAAAGAGGCTGGCATCAGAGGAATTATCAGTGGACTGGCAACATCACAACACATCTGTTGTGGCCAACGTTTTATTGTGCTTTGCACCAGGGCTTACATCCACCCCTCCCACGGGTAATAGGACCGGTGTGCCGGGAGGTGATTAAATCAGCGAGATAGATCTCAATGAAGCTGGTCCCTCTCATAGGAATACGGACACGGAGGCAGCCTCTGTTCTCATTGCTGCGGTGAGAGTTTCCTCCAAGGATGGCAAAATGCCTGTGTAAAAAATGCTGGAGCCTGGAACGAAGCCACGATTTAAGAATCACGGTTTTCGCGATGGACTTCTCCATTTGGAGTGCACTGACGAGGCTGCCTTAAAGTGACTAGAGCAGGCAATATCGGCTTTGCGTTCTGGCTGTCGGCCCGAATTCACTGTTGTGAACACTGAGCTACGCAGGACAGACCATGTCGGATGTTAGTAACCGGGCCCTCGAAGGAAGGCATGCTGGGTGAAGAGAACCCGGTCATGGACTTTGGACACTGGAGGGTAAAGTTCATGAATGCCAGGAAGGAAAAATCTACAAACGTGGAGGGTTTCAACTTGGTATTCGAACTGGGTCAAAAGAGTCTGAATGTGCTCAGGGGAAGTTATTATATGGTGCTCCACTTTTTCCTAGATAGACTGAAATTCAGTCATATTAGGGAAATGTAGAGCACCATCTCCATTTTGAGAGCAAAGAGCTACCTGCTAATAACTTTTCCTACTCATTCCAAGGAACAGGCGGAAGACTGGGAAGCTAGAGACGTGAACAGAACTGACTTGGTGTCAGTTCGAGTGATCGAATCAATGCAAACCGGACACCGTAACCACTCAAGGTACTAAGTGGAAAACAGATGAATGCTCTGCGGGATGAGATGAGATTTTTGATGGATGAGGATATGGGAACTGCTGTACCACCAAGTGCGGCTTTTCCCGTCACACGCGGACCGCGGCACACGCTTCTAACTGCTTTCCATAACGCATTAGACTAAGTTTATGTCGAAAAACATCATATTGGTCAAATCAATCTGCAGCATGCCAAAGCCTCCTCCTATTTGCAGGACTGCCCCTACATTTTTCTGGTGTAAGAACCGTGGGTTCGATTTAACAGAATCTGTAGCATTGGATCAGTAAAGGGGGCTAGAATCTTCTACGATGAAAGATCTATAAGACCGACAGCTTGTGTCCTGACGTGAAGACGATTAGAGGCAATCATGCTGAGACAGTTCTGTTACCAGGGCTTAGTTACAGTCATTGTACAATATCAAACAAATGGCGAGAGGAAAAAATCATAGCCTCTGCTTATTTATGCTATGATTCTTTGTATCCCCTACCGACGCAAGAGCTTAGGGATCTGGTAGCGTATGCAGACTTAAGTGGTATCGAACTCTTAATAGGTTGCAATGCGAATGCTCAACATATTTGTTGAGCAATCCAAGAGAAGAGAAGCTATTTGATTTCATCACTTCAGCTGGTCTCATGACTGCAAACGTAGGGTGCGCCCCTACGAAGCGAAGTAATTGACCTAACAATCTGTAACTCAAAATTGTTAGAGTTGATTACACATTGGCGAGTACTAGGCGAGGTCTCACTGTCAGATCACCGATAGCTAGAATTCAATCTGACAATTGCGGGCGAACAGTCTGCAGTACAAAGACGGAACCCTAGGAAAACGGATTGGAAAAAGTTCAATGAACTTCTTGACAATAAAGTACAGTTCCTTAGGCGGCTAAGGACTCCTTTGGCGCTAGAAGATGAATTAGAAACTTTGAACTGCACACTTTTAGAGTGCTATGAAGAGGCTTGTCCTATTTCCCGAAACCAAAGCGGTAAAATAGTTCGCACCCACTTAATGAAAACTTAATGGAAAGTCGTGTGAGCCTGCTCTTCATTCTTTCGTTACAAATATAGAGGATGCAACGCTGAATGGTGAGTACGCGATGGAGGTGTTTGTGGACATTGAAGGGGCGTTTGACTGTGCGCCTTTGTGATGTCGCCATTACTTTAGATAAAAAACTTCTTTGAAACAAACATATAGAGGTAAAGATGAAACGAGTTCTCACAGCTTATGGGCTGTACAGACGGACCTTTGCCTCCATATGGATACTCAGGCCTCATGTGGTAATGTGGATATACGTTGCTATCATTAGGCCGATGTTCGCTTATGCATCCGTAGTGTGATGGGTTAAGGTGAGACAAAAAGGTTTTCACCTTAAACTAGCCTACGGTGGAACTAATCTGGATTCCTGATCACTTTGCGTAGAGGGAAATGATATCAGTGATGCCGGGGCCGGAACCAGCCATTGGAGTACCAGTAGCATTGGCTAAGGCTGTCTTTAAAAACTGGGAACAAGCTTCAAACAATGACAGGTGGAAGAGCCTAAATGCTGATAGACACCCCAAACTTTTCCTGTCAGAACCGAACATGCGTACCGCAAAGTTTATCCTGTCGAAAAGCAGGAACACTTGCATTGTGGGCATTCTGATAGGCCATAATTGACTAAATGTGCGTATGTTCAGAATAGGAATTATTCAAGATGATTCGTGCCCCTCCTGTAATGAGGACGCATCAGGCATCAGATCATTGGGGCCGATGTTCTCCAGTTGCGACGCGTAGCATCATATCCACTAACGGAAATCCTGCGACATGTTAACAAATTCGGAATATTTCGTTAGATGGATGGGGCGAATACAATGGGCCAACACGGCCTGAGTGCTCAGAAGCTGTAGCTCAGGAAAAAAATTGCAAAAAGTGGGATTCACTGACGGCATTAAAATTCTGGTAAGTTCAACTTTATCCGTCAAGCAGACACTCCTCGAAGTAAATGAAAAAAAGATGAGATGTCGACGAAAAAAATGGCAGCCTGAAAATATGAGATTGCCATTTAGAAAGTATGCCTTTATGTGCCTAGGGGTAAATATAGCAAACAATGGTGAAAAATGTGCGAAATTCCTACTGCTTAGTACTATAGATAATGAGGAGCAAAAAAGGAAAATGAGTTCTAGATTTACAAAAAAAAAGAAAGACCCGTGTTACTGTATGGCATAAACTCTGACAAAGGCGTTAGAGACAGGGTAAAGGCTGGAGCAAATCGGAGAATTGGACACAATGGCGAGTTGTATAACGATGACTGTATAGTGCTGTTGTCACCGGTCATATACATATTTACAATAAATGGGTAAAGAGCAGAAAAGCTGCTAAATTAAAAAAAAAAAAACTTTCCACTTAGAGGGCGGCTTTGAAGGACCGATCCCTAGTTGAGCTGTATCTTGGAGGCCAAGGCCCGTTTGATTTGCTGCGTCATTGAAGAGAAAGTAAATGTAAATTTCGGTTCTCCTCATTTCTCACTGTTTTTCTAGGGGATACCCAAGTGAAAATCTTTTGATCTTCTGCAAATCGCTAAGAGGTGCATGGTACGTCGTTGATGTTGATGTGCTATTGATTTCCGCTCCTACCTATGGTAAAAATTGAAGTATAGATAATTTGGAAGTCATTTGATATGCATTTTTTAATTATAAAATCAAATTCTTGACTTTGGCATGATATTTTACATACTACAGGTTTGCTTCTCTAACCAAGCTTCTATTTATCCCCATAACAACTCCCACTTTGTTCGTCGGAATCATGAAAAATTTTATGAAAGTTTCGCTGAAGAAAGAAGGCAACGTTCAAAGGGAACTAGCTACTGAAGAGCCCTGTTTTGATTGTCAAGCTCGAGAGGATGTTCACCTGGTGAATAAAATCCTCCTAACTTCCAAAAACACTACCTACTCATGCTGTCGGAGGTCTTCTCGAAATCAATCAAGAACAGGTGGAGCGGAGATCTGAATTTCGTGGACTGTTTCAAATTAATCAGCAAGGTATTAATACGGTCACGATAGTGCCTGTTTCATTGGGGTCGGTCCTCAAAAATTCCCTTTTATTCAAATTCAATTTGAGACCGTGTTGCATGAGGCGTTGATTTAATTTTTGGATAAGCTGCTCGAGATCATTTTTGCTATTAGACGCTAGGAAAACGTCATCTGCATAAAGCAATGTATAACGCACTGGACGTTGGATGCCTCGTGTGACAGTCTCCTTAACCAGAACAAAAAGGAGTGGTGAGAGGACAGTTCCTTGAAGAACACCGCCAGAGACACGTAGCGGTTTTGATGCACCCACAACTCCTCGAACTTTTCGGATTGTGGTAGAGCAATTGAACTCAGCGCACGAATTCTTCTGGCACTAAATGTTGTCGTAGAACATACGAGATAAGTTCATGTGGAACACGGTCAAACGCATTCTCCAGATCCAGAAATGCAATGTCAAAAAGGGATGCTTTTCACGATATTCCTTCATGAGTACCCGTATAGCGTGTATTACGTCAGTAGTTGGATAGTTCTTGACAAATCCGGTTTGATTCACGGTTATTTGAATGATTTCGCGTACACGGTTGGTCAAGGATGCGTTCAAAAATTCTCATGATATAGCGGATCGGATGGTAATTTGAACAGTCTGCTGAACTGCCCTTATTTTTCCATATTGGAACTGTAGTACTTTCTTATCAGTCAGATAGAGTTTAACTTTCCTGAATAACCTAATTGAAGAATTCACTGATCTACAGTGTTGGGTCCCGGCTCTTCGCTTTCCAGAGAATAACTGCGATGTCGTCAGGTCCTGTTGTTTTCTCCGATTTTATTCATTTTATTGCTTTCTCGACTTCAGTTGCGCTGAGAGGTGGAATTAATCTAAATGCTGAGGTGCGATGGTTTCATAAGGAAAGTTTTTGCGACCAGTGACGGTGGTAACATGTCGACGTTTTGCGTAGGAAGATGAAACAATCGTTTGATGAACCACGTTTTCATAAGTACAAACTTATGGGTGTTCGCAAAATCACATGACCATTAAGGTCGCCTGCAATGATGATTAATTATCAGTAGGCACATTGCAGGCATTCGCATCGACAAGCTGTCAGAAGGCATCTTTCTTCACATCAGGTCGACCTGTCTGTGATGCGTACGCGGTGAACAAGTGAATCGGGCGATATAATGGTGAGCTCCATCTGCTGGTCATCAAATTGTTGGACTTCATTAATGGCATCACGGAAACCCTCTGAGATGATAATACCAACACAGCATTGAGTGTGTGGAGTACCAAATTGGGGTAGTTTATAGCCATTTTTACCGCGTTCACTTCCTACGTTGTAGTTTTTGGCACCAGACCATCGAGTTTCTTTGAGAGTGTAGGTATCAAAGCGTCTTTTCCGAAGGGTTCTCGCGAGTTCCGCCGTCTTTCCAATGAGGGTGCCAATATTTAGAATATTTAGAATATTTAGACTCAACGCGATCATTTTGTTTTTAACATCATTGGATGCGTTTTCTTAGCCGGCCTGCCTCAGGACCTGTAGCCAACAGAGATCAGGTAGGATTCAGCATAGTGGAATAACTTCAGCTATACTTTATTTATCTCTTCAACTGATCTCAGCATTTTACTTTTGTTTTACTGAGGATATTGCGAAATAAGCTGCCTCAAACTCTCCTCCTTTACCTGGGCTTGGGACAAGCATGCTATGTAAATAACATGGCGGAGTTTAGTTTTTTATAGCTTCACTTGCACTGGCCTAAGATAATCGTTTTCCATATAAACGGACCATTCTCCCCAATTCCTCGCATATTTTCATTTTCTAAAGGTCGTATTCTATCTAGACCTCCAACAACCTCTATTCTATAACAGCGGTAAAATAATTTGATGACGCATGTAATGTACACATAAATATACGCACGTAAAAGTGAACTCAAGGTAACCCTCACTTTTAGCATTTCATTACAGAAAATGAGAGAAAGTTTTCATTTTAGCCTACAACCGCTCAATGGAGCTGAATTTTCCTCTAAGTTGTCTGAGCATATTAGCCATATTATAGGATGCTTGGACGATTAATTCCTCTAACTGAAGGACATTGAACACTACCAAATAAACCCCTCAGTCTGCCAATAATTGGCAATAAAATTCAGCCCAATCGAAATGCAACTACGAAATAAATTAAATCGTAACCAGTTTAGTATTTTCCTCTCTCCACCACAATATCTTTGTGTATCGGTTGGGGATTGCTGGTAACCGCTCGGTGGCTTCAATAAGGCGAGTACAAGAAATTGTCAGAGTGGAGCTGAGTAGTGATTGTTAAGACGAGAGTTTGGGCGGGTGTTGGTTTCTTGTGTTTTTCTCTGGATTTTTGTCCAAATTAGTTCCGGAAATGTCACGCTTCCTAGTTGTATCAATATTCACATTTATTATTTTCACAAATTGTGCAGAAGGCAAGTAAAGAGAAAATCTTGAAGTTGTTACAAGTGAATATAAAGTTACTAGCTTACACCTCGGCAATGCATCCAAGTCTTTCGTTTTATGAGTGCTATACTGTGTGGTGTGCTGTTATGATTAATGTTTTCTTCGGGATTTCTTACGTTGACCTAGACTGAGTGCGTCAGAATTCGATTCGTTGTCTGCATTCCATCCCAAAGAACATATATCTTTAGTATTGGATAATATGTTCAACAGAATATAAATATGTAAATTCTGCAGTGAAATATGTGGTGACATTTAAACGTTGTTTTCGCAATGGATGCGCTTTGAATAGTTACGAAAATGACTGGTTTTCGTTTGTTGAGATAAAAGTGAAATGCCATTGGGTAGTGTAAACTCCATGCAGCTGTTATTTATGTGGATTTTGCGTGTTATGATAAAACCTGATGCTTGAATTGGACTCTGCTATGTATATCTTGTTGCATATAGACAATCATTTCATTTTGTTTGAAATCTAATTTATTATTCAAGTTTTTAGAAAACAGTGGTGTGGTAAATTGCAAAGCTAATTCGAGAATCACATTATAAATCAATCATGGTGGATTATTTTTGAAAACAGAATGTCTGATTTCGGGTTTGTTTTGATGACTATAAGAATCTTTTGTTGTGTCCTCTTACGTCTAGGAGCCGATATTAGTTTGATTTCGTTTCAATTTATTTTCTTTCTTTCACTTTATTTCTTACTATTTTACTGTTAATATCCCTTTTTTCTTACTTTTTGCCCCGGCACAAAAAATATACCTTCGAGTTTGCCTATATATAAGCGAACAACTTGCCTCTTTTCTTTTGACCTTGAACAATCTCTTAGATTTGATTATTCTTACATTGCACTAGGCTGGGGCATGGGAGCCTGGCATTTATTCATAATGAAAAGTTTTTCACCCAACCTATATATCATTTTCAAGTTCAGACCCTCCCCCAATAGTAGTGATAATGAACTAAACTCCTTTTCTCGAAATTCTCAATATTAATGGAGATATAAGCGTTTAAAGTTTTTCCTAAGATTCCTCCAAATTTCAACAATTTTCCTGGCACCCAGACCCCCCAACCCATATACAATTTTCAAGCTCAGACCCTTCCCCGATAGTAGTGATCACAAAGTTTCCACCTTCTATTGCTTCCAGGATTCCATTAGCGATCTTTTTTTCAAGCGTGCTGAATATTTATAAAAACTATTTTTGGACTGGTGTTTTGGTCCGATGGTACTGATACAACACTTCAGGTGCTATCACCCTATGGTATAGCATCGTTCGGATGCTTAAGAGCCACTACACCGTATAATATAGCGGTCATCCAGTACAACATGGGCTTGGAGTAGGCTTCCTAGTCGGTTTTGATAACGTAAGCAAACTTCTATGTACTTTGCGCTTATTATAACGTTAGCTGCCACGCCCCTACAGAGGAAATAGTCGGACAAGAATATCCTCTACAGGGCAGTGGAACGAGCCCCCGAAGATTAAGTATAATAACAAAATTACCAATGACAACGGACAATTAGTAGTGCTACATAGAATGATCGTTGGAAGTACCTGGTTTGCCCGGAAAGAGATTTACAAATAAACGTGGGTTTCTCAAGACGGTACCACTTTCAGCGAAAGTGGCTAGATGCTAATCGAACTGTGCTACCTCTTAGCATTAACATAGAACATATAGGAGGGCCATTATAGAGTCAGATCACTATCTCGTTGCTCGAGTTTCGGGGTCGAATAACAACACCACTTCGAATTCCCCCTAACAATCATTTGAAAGTGAATACTGACCATCTATAACAAAATCCTTCGCAACAAGTAGAAGGGAGAAATGGATGTCGCAATAATCGCAGCTAACAGCGTACCTACAGATAAAACATTGATAAATGTTCTTACAATCAGTTGAAGAACGATATTATTGGTACGGCCACAAACATATTTGGCCCGAGTCGTAAGAAAAGTCGGACTGATTGTACAATGAATGTAAGTTAACAACGGAACAGAAGGATACTGCATACCGGCCAATGCAATAACCTCAAGATACACGGGCATATGCAGGGACTTACGAGGAGCATCGTCGAGCGGAAAAGCGAAGTGTATGAACTTGAGAAGTACAGGAAGCAACCACACCAGATATAGAAATGTTACCAATAAGTCAGCCCGATGAAGCTGAGTTATACGTCGATGCTCATCTTACCGTGATAAAAAGAAATTTGATATCCAACCGTATGGTCATATTGAGGCGATGTGTTGAGTATTTTATTGCTTAATAACCATAATTTCGGCGATTTGGAACTCCCGCCACCATCAACCATGGAAGAAACAATCCATGCAATTCATCAACTTAAAACTGTAGGAATATGACCATCAGTTGCACAATCTCTTCATCGACTCCAAGGCCGCCTATGATAGGATACCCAGTGTAAAATTATACACGGCCATGAAAGAATTCGATATCCTGACTAAATAAATAACACTGACATGGATGCTCCTGATCAATTTGCGGGGCCAGATAAAAGCGGCAGAATTACTGCTGAGAACTTTCACCATCAACAACGTTCAAAGACAAGAGAATGCTAGTGTAAACGCAAGGGACACCATCCTCTTTAAGTCCACCCAACTACTGACCTATGCTGACAATGTTGACATAATTGGATCTGAGAGGTTCAAACTGGATTCCTCCAGATCGAGAAGGCAGCGATCGACACAAGATCGTGGGCTGCACATTAATGAAGGCAAAATGAAGTACATGGTGGCAACGTCAGCACCAGAAAACAAAGAAGCAACAGCATCAAATGGCACTGGTTAAACGAGAACGGTAAACATAGGAGACTACAACTTTGAGATCGTTGATAGTTTCTCCTATATGGGATCGAAAAGAAGACATTGATCTTGCCAGTCTTCATGTGTTCCCGGGGAGAAAAAATGAGAACTGTTAGCCGCACTCAAGAGAAGAATTTTTGACAATCTATAAAAGGATGGACGAGGACCGTCTGGTTGTGGACAAAGTCCGACTCGAAAATGGTTGCCACGTATTTTTCAGGACGAAAACTAGCTAGTTCAGGCCCAACCATGGTCGTAGCAAGTTTTTTTGTTTAAGGATTGAGAGGCCCTTAAAGACGAGCCGGATCAATTTGACCCATACTTTTGGGGCTATGCATCCAGTTTTTTTAAAATGACGCCTTTGCGGTTTCGTCCAAGCCCATCAATTATTCCGGTCTGTTATAAGTGGGTGTGCACTCAGAGACCTTCAATCCTTATACAACAAATTATTATTATCACGGATTATATCTTAAAGGGAAACCAATTTTCATGCCAGATTAGCGCGAAAAGGTAAAATTCCGATCGTCTAAGCGACTACGAGTTTCAGAAAGGCTTAAGTGCTGTAATTGCCAAAAAACATCCTTCTTCGGACTTTGCTTTGTTTGGTAGCCGAGTCTGCTCATCTGAATTCGGATTTGTTACTTTTTCGGTTGAAATCTTGGTCCGAATGGTTTAGTGCTTAAAGTGCTAGGCTATTGCAGCGAAAGGCTACGGTTCAAATCTTACTGGTGGCAAAGGGGTTTACACCATGGCTGGATGCCGGATACCAGCCGATTCAGCTGTGAATGAGTAGGTGAGTGAAGTCAGGGTAATAATCACGGACGAGCACAATGCTGACCACAGTGCACCGTAGCCCAATAGTTTGCCGTCAACGAAGTGCTCTAAAACGCTTTAAGGCCCTGATCCAATTGGATTGGCGCACCAATGATTGTCATTATAATTTTGGTCCAGATGTAGGGTAGTCAAACATACCAAGTCATCATTATTTTGGGTGAACTATGGATTGTTTTTAGTTAACTGCGATGTTCAAGACAACTCTAGTAAGCAGGTTGCAAACAGTATGTATGATATGACCGTATCATCGAAGGAATCTCGCAATTTTTTGCCGGTGGATACGATAATATACCGGTGGTGGATGATGTCATAGACCATTCCACTATACCACTTCCGCACTATAGCACTGATTTGACACAACATTCTCATCTCCATAACTATGAGCTAATGTTCATTGACTTTTGTGGATAAATAGTAATCAGTACCAATAGCTCGATAAGGGCATGGTGTATTTCAGGCATCCGCTAGTGCATTATTCACGAAGGATATCAATTGTGAAGTCTCACCCCTTGCAAATGATGACAATGATGGTGCAGATTGCCATTATATGGTGCCTAGGCTCCGAAATATCCCTCATATCGATATCTGTTCAAATAAAGTTAATAAGTTAAATTATAGTAATATGCTATACTATAATTTTTAGTAATTGATCGCAAAAACCCTCCTTAAGTTTATCCTAGACTCAAGCGGTAATATAGGCTATAACATAGCGCATGATCCTACCAAGTTTGATGGGAATCGCGCTATTATCAAGAAAGTTATAATGAGTCAAAGTTGTTGCTTCTGTGCAAATTCAAGACTTTGAATGTCAGAATCATGCGAAAGTGGATATTCTCACATAAAATACGCATATATTACGTGTTAAGTACTAATGGGATAAATGTCCATTCAAATTATGTCCAGCTTCCGGTTTCCCGACTTGTTTGCATTTGTTGTAGGTTAATTTCTTCACATTTGCTAATAATGTTGAAATCTTAGTAAACGATGGAGTTGACTGACCAGATTATTTGCGTAAATGGCTTGTTAAAAATGGAGGACAAATGAATTTTTAACTCATCACTAATCGTTCCTCAGATAGACAAAACACAAAACCTTTTATACCTGAAGCGTCTAGCTCGCGGTTTGCCGATTTGTTTATTAAATTCAAAACTCAACAAGGGTATGAATTATATCGATCGAAACGGCCTGGTTTGAACCTACATTGGTTTCAGATAACGAAATAAAATTTTGTTTGGGAATGAGTTGTGGTGCCCTGAGGAGGAAGGGATTACCGTCTGTCACTATTGAGTGAATACGCGTTAGTTCTAACAACGCACATTGAGATAGATATTACCTCTAAAAGGGATGTCTTCAAGAAGCAGTTTATCTTTTCTAGATTCTTAGGAATCGTGGATGAGGTGAAGGACTTGGTCATTACTGTTCACTCAGTAGGACAAGCATCTAGGCATAACATTTCATCATACATTTTATAGAATAATCACAAACAAAATTTATGCCAAAACGTTAAAAGCAGTAAAAATACGAAAAGCGTGTTTGGCCGGAAATGGAGACCAAAATTGAAAATGATGAATGGTTAGATGTGGAGTTTTTAAATGCCACTTCACCTTGGAATACTAGGGGCCGCGAATACATGTCCAGCTGCTACCATTGATATTGTTTCAAAATAAGTGAAGCCAGAATTAGCAAAAAGGGCAATCCTCACCGATAATCCTATCTTATATTTTTTAAATGAAGGTATCGTTAACAGATATTTGTACTCTAGAAAATCTACGTACTAACACTTGGCAAAAGGCATTGGGTTTTCTAGTCTTTCCCAAGTAAATAGTAAACATTTCATCTTTCTCCCTGCAAACATAATTTTTGCTTTCCATCTTACAAACCAATCCTACAGATTATTTTTTAATGGCTACTCATTTCCCATCTTTCTTTCCCTTCTCTGAAGTTCCGCAAGACTAGACTCTATTATTCCTACTTCTTATTAACGACTTTTTCTTTCCTCACAAGTCTATCTTTACTCTACGCAGATGACTTTAAACTTCCTGTCTCAGTTTCATTCCCGTGGTCGACGATTTACTTGATTAAGGTTCAAGACGACCAACAACCAAAGCCAAAGACATGGCAATCGTCTGAATATTCCAGTTTAATGTTTCGTCTAGCTCAGAATTTGCTAGGGCGAAAAGGAATACAAATATCGCACGCGACTATGCACGGAATGGAAACATGAAAGTCGCATCACAACGCAGCAGATTAGCAGGAAGTTAAAGGGGGTTTTTGGATTATGCAGCAGATTTTGTCTTATATATATTTTGAAAGCAGAACGTGTTTGGAGTATACTACAGACGAAATCGACCGAAATTCAAAAAATTTTTATCAATTAGCATAAAAAAAGTGCATGCACCATGTTGACATGCATACAAAAGGAGAATTTTATATGTGTGTCTCTCGAAACCACATTTGTTGTTTGTTTGGTTGGAAGCGCACCTAAATTTCGATTGAACCGACCGGGCTGAAATTTTTACACACTATCCTGGTCCGAACCACGATTTTGTATTTTCGTTAATAATTTCTTATTTTTACAATGGATTTTTAATGGAAACTAGACGCGATTTTTGAAAATTGTTCTTTAAAACTCTGACTGTTTAATAAGGTCAAATAATAATCGTGGTTCGAATGATACAAGTATAGAGAACGCTTAAGCTTTTGGAATCAAATTACTATGTTATAAATGGAGATGTGTCTCCCATCAGTTACTCACCTTTTTCTAAAAGAGTCAAATTTGGCCGCAAAATACGAATACAAACGGTTATCAAATTCGTTAATTAAAAATTTTGTGTTATAATTTACGACTCCAATAATAACATACGGAAAGATTGAAAATTACACTTCTTTATTGCCACAAAAAATTTTAAAAATCGACTGCTTTGTTAGGAAATTTGAGTTGAGTTGTTCTATTCTCGAATGAATCATATAATACGGTCAATGTATTTCACAAATGAACAATTTGGGTCCTGATCTAACCAACTTATTTTACAATACTTTTTAGGAATCATTCGGCGCTGTTACCAATGTCGATCCCGTGGGGAAAAGGGCAACTGCAAAGACCCGTTCAAATACAACTCAACTCAAGCTGAGAATGAACATGGTCTTCAAGTGATACCATGTGCTTCGGGATGGTGTGGGAAGGTGATTGAAGGACAGGAGACATATCGGGAAGATGGTAAAAATATTTGTTCCTTTTCTCCGATAATTGACCAAGAAATATATATTTGTTTTTAGACTATGATAGTGCTGTGCAACGAATGTGCGTACAACGAGGACCAGATGACAATGAAGATCGATGTGCCCATACCGTTTATAATTACAAAAAGGTTTATATGTGCTTCTGTCAAGGGGATCTTTGCAACGGATCAAGTAGCGTTGGTGCATCTTGGGGTGTGTTGGTTGCATTTTCAATTATAGGTTTTACCATGAGAGTGTTATTGTAAAAGACAAGTTTTAACCAAAATAAATCTATTTATTTTAAACTGATTGCTGATGACTTACATATTCTTACATTAATTGACACAGAAAACAGAAGTTATAATCTATAAAAATGAATGTCTCTTAAAATATATTTTTGTTTTCATTACTGAGTTATAAATGCCAATATCATTTGTGTTAGATTGAAAATTTCCGAATTATATAGTTGTGTATATATTAGATATAAATGAAGTCAATTTTAGGCTACACACAAAACAAGTGTATTAACATCACATATAGTTTTCCTTGGTACAACAGTTAGTTGAAGTATACCTTAGCATGAATTTTAAGAACTCATGTAAGCAAAATTATTTGTCATTATATTTTAAAAGCAAGGGACTTTTATCCTTCCTAAATACGTAATACGTACGAAAAACAAAACTTCTATAGGTCAAATAATAAATGATGGGTTTTTACTAGTCATCTCTCATCGTTTGGTTACAGGTAGAAATTATTTTTGGTTCTACACTTAATACAAGTTTTAATTGTTGAATTCTTGAAGGCGAGCACGCTCAGCACGACGAAACTCCTTCCTTTCGGATGGCGGTCTTCCTGGCAGTAAACGAATTACTGCATTCTCAGTTGCATACTTTTCAGGGTCATACGATGGTGCGTCGCAATGATCCCAATTATCACTACTTTCTACCGGCTCGAAGGTTTCTGGTGGATGCGTTTCTGCACGCTCCGACAGACTTTCACCATTAGCGACTGGCGTATATTTATACCGCTCATATGACGCGCGATTTACACATTCATCTTCATGACACTGAAAGGGATTTTTTCTTGTAGTCTGTCATCATCCCTGATAAAATTAAACATACCTTAAATTCCAGTTCACCGACAACGTGGGCGCTATTGAACCGGCATCGCTTCATTTTTCCCTTAATTTTCGCGGTTTCTGCGCACTTAAAAACGTGCGCTGGTTCTCTGCTCTTCAAATATACGTGTGCAGGATTATACGGACATGTCACGAAATAATCGGAACCAATTTCCTTTTTGCAGGCGTCCGACATGATTAGAAATGATTCACTGTAAATAGAATTATTAGGAAAAAGGTTTAAAATCAGAGGTAAACGCCTGAAATAAGAATATATTGGCAGTTGATTCAAGTTCCTTGACGAAAATGGAAGGTTGTTTAAAAAATTCAAGAGATTCTGTGCCTTTTAGGGTAAGGTTTACCATTCGTTAATATCGCAACTACTTAAGCGATCTTTCATGTGTATAGCTTGTTGAACGTAAAATTCATTGCACAAAAGCTAACCATACAAAAATTGCGGAATAATTCAAAGACGTTTTGTCTTTGCTATGATACTAAATCCAATATCTATATTTAAATGATAACAAACACGACGGTCTGTGAAGGTTCTTTATTGTTTAATTTAGAAAATAAATAGCTCCGTGACGATTATTTGGCCTAAGATTAGAAGCCGTGATAATCAAGGTTTTGTGTAAAACAAAACCTCATTAAAATCGGTTTACTGTCAGTCTGTCCGTCACACGGATTCTCCTCGGAGACTGTAGAAGCGATTGACACCAAATTTGATGGAAAGGTGGGAACTGTGAACGCTCACGCATACAGTGAGTTACATCCTTTTACGTCGAATTTATGCAATAGTTATAATACGTCAAAGTTGTCATTTCTTTGGAAATTCAAGATTTTAAATGTCAATATCACCCGAAAGTGAATATTCTCACATGGTTTATGCGTATATTACGTGTTACGTACCATGGGGACAAATTCACACTCAAATGTCTCTATAAAAGAAATACACAAAACCTTTCATACTTGAAGCGTCCAGCTTCCGGTTTCTCGACTTATAATTCGTTATGAAAAACTAATTTTATAGGCAAACGATATTGGCAAGACCTTCTGCCTCTAGGCTTTGTGAGATGATGAGAATTAAAGAGACAATTTTTCCCATTGGTTTAAGGCAGGGTGGTCTTTCCGGCATTTCGGTCCAAATTGGGAAAGCACATAATAATATAAATTTTCTTTAATATGTATCTTGCAGTCAAGGAGATGTCCTCTAAATGTGATATTTTAGTCTTAGATTTAGTTAGTTTAGCTTACTGGGGGGAGCCGCAGCTCCGAGCACTCAGGCCATTGTTAGGCCCATTGTACTAGCCCCGTAAATCGCCTATTCAATGGCTTCTCGTCTACGGCGTTCGCAGGCTTTAGCGAATCTGAGCACATTCACCAGAGGCACAGAGGGTACAGATTCTTCATTGAAGAAAATCTTGTCAAGGTGTCTTCGTCTGAGATCTGAGGAGGCCGGGCAGCTGCATAAAAAGGGTCGTCTCCTCCTCCTTACATTGGTTGCACATAGCCGAAAGCACTACCCCAATCTTTTCCATATGGTAGTTTAAGGAGCAGTGTTCCGTTAAAAGCCCTACTAGGGTTTTCATGTCCCACTTCTTAAGGGACAACAAAAATGCCACTCTAGTGGCCCCAGGCTCACTCACAAGGATTTTCGCCTGCCGGCAAGAGTCCAAATTTCTCCACTTGGCTACGTGAATTCTTGCAATTTCACCCTTCAGAGTAGACTTAACAGAAGATGGTCGGATTCCAAGAGCTGGTTCTGGCCCCACCATTGTGGATCCAGACCCTTGGGGAGCCATTCTGTCAGCCTCCTCATTACCAGCGATGTTATAGTGCCCCGGCACCCACATCAGGAATGTTTCGTTCAGTCGGCTAACTTTCAGCAGCACCTGATGACAACTGCACAACAACTGGCTTGATATGTCGTTACTATTTAGCGCTGATAATGCCGCCCGACTGTCGGAACAGATTCGAATGGTGCGACCCCGCCATTTTCGTCGCAGACATTCTTCTGCTGCTAATGAAATGGGATATATTTCCGCCTGGAATATTGTCGTCATTTTTCCGAAGGGTAAGTTCTATAATTGGATTCCCCGAGAACACTGCGCCCGATTCGCCCTCCCTGACTGACAGGTCGGTGCAGATTATTAAATCTGTAATCTGAAAAGACTCATGGCCATTTGTATACGACAGGATATGTCTTTTCAAAGACGAATCTGGGAACCATATGATCGGTTGGCATCAGGGCTACCGGATGTTTGTCAAGTAATTTCCGGATAGACGCATGACCGTATGATTGGCCGCCTTTCCACGCCCTAATTGTATTTAGTCTATATGCGTCATTGGTTGCTTTCCGTTTCACCTCCAATTTAGGATAGCTTCGAGTGCCGCAGTCGGTGTAGTACTCGTTGCTCCAGTAGTACTTAGGCAACCAAATCTTTGAATCTGCATTAGCCGCTTCCTGCTGTTAGCAAAGTTTAGTCTTGGCCACCAGCGTATAGCTGTCCCACCTGACGTTTCTTGTAGTGAACATAACTAGTCCAGTCTTCCTAGCGTTCACCGTGTGTCCGCAAACTTACCGGTAATTATTACGGCTAGGTCGTCCGCAAATGTTTGCACGAAGACTTTTTGTTCTCCAGGAACCACAGCAGGCTATCGATTACCAAGAGTCATAACAGTGGAAGGAGAACCCCTCCCTGTGGGCAACCCCTAAGACATCCTGCTTCAATAGACTTCTGGCCGACCGATATGTGGATTTTTCTCCACTCTAGCATGTGAAGGATCCAACTGATTAGCAGCGGTTCGATTCCATGCTGTCTTGCTGCATCACAAATTGCCGCGAATGAGCCATAATTGAAGACACTTTCAATTTCCATGAATGCGCATAATGCGTATTCTTTTTCGAACATCGTCTTCTCAATTTTTGCCGTAAGTTCATGGAGTGCTGTCGCCGTGGATTTGCCTTTCTGGTAGGCGTGTTGCCTATGGTGAAGTGGCCACTTAGGAATGTGTGTATCCCTTATGAACCGATCTACTAGGCTTTGTAGTCCTTTTAGTAGAAAAGACGTTAGACTGGTCGGTCGGAAGCTTTTTGTGTCTGTGTAGGTGGGTTTCCCTGGTTTGGGAAGGAATAACACCTTTACATCACGCCATTTAATAAATATAAGCGTGTGCTAGGCATGCGCGATTCCGAATATGACCCAGGGTATCCATTCCCTCTATTACTAGCGTTGGAGTATTTGGAGGATGATCGAGGCAATGAAAGAAGGCAGTCGGTGTCCTTTTCAATAAGTGAAAATGTCGAATGTTAATCGGGAATTGTACAAATGGAAAAAGCTTAAAGCAAGTCAGACAACTTTAGCTAAATTTTTCAAACCGTCAACGACTGCTTACCAACTGCAAACGCCAGCAGGGATTCACCGTGATTTGTCATCAAGTGATGAGGAGTGAATTATAAATATTCATATTTATATACATGTGTACTTTTATAATATTTTCCAATAAATCCTCTTTATTTTGGTACTATAAATTAAAAACGTTTACATTTTTGTATGTATTTTGAATTAATTCTTAATAGATGCTATATGCGAAATGTTAGTTTTGGTACTTCATAACCAACGAGCGACGATTAACGAACAATTCTACTCTTCTTTACCCTATGCATACGAGCATGTATTTCTTACGCTTCGATTTCACATAACGCACCTTCATGGAACCAATTAGCGTGATCAGTCGAGGTATGAATATACTCCGTGTAGTGGTCAAAGGGTAGTATAGGTCGCACGAAACGTGGATTGGTACCCACGATGGAGTATAAAACCTGGGAAACGCCTGCTGAACCAACCCCAACAGCTCTACAACCAACCCCTATCTCCACCTCCACGTGGTGACCGCTAAGAGCTCTTTCTTAACGACAAGCTTCAGATGGAGAAGGATGAATGCGAGTCTCCTGCGCCTAAAAACAGGACAAATTGTACCAACTGGTCCTCCAGGTTGGGGGTTGGATAGGGTTGACAACTATACACGGAAAACCGATGTTACGAAGCCACGAAAGGAGCCTCGGACAGGGTGGATCTTACAACGACGAACCCGACAACAACGGATTAACGATTTGCGTATTTTCTCATGGAACGTGCGCTCTCTGTACGGAGATGGACCTGCCAAGCAGCTAGCCGATACCCTGTCCCAATACAGGGCTGATGTAACAGCGTTCGAGGAGATGCGTTGGACAGGGACCGGTTTCGTGGAGAAGTGTCACTACACCATATGTTATAGCGCCCACCACTTTCAACCAAATTGACAACGTGTTGATCGAACGCCGCCACCTCTCAGCCTTGATGAATGTCAGAACATATAGGGGAGCCAACATAGACTTGGATCGCTATCTCGTTGGCATGGTGCTTCGAGCTTGAATAACAACACCGACCAGAATCCCCTCTCAGAATCAGGTGAGAGTTAACACTGAAGCCATCCACAACACAGCCCTCCGTAACACCTATAAGGGGGAAATGGATGCTGCAATAATCGCAGTCAACAGAGATCCAGGAAATGAAGCATCAACATCATAAATACGGCCACAAACATACTTGGTCCCAGCCGCAAAAAGAGTCGGAACGGCTGGTGGAGAAGCGACTTCACAGACGGAAAAAGGAAGCCTGGGAGAATCAACAGGTCTGTGAACTCGAAAAGTACAGACAGCAACCGCACCAGGCGCGCAAGTTTTACTAACAAGTCAGCAGGATGAAGCCTTACACACCTCGGTGTTCATCCGGTCGAGACAAGGAGAGAAATCTGATTTCCGATAGAATGGGCATATTGGAGCGATGGGGTGAATACTTTGATTAACTATTGAACAACCAGAACATCGGCGAGTTGGAGGTCCCGCCAACTGAAGACGACGGACAAATATTGCCACCACCAAGTATATCGGCTTAAAAATCATAAGTAGCCAGGAGCCCATGCAATTACAGCCAAATTGGTTAAATATGGAGGTGACCAATTACACCAAGTGATTCATCAACTTGTGCTCAAGGTATGGGACAGCGAATCAATGCCTGACGACTGGCATAGAGGCATTATCTGTCTCATATATAAAAAGGGAGATATCACGCAGTACAGCAATTATAGAGGTATCACGTTGTTGAGTACCATCTATAAGATATTCTTCGCTATCTTGCTAGGCCGGATAGCCCCATACTCTAAGAACATCATTGGCCCATACTAAAGAGCGAGGCTTCACTCCAGGCAAATCAGCACAGATCAGATTTTCTCTGTGCGGCAAGCGATGGGAAAACTGTTGGATTATGGACACCAGTTGCACCATCTTTTCATCGAATTTAAAGCGGCCTATGATAGCATAGACAGGCTAAAACTATACACGGCCATGAGAGAATTCAGTATTTCGACGAAATTGATAACACTGACTAGGCTGACCCTGACCAATGCCCGAGGCCAGATCAGCAGCAGGATCACTCTCAAAACGATTCGACATCAACAACGGTCTACGACAAGGGGATGTCCTATCAAGCGTCCTCTTTAACCTAATCCTCGAGAAAGTGATCCGTGATGCTGAGGCGATGGGTACGAGACTCTTTAAGTCCACCCAACTACTGGCCTATGCTGACGATATCGACATCATGGGAATAACCACCCGAGACCTACAAACTGCCTTCATCCAGATCGAGCAGGCGGCGCGAGATCTTGGGCTGCACATCAATGAAGGCAAGACAAAATATATGGTGGCAACGTCAGCACCGAAAACCAACCAACCAACAACATCAAACGGCACTGATCACACAAGAAGAATAAAGATAAGAGTCTACAACTTTGAGACCGTTGGTAATTTCTCCTATCTAGGGTCAAAAATTTCAACCGATAACAGCTACGACGATGAAATCCGCACGGTTGTTGGCAACCAACAGAGCCTATTTCAGCTAACAATAACTGTTTCGCTCGAAACGTCTCACCATAGGGTCAAAGCTCTTACTGTACAAAAAAATGATCTTGCCAGTCCTCATGTATTCCTTGGAGAGAAGAATCCTCCGAAGAATTGTTGGCTACATGAGGACGGACGATTTCATAGCCTACATAATGACAAAATCTATGAGCGATATCATGACCGTCAGGTTGTGGATGAAATCCGGCTCAATAGGTTACGGTAGGCGGGTCACTTAATTCGTACGGATGAGGCTGATCCAGCTCGTTAATCTATAACGGTAATATCTTTGGTAGAAAAAGAGGGCAAGGCAGACCCTACCTGAAATGGAGCGATGGCGTAGGCCCGGACGCCAGACAGCTTTTAGGGATATCGAATTGGTGGACTTCGGCGCAAAACCAGAATGTTTGGAGTTTCTTATTAACGCAGGCCTAGACCGGATACGCGCCGTTGATAATGGTGCCTGTACTCCATTTTTGAAAAAATTGGAATCTTTCACACACTTCTTTCATTCATTCGCCAACCTGCAATTGCCGTTAGAAAAGGAAATTTCCCAAGAAATAAAAATTTACACAAAAATTATAAATTTCCTTAAAACTTAACTTTCTTATATTTGGCTAAATGTATAAACAGGTGAATTTTTTTGTGTTATTTTCGGCTTTTTTTGTTTGAGATTCATATTTCCTCTATTAAAAGCGCACTTCCCTTAAGCGAAAAAATGTTGACCGTGACTGGTAATCCCTTTTACAAAATCCCATCGTTCCATAGAAAGACGTAAATAAAATTTTGGCAACAGTTTTGGTGAAATACTTATCGAATTTATAGAAGGAAATCGTTAAGCAGGTAGCAATAGTGAGCCAAACGTTTGAAGAGTGGAGAACCCGCAGCCTGATCCTGTTATTAAAAATTGGACATAGCAATTTCTCAGGAATGGAAGCTAACGCAAGCAGTCGGGTGCATTCAAATTTGATTACTCCCCTGACTGTCCCAGTTTCAAAGATATTCTTGGAAATTGCGTATGCGCATTTATGCATCACCTAAAACTTTAAGATAAAATTTAAAGTATAAAGGGAACATTGCGTGGGTTGACAATGGTAAATATGATGAAATGCTAGCACACACACTACGAGCAACTCCATGAAGAGATTCATATATAAGGGAAAGCAGAGTGTCAGGAAAATGAACGATTATCGAAAGAGTAGACTTTACATAGTAGAGATACTAAGCATGGTTCATTTCAGGGTAATTTTCGGAAACAGAAAAACAGATCAACAGGTTGCCAACTGAACTTACTAATTTGCATAAAATTTCAAGGGACCTTGAAACGGATGTTTGCGCCTGACTACCGATGGCCTTGATCTCTTATGTATGTGTATTAAAGCAAATTATTCGCAATCAATGCAGCCAATTTGTTCTATAAATGAACTAAATACGGACGAAGTTGTGTGCCACCTCATAGCGGAAGGGCTCCACCTACCGTTTCCCAGAAACAGTCAACCCATTTGCCGTTCCCAGGGAAATTGTAGGCGATATATACTGTTAACGGCGAATAAACTTCTTGACATGGAAAGTGATAAAATCGGCACTTTCTCTCAGGCACAGGTGAAACACGTTTGGAACATATCAAAACTATATACATCAGAGCTCAACACAGAATTTAATATTCACCTAACACTGAGTCTGAATAATCCGCTATATGTACTGTTATTGCATTTGGATATTGAAACCATCCTTGCCCCAATAGCTTAATTATTTCCGCTAACCGAAATCTACATACCTTTTAAATTTACCAGAAAATTGAAGCACAAAGCACTTTCTTTAAAATGTGTAACCTTGAAATTTTCTTCTGCCGGTGGCCTTGACTAGGAGTTTCCCAAACACTCCACTTCAGTACGCAGCAATCGCCCGCGAGCTCGTCCTTCAACTGATTAATCTTGTGGTACCGAATTGTGCAATTGCATCAAGGAAACCGTACGGAGGGAAACGAACCTTCGATTGTTATTTGTCAAATTTATCGGAAATCGGCATAATAAGAGCGGTATGTTGTCAATTACCAGCTGATGCCTACCGGCATTGTTTATCTTTTGAAGGGACGGCGTTTATGGCCTTATCTTGTTGCCTTATCTGTTGCTTATGTTTATATTGCAGTTTAGATATATTGTTTGATAGTTGCGATTTGAATATTGGGTGTTTGCAGTTGAGCCAGTTTACTGTAATTTTTTTTAGGGGGATGTTGAGCTCTAACATGGTGTTATGATGCCAGGCAATTGCGTAGAACAATTGGAATATGTAAATATGGAAGATGAAATGTAAAAAAACTCATTGTATTGAGACCGTGTAGGAAGGATTCATTAGCAACTTTTAAGGTTTTGTGTGAAACAATACCTTATTAGAATCGATTCGATGTTTGTCTGTTGGTTACACCCGATTTATTCGGAAACGGCTGGATTGATGGTCACAAAATTTTTCTGAGAACCTGTGGTCTATGAATCCCTTTGTGTTGAGTTTAAGAAAAGGGTCCGCATACATGAGAAATGGGTGTGTGAACTTTTTTTTTTCACATTACGTTTTTTCGTTCTCAGAACTTATCCAACCGAAAAATCTGAAAAAAAGAACACAGTGGTGTATGTAAATGATATCTGGGCCTAAATCCCGTTCCGATATCTGCACTAATAAAATTAATAATATTAGCATATTTTAGAAATTTAACAATTCGTCAATAACGCAGGAAAATAATTTATTTTGGTTTTTTAATCATTTATATAAGAATACAGGCATATCTCGACTTATCACGTTAATTGGTTCCATGAAAGTGCGTTGTAAGTCGAAAATGTGATAAGTCGAAGCGTAAGAAATACATGCTCATATACTTAGGATAAAGAGTAGAATTCTTCGTTAATTGTCGCTTGTTGGTTATGAAGTACCAAAACTAACATTTCGCATATAGCAACTATTAAGAATCAATTCCAAATACATACAAAAATGTAAACGTTTTTATTTTATACTATCAAAGTAAAGAGGATTCATTAGAAAATATTATAAAAGTACACATGTATATAAATATGAATATTTATGATTCACTCATCACTTGATGACAAATTATGATGAATCCCTGCTGAGGTTTGTAGTTGGTAAGCAGTCCCAGATGTTGACGGTTTGAAAAATTTTGTTAAAGTTGTCTGACTTGCTTCAAGCCTTCTCGATTTGTACAATTCCCGATACATTCAACACTTTTACTTATTGAAAAGGACACCATCTGCCTTTTTTCATTGTCTCCATCATTCTCCAAATACTCCAACGCCTTCTCAATGTCTTCCAAAAATCTTCAAATCTTTTTGGTTGGAAACTCTTTTCTTCCTCGTCTAAATTTTGTTGTACCAATTCTGTGTCATCTGTTACAATATTCAACAATTCTTCGTTGGAAACTGGCACTTCAGGGGTATTGATTACATCAAATATATCCTTTTCATCGATTTCGTCAAAGCCTATAGTTTTCGCAATCTCATGGATTTTTCTGTTGATTTCTGAATCGGTGTCGATATTAATGCCAGAAGAAGACTCAACGGCGTCTGGCCAGATTTTGTGCCAGGTTTTGTTCATTGTGTCACTAGTTACCTCTATCCAAGAAGCTTCTATATTTCCAACAGCCTTGAGAATATCAAAATTTTTCTAGATTTCTTCAATTAATATTTGCCTATCTTTATTCAATGCTATTATATCTTCTAAACGTTCCACCAACTGTGTGAAAGTTCGACGTAGATAGTATGCTTTAAAGCTAGCAATTACACCTTGGTGCATGGGTTGCAGCAGGGATGTGATATTTATCGGTAGGAAGACCATTTTCACATTTTCATCACTTTGGTTGAGATTTTCAGGATGTCCATGAGCATTATCGACTAATAGCAAAATCTTGTGCGATAAGTAGTTCTTACATTATTCTTTGACCCCTGGACAAAATTCATTTCCAAACCATTCAGTGAATAACGCCGAAGTTACCCAAGCCTTTTTATTATGTCTCCAAATAACTGGCAGTGTGGTTTCCGAAATATTTTTTAAGATCCTTGGATTTTCTAACGGTACACCAGTAGATGCTTCAGTTTCAAATCGCCATCGGCATTTCCGCCCAAAACAAGTGTAAGTCTGTCTTTGGAGACTTTGAAGCCTGGAGTTGTAGCTTCTTACTTGGAAATAAATGTACGTGAGGGCAAACGCTTCCAGTAAAGTTATGTCTCGTCGACATTAAAAATTTGTCTCAGGCTGTAACCTGCTTCTCTGGTTCATGTCGAGAATCCATGCATACAGCTATTTTTCCGCCTTCTCTAATACAAAGGGCCGAAGAGTCGAGGAAATGCCCGCCTTAATATGCTCACGATTTTTTTCCGCATTCCTTTTTATCTGTCTGATAGCACATGCCTTCTATCCTAAGGAAATAGCAATTTGCGCGGCTCTCTCTCCTTCGTCCAAACGTTTAATTATTTCCATTTTTTTTTTAAACTAATAACTTGCCTCTGCCTCTTCGTTTTAGAGGAATTGTATCCTTTATCCACGCTGCTATATGGGTCTTTGATCCTTCATTAGATTCGCCGTCTTCACTGTTTCCACTGCATGAAACAGTAGCAACAGTTGTAGGGCAGCATAACCTTTTGTTTTGATAATTTCGTAAAGAGCTATCGGAAATATGAATATTTTTATTAAAATACTAAATGCTTCGTTATACCACAAAAACAAATTTTTGCACTAATTACTTACTTATGAAATTTTTTGAAATGCTCAAACCACCCCTTAGTCGCTTCGAATTTGGATTTCGAATGAAATATTTCGTTAATTTAAGCATACAATTTTTGGTCTTAGTTCTAATCATATCTTCCATGCATATTTTTAAAGCATATTTGGTATCTTGAAGTACCTTGTCCCGAACTTGAAGCCCTCGTTTTTAATTAGTCATTGAATAGGCGATTTTAGGGGATAGAACAAAGGGCCTTATAAAAGCCTTTAGTGCTTGGTATGCTACATCCAAAAAAAAAACAAACAAACCAAATTAACCTGCTGAAAAAAGCTAAAAAATAACAAAGAAAATTTGGCGATGGACTTCGCCGTTTAGATAAGTTCACTTTAGAAGATGATGATGTCATACATGTCTTAGGGTGTAATAAATTTACGTGAAATGCAAAACCTCGATTGTGTGGTTTTATTTTCTGATCTTTCGGTTGGATACGTACTGAGAACGAGACCGGTTTCACATTTTGGGGCTCACATTTTGAATCCTCACTCCCCTGCATTTCTTCCAATATCAGAAATAAGATCATTTTCGAAAAGTACCAATCGCGCCTTTTCATTTGTTTTCAAACTCAACACACAATGGCCCAACTTGCTATGTAAAGGAATTTACCGACCAAAAATTTTCATCATATTTCGTGACAATTTGTTCAGCCGTTTTCAAGTAAATCAGTTTTGAAGGACAGACAGGCAGATAGACAAACAGACTCTACCAAAGTAAAAAGTAAGAAACGGTTGCAAACGAGAGTAACACCGGATCATAACAAAAACCAGCGAGCTGACGTACGCGAGTATTTTGCGTAAAGTCAAAGCAGATACCTCCCTGACTGACTTGAGTGGAGGGGAGAATTACATTTGGTAGTAGACCTCACTTTCAGAGGAAATTCTATATGTAGCAAGGAAATTCGCTGAAAATGACACTCTAGGGCCGGATGGAATTCTGAATATCGCCCTGAAACTGGCAACCAGGGGAGCACTAGGTATGTTTGCTCAAATTTTTACGGCATCTCTTAGAGAAGGAGAATTCCCCGAGCAACGGATGCTGCAAAAGCTGATACTTATTCCGAAGTTAGGTAAACCATTGGTTAACCCTCCTTATATCGACCGATATGTTTAGTCAATACCGTTGGTAGACTGCTCGCTATTGCGGAAAAGGAAGGAGGCCTATCCGACAAGCAATTCGGCTTTCGTGGTGGACCAAGACAAAGTCGACGTCGTCTTATTTCCAGCGCAGCTAGTTCTACTCTACTGGTACTCTACACAGCTACAGTTTGGGCAACTGTTCTGAAAACAAATTAAACTGCGGAAAGCTAGGAATGGCGTATTAAGTAAGTGGACTCCGGGTATGCAGTGCTTATCGAACAACATTAGGAGAAGCGGCATATCCACTAGCAGGGATAACCCCCACAGACATCTTGGCGAATGAAGGTCGGCGTCTCTACGACAAAATGTATGCAATCTGGGAGTCTAGTGAACTTCGACGGCGACTAGCACGACGAGGATCCATCACAGAATGGTAAAAGAGATGGAACGAGGCACAAATTGGCTAAGGCATGAAGAACTGCGAAGAAAACAAGAAAGGGAGAGAATAATAAAAGGCCACAGTTAGGAACTGAACCAGCCCCGGGATGCAATGCTTTATAGCAGTCGCGTGGGAAGAGTGGTTTGAGAAGGAGGTGAGTAATAGTCTCACATAACTGCATGGCAGGAGCCAGCAGCAGGTTTTGAACCACCTTCCAACAATGAAAAAAGACAGCCATTGAATCGATTTTAATCAGGTTTTGTTTTACAGAAAACCTTAAGAAGGTCCATATCGACTTTCAATCGTCCTTCGGAAGTTCATTGATAATATTTTTTATCCATTTGAAAACTGTCTTATTTTTCATGCTAGAAAGACATGGGAAATTGCTCTTGGCTTTTTTTACGGGAGTGTATATTATGCTTTTATGGCACAATCACTGATTTCGAAAAAACTAATAGATCTGTCTTAAATTTATTGAACATCTGTTGAACATGCCCGCTACAGTTTAAAGCAATGAATTCGTTCCTAAATAGCCAAGGTTATTCACCTCTGCCTTTCATATGCTAGCTGTCATAAGTGACAGCTCGCTGTGTTGGGAGATTAGTGCATATCTTGTTCTGTGCTAGTTATTTGTTGAAATTGGAGCTTTGTTTATTATATAGTTTACTATCGGAGGGTCAGATTAGGAACCTTTAATTGTAAGTTTTTCTGAATCAGTTTGTGATTTTTACAATTATAAATTATTTGGAAGCACCTGAAGTGGCGCTGAAAAAACATAATTCGACATTTGATTTAGCTTAAGGATTTGTTAGCTGTTTGGGGTTTATTTACAGTTTTATACCGTTCACGTCTGTAAAGAGATTTGTTCTGGATCATTTCACTCCTTCAAGATGCATTTGACGGTGATATAACTATAACGAAACGGTGATAACGCTGGTGACCGTAATTTTCTTTTGGCATTAGACATGAAAATTTTATGTCATGAGGTCATTTCCATTATTTTTAAATGCAGCAGGCAATACATACAATGCAAACGGATCTTTAAATTAATGACTGCAAAGTGAAGGTACTGAGGGAAATAGATGTGAAGTCTATACTAGAGAAATGTATGCTTTATTTTATGTCCAAAAATATTACATCATAGTGAGCAGGAGCATCCTTTCAACAAAAAATTGGTGTTTTTACTTTCTTTAGTTCTAAGGAAGGATCAACCCCTATATTAAAAAGGAGGCCTTTCAAAATCATTTAGAAGTAGAGCTAAGTTGAGGGGTAATGCTACATTTTTCGCCCGTGGAGAGTTTCAAGAAAGTGTTTTCTTAGATAAGTTCTCGTTTCCGATGTTTGTAAAGTTTTGTACAACTTAAACGCATAGTTTCTCCTTGACTCCTTGCTCCCTTCTTCAGTGCATAGCTACCTCGTGTTTTCTTGTAACAGTTATTGTACCGCAAATTTGTTTTAAGAATGTAAAGATATTTTTTTCCATATCTAAAACCTTATATTAACATATGTTAAATATCGCTTCCTAGAGGTGAGGTACAGATTAATCCACGCCTTCGAGATGTTTGAGGAACGATGTCATGGTCCACTGAACTCCTCCACGACCTCTACGACCCTGGCGGATTCCGCTTTCGACCTAAAATTCCTCTGAGATTTCACCTCAATGTTGCACATGTGATTCTGCGCTATCATATTTCGCTCTGAAAATAACTATTAGTTTCTCTGGAATGTCCATTCTGCGTAGAGCACTCTAGGTACACCTTGAGTTGACACTGTTGAATGATTTCTTCAAGTCGATGAAGAGCAGGTGAAGATCTAAATTCCGCGCCCTGCTCCAAAATGATCTGCAAGGGGTTGACGTGGTTCAGGAGGATCCAGAGCAGAAACTAGCCTGCACTTTGTCGTTCAAGCCTTCGAGATGTTCCTTGATGCGTTCCAAAATTATTTCAGCTATTATTTTTACTACTGTTGGGAGCACACAGATATCTCTCCAGTTGTCGCACACAATATGGCTACCCTTCATTGGAATCTTAACGATCATCCCCTTTTTTTATTCTCTGGGAAAAGTCTGGGATTCTCAGGATTTCCGCACGACTAGAAGTAGCAGATTTGCATTTTTAGTTGTACCGATGGATAACTCTGCGAGGAGACTGTCAAGCCCAGCGTCTTTACTCCGTTTGGTTGCATTGTTGGCCGAGATCCGTATCGTCGGGGATGAGGACTGCACGGTTTACGTTTCTGACAGGATCATCGAAAGATTTACGATCACTAGCAAGTTCTTTTGATTGTGATGTGTGTAGCATCCGAGAAAAGAACAATATTGATAGCTGCCCAACGCTTCTTAGGCGGGTTACTCCGTCCGATCAGCAAGATAGATTTCGACTGGCAGCTGACTAATCGGTCGATATTGAACTTAGAAGGTCGTAACTCTCCAATCCTGCGAGAAACGGCGCCTCTCTTGTTTCACAGACAACTCCTAAATTTACTGCTGATCGCAAAATGGTTAATCTGACACTGCCGGTCCGTCGAAAGCCAAATGACCTTATGGCAAGCTCTGTGCTCGAACAATGTGCCACCAATAACGAGGTGGTGGAAGCTGCAGAAATCCACACAACTCTTATCATTATCGTGACATGTTCGAGCAAGGTGTTGTCAGAATCCACCTTGGCATTCACATCACTCATCACGATCATAATGTTAACTTTTAGGAGGCCTCTTCTGAGCTGCGTGTAATTGATCCCAGAAACCTTCTCCACTATATAGGAAATCTTCGTGGGTGTATAGCACTGTACAATTGTGATTCTCCTTAACCTGGACCTCAAAAGTTGTAGTACGGATCTTGTCATCTCCCAAGTCAAGAGTCAATAACAAACTGACGCCGGATTCATGTCTACTACCATTTGTCTTTCCAGAGTACAGAGGTACACTGCTGCAAACAGCAGTATGGGACATATTTGTATTCGTAAATACGAATACGAATAAATTTGTACAATGATTTTTGACGAATACGAAAGTATTTGTAATCGTATAAGTGATCAATAGGTACACTATACTCAGTAAAAGGGGCACAATAGTTCTTCAAGGTCTCTTAACAGAATAATAATAATATTCGTGTAAGTGAATATTTTCGTAGTTACACAAGTGAATAGGAATATGGCTGTATTCTTACATTCGAACAAATTTGAATACGAAAACAAAACAGAGGAGAAAAACAAGGGTGCTCTTCAATCGCGCTCTGAAGTCTGATGTATCCGCTGGCGGGAATCGTTATAAGGAGGCATAGAAGGCTGTAATCGATCATCCTGGAGACGCTTTTACGAAGGGACTCTCTTGAGTCAATCCCAAAACTGAAGCGGATCCTTGTTAAAAAACGAAGCCAGAGGTTGGATTATCCCCTTTACAGAGCGGGAGTTACAGAGAAAGCGATGAAGAAACATCTGCTTGAGGTGCACTTCCCAGACAGCATCCACAATCGCATCTCGGAGCCGACAGGTGCAATGCAAAGTAGTATAATTGGAGCGAGTAAAATGGGCATTTAACTCGTTCCATAGATGCAGGTCTGATGTCCCCAATGGCATCGTTCCTGCGCTGGTAATAGAGGGAATGGATGCAGGCCTAGCATGCACTTATATTTCAATTAACTGGCGTGATGAGAAGGTGATATTTCCCCCTCGCCGAAGGAGTTTCTCGTGAAGTTCAGCTTACGTATGGCATAGTCCGTGGCGAATGCCCAAATTTCCCAAGGAACTTTATCTATGATGTTACTATGGCCGTAGGACTTCGCTGTCCATCATCCGCACTCGTCCATGCCATCAGATTATGGCACTGCATGCTACAACGTATTTATTGTGGAGGTCTAGGAGGAGGATTGAATGGAGAACTATCCGATTTGTACGTAGCCCACAATGTATATGTATATTTAGCATATCAGACCATTCACTTTAGTGTGATATTGATATTTAGCATTTTGGGTTTCAGAAAATTTAGACGGAAAAGACAAGCTATTGTAACTTTAATAGTACGATTTTTATGAAGCTTGGGGATATCATGTTTCGTATTATAGTCTGCAAATAACTAAAAGGGGTTTTTTAGCCAATTTTCCAAAAGTATAGTAATATGCTATTATTACCTTAATATGAGTGGATATCGATATGGAGAGTATTTTGAAGCATTGGCAATGTATAGAAGCAGTTTCTTTTTTCAGATTTTTCCGATGGGTAGTTTCTGAGAACGGGTCCATTAAAGAAATCATCACTTTCGATCCTTCCCGCGACAAATCTCAAAACTAACACTGGCTTTGAAAAGTACTAATCGAGACCTTTCATTTGATACCCGACTTTATTATATTCTTTGAAAAAAAATTTACACCCCCCTTTGCATCACCCATAAATGCATCACAACTTCTCGCCGAATTTCGTGTCAATCGGAGTAGCCGTTTGTGAGAAGAGTGCGTGTGGCCGACAAACAAAGCCTTAAAAAAGCGCTGGGAAGTAGATTCTTCATAAATAATATTTTAATATTTCATCCGAATGTCAATTATTCTCATTGATTATGACGTCAGCATCTTATTTGCATTGTCGAATTTCTATGAAACTTGGCAATATTATCCGTGATACCGCCCTATGCTGCTGAAATTTAGTACTCCTACGATGGATGAACTTAAGGGGGATTTTCCAGTCAATTTCAAAAAGTTGGTATATTAGTAAGCTTATTTGAGCAGATATCGGAATGGGCCATATTTTGAGGTCTGGATTTCATATATTATTTTCAGATTTTTAGGTTGGGCAGTTTCCGAATTGAGTTCTGTCTCATTTTAAGTAAACACATTTTGACTCCTTGCTCGAGCACTTTATAATTTATGTCAAAATCAAATCGAGTTTAGGAAAGTACAAATGGAGACCTTTCACTTGATATGCCACATGACTATATTTGGTGAACAAAATTTAACCTTCCCTCTTTGCGTATCTGGGGAGCCTTCCTTCAAACTCCACCTGAATTTAGGTTACTCACTACATGCCTGGGATTTCATAGTTCCCATATATTCATCAAATTTCGTAGGGCCTAATGGTTTGAAAAAAAGTGCGTGTGACAGACAGACAACAGTGAATCGATTTTAATAAGGTTTTGTTTTACTCAAAACTTTTAAAAGGAATTATTCTTATTTTTTTAATACCAATTTTCCGTTTAAGGTTTAAGTTTCATGCTCAACTATGTCATCCTATAAAGAACTTTCCGAAGAGATTGTAACATGTCCATACAACGAGTCGCATCGTATTATGCGGAAACGTCTGCAGAGGCATCTGGTAAAATGTCGTGAGAGTCATCCCGATGTGAAGCTCGTTCGTTGTCCTTTCAATAGTGTGCATCAAGTACCTGAGCCCGAACTGAACGTAAGATTTGCCAATAATTCTCGGATTATTCAAACTGAATATCTATTTTCCACAGCATCATGTCTCCATCTGTCCAGATAAGGCCCTGATAGATCAATATCGCTACAATGTAGCGCCGGCGGTTAAATCGGAGCGTAATGAAATTACCAAACAACCGAAGGTCAGCTGTGATGATGACTGGGACGACGTGCAGGTCGGAACATATGATCCAAAAACATATGTGAAAAACGCGCCCATAGTTAAGTCGAAGGCTATAGAGAAGCTCGCATTGTTAGATGGAGAGTACTACACCGACGAAGAGGATGAGGGCTTAGCCCCGGCGAGGAAGAAGAGGCGGCATGCAGATGACTTACGCTCCGATGATGAAAATTAAGCGATTCTTCGCCAGTAGCAGTACTTTATTACATTTATTTTATCAATAGCAACTCCCAAGTTTTTGTATGATATTGCAGAGATCTGTAGGGTGGTTTGATCAATCGGGAAAAGTCGTTTAAGTTCAATTTGTATTCGTGTAATTTATGTTTAAGAGGATGCGTTAATATAAAAAAAAGCTAAATTTCTTTCTTTCTAAATGACTCTTTTATTGATATTTGTGTAACCTATCCCCACGCATGTCATCAGGACTTTCTGTGCACCAGGCAAAGCGTCATCTTCGTCGTCCTGTTCGGGATTCTCCAGTTTGAATGTTATTGCGAAGAAGTCTCTCAGATGCTGAAGGAAGTGCACGCTGTAATCAGACAACGGCCCTGTTAAGTATTTCGACACATCCTTTTGCCCCAGCGCCATGAACAGTATCGTCAGCCACTGAAATGATGAGTCGACACATCCGCCGCGATAGATTTCGTCTAGAAGTCGGTAAGCAGCTTCGCGACCTAGATCTTCCGGAACAGACGGTTCTTTTCCCTGAGAATTAACGCAAAAAGTTCTAAAACTCATGCTTGAGATCATTTAAAAGCCACTTACCTCGTCTTTTGTATTGGAAATTGCCTCAGCTGAGTAGAAGACACCATCGGTCGTCTCGGCGATGAGGTTGACCCCGAATCCAGGGCTGTTCCCGGACATTTTACCTCGATTTTGGTCGGTGTAGATGTAGACGTCAGGCAGAAAATTGAGCATAACTCCTTTCGCCGATTCAACTGTTTTCGCAAACGTTTTAGAAAATATTTTAGAATTCGACTGTGAAAGTTCTCAGTACCTGTTCTATTCGCCATTGCTGGTGATACTTTGGAGGCGTACACAGTTCCACGTATTCTCTTGACCATTCCAGCTTTCAGGAACTGTGTTGGTCGCAATTTTTGCTTCACTGGGCATTTAAAAACTACTTCTCCGCCACCGCCAGGCATCATTCCACGTTTCGTTACTTTCAGTTCAAGGCCCTCATCGACGACTATGAACTTTTTGAGTACCGGAATTGCAGCGCCTTTTATATGGTCAACGGATGGACTTTCCTTGCTATTTGTGACTCCTCTGAGGGTGATGTTTAAAGGTGTTTTGCAGAACGGTCCCAATGCGATAAGAACGTCGAGGTAGTACCCTAAATATCGAAGCGAAAAGTAGTCAATGCTGCCAAGTCGCACATTTTAATAATTCCACTTTCTTACCGATTCCCCGTTGAGTACAACAATCATGATGGAACGCTCCACCATGTAGCAATCCCGGACAAAAATACAAGCTTGTGCCAGATTCATTTAATTCAATTTTCGTTCCATTTGTGATTTTATCGAAAAGACGGATCAAGCTGATTTCGTATTCCCTTAAGCCGAGATTGGCATCTTCACTTCGGATTTCGATGATTTTCACTGGTTTGCCGCTGAGTGTTGAAAGCAGCAAGCGTTGCTTCAAAAAATTGTTACCTTTATACACTAATAAGTTATTTTCACGTGCAAACGGAGGCATTTTCATGCGTTTGTTTACAACCGAGCAGGCAAGACATGCGAGACCAACACGTGCGGCTGTCAGTTGAGAGCAAATGAAAATGACATTGTTGTCAAACGGTGCAGGGCTGTGAAAGAACATTTCAGTTAGGTTAGTTCACGGCGAAATGATGCATGACTTGTAACGGTCAGATTTCTGATTTATTTATTGAGCAAAGTAAAGAAATATATGTGCGGCACACAAAAATAACTTAAAAGCTCAAGCGTGACTAAATAAGTATGTAACGCTAACCTACGGAACCTACGGGAAACTAGGGATATCTACGGATACTGCCTGCAGGTTTTGTGAGGAGGATGACGAAAGGAGGTAGGCAACATACTAAACTTCCTAACGGTTATAGGCCTGCTTGAGATACTATGATCAATAGGTACACTATAACCAGCTAAAAGGGCACAATAGTTCTTCAAGGACGCGGTGCGACTTTCCCTTAACAGAATAATTATAATAACCTACAGAAATATCCGGACTAATCCATGGTATAAAATGAAAAGGGCCGAATGTTAATGCTCATTTGACATAGTATGTGCTTAAACCTAAGAATAATTTATGGCTTACAACACAAACCAACACAAAATACTAGTACTCCATACTGGGAAACTAGAAAATAGGAGTTTTTAGGCACCGTTGGACAGAATTGAGCGAAGAATTTGGAGTAAAGCGCAGTCCTTTCTTGACTGAGAAAGGGCTACCTTTTGCTCGATTTGGACTTGTGCAAGGACAGTGACCAAAGGCGGGAGGGATGAAGAGGAATGTGGGATTGCGGGGCATGTATTGTGGAGCTTAATTTAGGGGAGAAGTTAATGTTTACAGATATCACGCCTGTACAATAGGCTAATTAATGTTAATTGACTTAATCCAGACTAGGTAAAGAAAAGTAATGAAAGGTGATCTACGCTTACGCGAGGATTGATTGGCGGAACCTTGGCCCTACGCGGTTAGCCTCTGTGGAAGTCCGGGGAGGATCTTTGATGAAAGTGGGAGGGGAGGCGTGATGGTTGAGAGGAGAATTACTGAGAGAGTCAGCTTTAATAGGTAATACCTCTGCTTGCTTAACGAGGCATTGCGCGTAGCGAGATTTTTTATCAGTGGGTTAGGGTGGGACAGCCACATGTTCAGTATGACCATATGCGGAATTATGGGGCAAATCCCGAAGTGGTCGTAGAGTAGAGAATTTTTGTGAAATTTTAGGTTTGGCCTTCTGCATTTGGCCATGCACTTCCTGAGTATCGTCCTTTCCAAGCGTTGGAGTGCTTCTGCTATGTTAGGTGACATGTGCTGGGAAATGGTAGGTCAGGATTGGTTGAATAAGACTTTTGTATGAAAGAGTTTTGGTGGCAGACGAGAGGAGGTTTTTGAAGGCAGCTGAGGTCTTAGAAGCATTGACAATAGCAGATCTGGAATTGGATTTAAGTTTGTTGTTGCGAAAGATTCCCATGTATTTAATGTTTGGTTTCGGATGAAGTCTCCGAGAATTCTGAATAAGGTGAGGGGCAATTGGTCTGAATTAGTTTGTAGAGCGAGCCCTCTTTCAAACTGAATCAAATGCTTTTTCAAGGTTTAAGGCGCAGGTTACGGTGCAATGCCTATTTTCCAGGTGATTTACGATATAGTCTTGCAGATACAGGATTATCTGTTCGGTGGATTTGAGGTTTTCGAAGCCGAATTGATTAAGTGGAATGATAGCGGAGTAGTGTCTATTGAGGTGACTTAGTAGGATACGTTCGAAGATTTTTCCAATATTGGAAAGAAGAGAGATAGGCCTCATATCTTTCAGATCGCTCGAGCACCCCTTCTTAAGGAAAGGTATAAGGAGACCATATTTCCATGATGCCGGGAAGTGTCCGTTGTTCAGACAGTTGTTGAAGAGGATGGCGGGACGTTCACTGATGGTAGGCGCACAATTCTGCAGGACAAAGTTAGAGATACAGTCGGGGCCCGAAGATTTGTTATTGTTGGACCGGGAGATTGGAAGTTTGAGTTCTTTTAGGGAGGTAGAGAAGGAGGCGAACGGGCCTATTCTGACTATATGAGTCGGGCAGCTGGGGGAAAGGGGTAAAGGTAAAACCCCCCAACCCCAACTGCAAATAACCGGGCCGAGAGCACATCCCGCAGGAATTCACCACACCCAGCAAATAAATGTGAACTTGCTTTCCCCTGTGCCACCACTTGGCTATTTGATTTTGACTCAGCCGATGCCCTGTCTGCCACCTCGCCACGTCCTGTGTGCTTTGATGTTGGCTTTTGACAAGCCGGTACAGCTTCTCTTAAGGGATAACACCACAGTAGAATTTACTTTTTAACTCTGAAGAATATGCGGCAATAAGTAAAAAAAAACCGTTTTTCGATCGAATTGTGAGTTCCTCTTATAACAGCTTGTTCATGCGCACAAGACGTATTTTTCTTGTAACATGATTTCTGATGTAAGATGGTGGGACTCTGGAGAGTATTGCTCTCCCTCTTGCGGCAATGCGCTTTTGTATTCTGGAAAGTCAAGCCGTAGCAAACGCGAATGCGGTGTTGGGTTGCTTCTGATGGCGACTTCCGATGTAGTGGTGAGGGATGCTTTTTACGAGCAGTTGAACACGGTTCAGGGGAAACTTCCTAAAGGTGACTTTGCGATCGTAATAGGTGATGTGAATGCCAAAGTGGGATCTGACGACACCTTGCTCGGACATGTGATGGAGAAGCATGTTTGGCGTGTTTTGGGTAATGGTGGGAGATTCATGGATTTCTGCAACGCCTTGTCATTTGTAGCACACTGTTCGAGCGCAGAGCTTGTCATAAGTTCAGTTGGGCTTCAACTGACCGACGCAAATCTTTCAATGGACCTATGCAGGATGTCAATGGTGGACTTCTCATTCATGATGATGAACAACTGAATAGGTGGAAAGAACACTTCACCAGGGTCCTTAACGGATTATAATCCGGTGAGGTTCCTCCTCTTGTGGATGAAAGCCACTGTAACATGTGGATAGGGACAGTTCCTCCAAGTAGAAGAAAAATCATTTCGGCTATCAATGCATTTAAACGGAGTAAAGCCGCTGAGCTTGATGCTCTCCCCATAGAATTATTTATCGTTGCACCAGCAGTTACTGCAAATGTGCTGCTCCCACTCGTACGGAAATCTTGAGAATCCGAGACTTTCCCCAGAGAGTGAAAGAAGGGAGATTCCAAAAAGGGCACCTGTTTGGAGTGTGACAGTTGGAGGGGCATTTGCGGACTCTTATCCGTCGCAAAGATAATAGCTAAAATAACAATAAAATGGAACGCATCAAAGAACATCTCGTAAGCTCGATCGACAGAGAGCAGCCTGGGTTCCGCTTCGGATCCTTCTGCATCGACCACATCAACACCGCACGGATCATTTTGGACCAGCACGCGGAATTTAGATTTTCGCTGCACCTGCTCTTCATCGATTTCGAGAAAGCTCTCGATAGCGTAAACAGGGAGTGTATCTGGGGTGCTCTTCGTAGGAGGGAAGATTCCGGAGAAATTAATACCTATTATCAGAGAGCCGTATGATGGCGCAAAATGTCACATGCTCTACCGAGGTAAAATCTCGGAGGATTATTTCTTGTCGTCGGAGGACGTGGAGCAATTTAATGGACGTTGACTCTTTCTTCAAACACCTTGATTACCCTGATGACACTTGTTTGCTCTTCCACCGGACCTTCGCCAAATGAATCTGGATTTGGAAAGAGAGACAAGTAGAGTTGAACTGAAGATCCAACAAAACCAAGAATCTCAGTCTAACGGGTCATCGCACTCTCCCATTGGCACCGAACTAGATGTTATAATAATAATCGTTGGTGCAGCAATCCAATTGGATCAGGGCCTTGAAGTGTGTTAGAGCACTTCATTCAAAACCGTAACGGTACACTACAGGATTATATTACCCTATAGGAGGCAATATGGTCAGCATTGCGCTCGGTCGAGAGTATTACCCTGGTTTAACTCAGGTACTCATTCACAGCTGAGTCGACTGGCGTCCAAATCACGATACAAATCCCACTGCCATCAATAAAATGAACTAGATGTTGCCCGAAGCATTAACAGCGCTGGATCCTCTTTGTTGCCCTGTCTAAAATTTGGAATTGCAGTTATCTCAACACTAAGATCAAGTTGAGACTGTTCTGTGCTAATGTTCTTTCTGTGTAGCTATATGGGAATATCACATGGAAGGTGAACTCCACTGTTACTCAAAAGCTCCAAGCTTTCGTCAATACCTGTCTGCGTCGTATCATCGAAGTATGCTGGCCTGACGTTATTTAAAACGGACAACTTGGTAGGCGCACAGGCTTTGCACTCGTATGCGATGTGATAGGAAGATGGAAGTGCCAGTGGATAGGTCCACATTGACGAGGGGCTATAATTGCATTGAGGGCTACGTCATGCAGTGGAACCGACTCTCCCAAGATGGCCGATGAGTAGGTTGCTCCAAGGGCACCTGGCACAGAACAGTAGAAGACGAGTGAGAGCGTCTCGGGAAGTTGTGGTGGTTGCTGAAGCGCATTTCAAGTGAACGCGAGTGCTGGCGCGTAGGTGTGGCTGGCGCGCTTTGCCCTACCAAGCGGTGAAAGGCAACCATATAAATATTCCTCTACGGCCTTTTCTTCCACCCGTTTCTTCGCTTTCTGGTTGGATTAATGAAGAGCTTATGATAGAGGCAGTTCTTCTCATGGACTCCAGATATGGTCAGTCTAAAGGCAAGTATCTTGGTTGATGAGCCGCTTACTAATCAACCGCCGTACGATTCTCTCCCCCCATTTCCCCTTGATGGGGTAATACGCTTCAGCTCCACCATGAATTCCCAAGAGCTTGTAGGAGAGTAGAGCCAGCATGCAATTCATGGAGATAGATTTTTTTAAGTTGGCGGTAGCGGAGATGGTGGAGGGGTCTGCGTAAGGAAGTGGGGAAATTGGAGATTAATCTACTAATTGGACTTCTTTGTATGATGGTTTGAATAAGATTAAAAATCATAATTTCGATAAATAAAACTGAACCTCTACTTGGCAAATTTTCGCATCTGGGCCAGGCTGAGGATATTCAAGCTCATATGGTTGTCTATTGGAGGACGACCATGAAATAGAGTTCTCATAGCAGTCCAGTCCATTAGCATGTATTATACTTCATAAATTTATACAATTCCAAAGAAAAAAAAAGATGATGATGGGAAGAAGGCACCGAACGCCAAAAATCAATCAGGAATAGAAATAAGTTTTATGGTTTTGTAATCTTGTAAACGCGGAAAAAGTAAGTTGACTTGAAACATAATGATTACAAATAAATGCTGGGTTTTTAACCTTTATTCGTCTCTTATATGTAATTACAGTTAAACATTTGCTGGTAAAAAGGAAATTTCATTGGGAACTTTTAAGATTATAACTGGTTACACGGCTTGCTCTGAATTTTCATTGAGTGATTGATCAGCATTCGTATTAGCCCCTTCATCATTAGCATTGGATGCTGAGAGTACAGTTGATTGACCATATGGGTAGTCCGAAGATGCATCTTTTCCATATGATGGTTCCTTGTTAGTTTCCAAAAAGTAAGGACCTCGGGCAGACGGTGGAGTAGCTAATCCCATAGGGATTTTCATACCACGGCAATTTTCTTTTTTCATGTTACTCAAAGAAGGACAATTTTGAGCCAAGAAATTACGCTCCGCACCTGGGACCACTGATTCTGCATAGTAGAGAACAGCCCGCTTATGAGAACATACGACATCATAACAACCTGGCTGCAAATAAATTGGACCGTTTGGATAGAAGTCAGCATCTCCGACAGGGTTTTTTTTTCCCAATACATCATTATTCGAATGGATCACGTCAACGAATTCGGCATCGCCTGGCTGTATTCCATAAAATCCATCTGAGTCATCGTAACAAATCTTTGGAGGATCCAAAGCAGTTATTCGGGCAATCTGCTGACGCTTGACTTCTTGAACTCGTCGTCCGGCATTTCCAGCAATATGAGCTCCTAAATCATGGCCAATGATGTGAATGTTTGAAACTGGAACATTTCTGGATAAGCGAACAATGGCATCTCCCAAAACTCGGCCAATTGATCTTGTATCAAGGGTCAACCAGTGATAGATAGTATCCACAAAGTCGCTGACATCGAAGAGCTGAAATAACAAATAAATGATCGTTAAAATTTTTTGGATGAAAGAAAAGGAAGGCTAAGTACACCAGGAATAAAAGAAAGGATATTCAGCTAAAGTAGGGTCTTAAAGTTGGGTAATGTAATAGAAAAAGGATTGAGAAATCGGAAATCAAAAGAAGCTGTACTTACAATGAAGTTGTCTGTGCCACGTTTCTTGTAAGCTTGAGCCAAAACGTATACGATATTATCTCTATCCTGTTCATCACTCTTAGCTCCCCAACTGGTTACGAAGATGGTTATGTTTTTGTTACCATTATAGCCACTGTGGCTCAACAAACGTGTGACATCTCCAACAGGGAATTCCACGACTTCATTTCCAGTGTACAATTCCAGCGCAACTCTCTGCTCGGGGATCGAATATGATGGTTTAAGGAATCCTGTGGTAATGGCGACACTACCTGAAATGGAGTAATGCCAGTTTTTTCAGTTTTATTAAATGGGGAATGGGTGATATCATTAAATTATAATCTCAGATCTAAATGTTGACTACTTACAAATTTTGTTGATTGAGCTGGATACCACACTGGCAGGCATTCCCTCCAAAATGTTCAGGGACGAAGAAAGGATTCTATCGATATCCGGGAGCCATCTTTTTAACCAGCTGGGCAAATATAATTGTAGGCCAGGCAAGATTGAGTTAGCTTGTATAGATTGTAGATCGTTCTCGACTTGCTTGTTAACGTTATCGAGGGAGTAAGGATGGACCTGACGTGTCCTCGGAAATTGGCCATATGTGGGTGCTGTGATGACCACCAGGCCTAAGAAAAGTAAAACGAATTTCATCTTGCCGTTGCTAATGAGGCTGCAAATACGATTGACGAGTTTTGTGGCTTGCATAGGGTGTTATATATCTTAGAAAGTTATCGAGAATTCGAAAGGTCAGCTGAGTTAGAAGATACTCAAATTCCATCGAAGTCAACACACTTGAGTTAATTATAAGAGCGCAAATGCTGACGAATGATATTGTATAGACTTCAGGCGATCAAATGGAATAATTTCTTCTATTTAAATTTGTAGTCAGCAGTTTATATCTGCAATGAATGGGGAATCCGCCAGAGGGTAGTGACCAGTTGTAATTCAAGTATATTTTCCTCAGTGTTGTTTGCACTATTTTGAAATTAGATAGTAGTACGACATTTTAGAAGGTATGATACTCAATTTTCCATAATAGAAGCATATCCGTAGCTCGCATGCGGAAGTCATGTTATTGGAGATCATGGCCAAGTTCGTAATTCTGCGTTTATATTCTTGGTTGTTGACACTAGGATAGGATTAAATGAAATTTAACTCTCAGGATACTCCGACATTTCTATCAAACATTGTGTATTCGTTTCTTTTAATGCATTTGTCAATTCCCTATTAAAAGTAGATAAATCGAGATCAGTACACTATACTCTCAATGTCACTTGAAGATCAACCTAAATCTTTGAATAATACAGAGTAATACAGATTAATATGTTCGTTTTCCTTATGGTCCACTAACTTTCTACAGTATGCCTGTCGTTTTGGTTTTTTGACGAGCATACTCTTACGATCCTCAAAGGGCAATTAGGAACTTCGTCATGCTCGGGGCAATGACAATTCTATATTCTTCTAGATGATGTAGGTAGTGGGACTCTGGGGTCAGCAATCGTTGCCACTTTCACGAGAAGGCTATTTTTTGAAATGAGGGAGACTCCTCTGGATATGAATAATCATGCAGGCTCATGATGGCTCCTATCGGTTGAAAGCTCCTCAATATTCTCCCGGAACTATCGTTCTGGCATTGCTTCAGGGGGTTGATCAAGTTTCAAATTGCGTACTTAGTACTTTTTTTGCGATCCCCAAAAAGTTCGGCTTGTTTCATGGGCACATCAGCGTGTAGGATTTTTCTCCATTCAAATCGCTCCCTATTTAGCTTTGCTCCGTGGAACCACCATCAGTTATTATATCACCGAACGGAATAAGCTCATTCCCCTTTCTTCTATACGCGCTTCTCGAAACCACACTATCCTGGTTTCCTTCGTTATTCTCAGTTAAGATTGCATAGATTCGATAACAGAAATGATCACATCCAAATTCTCCTGATATGCTACCATTCTCCGCACTATATTTTCTGGTACCAGCATTTCATCTAATATTTTCTCTAGGTTTCTCCACTTATCCATGAATTTTGAAGAGTGGAAGAATATGTGCTTCAGGTCTTCCAGGACTCTATTACAGTTTAGATGAAGTAATGTGTTCAATTTAAACCTGTATTGGAGGTACCTTCTATGCGCCTGGACGAGAATAAAAATTATCTCCCAATTCTTTATTTCCAACCACCCCTGATGCCGGGGATCAGTTAGCGTCTCCCGCGATCCTTCCCTTCCCTGAGCGTTCCCACCGCCGTTGCCATTTACTTAGAGATCTCATCCTTCAACCATTTTTCATCTGCGATAAAGTAGAGAAATTGTTCAAGTTATAAGCTGTTAATCGGTATCAATTCTGAGATGACAAATGCCGCGTCCTTTGATAAGGTCGTGAAGGTACCACACAACTAGATCTACTCTTCCGTAGACAGCACTCAACTAAAGTCCATTATGTAAGATTTGTAATGTTCTTTCAAAAGTGCTGCTGCCTACTGCAGGATTTTGCATACCACCCTGGTTATTAACAGCCTACGAGTATATCCGCGGTCCACAAACAATTGGTGTCATACTTGCTGTGGCAAGAAGACTGCATACAGGAGAAACAAATTGAGTTTATAGGTGGCTAGGAAATGTGATCGTGTATATGCCGGTTTGGAACGAGGTAGCTAACTGGAACTGGTTCATCAATTGGTGCGCCGATGTGTCGATGGTGCCTAGATGGCTTTCTTGTGTATATTTCTCCTCTCCATGCATTATATACTCGTCATCAACACCATCAAAACGCTGCGCAAAACTCTTCATACGCAAATGATTGAAGAATGCCGAACATGTGCGATGCTTTTCTTCCACAATAAAAATTCAAGCAATGCGCCTGGAGGCGAATCTCTTGTATGTAGCCTTTCTGCTTTGTGAAAAGCACACTGCAATTGCCGTTTAAAATTGAGCTTTGCGTCTATTATCATTCCTAAATCGGCCGAATTGGAGATGATGATAAGATTTTCAGTTCTGACGAGAGCACAATTTTTGCTTTTGTCTCCACAAGTGTCAGTCCAATGTTGTTTAACCAAACTTTAATAGTACTAATTGCTTCATGCTTTGAATTACATACATTCTCGATACATTTTCCAACCCAGCGCTATGCGGGGGCCTTAACCTTCCGCCCTACACATGCAGTGAGCTCAGTCCTAAGCCCTGTGGGCCACCTTATTAGTCTTGGGTGAAAGCTGCTTTCCCTCATTTAGATTTTTAGCAGTTCATCTCTAGTGACTACGGGAGATGCAGTCGTATCCAGGGTTGTTCGGAAACCGTTCATACCTCTCACCAACTGAGGGAGAGTCGTCCCATGAAAGTTCTATAAGCACCCTCCCATAGGGTAGAATTCCTTTAGCCTAGTGACAGTCGACTTTTGATATATAATAAATGAACTTCGGAAGGACATGCAAAATGCAAACGGGCTGCAATAAGGGGCAATATAACCCAATCCTACACAAAGCAGCCTTATTCATCGATCCATTTAAGAGGGTGTTCCGCCATACATTGGCCTTCCCTGTGCTAGTTCAGGAAAAAATTAACAGGGTCTACACTTGCGAAAAAGCCAAAAAAGGAGCATACTAGAAAAGAAACTGAAGACACTAATTTCAACCAAAACGGGCCAGGACACTTTACCCAGGAACAGCTTTCACTATTCAATAATGGTTTGAACTTCACAATAAAAGACGCTACTTTCCCCAAAGAAGACATCGTAATGGAAATCGAGGCGGGAATCAAATATATACCAGAAGGAGAAATGAGTTTTATAAAACAACCCCAGGGGCAGCAATGGCAACCTCCTCTCATCGTTACTATTTATGGAAAATTTAGAGAATGAACTGAAGGAGATTGGCACACTTCTGAGATTCGGGATCAGATATATGGATGATGTACTAGCAATTATCAAGAGGGTAAAAACAGGAACCATCTTCGAGAAACTCAACTTGACGCACAGAACCATCGTATTAATCATGAAGATCGAAAAGGATCCGCAAGGGAACGACAAACACCCTGGCTTTCTGGATGCGCAGGATGCTAGAGAATAAGCAAATAGAATTGCCGACAGGTGCAAATCCTATTGTCATGAATACTACTCAGGGTTGTCCACAGGGTGAGGTATTATTATCACAAATGTGAAGTATGGTATTTGGTGAACCCTAAGGGGAGCTTAGAAATGTTGGAATACATGTCAAGGGTCACGTTGACACCATGTACGGGCAAATATGAGGTAACGTATGCAATATGATAGAATCCAAACTGGAATAAAAACTACTAGTACTTGGTGCAGCAAGGCGGAGTTGTGTATCAAACCAGCGAAGGCCACCATAATACCTTTAACTAAGAAGCGTAAGCTTGATCACTTGACAGTCATTAGATTACATGGCATAGAGGTAATACGATAAACAGATATTTTTCTTACTAAGAACCCACGTCTCCGAGGAAAACATGAGGACTGACAAGATCAATGTCTTGTACAGTAAGAGCTTTGACCCTGTGGGGAGACGTTTCGATCGGAACAGTTTTTATAAGCTGAAATAGGCTCTGTTGGCTGACAACCCTCGTGCGCAGATTTCATCATCGTAGCTGTTATCGGTTGAGATTTTCGACCCTAGTTAGGAGAAATTATCAACGGTCTCAAAGCTGTTGTCTCCTATGTTTATTCTTCCCGTTTGACTAGTGCGGTTTGATGTTGTTGGTTGGTTGATTTTCGGTGCTGACCTTGCCACCATATATTTTGTCTTGCTTTCATTGATGTGTAGCCCAAGATTTCGCGCCAATCGCTACCTGCTCGATCTGGATGAAGGCTGTCTGTACGTCTCGGGTGGTTCTTCCCATGACGTCAATATCGTCAGCATAGGCTAGTAGTTGGGTGGACTTAAAGGGGATCGTACATCTCGCATTTACCTCAGAATCACGCATGATAGGGTATCCCCTTGTCGTAGACCGTTGTTGATGTCGAATGGTCTTGAAAGTGATCCTGCTGCTTTTATCTGGCCTCTCACATTGGTCAGGGTCAGCCTAGTCAGTCTTATCAATTTCGTCGGGATACCGAATTCTCTTATGGCCGTGTACAGTTTTACCCCGCTTATGCTATCATAGGCGGCTTTGAAGTCGATGAATAGATGGTGCAACTGATGTCCATATTCCAACAGTTTTTCCATCGCTTGCCGCAGAGAGAAAATCTGATTTGGCTGGAGTGAAGCCTCTTTGGTATGGGCCAATGATGGGCGTATGGGGCTATCCGTCCAAGCAACATAGAAGAGAATATCTTACAGATGGTACTCATAATTGCTACACTGTGTAATATCTCCCTTTTTATCTATGAGACAAATAATCCCTCATTGCCAGTAGTCAGGCATTGATTCGGTGTCCCATACCTTGAGCACAAGTTGATGAGCCACTTGGTGTAACTCGTCGCCTCCATATTTAACTAATTCTGGCAACTTATGATTTTTAAGCCGATGAATTGCACGGACTGTTTCCTCTATACTTGGTGGTCGCAGTATTTGTCCGTCGTCTTCAGATGGGGAAACCTCCAACTCGCCGATGTTCTGGTTGCTCAGTAGTTCATCAAAGTACTCAACCCATCGCTCCAATGTGCCCATTCTGTCGGAAATCAGATTTTCCTCTCTGTCTCGGCAGGATGAGCATCGAGGTGTATAAGGCTTCATCCTGCTGACTTGTTGGCAAAACTTCCGCTCCTGGTGCGGTTGTCCCTGTACTTTTCTAGTTCACAGACTTGTTGGTTCTTCGAGGCTTCCTTTTTCCGTTTGTGAAGTCGCTTCACCGCTCGACGGAGTTCGTGATAAGTCTCCGTGCGTACCCGCCTTTTTTGAGAATGCAACAATACTCAGTGTGCGGCATTCTTCCGTTCTATAGCTAGCTTACATTCATCGTCAAACCAGCCGTTCCGACTTTTTTTGCGGCTGGGGCCAAGTATCTTTGTGCCCGTATCAATGAGCAGCAATATTCTTCGAGTGATTATAAAGATCGTTTGTAGATGCTTCATCTCCAGGATATCTGTTAACTGCAGTTATTGCGGCATCCATTTCCCTCTTATGGGTGTTGCGGAGGGCTGTGTTGTGAATGGCTTTAGTGTTAACTCTCACCTGATTGTCAGAGGGGGTTGTAGATGGTGTCGTAATTCGAGCTCGGAGCACCATGCCAACGTGATAGTGAGTCTATATGTTCTGACATTCATCAAGGCTGAGAGGTGACGGCGTTCGATCAACACGTGGTCAATTTGGTTGAAAGTGGTCCCGTCTGGAGAGTGTGTGGACCACTTACCGCGCAAAGCAGGTACTTCCAACAACCATTTCGCGTGATCCCGCTAACTGAATAATCCGCAGTTCGTTATCATTGGTATCCTTATGTAAGCTAACATATCGCCTGAATACGAGCTCCATCCCTACTTGCTTCCCAAGTATGACTTTAATATCATATCTGGGACAGGCTTCGAGGGTTCGTTCTACTGTTTCGTAGAAGATATCCTTCTCCGACTCTATGGTCTCGTCTGTAGGGGCGTGAACGTTAATGAGGCTTATATTTCTAAATTTGCCTGGCAAACGCAGAATGCATAGCCGTTCGTTTATATTTTCAAAGCCGATTACAGCAGGTTTTATTTTTTGGTCGACACTGTAATGTATGGTGTAGTGATTTTTCTCCAGGAAACTGGTCCCTGTCCAACGCATCTCCTACAACACTGTTACATCAGCCCTATATTGGGACAGGGTATCGGCTAGCTGCTTGGCAGCTACATCTCTATACAGGGAGGGCTCGTTCCATGAGAAAATGTGCAAATCGTTATTTCGTTGTCGTTGCCAGGTTCGTCGTTGTGTAGTCAATCCAGTCCAAGGCTCCTTTTGTGGCTTTAAAACGGGCTGTAGGGTTGTAGCCCTACTTAACTCCCAACCTGGAGGACCAGTTGGTACAATTTTCCCGTTTTTAGGCGCGGGAGACTCGTCTTCATCCTTCTTTGTCTGCAGCTTTTCGCTAATAAAGAGCTTCCAGAGTTCAGATGATTACATGTTGGGCGGTAATCTGGGCAGAGAGGACTGAACTCAGTTCATCAGCCAGGGAGTTACATAAAGTTCAAAGACTGGATTGCCTGTACATGAATGGGGCAATCAGGACATGTCCAACGGGATCCCTAGAGCTCCTTTTAGGATTGACTTCTCTCCATCGTAACACATAGATACGGGCAAGAAGGGCGTTCTTCAGAATGCTGGGGAGTATCGGCGAGGAGGTGAGCTGTCTAAATCGAAGGGAAATTGATATCCTTTCTAGTGTGCAGTCACGCTCAATATACTAGAATGTTACATATGACTAATTGCAGTCAAATCATTGGGTATTGCCGCGGTCAGACCAGACTCTGCAAGGTACCATGAGAACTGGGATGGCCCTCTGAAAGCATATGCTCCGGGAGAATTCCTGGGGCTGTGCTGTTGGATGAATTCCACAAGTTGGTTATATTTACATACATTTATAATACAATATTTTTGTAAAATTTGGAGAAATTTTGGAGAAATACACAAAGTGAAAGCAGAAGACAGTGACCCAGCTAGCTATAGCTCTAATGTGGAAATTAGTAAATTAGATTGAGTTATAAAAAATTTCACCAAATTTGTGTATCTTGGCTGCATGAAAAATTTAATTGAGTTCTAACAATAATAGATTAATTCATTAAATACAATTTAAAATGACTTTGCTGAAGCTATTAATATGGCTTCCCAGCGTAGATGTCTTTTAGTACAAAGTGCATAAATTGTAGCGTTGACCTGATGGGCTATGGACTCTTGACGAAAACATAAACGAATCAATTGTCGTATCAGCAATTCTGTGTTTAGAAATAATGTGGTATAAATACATGATAAAGAAAGTATAGTTAGTGAGTAGATATTGATTCATCTGAGCGTACCATAAGGCATTATAATGCGATTTATTCCAGTCATCCTGTTCCTTCTACTCGCGGTATTGTCGCTAAGTCTATGTGAGCCAAGAGCCAAAGCTCGAAGCCGAGCCGACCCGCTTCCAGTAGCACGTCCTGTACCATTCAATTTTCCCGGTAAAGGACTGTGGAATCTGATACCATCCTTTTCCGATTTGGTAAGAAAGGTCGTCCCAGGAGCTGGAGAAATTTTCTTTTTGTCGAAAAATGTTCTAGCTGGAACGCCATCTAAAGTGGTATCGTATTATGTTAACAAAGTTTGTAAGTATACCATAAAAGATTGTCTTTATTTTTATGCAGAATTACCTAAAAAGGATATTATGACAATTTCTTGGTGTATTAATTTGCTTCTAGGTGGGATTGCTTCGTATTGGAACGTTTTGAAACCGAATTACGCTCCTCAGGAAGCTGATCTCCATTGGGAGTTGTATTCAGATAACAGCGTGGTTTCGGCCCCACTGAAAGATCCATCCCCTTTTATTGAAAGTAAAGGGTTCAATCCGGATTTGAACATAACAATTTTAGTAACAGGATGGGAGTCATTAGTAAGTGATAAGCTTGGGGAAGATGTTATTGATTCTATGCGAAAAGCTTACAGGCAGCGGGAAACTGAAAATTTAATTGTAAGAACTATTTTCTTCTCTTCTCTTATCATAAAATTTGTTTTAACCAATTAATATCCTTATAGGTTTTTGATGCTGGTCGCTTTGTAAACTCTCTATACAGATGGGCTACTTTGAATGCTTTGTGGGTAGGCGAAGTTCTGGGGAATGCGCTCGTTCATTTGAGTAAAAAGGTGAATAACCCTCGAATTCATCTGATTGGACACAGTGTGGGGGCTACGATTGTTGGTGTGGCAGGAAGGCGCTACCATGGCTCAACTGGAGAATATATTTCTCGAATTACTGGCTTGGATCCAGCTATGCCTTGCTTGGACGCCAGTATTGGTCTTCGAAAAGGAGATGCTACGTTCGTTGATGTTATCCATACCAATAGCGGAGTACTGGGCAAACGTGAACCAATAGGTGATGCTGATTTCTACCCCAATGGACCAGTTGCTTTACCACCGGGTTGTTTGAATGTTGTGTGTGCCCATTTCAGGGCAGTTAGTTACTATGTAGAATCAGTTCAACCAGGATCAGAAGATAATTTCCTGGCTATAAGATGTGGATCAATCGATGAATATAATACGAAGAAGTGTAGTGGAAAGCGTATTCCCATGGGTTATTCAACGCCATCGTATGTAAGAGGTACCTACTACTTGGAGACTAACGCGAAATCTCCATATGGACAAAATAGTGTTTAATTTGAAGTTGAAATGAAAAAATTGTTTTGTAATAAAACTTGATAAATTTAAATATTTTTTAATACTATTTTCTGAAATTATTGAATAATGTGATATGATGTGAGGTTCTTGATTTAGATTTTCATTGATTTTTAGGGAGCAATCGTGTGCTTCGGAAAGGATGAAGCTATTGGCTACTACATTTTACTTAAAATTAGCTTTAAGGGCACCGTTTGGTTTCTTCATCGTAGATTTGAAGTCGAGTCTCTTAGCGTTTGAAAATTTTGTTTACTTGTCTCCATTGAGTTTGCTAGTTCCCGGACGTGGTGATGTTAGTACACTTTTGGATGGAAGTCCTTCTAGGTTCAGATTTTAAGAAACTCCTGCCGGTGGTCTCGGTGATACCTTATTTATGATCTATTTATTGAATATATGTTTCTTCCACTTATTGTTGAAGAGGCCTTCTGTCCTGTTAACTTTCTCTTAAGTTTGACGACTAAATATTGCTTCAGTGGCCTGCCTGAGGGATGATTGAGAGTGTGAATGTGAATCTTTGGGCGATGTGTTTATCCCCCTACGATTCGAATTGATTTACTGAATATTATTGCTATGTTTTATTAAGTCTTCGTTTCTGATTTAGTTTCGACGAATTTTAAGGATTGATATTTCCTCTGCGTTCGTCAAGGACTACATCATTGTTGTGTCCACTTTAATCTTCGATCTGTAAGTTGATGCTGGGTGAATGTCTGTTTCATAATTGCGCGTATTTGTGAAATTGCTGATAAATTGCTTGGATAATCAGCTAGTTTGTATCTCCGCGTAACTCTTTCGAAGAGCATTGATTTCATCTTTCCTGCTGATATCAGAGGGTACAAGCATCGTTCACGTAATGATATATTACACTAAAACTATTTATACTGATTGGGTAACTGATGGGTCTTCCTGCTTGAGGCTCTTGGTGATGTCATTTAGTTTCGACTTTCCAATTTGATTTCTTATTCTAGTATGCAGGACCATATTCACTGTACATATGTATGAGAGCTGCAGAGGGTAGCTTCTGCTCCGCCATTCATTGTATTGATTTCGCAGTGCATTTTATTTATGGTTCAGATGAAGATGACGTGGACTACACGTCCTCTTCGATGGTTTTAGCAGCCGACACCTGTAATGTGACAGTCTCAAGCGCGTAGTAGAACCGGTAAGCCGTTTGTTCCCGAACTTCTTAATAATCTTTCGCAAGGATGCAGTCCTTGCAACTACAAGCAGTTTCCTCCTTAGCTGCTCACACTGCTCTGTATCGTAACCGGAAGGATTGGTGTCGTCATACAAGACTAGATACTTAGTTACTGTCGGCCGAGTCTTCTTTGCAGACATTTGAGCCGAAGATTTGGGATCGTCGGAAGACCGCTGCCGCCTTGGTAAGTCCTTAGCCGTAGATCTCCCAGATGATCCTTTCCCGGGGGTTGTGTTTTGCCCGAAGGCGGTTTGCCCGGAGCTAAGACTCAGCAGGTGGCGCCGATTGACCTCGGGGTCAGAAATGCTGACAGAAGGGGACTATTTCGGCTCGTCCGTTAAGGACTGGGTCCCAATAGGCTTGGTTCCCACCTGAAAAGGTAGCGAATCTGAGTCTACATCCAGGTTCTCAATCCTTCGCTCAGGGTTGGATTGTGATTGTTGATTTCTTTTGTTTTTTATAGGTTTGTAGTTACTTTATAGTTGGCTGCCATGGCCTTTGTTTCATCGACCTCGGCAGAGCCCCTTTTTGCCGAGACAAGGCTAGTTGAAACTGGTGGCCACCTGTTACCCACAGTTCACCATCCATAGCCGCATCTTAGCTCCTGTGACAATTCAGCTATCGGCGCGGTAGTCACACCTTGACTTGGGGTTTTGATTACCGCTTAGCTTCAGGTGTCATCTTTGGTTTCCCCAGATCCTCCTTACTCAGCCCCCTGATCGCGACAAGGTAGGTAATCGTCGAGGGAGGGATAGGAAACAAAGATGAGCTCTTAAAAATTTGCAGTACAATATGCAGAACCGAAATTTTGTATTCAGAAGGCAAATTTAATGAGGTCTGCTAGTTCGAGGTTAAGGCAAGGTAGGACACGATTGCTAAGTTGTCCGAACCATGCATTATAGATGGCATCTTCCTAGTAGTGTGGGAGTGACAGTAAATTTTTTTTATATCGAAATTTTTTAAACCTTCAATCGAGCATTGTTTTATTGACCCATATAAAAAGGCAGTTGGTTATGGTCTAGAAACATTTGAGATTGAAAATTTGTTTTTCGTAAATTGGTGTCACTTTCTAAATCAGAAATTTAACAGCTTGGCTGAAACTAAGGGAATTTGAGGAATGTACCAAATTCGGCTAAATAGAATTGAATTGCGTGTTTCCTAATGACGGATAATACATCTAGGTATCTCGTTGGTTTTGTCGATAGCCACCCAGAAGAAACACGGCTTTAGTGTGACACAGATAATAGACTCAAAGAGCATATTACCCCCACAGGTATCCAAATGGCTCTATACTGAGTCTACTATTGTGAAACTTTATGTACAATGATGCACTTACCGTTCAACAAGTGGATAACCCCAAACTTAGCATTGGCTGTGGACAAAACATCTTAAGGATGTTGAGTTGTGTTCAAGTGAACATAGAAAATCGCGCGAAAAAAAGAGAAAACCTAGATTTTCGTTATCATTGGGAATAACATCATTACTTTTAAGTCAGCCAAATTTCTTTGATTTCCTGAGCCAATGGCTCATAGTTCACCTTGTTCTCCACGTATTTCCACTCAATGTTGCTATTATGAGGGATAGAAACTTCAATAATATACGCGGAGCGACTCGTCCTGTCAACTAACAACACATCAGGCTTGTTGCGCGATATATGGCGATCAGTTAGAACTTGCCGGTCCCAACACATGCTGTAAGCGGAACTATCAGGTACTAATTGTCGCTAATATCGGTAAACCGGACATTTTGCCGTAATTAATCCATGCATGTCTGCAAGGTTTTGATGAATCACCTTACATACAGCATTATGCCTGTGGGTGTATTGCACCGGTGCCATAGTAGTGCAGCTAGAAATAAGACGTCTCTAACGCCGAACCACACATTCTGCACTGGTCATTCGCCCCGCTGTTCTTTGCAACCCCTTGATCCAAATCGGCAGCCTTTCTGTTCTTCAGATAGAATGTTGTTGGTCTCGACTTGCGCATTGATCCTTCCATTAATAATGGACGTTATGAATTTGGAGAGGGTTGGTAAGCAAGAAACCGGTCTTGTGCCCTTGTATCCTTTTTTGGGACAGGGTAGGTAACTCCCGCAGTGAGGAAGGGTGGAAATTCCTCAGAAATTCTGCACCCGATTGAGAGCAGGGTCCTTCCAGTTCTTCGAGCTGTTTACGGCTCGTTGAACTTTCTCTTCGGTAACATCCGTAAAATTCATGCCAAGCGTATTGGCATGGCGGGTGCCTTCGACGATGATCCACTCAGCATGCTGGGTAGATAACTTCCGAAGCCTACTCCAATATTCTCTCGCTTCCGTCACCGAAAACAGTACGATCTGGATGCTCTGTGGGGATTCGTTGAATGATCTGAAAAGACTCCGCTAGTACCTCGTGTAAGTTGTATTCTTGACATTTTGGAGTGACTTTTGCCATACCGTCGTAGCCGACTGCATATGACAGAAATTTTCTGCTTTAGTGTGTCCAGAATTTCAACTACGGGTGTTTTACTGGGGATGGCATAGTTTTTGTAAACCCTCTGCACTTTATTTCTCACCCGTCTGCTGGCATTGCCAGTGCTGATTTGAATCAGTCTAGCAATGACCTGCCTAAGTGAATCCCGCCGACGTTCCAAACGAATTTTCTATAGTGGATCCCTTCGGTCAATCATACCAATAACGTGAAAGCGAATTTTCTGACCGTGCAATCTGACAGCAGTAACTGCACCACAATAGACAAGTGATTGTAGTTGCAGAAGTGACATATCAGCACGCATCCGAGATGCAATCCCATTATTGATTTGAGATAGGACTCTCGGAGCTACTGTAGATGGATCGAGCCTGGGAATACCTGGTCTATATAAAGGATCCATTTCCGAGAATTTTATATACGTTCTTTGGAATTGGAACCTAAGCTGGACGGTGGAGAAGAATGTTTCGGCGAGTACTGAAATTGTTGCCTGCAGTGCGGCGTGGTGTTGTTGATGCCACCGCCTTTGCCCGTATTGACTCTCGACCAGTTGGTGGTGGCCGGGATTGTGACGATGCGAGTTATATAGCGGTACTGGTCTGCTGCAGAGTCACGTGCGCGAATTGCGAGAAACGCTGGACGAATTTGTGGTGCAACAATGAGCCGTAAGATTCTGTACCCGCCCTGCCGTTATTTCGTGATAGGAGCGCATGATGAAGAGATTCATCTGCTGTCTACGCGAACCTGCTGAAGTGGTCGTCACGGATGGTGGCGAAACAGTTGCAGCAGGCGCAGCAATGCTCTTGGTCGTCGTAGGGCCTAGACGGCAAATCGCCCCACAACTAGCGGTTTCAATGTCGTGCTGTCCATTACGGGAGCTCGACCCAGCCACGAAGTCAGACGATTCCCGCCGGTTATCCGTACCGGAACTTAAATTTCTCCTTCTTTCCATAGATAAATTGGCATTTTATACCTAACTACCAGGTGTGATGATAGCTTCCGCAGTGAGTAATTTGCAGGACTGCAAAGTTCCTGTACTTTCCTCACCTACCCCCTGAGATGCTGCCGTGGCGTAGAACATTTCAGACTGAAGCTATCCATGCCTCCTCCTTTCACAACCGGGCTTGGGATCGGTTACGGCGGAGTTTAAAATGCCAACGACACATGGAGTTCCCAAGCGGTTCCCCATCTAAGTACTAACCACGCCCACGCCCTCATTAATATTAAGAGAAGATTAAAAGGGTCCTATCTACTTTCTCGAACTGGCTAGTGGAGTAACTCACAGTACATGTTGACTTTGGTGGAGATGCAAGTGCAAACTTGAATGGCTATTAGTCGCCTATTTTCTAACGTGAGGTACACTTTTGTGCGCGTTACACTTATCTATTCGGGTTTCTGCTTTAAAAGTTTGTTAATTCTTAGCTTCAGAAGACCTGGTATACTGGTATAGGATATGATGCATCCAAATAAAACTGAGCATGAAAAAGAAGGCAGAAAAGCGTTCTCAGAAGCGTATTCTATATAGGAAGGTTAAATGTAGCTGGAACTATATCTGTGGTGCTGGAATTCTTTGAGTTCCACTGGGAATGCAGGAAGCCTTTTGGCGTACCGGGGTTAACAAAATCGAAATTTATTTCGAATGTTGTTAACCCAACCCATCGCGTAAACCTGGCGATGATTGCAAGGCAATACCTGTAACCGTGCGATTCTCGCAAAGGTCCTATGATGTCGAGGTGGCATGGGATGTTCTCTCTGGCCCAGGAGTTGATGGAGGGTCAGAAGTATTTCTCGGTGACGTTCTGATGCCTGGATGCGCTACCTCGTGAACCGCATGAAACACTTCCTTGCGAAAGGTGGCCGGAATGTATGGCCGGGGTCCCTTTTCCGAGTATTCGCAGCAGAGAGCAAGGTTCGAGGCGAAGATGGGCAACTCCCGAAATTTATATTTGGGGTTGGGTTTGAGGCTCTGAAGTACTGTGTCATCCTCCTGGGTCTTGGCGATAGCCGAGAAGACAAGTGAGACGGGGATGCTAACCCTGCTGCGCTACAGAATAATGTCTGACATAGTTTCGGAGAGAAGAATACCACAAGTTGTTATATTGGACCAACGATTTCAAAGATTTGGAGAACTGGATGCGGGAGATCATGGGAGAGGCATATATAGTCTTAATGGGTGTGAGATAGACTGGAATTAGAATTTTGTCGAATCTAAAAGTTAGACTGTATTAGATAAGATATTGAGCATTGCTCACTAAGAAACTTCAATGGTTCATATATTTGGCAGGTGATTAGTAATTCAGATCGAAATTCAAATAATGAGGGAAAAATTGTCTTTACAACAAACATAGAATAAACACTGAATGTAATTAAATGTTGTTGGAAAAAAATTTATATTTCGGTGGAATCTCCAAATCATAACGATTAAGGAGATAATTATTTATCCTAAAACCTTATGCCAGACAGTATATCAAATGTCTGTATCTTGCAAGAAAAATTTAATTGGGTTCTATCAATATCATAAGCCGGAAAGTACTCAGGTTGATATGTCTTTTTATGTGGATCTACATTTTAATGTATTAAATGTAACCCGAACTGACTTTGCTGACGCCATAGATATCGCCTCCGTTTATGAAGTTAAATTTACTCTTCGTCAGCACAGATATGTTTTAGTACAAAGTATATAACTTGGAACGTTGACCTGATGCGTTACGGACTCTTGACAAAAATATAAACGAATCAGTTGTCGTATCAGCAATTCTGTGTTCGGTAATAATGGGGTATAAATACATGACAATGGTAGGATAGTTAATGAGTTCGTATTGATTCATCTGAGCGCACCATAAGGCTTTACAATGCGATTTATCCCAGTCATCCCGTTCCTTCTACTCACAGTATTATCGCTATGTGAGGCGCGAGCCAATACTCGAAGTAGGACCGATCCGCTTCCAGTAGCACGTCCTGTACCAGGAAACTCACTTGGTGAAGAATTGAGGGGTCTGGCACCATCCTTTTCCGATTTGATAGGAAAGTTCGTTCCAGGAGCTGAAGAAATTTTCTCCATGTCGATAAATGTCCTAGCCGGAACACCAGCTAGGGTGGTATCATATTATGTCAACGAAGTTTGTAAGTAGATGAGGGAGTTTTGTTTCTAATTTTATTTTTATTTTGTTTCTAATTTTATTTTTATCCAGTTTGATAGAAAAATATTAATTGTTGGTGCATTATTATTTTTCAAGGTGGGATTGCTTCGCATTGGAAAATTCCGAAACCAAATAACACTCCTCGGGAAGCTGATCTACACTGGGAATTATATTCAGAAAACAGCATGGTTTCAGCCCCACTGAGAGATCCATTGCCTTTCATTGAAAGTAATGATTTCAATCCGGATTTGAACATAACAATTTTAGTAACAGGATGGGAGTCATTAGTAAGTGATAAGCTTGGGGAAGATGTTATCGATTCTATGCGAAAAGCTTACAGGCAGCGGGCAACTGAAAATTTTATTGTAAGATTCATTTTCTTACTTTCTTTTGAAATCTTGATTTAACTAAAAGATATCCTCATAGGTTTTCGATGCTGGTCGCTTCGTAAACTCCTTATATAGCTGGGCTACTTTGGATGTTCTGTGGATAGGCGAAGTTCTTGGGAATTCACTCATACGCTTGAGTAAAAAGGTGAATAACCCTCGAATTCATCTGATTGGACACAGTGTGGGTTCCACGATTGTTGGTGTAGCAGGAAGGCGCTACCACGGTTCAACCGGAGAATATATTTCTCGAATTACTGGCCTGGACCCAGCTATGCCTTGCTTGGACCCCAGTATTAGTCTTAAAAAAGGAGATGCCGCTTTCGTTGATGTTATTCATACCAATAGCGGAGTACTGGGCAAACGTGAACCAATAGGTGATGCTGATTTCTACCCGAACGGACCAGTTGCTTTGCCACCGGGTTGCTTGGATGTCGTGTGTGCCCACTTCAGAGCAGTTAGTTATTATGTAGAATCAGTTCAACCAGGATCGGAAGATAATTTCCCGGCTGTAAGATGTGGATCAATTGATGACTATAATACGAGGAAGTGTAGTGGAAAGCGTATTCCTATGGGTTATTCAACACCAGCGTATGCAAGAGGTACTTATTACTTGGAAACTAACTCGAAGTCACCATATGGACAAAATAGTGTTTAATTTGAAGTTGAAACGAATGCAATCGATTTGTAAAGAAACTCGACAATAATAAACATATTTTTGTGTTTTTTTCTGTAAACACAAAACCTTATTAAAATCGGTTTACTGTCTGTCTGTTTGTCTGTCGTTTTTTTTTTGAGGAGGTGGAAATCTTCAAAAGACACTGGTCTGGACACACCAGCTTGTGGGATTTTTACTCACTAAAACCACCCCCGACCCCCTCCCTGCCCCGCGGAACCACCATAAGGTATTACATCATGGGGCGGAGTCAGCTCACTCTAGCTTAATCCCATTTCCCATTTCTCATGGGATCATGGAGTTGACCGCATCCTAATTCTCTTGATGTGCTAGCATTTTCGGCACTAGATTTTCTGGTACCAGCACCTCTCCTAGAGTCTCCTCTAGATTCCTCCTTTCTCCCACAAATCTCGGACAGTGGACTTGGACTCGGACTCCATCAAAATTTGGACAGTTGGGTGAGGTCTCCAATTTAAACCTGTAAAGGTATTGGAGATATCGTCCATGTCCCGTGAGAAACTGGGTGAGATTATAATTAATCTGTTTAATTAATGTGAGTCCACCGACGCTTTCCCGAGCGTTCCCACCGCCCTTGCCATCTATTTATGGATCTCTTCCTCTCAGCGTTCTTCGTCTGCAATAAGGGAGAGATTGACTTCGTATGGTATATATTCGCCATCTCATCTGCCAAGATGTCAATCGGCATCATTCCAGAGATGGCGAATGCTGCATCATCTGAGACAGTCCTGAAGGCAGAGCATACCCTCAGAGCTGTCCTCCTGTAGACTGCATTCAGTTTGCTAGTATTAACTGACATACGCAACGCCTTGCTCCAAACTGGGGTCGCATAGAGCATGATTGAGGTCACCACCCTGGCTATAAACAACCTAGAGGTATGCCGTGGCCCTCCCACGTTCGGCATCATCCTCGCCAGGGCTATACTAGCAGTGGATGATTTATCACAAATATGCTGTACGTGTTGTTTATAGCTGAGCTTCCTGTCTATCACCACCCCCAAGTATTTGGTGGTCGGCTTGGAAGTGATGATATGATTCCCGATTCTAACACAGGCGTAATTTCTTTTCCGGCGCTTGGTGATGAGGATCGCTTCTGTTTTTCCTCCGCAAGTGTCAGACCAGAGCTCTTTAACCAGCATTTGACAGCACTGATTGGCTCGCTTGAGTATAACCCAGCATCTTCGAGATGCTTTGCGACAACAGCCAGCGCTATGTCGTCAGCATAACCCACCACTGTGGCTTCCTCCGGAAGGGGAAGATTCAGTACATCGTTGTACATGATGTTCCACAGTAGTGGGCCAAATACGGAGCCCTGTGGGACACTCGAGGAAACAACGTACTCCTGGGGTCCGTCATCGGTGTCATACCAGAGCCTAATTTTAGTTAAGTAACTATCGACGATTGCAACGAGATAGGCGGGAATACCAACCTTGGCTAGGGATTTCCGTATTAGATTCCAATTGGCCGAATTGAATGCATTTTTTACGTCCAGGGTTACTACCACGCAAAATTTGCTGGTACTGCCCTTTCCATGGATTGCATCTTCAGCCAATCCAGTAACCAATTTGATGGCATCAATGGTTGATCTGGCTTTACGGAACCGATACTGCCGATCTGAAAGGCCGTCTTGGCTCTCAACAATCGGGAGTAATCTATTATAAATTACCCGCTCTAACATTTTCCCCACCGTGTCCAAAAGACATATGGGTCGGTATGAGGATGGTTCACCTGGAAGTTTACCAGGCTTAGTCGGAAGTACCAACTTCTGTCGCTTGCTTGCCGCTGGAAATATTCCCTCGGACATGTACGCTTCGAACAACTCAGCGAACATGTACGGTCTGGGTTTTACGGCAAGCTTAAGGGCCTTATTCGGTACTCCGTCCAGGCCCGGAGCTTTATTGTTTCCTACTCTACCGGAGATCTCCAGTAGCTCGTCTCTGGTGACTGGCGGGATTGCCGTCACATTCAGAGGTGGTTGGAATGTGTTGGTGCTCTCCTCTTGCTGGGGGAATAACCCTTGGATGATCTTCAGCAAGAGGGTGGGACACGTGATCTGCGGAGATGAACGGCCTCTGAATTGTCCCATCACGATTCCATAAGCTCTCCCCCACCGGTTTTCGTCCGTTTCTGAGCAGAGCTCCTTAAAGCATTTCCACTTGCTTCGCTGGATGGCGAGCTTGAGGGTTTGCGGGCTGCCTTGTAGGTGCACTCTTTCTGCCCTTGATCGACTCTACCTACCGCCGCTCTTCTGGCTCGGTGGCAGGCTGGTCGAAGACCGGTCAGTTCATCATTCCACCAGTAGTTTGGTCTTCTACGGGGAAATGAGAACCTCCTAGGCATGGACGCGTCACATGCTTTGGCGATGCATTGAGCTAGATGGACGGCTCTTTCCGTAGAAGCGTCTGCGTTATCAGGTTGATCTAACCACACACACAGCAGTATCTTCTTAGCTAGCTCAGAAAAGTAACTTTTGGCGACTGACATGTGCATGTCCATAATTTCACAAAACCAAATAACAATAGCATGACCTATTCCAAGCAACCTCATAGCAAAGCACAGTCTTAGTTAGACCACATAACCATTGATCGACTCTACCTACCGCTCTCTGAGCCGCTCTTCTGGCTCGGTGACAGGCTGATCGAAGGCCGGTCCATCATTTCGTTCGGTCTTCTACTGGGGAATGAGCACCTCCTAGGCATGGACGCTTCACATGCTTTGGCTATGCATTGAGCCACATGGACGGCTCTTTCCGTAGAGGCGCCTACTTTATCAGACTTTATCAGGTTAATCTAACCACACCTATATGAAGGTCTCCTCATCCAAAGATTTTGCAGACCAGCCTGAAATTTTTTTCGGTTTTGGGCATGATAGCTCTTTGTCCTGAGGCTCGACACAAATTTCAAAGAAGATTGCCTGGTGATCGCTGTGGCTGTCTGTCTGTCTGTCCGTCACACGCATTTTTCTCGGAGACGCGAATCCTTTTACGTTGAATTTAAGAGAGAGAATTCGGTATCCCGGCGAAATTGATAAGATTGATTAGCTGACCCTGACCAATGTGCGAGGCCAGATAAACGCAGCAGGATCACTTTCAAGACCATTCGACATCAATAACGGTCTACGACAAGGGGATGCCCTATCATGCGTCCTCTTCAACCTGGCCCTTGAGAAAGTGATCCGTTATGCTGATGTAAATGCAAGAGGTACAATCCTCTTTAAGTCCACCCAACTACTGGCCTATGCTGACGATATCGACATCATGGGAAGAACGACCCGAGACGTACAAACTGCCTTTATCCAGATCGAGCAGGCGGCGCGAGATCTTGGGCTGCACATCAATGAAGGCAAGACAAAGTATATGATGGCAACGTCAGCATCGAAAACCAACCAACCAACAACATCAAACCGCACTGGTCAAACAGGAAGAATAAGGATAATTTCTTCTATCTAGGGTCGAAAATCACAACCGATAACAGTTACGATGAGGAAATCCGCGCAAGGTTGTTGTCAGCCAACAGAGCCTATTTCAGCTTACAAAAACTGTTTCGCTCGAAACGTCTCACCATAGGGTCAAAGCTCTTACTGTACAAGACTATTATCTTGTCAGTCCTCATGTATTCCTCGGAGGCTTGGGTTCTCAGCAAGAAAAATTGCGAACTCTTGGCCGCGTTCGAGAGAAGAATCCTCCGAAGAATTTTTGGCCTCCTACATGAGGATGGACGATTCCGTAGCCTACACAATGACGAAATCTATGAGCGATATCATGACCGTCCGGTTGTGGATAAAATCTGGCTCAATAGGTTACGGTGGGCGGGTCACTTAATCCGTATGGATGAGGATGATCCCACCCGGAAAGTCTATAAGGGCAATATCTATGGTAGAAAAAGAAGACGAGGCAGACCCTGCCTAAGATGGAGCGATGGCGTAGGTCAGGACGCCAGACAGCTTTTAGGGATATTGAATTGGTGGACCTCGGCGCAAAACTGGGATGTCTGAAGTTCCTTATTAAGGCAGGCCTAGACGGGATACGGATTGTTGGTCCATTGATGATGATTGTTGGATACCATCCATCCAACATGGGTTAATCAATGGATTTCTTTGGATTATCCTTTTGAACCTTCTATAAGGGTTTCGTTTGGTAGCAATTTTCTACCCCCTTAAACTTTCCTACTCTATGATATTTGTAGCGCCAAATAAGAAGGCCGTCAACGTATCTGTTTCTGCCTGCACTTATCGTCTTAGCTAACTTGGAAATGATGACCTTCTCAAGAGTTTCCACCTGTATTCAGTACATACGAAGATTGGAGGGATATGCAGACAGAAACTTAAAGTCCTTTGGCCAATTAGTGATCACACGCTTGTTACGCTTATCAAAGGGATGCTGATTCCTGAACATTCTTCAGCAAAACAGCATCTCGGAGTTTACACCCAGGAGGAGTTTTTAAGGAAAAGAAGGATGGACGGGCCTTGTCTGTCAAAGTTTCGAACATATTGCTAGTTTCGCTAGGATTATGATTTTGGTGATGAAATGGTAGTATAATCCTGAAAGTTATTTTGAAGAGATTATGAAATAATCTAGAAACTATCAGATATCCTTGCCAATTTGTGTTCTAACCCGATTACCCCTTTTCAGTGTAGTCTGACAAGCCTTGGTAGAAATAAAATTAAATAGGAGAATTTTGACGGAAGCTTCAGCGAAAAGCACATTAGGGACTGATTTAATCCAAAGAATATTGAAGTGAAAATGCATTAATTGATGGAGAAGCTACTTTTGAATATTTATTTCAATCCTATGAGTATACATAGTATTATTTTACCAGTAGATGCCGCGAGAATTTTGTCCGATCTTAGTTGATTCGCGAAGGATCCGATTAGACATTCTGGAGGGCTGATCATCCTGTTGCAAAGTCATTGATTCCTTGCGATTTTTACGGTCATCTGCTGCTTCAGTTTCTCGGTCTTCCTTAACGTAGTAGGAAGGATTGTTGATTTCAGCACTCATTCCTCCTCCAATGGAGTAGTCTTCCGGGACGGAAACTTGGGTTTCATCACTATCCACCTGACGAGCAAAGAGTGTTTTCCCGTTTTTGGTCAATGGATGTGGGTGTTCGGTTTTGACTTTGCTCCACTTTTGTTGATGGTGTTGATAATGACCTGCACCTGGGTGACGGTTATGAAATAGGCCATGGTGTTGATCATGTTTTTTGTTTTGATGTTGATTATGGTGTAATCCCCAAGTTTTAGACCATTTGGAATGTTTTAGTTCGTCTTTCTTTTCATGAATCTTCTTCCCTAGGAACATGCCACGTTTTGCAATTCTAGATGGAACTATCAGGAACGGATCTTCGTCGTCATAATCGTCACTGTCCTGGGACATCTTCGGACCATATTTACGATTTTTGATTTTTGATTGAGATGATTCAGGATTCGTGCTATCTTCGTCACTATCTTCATCGTCATCGTTTTCCTGGAACATTCTGCGCGCACTTACTGGCGATAGAATTCTGGAGAAATAATCGTCATCGTTGTCAGGCAAAGCAGGAGAATCATTGACGTTGGAGTAGACTTGAGATTCTGAGGCTTTCCTGTTCTTTCGATTTGATGAGGTGGAAGGTTCTGCTACATCCCAGCGTTCTTCTTCTGTGTTATGGTGTTGATTATTCGGGGTGTCAGCTTGGGAACCCGGACGTTGCTGGGAGAGCTTCAGCATTGTTCTCATTTCTGAATAACGCGAATTTAAATTCCTCTGGGGCATTGAATGCTTAAGTCCTTGTTGTTCAGCAGCGTATTCTTCCTCGTTGTTGCTCTTCCTGGCATTGTACCGTCCTTGTTCGTTGTTGTTTCTCTCGTAGACGTCTTGTTTTTGATTGTGTCTTTCGTCTCGGTTGTCTTCTTCGGAATCCTCTGACCACTGATGTCTCTTCGACTTCTTCATAGCATCCGTCATTTGCGACTTTGCAGCTCTTTCCTTCTTTGAGTGTACTTTAACTTGCCGTTTTTCGTAGCTATCATCGTCATCTTCTTGCTGGTCTACGTTTTCATTGTCCTTATAGTATCCCTTCCTACTCTCGTCGACATTTTTAGAGTTTCCTCTGGAAGTCAATTTTTCATCTTCTGCGGTGAGACGATCCTCTACTTGGCTGCTTGTCGCATCAGATTCTTCTGACGAACGAGTTTCTCCTTGGTATTTTTCGTGACTGTCTCCAACATCTTTTCCTAAGGAATAGTCTGACACATCCTGTTCTTGTTTCAGGTCGCGTTCTTTAGCTGTCTGCACCGGTCCCTGATGCGTCGGCTGGATGCAGTCGTAGACGACTAGAATTAAAAGCAAGATGAAATGAACGGTTCGCATTCTAACGAAGGAGAAGCTATGTAAGATCAATAGAATGGTAAAATGAACTGAGGTATTGAGTCAACTGCGGCGTTCATTTATATAAACGCAATATTTGCTAAATCTGCATTTTTTCCAAAGCGCTGATATGTTCGAATAAAATAAATTATGGGTTAAATAAATTTTGCTTGAGAGAGATTATCGTGAGGTCAATGGATTTGGATGCATTTCTGCACATTCCTAAATTATGCACACTCCTTCTATTTGAATTATTATGTAATATGTTGCCGCAGGCAATATTTAGTGTCAAAAGAAGGGGATTTTTTTTTTAATTCTAATCTGGAAATTTTACATTAGTTTATCATTATCGGTAATTGTGGTCTTCCATAACTCCTAAGAGGAATTATTATTCAGGAAGTGATTTTGAGCACAGCATTTCAATGATTCGCAGAATTCGTTCGGTCCCTCGACGAGTTTTACATTTAAGTCCTGTGAGGTTAAATTAAGGATATTGTTGAGAATTCTGAACCAGTGCGAACTTCTTTAGGAACCTTCGCAAAAATATTTTCCTTGTTTGAAAGTACGAAAAAAGTCTAGATACTTCAGAAAGTCGGTGGGTTGAAATGGGAGTTGATATTTTTATCTAAATCTCCTAATCTGAAGGAAATGACTTCATACTTCCTTCAAAGAACACCTTAAATATCAAATAATAATGTTACGAAAAATGCAATGATGTCCAGTAGGGAAAAAGGTTTTCTGGCAGAAGAATGGTAGCTATTGACGATAAGAATAGTTTTTTGGAATCCTCGACGATCTTGTCGGGAATCGAATAGCTAATCATTATTCAGACCATATTATCATCCAAATATGTGTATATGTTATATACGTGGTTGCTATTGACCCATCATCATCAACGGCGCAACAACTGGTATCTGGTCTAAGCCTGCCTAGTAAGGAACTTAGTAAGGAACTCCAGACAGCCCGAATTTGCGCCGAGGTCCACCAATTCGATATCTCTAAAAGCTGCCTGGCGTCCTGACCTACGCCATCGCTCCATCTCACGCAATGCCTGGGTCGTCTTCTTTTTTAACCGTAGATATTGCCCTTATAAACTTTTCGGGTTGGATCATCCTTATCCATATGGATTAAGTGCCGGATTTCATCCACAACCAGAGGGGTCGAGGTATCGCTCATAGATTTCATCGCTATGTAGGCTACGGAATCGTCTATCCTCATGTAGGTGACGGTTCTTCTCTCGAACCTGGCCAAGAGCTCGCAGTTTTTTTGCTAAGAACCCAGGTTTCCGAGGAATACATGGGGACTGGCAAGATCATAGTCTTGTACAGTGAGAGCTTTGACCCTATGGTGAGATGTTTCGAGCGTAACAGTTTTTGTAAGTTGAAATAGGCTCTGTTGGTTGGTAACAATCATCGTCATAGCTGTTATCCGTTGTGATTTTCGACCCTAGATAGGTGAAATTATCAACGAACTCAAAGTAGTAGTTGTAGTTTTAGGTGCTGACGCTGCTACCATATATTGTGTCTTGTCTTCATTGATGTGCAGCCCAAGATCTCGGGCCAATTGCCGCCTGCTCGATCCGGATGAAGGCAGTTTGCACATCTCTCATGATGTCGATATAGTCAGCATAAGCCAGTAGTTGGGTGGACTTAAAGAGACCGTACCCTTCGCATTTACCCCAGTATCACGCATCACTTTTGTAATGAACTTCAATGAAGGAGGACCATATGATCATCCCAAGTGGTCGACAACGAGCTATCCCAGAAACCTAAAGAAGTTGGCGAAATTGATCGTGAAGGTCCGCCCGCAAAGACAGAAGCTCCATCAAAGTGTTCGGTCGACATGTTTTTGCACCCCTCTGTGCTAGCCAGGTTCGGGATCCCCCTATTCATTTAAGTTAATTACACTTTCTCCGTGACCAGGTTAAAGAGGATGCATTATAGGGAATCCCCTTGTCGTAGACCGTTGTTGATATTGAAAGGTCTCGAGAGTGATCCTGCTGCTTTTATCTGGCCTCGCACATTGGTCAGGGTCAGCCTAGTCAGTCTTATAAATTTCGTGGGGATACCGAATTCTCTCATGGCCCAGTACAGTTTTACTCTGGCTATGCTGTCGTAAGCGGCTTTAAAGTCAGCAGTTCATCAAAATACTCAACCCATCGCTCCAAGTCGGAAATCAGATTTCCTTCTTTGTCCTGGCAGGATGAATATCAAGGTATATAAGAGTTCATCCTGCTGACTTGCTGGTAAAACTTCCGTGCCTGGTGCTGTTGCCCCCCGTACTTTTCCAGTTCACTGAGCTGTTCGTTTCTTTCTTTTTCCGTCTGTGAAGCCGCTTTTCCGCGTGTGTTCGCGTCCTTTTGGAATGTAATATTACTCGGTATGCGGCATCCTTCCGTTCCGTTGCTAGCTATACTTGATGATGGCAGTATTGGTCCGTCGTCTTCAGTTGGCGGGACCTCCAACTCTCCAATGTTCTGGTTGTTCAGTAGTTCATCAAAGTACTCAACCCACCGCTCTAATATGTCCATTCTGTCGGAAATCAGATTTCCCTCTTTGTCTCGGCAGGATGAGCATCGAGGTGTATAAGACTTCATCCTGCTGACTTGTTGGTAAAACTTGCGCGCCTGATGTGGTTGCTCCCTGTACTTTTCTAGTTCGAAGATTTCTTGATTCTCCCAGGCTTCCTTTGTCCGTCTGTGAAGTCGCTTCTCCGCTCGACGGAGTTCGTGATAAGTCTCCGCGCGTTCTTGCGTCCTCTGGGAGTGTAACAGTACTCGGTTTGCAGCATTCTTCCGGCTCGTTGTTAGCTTATATTCATCGTCGAACCAGCCGTTCCGACTCTTTCTGTGGCAGAGACTTGGTTGCCTAAGTATTACTGGAGCAATGAGTAGTACGCCGACCGTGGCACTCGAAGCGATTCTAAATTTACCCTCCATCCATTTGAAGGTAAAACGGAAAACAGCTAACGGTGCGTGGAAAGGCGGCCAATCATACCTTCATGCGTTCATCTGGAAATTTCTTGGCAAACATCAGGTGGCTTTGATGCCTGCCGATCATGTGGTTCCAGATTTGTCTTCAAAAAGACATACCCCATTTTAACCACCAAAAGAGAAGACTGGTCAATAAATCACCACGAATCTTTTAGGGATATAGACTTAATAGTCTTCACGGGGTTGCTTTCGGGAAATCCGATTATGGAACTGGATCGACTTCTTGGAAAAATGACGACCATTTTTCATATGGAGATATATGCCATTTTATTGGCAGCAGAAGAATGTTTGCGGCAAAAATGAAGGGGTCGCATCATTCGAATCTGTTCCGACAGTTGCATTATCAGCACTAAAAGCGATGACATATATGCCAATGTGAGGAGGAGGAGACGGGGCTGCAGCTACCTGGCCTCCTCAGACCTCAGACGAAGACACCATGGTAAGGTTTTCTTCAATCCGTAGGTGGGAAAGCATTGAATAAGAGATTTACGGGGATAGTACAATGGGCCTAACAATGGTCTGAGTGCTCGGGGCTGCGAATCAAAAAAGGAACAGACAGGCAGGCAAAAGTAAATTAATTTTTAAGAGATTTTATTTAACACAAAATCTCCCGCCGGAGTAAGAGATAATGCTTTAACGAGTCCATGTGGAGCGCCTATAGAATCGTGATGGAACGATTAAGAGGCTGTCCACCTTCGTATATCACGTGCACTACCCTCTTGTTGAAAATCATCCAAGGGTCAGCCAGATCTGAAGGAATAGCGTGAGCATTGACGACTTCCAGCCTCTGACTTTGGTGGCAGTTTCGGCAGTCTCTAGAGACAAATTATGGATATTGAAATTAGGAATCATATCGTCACTTCCTAGCTGCCCATCTAATATGGGAATGACTGTAGGCAAGAAGCCAGTTATAAACAATGCATGCAATATGCTTGCCACTAAGAATCTATTGCAACGATGATGCCGAACGTAGGAAGGTCAAGATATAAAGCTAGAAGGGTGGTGAGTTTGCACTTGCTTTATGCGGTACTAGTTTAGAGAAAGGTATTGCGGTTTGACATTAGTAAACTGAGTGGAGTCTATAGAAACAGGACTCTCTCAAATGGTGTTTATTATCTCGTTAATGAAGCTGATTGATATCATGACAAATGAGATGATGAACATACACACAGCTAAATCAATCTCCTCTTTATTGCAGATGAAGAACACCGGAAGGGAGAGATCTGTAAATAGATGGCAAGAGCATTGGCGACGCTCGGGAAAAGGTTGGTGAACTCATATATCACCCAGTTGTCCACGGGGCATGGATGGTATTCTGACATAAAAAGACTATAAAAAGGCAACAGGGAGATAAGGAGATCCTACAGTGCTCTACTTATTTCTCTTATGACGTAGACCATTCATCAGAGCTAACCAATATGACAAAAATAAAGGCATGGGAATAATAGCAGGATGTGATGTTAACGCCCATCATATATGCTGGGTAAGTTCTAACATCAACACGAGACGACCGAGATTATTGGAGTATCTGGTAGGAACTGAATTGCGGATCCTCAATTTGGGTAATGAATCCATTTTCCTCCATGTGGTCAGGCAAGAGGTCATCGACATCACGATGGCATCCCCTGATATTGCAGCTCTTGTCAGAGAGTGGAGAGTATCAAACGATATCACGCTCCCGGATCACAGGCGTATTGATTTCGTAATGGGCATGGATCCACCTTCACCTACTCCATTTTGGAATCCAGGTGAGACAGACTGGACGACTTACAAAACAGAACTGAGTGCTCGAGTTGTGATTCCTGGGAGACGCATTAAATCCATTGCTGGAATTGAGAAAACAACCCAGATGATCACTACCAGCATGAGAGAAGCTCTCTTGAGGCAACCTCAAATCTAAAACGAATCTTCGTCAAAGAACGTAGCCAGCAGTTGGGTTACCTACGCTTACAGAATGGAAGGTACGCAGAAAGCGATGTGGAAACGGCAAACCATTTGCTTGAAGTGCGCTTCCCAGACATCATCCTAAATCGCATCTCGGGGCCCACAGACACATACAGCTCTCAACCGTAAAATTGGACTCTGGCATGCAAAGTAGTGTCACGAGAACGAATGAAATGGGCATTTAACAATTTTTGTTGTCCCTTAAGAATTGGGACAAGAAAACCCGAGTAAGGCTTTTCATGGGACACTGCCTCCTAAACTACCACATGATGGTCTCGGCTATAAGCAGCCAATGCGACGAGCAAGAAGAGACGGTCCTGCACATTTTATGCAGCTGCCCGGCCTCCTCAGACCTCAGATGAAAATAACTTTTGTAAGGTTTTCTTTAGTGCTGTCTGCGCATTCTGAGTCTCTGTAGAATGTTCTCAGATTCGCGAAAGCGAGCAAACGCCGTCGGCAAGAGGCTGGTGAATAGGCAATTTCCGGGGATAGTACAATGGGCCTAGCAAAGGTCTGAAGGTTTAGAGTTGCGGCTCCCCCACTAAACTAAACTAACTAACCACTCTTCCATGTCCAAAATTCGTGAAAGGAAGGAGGAATATAAAGCAAACTCTAGGAGAGGTGCCTGTATCAGAAAATCTTGTGCGGGGAATGCGAAGGGAGACGATACCGAAAATAGGAGAAATGAGATCAAGCCAGAGTGAGCTAACTCCTCCCCGTGTGTAATATCTTGTTGAGATTCCATGGAACTGTTCTGTAGTTATTGGTAACACACAAGTAATTCAAAGTGTAATTGGAGTTAAACTATGTTCTCATAATATTTGTAAAATTTACTATAAATGGTAGGTTATTTATTGAGCAAGTTCGTTTAATAATTTAAATGTTGCTGGGCAGTTCAAATGTCACAAAAGTTAATTGTTATAATCGAATTGATGGTAACACTTATATCAGCTAAAATGATTGATTAAATCTATCACTAAGTAGGCAAAGTATTATGAACAATCGCAAAAATCACTTTTTTTTTAGGTGGTTACGTGTGTATGCCGCCGCGGTTTGGAACAGAAGAGCGACTTATTTCCATGCGGTCCTTACTGTCCCAACCAACGGCATTTTTCCACCGCTTATTCTCCATTCCCCCGGTGCGTTCAGAAAATGAGTGAGTGGAGAGTTCCGCGCCATCTACCCGTCCGCATCCGCAACATTCGAAATAAATTTCGAATGCTGCAGATCCTGCCGCGCCACAGAACAGAGGGGGAAGCCGAAAGTGGTTTTAGTGGGTGAAAATCATGCAAACTGGAATATGTCTATTGAAGATTTTCACCTCCTCAAAAAAAGGTAGTTACCAAAATGCGCTTTGGTGAATGGTGTGGTGATCTGAGATGGTTTGTCTGTCTGTCGGTCATCAAATCGCTCGTCATCTCATTAGTACTCATAAATGTGTATCCTTTTTGGAAGCTTCAGAACTGTTGTGATTAAATTCCTATCTTCGATTAATGCTTGTGTTAAGTTTTTGGGTTATACGGGCGGGTAATAAGATCTGGTGTGTTGCTCAAGATTTTTGTAGTTGGCTGCTAACACTGTAATATTTCATGCCCGAACAGTATGATAGACTGACGAGGTTATAATTAGGGCCTTACCTGGGTTGAATCCAGAATGTCTGTTGAAGTATTTCGTTCTTTATATAGCCACTGAAAATCGAAATCAATTGAAAGCAAAATGAGATTTCTATACATAAATTTTTATTAAAAAAATGCCACACAATTTACATGTATCATGGTATGTGATGCAGTCATTATTCATATTATAAATAACAAAAGGAAGATATTTAAACTGAAAGAGGAAATGAAAACTATAAAAAAATAATTACAATCTACTTCCTTAAAAATAAATCTATCAAATTCAGAGCTACATCTTATATGAATTCAGTCATATTCACTTTCCGCACTACTTTAAATTTCAATCAAACATTTCATCGATTTGCTCATCATCACCGCCATTGAGCTCTATTCCTCGATCCACCCAAATCCAAACTAATTTCCTCTTTAATCTTTACATCCCAATCCGGCTGCCCAATTACAAATTCCACCCACCGGATCATAGCTTAATCCTTTCGGACATGTATACTCCCAGCCCACTACGCCTCCTGTTTCCATTTTGGCACAGGAAATGAACTTCTTGCAGGACAACGGATGAGGGAAGTTGCCTTGGTCCAGGCATTCGATTATTCCGCGTCCGTGTAGGATGACTTTCACCTGAAATGAAAAAGTTTTCGGAGAATTAAAACGGCAGCAATCAGGCGAGATTCCAGGCGACCGACAAAAACGAGAGGCGAAATCAGGTGAATGAATTGAATCACATAATAATTACCTGCGAATTGGATTTGCTCACGAAGCGGACATCGTCGTCATCGTAGTAGTCGTAGTCGATGATAGGACGATAAGTCCTTCCTGCAAATTGGCGACTGTTCACTTTTTCGAAGGGTTGCGGTTTTTGGGGCTTACGGCGACGAACCACCGGCTGGGTGGTGAGTGGCGTCGGGGTGGTAACTTGTGTGGTTTTTTGAGGTCGTCGGATAATTGTGCGTCCTGAAAGTTGGTGAAATAATTGGAAAATTAATTAGTAAAATTGCAATTTTATCAAGTTGAATCCAGCGTCTTTCGTCTTAATTATTTTCGTTGATTGGTGGAGAACTAATAAATAGTTTTGATTTTATTTGGTTCAGGCGTTTCTTCGTTTTTTCAACAAAGGACGGCGGGATATCTTCAAAACAATTATAGTGGAAGGGGATTCTCTCCTGTATCAATGGAAGGAATCCTTATCAATTAATCAACGAAAATAATTTAACTTTGAGTCAAAAAATGCTGAAATGAAGGAAAGGCAGAAGTTTGAGAGTATATACAAGTGGAGGCGTAATGTGCAGATGTAACAGAAAATAACTACACTGAGAACGAAAAAATCTAATTCGAGTAGGAACTGAAAATAAGATGCAGGAGAAAAGAAAGCTGTAAAATGTATCATAAAAGGCGTAGACTGTACAGTGTATAATCTGCTGCGTGTAGTGTAACACCCTTGAAATTTGTTGGTATATAGAGTAAAGTGGAAATCAGTATAAACAACAAAGGTAAGGTCAGTATACAAAAGGAAAAAAAAACAAACTACGATAAAAGATTGTGTGTAACGTGGTTCTTCCTATGTACATGTTGTTCCCCTGGAGAAACTGGTGTGGCTGCTGAAACTTACTTGTCGTTGTCATTGTTACTGAGCTTGTGCTAGCCGTCGTGCCCAAAGTTGTCCTAGCTGCTCCGATCCTTCGTGTAATCGCTTCCTCTTTCCCAATTGGTGGTGGAGCTCTGGACATAACTTTTATGGCTTCCACCAATTTTCGATCGTCTTCGTTATCTAAATTTTCACCGATTTGATTGAATCGATGGTTTGTGAACTTCGTATCCTGTTGACTGGAACCGGCCTCTTGATCGATTTCAGGATCATCAGCCAGTTCAACATCGAGTGATGCCGCGGATGTTGTAATTATTGGTGTAGTCGTACTAAATCGTCGCCTGATCAGGAAGTTCACTGTTCGCGCTGTTTGACCAGTGAAATGTTCAGCTGGATAAGAGTTTAGAATTGAAGGGGGAGAGTAGTAATTATTTTACGTTGATTATTATGGTCCATTTTATTGGATGCGGAAAAATCTTGTTTTCAAACTTATCAGTTGAATGAACAATCGAAAGTAGTTCTACCTTATAAAATAAACTAACGTTTTAATAATTTCCAATTTTTAGATAAATGTTTTGGGTTGAAAATGTTAAGATTAAACCATATTTTTGTTTACAGGCCATCTAGGTTTCATATTTACGTACCTAGTAGGTCATATTATGACATAATATGTGGGAATTCTGTGATACCAGTAACTTCAACACCAAAATTTTGGAGTTTTAGTTATTTTTACTTCAGGTTCGTACTTTTTAACAGTTTATTTCCCTACTCCCCAGCCAATGTCAAATCTAAAACCTGTTTCATGTCAATGTCAAATCTAAATCCTGTTTAGGAGTTAAGACAAAAGAGAGATTCATTTTTTATGTACAAGTTCAGGCAGCCTTTTGGAACTTGTTTTTTAGAGTAAAACACTCTGTCATAGAAAATTGTAAGTTTCCAGTCTAAATCTTTTGATTTGCATCAGTTATTAGTGAGTGCATGCCTTCAAATAGGCTCGAACCTGTCCTGAATGACTTGTCAAAAAAGAAACTTTATTAAAATCAGTATACCGTCTGTCTGTCTGACTGTCACACGTACTTTTGTTAGAAACAGTCGTAATTGTGGAAACGGTGCAGTTGACGCGTTATGCACACATAGAGGTTTATGGCATTCTTGAAATGTTCAAAGACAAGCCAATCTCTCGCAGAACAATTTTCCGTGTTCTGAAGGATTGTCGCGATGTAAAGAGCCCGAAAACAAAAAGCAATGCGGTGGTCCATCCAAATTAGGTGCCAGAACAGTCATAAGTCTGCTATCAAGTGCGAAAAACAAGGTTGGTCAATCAACACACAAATTGGGACGAAAATTTGGTGTTTCGAAAGGTACAGTCCATCGTATTTTGAAGAAAAACAACGTAATTTATCGTAAACGTCGACGAGCACCAAAATATACAAAACAACAACTCGAAAAAATACCAAAATGCTGCCGTGCACTTCGTGACAAACACTTTGCGAATGGAAAATCCATAATTTTGGATGATGAATCGTACTTCACATTCTCGCATCATGAATTGAGTGGCAACGACGGCTTTTATACTGACAACATTGAAGCAACACCAGATGATGTTAAATATGCCGGCAAATCAAAATTTGAACCAAAGGTGTTGGTGTGGGCAGCCATTTCATCGAAGGGTGTTTCAGAGCCTTTGGTTCGATCAAACAAATCAGAAGCGATCAATGCTGACATTTATATCGGCCAATGCTTGCCGAAATTGAAGCAATTCATCGAAAAACATCATGGTCGTGACGAAATAATGTTTTGGCCGGACCTTGCAAGCTGTCATTATGCAAAAAAAACATTGAATTGGCTGACTGAGCAAAATATACCATTTGTGCGAAAAAGGACAATCCCCCAAACGTACCTCAGGCACGTCCAATCGAAAATTTTTGGGCAGTTCTCAAGCGTATGGTCTACGTCGGTGGCTGGGAGGCTCGAAACGAGCAACATTTGATTGATCGAATCAAGAGAAAATTGAAGGAAATCGATCCATCGGTCCACCAAAACCTGATTCGGACCATTCGCTCCCCACTACGAAAAATCGAGGACCATGGTCCATTAAGTGTACTATTATATAAATGTATTTTTCGACGAATCATGAACAGAATAAAGTACGATTAAAAGGATTTTTCAAATCGATTGTTTGTTTTCGAATGACATGCTTTTGAAGTTAGTGCCAAAATATCATACATGATACACCCGTTAGTGAGTGCATGCCTTCAAATAGACTCGAACCTGTCCTTAATGATTTGTCAAAAAAGAAACTTTATTAAAGTCAGTATACCATCTGTCTGACTGTTGACGCGTTATGCCCACATAGAGGTTTATGGCGACCATATACAGTCAACCACAAAAAGTTGGACAGCTACGCCAGTACACTTTGAAGTTAAATATCTCGAAAGCCCCATGATATTTTCTAATAAATTTTTGAAAGAAAAACAACATTCGTTATGGGTGTTTTTCACCGTTATTATGACTTTATTAGTGTTAATAGCGATAAAACCGAGAAATTAACGTTTTGGACAGCAAAAAAAAAAAATTGGACACTTCAAACTTAATAAAAAGAAAATAATATTTATGTCAACGGTGACGGTATGTGGTGATCATTGATGACCATTAGCTTTTAAAACTGCGAAAAGTCTTCCTTTCATCGCCCCTAAATGTTCTTCGGTGACTTCCGCAGGAATAGAGCTTCAAACATGCTTTATGTAATATTCTAATTCCTTCTTGATCCTTATCTCCCTTTTTTGTAGCTCCTTTTCGACGTGTGCCAACACAAATGCTCTATTAGATTTAAATCCGGCTTCTGAGGTGGATGAGGAAGAGTCTTTTTGACGGCTTTACCAGTCATTCTTTAACGATCATGGCTGTGTGTTTTGGGTCGCTGTCATGAACTAACATGACATCTGATGGCAGTGCTATAGCATCCCACACCATGATGGTGCCACCACCGTGTTTAATTCCTGGCAAAATGTTACTGTCTTCTAAGGAAGTACCTACTCTTCTCCACACCAATTGTGGGCCATCGGAACTGAAAATGTTACATTTCGACTTGTCACAAAAAATAACTGTTTTCCCTTAACAAGTGATGGCCCTTCAAAGTGTTTTTCTTTAAATGTCACCATGGTGAAGTTGGGATTTTCAACCTTACTCCGTCAGGGGGGAGATGATAAGAGGATATGTAAAAGCAGAGCCTTCCTTTTAGCCCCCGCTTGGCACATCAAAGCGAGCTTTTTAAAATTTTGTGCAAAACAAAACCTTATTAGAATCGCTTCGATGTCTGTCTGTCTATCTTTCACCCACGATTTACTTGAAAACGGCTAATTCAATTGTCACGAAATTTGGCGAGAAGGTGTGGTCTGTGAATCCTTTTGATACAACGGGCGGCATAATTTTGCGCTGGCTTTCCCTATACATGTGAAAGGGGTTGTAAACTCCTTTTTCACATAATATGGTTGTGTATTTTCGAAACTTTTTAATGCTGGGTGAAACATAGGTAAGTGAGGGCCCAAAACGTGAGCCTCATAAAGTGTTATAAGTCTTGTTCTCAAAACCTATCCAATCAGAAAATCTGAAAAAATCACAATGGTGCATCCATACGAAATCCAGGCCTCCAAATACATCCCATTCCAGTATCTGCTTAAATAATGTTAATAATAGTATATCAGCATATTTGAGAAATTTACCCGAAAATCCCCCTTAAGTTCATGCTAGAACAACAAAATTTGGTAATGAAAAAAAAACAACTATTATTAACAGAGTTATAGAAGTTCAAAATTGGGTATTTCACGTGAATTTATGTCACACTAAGACGGGTATGACGTCATCATCGCGTAAAGTATATTCATTTGAAAGGCGGAGTTGGAGTTTGGAAATCTATATGTATATCAAGGAATATTTTGAATTGAAGGTATACGCGAATGGGAAAACGTGAATAGGGAATTTCTCATACAATATCAAGACAGAACTTTTATAACCGATGCGTCTAGCTTCCGGGATTCCGACTTGTTTTCACCCCCTTTGAAATCCAAAAGAGGATATAAAGGAAAAAGCGCTCTCTCCCTCAAACCCCGTTAAAAGTTGCGATGGTCATCTTTCTTCTTCTATATATCTTCTCTATCCCCTCCGTTACACGGGGTAGGGTTGAAAATTCAAACTTTGCAATGATAAAATATATTAAAAAACCCTCTTTTGAGGACCATAACTTGTTAAGGGGGGCGGCCGCACGGTTTTCATAGGGGTTGAAGAGGGGGATCTTCTGTTTCCTCCGATGAACTCTTCATCCCCTCCAGAAATGGGACTGATTGATTTGTTTGAGTAAGTTCACAGTGTAGATTATGTCGCTTCTCTTAAAGGAGCAGTCCATATCCGCATGTAACGGTGGCTTGTCATATGATCTAAAAGAGGTGTAATTTCACAGGACATTATACGATTCTGAATGATTTTGAAGTACTCATTGTGCTTTTCAGCAGCTCATTATCGTGGATGGCAGTGTAAAAATCCCTCACCAGTACTATAAGCGAAAGCACTTTTGACGGTGACCCAGTGTGAATTAATGTTTTCGGGTGTGCAGCCCCACTGCTGGACAACAAGCAGATTGCGGAGACGATGCGTATTGGATTTTATCTTTTCCAATTGAACGCGGGTATGACGCACTTCTTCGTTGCGAGCAGATGTGGTAACAACTCGCTTTCTTGGCTGATGTCAACACCTCTTTTGCTACGCACATGCAGAAGACAATTCCCAAATCTACTGCTGATTGCGATCCGATCGACTTGGTTAGATATTTTGTAATGGGTTAGTTGAAATGCAACTGCCTTGTACATGAACAGTGTGCCGCCGATGACGAAGACGGCGAGGTGATGAAAGTTACAGAAGTTTTGACCGTTGTTGCTACAGTCATCAAGGACGCTAATCTGCCCCGGCTTTGAGCAATTAAATCGCAGTCGAGGAATGGGAATCCTTATGAGAACTATATTGGTTGCAACAAACTCTTCCATTTACGGCGGTTTTCACATTAGACTACACTTAAATTCCAGCATGCGAAAGTCTCTTCCTTTCTACTAGCCGCAAGGCTGCAAAGTTGCAGGACTACCCTTATACTTGTGTATTTATGTGACAAGAGTCATGGATTTCGCTTAACAAAATGGGTGATGTTGGATCAGTAAAAAAAGCTGAGATTTCCTTCGAGGAGAGATTCTTAACACCGGCAGACTTCAAGGGGGTGCAGAGTCCAGAGGGATGAATCGGTCAAGTTGCAATCTCTTAGAAAACTGATTGAAACTTTCACTAGTTCACGAGTTGAGTCTATACAGGCTTCTCTTGGAAATACACCATCTGGGAGCGCATATGCCAAAACAACGCGTAAGTGTTTGTTTTAGGCAATATTTGCTTTCCTCCTCTGGGTTACGTGCCCCCTCCTTGCAGAAGGTCTGCTAGATCTTGTTACCGAATCCTGCAAACGATTATTTAAATCCAAAGAACTCCAGGCAATTCCACGTTAAGCTGATTTAATACCGAAATGTCTAGAGTGATTGGTTGAGCGTCACATTCGCGAGAATGTGTTAAGGTCGTACCCACTAAATAAAAACTTACTTTCTTAAAAACGTGGAAAGCCTTCTGGGTCTGTATTTTATTCCTTAGTGTCAAAGACAGAGGATGCAAATCTGAAAAGCAAGTACGCAAAGAATCCGTCGTGTAGATTGATCCTGTCTTTGACTGTGCGCCTTTCCGGAAACTTTGCGATGACACCAGAGATTGCTGTGTGCTGGAGGTGTTTAATTGCCGCTTCTAAGGAGTATGTTGAACAACTTACTATTAGCTTTTTTGGATGACGTGATAGTGGTAGCTGTTTGTCGAGATCTCGGAGCGGTGTGTAGGAATATACAACGCTCCGTTGGTTTTTTCGATTGTTGGTACCTCAGGCACGAACTATCAGTAAATCCAAATAAAATAACGACAACAGACAACAAAAAGGAGGAATTTGAATTGTCTTTGCTTTCCAGAGATGAGGGGTGTTGCAGCCTCTTCTAAGAAGTGGAATATCTAGGAGCAATGCTAGATAAGAAGCTTAATTGGAACGAACACATAGAGGTAAAAGCGAAACGTACAGCCGTCTCGACATGGGAACCTCATTCTCATATAATAATGGGGATATGTGTTGGTATCACTAGGCCGATGCCCCTTATGCATTCGACTGACATCTATTTGAAAGAATGAACCAGAAAAATACGTGGCCGGATATCTTGATGTCTTCTATAACGGTCGCTCAAAAATAGAACGGGGTTTGAAGTTGGAGTCTACTTTTAAAACAAGTCGGAATACCGGAAGCTCGCGCTTCGGGTATAAAGGTTTTGTGTTCATCTAATGTGAGAAACTTCAACGCACATTTTTCTGTCCGTATATAGCTACAAATCCAACATAATCCTTCATATTTTTCCAAACTACGAGACATACGTACATATTACAGCCATAGATATCACGCTCACCCTAAACAAACAAACTGCCTATTACCGAATACTGTACACATATATGCACGTATATAAATTGATCGTACCCATATTTCCGATTTACTTCTTATATCTATTTGGATTAGGCACTACCCGCAAAGTTCATTAGCACGCATTTATTATATACCTAAATACACACATGTCTGGCTGACAAATAACTAAAAAACTAAAACAAAATAATTCTCTGGGACCCAATTCATAAGAACTCATTCCTTTGTGGTATTGACGAATTGATATGTGATGATGACGTCAGGCAGGTTGTAGAGTGCACGAAATTCACAAAAAATTGTAAAGTTTCACCCCCTATAACTTTGTTAATAATAGTTGGATTTTCTTCAAACTTGACCAAACTGTGCATTATGTTCTTCATTACACGCATGCCAAATTTTGTACTTCTGGGATGAGCATAAGGGGGGTTGCCGGGTAAATTTCTAAAATGTGGAAATATACTATTATTAACTTTATTTGTGCAGATATCGGAACCGGATATATTTTGAGGCCTAGATTTCGTAGAGATGCATCACTATGATTTTTTTCAGATTTTTCGGTTGGATAGGTTCTGAGAACGAGACCTGTTACACTTTTTGGGGGTCATATTTTGAACCCTCACTCCCCTATGTTTCATCTAATATCAAATATTGAACCAGTTTCGAAAAGTACTAATTGAGACCTTTCATTTGATACCCTACATGGCTACATTCTGTGAAAAAAAAATTTGCACCCTCCATTCACATGTATGGAGAGCCCCCTTTTAAACTTAACACAAGATGGCGCCACTTACTGCATGTAAAGGGATCACCAGATTACATACTCTCACCAATTTTCGTGACAATCGGTCTAGTCGTTTCCGAATAAATCGGGTGTGACAGACAGACAGACAGACAGACAGACGGACAGACAGACACCGTCTCGATTCTAATAAGGTTTTGTTTCACACAAAACCTTAAAAAAACGAGAAATGGGCTTCCCTTGGAACAATATGGAACAGCCTTTCAAGCTCAGATGTACCCAATGTAATTCTAAATGTAGCAATTTGGGTGAGTGACGAGCAGTTAAGTGGCAGACGCTTCGCAATCTACAGCGATAGTTCAGTTGCACTAAGGGCATTAAGTATTTCTTTAATCACCTCACCACGGTGGAACTACTCTGAGTAATTGACTATTGTGGTGTCGAGAGAAATGAAATCTTGGATGCCTTAATAAAAGAAGGTTCAATTTTCCCCATGCCGGGACCAGAAGCAGCAATTGGAGCGTTAGTAGCATTGGGTAAACTGGGGGTAAGTTTCTCATAGTGATTTCGCCTCTCGCCTTAACTTTTCCTATCAGAGCTAAACAAACAAACTTTAAAGCTTATCCTGACGAAAATCAGGAAGACTTGCAGAAGTGTTATGGGCTAGAAATCACTAGATGAATGTACAAATGTCTACCTTTGATCGTATCAGACATCACGGTTTAATGCAGGTATGCTTCCGCATTGCGTTACATAGGGGTCTGAGTGCTCGGAGGCGTATACGACATTTTCATTCGAGCGTTGTACTGTACGATTGTAGTGCACTTCAACTTAGACTGGAATCTTGGAGTCAAGATACTGTCAGAAGCCGCTCCCACTAGTCTCGCAATGTGGTACTAACATTCTATGATGTCTCAGGGTGCAGTAAACTTTCGGGAAAAGTACAACTATAAATTTGGTAAGTATTACAAGATTTCCATCATACTTTCTATGTCACGCTGCTCCCAGGGCCGTGGAGAGGTAGTATTTTATATGGTTCGTCTGCACTAGACGAAATAGTTAGTCTCAGTTTTTATATTATTATTAACTTTGTTTGAGCATATATCAGGCTCGGGGTATTTTGAGGCCTACTTATCATACTCGTATGCCCTTATTCTGATTCTGATTTTTTCAGATTTTTCGGTTGGATGCCTCAAATGGCTATGTTCAGTATTAATCACTCCTTACTTGTATGAATGGGTAGCTTCCCTTAAACTCAGTATTGAATGATGTTATTACGAACATTAGCGCGTAGCATGCTACATATTGGTGACTTAAGCAACCGAGGAAGTGAGTGCTGTCTAAAGTGGGTGTTTAGAGGTAGCCAGAAGGCAGCAACCCTGTTTGCTAAGCCAATACCAAGCGGTCAGAGGGGGACTTCCAGTCCAGAGGGAATAGAGGAAAGTTCTGAGGCCTTACCACACAGGACTATTGAAATCGTCGTAATGAACCTATTGGGTTAATGGCTTCCTGTAGTCCAATAAATACATATCTACGCCATGGGAGAAACATGCTGGATCATGAGCTCGATTTGAAAAATAGGAAGTCCGATGTGCTACCTGCATCTAGATGATCGATCCTTCCATCAAACGTAAAAGGTGTAACTTGAGGGATTTGATAAGATTTGGATGCTGCAACTTTGTAACTACCAATACACATGCGGTATCGAAGCATGCCATAACGAGCTACCGTTTTTTTTTACCGAAGGACGGCTCGAGGATTCATCTCTGGACAGCGATTGGAACTTGGAATGCGTTCCAAATACAAAAAAAAATCTGATTGAATTGAATAGATGATTGCACCGGGTTAACAGGAGATTCAAGCGAACGCATACCTCAAGGTTGTGCAACCGTCCAGGCATACCTACGCCACGCTGGGATATGCCCTTAATGATGAGGGTCTGGTAAGAGCGCACACTTCGAGAAATCTTCCAGGTGGTTTACCAGTAAAATGAGTCCTTCGTGGAGGTAAATTGGGCTGGAAAGCATGGATATTCCCAAAAGCAAGTGAAGTAGACACAGACTATCTGCTGTCTAAAAATTTAGAAGATCGCTGGCAATGCTATACCGCGGGGGTGAGTAAGAATTGCAAAGGTTTATAGCAAAACATTAGAAGACGAAGTGTATGTAGTGGTCGGGATGACACTTGTCAATCTTTTCGCCGCGGATGTGGTGCATCCGCATGAAGCTAGGCAGTGCGAGACAAATTGCCTATTATTGTGTTAGATATCTGGTAAGGAATATAACACATGCTCTATGAATTGACTCTTGACTGACACACAGCCATGATGATGTTCATTACTGGTCATGGTGGTTTTAAGAACTATTTAGGACATGACAACGTGTGCAGAACCTTGGATCCTTGGATCCTCCTTAGAATACTGAGAGACTAACTTTAGAGGGAGAAGAGTTGCGCTCGGCACTGTACGGTATATTGCGGCATAAGACTCCAATCCTTAAAGTTTTAGAGGAAATTTGGAGTGCAGGAGGTAAATCATCAACTGCATT